>NW_028259135.1:3132500-4382500 GCF_977971745.1 Zootermopsis nevadensis | reverse complement strand
CAGAGAAGCGTGTGACTTTTCAGCTCTGTAATCAGACTAGCCCCAGGTTTGAATTCTAATGACTACATTATGAAGACAGAAAGGAAATTTTGACCTTGTTTATATAACGTTGAACCCTTTGAAGCGTGAAGTTTGTCTAAATAATGTTTTAAAAACTCAATTCCTCAAAGAAATCTACGCGTGTCCATTACACAGGTCAGTTTCACCATTGGTGTTTGGGGAATAATTACTGTTCTGAGAATCATAAAACACTCAAAGGTATAGTTTGTGGTATATATCTGCAGTTAAAACTGCTGAGAGGTCAGTTGATAGAAGTCGCAGAGGGAAAATGTAGAATTGTTTCCTTCTCTTTAAAAGCGAAAATCGAATAGAACTGTGTGAGAAATCAGCTAGAGTGAATGAACATTTACATACACGTCCAGGAGGTATTCCGGCATTTGTAAGTACTGTAGTATTTTGGATTATAATATTTTTTTTATTTTATTTTTAATGTTCTGTCTGACGACAGGACCATATGAACAGGATCCTTCCATCCTTTTCTCGGACTGGGACCTGTTCATATACGTTCTTGGCAGATGATCCAGAAGTGGTTTGCCATTGCCTTCTTCTGTGTGTGAATGGAGTAATTGTTGGAGTGCCACGGAGAAACCGGGGAAGCCCCCGGAGGAAAACTCCGTGTTGCCTAGACCACGGCCTTGCCCAACACAAGTTATAATATACACAATTAAATTATACTTGTCTTAATTCGTTTCAGTAAAGCCCTCTATGTGTAAAATGCATTTAATATATTTTTTCCAATATTATATGTCTTTCTAGTTTCGAAGCGTTAATCCGTCCTCACAAAACTAATCCTAAAACAATTGTCATAAATCTGTGCAGAATTTCGTTTGTGCATTTAAGTCCGGGCTGATTACCCTACTTAGTATCGACAGTGTGTAAACCGAAGGCCGGGTATTGTGAGTGGATGTCTGAGGTCGCAAGTGGTTGTGAAGTAGGCTACTACTTTTGACGCGTGGTGTTTTCCGACATTTTGATCGATACGTGATCGCCCGACGGTTGAGTTGCGTCCCGACCTCTGCCGGCGCCTGAAGCACTTGAGGGTCTCTTCAGCGTCTTTATTGAGAAAATACAACCAACGATAGAAATGCAAATGTAATGGACGTTCTAGTCTGCATACTCTACATAATTGGGGGTTGTTATTTATATGCCGGAATGCGGTAAAGTAACTTGAAAAATGAGATGTGCCTTAATTTACATTTACTGATGTTTCTTTACATATATTTATTGTTTTTGTGCCGTTGTTCTTATGAACGTTAAAAACAATTTGTACGCGGAATGTAGCTGGAATGTTGAGCGTTACAAACCGTGTTTTTTATTCCACAGGGACATGTATAAGTGACAATCCTACCCTACGTGATGCTTAGGACAAGGACAAATTAGCAATTTTACGCTTTATTACACTTAGTCGTGATTACCGTCAAAGCTGTGAGCTTCGAGGTTTTCATGAGGGAGAAGATGTCATTGTAAGACTTGAGGTTCTCACAGCGGTGAGTATGAAGATTTACGTCTTCTGGGTTGTTGCGCTGTGTAGTCTGGTCGATGTTAACCAACGTTTCAGAGGTCATACTGCCTCCGTCATCAGGGCGATGAGTATGAAGATTTCTGTCTCCTGGGTTGTTGCGCTGTGTAGTCTGGTCGATGTTAACCAACGTTTCAGAGGTCATACTGCCTCCGTCATCAGGGCGATGAGTATGAAGATTCCTGTCTCCTGGGTTGTTGCGCTGTGTAGTCTGGTCGATGTTAACCAACGTTTCAGAGGTCATACTGCCTCCGTCATCAGGGCGATGAGTATGAAGATTCCTGTCTCCTGGGTTGTTGCGCTGTGTAGTCTGGTCGATGTTAACCAACGTTTCAGAGGTCATACTGCCTCCGTCATCAGGGCGATGAGTATGAAGATTTCCGTCTTCTGGGTTGTTGCGCTGTGTAGTCTGGTCGATGTTAACCAACGTTTCAGAGGTCATACTGCCTCCGTCATCAAGGCGATGTTACTTCAAATTCTTCTCACATGGAACTTCACCTCATCAGACCTGACCGAAGTATTCTAAAGTTATTACAGAAAACACAAATAGTGGGTACTCAGGGTTCATTCCCATTCCCTGGGTGTAAAGCAGCCTTGGCATTACAGTGACCACTCATCACCATGAACGCCCTGATGACGGAGGCAGTATGACCTCTGAAACGTTGGTTAACATCGACCAGACTACACAGCGCAACAACCCAGAAGACAGAAATCTTCATACTCATCGCCCTGATGATGGAGGCAGTATGACCTCTGAAACGTTAGTAAACATCGACCAGACTACACGGCACAACAACCCAGAAGACGGAAATCTTCATACTCATCGCCCTGATGACGGAGGCAGTATGACCTCTGAAACGTTGGTTAACATCGACCAGACTGCACAGCGCAACAACCCAGAAGACAGAAATCTTCATACTCATCGCCCTGATGATGGAGGCAGTATGACCTCTGAAACGTTGGTAAACATCGACCAGACTACACAGCGCAACAACCCAGAAGACAGAAATCTTCAAGATGTCATTGTTGGTGTTTTGGGTTGTTATGTCGTGTGGACTTTTGGGTAGTTATCAAAGTTTTGGACTATATACAGGCCCCTCAAAGTCTACAGAAGAATAAATTAATAACACGTCTAAATACGTTAATATACAATATAAGATGTTTACGTAACAAAACTTGTAGACACTTAGTTATTACAAACATTGAACATTTCTCTGAAGATGAAGACCGTATGTTTCTCCGAAACGTCGATACCTGTCTTCCAGTCCATATGGTGTTATTACTTAGATGAGCAATATTTACTTCCGTAACGTATTCGTTTCCTCATTGTTTTTTACGGACGATTCGATGCGTTACATGCATGTGTGCTTTCATACACATGGGAGATTGGACATACTGGGAACATAGTGAAATTGGTATTGGAAATTGGATATCATATCGGTTTTCAGCTCAGTAACACTCGTAGACAAAAACAGAGAATATTCTGCGTAGGCGTATGTAATCCGGCCATTGACTACCACTGCGCAGGGTTTACAAAGAGTTCTGGATTAGTTTTAGTCTTCCGGGTAGTGATACAACACTACCAGCGTTTCGTAAGAATGTATTACCTTCTTCTTTAGGATTAAGTCTTGAAAATGTGCTCGAAGGCCGGTTGTCTATTCGGTAGCTGTGGGAAATGCTACGACGCTTGAGACTTCCAGTCACCTTTCATCATTTTACAAAGACGGGATTATGGTATAGGGCCTATCGCAACCAAGGCGAATTGTCATGTGACTAACCATTGGACAGAATGAGTTCTTATACGACAGTACTTTCCTGTTTATAACGAGAGACGTCAGCTCCGTGGCATGCTAGATAACTACAGATGTTTGGAAAGATCATACCAGTAGGTATGTCGACCCTAATAACTTATAAAACTAATTAACTAAGTTTTACGAAATGTCCTTTTATCGTCGTGTCCCAGAAATGTTTACAATTTAATTTTTCTACAACATATAATACCAATATACCAAATAACTATACGAACTTACGAGGTGATAGGAGTTGATCAACGTAATATGGTCCTTCAGTTGTTTTTTTTTCCTTTGTATCTTATTATGCAAATTATTTGCGTCAAATGTATAGGCCTACTTTCACCTCGTAAATATAAATATTTAATCGCAGAGACAGTAATTGGTCTTACAGTTTGGTCCCTAATGCGATCGTTAAAGGAATCGTTCTTAGACCTATATTAAGGCAGTCAATAACAAATTTGTCTTAGTCCCTCTAAGCGAATATTATAACAGTAATTTGAAATAGGCCACAGCTGTTTCTTCCTCAGTCCTTTAAAGTACACCAAACGTCATAATTCGTCATTGAAGCAGTTGATGCAACGCCGATAAATAGTAATAAAAAAGCTGTCCCTATACACGACATGTATGCGCTTGGGGGGAGAGGTATATTGTGTCTATTCATTCTTAACCTTGTATTAATGAATTCGATCCTTTCAATAGATTCTTGGTTTGTGTCAGACGCCAAAATTTCCGTCGTTCATCCGAGTGAGGTATGTAGCATCTAGCCTCGAGATTTGTACATATTTGTATCTGTTGTGCGTTACGTAGAATACATAATCAAAATTAAGTTCATTTGACGGAGAATGTGGATATGAGGAAATGTCAAGTTATAAAGATCCCGGAGCCAGGAAGCCAGAAATCTAGAGATTGTTATCATGCTTGACAAGTCTCTTCCGCAATAGGGCGATGTTCGGCTGAAGGGACTTCAACTGGAATTCCCCTTGTCTATTGTATTTGCCCTATACGTCATCCCATACCCACGCAGCTCGAGTCTAATACACGAAAAAAGTATATACAGTACGCCTATATTAATAACAAAGAAAGGCAAAACTGTAGTTTTAATAGAATTCGAACAAAGCAGATACGAACAAAAATATAAGAGGAATGACCTTGAAAAATAAAATATTAGATACTTGTATAAAGACATATATCCATTACGAAACGTTACTTCAAAGAAGATATGAGTGTTAGATTGAATTCAGCTGGCAGAAGATGATGGTTCCCGAAGAGCGGTTGTGAACTTGATAATGGACCATCGCGTACCTTAAACATCAGCAAAGGATTTGTCTACTGACTAAGCTGTTGTCGTCAGCTTCTTAAGAAGGACTTAGCTTTTTTGAAAAACCTGCATCAAGGCATTTGTAACTTTTGTCAAAACATATTTTTTAAGAGCTGTTAAACTTGATAAATAATTTTACTCGTTTTATAGCCATAAATGTGGTGTATTTCTGGTTTTGAACTCCATATAATATACCGACTTTATAAATCGGCGTAACAGATACAAATTTCACAGAAGTAGAAATATGCGACTCTTCATGAAATTACAGTTTACGGATGTATATACAGGATACCTCAAAAAAAAAAGTATACACATTATAGCACAGAGTATTCACCTTGTTATCAATCAACTGTACCGCGAACCTAGGTCATTTCCCCCTAATTCACTAACTGCTAATGTAACGTATGTAATTCTTGGGTTTGTTAAAAGTATTTATTTCATTCGAGGAATGTGTTTATATATCGTTTTGGGAATTCCTGTGTAAAATTATTTATTAGGGACAGGTCTATTATGGGAAATTTTAACCAGATTTAAGTGTAAATTATTCTAACATATAACATGTACGTTCATTAAAAACTGAAAGGGTGGGAATATAAATAAATGATCCTTTGACATAATTAAGAATATGTAATTTTATAAAACACGCTGAATGAAATTTACAAATGATGTCAATGTATAGCTGTAGCAATAATCCGATTTCGTAGGCTTGCTTGAGTTGAGTTAAAATTGCGAGATGGCGTAGAGAAACAAATTGCCATTTGCACTAACGAACTTAGTAATATGGCAGTCGCCAGAAAGTCGTTTGAGCTGTCAGAATGGTGGGAAAAAACAAACAAACAAACAAATGAAACATTGAAGTTAGTTATGTAAAAATTTGCTCATAAACATTTCTGCAAGTTCTTTATGACGTGTTATTAGCATCTACAGTTTCATGCATGGCGACATTGTGACTTTTAATTATTAGTTATTCTTTATCTAGCGATTAGAACGCTGGCCTTGTATTCCTGGGGTCTCGGGTTCGATTCCCGACGGTGCCCGAATTTATAACTTGTGTTGGGCAAGGCCGTGGTCTAGGCAACACGGAGTTTTCCTCCGTGGCATCCCAACAATTACTCCATTCACACACAGAAGAAGGCAATGGCAAACCACTTCTGGATCATCTGCCAAGAACGTATATGAACAGGTCCCAGTCCGAGAAAAGGATGGAAGGATCCTGTTCATATGGACCTGTCGTCAGACAGAACACTAAATAAAATAATATTTAGAATTATTTGGAGAATGTAGGTATAATTTTCAGGAGCATTCGACTTTTTGATCATTCTACTAATATTACTTGTTCTTCATACCATTATATAAACCAAGCGGAACTAAATTGTAGTTCAGGGCTGCAAAGAATAAATGGTAAATTTCATTTAAATGGTGGCACCGATGGAAGTAAAGATGTGTAACACAGAACAGTGCTGCTGGATGCACCACAGGAGTCTGTTTCTGCTCTGCGTGTCGTTTCTCTCACAGATATGAAAAGTCGTCTTCCTACACACGGTCTGCTAGGCAGTGGCCATCTGGTGCGAGGCCTCACATAAACGAAAATTCTTTTTGTAGTTGAGTTGGCAGCTGTGGCGCTGACGACGTGCCCCGGTCGCTAAGCAACAGACGATGTGCGGCCCGTCGGACTCCATTCATTTGTTAAAAGAGAAGCAGAAATTAACTTGGAACAGCCGCAATGCGGGAAGTTTCAATGCAATTTAATAAAGAGATTCTGGACAACATTTAATCCAGAGGGTTTCGTGTTAAACTGAATGAATATTAGAGTGGAGTCTAAAACGTTTAACCCGTCTATACTCGAAGCTAATCACTTCCTACCTCAAAGTAAGAACATAACGTCTTTGTGTGATTTTAGGTCGTCGCAGCGGTGAAGATGTTCTTTTGTTTTTTGTGACGTCAGGAGGACTCGCAGATAGATATCAGCTTTTCCGAAAATGAGTCGTCTTGATATTGGAGGCAGTGATTACATTTGAAACGCTGGCCAGTTTCGCACAGTTTACGACAATTCCTGAAAACTGTACAGTCCATTCTTAATTCCAGTTGCGTCATATCCCAAAAAAAAACATAATTTTATGCCCTGCACTGAATTTTAAACATAATACACCTTTAACTTTATACAAAGCAACGATGTTGTAGCCTAAACAGAATATAAGTTTAGAGTTTAGTAAAGTTCATAAGAAATGTTAAGAATGTTTGTATTGATTATTGGAAAATAGCATATGGTTGTCAGAATTGACAGGAACGAACAGAAATACGTCGAAAAGTGTTTGCAGATCACGTTGTAAGTGATATACTGTAACATTTATTTATTAAGTGAATTAAATGTGAAAATATCTTCACGACGACCGAAGCCAGATTTCTGCCAAATACACAATCACAAAACCGAATGTCTGATTACAGACATAAGTCTCTCGTCGTAGAAGCCACTATGGACTCACGCGCATTCTTGCTACCACAGTCAAAAATTCCTTTTTTCAACATCGCACGAACAGCGCATTCCTCTCGCCAACAGTGACGGACATTGGCTGCCATATTAGGAGTGGATAGATTATTTGTTCATGAAAAAAGTATATAAAATGTATTCAGATTATTAGCAATGACCGTATGTTTCTGAATATTTCTGAAATTAGTGAATGAATGAATATATTTGGTTTAAGAGACTAATGTAGATCCACATCAATCCCAAATAATCTTCACTTCTCATAAAGTTAAAATCGAAAGTTAATTTTTTTTAAAAATCAAACTGGCTCTTGACAAAAATTGATGTAGATTGTTGAGAATAGATTTTAAAAAAATTGAATTTTTTAGTCAAGTCAGTGTAGTGACTAGGCTATGTTCAAATGGGCTCAGATGCTCAGCAGGGCGTGTTTTACACTATCATATAATCATATATTGAACAAACATTCCAATTGAAATTAAAACGTTAAAAATTGTTCTCTGTCACAGACACTCACATTTCAAAATACATACAACAGTTTTACGTAAAACATTTAGAATTCTTAAAAACTATTTTGTTTTTAATGTCGAGTGTTATTGATGCTTTTTGTAATTTTAACTTTTCCTGTTAATATATTGTGCCGAGGTTCTTTCTGCGTGGAAACATCAAATCCTGCTTTTTGTATGTAATCTGATGTTTAAAAATTATCTAATTTGTTTCACTCTTGTATGGTGGAATGCGGTATACGTTTAAAACATCTGTGGCTTCAGCCCAACTGATAATTCGCACTTTAAATAACATTCCATGTGTTTCTTGTTTATGACTTTCAGTCACATTGAGGTCATGTTCAGGTCTCGTATGTGTAACTGCTAGATTCCGTTTAATTCGTTGTTTCGAAATCTTTGGATTTTTGGGGTGTGTGATTATCATTTAACATAATATGGTGATTATCTTATTCTTGTATGATTTGAGGTTTTCACAGCGGTGAGTATGAAGATTTCTGTCTTCTGGGTTGTTGCGTCGTGTAGTCTGGTCGATGTCAACCAACGTTTCAGAGGTCATACTGCCTCCATCATCAGGGCGATGAGTATGAAGATTTCTGTCTTCTGGGTTGTTGCGCCGTGTAGTCTGGTCGATGTTTACCAACGTTTCAGAGGTCATACTGCCTCCTTCATCAGGGCGATGAGTATGAAGATTTCTGTCTTCTGGGTTGTTGCGCTGTGTAGTCTGGTCGATGTTTACCAACGTTTCAGAGGACATACTGCCCCCATCATCAGGGCGATGAATCACACTTAGATAAAAACGTTTCGGAGGAACATAATGTTTCTATCTTCAGGGCTAAAGTACGTACAAGGAAACGTAATTTTTGACTTTATTCAGTATATCTGTAGAATAATTTACTTCGTAAAATATATTGATTTTGTGTCATCAATAAATAAACATCTATAATAGTGACGTAATCTATTCATAAATGCAAATAACGCGTTGTAAATTATTTGGTGTGTTTACAATATTCCACTATAATGCAATTCGCTTTGTATTTTCCTCCATGTATCAATATTTAATTAGCATGATTATTATTTTCAACATTATCCATTGTTTGTCCCCCCCCCCCCCAAATAGAACTTTTCGGAAATTGAATTTTCTCCAGTCTTCACGCAGAAAAGCAAATGGGGGGGGCGGTTTCTTACTTACTTCGGCCCTTTTGAACTAGCTGTCTCGATCACTGGGTCGAGTTTATTCAAAAGGCCGTAACTAAGTAAGAGACTTTTATCATCCTCTCGATTACTGGGTCCAGTGGTCGAGAATAGCTCGTTCAAAGGGGCGCAACTAAGTAGAACCTTTCCTCTCCCCTTATTTTACACAATGTATCCTGTTTACGAAATATTGTCTTTGTAAAAAGAAAACAAAACACGAATAATATCCAGAATAATCGTGATCATTGTTTTTATTGTAAAACACCATCGTCAGGAAACTTTAGTTTTAAAAATACATTTAATAATAAACTCTAGGCGGGACAGTTGATGCTTTAGAACGTAGTAACAGTCCTGTGATAAATGCCTTAGTTTAAAACAATCCAGTTCGCGTCTAATTTATAAAATCTCCATCTGTCCAATGATATGTCACTGCCATGCATTATAACAACCAGGTAGCATGTATTCCATATTTTACGGGTGAAGTACAATTGTAAATAGATATTTTAATTAGCTTGAATATACGATATAGCACAGGAATCATAATTGTAATTTATTTTTCACCTATCGCACGTCAATATTGGGACTGCTGACGTTTTACGTTATGGCAAACGAGTCTGTACCGAAAAGTAATTACAATCACAATCATAATTACTTTAGTAAAAGTTTGACTGAATTTGTTTACATACATACTGAGTATATTTATTTCTAATATTGAATATAACTTCTCATACATTTAAAATTGACAGAATTGCATTTTCTGTATTGTTTAACCTAGATTTTTCTGGAAAACAGCACGTTACACAGCACTTCAGTATTATAATAGATGTACATTTATCCTAATTATCTTAATTATAAACACGCGTTTTTATATATAATCCCGCATAAATTTGTTTACACTATACGCTTAGCAGACATGGTTTGGAAATTGCCGATCCAATTAAACGTAAGGGGCTTGAATTAGGACACATATATTAAAATATATATTAAAAATTACAGTCATTCACAATTATAATAATAAAATAATATTAAAAGGTTTAAAACATCATTTTAATACACTACTAGTTTCGGCTGCATTCAGCCATCGACGGGTGTATGTATTATAAACCTATCACCATTCTACTGATTTTTAGTGTTATTCATATTGCACTGTCTTCATTCTTGATGGTGTTTATGTTCATGAAGACAGTGCAATATGAATAACACTAAAAATCAGTAGAATGGTGATAGGTTTATAATACATACACCCGTCGATGGCTGAATGCAGCCGAAACTAGTAGTGTATTAAAATGATGTTTTAAACCTTTTAATATTATTTTATTATTATAATTGTGAATGACTGTAATTTTTAATATATATTTTAATATACGGATCACAATATGACGCAATTACAATATTTTAGGACACATATACATAGTTGCTCATCGATAATATCATCTATCGATGTTTTTGCCTATATCATGAGGGGAACTAATAAATTATTAATTACACAATTTTCTGTTTCTCTTACGCGTACAATTTATACTAATGCAGGTTCCGACTATGTTAAAATATGCATGATGTAACATCCAAATATTATGCAATGCCCTTATATAAAATTGTCACCGTTAAACACCTTGGATCAAAACGTTTCGTAGTGAAGTACGTTAATGGTACAGCACCGTACAAAGCTTTGACACGCCTAGTTTCTGTGTTTAGTCATTCACATCACACCGAAAGCTAAGCTAATCATATATTTCACGTGGCAATGATGTCGTATTGCACTCTAAAATGAATCTGAACAAACGTTTCAGATACGTTGTCACAGTGTCAGAGTTTGACCCCAATGTAGCCCCCACATTGCATGTTCTAGGGGCCTCTAAATTGAAGATGTCTGTCTTCTGGGTTGTTGTGCCGTGTAGTCTGGTAGAAGTTTACCGACGTTTCAGAGATTCTTGCTGCCTCCATCATCAGGGCGATCTTCCTGATGCATTAGAACACTTCTTTAGCCCAAATACAATATTAACATCTTGTTTTTGAATTTTTATTTATTTTTCAAATGCACTGGTTATTTATAATTGAATAGTAACATAATCAGTGGCGAATAATTGGAAGGCGTATGGAAGGAAATGTTCATATTCTGTTTAAATATCTGGTGTGACTACTGAAAACAACGAAAAACTGCAGTAATGGCAGCCGTTCCATGAGTCGAGTTCAGAACCTGGTACTTCCAGAACATGAGGCAAGAATGCCAATCACTCAACCACGTTTGATTATATGAACGACTGTCAAAGGTTTTAAAGCAAATTGCCTTTTAGAAATATATTTGTTAATGTTCTAATGTGACGGATAAGGAATTTAAATTATTTTGGTATGTAAAGGTTTTCATACTGACTTTTTACTGATGATTTACACAGGGTAAGGTTTTGACATTTCTGATGCCACTAAGGAGCGGGGAATATCACGAGATAAAATCTATAATTAAATGGATTTTCTATGTTATTTCTACTCGATGAACATGCTCTATGTAAAATACGATAAAGCCTTTTATAGATTCTGATTGTGTTCTCATAATGTTAAGATAAACGAGCAGTAAATCGAATTTGAGGTGCAGCATATTCGACCTTCCTGAATCTAGCTCTAGATGTAATACTCATGTCTCAGAGCATATTTTAATCAAAGTTTGGCGTTTAATAATTATTTTTCATTATAGTACTTCATGTGAAAAATGAGAAACCAGACTAAGTATAGAGCAGAGCTATTAATATCACTTAAGGCCAGATTAAGTTTTATGATTCGTGTTCATAACCATTGTATTAGGATGTCTGGTGCCTTTCACTGCAACCACGAACAGTAAAAATATTTTATAGACACCGATAGGTTTTGGCTGTGGAGTGAACTTAGTTGGCTCCGCTGTGGACAGGTTTATTTCTGGTGATAACCAGAGATTTTTATGTTTAGAGTTGCGTGTGATAAAACTTTCGTAATTTTTATAGCCTGTTATGTCATGCAGAAATATGTGGGCATCATATGCGTAGTTGTGTAATAGAAATCAAACAACGCTTTTTTATAAGAAAGGATAAAAATTTCCAAAATTCCATTCATCATTTGGGATGTAACGAATGACCACAAAGCTGTAATTTCTGTTAACGTCATTTATTTACGACAACCCTTTCATCTACAATTGTGGATTTCAATTGAATCTAGGCGGGCGTGTATTCCACAGAGGTCTCTGGCTGTTTTGGACATTTTTGTGAATAATCCAAATATAAACTATGATACACACGTGCATTTATCTTGACATCAGTATGATAATAACTCATGTAAACAAATGCTGTAGTAACTGACAGCTTTAACCTCTTTGGATAGATACATGTAAAATACGGCGTTCGGCGACACTACCAAATTTAATTCTACAAAAATATATCAACACTGGCTTAAATGTACTAATCTGATTAAAGTATTTGTCAAAATGGCTAGTTCTGAGCGTGGATTTTTAGTGTGGCACTAGGAGAAAAATAGAAATCAGGTAACTTTAAGTGCAGATGATTTTTTTTAAACTTGAACGAAAACCTCGGAGAGATTAAACATATTATTTTAGGTTACAGTGAAACAGATTTGTGGTTCTTATAAGTATAAAAATGGCTGTCTTCTGGGTTCCTGTTGCCGTGTAGTCTGGTAGATGTATACCGACGTTTCAGGTGTTCTTGGTGCCTCCATCATCAGTCTGATGACCCTCGCATTAGGCCTACCACGGGAACCCGTAAGAAGGACTCTGAAGGACACGTCAAAGTCAACTGAGTGACTAACGTCCTCAGTGGTGCAAAACCTTCTTAAGAAGTTGATGGTTGCTCAGTTGGTGCTTCTGGAGAACCCAAGCGTTCTTTATCGTTTTCACAAGAGACCGCCAGTGGACCATATCCTGAGACATTCAAACCCACATAAACCTACTCGTTTTCTTAGGAAACTGCTCACTTATCTTGATTGCATTGTTGTTCCTGCTGCCGAAGGCTGAACACGATTCTGTGCCATTTGCATCCACCAAGGATCCAAAACTCTGGATTAGGAGGGTGGCTGCGAGTACAGTACAGAGAATCGGACAGCCGACAAAACGTTGTCCCCAGGTTTATGATTGAGTGAATTGTTGTATATCCACAGTTATGTTCCGTGTTACGAGACGTCTATAAAATAATTTTAAACTTTGGAGAAGACAGTTGTTAATTATCTAGAGTGGCAGAATTTTAGTGTTCCTTTATCTGTTTATTTTTATGCAAGGTCCATATTTTATAACAAACACACTGATGAAGGCGTGCAGCTACTGTTATCGTTGATTATCCTGTCTGCTGTTTATTATCGTGATAATTTTATAGGTAAAACAGTCGTATTCAAAATTTAGCCTTCAATAAAGAATTTATCTTATTAAGAAATATTGTATCGTGTATTTACCTTCATTTCTTATCTTAATACACAAGTTAAATATTAAATTAATTATTCGGTTTTGTCCGTCTAATCACAATTATATTTAAAATTTAAAATTTACAAATAAGATAATTAAATTATCATTTTATGTTCCACATCGAATAATCGATTTACATTTGGAACATTTTTACTACTTATTATTCGATGTGGAACATAAAATGATAATTTAATTATCTTATTTGTAAATTTTAAATTTTAAATATAATTGTGATTAGACGGACAAAAACCGAATAATTAATTTAATATTTGATTCACAATATGACGCAATTATACTATCTTATACAAGTTAAAGTTAAATAGACTCTGGTTGGTTCCATTCTTAATGTCCCTATTATTTTTACAGCGTAAATTGAAGTGATTTAGGAAAATTAACAAGAATCGATTCGATATTAAAACACGTTTTATTGATAGACAGGTTCGTTTTTTATGAGTCGAAAACAATTCTCATTAAATTAAGTTATAATGTCGAATAACAACTGAACATTGGCCAAGGCTGTTGTTAATATTTGACAGTCATTAATTGCGAAGATTTGATTACTGTAATTAACACTTAATGACACGATATTTCCTTATTTCGACGGATCTTTGACGATCTATGAAGAACGAGTCCCCCTGATGGTGCACTTCACCAACTTGTAGCAAACCTCCGCACCATTGTCAGTTGGTTTTGCAGTCAACCAATTAGTCATTAAGTCAGATAATCAGTCTCTCATTGCATCTGTTAGGCACGCGTTATATTTCATTAAACTTAATTCAATGACGGTTTATGGAAATGCGTGTTAATGAGGACCATGCTTCTTAATTAACCGACATTTATGGAATCTACAGGACAACACACATATTAACAGAAATGGCATTACAAGTAATCGTGGTTCATGTTTTATTGACTACGTAACATGTTAAATGTCATATTAGAGTACCACTGCACATCTCTGTTTTGTCCAGAGCTTTTAATGTCATTAAACTGTTGAATCAATTCAATAAGAATTATGTTAATACAGTAAAGTTTATATAAACTTGTAATTAGAATTATGGTGCTGTTAATTTACGTAAATACAGACGAATGGAAATGTCTAGTAATGTACATAATTTTAAACTAAACCAAGTCTACTCTGAGAGCGGCCATGTGGCGATGTCCTTAACTGATGATCAACAGTATGCATGCAGTATATAACGAAACACACTGAATCTCTGTCACGTAAGATGAGTTTGTATCTTCCTCAAAACTAGCGATTTCTCACACTAGTTCGCCGCACTGATATTTTGTTTCAAACAGGGCGTTTTCCTCTTGAATATTGGGTTTTCATTCGTTTGCTGTTTAATATAACGGAAGTGAAATTGGAGTGTCGATAATGAAATAATGGTGGAAAAATATAAAGCAATACTCAAAAGAAAAATTTCTATTACAGCAGTACCCAGTTTATGGATCACACATGGGCAGGTCATGGACCCCGTACATAATGGGATAAAGTAATGTTCTTTTGTTTAAATTTTTTAATTAAATAATTTACTTCAAAAAGAGTATTTTTTATGAAAATGTATGTAAAATTTCTTTGTTCTCTGTTTTAATTATAAGTATTTTTAGCTTGTAATACAAAAACTCAAGGCTCATGAAATACGCTGTCTGCCAACAATTACTTTTTGATATACAATTGAATAGTGATAATTAGATAATATTTTTAAAAAAAATATTTCCAACTAACATTTGTATTAAGGTTTACATTTTCGCTTTACATTTCTGGCCGATTCGTTTGTTATTAAAAATTTCCTGTCTGCAACATCATAAATTCGTAATTAATTATGTGACCAATACTTATGTTGTTTTTCGATGCTGATTCTCCTAAAGTGGATGCATAGTGCTGAGGAGGTAGAAAGGATGATAATAAAGAATACGAGAATCTGAAATGGAACGACCTGTTTAATGATGCTATATACGAGGTGCGATCGAAAGGTTTCCAGACTGCGCGTATAAAAACCCGTACACTTATCTCAGGTATTAAATTCATCCATAACCCTCGAAGTAGTTCCCCTGGGAGTGAACACAACGATCCCAGCGCCGCTGACAAGTCTGGAAGCATCCCTGGAAATCTTTCTTTGTCAGCCTGTCAAGCACCATCTGCGATTCTGCCTGAAACTCTTCTATCGTCTCAAATCTCCTTCCCTTTAGCTGAATTTTTATCTTTGGGAAGAGGAAGAAGTCACGCGGAGCTTAGAAAGGAAGTTGGGGTCGGTTCTTGCAAGATCTTTGAGTTCCTGACAAACGAGAAGTCGATTCTGCTTCTGGTCCTCAGACAGGATGCGTCGCATGTGGAGTTCTTCCTTTAGAATCAGCTGACAGGTCCCATAGCCTATCCCAACAATGTCGCACAAGTCGTTGATGGTACGACGTCGATCTTCGTGAATGGCCTGCCGAATCTTCGTAACATTTTCGGGCGTTATACTCGAAGATGGTCGTCCAGAACGCTCGTCATCATCGACAGAGGTTCAGCCATTTTTAAAACGTGAATGCCACACAAAAGTTTGTGCACGACCCATTGCGGACTCCCCAAATGCTTGCTTTAGCATTTCATAGGTTTCCGTAGCCGTTTTGGCGAGTCTTTGGCAAAATTTGATGCACACGCCATTCCGAAATCGCAGGAGGGTCGGTGTAATGCACTACCAAAACGCCCGTAACTAAGAAACAAATGCTAATTCGATGATGCCGGCTGGCACACTGATTCACTATAAATGTAGGCCGCACCCCCTAGCGGCAGAAGCTCGTACTACATCCGGTTCGCCCTCTTTTGACACAGTCTTGAAACTTTCCGATCGCTCCTCGTATACCAGCATTCTTCTGGAGGAACTGAGGAAGACGACAAACTTCCCAGTCAGGATGGATGGTAATCTGGACCCCATCTATGCTTTGGTTTCTGAAGTGGCCTTTTGTGTGTATATTTTCCGAATGAAATGCTGTACGCATTTATTATCATTTCAGTGAATGCTACATGCATCGCCCCTCTCCACCTTCTAGATTTCATTTCCCTAATAATACTGGACAAAGAGTACAATTTGTGTATTTTCTGATTGTGCTGCCCCCATAACCAGGGCGATGTGTTACCTTCCCAGAAGACACCACATTGGAAAATGCCCACTTCAAAGACCAAGAATGAGAAAGGAGGATATTATCAAACTGGATTTTAGGGAGTTGAATTGTGAACGGTAGTGACTCTAAATCACGTTAAAAGGCGAGCATTAGTGTTAGTTAGACCCATTTTGAATTGTCGGTTTCTACTATCTCAGTACTAATACGCACGCCAAAATGAATTAAAATTATTTGCTTTAACGTTCCTTGTCAGTTGGTTAACTTCGTCCAACTCAGTTTTCTATAAATACATTTAAAGCAGAACAGAAAATCTCATTTATGCGCGTGTTTAATGACTTCATTTGTTTGCCTGTGTTCTGCGTAAATGCATACAGATTTTTTTACACTCATAAATTCATTACAGTAATGCAAAGCGCTAGTTCCTTTTGTGAGCCTTCTGGAAAATAACAACTAATCTAGAAGCCTATTTTTAGATGAAAACCAAAATATACGCGGTGTCGTGTTACCACTTTCATAAATAAATATAGTCGATTTCTAGTGCTACTTACTGATAGATATAACATCTTCGAGAACCCTGGTTAATAACCTGTGTCAAATTTTGTAGTGTATTACGAAAATCATCGAATTTTGTGAATTTTCTTTTACTGTTCGCCCGAAGTTTATGCATTAATTGAAATTAAACCGGTGTATGAAATAATACAGTTTTGTAGAAGGTCTATTTATACGAGACTACACAGGTTGTTAAACAGCATATTTTATTTAAATAAAAATTCCAAGTAACAACTTCCTACATACTGAATTGTTCATTGATACATTCTATCTGCGTTATAACCTGTTAGCTGTGAATTAATTACAGTGACATTCGTTTTCTTTGCAAATGTAACAACACTTACTTTATTAAAATTAAATTATTTGGTTATTCCGTCAAATCACAATGTATTTAAAATAAGATAATTAAAATAATTAAAATATAATTCTGTGTTCGATATCGAATAATCGATTTACAATTGGAACAGTTACAACATGTTTCGGTTTTATACTTCTGGATCACCTCCAGACACAACTGTGTTGTCTACTATTTCATCTCTGACCGATGTAAACATCAAAAGCATCACTTCAAACAATAAAGTTGATCCTTTATATGAAAATATCTGGACACGACCTGCAAAAAACTACACTACGAAAAATTGTAAAAAATTGTAATAGAGTTTTAAATTTAATATAATTTTACACCTGATGATGGTTTAATAAAACCGAAACATGTTGTAACTGTTCCAATTGTAAATCGATTATTCGATATGGAACACAGAATGATATTTTAATTATTTTAATTATCTTATTTTAAATACATTGTGATTTGACGGAATAACCAAATAATTTAATTTTAATTTAATAAATCACAATATGACGCAACTACACTATCTTATAACACTTATTTTGCAGTCAAGCTATCAGAGATGATGCAGATTTCTCATAGAAAGAATTAGGAAAATATGTTTACACCAATTTAGAGGACGCCTTAAATTTTTACTTCTCAGGTGCGTTTCGGTTGTAACACTGAAAAAGCCAAACTAAATAGTAATCAATTTTTTAGATTGAAACAGGCACAGTTCAGTTTAATTTGCTACTGTATTCTCTCTGGTTATTTTGTACACATCCAGTCGTTATTACATTAAGTGTAATGGAAGGGCTGGAATTTGCTTTTGTTTGCATATCGAAATGAAATTCTATGTCTTCCGTGCTGAAGTATTAATGACTGACGATCTCCCACTCGCTGAGGCCCTTAACCCTGTTCAGGAGAATCAACTGGGAAGCCATATTTTATATAAAAATTAAGAGTTCTAGGAAAAATTTGAGACGAAACGTGCTTCCATTCGGCCAGATGAGTTACAGATCTGAAAGTGGGGAAAAATTATTTTGATAGGAAATAAGCACATAGACAAATCAATAAAAGGAAAGAGAATAAAAAGAGAGATAAAGGAAAAGGAAATATGATGCTGAGAAGATTTAATACTGCTCGGTAAATAACGAGTCCTATTATAGCTCTGGTGCATCCGCCGGTACGCAAGGGGGTTCAGTGTTCCAGGTTCCCACGTACATACACGCTCGTCGTGCCTGTGGACGCGTGTACTCATGGAACTTGTGGATTTTAATCGTGCATAGATGATCACCCTCTGGGTTGTTCGACGTGTAGTATTTTGATTGTATGTCAACGTTTCGGAAGAGTACTTTGTCTCCATATTGATTTTTAAAATATCATGTGATATGCACAACCAGTATAGACCGACCAGTTTAATGTAAGAACATATATATTAAATCTTGTCCGTCTAATCACAATAAATCTTATTAAATATTAAAATATTACAATAATTAACATTTAAAATATTTAAAATATTAAATGATGTTCTTTATCGAAGTATTCGATTTACATTAGACCATCATTTTTCATGTTTCACGACATGTTTCAGTTCCTAAAAGAACCATCCTCAGGTGTATATAATTATATAAAGCTTCAAAACGATAAATAATTCAAATACAATTTTCATACATTATGCTAGCGTACATTTTTATCAGATTTACCAGATATCAAATAAGAACATACATATATATATATATATATATATATATATATATAGAGAGAGAGAGAGAGAGAGAGAGAGAGAGAAAGGACGCATACACGTCTTTGACTTGTTACTTTTCCGCCGGCATATATTCTTGTAAGCTCCGCTTTTGGTGAAGGAAAATAGTATTAAAAATCTCTGGAATTTTTTTATATTTTTTAATGTATGGGGTGAGGATGGAGGGAGATACAGTCCTCAAGAAGTGGGACAGTGTAATGGCCATCGAGTCAATTTACCTCAATTCTTATATTCGCCTCAATGTTTTGCAAGATGATTTTGTTCATTTTCTCACGGGTAATGGTTTTGTTAATGTCTGGTTCGAACAGTATGATGAGAGGCCTCATACAGCTGGTAATTCTGAACATTTTGGAGGAAACGCTTTGAAGTAAAGTGCTGTTTATGAGATATTTATATATTCAAGTTGAAGGTTTTGAGTGGGTGGTTAACTTTGTCAACAGATTTAAACCAGTGTGACTTCCTATGGTAATATCTCAAAGACAAGCAATTGGGAGGTTTTGTGTGCTGACGTATGGACTGACAAACTGTGAAAATACATCTGGAGCGTGCTTATGGCATGGAAGTGTATTGCTGGGGAAACCGCCTTTCAGTATATGTCTTTAGTAATTGCTGGTACGCCTTCCTTATTCCCAGAACCAATTTTTATGTGATCGGGTGAGGAAAATATTTCGGAGACGCCTGTCTGTATCTGAAGATGCCATCACAGCATCGTTACGCCGTGTGAGCACAGATGATTACAGCTTTGCTATTGATCTTCTGTCTCAGTGATGCGAGAAGTTCATCGACCTTAACAGTGATTAAGTTCTATTGGGACAGATGCAAGTATGATGTGACACATGGATTCATCGCCCTGATGACAGAGGCAGTATGACCTCTGAAACGTTGGTTAACATCGACCAGACTACACAGCGCAACAACCCAGAAGACAGAAACCTTCATACTCATCGCCCTGATGACGGAGGCAGTATGACCTCTGAAACGTTGGTTAACATCGACCAGACTACACAGCGCAACAACCCAGAAGACAGAAACCTTCATACTCATCGCCCTGATGACGGAGGCAGTATGACCTCTGAAACGTTGGTTGACATCGACCAGACTACACGACGTAACAACCCAGATGACAGAAATTTTCATACTCATCGCCCTGATGACGGAGACAGTATGACCTCTGAAACGTTGGTTGACATCGACCAGACTACACGACGTAACAACCCAGAGGACAGAAATCTTCATACTCATCGCCCTGATGACGGAGGCAGTATGACCTCTGAAACGCTGGTAAACATCGACCAGACTACACAGCGCAACAACCCAGAAGACAGAAATCTTCATACTCATCGCCCTGATGACGGAGGCAGTATGACCTCTGAAACGTCGGTTAACATCTACCAGACTAAACAGCGCAACAACCCAGAAGACAGAAATCTTCATACTCATCGCCCTGATGACGGAGGCAGTATGACCTCTGAAACGTTGGTAAACATCGACCAGACTACACAGCGCAACAACCCAGAAGACAGAAATCTTCATACTCATCGCCCTGATGACGGAGGCAGTATGACCTCTGAAACGTTGGTTAACATCGACCAGACTACTCAGCGCAACAACCCAGAAGACAGAAATCTTCATACTCACTTCTGTGAAAATCTCAAATCTTGGTTAGTTTTTATTGATTATTTGTGTCTGTAATGTGATGATAAGATAAGTCTGGAGGAAATATCGAAAATGATCCTTGTGTTAAGGAAGAACTTCTTGGCCACAGAGGAACTGGCCACTTCTGGACCTGAGACAAGTAAAATACGTGGGTCGCTCGTAGAATATGGCTGCCCTCTTCAGACTCACCGCTGTGAAAACCTCAAACCCTACCTGGGTAGCTCTTACTCTGTCCCTAAACCAATGAGTGGAAATATAATTTCTTTTTTGTATTTTATTTGTAATTATTTATATTTTTGTGGTATTTAGTGGACAAAATGAGTGGTGAAAAATTTTCAACCAAGGAACAAGGAAACTTACATTAAAACTTTCAGTGATAATGTTCATATTAATTTGAGAACGGCATACTCCACGTCTTCTTTCGATAATTACCAGATTAAGTTTTGCCTCTGATTATAGCCATTTATGGAAACGATGTAGAACTTCCACAGAATGCGTTACAGTAATATGCCCAAATGCGTACGTATGACGCGTGTAACAATTTAGAAAGTGGTGATATGTAAGAAAGTTTAGGACCCCATCTTGATAAGCGGCCACTACAGATTTTTTTTTAATATTATCCGATTAGCATTCGTAATCATCTTCCCGTTACGACATCTGAAGTTGAAAAACGTTGTTCAGTAACATAAAAATAAACAAAAGATAAGAGAGTGTATGGCTGGACATCAGTAAAATGGGCCCAGTTAGCTGTCGTAGTTGGTAGGGAATTTGTATTTTGTGTAGGTCTTATGAGGAAATACCAATTGATAAAAAAATAGTGATAGAAGAAAAATTGAGCATATTTCGAAATTCAGGTATTCAGGGAACAAAATTTCAGACCTCAAAATAAACATGGAAATATTCAATGGAATAAATACACTAAAAGCAGATAGACATATCGTACCATGTCCACACTGCGTTACAGCCTGTAAGACCGATATCGTCTATTTTTATTTCTTTAGTGTTCTGTCTGACGACAGGTCCATATGAACAGGATCCTTCCATCCTTTTCTCGGACTGAGACCTGTTCATATACGTTCTTGGCAGATGATCCAGAAGTGGTTTGCCATTGCCTTCTTCTGTGTGTGAATGGAGTAATTGTTGGGATGCCACGGAGAAACCGTGGAAGCCCCCGGAGGAAAACTCCGTGTTGCCTTGCCCAACACAAGTTATAAATCTGGGCACCACCGGGAATCGAACCCGAGACCCCAGGATTACAAGGCCAGCGTTCTAACCGCTAGACCACCTCATCTTATTATTATTTAGTGTTCTGTCTGACGACAGGTTCATATGAACAGGATACTTCCATCCTTTTCTCGGACTGGGACCTGTTCATATACGTTCTTGGCAGATGATCCAGAAGTGGTTTGCCATTGCCTTCTTCTGTGTGTGAATGGAGTAATTGTTGGGATGCCACGGAGAAACCGGGGAAGCCCCCGGAGGAAAACTAGACCACGGCCTTGCCCAAAACAAGTTATAAATTCCGGCACCGCCGGGAATCGAACCCGAGACCCCAGGATGACAAGGCCAGCGTTCTAACCGCTAGACCACCGTGGCTGTTATATCGTCTATACAAACCATAATTGAATTCGTCCAACAATTTGTAGTTGAGGATAAGCGAATGTTGGCTCAATTCACCAGACAGACATAAATTCTACTAACCAGACATTTCCTACAAAAGATAAAAGTTCATGAACAATTAATTGTCTGCAAATAACTAATTACAACTGACACACGCACTGGAGAGAGAATTGCTGTTTGCAGGTTTTACCATCTTATACACCTCAGAACAAGATGACAGATCATTAACACAGTGAAAAAAACAACAACTAGACGATATAATTGTTTTCACAAATTCCGTGAATTTTTATTACACTCTAATCCAGATGAAGTTCCATGAATTAAAACTAGAAGCTGAGAATAGGAAAAACTGGAGAGCTCTTTTTGGGCAGAGCAATGGACCTATCGTAAGACAGAACACTGAATAATAATAATAATAATAATAATAATAATAATAATCCAGTGATGTACAAAATTATTGCCGGCCGGAATTCTGCTCTACCCGTGAGAAAATTCCATTATCAAAAAACTAAAAATATCCAATTTAATATAATATTTCCAAAATATTTTAAATCAATATATATGCACGGTATTCAGAAAGCGCATTTAAATTAATACCCCTAAAATGACTGTAATTTATACTGCAGCAGATTGGTTACTGGTCTTCGGGATGTTTAACGCACTATTATTTCAAGGTCAGATCTGTTAGCTACTTTGTATCGCCGTTGTCAATAATTAATTTTGATTGCTTCGAGTGAACTTGATCTCTTTCGGCTGCTAGAATTGTCTCTCTTTGACTACCGTGATGAGAAATAACATATGTAAGACTTGAGGTTCTCACAGCGGTGAGTATGAAGATTTCCGTCTTCTGGGTTGTTGCGCTGTGTAGTCTGGTCGATGTTAACCAACGTTTCAGAGGTCATACTGCCTCCGTCATCAGGGCAATGAGTATGAAGATTTCCGTCTTCTGGGTTGTTGCGCCGTGTAGTATGGTAGATATTTACCGACGTTTCAGAAGTCATACTACCTCCGTCATCAGGGCGATGAGTATGAAGATTTCTGTCTTCTGGGTTATTGCGCTGTGTAGTCTGGTCGATGTTTACCGACGTTTCAGAGGTCATACTGCCTCCTTCATCAGGGCGATGAGTATGAAGATTTCTGTCTTCTGGGTTGTTGCGCTGTGTAGTCTGGTAGATGTTAACCAACGTTTCAGAGGTCATACTGCCTCCATCATCAGGGCGATGAAGATTTCTGTCTTCTGGGTTGTTGCGCTGTGTAGTGTGGTCGATGTTTACCGACGTTTCAGAAGTCATACTACCTCCGTCATCAGGGCGATGAGTATGAAGATTTCTGTCTTCTGGGTTATTGCGCTGTGTAGTCTGGTCGATGTTTACCGACGTTTCAGAGGTCATACTGCCTCCTTCATCAGGGCGATGAGTATGAAGATTTCTGTCTTCTGGGTTGTTGCGCTGTGTAGTCTGGTAGATGTTAATCAACGTTTCAGAGGTCATACTGCCTCCATCATCAGGGCGATGAAGATTTCTGTCTTCTGGGTTGTTGCGCTGTGTAGTGTGGTCGATGTTTACCGACGTTTCAGAAGTCATACTACCTCCGTCATCAGAGTATGAAGATTTCTGTCTTCTGGGTTGTTGCGCTGTGTAGTCTGGTCGATGTTTACCGACGTTTCAGAAGTCATACTACCTCCGTCATCAGGGCGATGAAGATTTCTGTCTTCTGGGCTGTTGCGCTGTGTAGTGTGGTCGATGTTTACCGACGTTTCAGAAGTCATACTACCTCCGTCATCAGAGTATGAAGATTTCTGTCTTCTGGGTTGTTGCGCTGTGTAGTCTGGTCGATGTTTACCGACGTTTCAGAGGTCATACTGCCTCCGTCATCAGGGCGATGAAGATTTCTGTCTTCTGGGTTGTTGCGCTGTGTAGTCTGGTCGATGTTTACCGACGTTTCAGAAGTCATACTACCTCCGTCATCAGGGCGATGAGTATGAAGATTTCCGTCTTCTGGGTTGTTGCGCTGTGTAGTCTGGTCGATGTTAGCCAACGTTTCAGAGGTCATACTGCCTCCGTCATCAGGGTATGACCTCTGAAACGTTGGTTAACATCAACCAGACTACACAGCGCAACAACCCAGAAGACGGAAATCTTCAGAAATAACATTATTCAGGACTTTCGAGATACTGGTTAAACAAATATGGTATATATTTCTGGCTAGTGTTTGGGGAAGGTCAGATACATTTTGCAGTGACGTTTATCACTGTGAACACTAAATTAGCAGAATTTCTGTTTTAATAAACTAAAATACGTGTAGCCTTATATTATCATTTGGTTAAAATAATTAAAAAAACAAGTGTAACTGGGAAGAGTCTATGACTTTCGTGCACACAGTTGATAGCAAATAATACTGGATACTGGGATCCTGGGAACGACCCGTTCTTCAAGTGCCTGAGCGCTGCATAGCAAATATTATTTCAGTTAAATTAGATCTCGTGCGAAGAAGGTGTTCATCACTAGTCGTCATTTTCACACGTTCTGACATTCTTACGTGTAACAAAGTTTACTCATTTCCACAACAGTTATAAATTTACTATTTCACTGTGACAGAATTTTAAAAAAAGTAAAATAAACATATAAATAGAACGGAGAGAGTACAGAGCGAAATAATTTCGATTTTCTCATTCGTCATTTATGATTTTCCCTCGTTACGAACGAGCAGACGAGTAAATTTGTTGAACCCTGCGTACAGTTAAGATTCCAATTACCATATTTTATCAGATTAAGTTCAATAGTTTCGGGGATGTAACATGGCAGGTGCCTTATTTCACTTCATATAAACAAAACCTTGAAACCGAGGGATTATGCCAAGATATCATCAGACAGAGAACAATATTTGCTGACATGCAGTGTGTGTACTTTCGTTTCTCAGCAGGTGGCTGTGTTATCCCGCCGCCTGAACACGTAATAACATTGTCAGTCAGAATTGAAATCTCGGGGGAGCCTATTACACGTAGAAACGGACTTGCTGGATTACAAGCAGTGATTACTGCAACGCAGACAGACAGTAGCTTGGTTACACAACACTCTGAGTTGTTACTGTGAAGTTCAAATGTTTACGAACGACTGTAATAAAAATTATATGAAATTAAAGTTTCTCACGGCGGTGAAGATAGCCGTGTTTGAAGATATCCGTGTTGTGGGTTATTGCGCTGTGTAGTCTGGTCGATGTTAACCAACGTTTCAGAGGTCATACTGCCTCCGTCATCCGTGATGACGGGTATCTTCATACTCACCGCTGTGAGAACCTCAAGTCTTACATAACCGTGTTTATCTGTTGTAATGCAGGTACATACTAACGCTTCGAGAAACATATTGCATTTTCTTCAGCTCTGAAGATGGAGGCTGTATGTTATTCCGAAACTTTGGTACCACCTACAGGTCAACGTGGTCTTTAAACCAGATTAACATCGACAGAACTCGGTCATTGTCAGAAATTAAGTCGCATTATTTGCATTTTTTTATTCCGATAAGTTTATTATTTGTGTTCCCACGATAGATGGTGCTGACAGCTAATATGGTTTGGTTTTTTTTCTGTTTCTCACAGAAATGTTTAATCGGAAACACTTGAGAAAGCTGTCGACCTTGCGACATTAAAGTGTATTATTAGAATTATTACACATCAGTGGCTAGTGCATCTAACGGTTGGATTAAATTGGATCAAAACAAGATATAGTAGAGGGCTTTTGTGAACACGTTAATGTAAATATTTAATTACGTAATTATCGGGGAAGTCATTGACTTGCCGTGTGTGTATCATACTGGGGATACTGGGAACGACCCGTTCTTCAAGTGCCTGAGCACTACGGGTCCCAACTTTTCGTTGGCTTTGATCTATAGACATTCGGTAGAACTCCTTGGATGAGGGATCGGCCCGTCTCAAGGCCTCTACCTGTACACAGGACAGCACAACACAGAAAAACATCCATGGCTTGAGTGGGATTCGAACCCACGGTCCCAGAGACCAAGCGGCACAAAGCCCACGCCTCAGAACGCGCTGCCACTGCGGACCCGGGAAGGCCTCTGCTCCATAAGTAAGTTCGGTGTTATTTGTTTTGCTGAAGTTAACATCTGACGCTTCTTAAAGCACATTTCAACTAAACTTATATTGAGAATTCATTTTACATATTAATACTACGTTTAAAAGAAGCTTGACAAATAACCATAACCTATATTCAGAGGCAATGGAATTCTAACACCATGAGAAATAATTGTTCGGATGTAACTGTAATTAATATTCTAGATAGAAAATTGTTTATTCATTTAGATAAAACAATTTAAATGATCGATTTGCTAATTTGCCGCATTACACTTTCTGTTTATACTCTTTGTGGAGAGAACTTATGATAATTTAAGAAAATATAAATGGAAATCTGGACTGTCTGGATATTTGATTTGTCTGTCGGCTGATATTTTACACCATCGTCACAACATTTGAATGAGGAAATTTCGTACTATCCAATTATCTCAACAAACGTAAAATAAACACGAAATGCAAAACCTCAACACCCACGTAGGCTTGTATACATGGTAACAGCGTGGGAGTAGCTTATGTAAATCTGTACTGTTGAAAGGGCAACGATGCCTCTAGATAAATAAAAGATGGACGGCTATGATGAAAACAAGAGAGCCTCTTCCTGCGCATTTATGGAGTCTGATCATTTGTAGAATAACAAGCAGAGCAATTTGATGTTAAAATGTAGTTTGTTACTGTAGTAAACAATATAACGAGTGTACAGAAAACGTAACCTCGTCTACACGGTGGAAACAAACGTTATTTATTGCACAGGGTAGGGGAAAATGTTTTCACCGCAGGTTACAGATCGCAGTTCTAGAAATAGCATTTTGCGGCGTCATTTCTATTTAATTGCTATAATTTAAGTAACAAAGGGCTTTCACCAAAAAAGTAAATACATATATTTTGACACAATATTAGTAGAATTTTCAGACATAATTGTTGTCATAGGCATACAAAATTTTGATCTTCTATTCTATTTCATTTTTTTAGTTTTTCACTGACGTTTCATGTACACATAATTGGAATAATTTCAGTAATTCAGCACCTATATATATGTATATGTATTTATTTATTTACAAGGCTCCAATTCTTACGATAATGCATGAATTGAACAGAAAGGATTTGTATATGGCAGAAAGACTTCCCGTCAGTTATGTTTTAATGTTATACCAAGGCATGTGGGATTATTTCTGTAATACATTAGCTCAATTTTTTATTGTCATTATTGTTTAATTAAATGTCATTTATAGAGCATTTGCTTATGATGCAGGGTTTAAATTTGGTTCCTGTGGTTCCCTATATAGTAGGTTCTGTAAAATACGTTTTAGATTAATGAAGTGGTATTTTAATTTCGTCCTCAAGATGCGTGTTATTTCCAAAACGGCCTTCTTTGGTAATTTCGCTTCGGAATGTCGTCTGAATACTTTTAAAATGATCGTTATACGCTCCCATTTGCACGCTTATCGGTATAAAATTTGCCTTCACCTTCCATCCGGGTTGTGTTTCGATCAGTACATAATTTAATGTTAATTTTATGGTTTTTTTCTTCACTGCATATACAAAAATTCGTTATTATTATTATTATTATCCCATCTATTCACCACTTTATTATTATTATTATTATTATTTCCATCAAACAAGGCCAATTGACTGTAATTGGCCTTGTTTGGCTGTTGTCATGGTCTAGTGGTTAGAACGCTGGCCTTGTAATCCTGGGGTCTCTGGTTCGATTCCCGGCGGTGCCCAGATTTATAACTTGTGTTGGGCAAGGCCGTGGTCTAGGCAACACGGAGTTTTCCTCCGGGGGCTTCCCCGGTTTCTCCGTGGCATCCCAACAATTACTCCATTCACACACAGAAGAAGGCAATGGCAAACCACTTCTGGATCATCTGCCAAGAACGTATATGAACAGGTCCCAGTCCGAGAAAAGGATGGAAGGATTCTGTTCATATGGACCTGTCGTCAGACAAAACACTAAATAATAATAAGATGAGGTGGTCTAGCGGTTAGAACGCTGGCCTTGTAATCCTGGGGTCTCGGGTTCGATTCCCGGCGGTGCCCGAATTTATAACTTGTGTTGGGCAAGGCCGTGGTCTAGGCAACACGGAGTTTTCCTCCGGGGGCTTCCCCGGTTTCTCCGTGGCATCCCAACAATTACTCCATTCACACACAGAAGAAGGCAATGGCAAACCACTTCTGGATCATCTGCCAAGAACGTATATGAACAGGTCCCAGTCCGAGAAAAGGATGGAAGGATCCTGTTCATATAGACCTGTCGTCGGACAGAACACTAATAAATAAAAAAAATAATCATCCCAACAAATAATCTCTAAAGTTAATTTTCACATCACTTCTAGACCGTTATGAGCGGAAGAGTAGCTGATCAGTTATCATTTAGTTGATGAGTTACCTTTCGGTTTGGTACCAGCTTTATCGCTGACTGAAATCCTTTATTGAAATTAGCCAATCTTGTAAGAAACGCTACTTCGATGGCAGATTAGGAAGACCTAAAATGATATCATACAGACCAACTGGTTTCCTAAATGAAATAAAGATCCTACCACGAAATATAAGTAATATAGTCTGTTAAATCGCTGTATTCGGTTGTATTTGTCAAATAATCTTAAAAGTACCTATAATTTTACTGCTTTCAAGATTTGTTGAAATATACTTTTTGCATTTGTAGATGAATTTCTTACATCTGAAAACTTTCAGATCATCTTTCTGGTTCGTTTAAATTCTAGATACATGTTATCAGTCTTTGTGCATAAGTTCTATGCTCTTAAAAGAATGCATTTGTTATGGATTGTCTCGTTTCTATCTACTCATGTTTCGCAAACGCGTCTGATACGTCACAATGTTTTATTTATTCACAGTGTTTTGTATCCTTGCGCTTGAGGACTGTAATGGGGCACGAAACGAGACAGACTACTTCAGTAAACAAGAAGAGAATCGAGAAGTGTAGATCCACTTCCCATATTTTATGGAATGATAAATAAGAAATGTTTCTATTATAATGGAAATTGAATACGGCAGCGTGTGTGTGTTTTATGACAAGATTTTGAGTTCAAAATAAGTTTCTATACTTTTAACAGCAGCTCACAGGTTTAGATAATACCATTAAGGCTTTATTAATGCCTTCTTTGTTACCTGATTTTCCTCCACTACAGATTCTGTTACTTATTTTCGTCGTTACATTATAATATTTAAATGTAATCGTTACATAATAATTACTACACTCTTTTAGAATAACATTTTTAATCTTAATATTTCCCATCATTTCTTCTCGTCCCTTAAGTGATAATATGCTATAATTCCTTGTTATCTTAACCATAGACGAAAGGAATTCACGTTTGTACGGTCTCCGTACATGACAAAATTTTAAACACGCTTGTGTTGGATCTCAGAAGTTTAACACCCAAGGTACAGAACCACTTATAATCACTTCTCGCTCTCAGAGTCTATTTCCGTAATTCTGATATATTATTACCATATATAACACAAATTGGCTGTCAGTTGCTAATTAGTGTTTGACATTTATGGGAACATGTTTCGATACCACAATGCCATCATCAGGCCATACTTATATCGTTGAAATTAGTGCAGTGTTCCAAAATATGAATACAGTTCAAATGATTTCAGATGAAGTTATTTAATTTATTTGTATTAATTATATATTAATGTTATTAATAATGAGTGCTATTTATTTTATTCTGTGATACTGTGATATTTTATTCTGTGATTACTCAGATTCCGGGATTTGCTTGAAAATTTTACCCGTAACATCTTGACATGACAGTTTTAATATGATTATAGATAAAACATTCTCGGAAATTTCTTGTTACAAAATGGTAATGACCAATCAAACAATTATGTATTGGAATTATGCATGACTTACATTCAGAATGATTGACTTTCGATCAGACTTTAAACGAGACTGACTGAATTATTTTCCTCCAATTTTTGAAATGTAGATACATTCAGTTACGCCGCTGCTTAGTACAAAATTTCTTTCTGTGCACAAAATATTATTTTCACATCAATTCAATAGAATTTGTTGTTACATAAACAAAGAATAAGTTTATATAATAAGGCAACTATATAAAAATTTTCAAGAAGCATATTGGCTATTTCTTGTCCACATATATTTTAAATGTGAATTAGTATACGAATGAATGTAGACTTTGGTTATTTTTGATGACGGTTGTAACTATTATAGGTTATGTATGGCGAGAGAAGAAATTTGTGTTAATTTAGAATGCGTAAGAGAACGTACGGGGTCTATTTTAATTTACCGACTGTGTATTTTCCAGGAAGGACTAAGGGAATCCTCAAAAGAATCTCAAAACATGTAGTCGAGAGGTCGATATTCGAACTCAAAGGGAAGTGCCAACGGCTCGACCGTGACGTTTCATTCATTGAATAGACTGTTGAATAAATGAGGGACCGAATGAATGAATTAATTTTACTCGAGGGCTTGAATGAGCATTCGTCTTCTCCTACGTAAATGTTCGTGACGCTGGAGTAAATAGCATGCTCGAATTTCCTTTTCGCTTACACAAAAAGCAAATAGCCTGCTTATTTTCGTCTTCCTTGACATAAAAGTACGATAACAGATGGCGGAATTGGCGTCATTACTTGTGTAGAAGTAAGTAATACGACCTAACATATCCGCCATTTTAACGTGTACAAAAGAGATAGAGCATGTTCAGTACTTTTAAAAAAGTAATTAGCTATCCCGGTAAAGACACCAGACAAATTAATACTTCAATGTTTTTGTGTATTTCCCATTTTATAGCTCTGTGGGGACCCAGTTCCTACTTTGTAATCCTGCTCGCTGTGTGCATTGGTTACCATGAAACCCTGTGTTCACAGCGTGGTGTTTGAAGTTGTTTAACCTTGGGAATTATCAACTAATAGAAAATTTCGCGTCGAGAATGGCAGGAAAATTGTATTCACGTACAAATACTTTTTATTATAAAGTGTAACAAATCAGCACAGAAAAATTAAAATCAATACTTATCTTTGCTTAATTACGAAAGCTGCGAAACATTGTTTTGCTTCGTTGTATAAAAGTGCGTGTACATAGTAGGCCATGGATGGGTTACCAGTATTTTGTTTCGGTGCACTATTTCCACAAAGCACAGTATAAAAGTTAATGCGAAATAATATCGTATGTCAAAAATGATTACTTACTTGTTCTGTTGTGTCTCATTAGTTTGTTGTGTCTAATTGTTTTGTTGTGTCTCTTGTTTTGTTGTGTCTAATTGTTTTGTTGTGTCTCGTTGTTTTGTTGTGTCTTATTGTTTTGTGTCTCATTGTAGGACCACTGCCACCGGGTAAAAACCCATTTGCAGTTAATAATAAATAATAATAATTCATAATTGAAGAATACAATATTATATGATGTAGTACAATCTCAAGTAGAAAATCCTAGGTTTAACCAACATTCGGGCTTTTACGATAGCCTACAGATAGATCATCCACACTAACGGACCTTGCGCGTTATGAGGTGAGAAGACCCTGGCGCCATTGGGGGAACGTTGTAATGCCATGTTGAAATTCCAAAGAGAATTCCAGCAAACTCCATGCAGCAAAATACCTCTGGAGGAGAAGATAGTTATTCGGCTGAGCAAGAAATTCCTCAATCTTTTATAGAATCCTAAGATTCCTTACCGTGTTCACAAGAGCCAGTCATTTGTCCCCGTTCAGAACCAATTGAATACAGTCCATAAGCTCACACACTTTTCCTCTAAGATCTGTTCTAATATTGTCATTGTTGGTATTTTTGGTTGTAACGCCATGTGAGCTTATTTGTCCAGCCCTAAAGATGGAGACAGTGTGTCTATCCGAAACGTTATTAGGTACTATATTTACAACTGTGTATCGTGGAATGCAAATTAGTTTAAAGTTATCTAAGGGACCAGTTCTGTGAAATCCTGTCAAAGCGTCCTCTAATCCGACATTAACATGATAACCCAAATGAACATTTGTTCTGTACTAATTACAACGGCAATTTACAGATGTAAAGCTACTTGAATCCACGTCTACATGAAGAACATCAAATATACATGCCTTTGACCAAATTCGGTTAGTATATGCCTCGGTGTACCCGAGACATGTTCATTAACAAAATGATAGGGCGATTTTGATGCTTGTATATAGTGACATTAATTACCTCGATGGCACTATGAAATCGACAGAAATTTATTAGATATGATTTAGGCTGCCCTGGGAAATATTTTATATCTCTTCGCTGTGTACAGAATGTACACATGCAAGTTTTAACGTGTCAGTCAATACTGTGAAGAACTTTACTGATGTGGCCAGCATCATTACTTTGGCATATGATTCATTTGTCAGTGTACTGTGTGGAATGAACTACGAACGCGCTGTATACATCCAGAAATTTATTTACTTATTGAGTTAGTGGTTTTAAGTTGATCTGAAATAGGAACGTTGTTACTGTCTGGATATTTATGAGGAAAAAAGTCATTCATTACTACAAACCTCCAAACTTTATATTAGGGGTAAAAATATGAAAGTAAAGCTGTCCCACTTTACGCCATGTAGGCACTTGTGGGGAGAGGTGGTATAGCTCTTACTAATTATTGACCTCGACACTAGATGGAGGTGAGTGGTTAGCGTCACCCCCGGGAAAGGACCCCGGTACCCATTGGATTGGAGGCTCGGTCGGCACCAGAGCCGGTCTGAACGTAGAAGCTAAAGGAAAAATCCTCTTCCCCCGTCGGGGTTCGAACCCCGGTCATATATTAGGGGGCATCAAACGTTTCAAGACTTGAGACCACACATGTTATAATCGAGGGTAGTTTATTAAACTTCACGATGATTTATTACAAATTTAGTTAAACAGATTCACATATTATTTCTACTCCGTAATTTATTTAAAAAGTCTGTTTATTTGTTATTCTTACTTCATTGCAAGAAATATTAACTTGCTCGATAAATGTTACTTCAGATATAGCTGATATAAGACTGGTAGGCATTCTGGTACGTTTCTGTGTACCTTTGACTTAGCGGGTCGTTCCTCCAGTGATGTAGGTCGGCGAAAACTGTGTTGTTACATCAGAAGTTTGGTAACACAGTGAATGGTGAAGATAATTTGAAATAACGTCCAGTGGATGTCATAAACAGACTTTCGACATCACTCCAGCACTGTGAGTAACATCAACAGTTTCATACTCTGGATGATGAAGCCATTTCAACACTATTACGCCTTATATTCCTTTTTCAATAACCCTTTCTTCCTTTAACGTTTCTACCCTTCGAAGTTCCATTCCTCTGTGTTACTGATTTCGTAGTAATTTTTTCTTGTATGCGTTGTCTTATGCCAAAGTAGCGGACCCGCCCTCATGACGTCCCACCATCTGACACAAGCGTTGCTCTGACGTTGGACCTAAGAAAGATGCAGCGACAGATGGATAAGGAGTGGTGTAAAATGAGATAATTAAATCAAGGAGGATTAAAAAGGCGGGGCATTTAGCAGGCATGGGGAAAGGCAAAGTTCTGGTTGGAAATCTTGAAGTAAATATCGGTATTATGTGACCTGATTGAATCTGGCAGTCCACCGTTGTCTGATCCCATAAATTCCGCGCTCCATATAACACCACATGTCTTGCATGCCATGTATTTATTTTTCTACATTAAGCGATTTTTTTCCTTTTAAGAGACCAGATTTCCGTCATGCATATCAGCTTGTAAAATATCGTTTTATATGTACCTTGTAATCCTGGGGTCTCGGGTTCGATTCCCGGCGGTGCCCGAATTTTTAACTTGTGTTGGGCAAGGCCGTGGTCTAGGCAACACGGAGTTTTCCTCCGTGGCATCCCAACAATTACTCCATTCACACACAGAAGAAGGCAATGGCAAACCACTTCTGGATCATCTGCCAAGAACGTACATGAACAGGTCCCAGTCCGAGAAAAGGATGGAAGGATCCTGTTCATATGGACCTGTCGTCAGACAGAACACTAAAAACAAAACAAAAAAACAAAAAACAAAAAAACTTACCTAGATATTTAGTGTCTTGAATAACAGACACGTTACAAATTTTGTCTGACTTAATATCGTATTCACATAAGACTCGTGCTGAACACTTTCCAGGGTAGTAAAATCAACATAATAATAATACTCTGTTTCTTTTAAGATACTTTTTAATATTATCCTTTATATATTTATGTCTTACAATTGTATTTTTACGTAATGTTTTCGATCATAATTTAGTATTTATTTTTCATCTTTCCTGATTTAATAATAATAAATGGCGAAGAGACAAAATAGTGACATTTTTTTGGGTAATTTCATCTCTCTTACTCAAAGAATGTGTTAGAGTCCGAGGTTTTCTGTAATATTTTATAACATGTTTATTTTAATTACGGTGACGGATAATATAGCCCACGTCCAACCCCTAAACATAAAGCCCACCCCTCTTCAGCTGTCCGCGACTGTTGATTAACATATTCGTCGCTACTTTCCATATTTTCTGTCGCTTTGTGACAAGTGGCCATTTAGCATGCACACATAGCACACATCGTTTACTCTAGCGGGATTCAAACCCACTATCCAGTCTATGTTCAGCAATCACATTATTATTTAACTGGGAAAAGTGGGTTTGCCCACAAACACTGCGTCGTGTTAGCCAGCATGTACTCAGCATACTGCCTCTCCTTGTACTTCCATTTGGGGGGGGGGGGGGGACGATTCAGAAATGGAGCGCCAGACGGCGCGCTGTATTGTGACACCCGTCGAGTTTCCGGTTCCGTCCAGGAGAATGTGGCGTCGGCCATGTTGCATTTCGACATCTCACTTCTTGACATTTCTTTTAATTTCCGTATCGAGATTCATTGCAGAATTTAAGCGACTTATAGAAAGGGGACTTTTATATGAGATCATTCGGTCACTGTCCTGGCAGAGTTAGTCGTCGTGTACAGAAGTCTGCCTTACTACCGATTTAGAACCGACGGTTAACGGAGGCTGACTGCCTATGTTCCGGAGGTGCATATTACAGAATTTAGGAGCGCCAGGAAGTGCGTGGTTTATAAAGGATTAGAAGATGGATTGGCCAGCCAGGCCTTTCTCCTTTCCCTTCTTTGTTTACTGTTTCTTTCCTTGGAAAGTCCTTAATTTTTAACTCTTTGCTATTTCTTCATTTTATTTTTATAATTCTTTCCTTCTTTCTCTACGTTTACTTGTGCCCTTTTGGAACAGATCAATTAAATTAATAAATAAACCTCGACACCTACGGGTAAAAGAGGATATAGAGGAGGAAGAAGAAGTTTTATGTTAAATGTATTTATATTTGGTGATTCGGGTTTGAAGCAGTGTTGTATAACTTAATTAAGCCTATAATTTTCGTGTGCAAATGATTGGCAGGTTTTGAGTAATTCGATAAAGTTCGGTTTGTGCGTCATGTAATGTAAGGTTTATTTTTGACGAACGTAAATTTAAAGTACATTCGAGTAACAGCTTTTTACTACAGATTCCCAACGCCAATTTCAATCTCAATTCCTTGAGTAAAATACAAAATGCGGACATTTAGATTTCCTCACGGTTTGTCTATTTTGTGCTCTTATTGCAAAGAACGCATGAAAAAGTAATGTAACAATAAATTTCAGAGCTGAGACTTCTTTTTCGCAGAAATAGCCGACGTTACAAAATAGATGAATGATTCCCTTCCAGACCTTCTCTCAACCTAAGATTCGTAATGGTTGGTCGACTGTTGGAAGCAGTATCCATCAAGACGGCCTCACAACATTGAGTTGTTTTTTGAGACGCCATTTCTAACTTATCCTCATTCGATATCCTTCGTGTATGACTGAGTGACTCCTGAAAGCCACATTCTGTCGCTCATATGAGACATTCGTTTCGGCATCCTGAAAAAAAAAAGATCACGTCCGTTCTTTGACGTAGGAACTCTGTGCTTTCGACAAAGAATCGCCATTTTCCGGACTATTTTTCTTTGTATAAAGAGACTTTGTGTCTCTACAAAGAATATGATTCTGGTTCTCCTGGGGTTGTAGAAATATATTTCCCATCGAGCCAGGATGACGCAGGTTCTTTCAAGAGGTAAAATGTTTTACAATCGGGAGATCCACATTTCAGAACTTGTCTTCACGAACATCTCCTTACAAATACTAGTATAATAACTTAAAGTAGGTCATGTCCACTTCCACATTCTTCCAGATTCATGGTGTACATTAATCCACTTGACATTGTTTCAGCGCGGTTGATATAGCGTCTTTAAATAAACATCTAGGCTACCAGCGAGCTGGATAGCATGGCGGTACAGCAATATAACGGTCTAAAATAATCCAAAGTGTGAGCAACCATTCCAAGAAAATGTCGATTTACAAACAGCATATTTTCTCAATTGTAAGAGTATCGAGTTTAAGACCACTATTGATTTAGTAGTAAGGTGTCAGGAAAAAATACGATATATCGATTCTTAGACGTCATCAAAAATAAGGCGCACCCCGATTTCAGAAAGTTTAAAACGCGGAAAACGTGTGTCTTAAAAAATCTAGGAAATACAATACTACCATCAAATAGACCACGACCACTTCATATCAACTCCATTCGAATTTTGCTCTTTTATACAACGTCGTTGGATAACAGCAAAGAACTGAAACTAGTGTGTGTTAACATATTTTAAGCTCGAATGGTAATTTAATTACTACCTACTTTAACCCTAGAGAACTCTCATAGAGTGTACCTGCAGGTTTCATTTACTTATAGTGTAAACAGCGTTTACTTCCCTTAACAGAGGTAGTCAATTTTATCGTATAGTATAACAGTTGTGTTTTCTTTGAGGTACGGACTGAATTCTTAAATGTAATTTAAACGAGCTTCGAATTTAATTAGGCAAAGTTGTCCCTGGCGCTTGATTAAACACCACATAGATGTATTGCGGAGAGGAGATAAAGCTTCACCCACACATTCTTAACCTCGGAAGTAGATGAAAACGAGTGGTTACCTGAACGTCCCAGCCGCTTTACTCAAAGTAAGTTATATGGAACTTAACTGAAGTATCATATATTGCCCTCGGTTTGTTTGGTAATATATTCACGTATGAAGCTGTGAAACTAGTCTGCCAGAAACATGTGCCTTCCTGTAGTTGAGATTGCAGTAAAGTTCCTTGTATTCTTGACCTCGACACCAGACCGAGGTGAATGGACAGCTTCTCTTTTCGAGGACAGACTCGCCTACGCTTAGCCTGTTGCACGTGGGGCGAAGTGTGTCGCAGACCTCTTTGGACCCAGTAGCGAAAAGACGAATTCGCTCTCTCTGCATTCGCAACCATTGTCGTTCACTCAACAGGCAGTCATTTACTAACCGAGGCAACTTGATACACAAGCAAACTTTGCTGACACTGAAGTGGGCGAGATGTAGATGGCTGTCTTCTGGGTTGCAGCGACGATTCAGAGGTCCTTACTACCTCCATCATCATGGCTTAATTTATTACTGGTAAATAATGTACCTAAAAAAAGTGAAGATTTGCATATATTATGTTTCACTCTTCACAGATCTTAACAGGAAAGCCATCTTCTACTGATTTTAATATCTTGTGTCTGAGAATGTCAGTTAAATTGTAAAATTTATTTTCTGGCTAGTTAATAGCAACATGGCTGCCGGATACCAGGTTCTGAGGTTTTGTTTGTGGTTGTAGTGTTTCGGGGGCATGGGGACAGTGGTTTTAGCAATATTGATTGTGGTGAGGGAGAGTTCTTGGTTCTGTTTGATGTGTTCGTTTCCTGAAGGCCTGCGGGCCTCACCTGTCGCTTCCATATGCTGAACGTGTAGAGAATATATCAACTCTCTGGCATGCGATGGAAGCCTGAGAGTGTATTAAGCAAGTAGGTGGCGTTATTAGGTGTTCTTCGCGCTCTGGCGTGATCAAAGAACACTTTATGGGCCCGTTCATTTTTCTTATTCATAGGAATTAGGAAACCCGAATGATGTTATCTTAGCAACTTTATTGAATATTTTCGGGAAAAATATCACGTTAAAAACTTTGATGGATTAAAAATACTTTTTTCCTTTCCTATTGTGCTCTACAAGAAAGACTGTTGTTGCCAGAAAATTTTAAATTTTTGAATAAATTGTATATTGGGCGTCCTTTGTAACATTTCGTAATGTTAATTTTGTTTAAAGTCGTAGTTCTGCTGGATGATATTCGAGGTTTTCACTGCGGCGAGCATGAATATGACTTGTCTTCTGGGATATTGTACCGTGTAGTCTTGTAGAAATTTACCGAAGTTTATAAAACTAAACGGAGCAATGTCACAGAAAAGAGTCATCCTCAGATTTCTGCTGATTTATTGAAAAGACTGATTTATCTTTTCACTTCTTGTTATTCTAATCTTTGTCAGTTTTGGGGGGGGGGGTTAAACTTAGCTTCTCCCTTATTTTATATTTTAAGATGTATATAATCCAATCATAAAATTAACTTTTTGTTTCTATGGTAACAAAAAAGCAACCAGTAACTTTTTTGCAAGAACAAAGAAGGATGTCAAACAACTTTTCTCATCTGTTCAGCCCGCCATTGATTTCCATGTAGTAGATTGTCCAATGATCCGTTAAACCTAGTCTTGAATCATTAGATCCTGAAACTCACGATTACACAGCATCCTAACTCCATGAAGGGCCTTCTTCTGTATCTGCCCAATTAATGTCTCTCCTGTCCTCGATTTATTCAATCGAAATTTCCCTAGTGGTTCGATCCCCTATCGAACTTTCAGCAACACACCCTTAGGTCTACTCAGATAGAACGTCACCCTCGTTAGTTACCGTGATCACAGTTCGAAAGCTAGTATTGTTCAACGGTACTTCACCCGCCAGTCTCCTACACTGAACAGACACTTTTGAATCAGCACCACACCGTGATGGTATAAACAACATGCTAGTAACGCTACACGAATTCCAGTCCTAGGCGAGAGGCCAGCTTCTTACTGCGGCAAATTTTACCTCCACGCGACAAAGCTATGATCGTCATTCAACAGGGAATTCCATGGACTCAAGATCCGTTCTGCACGTGGTCGCGAGTAGAAAATTCCTTGCTCATACTTGGAATCGAACCCCAGTCGTCATACCCTAAGCCATTCAAATGCGTAATCGTAATTATACACTTCTCTATGAATTTGAGTACTGTGTAATATCACAGAAAGAGAAATTACTCACATTTCTCCTTTGAACGAACTCGGTGAGATCAGCGTGGTTTTTTTTAAATATAGGTACCAACAGAAAAGTGCCGATTAATTACCTTATCTTTGGCTAGTAGGGGCTCTGAAACAGATTTTTCCCACAAACATAGGCCTATTTGAGTGCCCTGAAGCACACTGAATGTGTCGATACCTTCATTTACTGAACATCAAAGCAACTTAAATTAATAGGTTTTTAGTATTATTTTTACGCGTGACAAAGCAGAGGAATGGACAGTGCATACTGTACTTAATTTTTTTTTAAATTTGTCCACTGGTTTATTTGACGACATGTTCTCAGCTACGACAGTTTTATAGCGTCAGATGAGCGGATAATTGTGCGTATGGAATTAGGAAATATGTACAAGAATTTTTGTTAAATAGTTTAAAGTACTAATGTGTATAAAATGTAACACGTTATAAAAGGCATTGCTGTTAATAATGTCGGGAAAATGTTTCTGGCATGACGGAATTATTTTCACAGGCCGCTTTCGGTCCATGAGCCATAGTTTGCACACTTCAGTCCCACAGAGTTACGATTGCATTAATTTCCTTTTTATTTCGGCTCACGATGTAAGAATTATTTATTAAACGATATTTACTCTTTGATGTAAAACACTTAATAACACCTGTCTATAATATAATTTAGTACCATCTGAAATGTATGAGCTGGGATAGCTCAGTCAGTATAGTGACTAGCTACGGGCTGGACGACCGGGGTTCGATCCCCGACGGGGGCAGAGGATTTTTCCTCTAACCTCTGCGTCCAGACCGGCTCTGGGGCCCACCCAGCATTCTATCCAATGGGTACCGGGGTCCTTTCCCGGGGGTAAAGCCGGCCGGGGCGTGATGCTGACCACTCACCCCCATCTAGTGCCGAGGTCAAGGAAGAGAGGAGCTATACCTCCACTCACCCCAAATGCCTACATGGGGTGTAGTGGGACAAACTTTACTTTACTTTTTAACATGTAAAATGTATTGAAGGGTGTTGTTTAGTTACAAAAGAAGTCAGCAATGAGAAAGTTCTTTTAAAATTTAGTTTGTTTTATAATAATATCCATTGACGAGCCATAAAACAGCTGAACCAAGTCGTGACGAAACTCAATATTATTAAATCTCCTCACCAATTACACTACAATGCTAAGGTGTTTTTATAATAATAAATATGCGTCAGTTGTATAACATAGTAAAATTTTTTTTTTCCAGTTTTAGGTCGTCTGGCATCGTATTACTAGCCACGCCCGAGCATTCTGCACTACTGTCTTTTGTTTCAGGATACTCTGCCGCTGCGCTCCTCGCCATCTTGTTCGCCATCCCGTTCTGTTTGCGGTTGCGGATTTACAAAGACTCCGGCAGGTGGAACAATCTGCCACAGGCCTTCTACCACGAGCACCTTGAACTGTTTCTGGGAAACGCCTGTCTCGGTAACCATTTGCATTTTTTCCCCCGAACCACCTGAACGTTCGAGGGTGTGCGATTTGGACTATCAATAAGAAAAAAAGTAAAATGAAAACATTTGCATCTATCAAAGTGCTTGGGTGGGAAAGAAATTTTCATTTATTTTCCTCGCTAAGTACAGGATCCTGACTGATAACCGTAGTTTCAATATCTGTTCTGTGCTCAGGTGTCGGCGTCATGATGCTTCTGGCCCTCACAGTGGAGCGCTACATATCCGTGTGTCACCCGGGACGCACCCAGCCCCTGATCGGGCCCCCTCGCCTCATCGTGTGTCTCATCCCCCTCCTGACATTCCTGATATACCTCCCGAACGCCTTTCGCTACGAACTGAGGCCCTGCTTGCTCTCGCCAGGCGGACCGCTTTTCTACCAGCGAGAGGACAACAAACGCTTGCTCGATTCTGTCATCTATTCCACCTACAAGGTAACAAAAGGAAGCAGCTACTGCTCTGCTTCACCTCCTACACTAACTCTCACAATTCTTTGATACATTCCTCTTGAATGTAGAAAGAGAAAAATAAATTTCAGGTCTTATTTGTACCATTATTTCTCCTCGCCCTCAATTCGCATCTTTATATTTCAGATATAGGAGGTGCGATCGGAAAGTTTCTAGACTGCGCCTATAAAAACCCGTACACTTATCTCAGGTATTAAATTCATCCATCACCCTCGAAGTAGTTCCCCTGGGACTGAACACAACGATCCCAGCGCCGCTGCCAAGCCTGGAAGCATCCCTGGAAATCTTTCTTTGTCAGCCTGTAAAGCACCATCTGCGATTCTGCCTGAATCTCTTCTATCGTCTCTAATCTCCTTCCCTTTAGCTGAATTTTCATCTTTGGGAAGAGGAAGAAGTCACACGGAGCTAAGGAGGGTGCGGGATGACGGCCATGGTGTTTGAGGCCAAAAACTGCCGAACTTTGAGGGCGGTGTGCGCTGGCGCGTTGTCATGATGCGTCGCATGTGGAGTTCTTCCTTTAGAATCAGCTGACAGGTCCCATAGCCTATCCCAACAATGTCGCACAAGTCGTTAATGGTACGACGTCGATCTTCGTGAATGGCCTGCCGAATCTTCGTAACATTTTCGGGCGTTGTGCTCGAAGATGGTCGTCCAGAACGCTCGTCATCATCGACAGAGGTTCGGCCATTTTTAAAACGTGAATGCCACACAAAAGTTTGTGCACGACCCATTGCGGACTCCCCAAATGCTTGCTTTAGCATTTCATAGGTTTCCGTAGCCGTTTTGGCGAGTCGTTGACAAAATTTGATGCACACGCCATTCCGAAATCGCAGGAGGGTCGGTGTAATGCATTACCAAAACGTCCGTATCTAAGAAACAAATGCTAATTCGATGATGCCGGCTGGCACACTAATTCACTATGAATGTAGGCCGCACTCCCTAAAGGCAGAAGCTCGTACTACATCCGGTTCGCCCGCTATTAACACAGTCTTGAAACTTTCCGATCGCACCTCGTACATTCCTGGAAACGTCGCATAAGAATAATTTCAAAACGTTAGAAAACTTACGCATAACGTAACATTTCTGGCTTTTCCGCTCTGTTACTGAATAGATTTTGATATCATGAATGCCAGCTTTTATTGTCATGCAGTGGTATAGTGTAAATAAAAATGTGTATAATTCGTCTGCACAGTTGTTGCTGAGAATAATTTATTGTCTCCCATAGGTGGTACTGGAGGTCGTTTTCAAAGTGGGGCCAACAGTCCTGCTGGCAGCCCTCAACATGAGGATCATGATAGTCTACCGAAGATCCTGCGAGCGTCGTCGTCGGATGATCCTTTGTAGGACGTCGTCTTCAGACGATGACCCTCGAACATTCGCAGAAGAACGCCGTCTTATCCTGCTTCTCGGCAGCACCTCCATACTCTTCTTAGTGTGCGTCTCTCCAATGGTCATTCTCAACGTGACCCTTTCACAGAGAAACCTCAGTATGTATTCGTATCAGGTGTTCCGGGCAGTGGCGAACCTGCTGGAAGTTACCAACTACTCCATGACTTTCTACATTTACTGCCTGTTCTCGGAAGATTTCAGAAACACTTTGTTGAGGACCTTCGGGTGGCCTTGGAAACGGGATGCCCCGACTGCTTTTCAGGATGCTCATTCCGCCGTCGTGGCAAAACAACTGATGGCGACGAAGTTGAACGCAACGCCGACTTTGACCACGGCGTCTGCAAGCAATAACAACGCAACAGTTATGTGCCTGCCTGTGGTTCCCAACAACACGGCACAGAAATTGTGGAAGGGGTTCAAGAGACCAATTCAGGGCACTTGTGGTTACGTGCACAATGGTAGTGCCAGTGTATAACATTGATCTCGTTAAGAGGCTTCAGTCCTATTTATCATTCCTCAAGAACCATTCCGTAATTTGATCCAGACAGCAAACAAGAATAAATAATTTCTTGTAGTATCCGATATTACATCACTTCATTTATAATGTAACTTCACACTTCTGATGCAGATTATCTATCTTTTTTTTTCCTTTAAAATTCGTGATTTGTCGTCTATCAAAAAATGACGCCATTAAACAATGTCACGTTATATTTGTTTACTCTGCATTGTTATACCATCACAACAATGCCGACTAAAGAAATGACTCGAGTAAACACTAAACTAACTAAACACTAAACTAGTTTAGTGTCTTACACAAGATTTTAAAACGCAACCACCACCCCCTTCGGGGGAGTTGGTTGCGTTTTAAACACTTGACTAACCCCCTCAAGGAGCTCCGAAAGGGATTAGTCAAGTGTTTTAACCCCCCATTCGGGGGGGTTGGTTTAGTTTCTTACTCAAGATTTTAAAACGCAACCAACCTCCCTCGAAGTAGGGGTTGGTTGCGTTTTAAAAACTTGACCAACCCCCCAGAAGGGGGTTGGTCAAGTGTTTTAACCCCATATTCAGGTAGATTGGTTTAGTTTCTTACTCAAGATTTTAAAAACGCAACCAACTCCCCCGAAGGGGTGGTGGTGGTTGCGTTTTAAAAAAATGACCAACCCCCGAAGAGGGGTTGCTCAAGTGTTTTAACCCACCATTCGGGGGAGTTGGTTTAGTTTCTTACTCAAGATTTTAAAACGCAACCAAACTCCCCCTTCGGGGGAGGTTGGTTTAGTTTCTTACCCAAGATTTTAAAACGCAACCAACCCCTCTTCGGGGGGGTTCGTTGCGTTTTAAAAACTTGACCAACCCCCCAGAAGGGAGGTTGGTCAAGTGTTTTAACCCCCTATTCAGGGGGGTTGGTTTAGTTTCTTACTCAAGATTTTAAAACGCAACCAACTCCTCCGAAGGAGGGGTTGGTTGCATTTTAAAAATTTGACCAAACCCCCAGAAGGGGGTTGGTCAAGTGTTTTAACCCCATATTCAGGGAGATTGGTTTAGTTTCTTACTCAAGGTTTTAAAAACACAACCAACTCCCCCGAAAGGGGGGTGGTTGCGTTTTAAAAAATGACCAATCCCCGAAGAGGGGTTGGTCAAGTGTTTTAACCCACCATTCGGGGGAGTTGGTTTAGTTTCTTACTCAAGATTTTAAAACGCAACCAACCCCCCGAAGAGGGGTTGGTTGCGTTTTAAAAACTTGACCAACCCCCAGAAGGGAGATTTGTCAAGTGTTTTAACCCCTATTCAGGGGGGTTGGTTTAGTTTCTTACTCAACTTCTTACGCAACCAACTCCCCCGAAGGAGGGGTTGGTTGCGTTTTAAAAACTTGACCAACCCCCCAGAAGTGGGTTGGTCAAGTGTTTTAACCCCATATTCAGGGAGATTGGTTTAGTTTCTTAATCAAGATTTTAAAAACGCAACCAATTCCCCCGAAGGGGGGGTGGTTGCGTTTTAAAAAAATGACCAATCCCCCGAAGAGGGTTTGGTCAAGTGTTTTAACCCATCATTCGGGGGAGTTGGTTTAGTTTCTTACTCAAGATTTAAAACGCAACCAACCTCCCCCGAAAATTTTAAAACACAACCAACCCGTCTTCGGGGGGGTTGGTTGCGTTTTAAAAATTTGACCAACCGCAGAAGGGAGGTTGGTCAAGTGTTTTAACCCCCTATTCAGGGGGGGTTGGTTTAGTTTCTTACCCAAGATTTTAAAACGCAACGTTGCATTTTAAAAATTTGACCAACCCCCCGAGGAGCTCCGAAAGGAGCGCTCTGCTCTAGTACATGTAAATTTTGCTCCAAGAATTTTAATAATACGTAGCCAACAGAATATAAATTATTGATGCAGTAATTTAACGTCTAACATAACATTTTACTTCATTGAATTAAGCAATGTCTTTTATATTTTAACGAATCATATTCAAACAAGCATGGTCCATGTATAATTCTTGTATTTATTGTCTGTATTTTCTGTCGTTAATAACTTTTTGAACTTTCTGCATGTTTACTAATCTTAGTGAGAGGATATTTGATCAGAACGAGCAGAGCAAGGATTGTAATGTGTTTTAATATGGCAGAAAGGTAAGTAAATCTTACAAATATCTTTATTCTGTAAACATATTAAATTGCTGAAAAACCACACATTTCAGGAAGCAGAATTTGTTGTGGGACAAAGTTCAGAAATGATGGTGGCAGTAAAACTGTTTTATTACAAGCAACTTCAGTAAATCTTGTCATTCAGTGGTAGCTGAAATTGGTGCTATGCAAGAACCCCCTTTTCTTTACAAACTGTTTCAGTCATATTCTGTGATTTTCTGCCAGGTCTGGCCGAATTGTTAACTCTGAACCTCTTTGAACTAGTATGTGGATAACTTTTATTAAAATATATTGTTATTAAAGTTCGTAACTAAGTAGGTATACTCCATGGGTCAAAGTCCTTCTTTAGAAGTCCACAGTCTCTGTTAGCTGTTTAAGAAATTTAATGCAGTTTATGTAATTTGTATGTATTTTATCATGTTTACAAGAACTCGTAATTTGATCCTGTCCTTATCCAGCTGATTCCAGTCCACACCCATACATTCCGTTTGCATATAATAAAATATAATATTATGTTAATATTTATGTATTAACGTTACAATCAAGGAAATAAAGTCAAAGGTCATAACTGTTCAAGCCGATTTCTTTCATTCTTTTGTCAAGAAAATTACATTTTTCTCCGCGTGTTCCTTTCGAATTCCTGTGTAGCTACTCCAAAGAGTACAACTTTCCAGTCTTGTTACCTCTGTGGACAGTTATTTATTATTTAGTGTTCTGTCTGACGACAGGTCCATATGAACAGGATCCTTCCATCCTTTTCTCGGACTGGGACCTGTTCATATACGTTCTTGACAGATGATCCAGAAGTGGTTTGCCATTGCCTTCTTCTGTGTGTGAATGGAGTAATTGTTGGGAAGCCACGGAGAAACCGGGGAAGCCCCCGGAGGAAAACTCCGTGTTGCCTAGACCACGGCCTTGCCCAACACAATTTATAAATTCGGGCACTGCCGGGAATCGAACCCGAGACCCCAGGATTACAAGGCCAGCGTTCTAACCGCTAGACCATCGTGGCGGTCCCTTGTGGACAGTATGATATATTAATGGTTATTAACTCTCAGAAACAGCGCAGAGAAAGGTACACTATTTACACTACACTATGCAAAGTTATGGGGGAGTGAATTCGTAGTTCAATGCACTCTTAACCTGCGTGGTGGTGAATGGTTACCTTCAAGCCTTGGTTGGTTTTATGGATGTTTTATGTAATCTTTATGGGTTATCTTGGGAGATATTTAATAGTTATTTAAATATGTTTTTATATTTAATACATGGGTTGTTACTAATCCAGGGATTAATTTGGACCTTACACCCAAGGAGGGCGGCCTTCATTAGCGGGGTATAGCCGAGCGAGGGTTAAACCGGAATATGACCATTGATTTGCAGTGGACCTGGTAGTTAGACTGTTAGCCTGGTCACTGTACTCATTGGAAGACATTAAAAGCATTTTAATCTACTAGACGTATTTTTCCACTGAATTAACCACGACACGGTGCGTAAGATGACAGCTGGATGAGCCCCAAAGTCGGTCTGAAAGCCTTGAAATTTTTATATCATATCCACATTATTGGTTAAAATATTTAGCTATTCACGATGACATGGTTTTGAAGGAGGCTAACAAACCACTAAAAATAACGCATACTTCTGGTATGTTATGGGCGTAAATAAATATTGGGATTTTGTGTTCACAGATGTGATAATGATGGACGCCGGGTATCAACTCCGTAACCATATGCAAATATCAATAATGCATTAATATTTACCTAATTATGTTTATGAACAGTAAGCTTCTGTGTTGATTCGGGCAACAAATTCTTGTCGCTAGTACAGTACATTGGTTTTAGTAGTGCTTTATACACGCATGGATCAGAATCCTAGTGGCAGTGACTGGACTCTTGCCCTTCTCGATCGCCTTCGATTCATCGCTCAGTTGAGGTTATGTAATAGTGCAGCGTAGCGGAGCGCAGTGGAGTGGTGTGGGATTCGAATGTCAGCATAAAAAATATACTTCTATGCTGGAAGGTCGTGGAAGGTACCATTTATTTAGTTGTCTAATAGTCTATTGACTAAATAAACATCACAGCCCTCCAATGGACACAAGGAAGATAAAGGAACATAAGAATTAAATAATTACATAATCGGGAGCATCATAATTTGTGTCTCTTGTTCGGCTAAAATATTAGAGCGATTAGATGAGTATGGCACAATCTGGAGATGAAGCCACTCATGGCCAGATTAGAAAAGCTTACAAAATCTTAGTAGACAAATATTAATGGAAGTGGTCGTTTGAAAAGTTCCCCGGCGTAGATGGGAGAATGACCATGATGATATTGATGATAAAAGTAATTTAGCTTAATTCGACTGTATTTTAATAGAAAACTAATGCACAAAGGGCGGTTCAAAATATGTTTAAATTTAACCGAATGTTTTACTGTACATGTCAACATCTTTGCATATTGTGTATGCGGCCGATGCACATCTATCAAAGGGACAAGTTTTACGTGAAGAACCAGGCTAGATAAAGGAAAAATCTCTGAACCCGGGCGTACAACAAGGCAACTGGAAACTGCAACTTCATCTACTCCCAATTATCAGTGCAAAACCACATTGTTTCATGAATGCATCAGCCGCTCTGTAGTTTTGCTTTGGAAAGGGCCTTCAGTCAGAAGCTTTCTCTCACGACACGTGTTGCCACCTATTGTCCCAGTGGTTATCTGGTACTAATAGCTAAGGAGGCGGAGGAGGAGGAATTATACCCCTTCTATGCTCCCTTTTCCCCTTTCTTCCTGCTCAAGGTCGATTCTATCTCGTCCGGATTAATCGGGGCCACAGTTGCTTTACAAGAAAGGTTTATGAACATTTAGATGACGAATAAAATACGTATTCCTTCTAGACGTTTCTTTCCCATAGTTGTACGACTTTATGGGAACTCAACTCACATGAATATGACACGCCTAGTTGCTTCTCAGCTGTTTGTAATTTTCCCTCTACGTTGTAATTGCTGTAATGTTGGTAGGCGCGCTCTGCGCTCAGTGACTGCTAGTGTTTTGTTTTGTTGCGGTGGAGTGGACGTGGAATTGAAGGTTAGTTACAGTTGTTAGTTGATCGTGAGTAGGAACCGAGCAAGAGAGGACGTCATTTATTAAAGTTAACAAGAAAAATGGTATCTCAGTGGCGACTTCCTTATACTACACAAGGTATGGAATTGCTGGCTTCAATAGAATTTAAATATTTGTAGCTTAAATGCGTCATGTTTGTGTTGATTAAATATATATTTATTTTCGCAGTCTATACACAAACGTTGTAATTAAATGATGTTGTTAAAATTATATAATATTAAAACATTATGTAGTATAAAATATTATATTTTGGCGCTTTTTATCGTAAATACGATTTTACATTATTTAGCGCTTTTTTACGACATGTTTCGATGGATAAGACCTCATCTTCAGGTTTGTATCAATTTTATAATATTTTAACATAATTTAATGACAACGTTTGTGTATAGACTGTGAAAATAAATATATAGAATTTAAATAGTTCCATGTTCAATCTCAGATGTAATCAAAATGTCTATGGAGGGAAAAAAGTATATAGCACAAGTAAGACTCAAAAAACTTAAGAGGTTATTAAAATTTATAGATTATATAAGGATGAAAATAGAGTTTAGTGTCCAGGATAATTCTCAGATCTTTAACAGTATCCACACTATGTATACGAGGTTCACAATAGTTTCACTAAAAAGGGAATTATATTACTTTTCTAGTAAAGGATGTAATTCTGGTTTCGCCTTCTTTGCTTCGTGGGTTTTGCTGTGTACTAGCCACGTTCTCCATGCCCATTTGAAGTAGTGAGCAGACTTAATAGCCCAAACACTTTTACGTCATCCGCAGAGAAAAGATTCGTAATTGGAAAATCCAGTAACATTATACGAGTTATTAAAAAAGTTAATCGTGATAAAATTATAAGAACTCAATTTATTAAAGTACTTTACAACATCAAAAGTTCAGTTACAGGCAAACACCGTATAATAACATAAACACGTGCATAAGAGAACAAAGTACGTGATTATGAACTGAAAACAGGTTCAGATGTCGGACTTTGTGAACGCTCAATTAAGCTCTGGTTACATATTCTTTTGAACAGCTAAGTAACTATAAACTTATGATAAAATATGAAGCAGACACTTATCTAATTTTTAACGAGTCATGCAGTTATCTTAATTTGAGCTAGTTCAGACAAAATTAGGTCATGAGTTGGATTACGTATTATGAAAATTGATAATTTTTTCGTTTTGTACAATAATAGGAATTTCTGGGACATTGCATAAACATTTTTTGGCCATAAGCAAGCCAGCCAAGTATTATTATTATTATTATTACTATGACTATTGACTATTATCGTCATCATAATAATCGTCGATTATTATGATGACTAGTCTTGTGAAGCTTTGGTGTCCGAGTTATTTTATATACGAGACATTTATTTTACAGACGAATTTTGCAACTTATGTTATTATTATTATTAAGTGTTCTGTCTGACGACAGGTCCATTGCTCTGCCCAAAAAGAGCTCTTCAGTTTTCCCTATTCTCAGCTTCTCGTTTTAATTCCTGGAACGTCATCTTCTTTCCTTGTTTAAGATCGTCGGTTAGCTGTATCAATCTTCTTCCCAGTCCTCGATTTCCTTCAACCTGGCCTTCGATGATATCACTCATTAATCCATTCCTTCTCATAATATGTCCCAGCCAGTTAGCTTTCCTTCGTGTAATCGCCTGCAGAATGCTTCTTTGCTCGTTGACTCTCCTCAATACTTCTTCGTTGGTCACTCGATCCGTCCACCTGATCTTCTCTATTCTTCTCCAACACCACATTTCAAAACTCTCCAGGTATTTCTGTTCCTTCTTCCTGAGTGTCCAAGTCTCTGCTCCATACGTAACACTTCACTAGTTTCTTCTTCATCTCCAAGCCCAACTTGCTAGTGAGAAGTATTCTCTTCTTGACGAAAGCTGCCTTGGCCATGGCTATCCTTGCTTTTACCTCCTTGGTGCATAGGGCGTCCGTCGTGACTATGCTTCCGAAGTACTTGAAATGCTCCACATTCTCCATCTGTTGGTTTCCAATTACAACGTTCAATGGTTCTGCTCTCGGTCAACTTATGTATACGAGAAAATTTAAAATGTTCATTAGTTGCAGACATTTCTTTTGTTAGAAATTCGGATACGATATTCCTTCCCGTTCCTATAATGTAAATTGTGACATCTGAGCTCTTATATCCCACCTTCCCTTTCCTTCCTTTTCATTACATCGCCTTGTCTACGTATGTAATTTTCCCAGAATGCATTTCCTAAAAATCCTGTCTTTCACCTTTTTTGAGTTTGGGATACTAATCGGTTCCAACCGGGTGGGTTAAAACACAGTTCCCTTTATAGTTTATTCTTGTGTTCTTGAAGTTATAACACAAATAACAATATCCAGAAGTAACTGGGTGTACGGTGCAGGGCATTTCTTGGAAAAATTAGTCTCTTAGCTGATAAATTTTGTTTCCAGTTCTGTGTAAATTGAATGTTCATTATCTTGTTCACAACAGCCCGCCATTGGTCCTGCATCTTCGCACTAAATGCATCTGATATTACACTCCCCTAATCTCGGCCCTGAGACAGGCTATCTTGACTAAAGTTTTCATGGTTTTCCTCAGTATATACAGATAAATTATGAGATATATGGGATACTCCTTCTTGCATATACATTCCAATTCATTAGTTATTAACCAACCTGTCATTCGACGTTATTAAATTTTCGTTAAGAATCTTATATTTACGACTAGGTCTCACAAGTTCTCGTGTCCTTAACGTTTTCCGACAGAAGTGTTTCCAATTCTGTCTCAGTAACGTACGTATCTAAATATGTGTTTATATATATATATATGTATATTTATAATTGTAATGTTTCGTCTGTATGATACTACATGTTAACTTTGTATTTCTTTACTCTTTATGAACATATTTCTGTTAAATATATTTATTTTGTACAGTCTATACACAAACGTTTGAAGTTTATTGGTGTTGTAAAAATTATATAATATTAAAACATTTTGTTGTGTAAAATATTATATTAGCGCTCTTAATCGTAAATACGATTTTACATCATATTTTTTAGCGTATTTACGATTAAGAGCGCTAATATAATATTTTACACAACAAAATGTTTTAATATTATATAATTTTTACAAGACCAATAAACTTCAAACGTTTGTGTATAGACTGTACAAAATAAATATATTTAATCAAACACAAACATGACGCATATAAGATACAAAATATTTCTGTTAATCCTTTCCGATCCCTGCTTTTACAAGAACCGGAATTAAAAATCGTGTTAGAAACCTCGTTTATTTTCTTTGATACCAGCAATCTATTTATTGTTATTTCAGTAATACGTACACTGTTTGACATCAGTTAAACGTTACAGTTTATAGAGAACTGTAATGACATAATTATATTTCTTGAATCAAACAAATTCAAGACCATGAAAGTGATGCAATGGCTATAGTAAGAAAAATAGAACATTTTGAATCCCAATATAAAACACTAAATGTGTCAAATTGGGTTTTATTCCAATACCCAATAAGAAAGCAATGAATATTACAAACAAATTTCGTATGTTATTAAATGATTGAACACATCAATAAATACTTACCGTAATTTAAGAAGCTTGTAATTTTATTCTTATTTGACAAAACTTTTAATAACAGAGTTTTACTGTGCAATTTACATTTCTTACATATTACCAGTGGACTAGAGCAGCATTTATAATTTATGGAAAGCTCGTGGCGTTTGTGTTTAACTGTTTTGTAAGTGCATTAATTTAGCAAGTTTATATCATAATTTAGCCTGAATTACGTAGAGTGTTGGGGTGAAGTGCCTGAACAGGTATCAGAGAATCGTAAGGATGTTATTATGCGCAATGTTATAGTTCGATGAATAGTAGGATTTAGGAATTGTGTCACAGAAAATAAACCGATACGTCGATCTAAAGGGAGCCATGGTGACAGATCTGATTCTGCTATCTGATTTGGAACGTACTTGGTGTTTCAATTGAAGTAATTCAACGAGTCCTAGGCATGTAAACGCTTATAGCAATATAAACGTACATGATTGCAGCTAATTCTGATGCAAATGTATGTTTCAGTCTATATAATTTCACTGATTTCATGTAAAATTATTCCAAAGACCGATACGCGTGACGTCACAGTTGGTCAGAACTGATTTTGTTAAAAAGTAATCTGTGGGTCAGTTGATAAATTGTATTTTCATTATCAGGTGATTGAGATTAATAATTTCCAAAATTACCAATTGACAAGGTTTTATGGTTCCATCTGATCTTGGAAGTAGTGCCGTGCGTTTAAATTTTTTTTAATTGTTAGTCGAAGGAAAACCTAAAAGAATATGCATCAGTTGTAAAAAAGAACGCTGTATCGCTAACACTTCTCATTAAATTAGGAAAGGAATATCGGTTTTTCTTGTGTGTTTAGTGTAACACGCCCCATTCAACAAGATATGAGGGACTTCGGGTAGCTGTTTACCCACAACAGGCGACAACAGCTGATGAAAGGAAAATAAAATATAAGAAGAATAACAAGGTAGATTTATATTTGTCCATTTGTAATAATATGAGTGAGTCTTTGTTTAGTAAACGCAGTAGTCTTCCTCGGTTTCGTAGTTTATGTAATGAAGTTGTTTGAAGTGATGCTTTTGATGTTTACACCTGTCTGTGAAAATATTATGAAAATATCTGGACACGACCTCCAAAAAACTACACTACGAAAAATTGTAAAAAAAAAATTGTAATTGAGTTTTAAATTTAATATAATTTTACACCTGATGATGGTTTAATAAAACCGAAAAATGTTGTAACTGTTCCAATTGTAAATCGATTATTCGATATGGAACACAGAATGATATTTTAATTATTTTAATTATCTTATTTTAAATACAGTAAAACCTCTCTAACTTGGACACTTGCGGTTCCACGATAATGTGTCCAACTTAAGGAGGTGTCCAGGATAGAGGGAAAGGGGAAAATATCCTTTCATATTGTGGTGTAATGACAATGTGGTAATTGTGAAGTATTATGGAGCCCTTCCCAAAAAGGAAATTATTGATAAGAAAAATCAAAGGGGTAAATTAAATTTTCATAACTTTTGTTTTCACTAAATTAAACTTACATGGATAAGCTCAAAGAAGGGCACCAATACCTTACGTTTACCGACAATGTATTCTATTTTACATAATCTAACTACTGTAGGCTTGCTTGAATTAAGAATTAATGACAATAGTATTAATAATCTTTTGAACCCCACTCTCATGGTTGCACATTACACCCCAGCCTCAATGAAATTTTAAATGTTCAGAATGTATTTTTTTAATTGTACTTACAGCATTAGCTCAACATATGATATCACTTAATTCTTGTAAAAAAGTCCGTCACAATACACTGCTTTTTTGCTTTTATCTTGGAATTTGCCATCCTCTTTCTAATTTTCGCCGCAACCCGAATAAAGTTTCAACCATTGCTGGTTGATTATGAGCGAAAGCATACCGTTCTAATTCTTCCATGCATTGCAAAGCCCTCTGATGTGTAGGTGGTTCTTCGTACATAGATAACTCTTCTTCCTCTGAAGATTCTTTACACACATCGTCACTTGAAGTCATCACTTTGTCTAGCACATTATCGATTGTTCCAGCAACATCGTCGTGAACCTCTAGAATGTTGTCGAACGTTGAAAGAGCTTGGACATCAGGAATTTGGTTGCGATACTCCTCAGGAAGACAGTTTATTTCTTCATGAAAACTGTCTTCTTCCATCCCTTCCGCTTCATCCTCAATGGAATCTGCCATAAATCCTGCATGTCGGAAACACTTTGCAATGGTTTGAGGAGAAACTTCTGCCCAGGCACCATGAATCCACCGAATGGCATCTAAGACTGTAACGCTTCTTGAAAATTCGGTCACGTCTTTGCACTTATCTGCAGCATTGATTAGTGAATGCATTAGTTGCTTCCTGTAGAGCAGTTTCACAGATTGAATAATGCCCTTATCTAGTGGCTGCACTTCGCTGGTCAGATTTGGCGGCAGAAATTGTATACTGACGTTTGAGAGATTTGAACTGACGTGGCTTGTAGCGTTGTCGACAAACAATAATATCTTCCGATTAGCCCGCTTCATTTTAAGGTTGACCTCGTTCAACCACTCAGAAAAAATTTTAGATGTCATCCAAGCCTTCTTGTTGTGACACCAAATTACGGGAAGGTCGTCCAATTTCACATTGTTCGTTTTGAAAGCTCTAGGACGTGCAGCATTTCCAATAACTAATGGCTTTAATTTCTCTCCTCGCGAATTGCAACATAGCAAAACAGTAATCCGTTCCTTAGATTTCTTCCCTCCTTTACATGTCTCTCTCATTTCTATTAAGGATCGCGTTGGAAGTTGACGGTAGAATAATCCAGTTTCATCCGCGTTGAAAATGTCCTCTTCTGCGTATCCCAACAAAAGGCTTGGAAGTTTGCGTTTCCAATCTTCAGCAGCTTGAAGATCAGCAGAAGCTGATTCGCCAGAAAGGACGTGCAGACTTATGTTATTTCGTTTACGGAAACGATCCAACCAGCCATTGCTCGCCGAGAAATCTTCGGTGTGGAGTCTAGTTGCAATTTCTCTAGCCTTCTCCTGTAAAAGTGTGCCACTAATGGGAATGTTCTTTGCACGACAACACCGGAAAAACTCTAACACTTTGTCATTTAGTTCATCATGAGGTGTTTTTCGTAGTCTTTTTCTGTCTGCATTACAATTCTTTTCCCACGCATCGGTAATTGCGGCTCTGTTGCTGTTGATGTTGGAAACAGTAGATTTTGAGATGCCGTATTTCTCTGCCAGCTTCCTGCAACTTTCTCCTATCTTCAGAAGATCCAAAACTTCTTTCTTCTTTTCCAGTGTTAATTCCGCCAATTTTCGTTTCCCCATCGCAAAAAGAAAAATCCAATTTCTGTTAACACTGTTGCAAGCTAACTCAGCTGCAAGCACAGTACTGACAAAGTTAGAACTGTACCAGCAATACTACTGTAGTCCAGTGAAGGGTTCAACAAAAGAATAAATATACACTTTCACTGCATTCCAATGATGGGTTCAAAGTCTCACACCCTCAATTATAAGCTAATCCTCAGGTAGAAGGCATTCATCAGTCAGAAATTCAAAATAACAAAATACTAACTGTAAATGTTTCCCATAAAAGCATTGAAGCTAAGTGCATGAACCTGTCCAACTTGCAACAAAAGGGGTGTTCAAGTTCCAGGATAAGGGGTTGTCCAAGATATAGAGTATTGTGGACATGTAAAATTATAGGATATTCGCCGGTTCCAATTAAAAGTGTCCAATATAGAGGGGTGTCCAGGATATAGGGTGTCCAACTAGAGGGGTTTTACTGTACATTGTGATTTGACGGAATAACCAAATAATTTAATTTTAATTTAATAAATCACAATATGACGCAACTACACTATCTTATAATGAAGTTGTTTCTACTCGTTAAATTTATGTAACAGTATAAGGTAAACTGCAAAGAACGTGGTCCTTAGTCGTCGGTGCCCCCAGACGAGTGCATCGGTAATACTTTAAGACAGGCATCCACGACTACCTTCCGCATCGTTTGAAATTCGCCTTATACTCTACTTAAGTTATGCAGATGATGAAATCCCGATATTGGTGTCCCCTCTTTATTCATTATGGAAATCTGGCCAACATTTTGCGAAATACTAAGGCTGTTCAATGGAGGATGTTCAAATAAACACAAAATCGTGAAATTCCACTGCTTATTGAAGACGGTTTTGGTCTGCCCATCTACTTTTATAACAGCCTATTTTCGTCGCCCTTGGCTGGAAAAAATGCTACGAAAAACATAGAATTTTAGTTCTGACGGTGGAGATTCTGGTAGCAAGAAATAGGGTATTGCGGGGTCTATACTTGGCAGGATGTAGCTTCAGTGGCCATGAAGATGTTTTCACATTTAAGTTACTTTATGAATAAGGAAACTTAGTCATTTTAATGAGATTTTCAAAGTTCAATTCTGTAATAAATTGTGTTAGTTTTCGACACAAAAAATAGGTTTATTCCCGTCATATTTGACGGGCCATACAACGCTAGGAGGAAAACAGAAAGACCGTCACCTGAATGATTTTTAGATTTGTGTATATATATATATATATATATATATATATATATATATATATATATATTCTTTTGAGTTTTTTAATTATGGAATTTTCTCGGTTCCACCGCTAAAAATATTCTCGATTCCTTTTTGTTCCAACTGATAGTTACACTGGAGCCGAAATTAATGTAGTATTTAAGAATTAAGTTTGTACCGCAAAGAAAACACAACTGTTCACCCTTACGAAGATCAACGGGTTAATGCTATTTGCGAATAATCGCTGCTTATACTGAGAGTTATAGGAAACCCATAAATATAAGTTGAGGAGTATTTTTACTGAATGTCGAAGCATGTGGGACATATAGTTACCACTGGGCTTTAAGAGATTAAGTGTTTACGATTATGAACACATCTTTACGTACAATTCAGTAACATGTAACTGCTCTTGCTATAGAAAGGAACGTCTGTTTTGTTCCTCTTGGTAACAATACGCATTTGACCTGCGCTCTGACGCGTGTAGTTGCTAACTATACAACAGGATGAAGATTTCTGTCTTCTGGGTTATTGCGCTGTGTAGTCTGGTCGATGTTAACCAACGTTTCAGAGGTCATACTGCCTCCGTCATCAGGGCGATGAATATTCATCGCCCTGATGACGGAGGCAGTATGACCTCTGAAACGTTGGTAAACATCGACCAGACTACACAGCGCAACAACCCAGCAGACAGAAATCTTCATACTCATCGCCCTGATGACGGAGGCAGTATGACATCTGAAACTTTGGTAAACATCGACCAGACTACACAGCGCAACAACCCAGCAGACAGAAATCTTCATACTCATCGCCCTGATGACGGAGGCAGTATGACATCTGAAACGTTGGTTAACATCGACCAGACTACACAGCGCAATAACCCAGAAGACAGAAATCTTCATATTCACCGCTGTGAGAACCTCAAGTCTTATATACAACAGGATCCTAAATATATGGTTCCACTTTGTATTAATGGATGTAATTTTTATACCTCCGGCATGCCCGCGAGGAATTTTGGCCAGCGCAGATATTCATTTATTACGTATACATCTACTTGAAAATGTTGGATAATTTATGCTAGGTCAAAGCGTTCTTCGTTTGTTAAATACCGACGACAATATACGTATAATTCTGTTCGCTATAAATTGTGACATTGGACCTTGTCTTCGAGCTGCCTTTCGTAGGGTGTGGTTAGAAATGATATGGTAAATATTCATACTACTGAGGATTATAAGCGGGAAGGAAAAGTAATTACATTTAAACTAGGGAAAAGTTTCGCATTTCACCAAAACCCGATGTCAGATGTTACATTAAATTTTGTAACTTGTGATGTTGAACTTTGAATTAGGAATTGTAATAGGGATACCTATATTTTAATCTAAGTTTTAGGTAATAGACTCCAAAGTCTTTTACGCTGTAAATAATAAAAGAATTAAATCCGTGGCGTAACAGCTCCAGAGAGCTAAAGCCGACTAACTTGACTGCTGGCCTCACGTTCACATGCCTAATCAGAGGTGAACTATCATCCAACCAGATATAGGGTGACGACGAACCCCCCAGTCATTGCTAGCTTTCCTGACCGGATGATTTAAATAATAAGTATTTAAAAACTCGTGTCTTTTCTCATAAAACACAACACATCTCGATTACAAAAATAAATTGTCTTTCCCTTTAAAGAAATAACACTGAGAATCAAATGGAATTCATATAAATATAAATAAACTATGTGAACAAAATGAAGAACTCCAGATACACTTACATATATAGTTCGTACGTGCAAATAGGGCGTGTCCAATCCATACTTAATTTAATTGACTTAATCTTGTTTGAATACATGATTTTATATAATTGACTTAAGCTGTATTACTGTCGAACCTGATGGTCCAGTGTTGAGCATGTCTTCCTCGGATACGAATCTCTTGCATCTTGATGGGGGAGTTTCGTGGTTTTTCCAGGTTCTTACAGGAAAATGCCGCGATAATACCTCAAAACAAGCTACTGCTATTTTATTCCTTTCGAAAATAATTAGCATTCGCTCTACCATTTGATCGTATATAACTTGTACAGTTGAGAAGGCGATATTAACTCTTACGAAAATTAATTAATGATTAACTTGAAGATTTCTGTCTTCTGGGTTATTGCGCTGTGTAGTCTGGTCGATGTTAACCAACGTTTGAGAGGTCACACTGCCTCCGTCATCAGGGCGATGAGTATGAAGATTTCTGTCTTCTGGGTTGTTGCGCTGTGTAGTCTGGTCGATGTTAACCAACGTTTCAGAGGTCATACTGCCTCCGTCATCAGGGCGATGAGTATGAAGATTTATGTCTTCTGGGTTGTTGCGCTGTGTAGTCTGGTCGATGTTAACCAACGTTTGAGAGGTCACACTGCCTCCGTCATCAGGGCGATTATCGCCCTGATGACGGAGGCAGTATGACTTCTGAAACGTTGGTTAACATCGACCAGACTACACAGCGCAATAACCCAGAAGACAGAAATCTTCATATTCACCGCTGTGAGAACCTCAAGTCTTACAATGATTAACTTCTTGATTGCATATAATACTTACTTGATCTTTCTACTTTATTTATTACAGTCGAACTGGGATAACTCGGACTGGACGTTATTTATGAGGTTATATTTAATTTTTCTCACTTTGTCAAGGCGAAGTCTTAAAATAAGCCACGGCGCTGCCATTCACTCATTCTCAGTACCTTCTTCAAAATTTTTATCCAATACCACTTCAGTTGAAAACGTGTTTAAGAAACTTTCTAACAGCAGTGATTTAGCTCTAATACGTGTCGTATTATTAATCTTGACAATTTTGAAGTGGATGTAAAGCCATTTCTTCAGGTTTGAATCAGATTTTCTGCAATTTATGGAATTTTGTCATTAGGAAATGTCAGTGACGTCACTCTGTGGAGCGTGGCGGAAGTGGATAGAATTAAGTGTGTGGGCTGTCAGTAACAGAATCACTCACTGTAACAGTGAGTGGTGATCACGTTAATTATTTAGCATGATCACGTGACGCTAGATGTGTGTATGCCCTTTCAATAAAGGCGTTGTTTCAGACCTGTAACGTTTCTTCATCATTCATCATTAATCATTAATGTGCATTTTCCTGTCTATTTATTCTGAGGCTTGATAAACCAGAGAGTCCAGTAGATATTTTAACGACATGTATTAATATTTAAGATTGTATTTCAAACTTGTTTTCTGCTTACGTGTATGTGTGGAGTGAACATCACATGAATATGCTAACTACAAACACGTCTTTCAATTTATATTTGTGTTGAAACTGGTGGATCTGAGGATAGCACAATCGCGCCGAAACATGCAGTCCAAAGAATTTGAAATTTTATATTTTTGTATTTCAAAAGTGTTAAGTACCGATGATGAAACTAAGATAAGAAAGTTTGTGTTTTGTTCCGCCGAATCAGGCAGTGGCAATATGCATGTATTGTTAACTGCGTTGGAGTTTACTAGACTTTTGTTCACTAAGCCTTTTTTATACTTTTAGAACATTGTAAATAGATTTGAGATATCTTGAAAAGAGATAACTCAATTGTAATTTGTAGCTTAAGTGCGTCATGCTTGTGTTGAAATCAAATATATATTTATTATCTCAGTCTATACACAAACGTATTTAAAATGTTGTTAAAATTTATATAACACTATAACATCTGTAGTATAAAATATTACAATAAGTTATATTATGTTATATTATGGCGCTTTTATCGTAGTATGATGTTACATTTATTATGGCGCTTATTATTAATTGCACGACATGTTTCGATGTTTTATGACATCATCTTCAGGTTTATATCGTCGTTTTTATCATTTTAAAACTATTATATATTTCGATGCAATGCATTTATTGATTTATAGGTATATTTGTAGATTTTTCTGTCTTCATAATGCTCTTCATGTCTGTAGTTAGACGTTCATTTTCTGTGAAATTAACGTCCAATTAATAATAAGCGCCATAATAAATGTAACATCATACTACGATAAAAGCGCCATAATATAACATAATATAACTTATTGTAATATTTTATACTACAGATGTTATAGTGTTATATAAATTTTAACAACAACATTTTAAATACGTTTGTGTATAGACTGAGATAATAAATATATATTTGAACTCAATTGTAAAAAAACAACTCAAATTACAGGATTTGCAAAGTTTCAGGTAATACTGTCGTGTAATGAGGAAAGTGAAGTATTCTAAAAACTTATGTTGTTTCAGAAAACAGTATAAAAATTTTCATACTTTCCCCTGCTACGGTAAATTTCATTCAATGAGTTTTACACTTTGTTAGAAAAAGGAATTTAAAAACAGCTTTTTCGACTCATAAACACAGTTTCGCCACATCGTCTGCATTTTCAACGATAAAATTCGACCGAATTTCCAAATTACTATCGCATCGGTGATAATGTAGCTAAAACCTTTAGTAGCCGATTTTCAGGTCGGTAAGGACTATAATAGTACTAGTCCTAAATCTGTGTCTGGAGGTTGGGAGGTTTACTATCCACTAATTTACCATGTGTGTTTGTAAGATCATAACTTCTCCAACGCAGTATGTAGCATCTGTAGGGTCAGTGTAATAAACTACTACATGTCATGTGCTGGCTTCATGTAATATCAGCTCCATTACTTACTCTACAGTAATTTCTAGGAAGGCGCAGGCTATCATTTCATCCCTCCTCCCACGTTGCCACCACACCATTTTGTTGCAATAACAATTTCAAGCCGGAACAGGGATTAGTGCCTAATCCCTGACGACGATGATGACGAACTGTACACAAAAAGAAGAATTTTGCCACGAAGTACTTGTATTTGATAGCTTCTTACAAATGAAAGCAAATTACCTTAATAAATAAACACCTAAAAATTACATAACAAAAATCAAAATTCCATTGTCACGTATTGTATTATAAAAATTACATATTTGCAAACAGAGTTTCTGGTAATTGGTATGAATTCTGTTTGCACTAATTACGGCTTCCGATTTTGTTGGCGTTGATTCTGCAAGTTCCTGCAGGAATGTTTAGCCATTTTTCAGATACGAGGTGCGATCGGAAAGTTTCAAGACTGCGCCTATAAAAACCCGTACACTTATCTCAGGTATTAAATTCATCCATCACCCTCGAAGTAGTTCCCCTGGGAGTGAACACAACGATCCCAGCGCCGCTGCCAAGCCTGGAAGCATCCCTGGAAATCTTTCTTTGTCAGCCTGTCAAGCACCATCTGCGATTCTGCCTGAATCTCTTCTATCGTCTCAAATCTCCTTCCCTTTAGCTGAATTTTCATCTTTGGGAAGAGGAAGAAGTCACACGGAGCTTAGAAAGGAAGTTGGGGTCGGTTCTTGCAAGATCTTTCAGCTCCTGACAAACGAGAAGTCGCTTCTGCTTCTGGTCCTCAGACAGGATGCGTCGCATGTGGAGTTCTTCCTTTAGAATCAGCTGACAGGTCCCATAGCCTATCCCAACAATGTCGCACAAGTCGTTGATGGTACGACGTCGATCTTCGTGAATGGCCTGCCGAATCTTCGTAACATTTTCGGGCGTTGTGCTCGAAGATGGTCGTCCAGAACGCTCGTCACCATCGACAGAGGTTCGGCCATTTTTAAAACGTGAATGCCACACAAAAGTTTGTGCACGACCCATTGCGGACTCCCCAAATGCTTGCTTTAGCATTTCATAGGTTTCCGTAGCCGTTTTGGCGAGTCTTTGGCAAAATTTGATGCACACGCCATTCCGAAATCGCAGGAGGGTCGGTGTAATGCACTACAAAAACGCCCGTAACTAAGAAACAAATGCTAATTCGATGATGCCGGCTGGCACACTGTTTCACTATGAATGTAGGCCGCACCCCCTAGCGGCAGAAGCTCGTACTACCTCCGGTTCGCCATCTATTGACACAGTCTTGAAACTTTCCGATCGCACCTCGTATGTGCAGATAAAATCAGAGCACATATTAAAGGTTCCATTACTACCTGTCTTATAATTTGTCTTTCTCTCTGGTGGTACGTATTCTTGGCCTGATCGATGTTTGTTCTCAGTTCATACCAGTTTCTTTGCGTCTTTTAATAACGTACCGTACTGTTGAAAAAATTCAGGTTCAACGTTTTACCAATTTTACGATAACATTGACCTTTAATGCGTAATAAAAAGATTCAATCTCGCACAAATATGGCTAATTCAAGTTTCATAGGAGGCATTGCCCTGAAGGGTGTATTCATAAATTGAATCTGAACTTCTTGCTATAACATCACTATAAAAACTTTGTTTCCATTTTTTTTTATGGATCAATGTAGGTTTATTAGACGACTTACGTTTGAATCGAAAATGCGCATAGAATTTGCATTTTTGTTAAGTTTATTTTGTGTTTATTTATTAAGATTTCAATCAGAATACGATGTTTTTGTTTGTAATAAGCTATAGAATAAAGTACTTTATAACAATATTCTTCTCTTTGTGTAAAGTTATTTCAACTAAACGGGGTGTGTAAATACTTTTTACTTGCTACATCCAGAAACAATGTGGGAAGAAACGCGAAACGAAATTATAGGCACGGATTCACCTGCCAGTCGTCTTAACCCCTAGGGCAAGAATCCGTCTCTGACAGGGGCTGATATGAAATACGAAATTTAAAGCCATAAATCTTTCTTGAAAAACAAATTTCTATCTGGAATGAAAACTACACTTTTATTTTATTTATTTTTGTATTAAGCTTGTTTAACGATGCTTTAGTAGCTCAGATGACGTAGCTTCGAGTGTACAGAAAAATATTAATTCGAAAGAATGTGGAAAGAAGCTGCTGTTGTCCAAGGTAATATTTTAAACGTTTGCCTGGAAGTACTGAAACACCTCAGTTAGGATAGCGGGCGTTTGGGCCAAGATTTAAACCCGGAAGTTCTTGAATACGAAGCAGGAAAGCTAACCTGTCGACTGCAAAGTTAAAATAACGTCCTGTTTCCGCGATAAGGACCGCCTCCGCAGTTCTTTTGAAGAAACTGTGCCCTTAGCAGTATGGTTCTTGGGTTACTGCGTAGCAGTAGCGAATTGCATTGAGTAACTTAGCATAAAGGAAGCAGCGAAGAGGAGACTGTATTGTGTTCTGTTAGGTAAGGGAGGAGGAATAACCGAATAAGGGAATTAAAGCCAATCCTGTAGCAAGTGAAACTTTGCGTAGGACTTGAACCGTAACCTACGAAACCAAGACATGGGCGTGTTTAGACTTTAACATTCAATTGCAAAACATGGAGAGAACATTAAAATAACACTTGTAGATGGAATATTTCGCTAGCAGTCAGTAGTCAATATACATAAGGATTTGTAAGATTTGAGATTTTCACAGCGGTGAGTATGAAGATTTCTGTATTCTGGGTTGTTGCGCCGTGTAGCCTGGTCGATGCTTACCAACATTTCAGAGGTCATACTGCCTCCGTCATCAGGGCGATGAATATGAAGATTTCTGTCTTCTGGGTTGTTGCGCTGTGTAGTCTGGTCGATGTTAACCAACGTTTCAGAGGTCATACTGCCTCCATCATCAGGGCGATGAGTATGAAGATTTCTGTCTTCTGGGTTGTTGCGCCTAGTAGTCTGGTCGATGTTTACCAACGTTTCAGAGGTCATACTGCCTCCGTCATCAGGGCGATGAGTATGAAGATTTCTGTATTCTGGGTTGTTGCGCTGTGTAGTCTGGTCGATGTTAACCAACGTTTCAGAGGTCATACTGCCTCCATCATCAGGGCGATGAGTATGAAGATTTCTGTCTTCTGGGTTGTTGCGCCTAGTAGTCTGGTCGATGTTTACCAACGTTTCAGAGGTCATACTGCCTCCGTCATCAGGGTGATGAGTATGAAGATTTCTGTATTCTGGGTTGTTGCGCCGTGTAGCCTGGTCGATGTTTACCAACATTTCAGAGGTCATACTGCCTCCGTCATCAGGGCGATGAATATGAAGATTTCTGTCTTCTGGGTTGTTGCGCTGTGTAGTCTGGTCGATGTTAACCAACGTTTCAGAGGTCATACTGCCTCCATCATCAGGGCGATGAGTATGAAGATTTCTGTCTTCTGGGTTGTTGCGCTGTGTAGTCTGGTCGATGTCAACTAACGTTTCAGAGGTCATACTACCTCCGTCATCAGGGTGATTGTTTTGACATCTGCAGTCCGACACTGTGAGATATGTATAACACAATGAGAGTTCTTCTATCGACTGGTGCAAATGTGAAGTTGTAAGTACGCCTTATTATTTTCTCTATCATTTTGAAAGTGCAAAGTACTTTTGTACTCACTCTGTATGATTTTGACAACGGGCAGTATAAGCTGGCTGTTTAACTTGTGGTTGTGAGAGAAATAAGCAAACCAGTACAGCGTGTCAGTTAAATGTGCGCTACTATTTCTACAAATGTAAGTCATTTGGTAATCCCCCTGTGCCACATGCCTTCACGAGAATGCAGAACGGGCAGACAAGAATTCCGCAACCAATTTCACAAACTCCCCCCATTTTCACATTGTCGTAAAATTTGACTGTCGTGCTACTGACATTTGTCTCCTTACGCGAAACATCAATCTATACTCGATTCGCTCTGGGTTCTGACCCGCAGTTCGGGAGAGATCATGTTACACTGCTACTTCCAAAATTTATTCAGATTTTATTTTTGTATCCTTTGCTTGGACATAATTTTAGAAACACAGAATATTTTTTTTTTTGAGATTGGGAAGTTTCCATTTCATCGTCAAGTGGCCCGAAACATTTCCGTTCACATGTTCACATGTTCCTGTCTCTATATGATGAGCCGGGATAGCTCAGTCAGTATAGTGACTAGCTACGGGCTGGACGGCCGGGGTTCGATCCCCGACGGGGGCAGAGGATTTTTTTTCTCTAGCCTCTGCGTCCAGACCGGCTGTGGGGCCCACCCAGCCTCCTCTACAATGGGTACCGGGGTCCTTTCCCGGGGGTAAAGCCGACCGGGGCGTGATGCTGACCACTCACCCCCATCTAGTGCCAAGGTCAAGGAAGAGAGGAGCTATACCTCCCCTCACCCCAATCGCCTACATGGCGTATAGTGGGACAAACTTTACTTACTTTACTTACTTATGTTCCTGAAACGACTGGAGGTACAACTCTTTATCTTGAGACGAGAGAATTTTACTAAAAACTTGCAGTAATTTCCACCAACGTTATTATAAAACTGGTGGAATATTCATATCGGCTTTTTGCACACGACTCTCTAAAACGGGCGTAAGAATATAAGCGCACTCTACAAGAAATTGCCTCTTTAGGATTCCATGTGCAGTAATCCTTAGATCTTCAGCGACTCAAAGCAGAGGCAAGGAAAACGATTGGTATATGGAGTCAGACTCGCAAAGTTTATACTCATTTATTTTCACCGAGCTTAGGGGGTTGAGTGATTAGGATTCTGGTTCTTGTTCAAGAGACTATAGGTTAAAATCTCGGGCCGAATACTTTCTTTTCTGACTGAGTCTTGTAGCCGGTTTTCTTAGTTCCTTAATGTAAATTTCCTAATACTACCTTAAATTATCCCATGAAATCTTCCTTCCACATTAATTAAAAATTCATTATTCATAAATCTACCTATCATTCGGTACAGGTGTACAGTTTACCATTCTGACTGCTTCGTATAACAATTCCACAAAAAATAAAAAGTGTATCCTTGTCAGTAACATTAGAATATCTGGGGTAAAAAGTCCATTGAAATTCAACGGAAGACGATTTCTTTCGTAACTTGATCCCTCTTCATATTTTTTATTCCTTTCATATGTTCACATCTTTATTTTCTCTCTTTGTATGTCTTCCCCATTCATGTTTCATCACTTGATGTACTTCCCGAATCCTCTTGCATTTTACTTCTAACGGACATGGAACGCACAGATGCGTTCCCCACTTCTGTAAATCCATGTGTTTGTTTGCCCGTCAAACTGTCAATAGATTTAGCTTTGTTGGGGTTATCAAAAGGTTTCGTGTTTGTTGCATAATAAACTATTTCGCATGTGATATGTTGACGTTTCACAGCAGAGAGAACGGCTTACGTTATTTTGAAAGGGCTGACATTTGGTATCCTAGCATTAAGGGATCAAACAGATACACATTTCATATTCATTACACTTGTGACGAAACTGGTAACAAATTACTTATGGTATCTGCTTGTTAATATTTGTGTGTTACACACAACTGTGTGACAATTGACCTTTGGCGTTTCTTTCTATCTCGTGATGTCAGCTGCCAATATTATTTAGAATGTAACACGAAATTGTGTTCTGATTTGCTGCCTGATAGGTGGTTCTATAGAGAGTAGATCAAAGTGATTCTGTCTGTTTCGAAATTTGCATCGCAGAAACGTATTTAGGACAGCACAATTCCATGGCAGTTATTTGAATCCAAATTTCCAAAAACACGAAAATTGGGTACACTACTGTCTTAACATTGGGCGCAAAATTCTTAAAAATATAAAATAAACGAAAAGAATTCTTGACGTTAGACGACAGAGTTTATGTTTATGTATCGCTCCAGACCTGTAAGATTTTCTGCAGTTATTGTAATCGGCAAAAACTTGGAGTGTGGGTGACGTCACAATTGTAAAAATTTAATGTCAATTCCGTTAATAATTTAAAACGCGTTTGACTGTGGGGTAGACTGTAGGACTTGGGCTGATATCCAGAGCTAAAAACCTGGATAAATGATTTTAACAAAGGCGTGGCCAAGACTTCCGACAGCGCTCGTTTTGAACCGCTCGTAACGGTCACTCATGTGCACGTTGTTTGCCCATGCCTATAGGTCACTCGATTTCAGTATCTGTTCGTGGCTACTTTCAGTCTCGTCATGCGAACTACTCGATAACAGCCTGATTCAGATCAGCTACTACCACACCACCTTCCAAACCCTTATGTACTCACCATTCACGATTATCTTACCATTCTATTCTACTCTAACGTGTGAAGTGGCTATCTTCTGTGATGTAGGGTAGTGGAGTCTGTAAAAATAGAGCGATATTTCACAGGTGCTTATTACCTATATCACCAGGCCGATTATCTTCCTGATGATGGGTAATTAAGCACTTCTGATGCAAATCGACGTCGTTAAGGAACCTAACAATCACCTGTGTTTCTTCTTGACAATAATCGTGGGAGACCTGACCCTCGTGGACAAAAGAGAATCGACCACAGGATCGGCGTTAGCGTTGTTCTGGGCTACGTGTTAACAGAGGATGTTTCTAATGTGTCCGTATATCGATCGGGTTCAGCTGTCCTCATTGCTTCCGTATTTCTTTTCAGTACTTCTAGGTAAATACCATACTAAAAGTAAAGTTTATCCCACTATACGCCATGTAGGCGTTTGGGGTGAGTGGAGGTATAGCTCCTCTCTTCCTTGACCTCGGCACTAGATGGGGGTGAGTGGTCAGCATCACGCCCCGGCCGGCTTTACCCCCGGGAAAGGACCCCGGTACCCATTGTAGAGGAGGCTGGGTAGGCCCCAGAGCCGGTCTGGATGCAGAGGCTAGTACCTTTAAATACGTCACAGCCACTTCCTTTAGCCTGTTTGTTATTCACGAATATTTTAACAACTAAATTCGATGCAACGTAATTTTGAAACTGAAAGTACGTCGTTAAAAACATAAAAATAAATTGCAAGTCATTGACTTCTTGTTACGAATTGTTGCTGGGTGCTACTCAACGTGACAGTTCTTGTGTTTTGATGCTAAATTTCGGCAGAGAGTCCACTTGAATGCTTGGGAAATAAAATGTGACCTGGTTATGTTTGCACGTTGAACAAGGCGCTTGTCGCACTATTTTACGAGTAAAATCGTATTGAAATATTAAATAGGCCATAGATACTATGGTTCTGCAGAAACAGACGAAAAAAAACAACAGACATGTGACGAACTCATCCACACGCTCCAAAAATAATAAATTTGTGACAATAAAATTACACCAATAACATGGGCACAGCTTGTCCTTTTGGGAATGTTATGACAAGAGCGTATTGCTTTTAACACGAAAGCCCTTTTGTAATCTCCATAGGCCTGTTGCTGTAACCGATGTTTGTCAGTTTAAATTCAACACTCGTACTGCATGCACAGAAAAACACCGTTGTTCAGATATAACACGAACACAAAAGGACCATCAGTTCATATACGAATCTCTGCAGTTGAAAGACACGTGGTTGAAACCCCCAGTGTAGAAGGATATTGAAAATCGATGGTCACGATCGGATATCGGATAAGTTAAACGCTTTCGTACTGTGTCGTTTGCATATAAATCTGTTTCCTATCAAGTGATCACTGGGCTATTTAAAAAAGTTCGGTAAATATTTTAGAATAATTTCATTCTCTCTTTTACTATAAGGGAAACTTGAAGTATAATAATTCCTTTGTAGACTTCTATTGAAAGATTAATTTTTACTAAAAGTGTTCCTTAACACACTGAAATGATAAGTTCATCTAAATAACATTTAAAATTATGCTCCTACCTCACAAAAAAACTCATCTCCGTTATAAAAATCAGTTTCCTAATGTTTTTTTTAGGGAAATAATAGCTATTTTTCTTATCAAAGAATTCCGTAAGTACGGGATAGGGCAGAATAGCTTCAAATGATATGGATGGGTGAATCAGATCCAGTGAAAATGGCGTGTGGATAGAACGCGTGTTTCAAGCTTTGTATGAAAACACACACACACACGTCATTTGCATACGATACCAAGTACTGTTGGCAGCATATTGCAAAGACAAGAAAGCCATACATACACATACACTTCTGTTTCCTTCCCTTAGTACATTGTATTTTGCGGTAGTTATCTCTCTCTCTGTCTCTCTCGTATTCACCCACGTTTTGTCCTGCTCCTTCCGGCCCCAATTTTACCAACCTAGGCGAAGCCACAGACCTCCACTAGGGAGCGGTTGACTCCCTTTCTCACTCTTTTTACTCCCTGGTTTCGCCAAGTTTCTACGCTGTCCGACTGGTTTCACGGCTCATACCAATTCCTCGCGCGCGGCTTAGTCATTGTCCACGTGACTGAGGCTATGAGCGTCTCTGAAACTCTAAAACACCAGCAAAATATCAATCTACACGGCGCAGTTCCCCAGAAGAAAGTAATCTTTAGTTCTCTTTAAGTTTTCATGGATTTCCTAAGTCTCTGCAGACAAATGTCACTCAGGTCCACGTCGTATTCAAAATTCTTCGTCAGGATATAAAACTGACTGAGGAATTTCGTGGTTTTTCTCAGTCCTTCCAGACAAATGTGACAGCTTCCTTTTGAATACAATCTACTTCACATTTGAATGAATCCAATTTCGTCATGGCCATTACTAATAACCCTTTCAACACTTCAAAAGTAAGTTATTGAACCAGTGTCGTGTAACAGCTGAGAACGAGGTTATATACCAGTACCAATATAGATTAGGTAAGAGACTACCAGAAAGCATGGGTACCAGACTAGTGGCACAACCTGTCATGACCGGCTTCAAAGTGATTAATGAAACCTTTCAACAGCCCTCGTAACTCAGGTGCAGGGCGATGATGATTCATTGTTACAAAACCTTCTTTAGAAAGTTTTTTTGGTTGCGTTACACGATCTTTCCATCTGACAGCAGGATGGACTCGTTCGTCTCCAATAGCTCTTTAAGAAATATGGGTCTATCGTATGTTTTTAGTCTAATCCAGGGGCAGGGAACCTTTTCATGTTGGAAGGCAGCATTAATTTGGCTGTAATCAAATAAGGCCTCATTCAAGAAATTTCAATTAGATATACTTAAAAATGTACATTATTTTGTAAAAATCTAACTACTATGTACTTAATAATTTCAAAAAAAAAAAATATGAAAACTACAGTGAAACCTCTCTAACTTGGACACTTGCGGTTCCACGATAATGTTTCCAACTTACAGGGGTGTCCAGGATGGAGGGAAAGGGGAAAATCATCCTTTCAAATTGTGGTGTAATGACAATGTGGTAATTGTAAAGTATTATGGAGCCCTTCCCAAAAAGGAAATTATTGATAAGATAAATCAAAATGGTAAATTAAATTTTTACAAATTTTGTTTTCACTAAATTAAACTTGCATGGATAAGCTAAAAGTGAAGGACACCAATACTTTACGTTTACGACAATGTAATCTAGTTACTTACATAATCTTCTAACTACTGTAATTTCTGTTAACACTGTTTATCTCAGTTGCAAGCACAGTACTGACAAAGTTAAAACTCCAGTAAAGGGTTCAACAAAAGAATAACTATACACTTTCATTGCATTCCAATGATGCGTTCAATGTCTCACACCCTCAACCATAAGCTAATCCTCAGGTAGAAGGCATTTATTGTCATATATTACTAACTGTAAACGTTTCCCATAAAAGCATTGAAGCTAAGTGCATGAACCTGTTCAACTTACAACAAAAGGGGTGACCAAGTTCCAGGATAAGGGAGTGTCCAAGATATAGAGTATTGTGGACATGTAAAATTATAGGATATTCACCGATTCCAATTAAAACTGTCCAATATAGAGGAGTGTCCAGGATATAGGGGTGTCCAACTAGAGGGGTTTTAATGTATTTGTTAATTTTAAAGTTAACTAATCTTTTAATGACTTTGTTGTGTCTGCTTTTTGTTGGAAAGAATTTGAATGTTTGGTTACAGCATGGAGGTACGCAGTTTCAGTTGATCCTCTAGATGGGTATCCGTCATTTGTGACCTTAAGGGCGTCTTGAAAAATGTATTAATAAAAATAAAAGAATCTGTTCTGTAAAATTTGGATTCAGTCAAAAGGCCGCACTTAAGGACCTAGAAGGCCACGTGTGGTCTTAAGGCCGCAGGTTCCCCACCCCTGGTCTAATCCCTGGGATGTTGATGATGATCAGCACGCCTTTGCTGTAAAGTGACAGGTATTTAACACTGAAAAAGTATTGCTAATATTAATTTAATATTAATAATGTCAGAGATAAGGTATTGATAATAACAAGGAGTTCTGGAAATTAATTATGATGCAGTATTTTTATTTCCTTCAATTGTTCCGGTCTATATTGTGGGAGAGAAAAAGAGCGAACGAATGCGAAAGCCGGAGGAACACAAATAAATAAACAAATGAAAGTAATAAAGCGGAGGATGTACGGAAGGAAACAGAGGTAGGAGGAATAAGGGTAGAAGTCCAGAGAATATAAGAAAGAAGAAACGAAAATAATGACGTGAAAACGAGAATGAAAATATGATAAATGAGTGGACTATAGGAACAGGCAGTCAATTGACTTAGATTGCCCATGTAAGTACATTTTATGGAGTGCTCAGTCCATCCACGTAATATGAAACTTTTCAAGGCGGCAATTACGAATTTGCAACGGGTTTCAGTGAGTCACTCACTGTCTTGATGTTTCATTTTTACGTTACTCAGTAAAAAAGGCGATATTTAAATTAGATTGGAGGACATTAGTAATACGATTAATACTTTCTGTGCTTTGAAATATCGTAGCAAATATTGGTGCAGGAAGAGAGAGAGAGAGAAATTTAAATTGACAAGGATATAAATGGCGATGAATGAAACGAATATTAGACAGTTTCGGTGAAGTGTGTGAACAGGAATTGCACTGAATATTTCTGTCTTCTACACGGCGCAACAACCCAGAAGACAGAAATCTTCATACTCATCGCCCTGATAATGGAGGCAGTATGACCTCTGAAACGTTGGTAAACATCGACCAGACTACACGGCGCAACAACCCAGAAGACAGAAATCTTCATACTCACCGCCCTGATGATGGAGGCAGTATGACCTCTGAAACGTTGGTTAACATCGACCAGACTACACGGCGCAACAACCCAGAAGACAGAAATCTTCATACTCTGATGATGGAGGCAGTATGACCTCTGAAACGTTGGTTAACATCGACCAGACTACACGGCGCAACAACCCAGAGGACAGAAATCTTCATACTTATCGCCCTGATGATGGAGGCAGTATGACCTCTGAAACGTTGGTTAACATCGACCAGACTACACGGCGCAACAACCCAGAAGACAGAAATCTTCATACTCATCGCCCTGATGATGGAGGCAGTATGACCTCTGAAACGTTGGTTAATATTGACCAGACTACACGGCGCAACAACCCAGAAGACAGAAATCTTCATACTCATCGCCCTGATGATGGAGGCAGTATGACCTCTGAAACGTTGGTTAACATCGACCAGACTACACGGCGCAAAAACCCAGAAGACAGAAATCTTCAAACTCATCGCCCTGATGATGGAGGCAGTATGACCTCTGAAACGTTGGTAAACATCGACCAGACTACACGGCGCAACAACCCAGAAGACAGAAATCTTCATACTCATCGCCCTGATGATGGAGGCAGTATGACCTCTGAAACGTTGGTTAATATTGACCAGACTACACGGCGCAACAACCCAGAAGACAGAAATCTTCATACTCATCGCCCTGATGCTGGAGGCAGTATGACCTCTTGAAACTTTGGTAAACATCGACCAGACTACACGGCGCAACAACCCAGAAGACAGAAATCTTCATACTCATCGCCCTGATGACGGAGGCAGTATGACCTCTGAAACGTTGGTTAACATCGACCAGACTACACGGCGCAACAACCCAGAAGACAGAAATCTTCATACTCATCGCCCTGATGATGGAGGCAGTATGACCTCTGAAACGTTGGTAAACATCGACCAGACTACACAGCGCAACAACCCAGAAGACAGAAATCTTCATACTCATCGCCCTGATGACGGAGGCAGTATGACCTCTGAAACGTTGGTTAACATCGACCAGACTACACAGCGCAACAACCCAGAAGACAGAAATCTTCATACTCATCGCCCTGATGACGGAGGCAGTATGACCTCTGAAACGTTGGTTAACATCGACCAGACTATACAGCGCAACAACCCAGAAGACAGAAATCTTCATACTCATCGCCCTGATGATGGAGGCAGTATGACCTCTGAAACGTTGGTTAACATCGACCAGACTACACCGCGCAACAACCCAGAAGACAGAAATCTTCATACTCATCGCCCTGATGACGGAGGCAGTATGACCTCTGAAACGTTGGTTAACATCGACCAGACTACACAGCGCAACAACCCAGAAGACAGAAATCTTCATACTCATCGCTGTAAAAACCTCAAATCTTAACAGGAATTGTACTGATCAATCGATTATTGTATTCAACTACATTAATGTCTTCATACGTCACACAGCCACAGATGTCATGAGAATTTTGAATGCTGTGTACATAGGATTTGTAAGGAGGTGGCAACGACTTTAGGGAACTATGTTAACATTCACGTTGAATGTAGGAAAACCATGGAAGTTCTGTTGGGAAACCCGGCGAACCGCCTGATGCTGATTGAAATATATATTTCATTGTTCATATAGATTCTGATACATTTTCTTTTGTTACAAGTGTAATTAATATTTTTGAAGTCGGTTTTAGAGGTTTCGTTGTCGATCAAGTGAATTTGCTCTGAAAACTTTCGCGGGGATTTGAAGTCAAGGCAAAAGTTCCATCTGATGGCTGCAGTCCATAGTACGTACTTTCAGCGACGCTCGCTAGGTGTCAGATGTGCCCCTCAAGAGAAACGTATTATAAACCACCCCAATAATTAATATTGGTTTGTTATTGTAAATAAACAAAATTACTATAAAACCAATCTATATTCCCTAACACATTTTTCATTTCTCACGATAAACATACAGATCTTAATAAAATGTATTCTCTGGTAGTTGCTTTGTTTCGAATTACCTCCATGGTTGAGTATATGTTCTATACAGAACTTCTGCTAAACTTATAAATTGCTAATAAGGACCATGCTTAAACATTATTGTGACATGTTGGTTAGATCAACGGTAAAAGAAATGTAAGAAGTAGGAGCGTCGATCAAATATATTGTCTTTGTCTGGAAATATATAATTTCTTTTACATAGCACGTAAGTGCACTCTGGAGGTTCCATTCCAGAACAATTAAAATTGAAGAAAATCATTCTGAATGTAATCTTAAGAATTAAAAAATATCCAAATCTATATGTTATTTTGCTCGTTACGTTCTTTGAGGCTGTCAGAAATGGAGATTAAGGACACAGATGCTCAGTAAAGTAAAGTAAAGTTTGTCCCACTATACGCCATGTAGGCGTTTGGGGTGAGAGGAGGTATAGCTCCTCTCTTCCTTGACCTCGGCACTAGATGGGGGTGAGTGGTCGGCATCACGCCCCGGCCGGCTTTACCCCCGGGAAAGGACCCCGGTACCCATTGTAGAGGAGGCTGGGTGGGCCCCAGAGCCGGTCTGGACGAAGAGGCTAGAGGAAAAATCCTCTGTCCCCGTCGGGGATCGAACCCCGGTCGTCCAGCCCGTAGCTAGTCACTATACTGACTGACAGATGCTCAGTACTACCAGAAATAACATTAATACATTTATTTATTTTGAATTATCTTCTTAAGATATTCCGGTTGTGTGAACATCGATTCGTGTTCTTATTAATTCTAAGAGTCTATATCTGAATTACTTAAAACCGCAATTAAACTCGCGGACCCATTAAACTCGCAGATAAAATTTTATTAATGTAAAAATAATTTTGTTATAATATTGAATTTTGGAATTATTTTAATTGTGACTTTTGGTTACGATCCGTAGAGACATGATCGTAAACAATATTAAAAAGTCGTAAGAAATAAATAAAAAGCTAAGAAGAGTCAGAATTAATATCATTAGAATCAGTCGGTTTATTCTGGGCGTTACTTATTGCAGAATTTTATTCAGAGCACTAGACTCATAAGCTGAAACTTTCTTGGACAAATAATGACACTTTATCATCTTCTGTCTACAATACATTGAATTTCATATCCTTGAATTTTGTTGTTAAAATCAGCTGTTAACGTAATGTAATGTAGGTGTTTGTTAATGTTGGCTTTTGATTACAAATAGTAGTTATAGAATTTAAGAATTAAATAAATGATATCATGTTAAGAGTGGCATTCATAAGTAACATAAATAGCAGAGAACGAGGCGAGCATAAGAAATTGATAAAATAAGGAGAAGGATGTGTAGACAGAAAAGGAAGAAAACAGATGAATATAGATGAAAGTACAAGAACGGAAAAAATGGAAGAACTGAAGAATGGGACAGGGAGTAAATTACGATTGAAAGCGTAACAGATTAAAGAAATTAAAAGAAGAATGGAACGGAAAATATAAGACGTAACGTGATAATACAAAAAAAAATTAGAATATAAACGGAGAAGGAAGATAAAAATAAGAGAGAATTAAGATAATGAAGAAGGGAAGAAGAACGGGGAAACAACCCAGAGACTGGTTGAAAGAAATCGGTCCACACTGCGAGACGGTAAGACATTTCTTACGTCACTTTCATAATGAACTTTCACTTTAATTCCACTGCCGCACGTAAGGATATAATCTCGAAATGAATTCCAAAGTTCATCTTCTGCTGCCGTCTTCAGTTGACTGACGTGCAGCGCCACTCGCTTCATTTTTCATTCGTCATTCTTCAGACTTCAGCGTTTTTCTCTTGTACAAAAACACAGCTCAAAAATTAATGCTGATTCTGAACGGATGATTGATGAATCTTTGCCCAATGTGGGTCAGGCAGGAAGCCATAGCTGCAATAACAATACAAATATTACGGCGTGCAGACCGTCCCTGGGGCCAACCCAATGGCACTGGTTTCGTTTGCTCCACGAGTACTGTAGCAGGAGATTCAAGCAGATCACTCACCTGTATCTAGTGCCAAGGTTAAGGATTTGTGTATCTTTACCTCCACTCCACCATACGTCTTTATGTTGGTGTTTGGGAAGGAACTTTGTCATGTTTTCACTGTTATAATTATTTATTTTAAAAGACAGTAATAATATAATACCATATAGGATTTGATACTTTCGCGGCGAGTACAATCAATAAAATCTTCTCGGGTAATCAGCCGCGTTAACTGGTTACCGTGTACACAGGCGACTTCCGAGGATCCAGTCACATCAGAACCCTGAATATGGGGACAGAGTTTGTTCCCGAAACGTCGGTTTACTAAGGTAACCAGTTAACGCGGCTGATTGCCCGAGAAGATTTTATTGAATGTAATACCAGTAGTTTTTATTGGTATAGATTACGATATGAGGCAATAGAGCGGTTCAGAAAATATGTGCCCTGTAAAGTTGACTGTCTCTGGATTGTTGCTTCGTGTAGTCTAGTAGGCTAGGGGCTGAAAATACGAATTTCGAGATGTTTAATTTTGAATTATCCAGATTGTCACTAAACTGCAAATGTTACTGATAGTCTATTTATAATTATTTTCACTTTTTAAAGCCACGGTATTTTAAATCTAAAACTTCTTGACGAAGGTGAAGAGTCAATTGAATAAAAATTTACTTGGATATTATCCATCGTCTAGTAATAAAACGTAACGTAGGGATTAGCTCTATCTAGTGGGCCCAACTGAGTAGGAACCTGAAGACGGAGATAGAGCCCCATCTCCGAAACGTCATTTTACGTTTTTTACGTTTTATTACTAGACGATGGATAATATCCAAGTAAATTTTTATCCACGGTATTTTATTTGTTTTTCATTTTATTGAAAAAGTTGTTTGTTTGTTTGTTTGTTTACTTAACATAGGGACGATTAAATTAACCCTTTTAAAATGAATGGTAACTATACGTACCAACTACTTTAACAATTAGTAACTATATTTTGTGTACTAATGGGTTTCGTAAGATTCTCATTCTAAATGTAAAACGGGGAATATTTTCCTAAATTGATCGTTGTAATGGCAACGGTCTGTGTTTTATTTGGGGTATAGACCGAATTCTTAAATATTATTTGGACAAACTTCAGCTTTATAGGATTAATTATATTTAAAATTTGTAAAATTTCTGCAACAGTCTTCCTAAAATGTAAGAGTAACAAATCAAAATTATATTACATTTTACCCTTTTTGATCTATTTTTAAACGCGTCATGATCCCCTACTCTACAGCCATCTTTCCTTTCCCCCTCATTCAGTACTAAATTATCCTTGAAATTTATTCATGGTTATTTAACGGTTCGCTATCCAATTATAGGTTAACTTATAAGGAGACAAGCCTAATTTGGGCTCCTTGTGTACAGAGGCCTGGCTTACTTCTTCCGTAGGGTAAAACGAATTCAGCTTATGTTTGCTATTCTATGAAGTTTTCTCTGAATATGACACGTTTCAACCAAAACAGTTGGCTTAAATCGATATATAGTGTGTCATAACTTACTGGAACGCGACATATGAACGTGAGTGGTGTGTGAACTAAGTACGAGTATTTCTGGAGGGAACTTGTGACGAACACAATGAAACACTTCCACCTGCGTAATAGAGTAAGCTACAGAATATTTGGATTAATAATTATGACCGCGCAGAACATAGGTGTTTATACAGGGTGATTCAAAAGGTTAAGGCCAAACTGAAGAAGCGTATGGAGGGACTCAGAGAGAACAATTTTCGAATAGGAATCCATGTCCTCCGAAGTTATCCTGAGTCAGTCAAGGCCATTGAAGGTAGGGAAGTCTGATAACATACCGCTGAAATAATCGTACTTTGCTATTCTCCTACTAGCTTAATTTTGTTTTTTTATTAATGTACAAGGATTATATTAGGAATCTTACAAACCAAATTATTTCAATGGCCTCGACTGACTCAGGATAACTTCGGAGGACATGGATTCTTATTAGAAAGTTGTTCTCTCTGAGCCCCTCTATACGCTCCTTCAGTTTGGCCGTAACCTTTTGAATCATTCTGTATATAATGTTATGGGACTGAAATATTAGTGGCTGGTTCCGTGGATCTTAAATTTAATCGCTGACAATTGAAATATATGGGGAAACTTGACAGTGTCATAATGACGCTGAAACAATGGTTTTTTCTGCACGCGTATTTGGTTAATATATCGACTAATTTGTCGAGGTTTGGTACGTTTTGTTTACATACGTTTTTTAAGAAATGCTGACATCAAACCAGGTATGCCAATGGGAACTTGCCCCTGGAAGCCGGCATCACTGTTTGGTAGGAATGAATTTGCTACCATTCGGTTGTGTCGTAGGTAATTCGGTGATCGTACTCGCTTCCATGTTCTGGATTCAATCACGGGTCAGTTCATGTGGAATTTGTTTGTGAGCCGAGTGCCAGTTGTATTGAAGTTATCTGAGTAGTTGGGTGTCGTCTGTGCGCTGAAGTGATTGGATGTCGAACCCTCGGCGTGGGGAATCTGCTGTCAGTGATTTCAAGACGTAGGAAATTCCCTGCAAGCCTAGGAAAAACGTAGAACCTCCGCGATGACGTCACCGCACTGTCGGACTATGTGACGTCACTGGCACCTTTCGCAAAGGTTAAAAGTCAAACTGTAGCTAACGCGCCACACTTGTGGTATGCGTTATTTTTCTTTCCGTGATTATTTTCTGTTACACACAATATCTGCATAATGATGAAGTGTTGGTTGGTGATAATTTGCTGTTATGGGATTTTGGGCCTTACAGGATACTTACTATCTATGACATTGTGTGTTACGCAATCATTGTCATGGTAATGATGTTGAAAGAATTTTTGGCCTTATGCGTTAATATTTATAACCATGTATGTTTACTTACCTGCCACGACGGTGGTCTAGCGGTTAGAACGCTGGCCTTGTAATCCTGGGGTCTCGGGTTCGATTCCCGGCGGTGCCCGAATTTATAACTTGTGTTGGGCAAGGCCGTGGTCTAGGCAACACGGAGTTTTCCCTCCGGGGGCTTCCCCGGTTTCTCCGTGGCATCCCAACAATTACTCCATTCACACACAGAAGAAGGCAATGGCAAACCACTTCTGGATCATCTGCCAAGAACGTATATGAACAGGTCCCATTCCGAGAAAAGGATGGAAGGATCCTGTTTATATGGACCTGTCGTCAGACAGAACACTACAAATAAAAAATAAAATGTTTACTTACCAATTTAAGTTTTACCATATTCCTTTGCGAGAAATTTACTAAGGGTAAAATGTTTCGCATGGCTGTATAACCGTATTGAAATATCAGGATTCTGCATTGAATTACATTAGTGTTGCCTTAATTTCGGAACTTCGCACGACTGTGTTGTTTATTTTATTGATAGCAGTTTGAGAAACATGAGTACTGGATCCCTCCATACAAATATTTTATAACATTCCGTTAAGCCAGAGCGCATCAATTACCATCAGGCAGACGGACGTCATGTCCCAGTAGGGATTACACTTTCCCCACTTCTATAGCAGAGGTCGACATTGTAGCACAGTCAATTTAGAGAGGTCCATATCCGTCCACACGTTGCGTAATCTCTCTCTCACTCTCTACCTTTCTCTCGATTGGTATTAAAACAGCCAGAAACGGCTTCAACAAATTAGCATAAACCGCGGAGCTGCAGTGGTTAATGGATGACTTTGTTACTGTCAGTTTTGATAATAGTTTGAGTGTACTAAAAGGACATTTTAAAGCATTGTCTGTAATACACATTGTAAACTGATGTGTAAGTGAAATTAAGTGCAGGAATACTAGCAATTTCATGACTTAAAGAATTAGGGGTGTCTCTGTTCTGGAAGAAATTGCCTGCCACAGGATGAAATTCAGCGGGTTGCCTTTTTTTGTGGACGGTAGTGAAACTTCGTGTTTTGTAAAAGAGGGATATTTTTACAATACAAGTAACTATCATATTTTCAAATGAGAGACTGTAAAATGGTGTCAACAGATTGTGATTTATTGACAGCAAAATGGAAAGCAAGAAACATTATTCGTTGTACCCCAACCGTGTATTTGCAGTACCTGCAAATTGTTTAAACATTCTGTTATATTCTATCATGTTACAATTCATTAATTGTTTTAGAGTCAAGATTTATTCGGATGTACAGACTGCGTACTGTACTATCGGATTTATTAGACTGGTCAGATTTCTGAAGTATGACTCTAAATTTAACACCGCTGATGCCAAAACACCACAGGACGCTGCAAAGAACTAGTTCAATCCAAGTAGGATTCCTGGTTGTCATGAAGATGGCTGTCTTCTGGGTTGTGGCGTTGTATAATCTGGCAGAAGTTCGCCAACTTTTCAAACGGCGATCCCCTGATGATGGAGACAGTAAGAATCACTGAAACGTCGGGGAACTTCTAACAGACTACACTGCGCTACAACCCAGGAGACGTCTGTCTTCTAGTTTAATCCATGAATTTCCCAGCACTGCAAATTCAGCCCTGAAGATGGAGACAGTGTTTTTCTCAGAAACGTTTTAATCTACCGACGAGTGTCCACGGCGCCAAGACCCATAACATCCTTATTATCATCATCATTATCATTTTCATATCCTCGCTGCCGAGAAAACTGCAAATCGCATATAGCGCAGTCAATTTCATATCCTTACAAGCATTTCTCTGAGATCCACTTCTGAAATTACAGGCTACTGCTATCAAGGTGGTATCTTGCGAAAGATTACTCCATGTAGTGGAGTTCTTCTAGAAATTATAACAGTCGCTCAGCTAGTTAAAAATATTTCGCTGTAAGATTCATCGCCCTGATGACGGAGGCAGTGTGAATTCTGAAACGTTGGTTAACATCGACCAGACTACACGGCGCAACAACCCAGAAGACAGAAATCTTCATATTCATCGCCCTGATGACGGAGGCAGTATGACCTCTGAAACGTTGTTTAACATCGACCAGACTACACAGCGCAACAACCCAGAAGACAGAAATCTTCATATTCATCGCCCTGATGACGGAGGCAGTATGACCTCTGAAACGTTGGTTAACATCGACCAGACTACACGGCGCAACAACCCAGAAGACAGAAATCTTCATATTCATCGCCCTGATGATGGAGGCAGTATGAATTCTGAAACGTTGGTTAACATCGACCAGACTACACGGCGCAACAACCCAGAAGACAGAAATCTTCATACTCATCGCCCTGATGACGGAGGCAGTATGACCTCTGAAACGTTGTTTAACATCGACCAGACTACACAGCGCAACAACCCAGAAGACAGAAATCTTCATATTCATCGCCCTGATGACGGAGGCAGTATGACCTCTGAAACGTTGGTTAACATCGACCAGACTACACGGCGCAACAACCCAGAAGACAGAAATCTTCATATTCACCGCCCTGATGATGGAGGCAGTATGACCTCTGAAACGTTGGTTAACATCGACCAGACTACACGGCGCAACAACCCAGAAGACAGAAATCTTCAAATATTTCGGCCTTTATAGAGCCTATTATTCATTATCGTGTTCACAAAAGCCCGACGCGGCTTCTTATCCTAAGCTAGATGAATCGAGCCAATATTACCAAACTCAGTTTCTTAAAATCCATTTTAATATTATTCTATAATATATACACCTAAACGTTCCAAGTGGTTTGTCTATTCTTCGGGTTTTCTAATTAAATTTGTGTACGAAAATGTGTCCTCTGGAAGTAAAACGTTAAGATCGCTGGTACTGGACTAAATAAACAAAAACTGAATATTATGCTAATTTAACTGCCATTATAAGAGACTGCAGTACAGGAAGACAAACAAATGAGCACGAAGCTGGTTAAGAAATCTGAAGGAGGATGCTCTTAAAATATGACTCAAAGCTGACAACAGACACTTTATTCCCATCCAAATCGTCATTCACGAAGCCATCCTACCATTCGGAAGCCTATAACCTATTATTATATTATTATTTAGTGTTCTGTCTGACGACAGGTCCATATGAACAGGATCCTTCCATCCTTTTCTCGGACTGGGACCTGTTCATATACGTTCTTGGCAGATGATCCAGAAGTGGTTTGCCATTGCCTTCTTCTGTGTGTGAATGGAGTAATTGTTGGGATGCCACGGAGAAACCGGGGAAGCCCCCGGAGGAAAACTCCGTGTTGCCTAGACCACGGCCTTGCCCAACACAAGTTATAAATTCGGGCACCGCCGGGAATCGAACCCGAGACCCCCAGGATTACAAGGCCAGCGTTCTAACCGCTAGACCACCGTGGCAGTTCCTATAACCTATGTAGTTGAAATGATGTCACTATACAACGCAAGAATGAACCTATTTACAAAAGTATGTCGCAGACATAGACCACGTGTTTATTTCACAATCTCTTCAAGTTTTTTGTTCGAAGAAGCACATTTATAACCCCTTAAATCACAGCAGTAACTACAATTACTACCTGTTCAAACATTCAGTGTTTCTATATTTTGCGTACAGAGTAAGCCTGTATTTATAAATTCTGTATGTTTATCGGAACATCATTAACCTACTAATTTTCGTAATTGAGACGAATTGCTTTCTTTGAGGTAGGTACTGGATTCTTGAATGTCATTTAGACGGGGTTTATGCCTCAAAGGGCTGAAATATTGACACTTGATTAATTACTTGTATAATCCTAGATGAGAACTTCATGCAGAAGGTATTGCCGTTTATTGGTGTTGAGACCTTAGTATCTCAGCGTATTTGAAAACTGGGGTGTTCCGTATATTTTGTCGTGAAGGAATTCAGTGACGATAGTTTCAAAACTGAAATAGATATTAACATGAGTGTGTTTCAGTGGGGTACGCCAGCTGTTCTGTATTTCTGTCGTATGATATCTGTAGATATAGTAAAACCTTGCCTTGTACAATCAGAAGGGAAGCATTCCGCTTGCTTGTTTCAGTATCGATTGCCCTTTTTGGTAAGAGACGCTCCGCTTTGAGTGAACACAACTCTGTCTGGAAACGTGTTGTCGCAGACCTGCATTGAAATAAATTTCTGTGTCTCATGGGACACCGGGTAATTTAATATGATATAGTTATTTAGGTGTGCATGCATAAACTATGTTCATGCTGAAGATGGCTGTCTTCTGGGATGTAGCGCCGTATAGTCTCGTAGAAGTTTAACGATGATTCAGTGGTCCCTGCTGTCTCCATTATCAGAGCGATTGTCAGAAAGTTCGGCGATGAAGTGAGTTTGAGATTATATGCTAAATATTTCGGACAGTTTCACAACGTATTTTAAAAAATAGTGTAGTTGCGTCATATTGTGATTTATTAAATTAAAATTAAATTATTTGGTTATTCCGTCAAATCACAATGTATTTAAAATAAGATAATTAAAATAATTAAAATATCATTCTGTGTTCCATATCGAATAATCGATTTACAATTGTAAATAATTTAATTTTAACATATTTTAATGTTATCCTCCCATCTAAATTTTGATCCAGCAAGTAACCATTTTCATGAAATTTGCCAGGCATCCTGTTATTTATTTCTAATTCTGGTCCCACAAAGTATACTCCACGTCACACGTCCTTGATTTATTCGGGTTAGCTTTCGGGTGTTAGGATAAAGGTTTAAAGTACGGACAGCCTTGTTAAGTATTTTTTTATTTCCTGGTTAATTTATGTCTCCGAAGTCGAAATATTCTTCACACAACTTTCACCACGAACACCCTCATTATTTGCTTCAATTTCTCCCTGAAAACGAACCGACTACCAGAAACGCATTATGAAGTTTTCTCCATTCACGTGTTATTTTCTCCACATAAGATCAAATATTCTCCGCTAACACTTTGGTTTTAGAATTCTGTCAAACGATAAATTAAGTTCATCACTCATATAAACTACATATAAACTTTAAAGTCCGGTATGTTTAAGTCTACTTATTAGTGAGTAAATTTCTATCAAGATGACATCATCTAATTTTGCAAATGGAATCAATGAAATTTATATATTCTTAATTACTCGTAAAATTAGCCGATAAAGGCTGGAGTGCAGGTCTCGTGTGGTAATTATGCTTCGCTAAGTTGGTTAACTGTGAAATCAAGTTTCTCCATCAGACGATCGCATTGACTTAAAGTGGTAGAGTAGGACCTTAAGTAAATGGCTTCAGACTCAACTTTCCTGGTGCCTCGTCATTAGTTTGAGTCTTTCTGAACTTCAGTTTTCTTTTCTTGTATATTTTCTTTTTATTTCCGCTCACATCCCTTTCTCTGTATTTCGTCTTTCTTTCCACTCTTTCTTTCAATTTATTGTGCGTGTCCGAACATCACTCAGCAGCCACTCAACCCTTTGGGGTTTCATTATGCAGTGGGCACAATTTGTTACAATGTATCATCCGAGAGAAGTCAGTTTTTGCCCAAACAGGTATCAATTTCTCATTCGGTCATTGAGTGGGTGCGGGATATATTACAGTGGCGTAGTTAATGGATTTGCCGTGTCCCAGATACAGGATAGATTTTTCAATGTCAACCTGATGTTCTACCTTGTAAGACTGTATTATCACAGTGTAATCTGTCTTCACATCGAAGTCTTGCACTGTATAAATTGCTACGTATTGCTTCCTTTAGTTTTTATATTAAGAGCTATAGAGCTTTATGTGTGATGTTTTACAAGGGAGATATTGTTTTATTCGCTTCTCTGTGGGTATTAGATGTTTTATAAAAAGTGTTTTCGGGAAAAACACCTTTTAGTTTTGTCCCAAGTAAGAAACTCACGTCATAGAAAATATCTCGATTACTTTTTATATTTGAGACTAGACTAAATTGTATTGGGATTTTTTAATTCGTCTTAAACTCGGTTTATTTTAAGGATTACAAAACTTTTGCATGTATCTTCTGAGGAATTTTGCACTGAGTTAACTGGCTCAGTATGGGTCCAATGACGAGATCCTTCTGAACTTCATAATGAACCTTCAGGTACCATAAAGTCAGAGGGTTTCTTCGTAAGTTCAGCGACTAGAAGTTTCTGTAGAGTCTTCTTCATGGAGTTAGTGAGAGTAACACTAAAGTCTTGAGAGATTGCTACTCATAGAACATGTCCAACAGCGTCAGATTGCTAACCATTAACATATGATGCTCTGTATCACACAGAAATCTTTTTTCTATGAGGGGTTGTTTCTCCTTGTACTAGATTTTAAGTTACGAAAACGGGATTTCATTTATAATTTAGATTTTAGCAGGATGTTCATAATAATAATAGTAATGAAACCAGAGGTTAAATCTACATTTATGTGATAAAGAAATATTGTTCTCATTCTAACAATGAGTCCATCCTAATATCAAGTCATTGTATTAGGAGCTGTGCATATTTTGGGGGTTGATTTCATTAAAGCATTTAAAACTGATGAAAACTGGCTCATAATATTCAACCGTGTCACTCCGACGAAGGATGATTGTATATAGCCCTAATTATCATGTGCATAACTGTAATTTTTACAAGCCTGAATTTTGATAAATGCAATTAATCGATTTTATGCGTAATATATTCTTGTATTAATCAACCTTACTTGGACATCAATTAAACTTATTTATTTGCATAATACATGCATATAAAATAATAGATTCTGTCATACAAAATATACGTATTTGTTTTATTAACAATGCAGAATTAAAATCTGGGTAACGTCTGTCAGTCACTCAATATCATCTTCAGGTCTTGAAAGTAAATATTGTGTGATAAAATCTTTGTTTCTTCATATTAGTGAAACCACAATAGAATGCAAAGATAATTATTAAGAAAATGGTTTTAGTAAAGGGAAATTACTTTCTGTTATTTATTAGGAACATTACTTTATGTAGAATCAAATACTTTAAACATGTTATTATTCTGTCTACTTCCTGAAACAGTTAAAGATTAAAATGCGCGAACAGTTTTATTTCCGGACTCCTTGCGTGGTTGTACAACGTGGTCTCGTCTTTCAAGGGAATAACGCGATTTACAGGTGTTCGTAATGTGTGCTGAGGTAAACATTTGGAACGAGGATGAGTGACGTAGGTAAAGATAAGCGTTGTGGCCTACACATGACATGACGATGTCAAGGGTCTTCAGGTATTCTACAGTGCATATAGATTTGAATCCCATTCGATTTAATGTACAAGATACGCCAGCATCTACAGGTCTCAGTTGAAGGCTATTCTAGCGGAAATTGCTCCATCTCAATAGAGTAGAGTCTAAAGGAAACGAGGGGTTACAGAAAATAGTTTTCGTTTATTTCTTTCGAGAGGAGTACAATTGTAGGTCCTTCAATCTCTACGATACAGGAGTTTGGTTGGTGCGAGATAAAGCTGCTTTAAAGAATCGGCTTTTTTCAGAAGAACACTGAGCTTTCATTCTATCCGATAAGGGACACTAAAATTTCAGCACCAATTTCAGTTTAGACAAAAATACTTACGGCTGCTAACATCTGATGGTGAATTCAGTCTGAAATCGTAGAAGAAATTTACTTTTCATTCTATATATTTTAAGTCTCTCATTGATTCTTCAAAAGCAAGATATATTTTATTTTTTCGTTCAAAGGCTTGCATAAATGTATCAGTGAAAGATGGGAGGAAGGCTCGTTAAGGTACTATGGGGAATAAAAGGTTATTAAAATTAACGGTAGCGTCCGGAGACGGTGGAAGGTTATCTTATACAGGTATAAAGGCATAATATTGAAGTTGTGTGTAGTCTATGATCTGTAGCTTTCACGGCGACTAAGTATAATGAATTCTTATCGGGCTACCAGCTGTGTCAGGTGGTTTAATGGAGAAAACACCATCGTTTCGAGAACTATCTTCGTCCTCGTCCTCAGGGTAGCGTAGTTGTCAACTTAATTATACGTAGTATGTAGGTTAATGTTCGCGTATAAATTGAGGAGGGATAAACCAATTTGCATCGTCCGTGACATACCCATACCTTGAAACCGTGAAGATATATTAGAAAGATCGAAACTTCGAAAAAGTATCCTGGGTTTGAGTCCCAGTGATGGTAGTTTCTGTAGCTTGGAAATTCAGCTCGATAGAAGACTAAATTTGTTTGTTCTGTCGAGATTGAAGCAGTAAAGATCGTAGCCCCTAAAGCGTGTTCTGGATTCGAGTCCCGGTGAAGATGTTGTGTTTAAGGATAGTAATTTTTGCTGTGGTTGCTGGGGGTTCGTCGTGCTGACCACAGGTCAGCCTATATCTGGTTGGATAATCGTTCACCTCTGCTTAGGCATGTGAATATGAGGCCAGCAGTCAAGCTAGTCGGCTTTGGCTCTCTGGAGCTGTTACGCCACGGATTATTATTATTATTATTATTATTATTATTAATTTCTGCTATGGTATTCAACGATAAGAATTAAATTATCAGGCCTAGATAAGCTTAAATTTAATAATTTAATAATTTGTCCAGTTTCCCCTCAGGCTCTCTGCTAGTTGAATAAAACTTAGACATATAGAGTACTTTGTATTCGTCTGAGTTGTAGCCTTTGTTAATTGAGATATTGTCCTAGTACAATATTTATTTTTGAGGACTTAGAATAATTACTCACAGTCCGAGAAAAGGATGGAAGGATCCTCTTCATAATATGTCGCCAACCTGCTGTAAAGGAGACGGCGTAATAAAGAAGAAGAAGAAGAATTACATAAAGTAGTATTTAATTAATCAGTTATCCAAATAATCAGAATTAGTGATCTCATAGACTCAACTGTAGGGAGGAACCACGGCCAGCCTGATGAAAGAGCTACTGCTTTGTACTCACGCTTAAAGCAAGCGATTTACAGTCGCCAGGAATCAAAGAATCACTCTCCTCTTTTGTCGTATGGGCTTTCGAGCAAAGAATCGTGATGAAATGACGAGCCCTGGGGAAACCACTTATATCGCCCCGTGCACCTAACTCTCGACTCTTTGTAAAAGAGAGTAACGACGGGTAGAGTCGCCATACTTTAAACCTGACACTGCTGACGGCCTCTTTGATTGTTCACGTTAACATTCAAGCTATAACAGATGAGACTCGAGTCTTCCGACCAAGAGATCTGCAGCTCTGCGCCATAACCGATAAAACAAATCCTGTATGATTTCAGGTTTTAACAGCGGTAAGCTTGAAGATTTCTCTCTTCTGGGTTGTTGCGCTGCGTAGTATGGTAGATTTCAACCAGCGTTTCAGAGGTCATACTCCCACCGTCAACAGGGCGATGAATCGCCCTGATGATGCAACAACCCAGAAGACAGAAATCTTCCAAACAAATCCTGTTCTTATGGTTTAAAGAAATTGTTTTAGCTCTTGAGATTCTTTCACTAAAATTCTGAAACTTTTTTGTTATCTTTTGACGAGTACATGAAATAAGAACGAAACTGTGTATAACGAAACTTTACCCAGTATCCGTCTTGAATTAATGCATCCAAACAAGTTTAATTAAGTGCAGAACGTCAGCTTTGGAAAATATACACCTAAACATTTTAATAACAGTTGCTATAAAATAATTTGAAACATGTCGTTTTTAGGAACATTTCCTTAAGATTGCTGTCTTCTGGGTTGTTGCGCCGTGTAGTCTGGTAGATTTTCCACCAACGTTTCAGAGGTCATACTGCCTCCGTCATCAGGGCGATGAGTATGAAGATTTCTGTCTTCTGGGTTGTTGCGCCGTGTAGTCTGGTCGATGTCAACCAACGTTTCAGAGGTCATACTGCCTCCGTCATCAGGGTGATGAGTATGAAGATTTCTGTCTTCTGGGTTCTTGCGTCGTGTAGTCTGGTCGATGTTTACCAACGTTTCAGAGGTCATACTGCCTCCATCATCAGGGCGATGACGATGAATTCATTATCGCCCTGATGTAGGTGGGAGGGTAACATTAAAATTTTTCTTAGAGAAGTAGGGTGAAATGGTATGGACTGGATTTATCTGCCTCAAGGTAGGGACCAGTGGCGGGCTCTTGTGAACACGGTAATGGACCTTCTGGTTCCATAAGGTGTTAAGATATTCTTGGGTGACCGAGCGACTGTTGGTTTGTCAGGAAAACTCGGCTCTATGAAGTAAGTACAGTGGTGGCCTCTGATGCTCTGGTGTTAGCGCGAAGTTCCGTCACCTTCCGTCAGTCGGATCAGAAATTATTACCATGGGCAGGGACACTGGCACGAAATTCATTGTAATTTAAGGATAGTAAGGTAAATGATCTGCCATTGTTCAGTTTCTGGAAGGGAAAATATACCCGTATGTCAGAGATAACAAAGTACACTTGTATAGTAAACAGCATCGCATGCTGGTGGAGGGCTCGGTGTCCTGGTCAGCCTGCTCCGAATGCGTCGTTCTTCGTGCGTAATAACACGGCTGTAACTCACCTGCTCGCTAGCAGCGTTGAACCGCGACAGCTCTTTTAATTTTCTGCAAAACAAATGATGGTGCGTAGCGCTGTAAGTTTCTGAAGGGAAAACAGGCTTATGGGAGGTCGGAATGCCTGGCTGTCTTCTGGTATGATGCGTCGTGCGTCAGGGCCCTGATGATGGAGGCAGTAAGTACCTTAAATTGTGAGTCAGTATCTGCTTGTCTACACGGAGCAATAAACCAGAAGACACCCATATTTTTGTTCTTCGCCGTGAGAACTTGAAATCTCGTTGTAAAGTTCCTTCCATTTCCCTCCTTTCTTCATTCATTGTTACGTTTCTTATATCTATTTAAATTTCCATATTACTTTCACTCGATCAAAAACAATCGTGGACACCAATAGTTTTGAAACAGAAATGTCAAATGTCAAATAGACGTGTATCATTCCTGCTTTCTTTTAGGAATGAAACATCTGGGTGGAGAAAGGTAGGAAGGTTTCTACTGCAATGTGGTGTGGTATCCTGAGAATGGAAAATATATGAGATAATACACATAATAATAAAATATCTTCACCTCCTCAAAAATCAACAAATAATTTAATATGTACTCTCGTAGGAGAGTATAATTTAGGTAGCTTATGGTAATAATGTGCTGTCTGTCCCTCCCATCATATCCCTTAATGGCCAAATTACAGACATATTTGTTGAAATGGGGTCATCACATATTATGAGCTTTATCGACCGACCTGCTCTTGTGAACCTCTCATTGAGGCCACAAACATCAATTTAACACAGACTGTGTTCCCAACAGTGTTTATCAGACGAAGCTCGAAATAAGAAAGTAGGTTATAACTACGAAATATCTATCTGGCTCTGCCATGCGTTGGTTCTTTCCAAGTACGCGCAAAATCGTCCTGGAACGGTGTTGCAGGCTGGAAGAAGCGTGATTTTCCTCAGCCCTTTAGACTCTAACGGTATTTTAAAACAGGCCACAACCGCTTTGTCCAATATCCTTCTAAACCCTACATACACAATAACCTCCTCCTATTCCGTTTTACATAACTGATTTACCTAACACTTTATTTGTGAGATTTGAGGTTCTGATTGTAGTGAATACGAATATGGCTGTCTTCTGGGGTGTGTCTTGTAATTTGGCGATGATCTCCTTGATAGTGGAATTAACAAGTTCATATGAAACGTCAGTAAAATTCTACTAAAGTACACGGTTCAGCTAAATAATGTGGTATCCCAATAGATTAGAAACACAGATTTGATGTGGCCTTCTATGGCATCATCGAATTAGCATTTGTTTCTTAGTAACGGGCATTTTGGAAGTGCATTACACCGACCCTCCTGCGATTTCGGAATGGCGTGTGCATCAAATTTTGCCAAAGACTCGCCAAAACGGCTACGGAAACCTATGAAATGCTAAAGCAAGCATTTGGGGAGTCCGCAATGGGTCGTGCACAAACTTTTGTGTGGCATTCACGTTTTAAAAATGGCCGAACCTCTGTCGATGGTGACGAGCGTTCTGGACGACCATCTTCGAGCACAACGCCCGAAAATGTTACGAAGATTCGGCAGGCCATTCACGAAGATCGACGTCGTACCATCAACGACTTGTGCGACATTGTTGGGATAGGCTATGGGACCTGTCAGCTGATTCTAAAGGAAGAACTCCACATGCGACGCATCGCAGCCAAGTTTGTGCCAAGGCTCCTGTCTGAGGACCAGAAGCAGAATCGACTTCTCGTTTGTCAGGAGCTCAAAGATCTTGCAAGAACCGACCCCAACTTCCTTTCTAAGGTTTCCTCTTCCCAAAGATGAAAATTCAGCTAAAGGGAAGGAGATTTGAGACGATAGAAGAGATTCAGGCAGAATCGCAGATGGTGCTTGACAGGCTGACAAAGAAAGATTTCCATGGATGCTTCCAGGTTTGGCAGCGGCGCTGGGATCGTTGTGTTCACTCCCAGGGGAACTACTTCGAGGGTGATGGATGAATTTAATACCTGAGATAAGTGTACGGGTTTTTATAGGCGCAGTCTTGAAACTTTCTGATCGCACCTCGTATTTATCTCGGGTGTAATTAAATTCCGTATGTTTGCTATTGCAGGGAACTTACACTTGCATATTTCCCACGTAACTATTAGCCTGCCTAACCTAATCAAAATGCGGTCTAGAAGTCTGTCTGTTGACCCGCTGGCACGCAAAGAGTCAGTTGAAAACTTGGCCAAGGGTTTGTTAATGGTAGTGCGTGCTCATATTTGAAGCCTCAGTTTACGTAGACCGATAAGAAGTGGTATGTATTGTGAGTAAGACAATGAATTCTCGCGTGTGGCAGAATGAGGATCCTGCCGCCCTGATTATTTTCTGGAACGACTACGCCTTCACTTTATTCCTTTGTGATCATTATAAAGATAAGTAGAGGGTGGAAATATAATTACGATAGTCGTCAGCGACTTGGCACTTTGTGACAGCTGCAATTTTTCTGATGTCGGGGATTGGAGGGGTGGGAAATCGAACTTGAAGAGATCGCTGTTGTCTTTTTCGAACCGAGTGATTGATTTAAATTGGGTAGGAGAGGTCATGACCTATTTCTAGTTACTGTGACATGACAACTTTAAAAGGAAACTAGGAATTTAAACCGAGAATAAAACCCCACGCCTTTACAATTTGAAGCAGGTGTGCCAACCAATCAACTTATAATGTTAGTTGGTACGCTTTTGCCTGCTTGTATTAGTGAACGAAAAATATATTCCATGTTGTTTTATTCAAATTATACTTTTGAGAATTGACTGTGATTTATATTTAACAGTGTTTTACGCCTAGAATTATTATGAATCCCGACAGGGTCTTTGGCATGTATATAATAACAGAGCATAGGAAATCAATAGAAATCTCGATACTACAGAAAACACGTAATTTAACATGCAACAGCGGCTTCAAATTACAAACTGCATGGCTGAGTCAGACGGGAAGTAGTCTGAATTTGCCTACGTATGTGGGATGTTCAGTCTGTGTGAATATTTGATAAGTATTCAATGGTCTTATAATCTTCAGACAAACGTACGTATTTACCCGATAATACCCTATTTTTTCGTGCATAAAATTATTCAGTGGCGAATTAACACCTGAATTAAAGAAGTATGTTCGGGTACAGATGACACATGTATGGTCTCGTAACTCATAATAAATATTTTTGTAGCTGGTTGTGAAACATTATTAATATTGATGTTGGATTTTCTGGGTTCTAACACCACGCCTTGTGGACCTGCACGTAGATACCAGCTTTTCAGAGGAACCTCAAATCCTACTTAATATACTGTATGGATCTACAAGTCCATACCTTACTAACTAGGAGGCCATAGTCATATTTACAGCCGTGAGAACCTCAAATGACACACGTCTTTACTATTGAGAAATACACAATGGGAATATTCTAATGGAAGTATATGAATATTTATCAGCCCTGCCCCAGAAATTAAGTGTTCACGTATCTTGGGATGTTTTTGCCCCACGGGAAGATGTAAATCTGTTAGACATCTTTTTATGGACCGTTTCTTCCGACATCATTAAGAACCTACATCAAGAAAAAGTAAATTCCTCCTAACGAGACTTCTTCAATTAGGGATTTGTCTGTCCACTAAGCTTGGCTTCTACTTGGCCAAATTCCCTGAGGGAGAAGAACGGGGGTCTATTTTTTTTATTTTTTCTCGTTTCTCCGCTCATTTTCAACGATTATCTTGGCCGGCGCTACAGTTTCTGTACCGCGTCTCTTACCTTCATTGATAAACGGTAAACGCTTGGAATTCCAGCTGCTGGCTGGAAGCTGGGTTTGAGGTTTTCACTGCAATGTAAGTACAGATGAAAGTTATTACCTGAGTTCTGCCTTTCGGTGCATTTTCAGTCCTGAATTGTATGTACGAGGTGCGATCGGAAAGTTTCTAGACTGCGCCTATAAAAACCCGTACACTTATCTCAGGTATTAAATTCATCCATCACCCTCGAAGTAGTTCCCCTGGGAGTGAACACAACGATCCCAGCGCTGCTGCCAAGCCTGGAAGCATCCCTGGAAATCTTTCTTTGTCAGCCTGTCAAGCACCATCTGCGATTCTGCCTGAATCTCTTCTATCGTCTCAAATCTCCTTCCCTTTAGCTGAATTTTCATCTTTGGGAAGAGGAAGAAGTCACACGGAGCTAAGGAGGGTGCGGGATGACGGCCATGGTGTTCGAGGCCAAAAACTGCCAAACTCTGAGGGCGGTGTGCGCTGGCGCGTTGTCATGATGCGTCGCATGTGGAGTTCTTCCTTTAGAATCAGCTGACAGGTCCCATAGCCTATGCCAACAATGTCGCACAAGTCGTTGATGGTACGACGTCGATCTTCGTGAATGGCCTGCCGAATCTTCGTAACATTTTCGGGCGTTGTGCTCGAAGATGGTCGTCCAGAACGCTCGTCATCATCGACAGAGGTTCGGCCATTTTTAAAACGTGAATGCCACACAAAAGTTTGTGCACGACCCATTGCGGACTCCCCAAATGCTTGCTTTAGCATTTCATAGGTTTCCGTAGCCGTTTTGGCGAGTCTTTGGCAAAATTTGATGCACACGCCATTCCGAAATCGCAGGAGGGTCGGTGTAATGCACTACCAAAACGCCCGTAACTAAGAAACAAATGCTAATTCGATGATGCCGGCTGGCACACTGATTCACTATGAATGTAGGCCGCACCCCCTAGCGGCAGAAGCTCGTACTACATCCGGTTCGCCCTCTATTGACACAGTCTAGAAACTTTCTGATCGCACCTCGTATGCTTCTGTGCTTGAATGCAAGCATAAGGTTACTCATATCATTTAGCAAACTTTGTAACTACATCCTTGGAGATAAGTTATTCTTGAGAAGCTGATATTTTTTCAGCTGGTCAGTACATCCCCTGTCTGTTATGAAAGACGTTGGTTCATTACCGGACTTAACATAAACCCACTCACTACTAACACTACTAGAGTTTCCTCTGACACAATCAGTCTTAAATGACACAATGTATTTTATAATGATTTTACTAGAGTTATATTTCACTGTCATTTCTCGTGTTTGCGTGCATCGCTGTCTTAGTGTTAATCAGTAAGACGCTACCTATATATTGGTTTAATCATCTTTATTAAGTTGTAGTCTACAGTTTCTCACAGTTACAGTTAATGCCGGATACCGACGACGTTAACGAAACTTGCTCTGTTATATCAGGCAAATGTTTTTCATCATATATAGTGATACAGTATCACTATAAATTGTACGTAGGCTGTACAAAAACACATCGGCAAACCGCGGCCTGCTAAGGCTATGTTAAACATCAGCCAGTTGTCAGCAAATATTCCCCGAATTTTATTGAGAGAAAATAACGACATATCTCTGTCTAAATAGCCGATCCGGGAGTCCTGAATACTAACCAAGACGCGACAGTCGGAAATTTGAACGTAAATGCATTGTGAACATACACACATATCCACACAAAATATTTCTTAAATCTTTAATAATTAAAAACACGAATACAGTAACATTTTTAGCTGTTTGAGGGCGTATTTAGTGAAGTTGGACTCTATGTTAATGGAGATTACGCAAATAATTTAACTATGAAACTAAAATATTTTTAGGTATTTAGTAACTCATGTTAATTAGAATAAATCCCGTATATTTAAACATTTGAACTAAATTAGCGTCACGATGTTTTCTGTTATGTTTCGTCCGGTTTTTAAGAAAAGGTATTTGGAAATGCGCTTTGTTTACAAAGACAAGATTAATCCGCCTGCTTCCATTCAAAATCTTCTTTGTTCAGTAACCAAATGCGTCGCTGTAGGCAAACACTAAAGCGTGGGTGGTATAAGCGAGCAGTATACCATATCGATCCAATAACTAACTTCTTCAGCTGAATTTTTCATGGGAATTCCAGAGTGGTTCGCAAACAAGAGACAGGGGCCCCGACTTTCATAAGTGACAGCCCGTCGCATGTTTTTTGACACTTCAAAGCACACTTGCAACAATATGTGCCACATAATTTAATATTCAATAAGTCTTCGTTTTGACCTCAGAGTGTATTTGTGTCAAAATAAAAAAAATTATTTCTTTAAAATGCATTAACTGCTCTATCCCTGTAACTGAGATGCTTTGTTTTATCTTATATATATATATAAATTTGTAGATATTATTTACATGAACCTCTAACTTGTAAATTTTAAACAGAAGTAGAAATTTTTAAAATGTTTTAAACAATTTATTTAGTCAGAAATTCCGACGGTATATCAGAAAAGTCTTCATCGAACCAAATACTACAGACTCTTTTATGCGTTTACTGAGCCAGTCTTCTGTGCACGTGTTAATTTTATTTATTCCTCGTCTATTAGCTTATAGCTCCTATGAATCTTGGTCTGCTGGATATTTTCCAGATATTCAAACCCTCCATCATGAGTCTGGCAGGAGTCCTTGGTCGGAGGTCAGCCCGGCGTAAGGGCTGTCTGCTTGCACACAGAAAAACGCAGACATTCATCCATGTATTAGAGTTCGAACGGTCGAAACTCCACATCCCAGAATGTGTTAACACTGTAATGGGCCAACTTAATAATTCACTTGTATAACTAACAAATTCCTTGTATTACATGGTACTTTTTTAACACGCTCTTAACAAGAAAACATAAAATTCATGTTTTCGCGGAATTTTGTTGATATCCACTTTAATCATATTCTCCCATATACGCCTTGTCTCGAGACTGAATAATTTCGTTATATTCACTAATAATAATTTATTCCTTGTTTGTTGTTTTCCAGTCTTTGTTTTCAATATTTAGTGACTTCAACACTGAAATTCGTGAAAAATTCTGTCCAAGAATATACTTGTTAATTTCCTCTAGTAAGCAATAAAACCATTTATTTAATTTCGAAAAAGTTCACTTAGCACTTTCTTTTGAAATATTACCAAACACCTTTGCTCATCTGTTTAATTATCTTATCTTGCTATCTATCGTCTAAGTTAAGACTGCAGATTTGTCTTCAAATCTGTTACCTGAAGTTGAAAGTAAAACTAACTTTCGGAACGTCGTGGTTCTAATTAAAATATTTAGATAATGGATAAAGTCCAAGAGAATAAGCCATATCATAGGCAGAAACCTGTAAACTTCACCCGGATGTTTCTTCATAATGAGAGACCAAAATGTAGAACGACGCAGAATTTATAAAATTACTTCTTCTTCTTCTTCTTCTTCTCTCTTTTTTTTTTTTTTTTTTTTTTTTTTTTTTTTTTTTTTTTTTTTTTTTTTTTTTTTTTTTTCCTGTCTGACGACAGGTCCATATGAACAGGATCCTTCCATCCTTTTCTCGGACTGGGACCTGTTCATATACGTTCTTGGCAGATGATCCAGAAGTGGTTTGCCATTGCCTTCTTCTGTGTGTGAATGGAGTAATTGTTGGGATGCCACGGAGAAACCGGGGAAGCCTCCGGAGGAAAACTCCGTGTTGCCTAGACCACGGCCTTGCCCAACACAAGTTATAAATTCGGGCACCGCCGACCTTATAAAAGAAATCAAACGATTATTAGTGAGATCTGAGGATTTCATAGTAACTAATAAGTATAATCATCATTAAAGATTGTGAAGTGAATGACAATTTCTTAAACGTATTCTGCTCTAAACGTAATCACGATTGTAATATTATCTTGTCACTCGTGTTATCACAAAGTCTCCATTAATATATCAAGTAAATATATTTAATTAGGTCACCACACAGGTTAACTCAGTGGTAATAATCTAATTTGTTTGAAAATTACTCAACAAGAAAATGCTATTCGCTGTTTTATCACCTCCTTCAGGCAAATACTTCTTAAGCCTTCTAATATTTTCATCACCCCTTCCAGTTTACCGCTTATGTAATTACATTATATTTAACATGTTATTACTGCGTCGTTAAGTAACTTACGACTTGTAGTGTTAATATCCCAATTTAGTGTCGCTCGGCTAGAGAAGACGGAAATGACGTTCGTAGCGTCGTAATCGATATTGTTGACTGTCACCTCGCATTCGACCTCAGCAACAAGTTCGTATATTAATGGTGCTTACTCGCGTGATGACGTAGAGACAAGTGAAGGTAGTCTGCCACACAAGTGTTCAGCCTGAATGTTGGGTTCTGGTTGTTATAATCAGACCAGCGAAAGTATGCATCTCCAACCAAGATGGTTCTCGAAACGTTGGTGTTTTATCTACAGGGTGGGTGGGAAGTAAGTAGGCATTAAATAATTTCTATTGTATTGGAAATATATAATTTATAACCATCTCAATGCCTACTTACTTCCCAACAACCTGTATTTAATCAAATGATTATGTCTGGTAGCCCGAGAAGAATTCGTTATACTTAGTCGCCGTGAAATCTTCAGATCATATATAATTTTATGGGATGGTACCGATATGTAAGTGATTTGTTGGTTATGATGTAAACGAATTTTACAATTCGTGGTGCAATTATGCGGGATGAATTTAACCGGATGAACATGGAGTTCAGTAGTAGCATTTCTATAAATAGGCATGCCTGTTTCACAAACGCAATTTATTGAACCGCTGAGTAACTATAAATATCAACAAATGCGCTGAAAACTTGGTTGTTTAATTATTAACAATGACAACAACAATGCTGATAAGTTTACTGAAAGGACTTCTGAATTTTAAATTTTTTTTGAAAGCTACGCTCATCGTCGTGCTGTGTTACGTTTGGGATTATCGGATGTAGACTCTGGCGGGTTTTTTTAAGTGGACTGTGTTACTTGTTTTCATATTTCCCAGAAATAATGAACATTTTGCTTCTTTTAACCTGTATACGTATTTGGATAAATTAACCAACAGAAGCGTAAAGCACGAAACGTGAATTTCAGCAACCTGCGACAGACTCTTGAAAGAGTAACGCGATGCGGAATTATCGCCGCTGCTCATTTGTTTCCATCTGCCTTTTGTAGATGTTTGTTTTGGTTGAGCCGTTACAACGCGGGAGTGACTCACTCAGGGAGCGGCTCAGTGAACCATATTCCTTGTTCCCGTATAGCTCTGGAAAGTTACTCTTATTATTACAAACAATCCCTTCTACGTTTAAGTAGGATTTTGAGGTTTTCGCGGCGGTGAGTACGAATATTTCTGTCTTCTGGGTTGTAGCGTCGTGTAGACTGGTAGGAGTTACAAACGTATCAGAGGTATGTAAGACTTGAGGTTCTCACAGCGGTGAGTATGAAGATTTCCGTCTTCTGGGTTGTTGCGCTGTGTAGTCTGGTCGATGTTTACCAACGTTTCAGAGGTCATACTGCCTCCGTCATCAGGGCGATGAGTATGAAGATTTCTGTCTTCTGGGTTATTGTGCTGTGTAGTCTGGTCGATGTTTACCAGAGTTTCAGAGGTCATACTGCCTCCGTCATCAGGGCGGTCATCGCCCTGATGACGGAGGCAGTATGACCTCTGAAACGTTGGTTAACATCGACCAGACTACACAGCGCAATAACCCAGAAGACAGAAATCTTCGTATCAGAGGTACTTATGCCTCCACCATCAGGGTGATGAGTCATCTACTTCTAGAAGAATAAACGACGCTACAATTCAATTCAATTCTTCTTTTAAATTTTTATTTCTGTCTTTCGTTTATTCTCTATTTTCTTATGTTTCTGAAATTTTTTTTACACATTTATTTGTCTTGAGACAATAAAACCTTTGCTTGTGCCAGAAAGTTTCAGCAGTTTGTTTCAATTGTAATTAAGTAGATTGTTTTAAAATTTTCCGTCTAATTAATTTGTTCTGCGATTATTTGCAGACAAAGAAAATTTTATTGCAAAACTGAATAAAACAATTTCCAGTCTGCATAACTATTCCACCCCTTCCTTGTACCAAGGCGTTAGTGAACTAGATAACCGACAGGTTGTTAAGATGTTCGATGAAGTTTTCTGCTTTAATGTAAGTCCAGACTGAATGTATTGTCCAGGAATGCGAATTTTGGTTTATACGCACGCTGTCTGTCTGTCTGTCTGTTTGTTGTGTTTTAGTTTTCACTCGGGACTATGCTTTGAGAAGAGGATAATATTAAATTATATAAAGTTATATTTTCCCATTATTAAATATTAAGAATTTAGTATCATACAGTTTTTGAACATATCGTAAGTTCTGTATAATTTACATTATTAAATCACGTGTTTAGAAGAGATGTGAAAAACATTTCTAAACAAGATATCTCGTTTTAAACACAAAAATGGTTAAAACCTATAATATGTATCGAGTATACTTGTAGCAAGATATTTTCAATTTTCCTTGACAATTAAAGGATCGAAGATATTTTTCGCCCACTACAGTTCTGAACACTGAAATACTGTTTTATGTAAAACTGGAAATGTTTTGAAGTTTCTATTTCAGAGTGTGAAATTGTTTAGACCATTTCTAGGAACTTAATTTGGCGTTGGCGTAATTGTTCACGAGAAATGCTCATTTAGGGAATTGTACTTTTGGTTAACCCTGGTATCTACAGTCCTGCATCTCATTAGCGGCCTAGATCTGCCCGTCAGCATTCTGTCACATCTGTTCGTCAGAGGGCATGTGCTGGTTGTATCCCGCAATTTATGAAAATATGGTACATATCTGTGTTTGGCAAAAGAAACCGCGCTGTGGACTGTCAACAGCGACGGATACAAAAACCAAGGGAGATGAAATTCGTGAATCCATAAAAATATCAAGAAGAGAGAGGCAAAGAAATACACATATTATTATATAATTTATATATCTACAGATTATTTGAAAATGTCAGTCATTAACGGCACAAACTCTTATCTCACTTATGATCTAAAGCTCTGACGGCGATTAACATCAATAATTTCTCGGGTTGCCAACTTGTTAAAATCACTGACGTTTGAGGGACCAATTTTCTACGTCATCAGGGCTCTAATGCGGACAGAAATGGTCCCTGAAACGTCGGTGATTTTTTATCAATTGACGTGCTGATGGTCCGAGAAGATTTTATTTGTGTTATGTAACACCTGCATAAAATGCATGTACATAGCCCTGATTATTTTATCAAAATAGTAGCCTTCAGTAAATATTATTAGGTTGGCCATATGAAGGAGAATGAGTGACGGGGACATCATGTACCACTCATGGATTATCTGAAATGCATACAAAGTTTTAGCGAGAATATCTGACTGCCAAAACTACTTGAGGGAGGTTTAGTTCCTCTCCCTATCTTTTATCTCGGTTTTCAGGACGTCTACGCCCCTGTGCGTATTGGTTTGTTTAGTACTGTCGCCATTCAGTGTATAATTACACGCAGGCTTAAGAAGAATTACATAATCTAAAGTATATAAAAAAATAAATAAATAGAATGTGGGAGTGTGGACTGGATTTAAGTGGTTCAAGCCAAGAAATCACCAGCAGGCTCTTTTGAACACGGTTAAGGACAGAAAATTGTAAGCCCACTTTGCTGGTTCTAATAGAAATGTTGGAAATCGATAAAGAACATAAAATCTCTTTGAATCTATATTGATGTGAAATACAGCGTGGATATAGGTTCTGAGACGGAATATTCCGTTCCTGTGTATTGGACTTTGTGATCGAATGTTGTGTAGCGTTTACCAAAATCACTGCCATCTGTTACATAGAGTTTCTAAAACGTGGGGATCTACTCATGTAGGTCAACACGCGACTAGTTTAACTGTCATTTCGTAATAAGACACATTCCTAAGCAGGTGACCTACTTACTTCACGGATCAAAATTATTCTTGAAAATCTGACAGTACACTCGTGCAGTCAAAATTGTCCGCTTTTACAGCATCCTGAAGTCCATTGCCTTGCTTCTGTCCGCATAAACCTTATATATTTAAGATCCATTTTAACACATTAAAATATAATAATATTCAATATAAAGAAAGTAGACACACGTGTTAAAGAAATGATTAAAAGACGGGGAAATTTTTATCAGGAGGTAGCTGATAGAGAAATATATTTTTATACACCCGGTGGTGTTCCTAATGAAATGTTATGGAGCGCCACCTGTCTGTGGTTCCGTGGTACCTTGTGATCTAAAGCACCTCTTATAGAGTTTGTAGTGAATTCAAAAACCCATCCATCATTTATGTACAGAAAGTCTTAGCGAATCATGGCCATAAATCATTTACACTCCCAGGATTTTAGTTTTTTCTCCGAAGGAAATCAGATTTTATGAAATAAATCTGCCTAAGTGCAGTGGTGCATTTCGGTGCGTTGTATTTGTGTTTGTCCTGCTTTTGACGTATTCTGTCATTTGCATGTCAAACTTTCTGATTCGTTTATTATGTGACAGATAGATTGCTAGGGACTGCAAATAATACGAATTTTTCAATGATGATTCTAACTAAATAACTGTGGTAGCAGAACCCGCAGGTCCAGTATCAACAACACCAAAGCCCACCACTCGACACGATCCTGAGGCAACTCTATTCATTTGATGAGACAATTATAAAATAATTTCTGAATAACAACTAGGTAAAACTCTAATTTGTTCATTAACAGTTCCATTTTAATTCAAGTCAGCTTTAGTTTTAAATCATAGATACATTATACGCGGTTTAAATGTGTGGAAAGATGTACGTCCAGTGACAAGATTTTCGTTGTCAATGACGAAGGATTAAGTTAACCATCGAAACTTGTTTTATAATTTGATGATCTTTGGCCATATTGTAGTTCCTTATAAAACTTTGTGCTTTAATTCCACCCACTTGTTATACACTTCCGTCTGGTTGCATAGTCTACCTTTCTCTCAGACTATAGACCTTACCGCAGTCTACGTTTGCTGTCACACATTGCTTAATTGTCATTCGAGAATCGGTCTCTGCGGTAATGGACGATATAAATTACAAAAGCTTAAGCCAGCACTGAACCGTCATGAACTTCCCACATTGAAATATAATACGCGTTTTTCACATTCGCGATACATAATTCTGTCTTATCTACGAGCATGTAGCTATAAGCTTCAAGGATGTTTTTACCCTGAGAAAATGACCAAGGATAAGAGGCTGTGAAATCGGTTGACATTATACAGAGGTTTCAATTCCTTCTTTCGATGGTTGACTTCTGGGTTGTAGCGCCGTGTAGTCTGGTCGATGTTAACCAACGTTTCAGAGGTCATACTGCCTCCGTCATCAGGGCGATGAGTATGAAGATTTCTGTCTTCTGGGTTATTGCGCTGTGTAGTCTGGTCGATGTTAACCAACGTTTCAGAGGTCATACTGCCTCCGTCATCAGGGCGATGAGTATGAAGATTTCTGTCTTCTGGGTTATTGCGCTGTGTAGTCTGGTCGATGTTAACCAACGTTTCAGAGGTCATACTGCCTCCGTCATCAGGGCGATGAGTATGAAGATTTCTGTCTTCTGGGTTATTGCGCTGTGTAGTCTGGTCGATGTTAACCAACGTTTCAGAGGTCATACTGCCTCCGTCATCAGGGCGATGAGTATGAAGATTTCCGTCTTCTGGGTTGTTGCGCTGTGTAGTCTGGTAGAAGTTACAGACGTTTCAGAGGTCATACTGCCTCCGTCATCAGGGCGATGAGTATGAAGATTTCCGTCTTCTGGGTTGTTGCGCTGTGTAGTCTGGTCGATGTTAACCAACGTTTCAGAGGTCATACTGCCTCCGTCATCAGGGCGATGAGTCTGAAGATGGCTGTCTTCTGGGTTGTTGCGCCGTGTAGTCTGGTCGATGTTAACCAACGTTTCAGAGGTCATACTGCCTCCATCATCAGGGCGATGAGTATGAAGATTTCTGTCTTCTGGGTTGTTGCGCTGTGTAGTCTGGTCGATGTTAACCAACGTTTCAGAGGTCATACTGCCTCCGTCATCAGGGCGATGAGTCTGAAGATGGCTGTCTTCTGGGTTGTTGCGCCGTGTAGTCTGGTCGATGTCAACCAACGTTTCAGAGGTCATACTGCCTCCGTCATCAGGGCGATGAGTATGAAGATTTCCGTCTTCTGGGTTGTTGCGCTGTGTAGTCTGGTAGAAGTTACAGACGTTTCAGAGGTCATACTGCCTCCGTCATCAGGGCGATGAGTATGAAGATTTCTGTCTTCTGAGTTGTAGCGCCGTGTAGTCTGGTAGAAGTTTACCAACGTTTCAGAGGTCCTTGCGGCCTCCGTAGTCAGGGCAACGAGTCTCATATTATACCAGACTGCACAGCGCTACAACACAGAAGACAGCCATCTTCGGACGCGCCGCCATGAGAACTTCAACGCCTACCGTTCATTTTTCATTAGAACTAATGGCCACAATGAATTTTACATCTTACACTTCCGTTTCGAAAGGTTCTTCATCACATACATGTTAGTACGAGTGACATTATTAAATTAGTTTATTTTATTTATGTACGCTCTACGAATTGCTGTAATTAGTGGGCGCAGAGGAGGTTCACGGGACGAACTGAGGACATTACTAAATCCTCATGACAGTCGTTTAGCACTCCACTAAAAACAGACGAGTACCTCAGACAACAAAGCTGTTAAACTAACAAGCGCTATATTTTAATATTAAGGGCTTAAAATGTATAATAAAGTTGATATATTCTTAGATTATTTTGTGAGTCTGTTTCAATTACATAGTTTAGGTAAACAGCATCAAGTTAGACGGAAAGCATGTTGTTTAGTAAGAAGGCAGTTGTGGCCTTTTTCAACGTAGTAACGACAAAGGAGACCAAATCAAATGAGTACATGATCGAACTGAGAGTATTTATAACCATTATTGTTTTCAGGCGTAATTTGTTAATATTTTGATGAAAAGATATTTTCTTACACTGAAACAAAGCGAAAACCAATTTTAAAACTTCTTTAGTTCATTTATTTGTTAGTGGCGCTGGTAGCACAGGTATGAAACTACGTGTCTTCAGGAAATGATGTTATCATACAAGAGGGCCGTACGCCGTATGTAGGCTGTCCTCTTGACACAGCTTCAGTAAGCTTTGAATGCCTGTTTCATCTGAAAGCAAGCAACCATGAATTTCCATTGGACTGATTTCAAATCCGTTAAAATGTTAACGTTTTATACTGAGCGATCAATAGAACTCATGAGAACTTAGTTGCTGCTGAGGCCTTCTTAGGACCTCTTTTTCATGTTACTATTCCGGAAGAATGAACGGGCTCGATTCTTTGCTTAGTCAGCTGATCTGAATAGACGTCACCATAGTAACGACACTGCATATATTTTGTATATCATAACCTCAGTCAGCACCTTTAATTTGACATAGGAATTATGTTCAGTTCCTCTCGGCAGTGAGTCTGAAGATGGTTGTCTTCTGGGTTGCTGCGCCGTGTAGTCTGGTAGAAGTTTACGGCGTTTCGAGGTGTTTGCTGCCTCCATCATCAGGACCATGACCGCCGTGATGAATACATAAATTTGTCATTCGCTCTAAGAGTATCACTCAAAGAAGTGAATACTCGAAAATCTGTGTACTATTAGTATTGGTAGTTCATAGACGTACATTGGCACATTCTATTCGTTTTACCCCCGGGAAAACATCCCTAACCATTGAGTAGGACACTCGATATTTATTACTTGGTTCCTATAATTTTAGTTATCTGTTATATTTGTTGTGAAGTCTAATGTAATTTGCAGCCAGTTATGTAAATGAAAGGCATTACGAAATGTGAACAATAGTAATATGTGCATAACCACATGCAATGATATCCGTGACTGTAGCATATGTGCTTTGGCGTATCGTGATATATAAAAATTTATTTTAGTATAACGCCACATGGGTGAGGTTGGGTACATAATGAGATAAAGTACTGTAGTTTCTGCACCATGGTCGCGTGCCACAAGGTAGTGGAGGTGTGACTCTTATCGGCTTCTGATTTAATTCCACACGAAAGGAAAGACGTCTTCTCTTCGGTGTAAGGGGTACGGAGACAGATATCCTAGAATAGCGTGACGGACAAGCCACCAATTAATTTCTGTATGACCGATTTAATCATGGAGACACACCCCTTGAACAAAAGTTGAAGGAATTTAGAACAAATGTCACCAGGAAAAAGGATTTTGAAAACCTGATTTCCCGGTTGCCTGCGAGATGGAAAATTTTTGTAAGTATAGGGTGGGGATAGAGTGCATCGAAAAGACGAATTATTGACACGCAGTGACAAAATTCTGGATAAGATTTCAACCATCCATATTTAAAAAAAGTAGGTATTTGTACTACTCATTACGTCAGTCCATAGACATAGAAATATGGGATTGTTATTACGTATCGACTAATTAGATCACTGTCTTATTAGAGTCAAATCACCGAAAAATTTTCTTATTCTTTTGTTGATAAGACCTTCGTCAGCAGTAAAATCCTAGAATTGAATTCTGGATGAATCTTGGTCCAACTATCAACTATCAGCTATGGTGACTGAAATTATTCGTGGTTTTGCTCAGTCTTTCTCACAAAGTCTATGATAATCACTTGAAATATACAAAATTTCGCCTTGTGCACCCGCAGCTCTAGGATATATGGGTCTTCCTGGTCTCCACAGACATGTTTCCTGATGATGAGGATCGAGATGAATTTCGAAACGTCGGCTTTCTTTACCACATGACGCGGCTGATTACCAAATAAGATTCCACTGAATTTATTCGCCGCGAAAGCTATAGATTTTACTTCTCTTCATGGTTTGTTATCTTTTCATATCATTGAACACTTCATGATGTAATTGAAATATCATCGTTAAATAACCGAAGGCCCCGGGGGAATCTGTTTAATGCGGTTACATAATTTAACTCGAATTAAAATAAAGTATAGCTTCCCAACAGCGGGCTCCGTACTAGAGTTTGTTTCATTCTAGGGCCGGATACTTCCATTTGGTGACACGTGGAGATGATATTTTGTATCGGGGGAGGCATTAATTCATTCCAATAAGCGCTTTCTCTCCGTGCCGCCCGTATCTCACTCGGGCACAAACGAAACTGTTTTAGTCCCTTTCATTTCAGTTATCTGGCAGAATTGGAAAAGGTCACAGTACAACAACCGCGCTAAGGTTGGGGGGGGGGGGGGAGAGAATATTTCTTTTGTTTCTTGGTAAATACCCAGAAATTTTATCAACTGGTGCGCAGAAAGAAATGTAAGTGCATCTTTCCACTATGGGAAACGGCTTTTTCACAGTTCTAACGCGCATGGATCTGCTGCATGGCGCGTTTGTTGAAAGAACAATATCAAAGAATATTTAGCCAAAATTTGTCCTTGTTTTGTCGCTACATTGCAGTATTATTTTAGAACTAATGTTATAACAATTTAATATGTTCAAATACTTGAAAAAGACAAAGAGATATATTTTATTAACTCAAATAAGAAAAAGAGATGAATTCATCGCCCTGATGACGGAGGAAGTATGACCTCTGAAATGTTGGTAAACATCTACCAGACTACACGGCGCAACAACCCAGAAGACAGAAATCTTCATACTCATCGTCCTGATGATGGAGGCAGTATGACCTCTGAAACGTTAATAATCATCTACCAGACTACACGGCGCAACAACCCAGAAGACAGAAATCTTCATACTCATCGCCCTGATGACGGAGGCAGTATGACCTCTGAAACGTTGGTAAACATCGACCAGACTACACGGCGCAACAACCCAGAAGACAGAAATCTTCATACTCATCGCCCTGATGACGGAAGCAGTAGGACCCGTGAAACGTTGGTAAACATCGACCAGACTACACGGCGCAACAACCCAGAAGACAGAAATCTTCATCGCCCTGATGATGGAGGCACTATGATCTCTAAAACATTGGTTAACATCGACCAGACTACACGGCGCAACAACCCAGAAGACAGGAATCTTCATACTCATCGCCCTGATGATGGAGGCAGTATGACCTCTGAAACGTTGTTAAACATCTACCAGACTACACAGCGCAACAACCCGGAAGACAGAAGTCTTCATACTTACCTCTGTGAAAACCTCAAATCTTACATACAACTCTTACTAACATTTAGTACAGAAATGTCTTTCCATGCCGTATGTAAATACTATGGTCTAATATACTTTTTAAAAATTTTGGTTTGTTCTTATGTACTTTTTGAACGATATGCATATCAGCTTTTCCTTTATTTTGAGAAACTCTAGGCGGATTTTGATAAAATTTGGTATATGAATTATGCCACTGGATGCCCCGCACACACAATTTTGGTTTCTTACACAGGTAACAGCAGCATGGCGATATACACAAACTTCTGAGGTGTAACACTAGTGTCATATTGTATTATTGTATAAGCCTAGTGCCTGAAATGGATACAATTTTGTTTCGGTAGACGTGATTTATTTTTGTAACACGTAATGAAACATGGCTGCCGCATGGAACTTCATTAAGTTTATTACAGAACAGGCAGATACATGAATGGATTGGATGGATACATGCTCCACTTTATTCGGTTAATTATGTTTCTGCACCTCAAGATTTGAAGAATAGGATGAAATTATTTGCTATTGTTGCTTTGAGCTTCAACTCAAAGTAAAGAAAATGTAAAGTGGTAACATTTGTCAGGTTAATGAAGCGTCCATTCTGAAGACAGTGCAAGACGAATGCTGCCAGATGTCTCTCAAAAGTGCACTATATATTTCTCTATGATTTTCACACAAAGAAACTCAGAAAGGTTCTGTTTTTAGAAACAAGGCCATCTGATGTAACGTCAGCAGAAATGTACATCTAGGCACGCTGAAACAAAGACATGCAAATTGGCATTGGAACAAATAGTAGTCGTTGACTTGCACTTATTTTTTAAGAACAGTCCGGAAGAGAAACCAGAAAACGTGACCTTCACTTGGTGCCTGCTGCCTGCAGTAACTTTTCTCAATTCCTCCATGCGAATGCCCGAGACAGTACGTTCAGATAGGACACGCACTTCTAAGCCTTTATCTGTTTACGATTTGTGATATTGCCATGTCACTCGACACCATATAAAGCAAGGACATGCAGCCTCATTAGTTGACAAACTGTCTCAAAATAATTAATAATCAATAAACGTTTATTATGATAATTTATTTCTATATATTGACCTTCTAACTTAACAGCTACAAGACCTTACACGTACATAATGTAAATATAGGGCATAATAATGTTGAAGGTAGCAGAAATGGTAATTATCGATTAATCGATTAAAAATATTTATGTTAACATTAAGCCTATTACATATCTCATTGACAGGTAAGGGTAGCGAACAGGAGGATATTTGCTTGTGTTAAAACGAAGTTTAAACTATAAAGAATTTTTGTCCCATAAGTTTTTATTTGAAACTATAATACCAGAGGTCCTTGCTGCGCCCATCATCAGGGATGATGGAGACAGCAAGGACGTGTGAAACGTCGGTAAATTTCTACCAGACTACACGGCGCAATATCCCAGAAGGCAGCCATCTTCACACTCGTCGCCGTGAAAACCTCAAATCCCACAAACGAGTTTCTCTTACGTTACAGAAAGAAGGTAGCGATCTATAAAGAACAAAACAAGAAGAGTGGTATTATACCACCAGCATGAGAACGTGTCAAGGGTACGAACGGCTCAGATTTTGTGAGGATTTAATCAATAGTATGGCGACGCATTCGTGCCCGGATGTGTTTTCCGTCTTTCCTGGTTTATGAAACAATAACGTTCGTGTATGATTTGCTATGCTGTCTGAAATTTTCTTAGTTTTCCAAAGTCCTTTCTGTAAAATTTCTGAATTAGGCTACTATCGCTTCCTTTCGCACTCACTCTGTTTCGTTAGCCATTAGCCATCTTACCATTCGACGCTATATACTGAACTACTAACTATCTTAAAAACGTACCGCACACACACACACACACAAAAAGAATTTCTCATCACTGTTAAAACCAGAGTGAAGTTCAATCACTAATTTTGTCCATTGGCTCGCCTGGCTTCAAGTAAACTATTCACTATCAAATTCAGTTGATTTCCAGTTCATCAGTGGTGGAGGGAGTTTCGTATCGGTGGAAGAATCGATTTGTATCAGCAGTTAATGAACTCGAAGGCCCTCGAGATGACTGCGGTTGTATGTTGTCAATGGTGTTGCGTCGATATATTGTTCAGAATGTATTGGTCACCAGCAAAACCTTAAATGAGTTTCAATACGTTTTAATCATGGTATTTCCATATTCTGTATATAATTACTATTCTCTAACCTCGACAGTAGGAGGTCTCCTTGGCCCGATGTGCATTTACAGCAATATAAATGTCTTTTTACCCAGTCAGAAATAGTAATTACACACGCACGCGATTTCCAAACTAATGTACTTTACTTTATTCTTGACTGGGTAGAAATATAGATTTATAGTGCAGTAAACAAACATCAGGCCAACGAGATACCTCCTGCTGTCGAGGTCGATGCTTGTACGTAGAATCCTACTTAAACTACCGGTATTGATCTCTGTGGCTTTGTGCTTAATCGTAAGAAGTTTTTTGTTCACATTTTACCTGTTTAAATTCAAATCCTTTGTCATTATTACTTGATACAGGTATCGTATTAGTAAATCCACCTGGTGAATATATTTGGAGCTTGTAATTAGTAATAAATGGATAATTGTTGATATAACATTTATTTGTAAATAGGGTGTGGATCAGAATGTCCCACATACAGAAGAATAACATTTAAAATAATGAATTGAATAAAAATTTCCTTGGATATTATCCATCGTCTAGTAAATATAAAACGTAAAACGACGTTTCGGAGATGGGACTCTATCTCCGTCTTCAGGTTCCTGCACAGTTGGGCCCACTAGATAGAGCTAATCCCTATCTCCGGAGATTAGCTCTATCTAGTGGGCCCAACTGTGCAGGAACCTGAAGACGGAGATAGAGTCCCATCTCCGAAACGTCGTTTTACGTTTTATATTTACTAGACGATGGATAATATCCAAGGAAATTTTTATTCAATTGACTCTTCACCATCGTCAAGAAGTTTTAGATTTGATTTAAAATAATGATTATAAATTCTACACTAAAATAGTGTATGGGACAATGAGGAAGATTTTGAAGTTGTTGTTGAAGTAACAGAAAAGGATTACAAATGGTAATTCTTATGTATTTATGTTAAATAAATTAATGGATGAAAGAATCGAATATAACTTGGAACTCTACGTAGTGTTAATACATGTAGAAAAGGCTTTTAATGAAGTAGATATAACTGCTTTATGAAATACATCATAAGAAGGGAATTCAAGAAGCATTTGATTAAAGGAATGCAAGATGTTTAAAGGAGCTTTAATTATCTTGGAAAGGAAACACTATAGCGAAATTATTACGGACCCGGCTATAAGACAAAGATGCAATGCTTTGTCAGGCCTTTGTAAAACAGCAAAAAGTATGGACGACATTCTGAGCAAACTGAAGATAAAAATTAATGTTTGAATAAGAATAAATGAATATATTGTGAATAGTTATTATATTGGTATAATCAGATGATCGTATATTAATGAATTGTATTTCATAGTAAAGATTATAATTTTAAAATTAAGAATAGCGAGGTTAGGATTTTCAGGGTAAAATAGCCAACACGAACAATTATTTTACTATATGATACAGTTTTAGAACTCGTTTCACTACTACTTTAACTACTTAGGATGTGATGCGTCGGTTGCATATGGTAATTCAAATATTACAATTTATAAATATCAATCAATATTAGAAATACCGTCAAATAAAATTTAAGAAGAAAGACACAGTTAAAGTTAGTAGTATTTTAGAAGTACGTACTTTGTTGCGTGTTAGTACATTTGGGGTTTAACGACTACGAAAGCCGGTAAGATGAGGTTCTTAAGAGGTTCAAAGATTTTCTCGGTTAAATAGGATTGGAAATGAAATTAAAGAAATTAAATCTTAAAAGATATTTGGATAGAACATGTACACAATGTCAGAAGAAAACATTAATTAAACATCTTCTTTATTATTATTCGCGATAAGGGATATGCATCAGTCGTGCTCGAAAAAGGTGAAATATCTTAGCTTGACCTTGAATCTCAGACATGACACTGTCTGAGCGGAGAATTGACTCGACCTTAAAGCCGTGACGTCGTGCTGAATGCTGTCCTGAAAAAGTTACCGCTCACTTTAAATGTTCCCACTAAACACTAAGTTATCTATAAAGTATGAAATTCTAAGATAAAACGAAAAGCAGGAAACGAGAAAGATAATAGAGAACTGAAAGTTAACTAATGTTACTATACCGCCTGCGCCTGCTCAGGTGAATAATACTGTTTAAAGGCCGAGTCAATTCTCCGCTCAGACAGACCATATCTTTACCTTGTAAGACACAATCAGCTGAGATCCATTACATAATTTTTTTTCTCTAATTTTCAGTTACATCCTCTCAAACTATTGTTCTCATTACTTTCTGTTCTCACATCTTCGATAGAGTGACACTAATTACATTTATTTACTAAATCAAATGAAATCAAGTTACGAAGCCGATGACAAGTGAAGCATTCAGAGTGGCGGGTCGAAAAGCTGGAGAGGGTGCATTAATTGCAAGTGAAACAGCAATATCCACACGGAAATGAAGTAGTTTCGTTAAATAACGAAAACCAATTATTTCAGTGTCATATTGGATTAGGCATGTTTTGGAATTGATAATGACGTCACGTCCGCTACACGGGCACGTGATTCATGTGAAATTGTTTGTAACGCGATCGGCCGCTCAGTGAATCGTAAATTGTACTTCATAATAGCCGATACATAATTCATAGATACTATCTGTTAACTTCCTAACACAGATTTATGTAATAGCAGTAAATGCCGGCCGATAAATTGTAGGGGATTTAAAAACTAGTGTGTGAAATGTAATTCCTTACTTTTTGGGCTGAATGTATGTTCCAATTGTTTACAAACATTGAGTTTAGATAATTGCGATAAACTCTCGGACGATGCGGTCCTCAAACGTGGCTCTTTTGGTGAATCCGCGTTGAAAGAACTTAATATTATATAGGATTAATGGGGATGCGGACACGCGGCCGTGGGAAGTGAAAGTAATTAAACAAAATACCGTAAAATTACTGTATAATATAATAAAGTATCAACTAGAAAATTAAGTATTGCAGTAAAATATCAATGGTATTGACCTGGAGGGACTGAGGACGTTCACGATAAAACGTAGTAAAAATAGGCTGTCTGCTAGCCAAGATTTGGACCTGGGGCCTCCGTGTCGAGAACTAGGAGTGTAAAGGTACAATTTGGCTGCACGCGACAGAGACAAGCGACCGAGGCAGGCGACAGAGACGGGAGACGGACACATCGCAGCTTGTCGCCACACACTTTTGAGGTGACGACCGAGACATGCGGCAAAGTGTTTGTTTTCTTTGTTTTGTTGAGACATACGTGCACATATTCTGTGAAAAATGAGTACACAAATGCTTCTAAAAAGGTTACTCGAAGAATAAGAAGAAGATGATGTGTTGCTGTGTTATTTGTTGCGAAAGAAACAAAGAAAACCTACGAGTTCAATATTCAAAGCCAGACGTGAAGAAGGATCTTTCTGTCTGTTAATAAAGAATCATTTATCATTTTCTGCTACTAATTCTACCAATTGCTCATCTTGGTCACCAGTAAATGTAATTTCTGCCTTTATTTTACTCAACAACACACGTGCTGCCTGAGCCCGTCGCGAGACACTACTGGTCCGAGAGCGGTCTCCTGTGCTTTGTCTCTGTCTCGCGCTCGTAATTGTACTTCATACGATTGTACAGAGAGCAGACAGGAAGCGACCAGTCTCGGTCTCATAACTCTGTCGCCTGCCTCGGTCGCTTGTCTCTGTCGCCTGTCTTTGTCTCGCGCTCGTAATTGTACTTCATACGATTGTACAGAGAGCAGACAGGAAGCGACCAGTCTCGGTCTCGTAACTCTGTCGCCTGCCTCGGTCGCTTGTCGCGTGCAGCCAATTGTACCTTTACCATTCGACCGCGACGTTCGGTAAAACGGAAGTGGAGCTGCTTGCGTGCTATCGCCCTGAAGATGTACAGAGAAAGCGCCTCTGAAATTTCTGTAAACTTCTACCAGACTACATGTTGTAATTACCATAAAGACAGCCATCTTCTCAGTCGCCGCGCAAATTATTTTCGTGATGAGTCGTTTTTAAAACAGTCGATTAAGTTCGATTGGGCGTCATGAAAAGTTGAGGGGATAGGAGTTAAAATTTATATGTATCAAAATCGGCTTCAGTCTTTTTTTTTTCTTTTTTCTTTTTTTTCCCAAGTACAATACTTTTTTTTTTCCAAAATCCATCAAATAGTTTCTTAGATAAATTTTGTGTCTGGAGTGACTGAAAGACAAGTAGACAGACACACACACGCACACACGAGCTTTTTATTTTATTTTTTTGTTATTTTTATAATATTTGTTAGAAGAACGTATGAACGTCTTGTGTTCTAACATCATTTGAACGAGGAGAGACCTGTATTTTGTGGCGGAGGATAGGGGTATAGACAAACGAGGTGTGTACTGAAGCGAAATGAGGTCAGGAGATCCATATTAGTACTCCCTTAATCATAGGCTATAGGTTCATTCACCTGTTTGGTGGTGTGTGATGTGGAAACCCGTAGCTTCACATCCAACACCCGTACCTGCTAGTACATCGCTGTACTAAGGTTATGTTAGTTATCCTTAGTGCATCCTTTCTCTGTGTCGATCGAACAGTTTTAAAAGAAAAAATTGTTCACAGTGTCACGTTTATAGTGTATAGTACAGTGTATATATATATATATATATATATATATATATCTGTGTGTGTGTGTGTGTTCGTGTTTGTTTGCGTTTAATATGAAAATGCCTATAACAGAAGAAAGTAACTTTCTGAAAGTAAATAGAATAAATAAAAATAATTATTTTGAATTTAGCTGAGGATTAAATTTTACAATTTTTTTTATAGAATCCAATGCTCTATGACTTATCGATCGTCTCTCTAATCCCAGGCTTCACATCGTACCAAACGTTCTGTAAATCTGTTTTTTGTGTGTCTTAAATATGTTACCTCGATATAGGATTTGAGACTTTCGTGGCGAGTACAATCAATAAAATCATCTCGGGCAATCAGCCGTATTAACTGGTTACCGTAGTAAACCGACGTTTCGGGAATAAACTCTGGCGACTTCCGAGGATCCAGTCACATCAGAACCTTGAAGATTGGGACAGAGTTTGTTCCGTCGGTTTACTACGGTAACCAGTTAATGAGACTGATTGCCCGAGAAGATTTTATTGATATTATCTCGACATCTGCTTGGCACAGCTACGGAAAATCATGACACATGTAATTCAGGATAGCCAGCCAGTTTCCTAGCCGAGGTTCAAGCCGACCATGTCCAATACAAATGAGACAGCTTAACACAGTTGCAAATAATTTACTTAGTTACTGTACGGATCTCTCAATTTGCTGGATACTGCAATTTTGGGAGTTCGTATCCAACATTCGAAAGTCGTTTTCTTGTATAGAAAGTGAAAGTGGCAGGTTTCTTTGAGTTCCCAGCAGATGTCTCTGTTGACGACAAAGGTTCGGGGCTTATTGATCCCCCAGACAAAATGCAAGCCCCGCCGCTGGTTTTAGGCCCGGGGCAGGCGTGTTTATTAGATCCTGGTCCAAATTTCGGCAAAAAGGACACACATGGGCCGTAATGAATTGTGTAATATCTCCTGAAAACTGTACCTTATAATTTATTCATTACATAATTTACTTTATCATGATTTTTAAGAATAATTTGACAAATTATTTTGACATTACTGTTTCTTTGTTATGTTCAATTAATTGAGATCTGGGAAACGCGATTCAAATTATATCTTTGATAACTAAATAATTTTTTAGAGCTCTCAAAACAAACTAATATCATAATCAGCGTTAACCAGACATGCGTGTAAGAATGCAGAAAGAAATTTTACACTAACTGAATCTTAATTCACTGGTAAATTATTCCCTCTAAAAATGTCGGGAAAACCTAAATTAGTAAACACACACAGTCATTAATATTAATAATATTCTATGGGATTAGGATACCTTAACAGCTTTACCATGGCAATGGTTACAACATACCTTTCAGAAATTTTATTCCATAAGGCTCAAAATTGCTTAACAGTAAATGATTGTCAGCCAGCCATCGTGTATTATGTGTGGTCTAGCGGTTAGAACGCTGGCCTTGTAATCCTGGGGTCTCGGGTTCGATTCCCGGTGATGCTCAGATTTATAACTTGTGTTGGGCAAGGCCGTGGTCTAGGCAACACGGAGTTTTCCTCCGGGGGCTTCCCCGGTTTCTCCGTGGCATCCCATTCACACACAGAAGAAGGTAATGGCAAACCACTTCTGGATCATCTGCCAAGAACGTATATGAACAGGTCCCAGTCCGAGAAAAGGATGGAAGGATCCTGTTCATATGGACTCAGACAGAACACTAATAAAAAAGATGTACCTTAAAACCTTCAAAAGCAGCTGGCTCTAGATAAAACAATAATATATATTCAACCTAACTGAATTAATCTTTTTATAGTGAGACTAATTAAGGGACTCGACATAAAATGTGTGTGCCGTTATGTGAATGTTATCTTTACCATATAAAATTAGCGAAATTCTATAACACATATGATTCTCAGATAACTTACGAACCTAAACGGAGACAAAAACATAGCTTTATAACATTAAAAATCTTTATCTCTGTAGGTAGGGACGCAGTAATAATACGTAAACTTAACAGAGTAATTACTTTACCAAAGATATTTCGCTCCATCCTTGGAATGTTTACTGCATCAAAAAATATTAAGTACCACGTAACAGTCATTCATACTTCATAGTACCTAAATGTATTAGTCACACGTACAGCGTTCTACCTGAAAATTATGTTGCTGTCAGTGATAGTAACATTTGTATTATATCGCGATGAAAATTAATACGTAAGTTACATTCTTGAAAAATTATGAGACGAGCTGTTTCAACCCCGCAACTTCGTACCAATATCGTTCTGCTTGTGTTTGCTTACTCACTTTAAATAATAATTCTACAAGAAATTTAATGGATTTATTGGAAGAATAATAAATCGATTTACAACTTATTCTTCTTTCAGATCCATAATTTTGCAATTTCTTAAGCATACATGAATAATTCAGAAACACGTTTTCAACTATGAACACGTTATACTTCGCAACAACATTTGTTAAAGTGAATTTTGGCCTTATGGGCTGTGACGTCATTTATTCTTGTAGGTGGTTAATACATTTTCTGAAAAAAAAATATCGCTTCCACATCCTTAGAGAAATTCTATCACAATTCAGAATTTTACCGCCGTAAAAACGTCAAATATTGATTAAGTGGTTAATATCTTAATTTTTGTGGGCATATAGCATGAGAATATAATATATTTACAGTGGAAATTGATTTTTATACACAGGCATACTTCATATAGACACTATAATTGTTGCAGTCTCAACAAGAATAAGAATTTTTAGATAAGTACCTATGCTATATGGATCACAAAAGAATACATATACAGTCAATTTTCGTAAGGACCGGTCTCCTGAATCCGTAATCACAAACAAATGTGTCATGGCTGTTAATGCATCGTGGTTATTGCATTGGGTTCAAATCTCGCATCGATTTAATTCCTACACGTTTCTAAGAAGGATTTGAGGTTCTCATGTCTGCCTCCATCATCAGGGCTCTGATGGTGGAGGCAGCAAGGACCTCTGAAACGTCGGTAAACTTCTACCAGACGGCGCAACAACCCAGAAGACAGAAATCTTCAACCATTCAACTGTTATCTTCAACGCATTTCAGACTGTTCGGATCTGAAATATGATTCCCAGAATTGAGGGTAACTCTAGGGAAATCTGGGATAAACGCTTCCAGAGACATAAATTACACGGTCCTGGTTCAATATATTAATATTCTAACTCTCCCATTGTTTAAGGTTTTCAGAAATAAACAAAGGGTTTTGGGAAGGATTTATGGCGTCTATTTCCCTGGAAACGCTTCAGACTGCACGGCGATGCTAACGCGTCTATAAATTTATAATATTGTTTTGGAATGAATTTCTGCGCCTACATACTTTTCGCTGTAACAGATTGTGACTACGTTAAATTTGTCTATTATATAAAATTTCACATCATTTGCTTCAATGATTCATAAGTTTTCACTATCAAACAGAATGCTATAAGTGAATTTATTGCTATGAAATATACATTCGCATAGCTAGAATGTTTTTAAATTACATGTTCTTACTCAGAATTTCAGACATCCTACTACTCAACTACAGGCGTTGAAGTAGCACTAATTGATTTAAAATCACAAATATGGTGGCGTGATCTTCATACCAGATTGTATCAAAATCCGTGAATTGGTTCCAAGTTTTTTATAGGCGGACTGACACGCGAACACGATGCTACTATAAACTTATACAGTAAAACCCCTCTAGTTGGACACCCTATATCCTGGACACCCCTCTATATTGGACACTTTTAATTGGAACCGGCGAATATCCTATAATTTTACATGTCCACAACACTCTATATCTTGGACACCCCTCTATCCTGGAACTTGAACACCCCTTTTGTTGCAAGTTGGACAGGTTCATGCACTTAGCTTCAATGCTTTTATGGGAAACATTTACAGTTAGTATTTTGTTATTTTAAATTTCTGACTGATGAATGCCTTCTACCTGAGGATTAGCTTATAATTGAGGGTGTGAGACTTTGAACCCATCATTGGAATGCAGTGAAAGTGTATATTTATTCTTTTGTTGAACCCTTCACTGGACTACAGTAGTATTGCTGGTACAGTTCTAACTTTGTCAGTACTGTGCTTGCAGCTGAGTTAGCTTGCAACAGTGTTAACAGAAATTGGATTTTTCTTTTTGCGATGGGGAAACGAAAATTGGTGGAATTAACTCTGGAAAAGAAGAAAGAAGTTTTGGATCTTCTGAAGATAGGAGAAAGTTGCAGGAAGCTGGCAGAGAAATACGGCATCTCAAAATCTACTGTTTCCAACATCAACAGCAACAGAGCCGCAATTACCGATGCGTGGGAAAAGAATTGTAATGCAGACAGAAAAAGACTACGAAAAACACCTCATGATGAACTAAATGACAAAGTGTTAGAGTTTTTCCGGTGTTGTCGTGCAAAGAACATTCCCATTAGTGGCACACTTTTACAGGAGAAGGCTAGAGAAATTGCAACTAGACTCCACACCGAAGATTTCTCGGCGAGCAATGGCTGGTTGGATCGTTTCCGTAAACGAAATAACATAAGTCTGCACGTCCTTTCTGGCGAATCAGCTTCTGCTGATCTTCAAGCTGCTGAAGATTGGAAACGCAAACTTCCAAGCCTTTTTTGGGATACGCAGAAGAGGACATTTTCAACGCGGATGAAACTGGATTATTCTACCGTCAACTTCCAACGCGATCCTTAATAGAAATGAGAGAGACATGTAAAGGAGGGAAGAAATCTAAGGAACGGATTACTGTTTTGCTATGTTGCAATTCGCGAGGAGAGAAATTAAAGCCATTAGTTATTGGAAATGATGCACGTCCTAGAGCTTTCAAAACGAACAATGTGAAATTGGACGACCTTCCCGTAATTTGGTGTCACAACAAGAAGGCTTGGATGACATCTAAAATTTTTTCTGAGTGGTTGAACGAGGTCAACCTTAAAATGAAGCGGGCTAATCGGAAGATATTATTGTTTGTCGACAACGCTACAAGCCACGTCAGTTCAAATCTCTCAAACGTCAGTATACAATTTCTGCCGCCAAATCTGACCAGCGAAGTGCAGCCACTAGATAAGGGCATTATTCAATCTGTGAAACTGCTCTACAGGAAGCAACTAATGCATTCACTAATCAATGCTGCAGATAAGTGCAAAGACGTGACCGAATTTTCAAGAAGCGTTACAGTCTTAGATGCCATTCGGTGGATTCATGGTGCCTGGGCAGAAGTTTCTCCTCAAACCATTGCAAAGTGTTTCCGACATGCAGGATTTATGGCAGATTCCATTGAGGATGAAGCGGAAGCGATGGAAGAAGACAGTTTTCATGAAGAAATAAACTGTCTTCCTGAGGAGTATCGCAACCAAATTCCTGATGTCCAAGCTCTTTCAACGTTCGACAACATTCTAGAGGTTCACGACGATGTTGCCGGAACAATCGATAATGTGCTAGATAAAGTGATGACTTCAAGTGACGATGTGTGTAAAGAATCTTCAGAGGAAGAAGAGTTATCTATGTACGAAGAACCACCTACACATCAGAGGGCTTTGCAATTGCATGGAAGAATTAGAACGGTATGCTTTCGCTCATAATCAACCAGCAATGGTTGAAACTTTATTCGGGTTGCGGCGAAAATTAGAAAGAGGATGGCAAATTCCAAGATAAAAGCAAAAAAGCAGTGTATTGTGACGGACTTTTTTACAAGAATTAAGTGATATCATATGTTGAGCTAATGCTGTAAGTACAATTAAAAAAATACATTCTGAACATTTAAAATTTCATTGAGGCTGGGGTGTAATGTGCAACCATGAGAGTGGGGTTCAAAAGATTATTAATACTATTGTCATTAATTCTTAATTCAAGCAAGCCTACAGTAGTTAGATTATGTAAAATAGAATACATTGTCGGTAAACGTAAGGTATTGGTGCCCTTCTTTGAGCTTATCCATGTAAGTTTAATTTAGTGAAAACAAAAGTTATGAAAATTTAATTTACCCCTTTGATTTTTCTTATCAATAATTTCCTTTTTGGGAAGGGCTCCATAATACTTCACAATTACCACATTGTCATTACACCACAATATGAAAGGATATTTTCCCCTTTCCCTCTATCCTGGACACCTCCTTAAGTTGGACACATTATCGTGGAACCGCAAGTGTCCAAGTTAGAGAGGTTTTACTGTATTTCCTTTTTAATTTATGATATTGGGCTTATTCTAGAAGTACATACAGCAAAGTGATTTCCTTTGCTTCTTATAAATTAAACAAAACTATAATTGATGTAGACAAATGGATATCAAAAACCAGACAATTGTTTTTATGGAATCATCAGTCCCAAAATGTATTTGATTTATACTCTAAAATCTTAATGTAATAGCAATTATGCCAGCTTTTCGGAAGCATCGTTAACTCTTAATGTTTGCTGTGTGTTAACGGCGTAAGGCTTTTTTTGAGAACGTTTGGTATGTTTCAAATTTTACTTTCAAATATATTATTTTGTTTCTATCTTCTTTATTCATATTCATTAATATTAATTTGTTCTTTAAATTATTCGCATTACAGGCCGATGTAAGAACATCAACAAAAACATTCACCAACAAAAACTTTACTTAAACAGGACGCCCATATGTAAAACAACTTCAAATATATAAAAATGGAATCTGAAAGTGAACATCACTATTAACTGATAAACAACTATATAAAAAAGTTGCATATAAGAAATTACGATTAAGTTTTAAGTTTATATAATTTTAATTTTTATACACCTGAAGATGGTTCATTTAAGAACCGAAACATGTCGTAAGAAAAAGATGTTCTAAATGTAAATCGAATGTTTCGATAAGGAACATCACATGATATTTTAATTATCTTAATTATCTTAATTTTAAATTTTAAATTGTGATTAGACGGACAAGAATAATTAATTAAACGTTTAAAGAATTTAAATGACCGCTACAGCAGATGCAAATTTTTGTGGTTCACAGTTTAAAGTGCGAATATATATAATAGCTGCTAGGTTATCGTTCTAACATCGCTTGATTAAACGGGTTCAGCTCTAGAACTCCCAGTTGTCTGACGGCATCGTACTTTGATTGGCGTCATTGGTGCATTACGTCGCAGAATACGAGTAATCGAGATGAAGACTGGTGACTGAGTGGTTTCCAGGTTCCACTTGATTTTATTGAGATATTGGGCTCCATTCTCCGTCTGGAGATCTAGAATCCATACTAGTTTTCTCTTTCGTATAAATTCTAAAATACCTTAAAGTAGATAAGGAATGTTTCTTTTCACATCCTTTCAAATTCACTACACAAAATCATTGTCCCATTATGCGTTCGTGGCATGTAGTTAAGTAAATCGTCATTAAATATGCAATTACGAAGTAAAAAGTGTGCAGAATATACGTTGACAGTCGTTAAAGTTACAACGATATGCTATTTTTTTTTAAAATGAGTTCTTGCCTAGACGCGTTCATCATCGTTGTATGACGTAGCATCGCACTGACGTTCGTCCATTGATTAGTCTCAAAACGTGGGCATCCTCGAGAATTACTTTAAGCTAATGAAAGGCATTTTATTATGTTAGTTGTAGGAGAGGAATTGGTCGTTTTCGTTAGGTAGGAAGATCTACCGATCGCAATAAAACTTTACTGTTTCACTGTGAGGACATCTTTAAAAGAAAACACGTTTCGTTCTGCTCTCAGTACAGTGGCATTCTAGTCTATTCGACAGTCATACATACAAATTTGCAATCAAAAGATTGTGGCTTCGCCGTGTTGTCTGGTAGAAATTTACCGACGTTTCAGATGTGCTTAATGCCTCCATCATCAGGGCGTTGAACTTACTCACCTTAATGTTTGTTCATTATACATGGCGTTTAGGGGAACCAGCTCTTCCCTTTTTAAAGTATTTGGTGTTTAGTGTATTAACTTAATGTCCAAAATATCTTGGGTTTGGTCCCAACCGTTGCCACTAATAACAAAACAATTCTTTTTTATAATCTGTCAATATGACTATCACCCAAAGATTGGAGTAGAGACAATCCCAAACGTCGTATATGACAAATATTAAAATGTATCTTAGGGACAGAGAAGTGTGTTGGGCTGATTTAGGATAGGAGTCGATGCCGGGATTTTGTGAAGACGGTAATGAACATCCAGACTTCATAAACGTGTGTTATATCTTGACTAAATAGACGAATATGGAATTTCTAAGGAAGGCGTCTCTGTAAACAAACAGGATCTCGTTTGGAGGCTTCGAGGAGCTTGAAATCAGGTGGATTTACAAATCGCGTACTGATGTCCGAGGAATATGAGAGATTTAGAGGTTGATTAGCCTGTATGAGGAAAGATACTTCTAGAACTCGCGTTTACAGTATATTATTTATTTATTTAGTGTTCTGTCTGACGACAGGTCCATATGAACAGGATCCTTCCATCCTTCTCTCGGACTGGGACCTGTTCATATACGTTCTTGGCAGATGATCCAGAAGTGGTTTGCCATTGCCTTCTTCTGTGTGTGAATGGAGTAATTGTTGGGATGCCAATGAGGAAATCTCCGTGTTGCCTAGGCCACGGCCTTGCCCAACACAAGTTATAAATTCGGGCACCGCCGGTAATCGAACCCGAGACCCCAGGATTACAAGGTCATCGTTCTAACCGCTAGACCACCTCATATTATTATTATTTAGTGTTCTGTCTGACGACAGGTCCATATGAACAGGATCCTTCCATCCTTCTCTCGGACTGGGACCTGTTCATATACGTTCTTGGCAGATGATCCAGAAGTGGTTTGCCATTGCCTTCTTCTGTGTGTGAATGGAGTAATTGTTGGGATGCCAATGAGGAAAACTCCGTGTTGCCTAGGCCACGGCCTTGCCCAACACAAGTTATAAATTCGGGCACCGCCGGTAATCGAACCCGAGACCCCAGGATTACAAGGTCATCGTTCTAACCGCTAGACCACCTCATCTTATTATTATTTAGTGTTCTGTCTGACGACAGGTCCATATGAACAGGATCCTTCCATCCTTTTCTCGGACTGGGGCCTGTTCATATACGTTCTTGGCAGATGATCCAGAAGTGGTTTGCCATTGCCTTCTTCTGTGTGTGAATGGAGTAATTGTTGGGATGCCAATGAGGAAAACTCCGTGTTGCCTAGGCCACGGCCTTGCCCAACACAAGTTATAAATTCGGGCACCGCCGGTAATCGAACCCGAGACCCCAGGATTACAAGGCCAGCGTTCTAACCGCTAGACCACCTCATCTTATTATTATTTAGTGTTCTGTCTGACGACAGGTCCATATGAACAGGATCCTTCCATCCTTCTCTCGGACTGGGACCTGTTCATATACGTTCTTGGCAGATGATCCAGAAGTGGTTTGCCATTGCCTTCTTCTGTGTGTGAATGGAGTAATTGTTGGGATGCCAATGAGGAAAACTCCGTGTTGCCTAGGCCACGGCCTTGCCCAACACAAGTTATAAATTCGGGCACCGCCGGTAATCGAACCCGAGACCCCAGGATTACAAGGCCAGCGTTCTAACCGCTAGACCACCTCATCTTATTATTATTTAGTGTTCTGTCTGACGACAGGTCCATATGAACAGGATCCTTCCATCCTTCTCTCGGACTGGGACCTGTTCATATACGTTCTTGGCAGATGATCCAGAAGTGGTTTGCCATTGCCTTCTTCTGTGTGTGAATGGAGTAATTGTTGGGATGCCAATGAGGAAAACTCCGTGTTGCCTAGGCCACGGCCTTGCCCAACACAAGTTATAAATTCGGGCACCGCCGGTAATCGAACCCGAGACCCCAGGATTACAAGGTCATCGTTCTAACCGCTAGACCACCTCATCTTATTATTATTTAGTGTTCTGTCTGACGACAGGTCCATATGAACAGGATCCTTCCATCCTTCTCTCGGACTGGGACCTGTTCATATACGTTCTTAGCAGATGATCCAGAAGTGGTTTGCCATTGCCTTCTTCTGTGTGTGAATGGAGTAATTGTTGGGATGCCACGGAGGAAAACTCCGTGTTGCCTAGGCCACGGCCTTGCCCAACACAAGTTATAAATTCGGGCACCGCCGGTAATCGAACCCGAGACCCCAGGATTACAAGGCCAGCGTTCTAACCGCTAGACCACCTCATCTTATTATTATTTAGTGTTCTGTCTGACGACAGGTCCATATGAACAGGATCCTTCCATCCTTCTCTCGGACTGGGACCTGTTCATATACGTTCTTGGCAGATGATCCAGAAGTGGTTTGCCATTGCCTTCTTCTGTGTGTGAATGGAGTAATTGTTGGGATGCCAATGAGGAAAACTCCGTGTTGCCTAGGCCACGGCCTTGCCCAACACAAGTTATAAATTCGGGCACCGCCGGTAATCGAACCCGAGACCCCAGGATTACAAGGTCATCGTTCTAACCGCTAGACCACCTCATCTTATTATTATTTAGTGTTCTGTCTGACGACAGGTCCATATGAACAGGATCCTTCCATCCTTCTCTCGGACTGGGACCTGTTCATATACGTTCTTGGCAGATGATCCAGAAGTGGTTTGCCATTGCCTTCTTCTGTGTGTGAATGGAGTAATTGTTGGGATGCCAATGAGGAAAACTCCGTGTTGCCTAGGCCACGGCCTTGCCCAACACAAGTTATAAATTCGGGCACCGCCGGTAATCGAACCCGAGACCCCAGGATTACAAGGCCAGCGTTCTAACCGCTAGACCACCTCATCTTATTATTATTTAGTGTTCTGTCTGACGACAGGTCCATATGAACAGGATCCTTCCATCCTTCTCTCGGACTGGGACCTGTTCATATACGTTCTTGGCAGATGATCCAGAAGTGGTTTGCCATTGCCTTCTTCTGTGTGTGAATGGAGTAATTGTTGGGATGCCAATGAGGAAAACTCCGTGTTGCCTAGGCCACGGCCTTGCCCAACACAAGTTATAAATTCGGGCACCGCCGGTAATCGAACCCGAGACCCCAGGATTACAAGGTCATCGTTCTAACCGCTAGACCACCGTGGCATGTTTACAGTATACAAAATAAAATGAAGTCCTGTAATTCAGGGCTTCTGCAGACACTTTGGTTTCTTATTTCAGCCATAAACACCACCTCACTTTATTACAGAGGAGTACTGAGAGTTGATAGCAGAAAATCTGTACGTCTTGCAAAGAAACTTCCTTAGTACCTCTAATCAGCGATGTATAGGTAATGACCTCTTGTTTATCTGAAACTTCCCCTCTGAGTGTCTCTTCAATTTCAGCATTGTAGGGATCGACAATATTCTACACCTTCACCTTACCTCAGGGCTCTACAATTACTGACTGAACTCCGCAGTTGGAAACTATATTTTACAGATCTAATTGGCGAAAACTATATCTTGTATTTTAGCCTAATTACACTTCAATTACTGTTGAATTTTGTAGAAAATAAAACTCGTTTGAAACGAATACATAAATAAAATTTATTTGTTTCACGCCTTGTCACCAGAATGAATATATGAATTACTAATAAGCCTTTCTAAACTGCAGAAAAATTTATGTATTTTTGAGAAATTAAAAAAATCTGAATCACATACATAATTAAGTATTGATTATAATTAACGAAGATGTTATAACTATGGTTACTACATATCACTAAATGATATGGGAAAATTGTTATAAGTTATGAGCTGGTAACCGCCACGGTGGTCTAGCGGTTAGAACGCTGGCCTTGTAATCCTGGGGTCTCGGGTTCGACTCCCGGCGGTGCCCGAATTTATAACTTGTGTTGGGCAAGGCCGTGGTCTAGGCAACACGGAGTTTTCCTCCGGGGGCTTCCCCGGTTTCTCCGTGGCATCCCAACAATTACTCCATTCACACACACAAGAAGGCAATGGCAAACCACTTCTGGATCATCTGCCAAGAACGTATATGAACAGGTCCCAGTCCGAGAAAAGGATGGAAGGATCCTGTTCATATGGACCTGTCGTCAGACACAACACTAAATAAATAAATAAATAAATGAGCTGGTAAGGATTTAGAGGGAGGAGCTGTTACCGAAGGAGTGTTTGAAAATCTGGTGGGGCTGGAAGTGACTGTGACGTACCTGAGTCAAGACAATCGGTAAACCAGCCGATATTTGAACTAGTTAACTCTATTCTAACCCATACCTTCAAATCTGACCTATACAACCTTTTTCTTAGGCGGTAAGTAGGTCCCATAAACCACATACATCAAACGTTGGGCATTGGAAATTGTATGAGGTATATTTAATGCAGACGACATTTGGTAAATTGTCCCTGCTTTGTCTTAATAAAATTATTTGTCAATATATTAATATAGTAAGAGTATACAGTATGTTAGGCTACCGCCACTTTCAGATGACAACCACAAAGATCTCTCACATTGGACTCCAACGGGTTATCGTATTATTTGTCTTGATACGTCGCAAATGTTTCCTATTTATCAAAAGTTATTACATAACACTCAATCCTCTTATCACGGATTAATTAAATTGGTAATTTGGTAGTTGCTCTACTTGGAGAGTTTAATATCCGTGTTGGAGATGATCGTTATTCTGTGAGATGTTCCCACTGCAGGAAATATGTCGACGTTGTATGCTTTCTAGACTGTTCGGAGAAACATACTTTTTCATCCACAGAACTAAATGTTTCTTTAACCTCTGAGACGCTGGTATCTATCAACAAGTCTACAGGGCATTAGAACACATCTATTAATTAAAAATTTTAATCGCTTGAGTGCTAAATTATTTGCTATTAAACGCACTAAAATTATGTAACATTTAATAAAATCTTAGGATAGTGAGCAGATGTGAACTGCGGAGACTTGAGAGCTAAGACACAGCTCATTTAATTAAATTTACGTAAATCTTTTTACGCGAGATGTGACTGGTGTCTGGCCGATGTTAGGTTTTCTCATAAGCGATGTGGTGACCACTGAAACATACGAGGCGCGTCCTCAAAGTAAGTTTCCCACTCGTCCCACAGCTAGCAAACCTTATATTGCGCGAAGCGACTGTGCGTACGTGATAGAGCAATGACGTAGCATGGCGCATGCACTAACGGCACCTCCCGCGTTCTCACAGTAGCATTGTTGCAGCTGTTGAAGATGGAGGTTCTTATTCCAGCTCCCGCCGACTATGAAGTGCGGTCAGTGATAACGCTAGGCCGCACACGGCTCGACGGACAGTAAGTCTCCTGCAGGAGTTCAGCTGGGAGGTGTTTAATCATTCACCCTACAGCCCGGACCTCGCTCCCAGTGATTTCCATCTTTTCCTACACCTCAAGAAATTCCTGTCCGGTCAGCGTCAGCGTTTTGAGAATGACAGAAAGGCGGAGATGGTTGTCACACAGTGGTTCCAATCCCAGGCGGCAGACTTCTACGACACAGGTGTTCAAAAGTTGGTCCCACGGTATGACAAATGTCTCAATTTCGGTGGCGAATATGTTGAAAAATAGCTGGATACTTGCTGTATCTGTTGCAATAAATATTTCCATGAAATTGTGTTTTGTTTCTGTAAACGGCCCCAGGGAAACTTACTTTGAGGACGCGCCTCGTATATTAATTTTCATTATATGTGCAATTTTAAATAAAGAGTAATTGTATTTTCTACACCTGGTGAACAAATTTTGTTATGTATAATTGGATCGTGTCCTTCGTATGTGGAAAGCATTACAGATACGTTCAATAACTAATCCAGGACAGCCGACAGGGATTTATTCTTCCACTGCAGTAAATGCGTGGTTTTGTAAGGATTAACATTGCACTTTGAGATTAGACAGTGGGATAAGATCGGACAGGAATTTATTAATGCATGTCGTGCCAGAATCCGGAGGGGCCTAGAGTCACGAACAAAGATGATTAAGGTTCACATTCTATCCATTTTACGATACTTCGACCTTATACATCAACGTCAATTTTGTTGTTTTGCATTTGAACCATTTAAAGTTACGGAGTCTCATAACTTTCTCTTTCTTGCTTCCCTGTTAACCGACAATTTTTTTCTACTGTTTGTGAAGGAAAGTGTAACTTTAAAAATGACCGTACCACACATAGATCAGGCCGCTAGACGCTGTCATCCACGATCGCAAAGATCCTGCTTCAATCCCAGGCGACTTCGAAGTGAGATTCGTGGTGGACGAAGTGGCTCTGAAACAACTTTCCCTCCTATTTCTTTCGTTTCCCTTTCTACTCATGAACCCACGATTGCTCTGTTCTCATCTATCACCGCCCCACGACGTTGCGATAGCCCTGACCAAGCAACACTTTATCATAACCTCGAGCCCTACTTAGAGGCTTTATCTGTGGCCCGGCACTTGGCTGCTCTCGGAGTAAAGATAGTTTAATTTTCAACAATTTCTAGAGTCGTGTAAACTTAGGTTTTCCACTCAGTTAAAAACAGTATATAAGTAAATATCCGCTAGTGCCTAATATTATTAAGGGTTTTAGCGCCATATTTGGACGTGTATAATCGTTTAGGCATTCCCTTTATATATATTTAGCTTCTAGTATTTAATTTCAAATCATTATACACGATGGTGATACTTGAATAATACAGTCCTACAATGTATCCAGCTTGTTCTATCATTAGTTTTTATATAAGTATAGACCTAAAGTTGTCAGTGGAACCACGGTTCCGGAGAATTTGACGTAAATACGTCTATACGGAAAGAAAGTTTATATATTGGCTTTATTCTAAATATTTCCTTTATAGGTAATGTAATGTCATACTATGTACGACGCAACAAACTAATGCAACAACAGATTACTTAATAATTCTTATATAAGATAAGTTTTTACCAGCACAAAATCATCTACTCCACGGCTATCGATCAGCCGCGTCAACTGGTTAAAAGAAGAAACCGACGTTTCAGAGACCATTTCTGTCCCCATCAGCAGAATTCTGATGTGAACGGTCGTCTCCTATATACACCTCCCTCTCCATTGCGCGTGGCTGGATCCTAGCCAATTAGAGCTGGCGGGCGGCTGTATTTCTTTACGATTTCCTCAGTATGTTACCTGTGTTCCCAGAATTACCATCTTTCGTAGTTCCATGCTGCGGTGTTTACTATAGATGTCTTCATATTCATGTTTTCTTTCCTTCGCTATATTTCTGTCGTTTGGTATAGAAACGTCAATGATTAAACGTGGTCATCTCTTTCTCGGAGTGTTTTCGAGTTTGTATGGTTCTGTCTTGCAATTTTATGGATCCATGTCATACTAATTTCATTATCTTGTCCTACTTTGACTGGTTTTGACATGTGTTTATACGTCTCCTTCTCCACATTATACCTGCTTGTTAAGAGGTATTCAAATATGGGCCTAGTTGTTATGTGTTTGTGGTATTTAATTCAAGTCTGCGAATGCAACCAGAACGGCAGATCTGCTGGTCGTAGCATGGGTGCTTGAAGGATGAATTCTGCGAACTCGAGTTGAAAGACAAATGTTATGTTCGTTCCGTTAAAATAACGGAGTGTGTGTGTGTTCAAAAGTGAGCAAGTATTACAAAAATATTGGTTTTAGCTGTCATGGTATCGCTGTAGAGTTTTGTGATGATAAGAAATGCCTCAGAAATGTATGAGAATTGAGAACATTCCACCCCATATTCAATACAGTTAAAAATATACTTAGTGGTGTAAGTTTCCTTTGTTCGCAAATATTGACAATAAATATTGGAAAAGAACGGAATTATTTGTAATCTTATCACATAGAAAAAGTTACAAATAATTTGTAACGATGCCAGTCGACACATGAAATCATTTATTTTAGGAATAATTTCAGATAAATACGTCTATATTACCAGTATTATAAAAAGCTGTCCCACTACACGCCATGTAGGCGCTTGGGGGGAGAGGAGGTATAGCTCCTACTCATTCTTGACCTCGGCACTAGATGGGGATGAGTGGTCAGCATCACGACCCGGCCGGCTTTACCCCCGGGAAAGGACCCCGGTACCCATTGGATAGGAGACTGGGTGGGCCCCAGAGCCGATCTGGACGCAGAGGTTAGAGGAAAAATCCTCTGCCCCCGTCGGGGATCGAACCCCGGTCGCCCAGTCCGTAGTTAGTCACTATACTGACTGAGCTACGCCGGCTCCAAATAAAATTATTGTGTAAATTGTTGTTTCTTCATTTATTTAACAATACAGTTTCAGTAACAGAGTGGAAAATGTTATAGGGAGATGATATTAAATAACAAGATAAAAATGTCACTAGATTTTAAGCATTAGATTATGGGTTATTTGTCCCGCGACTAACTTCCAAGCCGTTACTTTTATTAAACATATTCGCACCTACATTACGAATCTGGGGCCTTTATCTTTAGTGCTTAACCAAAGAGAACGCCATATTGGGGATAAATTTCTTTACACCAGAACAATTTTTATTGTCACCATTAAACCGTTCATAATCGTATGAATTCATATATTTTTAATAATGTCTTCCAGAAATAGCTTGAATATAATAATGATTTGCAGAGTGAAGAGTGTAACTATGAACTTAACAATGTTTCCAATGAGGCCCAATATTACAGTCATTATCTAATCTCATTCCTTTTAATTATAGGACAATTTCGTGACCGAACAAAACAGTGTGAGCTGAATTGCCTATATGGAAAGCAAAATAATCCTGTCTCCCCGCTCAAGTATTCCACCGCAACACATCGATATACCGGGTGTCTAAAAAATGTGTCGTCCTTATGAACGTTTAGTTAGAAACGAATTGTTAATTAGTATGGATTGTAGACAACTACAGGGGTGCAGAGTTCTGAACCCGGCACCTTATGAATACGAAGTAGTAATGCAAATCACTCGGAGAATTGTGTGACCTAAGATTGGACTGTGAGACAAGTAAGTACAGTTAGTTAAATATTGAATATTTAATGACGTATTTTCGATCATTGCGTTGAACATTGGGGTGTTTCTAAACGAGGAATATAAGGGATATGAAGGGAAACATGGGATTAGCTAATCTTATGGTCGGGAATCGAATCTGGGACCTCCAAATATTAATTAGGAGCCTTATCTTCAGCCAATAAACCTACGAAAATAACTGTTAGCCAGGATTTTATTGGGTGGGATTTCAGGTTCTGACACAGACGAGTACGAAAATGGCTGTCTTCTGGGAGGTTGCGCTGTGTCTGATACTGACCGACGTTTCAGAGATGCTTAATCCCTCCATCATCAGTGACCATCGCCTTGATGATGGGAGAGTAGGCACTTATGAAACGTCGGTGAAAATCTACAAGACTGTACGGTATAACCAAGAAGACGGCCATCTTTGAGATTTTATTGAATAAAGTTTAATGAAAGATAGAATTTAAATAAAAGGAATAAATTATCTCTATGATATTCAAGAATAAGTATGGGAAACAGGAAAGTGAATTTGGATTTAGCTGTTCAGTGCGTCACCACATGACAGGATTTGGTAGTATGATGTGACTCAAGGGTGTTAGTAAAATTGAGAATGTATGATTTAAGATTTTCACAGCGGTGAGTATGAAGATTTCTGTCTTCTGGGTTGTTGCGCTGTGTAGTCTGGTAGATGTTAACCAACGTTTCAAAGGTCATACTGCCTCCGTCATCAGGACGATGAGTATGAAGACTTCTGTCTTCTGGGTTGTTGCGCTGTGTAGTCTGGTCGATGTTAACCAACGTTTCAGAGGTCATACTGCCTCCGTCATCAGGGCGATGAGTATGAAGATTTCTGTCTTCTGGGTTATTGCGCTGTGTAGTCTGGTCGATGTTAACCAACGTTTCAGAGGTCATACTGCCTCCGTCATCAGGGCGATGAATATGAAGATTTCTGTCTTCTGGGTTGTTGCGCTGTGTAGTCTGGTCGATGTTAACCAACGTTTCAGAGGTCATACTGCCTCCGTCATCAGGGCGATGAGTATGAAGATTTCTGTCTTCTGGGTTGTTGCGCTGTGTAGTCTGGTCGATGTTTACCAACGTTTCAGAGGTCATACTGCCTCCGTCATCAGGGCGATGAGTATGAAGATTTTTGTCTTCTGGGTTGTTGCGCTGTGTAGTCTGGTCGATGTTTACAAACGTTTCAGAGGTCATACTGCCTCCGTCATCAGGGCGATGAGTATGAAGATTTCTGTCTTCTGGGTTATTGCGCTGTGTAGTCTGGTCGATGTTAACCAACGTTTCAGATGTCATACTGCCTCCGTCATCAGGGCGATGAGTATGAAGATTTCTGTCTTCTGGGTTGTTGCGCTGTGTAGTCTGGTCGATGTTAACCAACGTTTCAGAGGTCATACTGCCTCCGTCATCAGGGCGATGAGTATGAAGATTTCTGTCTTCTGGGTTATTGCGCTGTGTAGTCTGGTCGATGTTAACCAACGTTTCAGATGTCATACTGCCTCCGTCATCAGGGCGATGAGTATGAAGATTTCTGTCTTCTGGGTTATTGCGCTGTGTAGTCTGGTCGATGTTTACCAACGCAAAAACCCAGAAGACAGAAATCTTCGAAATTGAGAATGTTGAATGAGATTATTTTGGGGCACCTTATGGAAATATCGACAGTTACAGAACCTCATGCTACAAATGAAAAACGGCTATAGCAAACCCTACACAAAGCCGTTTTTATAGCAGCACTTTCAGTATAAATAATGTATTTGATGAACTTTAGCGACGCAAATATAGCCGCGCTGTGGCTCCCAGACAAACTAAATTATATGACGGCACGGTACATTCTTCATTTGCAGTAAGTGTGATCACAAGACGCCCTTGTCGAATTGATTCTTAGATTACTTAACGGCAGTGTTTCAACTGCTGACATTATGAAAGCAATGTTTTCGGTAAAGCGTTACTTTGCTGCATGAAAACAAATATCAGTGTTTGAACATTTATCATTTAGCCTGACTTGTTCTTCTGAATTTTTCATGTTCTCGGAATAAAACATCTACTTCATAGTTCTCGCATCGAATTATTTGAACACTTTCGGGTACATTTAGGACAATACTCAAACATATGGAAAATTGTTGGTGATCATGTTTAAAACAGGGCAGAGACATTAGAATGTAACCTGTGTATAAGTTCATAATCTAAGTATTACTTCTAGAATGATCACACTCTCTGAGTGTTAGGGGGAATCGGCTTGGTCGTTTATTCATCACGTCGCATTATGAAATATCCCTTGCTTGTTCTGAAGTGTCATGTCCTGCCCCCGTGTTATTTCTGACTCTGTAAGTAAAACGAGGACTTAACAATAATTACATTGATGCAGGGACATTATACGTAGCTCAGATTAAAAGGCATATACAGCAAAGCTTGTTTCAAACAAGCGACTTAGCATCCAGAACCCCACCATTAGCATCAGTGATCACAAATCCTAATTGCGTGTAATTACTAATTATTTTTTTATGTATAATTATTCTTTATCGTAACGATATTTTGCACCGAACGTGGCGTTTCCAGACTTATTCTGGAATCTCTAAATTTAATATTCGGCCTCGAGACCGACTATGTTGAATGTTGTGAAAATGCGTCATTAAATAAAAGAGGAATATAAATTTTTACGAAACTCCGCATTTGCGAAGTTACCCATTGTCCTTTTTCTTCGTCTCTCTGATGGTCCAGATCATCATCATCTTGGGTCCCAGGTCTTAACAGAGATGCACGCCCTTGAATTAGACTGAGTAACAAAGTTACACAACCATGTAAAGTACAAAACAAACACGCAAACAGTACCACGACTTGGATGGTACATTTTCCTAAATAACGGGGCACAAAAATAATCCTCCATTATACTTTTCGGTGAACTCCCGAAAGGGCATTTGAGTTTCTCAACAGCGGTAATGGTAAAGATGTTCTTCTGTGTTCTGACACATTGTCGATTCTATGGTATATACGAGAGTTTCAGAGAAACATACCGTCTGAAGTTTGCTGTCTCCTGGGTTGTTGCGCCGTGTAGTCTGGTAAAAATTTACCGACGTTTAAGAGGTACTTGCTGCCTCCATCATCAGGGCGATGACTCATCGCCCTGATGACGGAGGCAGTATGACCTCTGAAACGTTGGTAAACATCGACCAGACTACACAGGGCAACAACCCAGAAGACAGAAATCTTCATACTCATCGCCCTGATGACGGAGGCAGTATGACCTCTGAAACGTTGGTTGACATCGACCAGACTACACGGCGCAACAACCCAGAAGACAGAAATCTTCATACTCATCGCCCTGATGACGGAGGCAGTATGACCTCAGAGACGTTGGTAAACATCGGCCAGACTACACAGCGCAACAACCAAGAAGACAGAAATCTTCATACTCATCGCCCTGACGACGGAGGCAGTATGACCTCTGAAACGTTGGTTAACATCGACCAGACTACACAGCGCAAGAACCCAAAAGACAGAAATCTTCATACTCATCGCCCTGATGACGGAGGCAGTATGACCTCTGAAACGTTGGTTAACATCGACCAGACTACACAGGGCAACAACCCAGAAGACAGAAATCTTCATACTCATCGCCCTGATGACGGAGGCAGTATGACCTCTGAAACGTTGGTTAACATCGACCAGACTACACAGGGCAACAACCCAGAAGACAGAAATCTTCATACTCATCGCCCTGACGACGGAGGCAGTATGACCTCTGAAACGTTGGTTAACATCGACCAGACTACACAGGGCAACAACCCAGAAGACAGAAATCTTCATACTCATCGCCCTGATGACGGAGGCAGTATGACCTCTGAAACGTTGGTTGACATCGACCAGACTACACGGCGCAACAACCCAGAAGACAGAAATCTTCATACTCATCGCCCTGATGACGGAGGCAGTATGACCTCAGAGACGTTGGTAAACATCGGCCAGACTACACAGCGCAACAACCAAGAAGACAGAAATCTTCATACTCATCGCCCTGACGACGGAGGCAGTATGACCTCTGAAACGTTGGTTAACATCAACCAGACTACACAGCGCAACAACCCAGAAGACGGAAATCTTTATAGCACATATCTTTCCCAAATGTTTCCTTGGCGATTTATGATAATGAACTGTACATGATATACACTTATTGGTAATAATAATATCCTGTATTGTTGCATCTTCTAAGGATCGATGTTTGCATGGACAATTTCATTGTATTAGCAAATAAAATACCCCCTAAAGTCTTGTTCTGTGTAAAAGAAACTATTCATATATTCCACAAAATATACTACTGATAAATGCAAGGAATTCTCAGTAAAACATATGCGATTTATAACGCGTACATTCTAAATAAAAGTCAAGCAAACAGTCATGTACCATGTGGCCAGAAACAATATTATAAGGAGGAATATAAATGTGCAAACTATATAATAAAAATACTACATTAATAAAGTTAAATAATAGCTTCTTATATTATGCATCAGATAGAAAGGAGCGTGGCACGAGATTAATTACGTATTCAAAGACAGACTTCTTCTCTTCTCAATGCCTAGCGCCAACTCGTGGGAGTTGAGACGCATGACTTTTAAAACAAAAGTTTGAATCAAAACGGTGGAGAGCCATAGGAACAATTAGGAGAGAGCAAAGTATAAGAAAATCGCCGAATTTCTTTCACAACTACACACATTCAGGAGACGTGATGAAGTCGTCACTGAAACTAAAACGCTTAATTCGATATACGTGGCTGTTTTATGTCCATGAAAGTTCTAAACTTTCATTTCACATTGTATTCTGCGAATACCTTGGGGATTGATGATTATGATGTTCTGGGTTGTGACGCCTTGTAAACTCGAGGGTCTCGTCAGGGGCAACGAAAGAGGCAGTATGTTATAGGATTTGAGGTTCTCACAGCGGTGAGTCGGAAGATTGCTGTCTTCTGGGTTGTTGCGCCGTGTAGTCTGGTCGATGTTAACCAACGTTTCAGAGGTCATACTGCCTCCGTCATCAGGGCGATTAATATGAAGATTTCTGTCTTCTGGGTTGTTGCGCTGTGTAGTCTGGTCGATGTTAACCAACGTTTCAGAGGTCATACTGCCTCCGTCATCAGGGCGATGAGTATGAAGATTTCTGTCTTCTGGGTTGTTGCGCTGTGTAGTCTGGTTGATGTCAACCAACGTTTCAGAGGTCATACTGCCTCCGTCATCAGGGCGATGAGTATGAAGATTTCTGTCTTCTGAGTTGTTGCGCTGTGTAGTCTGGTCGATGTTTACCAACGTTTCAGAGGTCATACTGCCTCCGTCATCAGGGCGATGAGTATGAAGGTTTCTGTCTTCTGGGTTGTTGCGCTGTGTAGTCTGGTCGATGTTTACCAACGTTTCAGAGGTCATACTGCCTCCGTCATCAGGGCGATGAGTATGAAGATTTCTGTATTCTGGGTTGTTGCGCTGTGTAGTCTGGTCGATGTTTACCAACGTTTCAGAGGTCATACTGCCTCCGTCATCAGGGCGATGACGGAGGCAGTATGACCTCTGAAACGTTGGTTAACATCGACCAGACTACACGGCGCAACAACCCAGAAGACGGAAATCTTCATACTCACCGCTGTGAGAACCTCAAGTCTTACATATGTGCTATAGCTTGTTTATTGTTACGGCTACTAGGGTACATAACCCTTTAAGTTTTACAGGAATGTACCTGTCCTTTCTTAAACAGTAATATAATGTATTGTAACATTATCCTCGAAAATCTTATTGTAAGTGCAAAATTAAAATTTTTTGTGTAAACTAAATTAAATATGGAATCATCTTCAAGGCTACTGAAGCCATATCCATGCCAAACGGAGACCCCGCCAGACCCCACCATAAGCGCAACCACAGCCGCGTTTGCATGTCTTCCTACCACAGTCGGTACCGTCAGAAGTTAATTTTATTTTTATCCTCAACGTACGAACGGTACAATCGAATAGTTGAGCGTGGTTAAGGGCAGCAGCTGATAACCTTCTACTTATTTTTCGTGTTTCCATAAATTTTGTAATTTGCGTATTCCGTCTTCTTAATTATCTCTTTCAAGAAAGTCTGTACTGAAGTGCTATTTTCGTAATTCTTGCATTATATTTAAATGTTATAATCAATTATTACTATTTTCGCTTATTACATCATTTACAGGGTATATATTAATTTTATTTTTATAATTTTATTTCTAATATGGTATGATAATGTTGCGTCATTATTGTGTTGAATATATACTTGCTCAATTTTATCAGTCAAATCACAATAAAACATTATTATAAAATGTTAAAATATTAAAATATTATTACAATTAACATTTAAATATTTAAAATATATTAAAATGATGCTACATGTAGTGTAAAATATGATGCTATAATATAAATCGAACATTTCGATAGAGAGCATCATTTTAATATATTTTAAATATTTAAATGTTAATTGTAATAATATTTTAATATTTTAACATTTAATAATAATATTTTATTGTGATTTGACTTCTAATATGGTATTGTTTTGTTCAGCCTTTGGTTTTCCGCAGAATATTTGTCAGTACTTTGTATTCTGCTCTGGACTTTCTTAGCGGGTATCTAACTCTCACTTCCATACAACCGTTTTCTTGTAAAATTTCAGCCTTATTTCTTTCCTTGTTTAGTTTTTTGAGGTTCTGTGTATAGTACAGCATAGAATCTGGGTTGTCCGTAATTCTTTTACCTATATCTTTATATTTGTTTAAATCTTGTCAGTCTAATCACAATAAAATTCCTATTAAAAATATTAAAATATTACCATAATTAACATTTAAATATTTAAATATATTAAATTATATTCTCTATCGAAATGTTCGATAGAGAATATCATTTAATATATTTAAATATTTAAATGTTAATTATGGTAATATTTTAATATTTTTAATAGGAATTTTATTGTGATTAGACTGACAAGATTTAAACAAATATATATTTATCACAATATGACGTAACTTTATGATCTCTATATCTTTATCATTATCCTTTCCTATTTTGCATACTGAGCAACTTAAGTACGAGATTTCATAGAAGTTGATTTTTCAGTACTATTTTCTATCTATCTACTCCAAATATTATATTAGGAGTGGATAGATAGTAATCAGTTTCTGCCTTTATGCTACGTGTCTTGTAGGCCTGCATTAACAGGAAATGTTGTGCCCATAACGGGCAATATTTAGACAACATTAATAGAGCTTATTGCGATGAAGTACAGTTTGCGACACGAAAGTTTTAATGAGGACACAAAATGCTATAAATTAAACAAGTTCACCAACAGGACGCAGATGTGACGTCACGCTTAGTGGATCGGGATCTGGTTTGTGCCGGATTACAAAAACTTCAGAAACTGGGAACTTTCAGTGCTTCCACGTGTTTAATCAGAGACCCTTGGTATTTCGTTCTCAGAATAGAACGCCATCCGGAAATGATCTTTATTTAATATCAAAAGTGTTATTACTTCATCCACTTTCCGAAACACAAAAAGACTTAACTACCCAAATAATAACTGGCTGACTTATTTTATACAATAAGGTCTCTTTCCTTATTTTAGGTTTTCGTTATTTTCTGAACTCTATCCCAGCAAATATAATGGGATGGTATTTCAAATAGGCCATTTCTGACTCTTTGCACATTTTTTATAGTTTATAATTTATAATAATCTTGATATTTTACGCTAAATGACCTGTGAAGTTGATAAGAAATGAACACTAGGTGGAAATGTGTACTTCATAGCTGAGAAGTCAATCACTGTTCGTACACAAATCTCAGAAACCACTTTTTTAGAGGAGAATCTTAGGACTCCGCATAATCCAGATAGATATATTTTACTTACGCAGTTCGAAGATTTTTAAATTTTGTTTATAATATGAATATGTTGATAACATTTATTTTTCTGTCATATTTACGTCGTAATGTCATCTTAAGTTAACCTAAGTTGCTGCATTGTACAGTACATTTACCTTGTATGAACTACGACCTTGAAATCTTTACATAAAATAGGGCCTAGTTATTTTCTAAAATTTGAACTCTTTGCTAATAAACACAATCCCTTCCTTCTACTGGCTAGCATCAGTAAGGTTCTGTTGAAGTCACATTCCCATGGCGACCTCTGGAGAGGTACAGTTCGGGACGAATTATAAACTTGCTTAAAATGTTATGGTTGTTTGCCTGTACGTCTTGTGGGCCCCGAATTTACGACACGATGTTTCCTTCGCCGTTTCATCGTCCTCGGTCACACCCGATACATAAATATTCATAAGCGAATTGCACGTCGTGGCTGAACTGCCTCCAAGCGAGCAAAATATTACTTTATAGTGCGGTCCCTGGGTAGAGACCCGTCATCATATACGGCAATCCAAATATAGATACATTTTACACTCGAAGAGCCTTAGATACGTACAAATTATTGCGTTATAACCTAGGTTCAGGTGGACGTGCGGTAACCGAGGTCTGTTCATAGTCGCTATAACCATTTAGTCTCTTCCCCCTTTTTTCTCATCTGCCATTTATTCATATTCTCCCTATTTTTCTTTATATCGTTCTATTATGTGATCTCTTATTTCTTCTCTTGAACATCCTTCCTCTTCTATACCTTTCTTCTTTTTATTTGTTTTATATAACCCTCTATTTCTTCAACTTCATCTCCTCCCTCCTCCCCCCTTCCTGCTTCCAACCCTTTACCCTATTCTTCGTCTGTTCCTTTCCTCATCTTCTCTTCTTTATTCACCATCTCCTCTTTCTTCTTTCGCGCTAATTTTAACATTTGACTCTCAGAGCAACAGGAGTTTTGTGGGGGTTTCCATTTATTCAAGGTTTCGTTTTAAGCTGCTTTCAATGTATAACAAATATAACATAAATTCCTCTACACGTCTGTGAACTGTGCGATTGATCATTTATTTATCGTAATAATACTAAAGCGGTCTAGCGGTCAGAACACTAGCCTTGTAATCCTGGGGTCCCGGGTTCAGTTCCCGGTGGTGCTCAGATTTATAACTTGGGTTGGGCAAGGCCGTGGTCTAGTTTTCCTCCGGGGGCTTCCCCGGTTTCTCCGTGGCATCCAAACAATTACTCCATTCATACACAGAAGAAGGCAATGGCAAACCACTTCTGGATCATCTGCCAAGAACGTAGATGAATAGGTCCCAGTCCGAGAAAAGGATGGAAGGATCCTGTTCATATGGACCTGTCGGCAGACAGAACACTAAATAGTAATAAGATGAGGTGGTCTAGCGGTTAGAACGCTGGCCTTGTAATCCTGGGGTCTCGGGTTCGATTCCCGGCGGTGCCCGAATTTATAACTTGTGTTGGGCAAGGCCGTGGTCTAGGCAACACGGAGTTTTCCTCCGGGGGCTTCCCCGGTTTCTCCGTGGCATCCCAACAATTACTCCATTCACACACAGAAGAAGGCAATGGCAAAACACTTCTGGATCATCTGCCAAGAACGTATATGAACAGGTCCCAGTCCGAGAAAAGGATGGAAGAATCCTGTTCATATGGACCTGTCGTCAGACAGAACACTAATAATAATAATAATAAAATAATACTAAGCATAAAGCTTCTGCCACACCTAAATATCATTACTTAAAACATTGTCACAAACTTTATTGTCGACAATCTTGTAACAAACGTTACAAAGATGAACGTCCAGGCCAAAGTTTTGTTAATTATATTTAGTAAGTAAGAGTACAGTCTGTTATAAAAAGTTCTGACGATGATGATCTGGTTTATTGAATTTTTGAACTTTCTCCATCGTTTGATAGGTTCTCTCTTCCCTACATCTGAGGACAAAAACATATACAGTTTTCGAAACGTTGTGTGTTATTTTAAAATACCAGTCGATTAACAAGCCCAAGAACTCAATGATCCAGATTAAGAGTACACGTCTACATATGAAGAAGTCCTTATCTACGTAAATTCCTGTTCTCCCTAGACACTTCTGCTCTAACGATCTCCATTAGCCGCGTAGGGAAGTGATGCGTCGTGAGTACATGCATACGATGTACGTTGCTGTTTAACTGATTACCCAGAGGCTGCATTTTACAAGTTTTATTACCGTTTTATATCTCATGAGGGGATAATTTATTATTAAAATCCAAATATCTCTTCGTTGCAGGGTCGGGCTAATGCATCATCACGCAGTATAGACCTGGACGCAGGAGATAATGTCCATCAGGTAAGCTACGCTGTTTAAACTATGCACTAGCTCAGGTATTTTAAACAATTTCTGCACTACTGTTAATATTATGTGTTGTTTCCACTATGTGATTAAAATGAATGCGTATGGGCCTTATCGAATCTGTCCGCGCTTGTCTGCCTGCACGTTTTAAATCTAGAATTGTTGTGTGAATTTTTTTTTTTTTAAATTTTGGTGTCATCGTTTTGCAACTAGTAAACCACCCAGTGTCTTACTTTAAATTACCTACAATCGCTAATATGGCGGAAGAGCGAAGCTGTAAGATGAAAGCGAATTAGCACCTGTAATGACGTATGTTAACAGATCGTCGAAAAAATATGCAGCTTTTATAAAGATATATTATTTTATAGATATAAAAACAACATTTCGATTGTAACAAATTTAGCATATATTTGGATTTAGGTTTGGTATCGATAACTAATGAATCATGGGAGGCGTGTCAAATTTGGCGTGGAGATAGTTCGTAAACATGCCTAAAATTTTTTTATGAAATATTGTTTACAAGCCAACAGTCGACAATATTTTGACGATACGAATCTTTGTGGTTATGTCCGATAAACTGAAGATGGGATAAAATATATACTTAAGTAATAAGTTCCTTAAAATATGAAATAATGATGATGATAATAATTTGTATCATATTTACAATAATACTAAGGAATATGGGTATCCCTTATGGACCAGGATTTTATTACATTTCATTGATTGTCAATAGTGTATTAAGCAGAATATAGAGGGAAGTGGTCGTAGCCTGTTTAATAACGGGGATAACGACAAAATTCTCTGTTAGGTTATCCTACCTTCAGATCAAGAATGGAAACCGGGACCTCAGAAACACGAGACATTAGTGCTAACCATTGGACGTTTTGTTGTTACATTTGTAGTGCGGATGGTGACATGACGTGTTTCAATTTGCTCTTGTCTAAAACGATATTCAGCGTTCATTTCAAAGAAATGTTTACTTGGTTAGGACCCACCTACAGTGCAATCTTCCACTTTACTGACAGATAAGATACTTACTTTATGGTCCCATAAAATAATATTACGTTACTTTAGGTTATGATTTATAGATCCCATAAAGTCGATCAATATTTTAGACACGGAATTGTTCACGTCTTTATTTTATCAGCGGATAAAGATATTTTTATAGGGCGACAGCACATCATTGTAGACCTTAAGGACATACACCCATCGGGCATTGTTACCGTAAGAATTTCGTGCTGTGTGCTTTAATTTAAGTTCTTGTCTACGAGCAGGCATGTGAGATGAAAGAACCAAGAACTGTAAATTTATAATTATACATTTATTTAATGATTTATTTCTTTATAAAATTCAATAGTACAGAATCCGATTTCTTTGAATGTTCCTTATTTTATATCAAAAGTTTCCCTTCGTCGGTTACACTCCAGAAATTCTTACTCGATGTTATGATCTCTGATACAAAAACAGAATGGAATAATAGCAGGCGTGATTTGGCAAATCGTGAGTCATTGAACTGTATTTTAGAATACAGTCACATGTGTATTGTTGAGAAACAGTGATATAACGTGTGGATCCAACAATATGTCTTCTTGTATGATTTGAGGTTTTTACAGCGGTGAGTATGAAGATTTCAAGACAGAAATCTTCAATATGAGTTCGAATAAACCAATAAATTAAACGTTATGTGAGTTGTATACATTTATTTATTTATTTATTTATTTATTTGTAGTGTTCTGTCTGACGACAGGTCCTTATGAACAGGATCCTTCCATCCTTTTCTCGGACTGGGACCTGTTCATATACGTTCTTGGCAGATGATCCAGAAGTGGTTTGCCATTGCCTTCTTCTGTGTGTGAATGGAGTAATTGTTGGGATGCCACGGAGAAACCGGGGAAGCCCCCGGAGGAAAACTCCGTGTTGCCTAGACCACGGCCTTGCCCAACACAAGTTATAGATTCGGGTACCGCGGGGAATCGAACCCGAGACCCCAGGATTACAAGGCCAGCGTTCTAACCGCTAGACCACCTCATCCTATTATTATTTAGTGTTCTGTATGACGACAGGTCCATATGAACAGGATCCTTCCATCCTTTTCTCGGACTGGGACCTGTTCATATACGTTCTTGGCAGATGATCCAGAAGTGGTTTGCCATTGCCTTCTTCTTTGTGTGAATGGAGTAATTGTTGGGATGCCACGGAGAAACCGGGGAAGCCCCCGGAGGAAAACTCCGTGTTGCCTAGACCACGGCCTTGCCCAACACAAGTTATAAATTCGGGCACCGCCGGGAATCGAACCCGAGACCCCAGGATTACAAGGCCAGCGTTCTAACAGCTAGACCACCGTGGCGGCCTTTTGTATACATATATGAAGTAAATGCAAATTTTGTTGTCCAGTGTCCGAACGGATCATTTTCTCTATTAGAAAATCTAAGTTGAAATCGATGAAGAAACTCGATCTTTTGATGTACGAATCAGATACCATTTCACAGCAGTGGCATTCCTCCACATGAACCTCCCTAACAATTTTCCTGCCCTCCTTTTATGATCCTCTTATTCTTTTCCCCGTCCTCTGTAGTCAAACTCCTACGCACTGCGGATACCCCATCCCCACCTCACCCTTTCCCGCCCCTTGTACACAGTAAGTGGAAGGGTTGGTCCAGAGCGCATGCGCGAAATTCTGTCCCGTGTTTCGACATTTTACTCGCAGTCCGGGCAGCAAGAAAGGCATCCCGGTCGTGTTGAAGGGCTCCTACTAGAAGGATGAGAGAGTAACGCTGGTGGGATTTTGCCTGTCACCGTGCAAGAGACGCCAAGCGTCACGATGCTCCGTGCGGTACACTTAGTCACCGCATACGCTTCTGTAGGAACACGTGTCTAGAATTAAAAAAACTGCCGCGCAAAACTGTTCCCCAAGAACACGCACGAAACTGAACTTTCTATCGAAGATGATGAAACATTACTAAGATAATTTCATTTGATTGTGAAGTTTAATGTGATGTGGGGAAGTGTCGAACAAATTTTGTGAATCCTTGATATTAAAAAAATACATGCTACGACGTTAAAACATCAATAATAATTCTATTTATCAGTCTTCCTTTCAACACAGGCTTCAGTTAGAGTATACACAGAGACAATTGAAGGTCTCATTTAACTGCGATGCTACACAGTGAATTCTGTCATCATGGGTAAGAAGAATTCCAAGTTGAAACAAGAGACCATCGACCGTCTCATCCAGGATACCTACTGTGAGTACCTGATCTATAGTAAACAGTAAAATTGAGCTGCATTTAAGACTGCATTTAATACTTCGAGTTATATTTGATATTTAAAAGGAAAATTTTTTTCATATAATTTGAGAGAGGTCCACTCTACCTCTTGTACAGTGGATGCCGGGGATCCTTTACCAGAGGACAAAGCGGCTGGAGCGTGAAGCTTATCACTCACCCCATTTAGTACCTAGGTTAATAAAATATGTAGCTGTACTTGTGTCTTTATGCCAAGGTGATTAATAATTATCAGCGACAACTTTATCTTTATTTTATTTCGTGTGCGACATTCATTATAACAAATTATTAAACTCAGTTTTTACAAATCAAAATAATATTTAATATACAATTTTATAAATAATAAGCCTGTACCCACTACTTAAATTAATTATTCGTTTGTTGTTTCTGAAAATTAGTCGCAAGAAATTGTAGTATTATGTACAGCAGTCACAATTTTAATCTTTTGGAACTCTAATCTCGTCTAAATAATGCTCAGAATTTTATTTCATAATTAAAAGTAAAAACAATCCATTTCCATCACAAAGCTCAAGTTGTTAATGCTGTTCAGGACAATAATAATAGTTTATTCTGATTATTATAATATACAGACACGCTCTGTAAGAAAATTGCAAAGAGCCTGAATGTTTTGCCTAAAGCAGGCTGTACACCTAAACTGTATATAACTTAGTACTTGTTTATTTTATTAATAGATAAATTTAACAATACTGAGTATATCAAATCTAAAACTTCTTGACGATGGTGAAGAGTCAATTGAATAAAAATTTTCTTGGATATTATCCATCGTCTAGTAAATATAAAACGTAAAACGACGTTTCGGAGATGGGACTCGTTTTAACTTTTATATTTACTAGACGATGGATAATATCCAAGAAAAGTTTTATTCAATTAACAATACTGAGATTGCGCAACACGTACAAGAATATGCTTAGTTACCACATACGTTTCTAGCATATTTATGCTCCTAGCTGAAATAAAAAATACTGTAACGTGGATGTGACCCTCTAGTGAGTTAATATTATTTGCACTTTAGAAGTCCATTCGCCTGTCATGTTGTTACTACTGTCTGTAGAAAATTAAAAAAATTATGAGTTTAGTGTAGTCTCCTGTGGCACAACGTCCATACTAAATTTCATCCAAATCTGTCTAGCTTTTCTATAATTTAATAATGCGTACAGACGGACGGACAGACATGGGCAGTTCTGTATGCGTTGACGTCGACGCCACGGTAGATACCAGAATAACTGGCGGAAGAATGGTCAGGTGAGTCACTGGCAATCAGAGAAGCTTTCAAAGCGCCTAGAAAATATCTGACTGTCGAGGCAAACGGAGCTGAGTTCTGCTACGAAGATCATGAGATTGAGGCTATAGCACGGTTTTAAATACGCCCGATTTCGGTCAATATTGTCGTTTAATGGAGCCTGTTTGTAGATAGAAATTTATTTCCAAAAACTTGTTCATTTGAATCACACCCGTTGCATTTTATCGGTTGTGATTAAACATCTGCACATCGCACTAATGTGAGGAAATTAAGTGCTTAAAGTTTCAAGATTCCTCATCTACGAGGATGATCGAACTTGAACGTAATTACTGAAGTTAGCGGTCGCAGATAAAACTCTCAGCGGCCTACAACTTCTCTGGGAGACAGACGTCTCCAGTGCGATCTAATTACCCCCAAAACTGATTGAAGGGTCGATTTGGTACCCACAGTTAGTGTTGTACTCTGTCTTTGAGGGTTAGGAGTAATACTACTCGCAAATAGATATTTCCCTTGAATCGCCTCTGGAAAGCAAATGTATATTGTTTTCGTACCTCGTTACTACTGGTAAATCCTTAAAAGAAATTTTTTGCAAAGTTAAACGTTTGAGAACGACAGTAATAAAAATTACATCCGTCATTCAGTTCAAAATCTGTCTTCGCTCATGTCAAAAAACTGCAAAGAATAGCATAAGTCGTACTATAATTTAACTATTGTTTTGTACAGTTGTGAATAATGGTCTCTGATCTCAGGCGAATAACACAGATTTAGGATTATCCAGGAAAACGTTCCGAAGGCAATATAGACCTAATGAACAAAGATGACTGTACTTACGTTTCAGAGATTCTTGCTGCCTCCATCATCAGGGCGATGAGCACCTTCGCTTATCATATACTCAATTCTCCCTTCCTCAGATCTCAGTAGTCCTCGTGTATGATCCGGTTTAGAATTATCGATTGTGGTCTTGTGTGCTGTGACGCCGTGCAGTCTTATAGTTGGTTGCGAAAATATCTGAGGAACTAATCGCCTCCATTTTCAAGGTAGACCCTTTCTTCCGAGATATTGGTAACCACCTACAAGAATACACGGCATCACCATCCGGAAAACGACAACCAACATCTTCACCATCGTGAGAACTTCTAATTTCGGAAAGTTCAGAATTGATTTTCTATTAACAAACCCTTTATAGACATTTGATGGTCTTCTTGTGCGGGGCATCGCAATGCCCCTTCTTACACCGGACATCACATCGAGAATAAAAATTCGGCGGGTTAAGAAAGCGCCGGCTAGTGACCGGCCATTGGCTACTCATTTATCCCACTGGACCGCTGACTGCACTAACTAGTTAGTAGCAAATTCTTGTGTGTTATCGTATTCCATTAGTTAATACCATTTCTCTCTGAATCTACCGCTTTTCTGCATTTATAACAAAAACATTCTAATCGACTTTAAATTTAATGAGCAAACTTAAGATCAGATCCTAACATTTACTTTCCATATAATTTTAATATTATCCTCAAAACTTAGCTTCGGTTTGAAAAAGTATTTTTTTAAAGATATTTTATAAATGCTTATGCATATTTAATATTACTTCATATTCAATTCTGATTCGTTCATACACATATACGTTTTCCTACCAGGATTAAACACTAATGATAAATCTTTATTTTGTACTCTTCTGTACTCCTCACATAATTTCAGTCTCATAGATAAAATATCTTTCTTACTATGGACTCGACGACCGTGGTTCTATACCCTGCGGTGGCAAATGAGTTTTTCTCTTTATCACAGTGTCGAGAAAGTCGCAATGGTCCACGTGGCCTCTTAATTGTTAGGTACTAAGGTACACTTTCCTATCTTAATGCGATATCTGTAGATATGGACCCTCTCCTTCATGGCCATTTGTATAATTTTTCGTGTCTTGTCGCTATAAAATATTGTAGTTGATGCAGTATGAATTATGCACAGTATAACCAATACAATCATACAAACGGGCGAAGTCTGCATGTAAGAAAGCTGATTTTACCCGTATTGAACGTGTCTCATTCTTACACACACCCCCCCCCCCTTGAAATTTCAGTTAGCCTCGCCGTACCAAATTAAACCTACTGTAAAGCTGTAGTCCACTTATCTGAAGTTTTGAAGGGTCTTGGATATTTCCGACTTGTTGAACAAAACCCTCATTTCACGCTCTGGTTTGTCTGCGCACCACAAGCCATCATTTCGGCTGCTGTCATTAATCCACGCCAAGCCCCACCACTAATTACGTGAAAATGGGGCCCTGAGATAATGTCTCGACACATTACTAAGTAAATCCAACCCCCCCCCCCCCCTCGCGTCATCAACTCATTCGGTTCCGTATCTAAAAAAAATCCGAGCAATGGCGATGGAAACTGAAGAATTTCCAGCTGGAATTTTCCAACATTATTTTTGTTTTCCTATTTTTGTTTCCATCCTGTGCTCACTTCCCCCTTTATTTCCATTACCTTTAGTTCTCTCTTTTCGTTTATATAATAATCATCGTATTTTATAGATTTTTAAGACGCAAATTCTTTAAATTTTAAAAATCCTGAAATTGGGGAGAGTCTTATTTAATGGCGTCTAAGAATCGACATAGCGTCTTTTATCCTGAAAATCTATTACTAAATCAAGGGTGCATATTACAATCGATGTCTTCTTCTTCTTATTTATTTATTTATTTTGACTGTTGTTAGATAAAGAAATATAGAAGTTTAATTCGATCCACAACATGACGTTCAAATTCACTGGTGAAAAATGTGTAAATTACATGCATTTGATTGCATTTCGCTCGTTTCGTTTCTCCTTAAGACGATTAGCAGGAAACAGTCAGTTAATAAATCTTATGTTGGCGACATGCTCTTATGTTTTTAAATCTTCCGACCAGTCTGGTGGACGACACTAACGACGCTTGCGTATTACAATTATTTGATAGAAATTATTTCAGCTAGGACTCTTAATAATTCATAATCTGCAAACAATTATGTACAAAACTGTGTATTCCGGTAAGAATTATATCTTTCCAACTTTGTTTTTAAAGATATATATGTATAATTTATTGTTTTACAGTTAGTATCTATTAATGCCGTCAATATGCTATTCATTTCACATCGTGATACCAAAATAAGATTATCTTATTACGTTTTCCTTTTATAAGCGAACTTTATTTCTTAACTTCCATTTTTATCTTTATTTGAAATCATAATTAATTCTGGGGTCTCGGGTTCGATTCCCGGCGGTGCCCGAATTTATAACTTGTGTTGGGCAAGGCCGTGGTCTAGGCAACACGGAGTTTTCCTCCGTGGCATCCCAACAATTACTCCATTCACACACAGAAGAAGGCAATGGCAAACCACTTCTGGATCATCTGTCAAGAACGTATATGAACAGGTCCCAGTCCGAGAAAAGGATGGAAGGATCCTGTTCATATGGACCTGTCGTCAGACAGAACACTAAATAAATAAAAATAAATGTGTCGAGTAGATTTCCTGTCGTTCTTTCGTGAAGAACGCTGCCCACTAAAGCCAATTATTTATAGACTTCGGGTAGTTGAACACTAACTCTGCATACAAACGAACGCAGCCTTCCGTATTTTTCACAGTAACCCTCATTCATAAACTGGTCCTATTAAAATTGCATACTCCCCTTCATAGTAGCACCACGATTTGATGACCCATGACCTCTTTTCATGTGACGTAGCAAGCCGTAGCTGTCACTGAAGAATGTAGCGCTGCTGTCAACTGTCTATTTGATCTCAAAAGTCGAAAGGTGTGATCGCAAACTGGTCGCGTTCAGAGTACAGATCGGTGTTTCTAGAGGCGTCAAAAATAGTTACTGCTAGTAAAAGGTAACGAGTTTCATTTAACTGACAGATATTGTCAGTGTTCTACCGAGGCAGACAACTACGAGCGCTGATTGGATCATCACATGGCAGTAGCACTGTAGATAATACAATTCTGCATTACTATACTAACAATGTTTTAGTTAAGGATTACTTAGAATTTACTTAGGTGTAATATCCATTCTCGTTTCAGCACGTACAGTACAATGTGATCCAAAGGACATCCAAAGACTTCCCTTTATTCTGATGACGATATATGGACAGTTTTATGAACGTCTGTGTAGATCAACCTCATTTCAAGCGTTCGATAGAGTTTCTGTGTTGTGTTGTTTTTGAAATTTCGCGGAATTAATTAAGATCTGCCTAGAACAAAAGCTGAAGAGTTCTTTTAATTCAAGTCGTTCTTGATTTTTTTATCTTCGTAATAAAGACATAAAATTAAGTTGAATAGTAATGAAGATAAAGCATCATATTTTAATATTATTATGAATAGAAATTAAATGTTTACCTGAACGTTCTTTAATATTTTTAAGCGCATTTTAAGTAATGTAACTAATTTTGTGGGTTTACGTAATTCAAATAACCTGTAGGATTTTATGTTTTCTCGGCGGTGAGTCTGAAGATGGCTGTCTTCTGGGTTGTTGCGCCGTGTAGTCTGGTAGAAGTTACAGACGTTTCATAGGTCCTTGCTGCCTCCATCATCAGGGCGATGACTCTACCAGACTACGCGGCGCAACAAACCAGAAGACAGCCATCTTCAAATATCCTGGTTATTTCAAATCTAAAACTTCTTGACGATGGTGAAGAGTCAATTGAATAAAAATTATCTTGGATAGGAACCTGAAGACGGAGATAGAGTCCCATCTCCGAAACGTCGTTTTACGTTTTATATTTACTAGACGATGGATAATATCCAAGAAAATTTTTATTCAATTGATCCTGGTTATTGTTATAAAAATTTTAACTTGTGAGCTTCTAAAATACCAATACCCTAAGCCTGTCCCAGTATTTTATAAAAGTCGAAAGTTGATATCGAACTCGAAATGAATTACTTTATTCACACCTCAATAAAGAACTACCCACGGGTTTCTCTTTACCCAATAAAGCGGTCATTTTCGAGTGTTTGTTGCGTAGTTAGGGAAATTAAAGGCTGAGGTTTGTAGTCGATTTTCAACTGTCATGGTGCTGCAATGCCAGCGTTGAAAATACTGTTCTATAATTATTATTATTAAATTTACAGTTTGGATTTATATACCAATAAATTTCTTTAATCACCATGGCTTTGATGTGAATAAATGTCTGACCTTATCGACTCGTTTTAATTGTAACTGACATTTGTCCAGTTCTATGAATCATCATCTTCATCGTGTTATAGAGATGATAATGTATCGCACATATTGTAAATAATTAAAGCTAAATCTGTTGCTTAGTACAACGTAAAAAGGCGTAGGTTTAGAGAAACCTTGGAGTTGAAACTACGTGTATTCTGTCTCTGGATATTAGATCTTACACACTGGGGGATTTTTCTTGGCACTCATTCGACAGGAAAGTTTTTTAGACACTAGAACGAAGAGGAAAACGCCTTGTACATGTCTCCGTGCGGCACGTAGACCAAGCGGTCTTTCACAATTAGTTTAAAAATGTCTCTTGCTGTTTTCCTCTGACGTGGTTCTGTAGGATTTCGTGGTGCAGATGGGAGAAGCTCCGTTTGTAATATTTTCTCTCACTTTGCGTCACGTTTACCTGCGCCCTGCAAGAACTCCTGCCTCAATTCCCTATCGAATTGCTTTCGATTTAGTATAAATCACTAAAATACGTATATATCGATAACACCAGGATCAAAGTATTCCAGCTTCCGTATCGCCTCACTTGCTTTCAGTTTCCGGTCTGAGGCTTAAACATATAATGCGGTAGCCTCATACGTTCACGCTCTAGACTCTACAAAATTCGGTGGGATTTAATGACACGTTTAGGTCATCACATCTGAATTTCGTTGGTTATTTATTGGCAGTGAACTAACTACTGCCCGCGAGATTAAAGCAAATACCTGCGATGTGCACGACGGGGAAAGTACGTGTTCCATTACTATCTGACCGAAAAACATAGTTCCTAACATTCTGTTCCTTTGCTGTGATTGATATCACCGCGTTTACTATACATAGTTTATTTATTTATTTAGTGTTCTGTCTGACGACAGGTCCATATGAACAGGATCCTTCCATCCTTTTCTCGGACTGGGACCTGTTCATATACGTTCTTGGCAGATGATCCAGAAGTGGTTTGCCATTGCCTTCTTCTGTGTGTGAATGGAGTAATTGTTGGGATGCCACGGAGAAATCGGGGAAGCCCCGGAGGAAAACTCCGTGTTGCCTAGATCACGGCCTTGCCCAACACAAGTTATAAATTCGGGCACCGTCGGGAATCGAACCCGAGACCCCAAGATTACAAGGCCAGCGTTCTAACCGATAGACCACCTCATCTTATTATTATTTAGTGTTCTGTCTGACGACAGGTCCATATAAACAGGATCCTTCCATCCTTTTCTCGGACTGGGACCTGTTCATATACGTTCTTGGCAGATGATCCAGAAGTAGTTTGCCATTGCCTTCTTCTGTGTGTGAATGGGATGCCACGGAGAAACCGGGGAAGCCCCCGGAGGAAAACTCCGTGTTGCTTAGACCACGGCCTTGCCCAACACAAGTTATAAATTCGGGCACCGCCGGGAATCGAACCCGAGACCCCAGGATTACAAGGCCAGCGTTCTAACCGCTAGACCACCGTGGCTATATACATAGTTTACAACGCTATAAATATTTCTAAATAACAATAAAACAAAACAAACTATAATACGAACAGAGGAGTAGTAAAAAGTAAGAATCGTGTGAGAAATGTCTTTGTACTAAATACTAATGTTCTCCATTGAGGAACAGGAGATGGAGATTACCAGATTACCTACGTCACAGATATTTACCTAGTACTTGCGACATTATTTGGGTCACTTACATTTGATGGATATTGGCTCTCATTATTTTGAGATTTAGTGTAAGAACGTAGTGTTTGAAAGCTGTCAATTTAATTTAAAGATTACGAACCAAAGCGTCAGTAGTAAAATACAACTATATCTTCACTTCAGCTGTTAGACAGTAAGTTAAGAAATTGTAATTTTACCTCTTAACTTTTTATAACAATAAAATTATATTACCGCTTTAAAATATGATAATATGGACGTGTGAGAAATATTTGTGTCTAGGTTCTGGACTCGAATTCCTTATCCACAAAAGTTAAATTTACTCAGGGGCCACTTGAGTTTTTCATTCTCATCCAATGCCTGATTTAATATCTGAGCCTCCCATTATGTATTCAGTTTCGGCCATTTTTAGTGTAGAGAAACGCTTGTGTCCCAGTATACGTATAGCTTGGGGATCAACCACATAACCTCAGAAATGAAATCCTCCATCCCTTCTCGCAGTTTCCAAAGTCTACATCGTCGATTTCCCATTACCTGGGCTCTATCTGAAGTGAAAGGACATGAAAAATAGAACGTAGAGGCGTTGCTGGAATGAAAAAAACAATATAAAAACGCATCCATACCAAATATAAGCGAAATCGGGGATCAATAACCGACCACAAAAAGGTTTAAAAATGTAGTAGGTCTTGTGATGACAAACATCCTAAACAAATTTCAAAATAAAGTCTTATTTTTAGTGTATCAACGAAAAAATCTTTGGATAGGGTGGTCCAATGATGCGTTTCATTAAAACTGCGATGAACTTCAGGGTTATATAAAAGACATTTCATCCTGCCCGAAATTTGACGTACGTCAGATTATATTTGTCAAGCGTCAATTGTGAAGTAGGTATTGTGAGCTTCGTTGATCACAACAGAAATTTGCACAAATGGAATTTACCGATATATGAGGATGCCGTTGGAACTAGTGCATCAAAGAATAATAGCGATTTCAGTCTGCGTGACGTCAGAGAATTGCGTCACTCGAAATGACGTAGTAGCCTTCGAGTTTGATTATCATTTGTTTCTTGGCTCTGACGAACAATGCAACTCAAATATAATGGTGAAGGCTGGTGCTAATTATTCATTCGTGGCTTTGAAATGGAAGGCTTGTCGCGTGCCCACCAAATATCAATGGCTTCTTCATACCGTGCTTCGAGGGACGCTTTCCTATCACGGTGGAAATATGGATCTGGTAGGGCCTTCACTGACTGGGGGAAGGGTATTGAATGTAACGTAATTGAAGAGCCTACGATCAATATTGAATTTAACTTTGATGCACTTTTCTTTTTTATATAAAAATGGGTTTATGACATCATTTCTTAATTAATGTGTGTTGTCTCTACATTCTAATAAATTGACGTTTTTTCACGAAATTTGGATGAACGTAACGAAACCAGTAGCCGCCTCGCGTATTTACCTGTTAATTTTCTGTCATTAATAAAACTAACACGGCTGTCTTAAAAATATTTTAGGTGCAGGAAACCAATAGTGTAATTTAATCTCGGTCTTTGATCAAAACGTAGATTATCATGTTGATATTTTATTTATATAGATAATGTAATTGAAATACCAAACGTACATTATGCCATTTAACACTGCCGTAAAGATTAACAAACTTCTATCTTTCTGAATTTATACTCTTATATGTACGAAGTTAATTTTTTGTCCATTAACTTTAAACTTTCCGCCCAGAAAACTCTTGCTGACCTACTATGGCACCGAACCGGTTAGTCGAACCTTTTGAATCGCGTATAAAAAAAATTAAGTTTTTTTTTTTTCAGACCTGTTCAGTAGAATTCGTAGGTTAGATGTCAATAATCATTGAACAAAATGGGGCCATTACATATATATGCAGTTCATCAAAGTAATGTATCTGTCAGAAACAGTAGGACCGCACTTAAACAGGTAATAGATCAAGCCGGGCGGCTAATTATTGCGCAGTTTGTGGAAACATGGTGCCACAGAATTACGGACCTCCTAAACTGACAAAGATATAGCAAGCAGCGATGAAGTAATGCACTGGCATTTGGGGAACGTGAAACATAAGCAGATACAATGTATCTGTAGCTTACTACACGAAATATATTTCTGATTCGAAGGACAAAAGATATGAATAGAAGCTTAAAAAATTGTAAACTCTAAAATCTATTTAATGGACAGTGTATACCAAAGATTGCCAACATTTGGGGGGGGGGGGGGGGGGGCAAGTAAGAGGAGGTTATAATTTATAGTACGCTTTATATGCATTTACCGATAAATATACCAATTGAAATAATTATATTATGATTTTTGTAGCATCTGGTATGCCGACTGTCTCAAGAGGAAATATTTAAGATTGTGTCAAATAATAGGATAATTAAAATCTTAAATAATTAAGATTATGTACGAATATTAAAAAATTCTCTCGGGTATCCCAAAATCTTTCGTAGGTCACCAATTCAATGCATTGATGCCACTGAATATTTGGGTTCTCGAGATTCAGAGGTGTATCGTTGCAAGAAAACGTGTGACCTTGAATGCGTTGTGCTCATAATTCTGACGCTGAAGCTGCGCAGAACTGAAGACCGTGTCCATAGATTTGAAATTGACTATACTGAAGTAACTTTGTTGCTGCCGTAAAATTGCATTCCTGGTGACGAAGACTTAAATAATGACTAGCTATGACGTACCCAACGGCAATTATTGATTTTGCTGTCTTCTTTTATAATGCAGTTTAAAGCTGATCTGGTGTGGCAGAAATCTCCATAAAGTTAATGAAACGGTGAAAAAACCAGGAATATTTCTATGCCTAAATTTTAGACTAGGCTATTGCATATTTAATAACGTACATGGAATTTAGTATAGAAAATTATTTATTTCTTGTTTACGTAGTGATTGTAGCTTCAGATAGTCTGTGTGGACTGTTTTTAACAGGTTTAAAGCAGAGATATCGTTTTAACATTTGGACGTCAGTAAAATTAATTTCGTTTCCAAGTCTCAGTATGTGTGTACTTTTGAGCCTGCTTTTATTTAAAATCCCGAAAGTTTGCAGGTTATTTATTTATGTATTATAATTATTTCATTGTATCTTTTTTTTGCTTGTTTCCTACGTTTTATTCATTGTTTTTTTCTTTTTGTTTATTTGTTTTGTTTTCCCACCTAATTTTCTTTTTTCATTCTTAAGTTTCTTTCTGTTTGTTTTTCTGAACTTTATTTGTTACTTTGAAACTCTGTAGAATTTTATATTTAAAAACATACGTAAAAATTCATTTTATAATAACAATCTAGAAATTTAATTTGAACGTCGCTTGCAGCCTGCGTGTTTCCAGTCGTTTCATAGCTCAGAGAGACGACAATAAATTTCTTTTGTGGTATATTTTTTTTTTATGTTCTGTGGCAACTACGATTCATTATTCAGTGTCACAAATACCAACTCAAACTACGCTATGACTTTACAGTGCAGTTTGTTAGCTTAGTGTTGACTGCTTTGTCCTACTAAATAACATTCGATTTACGTATTTTAATGGCACTGAAATCTTGTTCGTTAAGTACACATTAGAACACTCCAAGTCGCTTTCCGTTGTTATTTGAGGCAATTTTCAGCCATGTTTGTTTATGACAGACGACATACGCCAGAATGTTTATAAAATAACTCGTTAAATATTTTCCTTTATTCACTTAAATCTACAGACCTGTATTAAAGTCAACAAAACTCGCAATTGTATAATACAGTAAGGAATTTATCGGCCATGTTGAATTATAGCAGAAAACAAACATCAAAAAGTTTATAACAAGAATTTATGATTCATATCACATAATTTTCTTCAAATTCTACGATCTTATGAGGCCAGCAGGATTCTTAATAATAATAATGCAATTTAATGACTAACTTTTTCACGTAATTTCCACTAAGACTAGCCTCGATTCGTTACTTATTGCCATAAACTAAAAGCTATGCAAAGACTATTCATGATTAGCATGTTATAATTTTACATTCAAAATTTTACTTTTACAAGAGTAGTATATATTTTTTACATTCATTACCACATAAGTATAAATATTACAATACGTTCCGCTAGAATCGTTGCCACCTCATAAATTCGTACGGCCGTCACATTGATAGTGTTGAAGTTACGAAATTAAAAAGATATATTACTGTAGCGGTCTCTAGTGGCATGATGTTCGTAACAAGTTTCAGGGATATCTGACGTTGGTTGAAAAGTTTTTGGATATAAACACAGAACATGATAACATAGATGTTTTTCTCTTATAAAACAACGAAAATAGGTTGAAGCACACACCACTGAACTCTATTCAGACTGAAGATCTTCAGAACGTGATAAGTTCTTAGAAATTCTGTGTATCAAAGAATGTGAAGATGTTGTTCACACGGTGTCAACTTTATGATGTGAAATACGTGATCATGACTTAGAACAGGGGAGGCGGAATTCGATAACCAGGCGATGAAAAATTCATACAGCCTCGGAGTTACAGCTCTGTGGCAGGAATATTTTTGGGCCCAATAAGGATGAAGTAGGACCAGATGTGCAGTTCATAAAATTGCGAACATTTGGGATGAAAATACTGTCTCCATCTTCGGGGCTGTGGTTGGTGACATGGTTCCTCGCGCGAATTACGTACCGTTCTGACGATAGAGGCAGTTGTCACCACCTAAATATCGGTAAATTTCTATTAGTCTACATGCTACAGAAACCCTTAAGAATGTCACCTTCATTATTTATTTATAGCTTAGTTTCAAAACACCAATTATAAAAATTGTTGATATGTTGTACATGCAAGTTTTTCCATGTTATTTGCATGGTCTCCTAATTTCAATATAGATTATAAGCTGCAGCGCAAAGATCTCAGGAATATTTTTGAATTATATGCAGTTTTCGGCATTGCATAACGAGGGTATTCCTGGTTTACACAGGGAACAGCATAAACGACTAAGAAAACCCACATAAACTTCAGTAGCACCGGATTATACAAGCTCATATGCATGAACTATAAAAGATAGCTTACTCTATAGGACAAACAGGTCTCACACGCAGCAGGATGCTTATGGAACACATAATATTTACAAAATTCATGTAAGGAGAAGTGGGCTTAGATTTCACAACAAACTTATGGCTCTATAGAACAAACCACAAAACACTACAAAAATACACTAGCAGAGAAAGGGAATTTAATCGTCAGAAAATAGAAGCACACAAACACAATGTTGGACACTGTCTATTACCATTATTATTATTCCATTTGTTCACCACTTTATGAGGTATGTACTTCTATGTACCCGAGACAGACCTTGTCCCTAATGTACATAAGGCAGCAGCTATTTCCGGGATACATTTTGTTTTTAATATGTATTACATGTATTATATTATTTTATTTTACGACAGCGTCTTTCGAATGATGTATGAAGTTTCCAAAATTGCAGTTTTCTGAAGTTCCCTGACGTCGTGTTCGCCCGGGATGTTGGCCAAATATTTTATTATTATTATTATTATTATTGTATTTGATATACAGGATATTTCGGGATTTGGGCTGTACTTGGCGTTTTCATGGGATTGGTTGTCATTTTCTGACACTTTTTATACTTGTTGTCAGTAATCGAACCGGTATCGAACACGAGACCTTTCGGACGCTATGTTTTGAAAACCACTACATCACCGGGGTTAGAACTCTGTACTTCAGGAACACGAAGAAGAATTTCTGACGAATACCTTGTAACAGACTGAAACTATCCCCGAGAAAGGCTGGGACATTACAGGCACTGACATAGGTCAGAGGTTCAGTAACCCTGGACTGAAGATCAAAGAATTGTGTGCCGCCTGTGGTATAGGCAACACGCTCGAAAGGGCTGTTTTATAACCGCGTGTTTTAGATCCTCTCAGGTAAACGTAATCAAGGACATAAATAGTAATAGCTGATTCATAATATTACTGGTACCAGTTTTACCACAGAATCATTTTTGGTTTTCCTTATGAGCTCTAGAAGAAGTCGGAGTTTATGTTGGGTTTTGTTTCTTTCTTTAATGGAAGCGTTGAGGGGTGTTCTTCGATGTATATGAAGGGAGTTGCAGTGTGCATTTCATGATAGGAGGGATGAAACAGGAAGACGAAACTAATATTACAGGAGAATGAAAGTCCTCCAGGAACAGTAATGGAATTGCTTCAGGTTTCGTTCATTAGAACTGCAGAGTACTGAAAAGTATAGGATGAATTACAGAACTCGGAAATGGGGAGTGGAACTTTATAGCTAAACTGGGTGCTCAGGTAGTTTTTTTGTACGTTTAGTCGAATGGTTAATAAGTTGGTCAGTTAGTTGAAAATGTACCTTGCCAAGTAGATGAGTATGTAGGTAGTTGGTTGGTTAATAGTTAAATGCTCAGATAGGTAATTAGGTAGCTGAGTACTTATGTGGGTTTGTTTGTTAGGTTGTTCGGTATTTTTTAGTGACAGGTTTTGATAGTTACCCGTCGGTAGATATAAATTTGCGCATTTATCTAGTTGCAGTAGTCGTCGCCATACTGGATGCTTCAAGGTCACAGCAAAATCATGCAACGTTTGCAACATGAACTTCGGATTCAAAGCTAGCGAATACAGCTCAGAACTCTCAGCGTAGCAAAGATAGCAGAGTTGTGCTGTTGACTTAGAGCCGCGCAATTACGGAGGTGAAATCTTAAATTATTCCGTTGCCTTGAAGCAATTTGGTGACTTATTACTCACAGGTACTTAATTCGTTAACACGGTTGGGTAGTTTTATACATTGATGTAATTCATGTCCTTTTGTGCGGTGTAGCTTGAATTGCTAAGGTACGACATGCAAAGTTATAGTAGGAAAACTCTTGGAAGACAGCCATTTGGAAGACCGAGAAGGAGATGGGATGAAAACCATTCTTCTTTCTTGGTTCTACAACCCAGTTGTGGGTCTTCGCCGCTACCTTTTTCGGAGGTTTCCCAAATCTTTGAATAGTGCATTTGTGAGTAGTGAGTGGCCAGCTCACTGCCTCTGCACAATTTCTACTCAATCCTGATTTGACTGCTAGAGCTATCTAGTAGTAAATCATGAGAGACTTGGGTGAGAAATTGCCGCTGAATTTTTCCTACGAAACATCTCAGGGATGAAAACCATTGAGTATTGAAATCTGTAAGAACGCGTTTAAAAATGTGTATTTAAGCTTGAAGTAGACTGCATATTTCTTATCTTGTTTAAGTGTGAGGTACAGAGTAAAGGATGTCTCAGGTATTTTGCGTTATTGAAGTCCCTAAAATGCCACAATTCTGGTGCAGGGACGAGCAGCCAATCTTATGTAGTGAAAGCCTGTGGTCTGCATGGAATCTCTCTTCTCGGTATAAGGATATTCCAGGCTTCCCATAAAATCAACAGCGGGTCAAATGTTTTCGTGTGTAACAAGATTAAATTTGCCGTGTCTGTCCGTTTGCCATATAACAACTCAAAAATACCTGAATGTTTGTATGACTTGAGGATTTCACAGCGGTGATTATGAAGATTTCTACTTTCTGGGTTCATACTGCCTCCGTCATCAGGGCGATGACGGAGGCAGTATGACCTCTGAAACGTTGGTTAACATCGACCAGACTACACAGCGCAATAACCCAGAAGACAGAAATCTTCATACTCTGATGACGGAGGCAGTATGACCTCTGAAACGTTGGTAAACATCGACCAGACTACACGGCGCAACAACCCAGAAGACAGAAATCTTCATACTCATCGCCCTGATGACGGAGGCAGTATGACCTCTGAAACGTTGGTAAACACCTACCAGACTACACAGCGCAAGAACCCAGAAGACAGAAATCTTCACCTGAGAGTATATTTAATAAATTTTATATTCGTTAATTTTAGTAAGATTTGCTTACATACCAGTTTTGTTAACATCGCACAATAAGAAATACTGTTCAAGCAGACCTCTTAGAAATAACCATACCATCTTTTTGTCCCATGATAACTGAGCTCACCTCGGTTATTTGAACATATTGCCCCATTCATGTGTCTCCTTGCTCTTCGTCTGGGAGAACCGCATTTGTGTCTGCCCACATCTAGTACGATATTGATCTACCCTTCACATTTATCCGCTGTGGTGGACGATAGACAGGTGTTCAGCAGTTATGGAAATTCCCAATGAAATGTCTCGTGTGCCGTCAACATGGTGACCTGTCACCAGCACTGCCTGACGAACTATACACGTGTTTATCGTTACATTATGTAGCCTGAAGGGTTACATGTGACTGCAAAGGGGGGGGGGGGACTTTGAATTTTGCCTGATTTATCCTTCCTGTAGTTTACTTGCATTGTACTAAAGTCAAGTCTGACAGAAAATCGGTTTTAACGAAACAAATGTTGATTTATATTTGGTTCTGACATGTTTTCCTTATTCCAATTATACTTATAGTTTAGAATTATAGATTAGTAAAATATAATATACATGTTCTAATTAATTTTTAACCCAATTGGTGAAATTTTATGAAACTTATCATGGTAACCTCGGCAAACAGTTACAAGAGTACACGGCTATATTACCCAGAAGACAACCATATCCTTTTTCACCGCTGTGAGAACCTGGAATATATCATGTAATTTTTAACAAGCATGGAAATGTTTCTTTCTTGTGAAGTTTCACTTAATGCTAAAAATTAAATAATCCGCTTCATATTATAGCATACTGTCCAAACTCAACTCATTATCATAACAGTTTTCAACAATTATGGTTCGAGGAGAAAATATTCTAACATGACTCTAAAAGCCGTAAGTGCGTGTGGAAAATCATTCCATACTTCAGAATTAACGTAATCGTGAAATGCACAATCCATGACGAATGAACAGCCAACGCTCTAGTACATGTTTTAAAGATCAATCAATAATTTTTTCGCCCTTCAACAAATTTCCTGTCGTCAGGAAACAGGGGCGTTCAGTTTTGTCCCATTCCAGAAGTTTTTATGTTTTAGCTACGTTTTGTGTCCGTTGTTGAAGGCACCGCGTGATGTAGACTGGTTCCCCGACATTTCAGAGAACGACAACTCTTTCATATTCAAGATTAAATATTATTATAGCAGTAAAATAATACGTAGCTTAAAGTGAATTCAAGTGAATAGAACTTTCATACTGAAACACACGTATAATAAAGTAATTCATGTGGAACCTAACAAAGGATTAAAATATGTAGAGAAAATTGTAATTTTAGTCTCTAAAATGAAACAATACAAATTAAAATAGTTAGGAAAATGGCATAGGTTTGTATGCCGACTTTGATTTACCATTGGCATACATTCGGCAGTGATATTATCACAAAGGATATGTCAAAATTAATAGGTTTGTTTGTTTTTCAAATAACAATAACTCAGTTGATTTTCAAGTTAAAAAAATTTAATTACACAGAAAGAAAGGTTTTTACAATGCAGTTTTGTTGAACATTTTTGAATTACTTCCGAAAAATAACGTCCGTCAAATGACGCCTTTCCTTCTGTACGCACTCTTACGACCTCTCCTCGAAATTCTGCATTTCTCATTGCAACATTTCTTACCCCACAGTAGCGATGTCCTGGCGAATGGAATCTTTCAGTTCCTGGATGTTGCGTGGTTTGTTTCTGTAGACCTTTGATTTGAGGTAACCCCACAAAAAATAGTCACATACGGACAGGTCAGGAGAGCGAGGCGGCCAAGGGATATCACCTAAACGGGAGATGACGTTGGGGAAACATGTCATATAATTGCAATTCGTCTGCGCAGTTCTGGAAGCAGGAATTTGTTAAGTATTTGGACATAAAGATTTCTGTCTTCTGGGTTATTGCGCTGTGTAGTCTGGTCGATGTTAACCAACGTTTCAGAGGTCATACTGCCTCCGTCATCAGGGCGATGAGTATGAAGATTTCTGTCTTCTGGGTTGTTGCGCTGTGTAGTCTGGTCGATGTTAACCAACGTTTCAGAGGTCATACTGCCTCCGTCATCAGGGCGATGAGTATGAAGATTTCTGTCTTCTGGGTTGTTGCGCTGTGTAGTCTGGTCGATGTTAACCAACGTTTCAGAGGTCATACTGCCTCCGTCATCAGGGCGATGAGTATGAAGATTTCTGTCTTCTGGGTTGTTGCGCTGTGTAGTCTGGTCGATGTTAACCAACGTTTCAGAGGTCATACTGCCTCCGTCATCAGGGCGATGAGTATGAAGATTTCTGTCTTCTGGGTTGTTGCGCTGTGTAGTCTGGTCGATGTTAACCAACGTTTCAGAGGTCATACTGCCTCCGTCATCAGGGCGATGAGTATGAAGATTTCTGTCTTCTGGGTTGTTGCGCTGTGTAGTCTGGTCGATGTTAACCAACGTTTCAGAGGTCATACTGCCTCCGTCATCAGGGCGATGAGTATGAAGATTTCTGTCTTCTGGGTTGTTGCGCTGTGTAGTCTGGTCGATGTTAACCAACGTTTCAGAGGTCATACTGCCTCCGTCATCAGGGCGATGAGTATGAAGATTTCTGTCTTCTGGGTTGTTGCGCTGTGTAGTCTGGTCGATGTTAGCCAACGTTTCAGAGGTCATACTGCCTCCGTCATCAGGGCGATGAGTATGAAGATTTCTGTCTTCTGGGTTGTTGCGCTGTGTAGTCTGGTCGATGTTAACCAACGTTTCAGAGGTCATACTGCCTCCGTCATCAGGGCGATGAGTATGAAGATTTCTGTCTTCTGGGTTGTTGCGCTGTGTAGTCTGGTCGATGTTAACCAACGTTTCAGAGGTCATACTGCCTCCGTCATCAGGGCGATGAGTATGAAGATTTCTGTCTTCTGGGTTGTTGCGCTGTGTAGTCTGGTCGATGTTAACCAACGTTTCAGAGGTCATACTGCCTCCGTCATCAGGGCGATGAGTATGAAGATTTCTGTCTTCTGGGTTGTTGCGCTGTGTAGTCTGGTCGATGTTAACCAACGTTTCAGAGGTCATACTGCCTCCGTCATCAGGGCGATGAGTATGAAGATTTCTGTCTTCTGGGTTGTTGCGCTGTGTAGTCTGGTCGATGTTAACCAACGTTTCAGAGGTCATACTGCCTCCGTCATCAGGGCGATGAGTATGAAGATTTCTGTCTTCTGGGTTGTTGCGCTGTGTAGTCTGGTCGATGTTAACCAACGTTTCAGAGGTCATACTGCCTCCGTCATCAGGGCGATGAGTATGAAGATTTCTGTCTTCTGGGTTGTTGCGCTGTGTAGTCTGGTCGATGTTAACCAACGTTTCAGAGGTCATACTGCCTCCGTCATCAGGGCGATCGCCCTGATGACGGAGGCAGTATGACCTCTGAAACGTTGGTTAACATCGACCAGACTACACAGCGCAATAACCCAGAAGACAGAAATCTTCATACTCACCGCTGTGAGAACCTCAAGTCTTACATATTTGGACATAGCGCGTCGAAGTCACTGTAACTGAAGTATCCCCCTCTTCAAAAAAAAATGAGTGCCAACGATCCCAAATTTAACAACGCCGCACCACATAGTTACTTTTGTGCTGTGGACAGGTTTTTGGTGTAGCTGTCGTGGGTTCTACGCTGCCCGGTACCTACAACTTTGTTTGTTCACAGCCCCATCTAACTGGAAACGTGCTTCGTCACTCATCATTATTACCGTATCTTCATTAAGAATGCCGAGCATTGTCTCAGAAAATTCTCTTCGTTGCGCGAAATCTCCTTGGAGCAGTTTTTGGACTATCATTATCTTGTACGGATGAAATTTTAAGTGTTTGTGTAGGATGAGACGTACGGACCGATCTGACATCCGCAGCTTGGCACCGAGCAGAACGCCTCGGGCTTCTGAGAACTGCCAATCTCAATCTCTCAAAGTTTTCAGGGGTAAGCACAGACGCGGGAATGCCAGGTGGTTTCCTCCTCATCACAGACCCTGTTGTCCTAAATGCATCGACCCACCTGAGTATCTTGTTACGATCAGGGACGTTTCCGCGGCGCTCCACATTGAACTGTTTACGGAAAAGGCGCTGAACGGCAATTACGGATTCACCACTTTTTGAACGACAAACACCCGATGCTCGCGGGTCCACGGTGCCATGGCTACTGAAACTGCGTCATCTAAGCTGTCTACTAGCAATGGGCGGAAATCCTCCTCCTTGCCGAGTACTAGCCATTCGAAAAACATTAGTTTCCTAAGCCGCAACCTTTATTATTTATTTTTACTTTCTCGGAACTTAAAAAATATTGAAGATTCTCTCGCTTATTATTTTAAATGGATTTTAACGCATTTTGTAGTTTGTCATTTCCTTCTAATTCTGCCACGTCAGACCACTTATCTATAACGCTTATTACCGAAGCTTAGCAGGGTTTTGAATCGCCTTAAACCATGATTTGATTTATATTTATATTGTAAACTATCTGTTACAATTAATTAAAATAATTTACAGTGCATCTGTTTCTAACAGGTAATGTAGATGTTACATCCTATTAAAATTTTAGCAATATCGAATCTTCTACACATTAACTGTTCCATAAGGTGATATATTTTTCACTAATGTTTTCAAAAACAAAATTAGTTTTGTCTTCCATATTTCTATATTTGATTCTGTTCGTGTACGTATATTGGCTTTGTCTGGTTGTTGTCAGGCATTGAAATAAATTAAATTAATTGAATTATTGCACAGTAAACGCGGTATGTCCGTATATAAACAGAGATTTTAAAATAAATTTAAACATCAAAAGTTTTCCTTGATAACTTTTTTTTTTTTTTTTTTTTTTTTTTTTTTTTTTTTTTTTTTTTACTTGGAACGGAATGGAAACGCCGCAGGCCTCTGGCAGCAAGCTAGGAATTATAACACAGTAAAATGATTGCAATTGCAGCGTGGCTGGAAGTGTTGCTGATGTATTTGTCACTCTGATATTTACGCCAGATACGCTATTGGGTATCGAAAGTTTGCTTTGCTTTTTTCACAGCAAAAATTGAAAATAAAACACTTCAACCCGAGTGAACCAGCTGCCTGACAGATTCCTCCGGACTAAGATGTTATGTTAACGGCACTTCAGTATTTTCCCGACTTCAGTCAGACTTCTGTAGAATATACCTGAGGGATTTATTTCGCCGAGAAATTAATACAGTAGACTCCCGATTATCCTGGTTGGTTGGGAAATATGTCGAAACCCCGGATAATTCGAAAAAAATATAAAGAAAAACACGAAAATATAACAAATACATAAGTTTATTTATATATATATACATTACTTACTTTTTAATATTTACTAACAGCAGAAAAGATTTTATATAAAATTTAATATAGTCCATACCAACTATTTTAAAAAAAGGATTCCAACGGGTATTAATAAGGTTCTATTGTCTCAAGTTTCAGGTTTTAACTACAATTGATATATCTTAAAACATTAAACAATGTTTTAATATGTATTCCTTTCTTTTTAAATGTTCTGACTTTCACAGCAGATTTTCAAATTAATTTATATTTAAACCAGATAGAACCCGGTTGATCCGCCCCCGTGTAATTGGGAGTCTTGTGATTTGGCAAAACAAAACAAGAATGACTAAGAAATTAGAAACTTTTTAATTTTCTATAGTTTGAGATTTATTTACTCGTTCCTTTTCTGAAGTGATCAGTTATGTGAACAGCTTTATTTACGTGGTTAATTTGAAATTGAAAGAGTTTTATGCCAGATTTAAATGTTAAAGTTCAAATTCTAGCACCCCGGATAGAATTGTTAGGCCTTGATTTTATTGGTTAATATTTTCTGCTGAAAGAATTGAGGCATTTATTTTTATGTAAAATAATGTAAAGTTATAAGATTCCATCGACAAAACTGTTGAAATAATAATACTTTATGTAGTCTTGTAATTAATCCTGTATTGAATGTTTATCCAAATAAGCAAAAATCTATATTTTGAGTTTATCTAAATAAACAAAAAATCAGTTTATGCAGTTTTCTTTGGAAGTATCTATTAAGAGGCTTTGTGCTGTTACGTAAAGTGTTTATTAACGTTCGTTGAGATTGAAATGGCTCGGTAAAGTTTTCATAAGATTTTCCAATATAAAATTTAATCAAGATATGTTTTTCCGCCCTCGAGTCTTTATTTTTAATGCGCAAGTACGAGTGGACGGACGGAGAAATTTTAATGGACTCTCCGAGTGTTAACAACCACGCCTGAGAACCTGTTCTCATAACAGAATCTTTTAACGTTATGCACGCTCCCTTATACACATATTTCTCTCCTACCTTTTCAGAACCATAGCATAATTTTAATTATACTCGTAGAGTTTAAACAATATCGTTTACATTCTAAAGCTCTGTACATTGAATATTACGAATACAATTTCGTCAAATTTCTCATAGAATTTGAAACTGTCTAGCAGAGATTAAATACAAGTTGGTCTAATTTGCAAATGCTTACCACTAACGGATCTTTAGAATCACGATATGACACGAAACATTTTAATTAGTGAAATTTAGAGAGAAAATTAAACACCTGTTGGACGTGTGTCAGCAAGGTTGACTCCATTTCATCCCCCGCTCTCCTCTGATTGATTCGTAATATTGTGACGTCAGCGAGCTAATTGACCTGTTAAAGATAACTTGGGTATTGACAAGTAATCTCCTCTCTCCTCCGTACGAGAATGAAGCATAAACCAGGGAAATCAGAAAGTTTCTTTATTAACTTGCAGACACATTTCTCATTTTAAACTTTTTATGCTGTGTTATAAATATACATTTGTATGTAACCAGTCTGTCATATGATTTTGGAGGAAAACATGTTATAACTGCATGGAACATGCTCTGTACTACTTATCAAACTGCAAAAGTGCATGGCATGTCACGTTGTTGCGTTAAATATTATGGTTATCATAAACTTTGCCGTTTCCGCTAAATTTATAACACGAAGAGCTCAAATTCTCACCAACATAACCTTAGCAATATGGCTATAAGCATGCTAACTGCCAGGTAACGTTGAAATAGGTTTTAGTAGATAACTCACTTCTCGGTTGTAGCGCCGTATAGTCTGGTAGAAGTTTACCGACGTTTCAGTGTTCTTTGCTGCCTCCATCTTCAGGGTGACCATCCTGAAACGTTGATAAACTTCTGCCAGATTACACGGCGTTACAACCCAGAAGACAGCAATCTTTAAAAGACCTTCATCTTAAGGAAGGAAATAATAAGATATCTACACTTTATTTAGATATAACTTTCACATTTGTTTCTTGTTTAATTGTGTGACTTGTAATTTGTAAGTTGAAAACAATAACAAATTACAGGGTTTGTTGCGAATTTTACATTATGAGAACAGGTTTCTATGTTGAAGATTTCTGTCTTCTGGGTGCACGGTGCAACAACCCAGAAGACAGAAATCTTCATACTCATCGCCCTGATGACGGAGGCAGTATGACCTCCGAAACGTTGGTTAACATCGACCAGACTACACAGCGCAACAACCCAGAAGACATAAATCTTCATACTCATCGCCCTGATGACGGAGGCAGTATGACCTCTGAAACGTTGGTTAACATCGACCAGACTACACAGCTCAACAACCCAGAAGACAGAAATCTTCATACTCATCGCCCTGATGACGGAGGCAGTATGACCTCCGAAACGTTGGTTAACATCGACCAGACTACACAGCGCAACAACCCAGAAGACATAAATCTTCATACTCATCGCCCTGATGACGGAGGCAGTATGACCTCCGAAACGTTGGTTAACATCGACCAGACTACACAGCGCAACAACCCAGAAGACAGAAATCTTCATACTCATCGCCCTGATGATGGAGGCAGTATGACCTCTGAAACGTTGGTAAACATCGACCAGACTACACAGCGCAACAACCCAGAAGACAGAAATCTTCATACTCATCGCCCTGATGATGGAGGCAGTATGACCTCTGAAACGTTGGTAAACATCGACCAGACTACACAGCGCAACAACCCAGAAGACAGAAATCTTCATACTCACCGCTGTGAATCATTCAGGCTTCTATGTCCCTTGCTCGAACATTTCATTTTGTAGTTTACTCTCACTCGTCCACAAGGAAATAGAGGTTTATGGTATTATTATACCCGTGTATTTGTCTATCCTCACAGTCAGCTTAGGGATCACTTGGGCCATTTCATGAATGTCGGCGCTTTGCACTGAAACACGTGCACTTGTAATCCTCTGCCATCAACAAGATAAATGAAACAACCGTGAGACTGCAAAGCTAACACCATTAAGTGAAATCAGCAGACATTTTATATGAAGAGAGGTGTTTTAGAAATATATTGTATTTATAATCTTCTAATTGGGCACGATAAAAATTATGTTTCGTGACTGCAATTTTATGGTTGTTTGGTCAGTCTACATTCGATTCCACTCCACTCGATATACGTATATGACTTTCGACAGTCGATTTCGGAACGTGTTAACACATTAGGTTAAGCCAAAAAGCACACAGCTTTATCTTTTTTAGACGCCTTTGAAATTCTGCGGAGCTCATATTTTTACGATTTCTCTATTTACATACGTAAATCTAACCTTTATTCTACTGCCTTGTACAAGTAACTATTGGTTTAATTGAAGCATCTTAATTGTACTTGGTATGAACACCATACCACTATAGACCACACCACGTTTTAATTTTAATTTTCATAACAAAATACCAACATGGCGGCTGCTCGAAATTTGTATATGGGAGTAATAAAATTCAATTCATTTATTAAAGTGCTTAACAACAGCCAAAAAGGTCAATAACAGCCAAGCACTAACAATATAAACATTACAATACAAAAACAAATAAACAATAAACTAAATATAAAAATGTCAATGTTAATTTATTACAAAATAATAATCAGTAATAAACTAAATATACCTAAGTAATATAATTCAATTAAAAATACTAAATAAAACAAAACAGAAAAAATTATAAAATTAATACCACAAAATAAGATAAAATACAGTCAGCACAGGAAATGAATAAACAAAAAAAAAGATGATTATTGTTTAAAAAGCTGACTGACATCAGTAAGCAAAATACGATCTTTGTTAAAGATGTCAATGCTCCTACAGACTGCATTGGCAGCAGAAACACATCTGGCAAAGGGACTGGCCTTGAAATTACGTTGTACAGTAAAGGTAGAGTAGTCTCTGATAGACCTAGTAGGTATGCAGAGACTAACTGTATCAAAAACAGATGAGCAAATGATTTTGCCTTTAAAAACATTAATGAGGAAATAATAATAATAATAGTTCAATTCCTTTGTTGAGTGTTTGCCAACAGCAAGGTAAGGTAATGAAATGTTGTGTAGTAATGGATTTTCGAAGAATATATAATTTCTCTAAAGTGATTTTATAGATCACAAAGCATACTTAGTCGTCAAGTCTTGAGCGTGGGTCTTGACCACTCAAACACCGGGCACATGAGTTTGAATCCCACTCGAGGCATTGGTAAATGTCCGCATTTTCTCTGTGCTGTGTGTAGATTGAAAATCTTATTACGAATCAATTCTCTATCTTTGGTGTGTCATTCATTGTTTGTTGCGTTATTTCTGCCAGAGAAGTGGGGTAAACTTTATAAAGAACAGGTAGCCTACGTACCACATTCAGTTTATTTGTATAAAACAGCTGTACGCCGTGCTCTTGCGGCAACTTCTCCGTCACGTCACGTATGCGTGTAGTCTAATCACAAACTCTGGATGCCAGTGCAGTAAATCTCTGGCATGTTAGGAACGTTGTTTAATTCAGCGGAGCGGCTTCTGGGCTCGATGTTCGAGTAAGTAACATGCATTCAAACGGAAAACGAACATGTGTGTACATATCTGTGAGGAAATTTAGTTGAAAACAATGTGAGTGTGACACTTGTGTAATGATCCTAATAAATAATAATAGAAGATTGCTGTCTCCTGAGTTGTTGCGCTGTGTAGTCTGGTAGAAGTTTACCGACGTTCAGAGGTCCTTGCTGCCTCCATCATCAGGACGATCTTCAGACTCATCGCCGTGGAAACCTTAAATCCTAACAAAATAATAACCCATTTACAAAAATGAACAAGATTAAATGTGGTAGTATTTTATGACGCCATGTTCTAAGAACGTATTGAAACTTATGAAAGGTTACAAATTTATAATGCTAGTGCAAAGAGTCGGATCACATATTCAAAATGCTAAAGGGATAAAGTACGGTAGACACAAGAATCCGTCACTGATACAACAGATTAAAAACTAAATTTGATTTCTTATGAAGGTTTAATATCCTAGGCAAAATACATGACGCATATGAATTTCACTGCACATACAGGACGCTTTTATATGAATTTTTCTGTGCTGTCAATCTAGTGTGATTACATACTTGTATCATTACTTTCCAGTACGTTAGTTTGTATGAACAGCATGACGTTGGATGCCACTTCATATCGGTTTTAATTTTCTGTCCTCTGTAATAGCAACATGAAATCCTTGCGAAATGAGACGGCAGAAAGAATGTTTGCTTACATGTTATCTCCCTGATAGCCTGTATGGTAATATGTGTGCCAAGAATATGGAATTTGCATTAATGTATTTATTTTTATTAAAATTGAAAATAATACTGTGACTACACAAACATATTTTCGTTTGTTAATGTTGATTAATGGGAGCTTATAATATAACATGTTACATTTATTTAATGTAAGTTGTAAACGTGTTTATAAACGTTGTTCTGAAAGTCCTCTTTTTTGTCGATCATGTGATGAATGTTAAATTAAAATTAAATACGTAAAATGACGCGGTAAGTACTCATTCATCGTCTGAACGATGACTTATGGAAAGTATTTTGGGTAAATATATTTGATTATATTGAAGTTACTTTTGAGAGATCGTAACATTTTTAAAAATATATTTAACTTGTAAGTTTTAATATTTCACACCCCTAAAACGCATCAGTCCCAAGTGAATGTTTTTTTGTTTTTTTTTTCAAATTTATTGTTTTTTATCTTCGAACTTCTTTGATGGGATATTTTCGTTTAGTCTCTTGTGTGATCGGCACAAAGAAATTCCAACTCTTACTTCTTGAGGAAGGGAATTTATTTTCACACACAAAGTCACAACCTGTTCCGGGACCTGTAATAGACGTCGTCGATCGTCGGCTGTCGTCAACGAGACGCCATAGTATGTCTCCAGGACAAGGGGAAAGAGGTAAACACAACTTTACCTTCAGAATTCTCTGTCGGAACCGACTCATGTGGAAGTACAAAAGTTTTGGTTTTGGAGTGGATTGGAAGTCCAATAGATAAAGTACGAGGGAGAATACAATTGGAGCGGAAATAAGCATTATTTCTTAGAAGTTGGGTTAAGGATTGTGTGCGCGTGCGCTGTGGAGAAAATTAACCTTTAGCACATGCATAAATGACAGTATTTTAAAATCACACGAGTATTCAGTCTGCGGTAGCCGGTGATTCTTATGTAGCCCTTGTACATATTCTCCCGGTATTATGTCATTATATAGAAAGTAAAATAGTTACTTGATACCAAAAAACATTCAGTTTTGATGTTAAAAATATAAAGCAGTAACTATCACTGTGAGAAATGTTTAAGCTTAATGGCGAACGGCAAATCAAGAATTAGAACTCGTCTTACTGATAACATTAAGAGGGATGCATGTGAACAGCTAGGAGAGGAATTAAACCTGTTATTCAGTGTTTTATTGAGCAAAAGCGACGTTAAGTATCTTTGATTTTGTTACAGAAATTTGAGTAAATTTGTAAACGTTTTTGTAGTAGTAAGCCTAGCTTAGTACAATCTCTAATAAACTGTCATTAAGTGTCATTAAATTTATAATTTTAATGTTGGGAGTTTATGAAAAAGATTGATTTGGTCTCAAGTCTGTAAAAGGTTGAGAACCCCTGTCATAGATAATAGATTTATTTTATGAAGGGAACATAGACTCGTGGCATCATAATATCCATGCCCATCAACTTTTTAACTGGTTGACTTATTCTCATTAAATTTGGTACAAGCTTCTTGCTACTACACTAACTAACTAACTAGATGGCTTACCGAACCCGAAGGTTCATCACCGAATTAACCAAAGCCCTCCTGGGCCAACAAAATCCAGTTTCCTTCAACTCCTATCTCCCATAGATCCCGCCTGAGATTATCCTCCCATCTACGTCTAGGTCTCCCCAGCGGTCTCTTCCCTTCAGGTTTCCCAACCAGTACCCGGTGCACACCTCTTGTCCCATCCATGCGCGCTACATGTCCCGCCCATCTCATTCTTCTCGACTTAATCACCCTCACAATACTGGGGGAGCAGTACAGATTTTTAAGCTCGTCATTGTGCAGTTTTCTCCACGCCCCATCGTCTTCCCTCTTAGGCCCAAATATCCTCCTCAACACCCGATTCTTGCTACTACACACCATATGGAAATAATACAAGCTCTTAAACAGTACGTAACAAAGCTGTTTTGTATGTTGAGTGTTTGTTGGTTCCAAACCTGACTAAAGGATCGTCGCTTTTTGATTTTCCACAAATTATTCCATGAGTTCCAAAGACTTTTATCAGGAAGTCGACTTGCTCATACACATTCCAAGCACGTGTAATCCATTTCAGTCTTTCCTTTCCTGAACGAAATGTTTGTCTGTCACGATGAGGCAAGAAGGCAGGTGTAAAATGCATCTTAACTGTATAATCTCTTCTCTTTTTGAGTAGACTGCTCTGTAATCAGCATTACAGCGAACAGTGGTACAAAGCTCTTGTCCACGGTACAGATACAAAACTGGCGTTACCAATTTTGTCACACACCCTTAGCTTCACCGCTGTGGCACAGACAAACTAATGGACATATTGTTTATAGTCTTTTAGGAGTAATTAGACTGAACGATGCGAGGTAAAGCTGGAAACAATGTGGAAACCTGTAGCGTTTAACAAGCGTGTCTCTGGAAACCTATAAAGGGAATTTATTAGTAAGTCATTTTAAAACTTTTATTCCAACGAGTAACTATAAATTATCTTCTTATAACAAAAATATAACTAAGTTATGGCACAATATGGGAAATCATAAACGTAAAGTTTATATTTCCTGTTGGTGTCAGAGCAGGGAAGCATCCGTGCACGTGGCGGTGGTAGAATTAATCGTAGGCCCAGTCGTCTCTTTCATGCTCTCTTGATCTATCCATCTTTCTGTTAGTCTTCCAATACGCCACTTTCCTCGTGAACTGTAATATAATTTCTTCAGGATACCAAATTCTTCCATGATATCACGTGTGTCCATTTATTTCTGTAGTATGTATTTGTCTGTAATATTAATAATACGTAATTTCTTTCTATTATTTCAACTTTTGTCTTTATATAAATTTTTTGTAAGTCCTGCAATCTCAAAAAGTTTATCAACTATTCTGTTACTTTAATTCCTCTTTCGAATTGATGTTTCTTGCAGTAAATATGAAGAAGGAGATTTGGCTATATAAGAATTTCGTAATGCTTCTGAAATAGTTACTTTAGAGTGCATTTAAAATTAAAATCTGTCACCTTATTTTCTTGGCAGGTATTATCAGTGCTTATTCGTATAATGATGCTGCAAAATAAGTGGACATAACATGTATACACAAATGGCAGATAAAATCAGTATTTTCCTCAAGACGAAGTTAAAGATAAGAGAACTGGTTTTAAAATGGTAGCGAAGCGGTAAATATACTAACCATCGTTTTTGTCGCCAAGCCATTTCAATTAGTCGGGTTTTTGTCAGATATTGTATCCGATATACATCGGACACAGAACAGTGAATTTTGAATAGGAAGTTGGGGCAACGTACATTATGATTGCTTACAGCCTTGTACTTGTTTTAAAACGTCATTTGGATATTCATTTGTAGACTAATTGTGAAATAATCACGTTCCATTAATGTGTGTATAATTACTTTCAATTTAATAATCCATTTTTAAATCTGTTTCATCACAATCTAATAGAACTCTAGGCAAAATTAAGCCGCAATTTTAGCAATGTGATTGAACGACGAAATAAATTAATAATATCCTAGCTGTAAGAATATCTATCAGACTCAAACTTTGATTTCTTTAACGAATAAAAAATTAGATATTCTTGATTCAGAGCACATAATGCTAAAATTAACATTATTTACATTTTTTTATAATCTCGTAGTTTCGCCTATTATCGTCCCCATCCGCAACTTCAATTTGTTTCCAATTTTCTTTATTCTTTGTTTAATATGTGTAATAAGGAAATGTAATTCTTATTTGATTTCATTCCACAGGAAATCGCTATTTCCATATTCTAAGCCACATGAATCCAATCTAAACCGTCAAAAATGTTTATTAAAAATCCAATTTAATGTTAATATTACATTTGAATTTATATCGATTATACACCTGAAGATGGTTCATTGAAAACCGAAACATGTCGTGAAAAAGATGATGCTCTAATTGCAAATCGAATATTTCGATAGATAGAGCATCATTTTAATATATTTTAAATATTAAATATTAATTGTAGTTATAATATTTTAATATTTTAATATTTAATAAAATATTTTATTGTGATTAGACGGTTAAAATTAAACAATTAAACAACAAACAGTCATCCCATTTGCGTGCACCCAGGTCATCTACATGATGTAATTTTAATATGTAAACATTTATTGAATCTGTTAAGGATTAGAGGAAGAGAGTGGGGAGATTTGAAAATTAGAAGTCCACGCGTGGTGGAAAACGTAAAAAAAGCCAGTATAATAAGCAGAGGCCGTGGTTAAAGATTCCATCGTTCTTGTAGGGGTAGGAAATTGTCCGGTGGCGTGTACACAAAATGAATGACTTCCGATCTGTTCGACAGGATGCAACCTGAAGTATCACCCGACCACACCCTCTTTATTTAACCACTCTTGAAATCGTAATTCTGAAACAGACGCTTCAGATTAACGCCTCCCTTTTGCGCTGGACCCACAAGTTTCTAATAGATAACCCAGCGACTCTAGAAAACGGAAGTGTTTTAGTAAACTAGGAACAGCTGCAGAGACGGAGCAGTCTTTGATCTGACATGCTTCATGTATTATCTTCCGGTGTGACGACGTGCGTGTTTTCAAATCGAGGTGATACTCGAAGTTCGTCGTCCGAGAGGTTCAACAAGACGTGGTCGGCCTCAAACTGCTGAATGATTGTGTCAATCAGATTCTGTTTTATTGCACTTTGGTTTTCAAATATGGAGATTTACTATTTTATTCTCCCCTTATTTCGTACGTTCATTACATCCTTTTTCGACTCTTTCTTCTGCTCCGTTCGCCTTTCTCTTGTTTTTCTTTTGTACTTATTTATTACTGTTTAGCTCTCTTTCCTACTGTGTTTTATTGCATTTTTTATCAATTCTTCCTATTTGTTGCCAATCCTTCTTTTCTGTTTTCTTTATCTGTTTCCTTCTTTTTAGTTCATTCCACTCCTCTATTTCAGCTGTCATTATGCCCTCTGCCCTGTTCCAGGTCAAAATCAACTACGAGGTGCGATCGGAAAGTTTAAAGACTGCGCCTATGAAAACCCGTACACTTATCTCAGGTATTAAATTCATCCATCACCCTCGAAGTAGTTCCCCCGGGAGTGAACACAACGATCCCAGCGCCGCTGCCAAGCCTGGAAGCATCCCTGGAAATCTTTCTTTGTCAGCCTGTCAAGCACCATCTGCGATTCTGCCTAAATCTCTTCTATCGTCTCAAATCTCCTTCCCTTTAGCTGAATGTTCATCTTTGGGAAGAGGAAGAAGTCACACGGAGCTAAATCCGGCGAATAAGGAGGGTGCGGGATGACGGCCATGGTGTTTGAGGCCAAAAACTGCCGAACTTTGAGGGCGGTGTGCGCTGGCGCGTTGTCGTGATGCGTCGCATGTGGAGTTCTTCCTTTAGAATCAGCTGACAGGTCCCATAGCCTATTCCAACAATGTCGCACAAGTCGTTGATGGTACGATGTCGATCTTCGTGAATGGCCTGCCGAATCTTCGTAACATTTTCGGGCGTTGTGCTCGAAGATGGTCGTCCAGAACGCTCGTCATCATCGACAGAGGTTCAGCCATTTTTAAAACGTGAATGCCACACAAAAGTTTGTGCACGACCCATTGCGGACTCCCCAAATGCTTGCTTTAGCATTTCATAGGTTTCCGTAGCGGTTTTGGAGAGTCTTTGGCAAGAGATTCAGGCAGAATCGCAGATGGTGCTTGACAGGCTGACAAAGAAAGATTTCCAGGGATGCTTCCAGGCTTGGCAGCGGCGCTGGGATCGTTGTGTTCACTCCCAGGGGAACTACTTCGAGGGTGATGGATGAATTTAATACCTGAGATAAGTGTACGGGTTTTTATACGCGCAGTCTTGAAACTTTCCGATCGCACCTCGTACTTTGCTTTCGTAAAACTCATACGTTGTTTTCTCGTGTTTTATTTTCACTGTCTTCCTGTCTGCAATTCTTCCTGTTAAATTAATTGTAAGCGCTTAACCTTCTACAAACTGCTCTTGTCTCTGTTCCGTTTCGTCAGGTCTGCAACCACAATTATCTAATTACAGTTCTGCATTGTGTTCGTTAACGTAACTTCCTTCATGCTTCCATTTCTCCGTCTTCTATATTTTAAGCTTTTGTGTCTGTCTTTAGTAAAAGACGGTATCTAAACACTGAAGATGGCTGTCTTCTGTGCTGTTTCGCCGTGTAGTCTGGTAGAAGTTTATCGACGTTTTAATGGTGCTTGCTGCTTCAGTTGTCAGGGCAATGAATCATCAGTAAACTTCTACCAGACTACACGGCGCAACAATTCAGAAGACAGGCATCTTAATACCCGTCTCCTTGAGAACCTGAAATCTCACTATCTAAACACTGCACTGAGAAAAATCTTAATCTGTGTAGAGGTAAATAGGTCACTTTGTCATATTTGTCCATGAATGCATCCGAAAGGTTTATATGTCTGTTACTGTCGGGCTATGTTCCCAGAGCTTTATATCCTGTCAAGATTTCCATAAGCCACTTTACAATTCAGGTACTTTTTGGGGGGGTCAGAGGTTCCATCCCGCTCTGAAGCGACAGTTTCATGTTTACTAAAGAAAACTTCCACAGTGCAACAAAGTTCTAGAACAATTCACTTCGAGAGTACACAGAAACCACGGTATAAAAAATGTTCCTTGCACTGACAGTTGGCAAGTCTGCTACCGGGTAGATAAAACATTCAGAATTCTGTTTACATAATTTCTAATATAAATAATATTTTACTTAACTTTCTAATCTCGAAATTAATTCAACAAAACTGAAAATGAAGATGATTCGATCAAATTTAATGTAGAGCTGCTATACCGAATGCTAACGAAATCGGTCGAAGATTCTGGGCTCTGTTAAATTACTAGCGGACTGACGGACGTGTCGGAAATAATAGACCGTTATTAATTTGCTTTTAAATCCGTGTGAAGCGTAAATACTATTTTACACTGAGATTAAAATATTTTTTCGAATGTATTTAAATATATAGCTTAAATCACAAGACAGACCAGATAAGAATATAGCCACATGTGGGGATTTCTTCTTACGATTTTTAATGTTCGAAGTATACTAATCATGAAGTTTTAAAGTTGACTTCACGAATAACACTGTTTACAGTTCCATATGCCCTTTTTAAATGTATTATTACCTGCTACAGTGACTGATGGTCTGTAACACGAGGCATGACGGAATATTTTACGGTGAAAACACAACAAAATGGTGAAGTTCTCTCCGTCTCTGTCTGCATTCACTTTCAGTGAGCTAATATTTATAAATTCCCTGACTACAACAGACTTCAGAAACCAGTGAAAGTAAGGGGCTGTGGCGCGCATAGCTAAGACATTATTCAAAAATTTGGAGAATGTGGTAGCTCCACTTGTGAGGCGTGACATCAGACACCTCACACGTCTTGGGGGCGGTTACATTGATTACACTGTGGTTGAAACTGTGGCAAAATTTTCCGTCGCGATAAACATTTTGTGATAGCGACACAAATATAACTAACGTACCCACAAGGGTGTGAAGCCTTGTTCTCCACTCCACGGACCAGTTCGATAATTCACTCTTTGACTTCACAACTTCGTCTCGTTTTGAGATTTCGTTTTATATTTCAGTTTGCTTTGCTGCCTAATTTTCTCTCTTTGTCATTTCAATGTTTATTTCGTTCTATCGTTCAGTGTTGACTGACTGTATTTTAAAACTTCGCGTTTCCTTCTTCCTTATTAATCCATTTAATCTATTTCTTTGCCTCTCTCTATCATAATCTCATTCTGTTATGCATACTCTTCTCTTGATACTGCTTCGTGTTTGTTGATTGCTTATCTCGGAATTCGCTTAGGAATATTTCCATCTTTTTGTATAATATTGTTACATCATTAATACTTCTGAAATGTATCTCGTATTTTTCACTATGCAAATTAAGATTTTATACTTTCCATTCTTGGATATCTGTTCTTCAAATATTTTTACGGAGATAAAGTCGTGTACAATCAGATGGGTGAGAAATGTAGCACGCATTGGGGAGATGATGAACTCGCAGAAAGTCCTAATTGACAATGCTAAAGGAAGAGGCCGCGTAGAAGAACTGTGCGTAGATGTATAATATTAAAAGGGATATTAAATTAGGGCGTAAGGATATTAACTTCATTCAAGTGGCCCAGAAGAGAATTCGACCGAAGGTTTCTTGAACACACAAAAGAAACTTTGGATGTAATAAAATTAATTTTTTTGAGGACTCTGATCTATTGAGCGAGATTTCAGGTTCTAACGGCGTCGAATATGAAGATGGTTGTCTTCTGGGATGTAGCGCCGTGTAGTCTGGTAGAAGTTTACCGACGTTTCAGAGGTCCTTTCTGCCTCCATCAATACGTCTGTCGTCCTTTACATGGTCAAACAACCCATAAGACAGCCATGTTCTCTGTTCCATTGAGTTTGTTACACTGGTGAGATTATTATTATTATTATGTCCATATGTACATAGTATTTTTTCGAAAAGCCATAAAATCAAACCACTAAAATATTGTGACATCAAAGTAATGGAAAAAAAAATATCAGATACAATTTACATTAAAGCGTACTGTAATACTCGTGTGTTCTGCTAGAATATTTATGAATCTCTGGTGTATTCGTGATACAATAAAAATATACTTGGTACATTAGCGTATGTTTGAATTCTCGCCTAAATATGTAGCCAAAATATAATTACAGTATAATCTGTGGTGGCCATATTCTATCCAAGTATATTTCTTCTCTGATGTGCCACGAACGTCTTTCGGGCCAAAGTCGCGTCGCGCAGTAATTTCACCTGAGCTGCTTAACACAACGATCAGTGCTGATGACAGCTTCAAAGTTTCAAAAGACCGACCGCTTAAAATCGAATAAATTAATTCAGTTAGCTTCCGATCAAAGCCATTCATTCGTCATTTCTTCTCATATCTTAGTATTCCTTACTGTCTTTTAAAGAAATTCAACGCTACGCCGCATCGCTGCTTGTGATAAATTGACGTCATTTCAATGCACTCAAGAGTCTGGAGTAGGTTTATGTTGGATGATTTGAGCCCTAAGGATCACCATACGATTCTGTCAGGAAGATAAACTACTCTAGGTGACCTGTGTAACCCACAACATAATTCAAAAATTGAAGGCGCTTTAATACTATTTTTATCTCCTCCCAAAGATCAACTTAACAACACATTTACATCCTCAGATGTGTGTTGTTATGCAGGACTGCAACAAAGTCCCTTGTTGAGCTTTACGAAGTCCCTGTCATCAAGTGTAATGTAATTTCCACCTCGGAGCAGAACAGTCGAGCTAAAGGGTAATCCCCGGGGAAGGTTACATCACGTGACTAGCATGCAAACGAAGTCCATAATGCCACTGTGGTTCTACTGGTAAACCAAAAATTGCGTCCAGACTTTTGAATGGTTCCTAACGGTTTAACACATTTTGAAACCACAAATAAAGTATAAGAAGAATCATATATCTATGTTTGTCTGTGATGCTGCAATTGGTTTTGAAAAAGCTAAAGGAAAATAATGTATGTTAATGTTTTGTTAAAAGAATTTGTGACGAAAAATAGTACGAGGGGTGGCTAATATGTTCCGTTGTAAATATTTTAATTTATTTTCTTGGTAACGGGACTTACAACCGATATTATATTGATATTATGAGCACATTAAATTCAGAAAATGTTTGCTACCTTGTAGTTCAAAGTCTTTTTTATCGGTGTCCTACTTAGAAGTAATGATACTGACATGTACAATGTTTTTTACGTGTTATAAACAGAGAGGTTAAGAGAATATTTGGAGTGAGATCAAATAAGTAACGAGAGGACGGAAAGAATTACCATATGAAAATTTTAATTATTCCTATCATCAACTGCTATTTTACGATGACTAAACTAAGTATAAATTTAGAAACGTCGATTTCCTCTTATTGTATTTGGTGGCCCTTATAATATTTACTGATCGATACATATTGTGAAGTTGTTCATTCTGTAATTTTCTTACTGTCGAATTGTCACTCTCAATTTTAGATCTCAGTAGGCTTATTCCCCTCTGTATTTTATTTTCTGACATCGTCAGTTATGTCCTTTTAGAATTAAGTTTCAAACATACACACACACATTAATAAAAAAGTTTTGTGTTTAATAGTCCTAATAACATCTGTTGAAGATTAACACGTTTTAAAGCTATGTTATCCATTCTAAAATCAGAAAATGTATGCGTAGTAGGAGCGGTAGTCTTAGTCCATTCTTTCCTGCACACAAATGTATTGATATATAAGGATAAAGTATTTGCATGTGGGGAGGGGGGATAAGAGAAACTACCTGACCAATCAACGTACAAAGCCCTGAAGACTGGTTCACGCGCCATGAATTGTAATGAGCTCCATCAGAACAGTCTACATTATTGAATCAGAAATTGAGTTATTATTGATGTAATACAAAATTCAAATTTATCAACTTAATCTCTTTCCGACATCGGCAAGAGTTGCCTGCGGCTTTATTTCACGTGAAAACTTACAAGGCGAGGAAACTCTAACTTATTCCTTTGTACAAATTCTTTCTTGGTAGTTTTTTTTTTGTCAACAAATTAATCCATTCTCTGGACCACGAAAGCCCATCGACATATTTACAAAAGTATGATTTGAGGTTTTCACAGCGGTGAGTATGAAGATTTCCGTCTTCTGGGTTGTTGCGCCGTGTAGTATGGTAGATGTTTACCGACGTTTCAGAGGTCATACTGCCTCCGTCATCAGGGCGAAGAGTATGAAGACTTCTGTCTTCTGGGTTATTGCACTGTGTAGTCTGGTAGTGTTAACCAAAGTTTCAGAGGTCATACTGCCTCCGTCATCAGGGCGAAGAGTATGAAGACTTCTGTCTTCTGGGTTGTTGCACTGTGTAGTCTGGTCGATGTTAACCAACGTTTCAGAGGTCATACTGCCTCCTTCATCAGGGCGATGAGTATGAAGATTTCTGTCTTCTGGGTTGTTGCGCTGTGTAGTCTGGTTGATGTTTACCAACGTTTCAGAGGTCATACTGCCTCCGTCATCAGGGCGATGAGTATGAAGATTTCTGTCTTCTGGGTTATTGCACTGTGTAGTCTGGTAGTGTTAACCAAAGTTTCAGAGGTCATACTGCCTCCATCATCAGGGCGATGAGTATGAAGATTTCTGTCTTCTGGGTTGTTGCGGTGTGTAGTCTGGTTGATGTTTACCAACGTTTCAGAGGTCATACTGCCTCCGTCATCAGGGCGATGAGTATGAAGATTTCTGTCTTCTGGGTTATTGCACTGTGTAGTCTGGTCGATGTTAACCAACGTTTCAGAGGTCATACTGCCTCCTTCATCAGGGCGATGAGTATGAAGATTTCTGTCTTCTGGGTTGTTGCGCTGTGTAGTCTGGTCGATGTTTACCAACGTTTTAGAGGTCATACTGCCTCCATCATCAGGGCGATGAGTATGAAGATTTCTGTCTTCTGGGTTATTGCACTGTGTAGTCTGGTAGTGTTAACCAAAGTTTCAGAGGTCATACTGCCTCCATCATCAGGGCGATGAGTATGAAGATTTCTGTCTTCTGGGTTGTTGCGGTGTGTAGTCTGGTTGATGTTTACCAACGTTTCAGAGGTCATACTGCCTCCGTCATCAGGGCGATGAGTATGAAGATTTCTGTCTTCTGGGTTATTGCACTGTGTAGTCTGGTAGTGTTAACCAAAGTTTCAGAGGTCATACTGCCTCCATCATCAGGGCGATGAGTATGAAGATTTCTGTCTTCTGGGTTGTTGCGGTGTGTAGTCTGGTTGATGTTTACCAACGTTTCAGAGGTCATACTGCCTCCGTCATCAGGGCGATGAGTATGAAGATTTCTGTCTTCTGGGTTATTGCACTGTGTAGTCTGGTAGTGTTAACCAAAGTTTCAGAGGTCATACTGCCTCCATCATCAGGGCGATGAGTATGAAGATTTCTGTCTTCTGGGTTGTTGCGGTGTGTAGTCTGGTTGATGTTTACCAACGTTTCAGAGGTCATACTGCCTCCATCATCAGGGCGATGAGTATGAAGATTTCTGTCTTCTGGGTTATTGCACTGTGTAGTCTGGTAGTGTTAACCAAAGTTTCAGAGGTCATACTGCCTCCATCATCAGGGCGATGAGTATGAAGATTTCTGTCTTCTGGGTTGTTGCGGTGTGTAGTCTGGTTGATGTTTACCAACGTTTCAGAGGTCATACTGCCTCCGTCATCAGGGCGATGAGTATGAAGATTTCTGTCTTCTGGGTTATTGCACTGTGTAGTCTGGTCGATGTTAACCAACGTTTCAGAGGTCATACTGCCTCCTTCATCAGGGCGATGAGTATGAAGATTTCTGTCTTCTGGGTTGTTGCGCTGTGTAGTCTGGTCGATGTTTACCAACGTTTTAGAGGTCATACTGCCTCCGTCATCAGGGCGATGAGTATGAAGATTTCTGTCTTCTGGGTTATTGCACTGTGTAGTCTGGTCGATGTTAACCAACGTTTCAGAGGTCATACTGCCTCCTTCATCAGGGCGATGAGTATGAAGATTTCTGTCTTCTGGGTTGTTGCGCTGTGTAGTCTGGTTGATGTTTACCAACGTTTCAGAGGTCATACTGCCTCCGTCATCAGGGCGATGAGTATGAAGACTTCTGTCTTCTGGGTTGTTGCGCTGTGTAGTCTGGTCGATGTTTACCAACGTTTGAGAGGTCATACTGCCTCCATCATCAGGGCGATGAGTATGAAGATTTCTGTCTTCTGGGTTGTTGCGCTGTGTAGTCTGGTCGATGTTTACCAACGTTTCAGAGGTCATACTGCCTCCATCATCAGGGCGATGAGTATGAAGATTTCTGTCTTCTGGGTTATTGCACTGTGTAGTCTGGTAGATGTTAACCAAAGTTTCAGAGGTCATACTGCCTCCATCATCAGGGCGATGAGTATGAAGATTTCTGTCTTCTGGGTTGTTGCGCTGTGTAGTCTGGTCGATGTTTACCAACGTTTCAGAGGTCATACTGCCTCCATCATCAGGGCGATGAGTATGAAGATTTCTGTCTTCTGGGTTATTGCACTGTGTAGTCTGGTAGATGTTAACCAAAGTTTCAGAGGTCATACTGCCTCCGTCATCAGGGCGATGAGTATGAAGATTTCTGTCTTCTGGGTTGTTGCGCTGTGTAGTCTGGTCGATGTTTACCAACGTTTCAGAGGTCATACTGCCTCCATCATCAGGGCGATGAGTATGAAGATTTCTGTCTTCTGGGTTGTTGCGCTGTGTAGTCTGGTCGATGTTTATCAACGTTTCAGAGGTCATACTGCCTCCATCATCAGGGTGATGAGTATGAAGATTTCTGTCTTCTGGGTTGTTGCGCTGTGTAGTCTGGTCGATGTTTACCAACGTTTCAGAGGTCATACTGCCTCCATCATCAGGGCGATGAGTATGAAGATTTCTGTCTTCTGGGTTATTGCACTGTGTAGTCTGGTAGATGTTAACCAAAGTTTCAGAGGTCATACTGCCTCCGTCATCAGGGCAATGAGTATGAAGATTTCTGTCTTCTGGGTTGTTGCGCTGTGTAGTCTGGTCGATGTTAACCAACGTTTCAGAGGTCATACTGCCTCCATCATCAGGGCGATGAGTATGAAGATTTCTGTCTTCTGGGTTATTGCACTGTGTAGTCTGGTAGATGTTAACCAAAGTTTCAGAGGTCATACTGCCTCCGTCATCAGGGCGATGAGTATGAAGATTTCTGTCTTCTGGGTTGTTTCGCTGTGTAGTCTGGTCGATGTTTACCAACGTTTCAGAGGTCATACTGCCTCCATCATCAGGGCGATGAGTATGAAGATTTCTGTCTTCTGGGTTGTTGCGGTGTGTAGTCTGGTCGATGTTAATCAACGTTTCAGAGGTCATAACTGCCTCCGTCATCAGAGTATGAAGATTTCTGTCTTCTGGGTTGTTGCGCCGTGTAGTCTGGTCGATGTTAACCAACGTTTCAGAGGTCATACTGCCTCCGTCATCAGGGCGATGAGTATGAAGACTTCTGTTTTCTGGGTTGTTGCGCTGTGTAGTCTGGTCGATGTTTACCAACGTTTCAGAGGTCATACTGCCTCCATCATCAGGGCGATGAGTATGAAGATTTCTGTCTTCTGGGTTGTTGCGGTGTGTAGTCTGGTCGATGTTAATCAACGTTTCAGAGGTCATAACTGCCTCCGTCATCAGAGTATGAAGATTTCTGTCTTCTGGGTTGTTGCGCCGTGTAGACTGGTCGATGTTAACCAACGTTTCAGAGGTCATACTGCCTCCGTCATCAGGGCGATGAGTATGAAGACTTCTGTCTTCTGGGTTGTTGCGCTGTGTAGTCTGGTAGATGTTAACCAACGTTTCAGAGGTCATACTGGCTCCGTCATCAGGGCGATGAGTATGAAGATTTCTGTCTTCTGGGTTGTTGCGGTGTGTAGTCTGGTCGATGTTTACCAACGTTTCAGAGGTCATACTGCCTCCATCATCAGGGCGATGAGTATGAAGATTTCTGTCTTCTGGGTTGTTGCGGTGTGTAGTCTGGTCGATGTTAATCAACGTTTCAGAGGTCATAACTGCCTCCGTCATCAGAGTATGAAGATTTCTGTCTTCTGGGTTGTTGCGCCGTGTAGACTGGTCGATGTTAACCAACGTTTCAGAGGTCATACTGCCTCCGTCATCAGGGCGATGAGTATGAAGACTTCTGTCTTCTGGGTTGTTGCGCTGTGTAGTCTGGTAGATGTTAACCAACGTTTCAGAGGTCATACTGGCTCCGTCATCAGGGCGATGAGTATGAAGATTTCTGTCTTCTGGGTTGTTGCGCCGTGTAGTCTGGTTGATGTTTACCAACGTTTCAGAGGTCAGACCGCCTCCGTCATCAGGGTGATGAGTATGAAGATTTCTGTCTTCTGGGTTGTTGCGCTGTGTAGTCTGGTAGATGTTAACCAACGTTTCAGAGGTCATACTGCCTCCGTCATCAGGGCGATTAGATGTTGATTGTTGTTCTGTCTGAATATGCAGCACGTAGACATATGGGAGAAATAAAAACTGTGAAGAGATTTGAATTGGAAAATATCACGACAAGATAATATTAAAATGTATATTAATTCCATTTCACAATGCATACATACTTATATCCAAACCTTTGTCTCCTAACCGTTCACCTTTTCTAAATCTTATTCAAAAAGTTCTTCTAAACCTTTTACCCAGCTACAAGTCCACACAGCTTCATCCACAAGACCACAATGGACAGTTTCGCTACGTTTCATCTTCAAATCTCAAAATATGAAGCTTATCATAACGTAATCTTTTCCATCCTCTCTGTTTGGTCTCACCCGATGTTCCACGTATCTCTTGCTCCGAATGTATTGTGCCCTCCACTGGGACGCGTTTATACAACGAAAATTCTCTAAGCCGTTCGTTCGTTCCCCAAAGCCGACGTGAAACTAGCATTGTGCAAATATTGACGCATGAGAGACACCGTGGTGTCGGGAGGACCGTATCAGCGAAACGTTCCAAATTGTTTATAGGAGAAGCGAGTATAACAAATATTTGACGTTCTTGGATGCATTACCAAGGAACAGCTATTCTGTCAGCCAATGGGAATGCGCCTTAACTGAGCCTGCTATAAACCTATATAGTTTACTGCTTTATGAATTGAGAAGCTCTTTATTGACAATGTAGCAATTTGAAACGGACCGTGTTTTTGTACAGAGTGTTCGATTAATCTGCGGTGAGCGCTGTAGACCCTATGGACGTCTGGGTTCTGGTGGAGCCTTCACCGATAACCAGTTTCATGCTGTGTTTGTCGGGGGATATAAGTACAGAATAGTATAGCTGATAATGTTTAATTTAACTAATAAAATAGTTCACTTTCTTGAGAAGCCGCCAACGTTTGGTGAAGTTTAGGTTTTGCAGAAAGGACACTACGTCTTTTACCGAAACAAACGGAAAATAATCTTAATAAATTTTTAGTCGTCTTAGATTTTCATAATTAGTCTTTTTCTGTCTGTGTTACGTGAGTTTTGAGATTTTCACTGCGGTGAGTCTAAAGATGGTTGCCTTCAGGTTGTTGCACTGTGTGGTTTACCGACGTTTCTGAGGTACTTGTTGCCTCCGTGAGAATCCTGTTTATCATTATGGTCCTGATTATGGTGGCACGAAGTATGTCTGAAACGTCGGTAAACATTTGCCAAACTACACGGCTCAACAACCCAAAAGACGGTCAGTCATCTTTATTTGCATAATCTGTGCTCTGAAAATCAGTCAGGACAACCAGTAACATTTGAGATGGATACCGGATGCAATTTCAGGGTGCATCCGGTGTACGAACCCAGCTGCGGACTTCCGAAGGTGTATGTGGGTGCTGATTGGTTCAGCTGTGCCTGTTCCTTCACTGATAAGCCTTAATAGCCCTCGGCAACCTTCGCGTGCTTCAAAGTTGCTGCTGTACTCATGCATTATGTAGCAAGGGATCTTGCTTGCTGTAGGTCAGACGCCAGTCTTTCGTTACGATACTGATTCACGACGCCGTGTGACGAACACTAAAATGTATTTCAGTATGTCACGAAATGCAGAACTGCGTTGTATCGTAAATGTGAAAAAGCTTAAAATGTGTTCAGACAATAGTCAAAATACGTTATTATTTTATAAGAATGTCGTTTAATTTCTTTAAAAGACATTTTTAAACAGAATATTTGAACCGAATAAGGATCAGGTAGATAAGCAATTTAAGATATTACATGACTAGGAACTTGACATTTAGCCTGTAGTCGTCTTGTGTTTGATTTTTGAAATGTAGGAGAGTACGACGGATTGGGTGATGGATAGGATTTGAAAGAAAAGGGAAAACGTAATATTGGAAGATAAGGAAGGCGATGGCAGTTACATTAAGATGGGTATTTGGTGGGAGAGAAATTTCTTCGATAGCTCAGTAACTATAAGCTTCTCAAGACGGAATCACACCGAATGTCGCAGCAGAGTGGTTAGCACTCCTGCTTCGTTCCAGGAGGCTTTGGCTTGAGGGCTGGTTGACAGAGTGTTTTGTGTTTTTCCTCATTGCCTCCAAAAATATGCTTGAATGGTACCCTAAATTAGGCCCCCATTAGTAACTTTCATATCGAGGGCATTAGCCAGAAGGTTGTCCTTCTGGAATTATGCCCTCGATATTGTTTTTAATTAATTTTTAATTAATCATACTATCATTTGACGCTGTATAGTTTGTTACTGACGTCTTTGTTAAGTAAAAAAGTAGAATAATATGCCAAATTTTTATGTTTCAAATGTTTTTCTCAAAATTGCGTAACGAATATGAAATATCGAGGCACCAACAGTTTTAACAAAGAAACAGTAGCTTAGGCTGATGGATGGTAAAACGGAGCTCTATAGTATCCTAATGCTGTGTATGATTTGAGGTTTTCACATCTACCAGACTACACAGCGCAACAAGACAGAAATCTTTATCCTACTGCTGTTACCACACATTATGCACTTTCGTTAAAAGTACAGAAACAATGTCGCGGCTCATTGGCGCAGAAACACGACGCACTGCGACCAAGAATGTGATGGCCTTACTGCAGACAGGCACGTACGACATCTTGTCACAGTCACAAAATGGAAACTCGTCGTTTCTTTGTCTCAGAACTTTAATTAACCGACGTTTTAATCAACCCTTCTTGTCTGGTTAAGTGCATTTCCTTTGAAGAGTTTTGATGTATAATCTCTTGGTTTAGGAAAGAACATATCCGACGTAAACTACCAAGAAAGTTATTTAAACTTACAAGAGATTAGGTAACTGGTGTGCGGAGTAAATGATACAAAGGCGATGTTTGTGGTTTGTTTTTAATTCTCAGTTTTAGTAAAATGAAGATACTAAAATATTAACTGTCGCTGCTGTGACAACTCAAAGCTTCAATATCGCTAATACCAAAGCCTGACTTTGTAAACGATTCTGTGTCAGTGCAACTATTTCAAATCATCAAAGCCAATTTCTCCTATGTTATTATTAATTATATTTTTTCATCGCTTCTGCCTTCCAAGTAGACGTATCTCTATAAGTTTACGATCCGAAATTTAATATACTACTCGAGACTCCGCCTTACCTACATACGACACTTGGATTCACCACTGCGTTAAATGGATCTTAACAGAATAGCGTAGGATTGGATTGGATTGGATTGAAATCACACAGGATTAGATCCAATATTGAGCTTTCGTGGACCTGGAAATGAATTTTCGGAGTCTTAAGAGCAGAGAATAACTTTTTCGATTCTTTCACTGTTGCATTTTCAATATAGACTGTGGACTGTGTAGTTCTTATAGATTCAGAATGTAGGAAATATAAAACTTTTCAAAGAATGTTCTTTCCAAGTGGGATTTGAGGTTTTCGCGGCGGTGAGTACGAAAATGGCTGTCTTCTGGGTTGTAGCGACTTGTACTATGTTAGAAGTTCGTCAACGTTTCAGAGATCCCTGCTGCCTCCATCATCAGGGCGACGAGACTGACGATGCTACAACCCAGAAGATAGGCATCTTCTAATGTTCTTTCCCGCTGCGTCTTTAACAGTTTGTAACTAACTTAGCATTTTGTCTGTCTGTTTCAGTTTCCGAGAAGGAGATTCGGCAATGGTAAGTAGATCCAACAGCATTAGATGCTGGTACATAGTCATTGAACAAGTATATTTTACTTTTACTACATAAAGTCGCTGCCGAATGATTACCACTTCTTTTACGTGTTTTTGAAGTCCCGGGTTGAAATTTCTGCACCATATATTCTGACTTAAATTTTTGTGTTTCTCCCCAATCCCTTCTGACAAATACCGTGATAGTACCTTAAATTAGACAACAATCAATTTGTTCCATATTATAATTCATTATTTATTAGTTATATTGTTATTGACGTTACTGGAAACGTTGGTAAGTGAATAACAAATAAATATGGTGTTACATGTATTAACCGAAAATCTGTATTTTATATTAAGAACTCGCGGGGAAATGAAGACTGCCGAAGGCTATGTGAACCTATTCCACATTCAGGCTACTCGTAGTCAACGGTTATTACAGTCTAGGACATGCAGTGTATCTTATACTTGAGGATCGATTCAGGCATCCAACACGACATTCTGTCCGCGCTCCCTAGGACGCCCGCTGCCAGTAGGACGGGCAGGAATGGCCATGCTACACTCTTTCAAAAAAACACGTGTCCCCCCCTACAAAATGTTGTATGTACAATGAAATGAGTAAATTTCAATCGAAACATACAATTTAAAATAAGAACTCCAGTATTAAGCTCTTGAATAAAATATTATATAAAAATGTAAGAAGAGAAATGAAGTTAAAAAGTGAAATTTGAGGTTCTCACAGGGTTGATTACGAAGATGGCTATCTTCTGGGTTTGTAGCGCCGTTTAGTCTGATAGAAGTTCGCCGACGTTTCAGAGGTGTCTACTGCCTCCATAGTCTTGATGTTGGTGGTAGTAAGCACCTCAGAAACGTCGGTCAATTTCTACCATGCTTCACGCCAAAATATTCCAGAAGACAACCATATTAGAACTGAAAGAATTTGTGTAAATTGACGTAAATTGCATGAGGGATATTTATTATCGTCAATTATTTCATCAGTGGACAGCTTTCAACCTCACCCGTTCGTTAGTTGTGTTCCTGTGAAGTAACCCTCAACTTTAAACCAGATACATCTGTGCGTTCAGTGACAAAGTTTAACGCAACTGTCATTTGCATGACTCACTGGTAAGCGCTACAAGACTTTCTCGATACGAGTTCAGTATCAGCCCACTGACACAACAAACAAAATTTCCTTATATGAGCCTTAAAATAACAGTTGCATTTACCATTGTCATTTACCATTGTACAAAGCGGTCGCTAGCCCTGTTATACAGAGGGTCCCAAAAATGTATACACATTATAATACGTAATAACCTTGTGTGCATACATCTTTTTGGGGCTTCCTATATGTACACCCGGCGACCTGGCGCCGAGTCCCTGTCGTTAGAATTAGCCTCAAGGAAAGTTCATTGGCCAGAATCTTAGTGAGGTGTCACGTCAAATTAAATTTGTATGCTCGATCGATACATCGGACTCGGAGCAAATCACGGATGAGTTATGGCTCAGTTACAGTAATATATTGCCCGCCGTATTTCTGTGTACTAAATCCGGCAAAGCCTTGCCTTATGACAGCCAAAAGGCTTACGTGCTAAACATGTCACACTATAACTCAACAGAGTCATCGATAGGTATCGACTGTTCCAAAAATTTCTGAGTTACGGAATCCAGACTGTGTGGCCGTTACAGTATGAGGTCATTACTGAATCCGTTCTGCAACCGTTCAGTCAATTCGCATACCAGCATCCATTTGAACATAAAGTGCCCTTTCTTATACGCCGAGGTCCATTGAGGTTAGGATATCTGTCTCTTATTCGAAAACACTCGTCTTCAAATCTTCGCTCGGAGACCGGCTATCATGATTGAGAATCGTGATTTTACTCAAGGCCTTAGGAAAAATATGTCTTCGACAGTACCTAAAAATTAGGCAACAATTGCTTCCTTCCATATCCCTACCAATTCATTATTCATTAATCATCCTATCACTAAAGAAATACTTGTATCGTCGCTGAGTAGACCATAATTAAAGAAATGTCATGCACAGTGGAGGGTTAGACGTAAATAATTATGTTTCCTTAAAATAATTTGGTCATCGCTGATGAAATCAGTCTTTAACTTTTATTGGAATAATAAAATATGTTCGCTGGATAAGTTTCCAGTTTATAACTACGCGACGGAATATAATATAAAAGATGCGTGACGTCACATCCTTTATTTTCTCAAAGCCCTCATTTTGAGTATACAATAAAAATTATTTTTGGTTATGTTTGTTTGTGTGTGTATGAATAAATTAGTGAATAAGAGCGTATTAGTTGAAAACGGAACCAACAGTTTGCTACTAATTTGGGATGCTAGAAAAACATTTTGGAAAGGTAAAAATTTTAAAAAGTGATCTGGGTTTGTGTTCCGTTGAAGATGGTTTCCGTAACTCGAAAGCTAAAATTACAGCGTATCTTGAGAAAATTTTTATGTTGTTTCGAATTTCAAATGTTATCGAATCGTCATGGTCCATGCTCGCAATTGTGGTACAATTCTTATAATGGTTATCAGTATTTTCCTTGCATTAATCAAAACCGTACCACAGGGCCAAATGTTTGAGTGAGTTCCCTATATATATATTTCATTTTACTATAAATCAGTCTTAAACATAAATAATGACGCACAAAAATTAAAAAAAATTATACTGATCTTTATAGAGGAAGAAGTGACTAAATTTCCTTGTAGTAATAGCGCGGAAAATCTGCTAGTTTAATTACATTTTCGGGTTTTCTTTTTTTACAATACACAGACTTTTGTATCAGTTAAAAGTGGCGTATTAATGTTAGCATTTAAAAATATTAATATAAATCTGAACGTATTTAAAAGTTTAACAAATACTTTATTAAGATTCTGTGACGCAGTACACAAGGAATTTCATTATTTCTGCACGGTTTAGACTTTTATAATGTTGAAGATTTCTGTCTTCTCGCTTGTTGCGCTGTGTAGTCTGGTCGATGTTTACTAACGTTTCAGAGGTCATACTGCCTCCATCATCACGGATGACGGAGGCAGTATGACCTCTGAAACGTTGGTAAACATCGACCAGACTACACAGCGCAACAACCCAGAAGACAGAAATCTTCATACTCATCGCCCTGATGACGGAGGCAGTATGACCTCAGAAACGTTGGTAAACATCGGCCAGACTACACAGCGCAACAACCAAGAAGACAGAAATCTTCATACTCATCGCCCTGACGACGGAGGCAGTATGACCTCTGAAACGTTGGTTAACATCGACCAGACTACACAGCGCAACAACCCAGAAGACAGAAATCTTCATACTCATCGCCCTGATGACGGAGGCAGTATGACCTCTGAAACGTTGGTTAACATCGACCAGACTACACAGCGCAACAACCCAGAAGACAGGAATCTTCATACTCATCGCCCTGATGATGGAGGCAGTATGACCTCTGAAACGTTGGTAAACATCGACCAGACTACACAGCGCAACAACCCAGAAGACAGAAATCTTCATACTCATCGCCCTGATGACGGAGGCAGTATGACCTCTGAAACGTTGGTAAACATCTACCAGACTACACAGCGCAACAACCCAGAAGACAGAAATCTTCATACTCTGATGACGGAGGCAGTATGACCTCTGAAACGTTGGTTAACATCGACCAGACTACACAGCGCAACAACCCAGAAGACAGAAATCTTCATACTCTGATGACGGAGGCAGTATGACCTCTGAAACGTTGGTTAACATCGACCAGACTACACAGCGCAACAACCCAGAAGACAGAAATCTTCATACTCATCGCCCTGATGATGGAGGCAGTATGACCTCTGAAACGTTGGTTAACATCGACCAGACTACACAGCGCAATAACCCAGAAGACAGAAATCTTCATACTCTGATGATGGAGGCAGTATGACCTCTGAAACGTTGGTTAACATCGACCAGACTACACAGCGCAACAACCCAGAAGACAGGAATCTTCATACTCATCGCCCTGATGATGGAGGCAGTATGACCTCTGAAACGTTGGTTAACATCGACCAGACTACACAGCGCAACAACCCAGAAGACAGGAATCTTCATACTCATCGCCCTGATGATGGAGGCAGTATGACCTCTGAAACGTTGGTTAACATCGACCAGACTACACAGCGCAACAACCCAGAAGACAGAAATCTTCATACTCATCGCCCTGATGATGGAGGCAGTATGACCTCTGAAACGTTGGTTAACATCGACCAGACTACACAGCGCAACAACCCAGAAGACAGAAATCTTCATACTCATCGCCCTGATGACGGAGGCAGTATGACCTCTGAAACGTTGGTAAACATCGACCAGACTACACAGCGCAACAACCCAGAAGATAGAAATCTTCATACTCATCGCCCTGATGACGGAGGCAGTATGACCTCAGAAACGTTGGTAAACATCGACCAGACTACACAGCGCAACAACCCAGAAGACAGAAATCTTCATACTCACCGCTGTGAAAACCTCAAATCTTACATTTTATAATGTTCCTTTATCTGAACTCTTAAGAGTGAGACATAATGGGTTTTTATTCCGGTATTATGACTTGGAAAGCAAATACGTTATTATTTTTCGAAAACGTGCAGAAATAAATCTCCATAAAGCTGTCCCCTGAGAACCATGTTGGTATAAATCACTGTTACACCAAGAGGCAACAGACAGAATTACACTTTTAAGGCTCTACATTCACACAAATAACGTCTTCTCACAGACGCCTCTTGTAGAATGCGAGTGGCCAAAATCAATACTGGAACCTACCACCCCCAAATTCGGAGAGTTGGTAGCACTGCCGTGGGCATATTCCTAGAGAATTTTGGCCCTATTATAAAACATATGTCCGAATTATCTTCCACTTTCTCTCAGACATAATTCCGTTACCGGATTCTTTATTATTCTGGCTTCTTCTACATCTGCAGATCTCGTATTATTTTTGTACGTAAATCCGCTACAGAAACGTCTTGTTTTAAATTTAATTACACATTCTAAATTCCTTCTCTAAAGCTACAGGCGTTTTCATGATTAATGATTAGGTGAGATTTAAGGTTCTCACGGCGGTGAATATATAGATGACTGTCTTCTGGGGTTTTGCACAGTGTTGTCTGGTAGAAGTGTGACGACGTTTCAGAGGTGCTTCTTGTCCCCATTATCAGGACGATAATTATGAGTAAGGTATACACGTATTTGAGTAAAACGTACTTTAGTTAAGTTAATATCAAACTTTGGTACAAGTTACAACAGACATAATCTTTCTGCATTTATTTCACAAAACGATATTGTAACAAGTTTAAAAGTTACAGAATTGCAGTTATGATACACAACCATTCATTTGTTTATATATATATGAATTATGTAACAAAGAACCGTTGTTTCATACCGATTTATATCAGTTTTTATAGCGTGCGCCGAGACTGAGAGTTCGTTTCCCACAAAAACTCTGAACATTAAATTAATCTGAATTGTATATGACCGGACTCGACGTTTATATTTTAAATTCCTGAACGCGGTTTTAAACAGTGCGTCATATGTGACCCGCAACGCCGCTGTATTGACCGCTCTGCTATACACAAATATCGTCTCATGGCCCATGACGTCGTTTCCGGTTCTTTTGTCATTTTATATTAGGACTTGTTACGTTGCAAGTTACGTGGTTGAATAGTAACTTAAAATAGTTAAAATGTTAACCAACGTTTCAGAGGTCATACTGCCCTGATGACGGAGGCAGTATGACCTCTGAAACATTGGTTAACATCGACCAGACTGCACAGCGCAACAACCCAGAAGACGGATATCTGCATACTCACCGCTGTGAGAACCTCAAGTCTTACACAGCTTTGTTAATCATTTGCATTTGAACCTCGTCTAAATAATATTTAAGAAGTCCGTACCACAAAGGAAACATAACTCTCCAAAAATTGCAGTTATTAGTTGTTACAAACTAAACATCCTGTGTATGGACGCCTTTTTACGTAACAATAATGGTAGCACTTTATAATATCTGGTTTTGTTCATTTGTCTCAGAAAACTAGACAAACTGTAAATAGAAGACAGAAATCTTCAGACTCACCGCCGTGAAAACCTCAAATCCTACAAACTGTAAATATTATCTACTGCAAATTTTAGTTACTAAAAATGAAACATGCTGTGTATAAACTGCACTTTACGTATAAAATTCATCATTTTATAATATCTAGTTTAATCGGTTTGCCTCAGCGAATTAAACAAACTGTAGACAGTTATTTCAAATGGGACATTCTGTATGTCAATGGAGCGTTACGTACGGTAATGCAGCGCTGTATCGTATGTGTGATAGAGTTAATTTGCCACTCTAATGTTATTGTAGCATGCACTTTGTGCCGCGTTCAATTAAATTAATTTGAAGTAGAGTCATGGAGTTGCAGAGATGCTACCACTCGCTCCAGATTTCACAGCAGTGAAACAGAGATACCGTTCTGAAACTTTGCCGCCGTCAATTTGAGTCTCTCTGGCAATTATTTTTGTTAATTTTCTCTCGACGACTGTGTTTCTGAACCCGGTAATAACTTTTGTGTTATTATTATTTAGTGTTCTGTCTGACGACAGGTCCATATGAACAGGATCCTTCCATCCTTTTCTCGGACTGGGACCTGTTCATATACGTTCTTGGCAGATGATCCAGAAGTGGTTTGCCATTGCCTTCTTCTGTGTGTGAATGGAGTAATTGTTGGGATGCCACGGAGAAACCGGGGAAGCTCCCGGAGGAAAACTCCGTGTTGCCTAGACCACGGCCTTGCCCAACACAAGTTATAAATTCGGACACCGCCGGGAATCGAACCCGAGACCCCAGGATTACAAGGCCAGCGTTATAACCGCTAGACCACCGTGGCTAACTTTTGTGTACTTGGAAATAAATATGAAACAAAATTTTGTAGTTACAACTTACTACATAAAACAGACGTCTTCTTGAGAAACTGACACGCTCGGCATTTTGTTAATCATTTAATTGATTTATATAGTAAAATGTTTTATTTTCGTGATAACGACCATCAGATAGTGACGTTGAATTCATAAGCAAACACAGAACGTGTTTACTCGGATGTAGTGTGCTTTTTTCCAACATTGTTTATAAAATATCACAACACTAGAAGTTAAACAGGTTCGGATTTTAATACGAAACGTGACTTTTCGCTCGGCGTCAGACTGATACTGTTAAAAAAAGATCAAACTAAGTGTATTACATTACAAGATACATTTATCTGGACTTGCCCCATCCACTAAACACGGCTATCCCTCGCCAAAGCTGTTACGTCTATCCCCGTGTCAATTTAAGTGACCACGTGACCACCGAGTGGGGGAAAAACCGAGCTTTGTGGCGCATCTGTTGCACCACTAGCAAAATCTTATAAGCTGCAATAGTTTTTCTTCTGGATTTTATACAGGCGGGATAGCGAACACGTATACCAGCAGGGGGGTTGGAGGAATGATTTTTGACAACTACGGTACATGACAGTGGGACATTTCGCCAGCCAGCACGTATGCTTCCTATCAGACCTGGTATGTCATCCTGCATTACCCTACGTCATCACACTGCATGTAGAAGATAAACGATTCTTGGGTTACTTTGACGTTTCATCCATCTGCGTGAATTATGTAGCGTTACATATCAGTGTTACTGTGTAAATGATGAATTGGTGGAATATGGAAGTGGTCGTGAATTATTTTTAAGGTACTGGCAGGAATATAGCAGATTTTTGTTTAGGAGACTTAGTAAACCTGTTACAAGCATCAGGATAACCAGTCTCAAGGCCAAGATTCGAATCCTGGTCATAGCAGAAAGCAGGCGTGCCAACCAGTCGATAGCAAGGTTCAGTGCCAAAGATAAAATAGCTAGTACTTTCTCTGTAAGAGATCAACTGAGAAAATATGAAGCTGATCTCTTGTCTCCGTATTTTATTCCACGAAGTCTACGTGAAGATGCGCCTCTCTACGTCTAATTTTAAGGACCAGGGTTATTATATTTATCAGGGAGATAATCGCCCTGATGATGGAGGCAGTAATTGAACCAGTTACATCAACTGAAGCTAAAATGTCACAACTATTTTAATTATTTTTTGCAACAGTTCTACTTATTTTAACGTATTTTATGTGAACGTTAAATTTCCATTGGTCAAACGTTAAGCAAGCTTAGTCTTATCTTATTAGATTTCAGGGTAGGTTTATTTTTTTGTGGTGTTGTCGAACAGTTATTAAATTTAGAAATAGTTTTCTTTTTCTATGAGGTTTGTCTTTTGAAACCATGGAAATTGTATTTTCTATGTCTAGTTACATTGAAAGCTTAGGTTAAAAGTGAATTACATGGCTACTCTTAAGAAAACTTATTGATGATGTTTAAGAACAGATTTTTGTGGAAAATATTTGAATGCAAGAAAGAATAATGAACGGAAGAGTTGACGACATTGCATAATTACCTAGGATTTTGTAGGAATCTCATAATCCTGTTAGGGCGATAAAATTATATTAACTTCTAGCTGGATAATACATAAAGGACTCATCAGGATATTAAATTGTTGCTCCAGAAGAGAAGTAGATATGAAATGATATAACATGAATTTAGAAAAAAACACGATTCGTAGTCGATTAGCAACGCTTCTGAAATTTGTAAAATGTTTAAAAAAAATAACGTACTTCGGTTTCCTACTTAGGCACGTGTTCGAACCTGCGCTTTGATTCTTCCAGTAGTTACTTCATTTTCTTCGTCCTTATTTCTATGTTTCTCTCTTTTCACCCAGATTCTTCCTTCTCTTCTTCCCCTCCATTTTCTTTAATTTAATTACATTTCGTTGTTATTTTATTTTATCTTGTTTAATTTAATTTATCGTAGTTTATTTTCTGTATTATTTCTTCTTTATTTCTCATTTTAGTTTTTCTTGTTTTAAGTTTTTATCTTGTTCTTTTAAACTTTAGTTCTCCTGTTTCATCTCCTTATATTTCCCCTTTTCCTTACTGTAACATATTTCCTAAGTTCACCGTGCCCCAGGCTTCTTGAGGGCGTGTATTTTGCCAGCCTTGTTCATACTTCGCATGAAAGAATCGCTAATTCTGACAACAGAATTCCTGCATATCAAAGAGGGCCACGTTGGATTCTTTCCATATGCACAATTTTCCGAGCCCAAATCACAGTTCTGTACTCTCGTGATGCCTATTTTTAGAGGTGTTTGTACCATATTTTATCTATTTTAACTTTTCCCACGCAGTCTGACGGTTTATAGGATAAAAAGCAGATCCTGAGAAGTAAAAGTAAAGTAAAGTTTGTCCCACTATACGCCATGTAGGCGTTTGGGGTGAGAGGAGGTATAGCTCCTCTCTTCCTTGACCTCGGCACTAGATGGGGGTGAGTGGTCAGCATCACGCCCCGGCCGGCTTTACCCCCGGGAAAGGACCCCGGTACCCATTGGAGAGGAGGCTGGGTGGGCCCCAGAGCCGGTCTGGACGCAGAGGCTAGAGGAAAAATCCTGCCCCCATCGGGGATCGAACCCCGGTCGTCCAGCCCGTAGCTAGTCACTATACTGACTGAGCTAGAAGTAGGAGACATTAAAGGATTTTTACAAAGTGACACACGATAAAGTACTTCGTATTTGACGAATATTATAGCTAAAGGTGAAGCTTTCCCTGTGCTTAATCAAGCATCACGCCATGGTTAGATGAAAAGCTACCCGTATTATTTATCCTGGTACTAGACGGACGTATAGCCCAAATTAAAATTCTCCTAAAAACTTTGATCCTATTCGAAACCACGTTCTGCAGACGAATATATGGACGGACATACAGATTTATTTGTCTAATATGCTTTAGCTTTATGAGTTTAGAGAGAGGACTATATAAAGCAAAAACAAAAATCCCATAGCTTGCTTTTGAGAAAAACCAATTCCTTTCTTTTCTTTCTTTCTTTCTTTCTTTCTTTCTTTCTTTCTTTCTTTCTTTTTTTTTTTTTTTTTTTTTTTTGTGTGTGTATTCTGCTATATTTAATACTCCACAATTTTTTCGGTTCTATGTATGAGCAATGCTTCTCCACAAAAATCTCATTAACGAAACGAAATTCTTGTTTCTCTCTACAGACTGGCTTTTAAATTACGTCTGTCTGTGTGTCTCATGTCATTACCAAACCTTATTTCGGCTCTCAAATGTTTTCAAGAGCACGCGTATTTGGATCAAGCTCGTATAAAATCAATTTCCAGCGGGGAGCCAAACCGAACTGAATGCAGAAGAGAGATGAATCCGCTTTCATACATAAATTAACTTAATAAAAAAAATCGAGGCTCGAGTTCATTTCTCTTCAATATGAATTTCCGCTGTGAGATATTGTAATGTTCTTTTGCTGAATCGATTCAATTGATTCCATAAATATTCAATTCCTACCTCAGAGGAAACACAACGTCCATCCATTACAAAGATCAATTGGTAAATGTTGTTATAGAAATAATCAGTTTATGTTCTGAAAAACACAGCAAACCCTTAAATCCACTCTGTAAACAAAATTCAGTTATTGAATGTTAAAGTAGGTGGTACGTAATGATATTATGTGATTTAAAGGGTTAAAATTATTTGACTGAATTATAAGATATCAAGCAACTCGGTTTATTGTATGTTTCATAAAATATAGTGTAAATCAAAATATTGCTCCTGAATTTTTAAGAATAAATTTTGACACTCGTAAGATTTGCTTCAAACCAGCTTCAGTTTTATTCGAATGTGTATTTCGCATCAACATATGAGATCACATTAAATTCATGTCCGTATGACCATTTTTTACACACCTAAATACTCCGTACTAGATGAAATAACTGTAATAAAGTTTAAAATGTAATGTTCTTATATACGAGGTGCGATCGGAAAGTTTCAAGACTTGTGTCAATAGCGGGCGAACCGGATGTAGTACGAGATTCTGCCGCTAGGGGGTGCGGCCTACATTCATAGTGAATCAGTGTGCCAGCCGGCATCATCGAATTAGCATTTCTTTCTTAGTTACGGGCGTTTTGGTAGTGCATTACACCGACCCTCCTGCGATTTCGGAATGGCGTGTGCATCAAATTTTGCCAAAGACTCGCCAAAACGGCTACGGAAACCTATGGAATGCTAAAGCAAGCATTTGGGGAGTCTGCAATGGGTCGTGCACAAACTTTTGTGTGGCATTCACGTTTTAAAAATGGCCGAACCTCTGTCGATGATGACGAGCGTTCTGGACGACCATCTTGGAGCACAACGCCCGAAAATGTTACGAAGATTCGGCAGGCCATTCACGAAGATCGACGTCGTACCATCAACGACTTGTGCGACATTGTTGGGATAGGCTATGGGACCTGTCAGCTGATTCTAAAGGAAGAACTCCACATGCGACGCATCCTGTCTGAGGACCAGAAGCAGAATCGACTTCTCGTTTGTCAGGAGCTCAAAGATCTTGCAAGAACCGACCCCAACTTCCTTTCTAAGCTCCGTGTGACTTCTTCCTCTTCCCAAAGATGAAAATTCAGCTAAAGGGAAGGAGATTTGAGACGATAGAAGAGATTCAGGCAGAATCGCAGATGGTGCTTGACAGGCTGACAAAGAAAGATTTCCAGGGATGCTTCCAGGCTTGGCAGCGGCGCTGGGATCGTTGTGTTCACTCCCAGGGGAACTACTTCGAGGGTGATGGATGAATTTAATACCTGAGATAAGTGTACGGGTTTTTATACGCGCAGTCTTGAGACTTTCCGATCGCACCTCGTAAATCACCGTACAAGTTAAACACTAATGTCTGCAACTTCATTAAAAAATAAAATTCGTTTTAAAATATTAATTAGGTCGATTTTTAAAGACAATTTATAGCCTCTCCAGTATTTCATATTTTATATTACGAACATTTTTTGTGTTTCATTTTTGGAGTAAATACTTGTCAGGTACTGAAGTTAGACGTTAACATAGTATAAAGAATGCTATTTTCAATACGTCTTATGCATTGCCAGACTTGTCTCATTGCTCTAATCATACAAATTGAGGGATTAACTGGTGTACAGTGGTAAGTGTTAAAAGGTGATTGAATTTTGTATTATGCTTAATTATTCTGAAACATTAGTAAGCATACGGTTTTTTCTAAATAGTTCCAGACTCAAAATAATATATGAAATGTATATTTGGTTGCTTTAAGCTTTTTAAATCCACGTGAGTTACTAAATTTTTCAAATTTACGTCCTGGAAAGTTGAGCATTTTCTGATTATAATCAGATAATGATAATTACCGGTAACGTCTTTTCTGTACAAGAACACAGTGGTCTTGTAGGAGTCTTTCTTACCGCCTAACAGGAATAAGATCAACATAATATCACCTCCTGCTCTTTGTGCTGTCAGTGACGTTCAGTTTCTGAGAGAATTTCATTGTCTCTGATGACTTCAGTAATTATCTAATATGAAGATAGCTGTCTTTTTGAGTTATAGCGCGGTAGTCTGGTAGAAGATTTCTGTCTTCTGGGTTATTGCGCTGTGTAGTCTGGTCGATGTTAACCAACGTTTCAGAGGTCATACTGCCTCCGTCATCAGGGCGATGAATATTCATCGCCCTGATGACGGAGGCAGTATGACCTCTGAAACGTTGGTTAACATCGACCAGACTACACAGCGCAATAACCCAGAAGACAGAAATCTTCATATTCATCGCCCTGATGACGGAGGCAGTATGACCTCTGAAACGTTGGTTAACATCGACCAGACTACACAGCGCAACAACCCAGAAGACATAAATCTTCATACTCATCGCCCTGATGACGGAGGCAGTATGACCTCTGAAACGTTGGTTAACATCGACCAGACTACACAGCGCAACAACCCAGAAGATAGAAATCTTCAGACTCATCGCCCTGATGACGGAGGCAGTATGACCTCTGAAACGTTGGTTAACATCGACCAGACTACACAGCGCAATAACCCAGAAGACAGAAATCTTCATATTCACCGCTGTGAGAACCTCAAGTCTTACACAGTCTGGTAGAAGTTTGCCAACTTTTCATACGTACTTGCTGTCTCCATCATCACCAGGCCTCATCGCTCTGATGATGGAGTTAGCAATTACCTCTGAAACTTCAACCACACTACACGACGACAGAACGCACTGCGAGATCCTTATATTCTAATTTAACTATTGCTTTAAATTTTCCTTCATTATTTACGGGTAATTTTTTGCTGATTATATGTTATTCTATTATGTGAGATAAGAAATTGATTTAATCCATTTTATTAAGGTTAATCTGGAGCTTATGATTGATAGTACACTTTCATATAATGTTCATGACCTTATGATGATGTTAAGTCGAGACATGAGGATATAAAACGCTGTATCTTGTGATGAAGGCTGTCTAGTCAATGGATATTAGTATCACTTGTGCTGAAATGTTAGTTCTGTTAGTGAAGTGTGTAGCAATGTAGGAGAAGTTAAGTTGTTTCTTTGAGTAAGAAGGAAGCTGTAAAGGTTGTTGTGGGCGTGGCGTTAAAGCTCTATATCTGCAGTAAACGCTAGTGAACACTAAGCGCCACGCTCTGACGTACATTATTTCTTGAGAAAATCCTCCAGTAGCCACTGGGTAGGAGGTTGGAAGGCATTGAGGCCACTTTGGTCGTGGTTTATGAGGGAAAAGTTCTTTTCACTTTCCTCGACTCGAATTCGTATCTCGTTACTAATCTCAGATAAGGAAACTGTCTTTATACAAAGACCAGCGAAATGCCACGTCAGAGATGAAGCCTCAAATTTAGGATCAGGGTTATCGCACGACTCATGGGGCAGTGATGGATGAGTATGGAGGAGTCTTGGAATGACGGCTAGCAGGGTAAAACAAGAGAACTCGGATAAAAACCTGCTTCAGTTCCACATCTTCCACCAAAAATTTCACAAACTGACATCCAGCCAGACACTTAATCCATATAACTAACTAACTAACTAACTAGATGACTTACCGAACCCGAAAGTTCATCACCGAATTAACCAAAGCCCTCCACCGGACCCTGTCCTGGGCCAACAAAATCCAGTCTCCTTCAACTCCTATCTCCCATAGATCCCGCCTGACATCCTCCCATCTACGTCTAGGTCTCCCCAGCGGTCTCTTCCCCTCAGACTTCCCTAATAGTGGACCCAACCAACTAGATGGCTTACGGAACCCGAAGGTTCATCACCGAATTAACCAAAGCCTTCCACCGGACCCTGTCTTGGGCCAACAAAATCCATTCTCCTTCAACTCCTATCTCCCATAGATCCCGCCTGACATCCTCCCATCTACGTCTAGGTCTCCCCAGCGGTCTCTTCCCCTCAGGCTTCCCAAATAGTGGACCCAACCAACTAGATGGCTTACGGAACCCGAAGGTTCATCACCGAATTAACCAAAGCCTTCCACCGGACCCTGTCTTGGGCCAACAAAATCCAGTCTCCTTCGACTCCTATCTCCCATAGATCCCGCCTGACATCCTCCCATCTACGTCTAGGTCTCCCCAGCGGTCTCTTCCCCTCAGACTTCCCAACCAATTTCCGGTGCACACCTCTTACACTTAATCCATATACCAGTAATAATATAATAATTTGTTTTATATTTAAGCCAGTTTGTTGCATATTTGCATTGAAACTTTCATGCTTCTGTCATAGAGGAGATGTTTAAATGGGTTAAGATCTCGCTGTAAATGTCGTCTGCTAACGTAACAGTAACATTCTGGTATAAAATGTTCTCAGTATTCACGCTTAACACCGAAACGTTATCTACAAGGGCACAAGGAATAATTCACAGTGAGGCACTTTTCGTTTCACGAGACTTCAACACGACATGGGACAGAATATTTTTGATGGAATAAGTTCTGTATTGTGTGCTGTGTGTGAACTGAAAATACGAATACAGCACTAAAGAAAGGGAGAGACCGAAATGCGAGTCGTATGTGACTCTGCGTTAGAAGAACTTTCGTAAAGAAGGTCTTTCATTTCTTGAAGTTTTGTTACTTATTTTTATGAGGTGGTAGTCGTAATATTAACACGTGTTATGTTAACACGCACTTCTGCCGTTGACCACAATGAAAATGTGAGATAAAAGTGGCTTAAGAACAATAAGAGAAGTTTGTTGGATATTTGACAATTATGTGAACAAGAAAGATCTGGTTGAAACGACTACGAAACAATTTAAATGCATGCAGCTAGATGGCGATAACACGAAGGCCAATCTGCATATAAACTAGTAGAGATTTTGCTCTTAAGCTAGTGGTGATAAGCTGATGCGGTGCTTACACTGGTAGGCACGCTTGCTCGTGTCAGAAACATCATTTGCATACATGTGCATAGACTATTTGGTAGTCCTCTGGAGCTCTGTTCATTTAACGATGCTTTCTCAACGGAATAGTACAGTCTGTACATCATTTAATGATGAGAGGGGGCGTGGTGACGAATGAATGATCGTAGTCTACGTTTCCATAGTCCGGTAGTCCGTATTCAGGACGAGATATAAACCCAGAATCTTCCGTGTACAGAGCCGGCGTCTGTTGACCATTCTTGCGCCATTTTCGGTAGAACCTGTTTTCTTTATATATTATATTAAATCTTGTCCGTCTAATCACAATAAATTTTTATTAAATATTAAAATATTACAATAATTAACATTTCAACATTTTTAAAACATTTAAAATATTAAATGATGTTCTTTATCGAAATATTTCTATTTACATTAGACCATCATTTTTCATGTTTCACGACATGTTTCAGTTCCTAAAAGAACCATCCTCAGGTGTATATAATTATATAAAGCTTCAAAACGATAAATAATTCAAATACAATTTTTCATACATTATGCTAGCGTACATTTTTATCAGATTTTTACCAGATATCAAACGATGTTCTTTTTCATATTTTTATTCCATTTTTAATAACACACAACTGTTTTCTTTGTACAACATGCACGTATTTCTTAAATACAGTGTGTCCCAAAAGATGCATAAACATTATAATACAGAATATTAATATTGTTGGCCAGTTGCTTACAGCTGTCAACTATGTCACGAAGCTAACGGTGACCATTTTTAACACTTACATAAGATTAAATGTCATTGCTGACGTATGTAATAGTTTAGTTTATTAAAATGTGTTTCACTCATTAATGTGTGTATACATGTTTTTCGGACGGCGTGTATAGAAATATCTTTAGAAGAAATTATTTTAACATTTGAAGATGGCTGTCTTCAGACTAACCGCCCTGAAAATCTCAAATCCTACATTTTAACATTTGCTTGAGTGTAAAAGAAAACAACAACATATAAAATCGACGCATATTTCGAAAGGTGGTTTTGTTCGAAAATACACTGTAATGGCTTCGTAATTTGAATACTACATATGTCGCTCACAATTTAAATGCCTGCGGTGTGCTGTAGGTATCAGATTATACTCCCTGTTCTTGTGCCCCCTCCAGAGTCCTTCATTTTGTGGCATCGTAGCGCAGTGCACGCACGCACACACTAACATTGCAGCACATCTGCATTAATATTGCAGACATAACTCACGAAGTAACAAAGTGGATTTCGTCTGCGGTGAACATAAATTTGGCCTGGTGTTTTGTGGTGTGACAGTGGACGGTATAAAGACCAAATATAATAAGTTACTGATATAAACTAATAATCTTACAGGTTTGTGCTCCATTTTGTGTACTATTGCTACTAATATAGATTCTACTTTCCTAAATATAACCTCATTTCTTAACACCGTCGCCTTCCTAATGATTCCTAAATATTTTAGGAAAATTTTATACAAAATTTTTAGGTATATTGTTATCTATAACCATGCAAAATTGTACTCGCTTATATCAAAATTTTCATTAGTTATTATCGTCAAACAGTTCCAAAAAAAATTAAATTCGTCGACATTCAGTCTTAAAAAGTTAAAATGCTGCGCATTTGTTTTTATGATTTCTAGAGTTTAAGTGGAGCTGTTATCGTTCCAACCTTAAAAATTTTCACAAATATTATGCTATAAAATTATACTTTTATGGACCCACATCTGTCATCTATCTGCATGTAAACATTCCAGCTCACAGACACTGCATTTATATAAATTATCTGTATAAATATTATCATATGGTCTTACTTTCTGTGTATATTATGACGGTAAGTTTACAGAATTCATATCTGCTAAGTAACTTGAAACCAGACACTAAATTAAGCGTTAATGTTGTTTGCGTTTCACATACCCTGGTATTTAATTTCGAAGTTACGAAATTTCTTCTCTGTGCTAAAATTAATATTGTCGTGAATAAGTTTTGAACAAACTTCAGTCAAGAGATGGTAAATATTTCAGAACGGGTCGAAAGGGCTTCATATATTTCGGACGCTCTACTCTGTAACGAATTATAAAGCCGCTAAAGTTTTCAACTAATACATCCTCTGTCTTACGCTTTATTATGACAGGCATTCGAGGACTGCAGCAAAGTCCTACATAGAACGAACGGCATATTCACTCTTTAATATACAAAATATCCATAAAGTTTTAAACCAAAGACAAAATACTTCACCTTGTTTTTATTCTCTGGGGCGGATTGTTCATCTTAACAGCATGAACCCGGCTCACACTTTTAAAACAAAAATAAAATACTCTTCTATTTTACTTCAGTGATTCAGTGGTTCTCCATACACTAGAACACAGAAGATCCGATGAGACAAAATACGTCGTTAGGTAACTTCAGTCTGGTGTTCACCCTGAGCGTAAGCCTCAACTTTCTGGCTAACAACGCCAGCTGACTAACGATGTATTTTATATATGATCGGTTCCGCTGTGTTATAATATATGGAGTAGCGCTGAATCACGAAATAAGGTAAATAAACTTTTTCCATTTTTTGTTTGTCAACGTGTTAACCCGGCTAACACAGTTAACATAAACGATCCGTCTCTGTTCATCTTACAGCATTTTAATCTCGCCCATGTCTGTCAAAGTGGAGTTAAAATAATATATGCCTCTGAGTACTCAGCACGTAAGCATTGATTGATTTTTTAGAGACTTTTTATTTCGGTTTTGAAGATAAGATTCATTATATTTATAGTGCGAAACTGTGACTTAAAGTACGCCCAGAAACCGAAAAATTGCGGATGTAAAGCAGGTGGTAACCTTGGCAGCCAAGTGTACTCCTTCAAAACCTAACCTATCTACATGCATTCGAAATTCAGAGTACAACAGTCGACTTGTACGGGTCGATTTGCTGATAGCTGCGGTCGAGGTAGATTGAATTTCGAGATTTTATCGAGGAGGCCGTAGCAACAATATTCAAAAGTCTAATGAAACAGGGATAAACAATTATGCCTACATTATATTGGTGTCGTATATTTTACTTATTTAGTGTTCTGTCTGACGACAGGTCCATATGAACAGGATCCTTCCATCCTTTTCTCTTCTCGGACTGGGACCTGTTCATATACGTTCTTGGCAGATGATCCAGAAGTGGTTTGCCATTGCCTTCTTCTGTGTGTGAATGGAGTAATTGTTGGGATGCCACGGAGAAACCGGGGAAGCCCCCGGAGGAAAACTCCGTGTTGCCTAGACCACGGCCTTGCCCAACACAAGTTATAAATTCGGGCACCGCCGGGAATCGAACCCGAGACCCCAGGATTACAAGGCCAGCGTTCTAGCCGCTAATAATGAAATATTTACTTTTTCCATCAGATATGCAGCAAATCTACCACTACGTCTCCCCTTGATACCGACATTCTTTCTCCCATAGTTCACGTCTTCTCCAATTTCATCCCCAACTTTGCACATACAAACTGCCAACATAAAATAAAAGATCAGCACTTTTTTCTATTCCAAGTTTATGGCGTTTTCCCTTCGCAAACTTTCTTGTGACTGTCAGACACTTTCGCTATAATTTTCTCCAACTTCTTCAGAGGAGTTATGACGATCCAGACGTAGTTTGTCTACCATAGAATCAGTTTATTTGAAGTTCAACAATTTTACAAAAGCGTGATGTGAATTATTTTATTAAATTCGTATTTTTATTATATCTAAATCTATCCATGTTATCCACACAAGAGAACAATTCCAACATTTATCTTCTGATCGTGAAAATGTTGCGTACACACGAGGGGGGAAGATAATATTAACATTTACTTTAAAGATTTCGAATGTAAGATTGTGGACTGTGTTCACTTGGTTATTTTAAACAGCCGACAAGCAGCGACTCCGGAACGCCGTGCTGGAGCGGCAACTTCTCCGATACGTCTGTTGTGCGTGCACTATAACCGTAAGCTTTGCAGGCGTTTTACCTAATAGTTTCAGCAGAGCAGTTGAACGTACGATAGCACATATTTATGAAGGAAGAAAACTGATTACATTATGGAGGATTAGGTGAACCGGACATGTAGCAAGCATGGCGACATGATACATTACGAAACATTCTGGACAACGAAACATCAACGGGAAATTTACTGTGAACAAAATGATAATATTAATAGAATCCAAATAGGAATGTTACTAGAAGGTAAAGATTGGATGTAACTGACTTAAGATGGAATAACGGCATTTTGTGAACATAATAATGAGCTGCTATGCAGAGAATTTCTTGAATAAATGTGCGTCTTTAAATTTTTTAAGAATGACCCCGTACCACGAAGTTAATTTGTTCTGTTTTAGTCACGTACTTAGACATTTATTTATGTATTAACTTACTTGATCATTTTCTCACTTATTCGTTTAGTCCGTTGTCATTCACACATATTCAGAGTTTGTTAGTCGCTTTGTGAGTGTAATATTTTTGGATCTGTGATGTGCTGTACCTAGTTTCCATTATGTAATACTATTTTGTTCATGATGATTTTTAAAACTTTGTTTAAAAATACGTTATCAATATGTTACAGTTCAATTTTGTAATTTCGTTCAGATTTACATTAGTGATTTTAGAATAGCGATTAGTTTACTCTAGAATTTGATACATAATGTAATTATTGTGTTGACATCTTAATTTCTCGTTTATTTTAACTGGCTTTCATCTTAGTCTTATTTACATATTAAATTGAAATTTTAGTGTATTTGTGTATGTGTGAGTGAGAGAAAGAAATAGAGAGAGAGAGGATTGCGAGAACTAAGGTCACAACCCCTGGATTTACGATGTTGATTTTATATTTAACGATACGTATCGAAAGGTCAGACCTCTAATAAGCTTTTGGGCAATGAAAACTGGTGAAATATAAGCATTTGTCGAATTTTCCTGCAGTATCAATGCTGTCACGTTGCTAGTGTACCAAATATAAAATGTTCTTCTAACAACAGAAACGGATGATAAATGTGAGAATTTCTTTTACGTTTACACAATTGCATACAATGGACCTTTTGAGAACTCAAATCAAAATGCGTTTCAATAAACGGAATCAATATCGAGGTAATCGTCTTTCTCTTATATCTTCTGTTTTTGTGCATGTGTCGTGTTTTCACACTTAATTTTTTTTATTTCCGTGTCGTAAAACTTGGAAAGGAAAGGCTTTTCACGAAAATCTGTGTCTGGTTGAACAGAACCGAGCTCGTAATGTACATAGCATGTCGATTACATGGGAAGAAATAATGGCTTCCATGTTTCTGTCTGTTCGTGCCAGTCGCTCCCAGCACCGCTCATTTCTCATAACGAGGTCCTTAACCTTGGCATTTCGAGAGATCGCACGGTGAACATGCCATCTTGTCGAAACCCGGCCCTTATAGGTGCCGAAAATAACAGTGACCCTTGATCATGCTATTGTAAGAAATTTTGCTTTGGACGGAAGCTACATTCCGTGACGTTTCTCGAACATTCAATAGAAAAGAGAACTGAAAACGTTACTTTTTGTTAATGTGGGATAAGACAACATCTCTGTGGAACTACCTTCTGTAAATGACCCATTGTACGCCCCCTCCCCCTAGAGTAATACTGAAAGATTCGGAGTAAAAACACACCCCGAGTGCCATTTTGTCCACTACAGATCTGTATGGACTGCCCTGGGAGAAAATCCCGAGACTCTGCGGTGAGAAACAGACGACTAAGTAGAAGACATTGAGGGAGTCAGGCAGAAAGGAGACCGACCAGTCCTGAAATTAATTTGATTAGCCAATGAAGAGCCGATCTCGACTGAAATTCATTCAGACAGCAAAGAATCGGAATGCAATGGAATTTATTCGTCAGCCGCTGTAAATCTACGTCATTGTAACATCGTGGGATGTGTTTTATAAATTTTTATTGATGTGAAACAAAAGTAGCAGTTACTTATACAAGCAGAAAGTTTCCACAGAGTGACGCATTCCCTGAACTCAGAGTGGTTAAAACATTTGTAAATAAAAAGTGTAGATTTAAAAGTACGTCCGAAAAGAATTAAATTAAATTACACTAACACATAATCAACAACAGCGAACATGACAGACATTTAATACGAGGCTCGTCCACAAAGTAAGTTTCCCTGGGGCCGTTTACAGAAACAAAACACAATTTCATGGAAATATTTATTGCAACAGATACAGCAAGTGTCCAGCTATTTTTCAACATATTCGCCACCGGAATTGAGACATTTGTCATACCGTGGGACCAACTTTTGAATACCTGTGTCGTAGAAGTCTGCCGCCTGGGATTGGAACCACTGTGTGACAACCATCTCCGCCTCTCTGTCATCCTCAAAACGCTGACGCTGACCGGACAGGAATTTCTTGAGGTGTAGGAAAAGATGGAAATCACTGGGAGCGAGGTCCGGGCTGTAGGGTGAATGATTAAACACCTCCCAGCTGAACTCCTGCAGTAGACTTGCTGTCCATCGAGCCGTGTGCGGCCTAGCGTTATCACTGACCGCACTTCACAGTCGGCGGGAGCTGGAATAAGAACCTCCATCTTCAACAGCTGCAACGATGCTACTGTGAGAACGCGGAAAGTACCGTTAGTGCATGCGCCATGCTACGTCATTGCTCTATCACGTATGCACAGTCGCTTCGCACAATATAAGGTTTGCTAGCTGTGGGACAGGGGGAAACTTACTTTGTGGACGCGCCTCGTACTTAGTTGTGTAGTATAAAACATACCTGTATGTGTTTCTGTATTCATTTAACGACGCTCCTTCAATTACATAACTAATATTGCGTCGTATAATAATTATTTTCCTCTTATAATACATAGGTTTTGAAGTCGTGGTCTATTTTATTCCTTTTAAGCAGAGTGTTAGCTATACGAACTACGTGTTTTAATGTTTAGTAACTCTATATTTTCCCCCATAAAGTGCATCGACATATTTCTTACTATTCTCAGTATTCTTAGTGTTTTTATATATCCAATTAATCTTTATAATGGAGAAGTATTTTGTTATTTTTGCAGTAGAAACTGATTTTTAAATATTATTTCTTTATTATCTTCGTGATTTAGAGAGTTGAGGTATTACATAATTGTTACAGCTTGTAGAATTTTACACCATTACTCCGGAACCTTGGTAACCACCCAAAAGACTGCACTATGTCACTACTCAGTGGACCGCACGAACGAAATGAATGACTAACCAGCTGAATTGGTGCCTAAAGAAAGCCTCTTTGAATTCTGCCCCCCCCCCCCTCCACGGCTCCAAATTCCTCTCCTGTCTGTGCGTGGTAAAGGGCAGTTCTTTGTTGCGTGTTTCCTGTTGTTGTGGCTTTCCTTGCGAATGGAAATGTCACGCTATGCAGAGAGTGATAGGATAGGTCAACACAATGCAAGGACATATATCAGGACTCTGAAGAAAAGCCACTATCCTCTTCTTCATATTCCATTTTTCTTTTAAATTTCCTCTCCAGTTTTTTCTCACTTATTCCCATTTATCCTTTAATTCTTTTTCCTATTTCTTCCTTATCGTTTCTGAACGTATGTACATTCAAGTTTGTACTCTCACGTTACACAAAGCGACTCATTGGATGCAGAAAAGCTTTCTAAATATGAAGATTCCTGTCTTCTGTGTTGTTGCGCCGTGTAGTCTGGTCGATGTTTAACAACGTTTCGGAGGTCATACTGCCTCCGTCATCAGGGTGATGAGTATGAAGATTTCTGTCTTCTGGGTTGTTGTCATGTGTAGTCTGGTCGATGTTGACCAACGTTTCGGAGGTCATACTGCCTCCATCATCAGGGCGATGAGTATGAAGATTTCTGTCTTCTGGGTTGTTGCGTCGTGTAGTCTGGTCGATGTTTACCAACGTTTCAGAGGTCATACTGCTTCCATCATCAGGGCGATGAGTATGAAGATTTCTGTCTTCTGGGTTGTTGCGCCGTGTAGTCTGGTCGATGTTTACCAACGTTTCAGAGGTCATACTGCCTCCATCATCAGGGCGATGAGTATGAAGATTTCTGTCTTCTGGGTTGTTGCGCCGTGTAGTCTGGTCGATGTTTACCAACGTTTCAGAGGTCATACTGCTTCCATCATCAGGGCGATGAGTATGAAGATATCTGTCTTCTGGGTTGTTGCGTCGTGTAGTCTGGTCGATGTTTACCAACGTTTCAGAGGTCATACTGCCTCCATCATCAGGGCGATGAGTATGAAGATTTCTGTCTTCTGGGTTGTTGCGCCGTGTAGTATGGTCGATGTTAACCAACATTTCAGAGGTCATACTGCTTCCATCATCAGGGCGATGAGTATGAAGATATCTGTCTTCTGGGTTGTTGCGCTGTGTAGTCTGGTCGATGTTTACCAACGTTTCAGAGGTCATACTGCCTCCATCATCAGGGCGATGAGTATGAAACAGTGTCAGTTAATAACCCCAAAATAATATCTCTGTGAAAAGCTTAGACTGATTTCAGACGCCCTGCTGCGTGTTTAACCTCACTTGATATTCTGGTGAACTCTCACAGCGTACAGTTCGCTACATTTTCGAAGCCCCAGTTCTGTACACGTCCTATCACACAGACACCCCCCCCCCCCCTCGTATCCATACTCCCTCCTAAAACCGTGTGTGACGCTTCACAGCGTGTATTTAACTGTCCGTCTCTTGAACCAAATGTGTGAATGCAAAATACACAAGCCAGTGGATGACAGAGCAGAGCATGGTGAATGTTGCCAGCAATATCCTCAGCAAACAGACAGTGGCCATGGCTTTACAGTGCATGGCTCCTGGATATTGACACACAATTGTACACCAGTTCTGATTACACAAAGTATTCTTTGCGATTTGACATCCAACATTTGACCCGATGTTCACTTGTCTCCGATTCAGGAAGTATATCATCTGTGCAGTTGTTGAGCTACCAAATTAATCACTTCTGATTATTTTAATCTGAAGTAACCGGCCATCTATCCTTATAACGACATATACACGGTATCTTTATGTGACTGGAAGTTAACACATCTTCTTCAATTAAACATGTGTAAGTTCATATGAACAGCCACGGTAGTCTAGCGGTTAGAAGGCTGGCCTTGTAATCCTGGGGTCTCGGGTTCGATTCCCGGTGGTGCCCGAATTTATAACTTGTGTTGGGCAAGGCCGTGGTCTAGGCAACACGGAGTTTTCCTCCGTGGCATCCCAACAATTACTCCATTCACACACAGAAGAAGGCAATGGCAAACCACTTCTGGATCATCTGCCAAGAACGTATATGAACAGGTCCCAGTCCGAGAAAAGGATGGAAGGATCCTGTTCATATGGACCTGTCGTCAGACAGAACACTAAATAAATAAATAAATAAAGTTCATATGCAGTAATACATTTTTACAGTAATTTTAAATTGATTATCATGTTTCTTTCTTGCCTTCATGGATCGGGTATCTTAGTGGCACATGACTTTTCACCATATTACCGCTTCATATTTAGCAGATCACGTGTTCAGATCTCGAACCGGACGCCGTCTATCCTAGCTGATGGCATTACTCTTTTCTTTCAATTAAAAATTTCGGAGTTAATTCTTTAAAATATTTCATGATCGCTTCATTCCACGTTCCTGTCTTATTTATCCAAAAGAAAAATATTTTGTGTCCACTGGAATGAAACACCAGTGCTTTAGACGTTATAGCAGAGTAGCAAAATATCTAGTTTCGTTACATCCGTTATAAAACCACAAAAGTGAGGCTGACAGCTGACTCCACAAACGCAACGCACTTCTGAAGCCCTCCTGCTACTCACGTACACAACTACGCTGTGACTAGCCTCTTCGCATACTTATGAAGGGACAGTCTTATACTACAAGTGCTTATATATACCAAGTTGAAGGAATAAATATGCAGGTCCATGCTTACAAATACCAAATAATACCAGCACAGCGCCTTGGAAGTGCTTTTGTTGACTCTGGTGGAAATAGCCCATATTTTTACGTATTTCGAGTTTATTCTTGTGGTTTCTTTGTGTTAGCGAATGTAAAATAGAGCGCTGTTAGTTAAAACCACAAATAGTTAGCGACAAATATGTGTAATTTCATAGTTTGTATCATTGTTTAAGTTTTATTTTCTAAACACTCATATTGAATTAAATTACTTCATTCCGGGACACTAATCCGTCATTTCTCGTGCTATGCCTCTAAAACAACTGAAAGGATTTTGATTAAATTTGATATTGGGTGTACTGCACACTGAAAAGTGTCAGGAGAGAGTAACTTTTTTTTTTCGCGAAAGTCTAATATAATTTGTATGTAGTAAAACCGAAACTCAAAACAGATCACCGCGCAGAGATTTGTACTTACATGAAGTTCATACACAGTGTGATCCTCTCCATCAATAATTTACCCCTCAATGCACAGATTTTGATCAAATTATTTTAGGTACGTACCTCAGTCCTTGTGAAACTACGTCAGATCAAATCAGTTACTGACATTGGTAGCTACCAGCGTCCACTAAACTGTGCCAGATGTTACAATTTGGAGAATACGCGTTGTAATATGTCCGTACGAATGGCTGTAATCTCCTGGAGAATGCTTTTGAAGCAGATGGTGTTAGGCTTTCTCGTATAGACCTTTCTCCGAAGGAAATCCAGACCCCTTAAGAAAGTTTGCGCTGGGAATGACCACTTCCAGTCCCATGTTAACAAGGACTGAGGTAGATCCTGTACTACAGGGTGGGTGGGAAGTAAGTAGGCATTGATAAATGGTTATAACCTCTATATTTCCAATGTATAGCGATTATTTAATGTCTTCTTACTTCCTACCCACCCTGTATATACCTATGACGTTTAGTCACTTTCATGCGTAAATTGTGGCTTAATTATTGAAAGACTTTTGCCTTCATCGTGACGATCACTGTATCGAACGCAGAGGAAATAAGTTTCTTTGTCCAGTGTAATAGTCTTATAATAGTACAAACACTTCATTTGTATCTGCAGTAAGTGAAAGGATAGTCAAGCACACTGAGATTATTCTCAGAACTGTTTAATTTATTGTTGAAGATTTCTGTCTTCTGGGTTCTTGCGCTGTGTAGTCTGGTCGATGTTTACCAACGTTTCAGAGGTCATACTGCCTCCGTCATCAGGGCGATGAGTATGAAGATTTCTGTCTACTGGGTTGTTGCGCCGTGTAGTCTTGTCGATGTTTACCAACGTTTCAGAGGTCATACTGCCTCCGTCATCAGGGCGATGAGTATGAAGATTTCTGTCTACTGGGTTGTTGCGCTGTGTAGTATGGTCGATGTTTACCAACGTTTCAGAGGTCATACTGTCTCCGTCATCAGGGCGATGAGTATGAAGATTTCTGTCTACTGGGTTGTTGCGCCGTGTAGTCTTGTCGATGTTTACCAACGTTTCAGAGGTCATACTGCCTCCGTCATCAGGGCGATGAGTATGAAGATTTCTGTCTTCTGGGTTGTTGCGCTGTGTAGTCTGGTCGATGTTAACCAACGTTTCAGAGGTCATACTGCCTCCATCATCAGGGCGATAAAACGCTGGTTAACATCTACCAGACTACACGGCGCAACAACTGAGAAGACAGGAATCTTCATACTTACCTATGTGAAAACCTCAAATCTTACTTAATTTATTGTTGTTTTAACTACTCTTTTTCTAAAGCAGAGGTTATGTACCCTCGAGTGGCGGGATAATTTATAAAAATAAAATAAAATGTTAAATGAAGCGATATTGGCCTATCCCATCACTTGAAGAGAATGAAGAAATCACGATGATGCCGATAGCTACCTTCGGGGGGTAGAATCGAACTCGGAAGCCCAGAAATACAAAACAGGACTGCTAATCACTCGACCATGGCGTTTGATGTTCCGCTTGAAGAAGCGTAGTTATAAAAGTACTAGTTATTCCCTTCTTGCCCTTAACACTACGCGTAGTGTGCATCATTTATGCATGAAAAGCGAGAGTTTGTATGCGGGGAGAAGCGACTGTTCATTTACCATGACACGTCACACGACGCACAGGCCTGTCGAGCAGGACCAACTCCAATAAATATGCACAGCGGGTGCAAGGGCATCCCAGAAATATGTAAAATAATAAGTTTGACATTACGATAACGAGTTACGTAATAAAGCAAGAAGTTTTAATGCCAGCTATTTTAATTTATTTTGAATATCTGAATGCCAGAAGCTGACGAATCGAGTCTCTATAGGCATTTTGTTTGTCCTAGCCAAGCTTTAAACCTAAATGTGAGCAATAATCGATATTTACATAACGTAACATAAATTTATACCTGGTACCTGCTTCCTCCACGCTTTAAAGAAGTGTATATTTATTTTATTTAGTGTTCTGTCTGAGGACAGGTCCATATGAACAGGATCCTTCCATCCTTTTCTCGGACTGGGACCTGTTCATATACGTTCTTGGCAGATGATCCAGAAGTGGTTTGCCATTGCCTTCTTCTGTGTGTGAATGGAGTAATTGTTGGGATGCCACGGAGGAAAACTCCGTGTTGCCTAGACCACGGCCTTGCCCAACACAAGTTATAAATTCGGGCACCGCCGGGAATCGAACCCGAGTCCCCAGGATTACAAGGCCAGTGCCGTGTCTTTATCTTGAGGTCCCAGTTAAGAATCTCAATGCGTCGACAATTATTCGGAGGTTTTTCATGGTTCTCCTCAGTCCCTCCATAAACGTTTTTGAACGTTACCTCAAAACAGAGTTTCCTATACATGATTTCTTCAATTATCAGGTAACAATGTACAATTCTTCTACCAACGGAAATTAATACAAACGCTTAGTGGAATTGCAGTAAATATTAATTTGAATTAATTCAATAAATTTGCTCTTTAATCTATTAAAGTCAGAGAAATTATTTATTAGCTTTATATGAAAGATTAAATACGTTCATTATTTTCCAGTTAATTCAGTTGACCTCATAGAGTTAACAGCTTAGTGCAGAAATAGATTTGGGTCTATAATAAACAAGGATTGAGGTCAATGATTTAGTCTATGTGGCTTCGTAAAGACCTTTACACTTGTTCGTGTCTCTACCTGGTATGTGAATATATCGACTGTTACAGTAAGTTTAGTGCCTAGTTGTGTTGGACCTGGTTGTATTTCGTTCCAGTTTGTTTATGAATTAATACAAAGACAGTCTTGTGTACCTTGAAAGTACGCTGCACGCATGATGAGCTCACTGTTAACTTGGGCATGAGGTAGCGAATATCGGATTTTTGTTGCTTTGATGTGAATCTGAAAAGGAACTGTATCTACTGGTGTCTTCATTCAGAACGGGTTTATTTTCAGAAATTCATATAATAATTAGTAGTGTGAACCCTGATCCTCATTCCAGGGTTTCGTCTTTATGAAAGATACCTCAACTTATAAACTCCATCAAATTAAAGTGCTATGCTTTTATAGAAACAAATCTGAGTTTTGCAAAACATTAAATTCGCTGTAATTTTCACTCAATAAAATCTAAATATTCATAATTAATTTAAATTAGTATTTAATATTTATGTTGACTGGTCTGCATTGCGGTTTCGGCAGATACAGGGTTAAAATCTCTACCCATCCGCAGATAAAATCCGTAGTTTTACTTGGGACCTTTCCAGAATATTAGGTGTATTATTTAGAGCAACTTTCTGTTACTTCATTACACATCGTTTTAATTTTATAATTCACAAGATCATACTACAATTTATGGCTACGTAAAGCAGGCAGAAATTCCGTCGTTAAATAAACCATTAATCATTCTGTCACTTACTCGAAAATGATCTTATTTTATACCTTATACTAAGCTGGCTTTGTCCATTTCACACTTCCACAACACTTTTCCTTAAGATTAATATTTCGTTGTTGTTATAATAATTGTTATTTGACATGAACATATTTTCTACTGAATGACCACTTTCCACAAGGTTTCCGCATCATTATTCTACTCGCATTGCTCTCCCTGACCCACAATGTACACTAATCCCCCATGATCATGTCACAGTAATAATCCTAGGGAAGCTGTACAAATTACAAAGTTTCAATCCTCATTTAATTTATCTGTCTTTGGTTCAGATGCTGTTCTATCAATCTGTTTCCAAATTGATATTCTAGCAATTTATTTCTAAATTCCATGTTACGTGTTTCCATGCAGACAGGAGAACGCGGTTTGAAACCATACAAAACGACTACAACTAACATTGAAATTGAAGTAGTGAAATTACTCCATGGAAAGGGGTATTTCTGGAACACACACACACAGATTTACGACGTTTCAACAGATAAAACACAGCACTGAAGTATGATCGACGTCCTATGTTTGAGATGAACTGTGACTGGCCACTATTCATGATTTAAAAAGTTATAGAAAAATAGTATGCAAATTAAGATTGCTGTCTTCGGATTCAACGCCGTGAAACCCTCAAATTCTACATAGTATGCAAGTATTTATTCAACCACGATGGTCTAGCGGTTAGAACGCTGGCCTTTTAATCTTGGGGTCTCGGGTTCGATTCCCGGCTGTGCCCGAATTTATAACTTGTGTTGGGCAAGGCCGTGGTCTAGGCAACACGGAGTTTTCCTCCGGGGGCTTCCCCGGTTTCTCCGTGGTATCCCAACAATTACTCCATTCACACACAGAAGAAGGCAATGGCAAACCACTTCTGGATCATCTGCCAAGAACGTATATGAACAGGTCCCAGTCCGAAAAAAGGATAGAAGGATCCTGTTCATATGGACCTGTCGTCAGACAGAACACTAAATAATAATAAGATGAGGTGGTCTAGCGATTAGAACGCTGGCCTTGTAATCCTGGGGTCTCGGGTTCGATTCCCGGCGGTGCCCGAATTTATAACTTGTGTTGGGCAAGGCCGTGGTCTAGGCAACACGGAGTTTTCCTCCGGGGGCTTCCCCGGTTTCTCCGTGGCATCCTATTCACACACAGAAAAAGGCAATGGCAAACCACTTCTGGATCATCTGCCAAGAACGTATATGAACAGGTCCCAGTCCGAGAAAAGGATGGAAGGATCCTGTTCATATGGACCTGTCGTCAGACAGAACACTAAATAATAATAATGCAAGTATTTAATGACAAGAGACTGTAATGTTTGGAAGGTTTTGTAAAGAGCAAGCAAGTGTATTAATTGTCTGTTTTCTCCTGTTTCAGGCACAAAGGTTTCCTGAAGGATTGTCCTAACGGTCTGCTAACAGAACAGGTGAGTAACTCTGAAGGCTACGTAGTCCACACTTCTGACTGAAATAACCATTCACGCATGGTTTCTGACGTGAAGATGACTGCCTTCTGGGGCATAGCAATATATGGTTTGGTAGATAATGACCGACGTTTCACAGGAACTTACTGTCCTCGTGTGGATGGCTCACTCAGATATGCTACTCGTGATCAGTATGGCTGAAAGCGAATGTAATGTTTTGATCCTAATTTTTTATCACATCATCGTACCCGAAACATTATTTTCACACGTGCGTGACATAATTCGTTTATAATTCACGTGCCGTCCGCTCAAACTCGACTGTCTGTCTGCAGTTCTGCATATGGACAGCTGACCTTACTTCACCACAAAAAAACACCGTTAAATATTAACTTCTCAGCATACCGACCGTCTAAAAAACACTACTGTGCCCTATATTGAAATTACATCTGGATTTAGTCTACTAACAGAACGTTCAGTTACCTTTTTCATTATCTTTTATGTTTTTTTATATATTTCGTTTATTGCATAGAACGTTAGGGTTGAAAGGTTAGCATTATTGCTTGGTATACTAAAAAGCCAGCTATGCTGATTTCGGTTTTCGAAGTTTTCTTCAGTCTCACAAGACAATTTTTTCAATATCTTAAAATAGGTCACGAGATGTTCTTCACACATATTTTCAAATATATTATTCATCATCTTAACATTCTGCGTTATATAACTAGTGCGGTTTATAAGCGTATTTAAATAAACCGAGAATCAGTCATTGATGATTTTGGTCTATTAATCTTTACACGTAAATAAATACAAAATGTCATGTGTGTCTATCCAGATGTATGTTCACTGGTATATCTGGAACACACCCGTTCATATGCATATCAATCCATGGCTCTGATTGGGCAGTCCCCTGGTCTAATCCTTCTGGCCCCATATAAATTATCCGTTACCTAAAACCGTCACTTTAGCCCTAAAGATGAGGCCTGTAAGCTCCTCTGAAATACCACACTAACAAAAGACCACCATCTTCAATTACATCGCCGAGAAAATACCAAATACGTCTTTACCTAACAATTCCCAAGAAACGTTACAGACACACGAAGTTTTCAGCGCCCGAACTTTTATCTTTAGATTCCGAGATTGCAATCGATTTTATTTCAGTAATGGATCTCGACCCGGTTGAAGCAAATATTTACCTTAGTCTTACGGTTCATGGAGCCTTTTTTACCCTATCGACGCCCTATTAACTACTGTTAGACGGTAGCTCTGAATAAAGTAACAAAATGGCAGTTGGAAGTGAATCACTGCTTGTCAAATACACTCCTCAACACAATTAAGTTGTCAGGATTTCAAATGTTCGTAAATTTTCTTGGGATTTTATCAAATTTATTAAAATGTAGGTAGTGTATAGAATAGATCTTTATTTAAACAAAAACAGGCCTCTTTGTACAACTAAAGTATTGTTACACTGAACAGTTTTGAACTAATCACAAAAACCAGAATGGAACTTTTATTTGCATCAAGTTTTTGTGACACAATTTCAAACTTTTTTGCGCTTAGTAGGAGATTGGACCCCCTTCAGCTCGAAGGACAGCTGTACTGCGTTGAGGCATGCTCCGGACAATGCTCCGGATGTCGATTTGGGGAATTTGCGCCCATTCCTCCAAAAGTGCATCCTCCAGGTCCCTCAGTGAGGTAGGTGCGTTCTGACGGTCTCTGACGCTTCTTCTCAGTACGTCCCACACATGCTCAATAGGGTTCGTGTCTGGACTGCGAGCTGGCCATAGTAAACTGGCGATGTTGTGCTCTTGGAGGTACTCCCTGACGATTCCTGCAACGTGAGGGCGGGCATTGTCATGCATTAGGAGAAAATGATGACGACGAGGTTGGTTTTGTCGTCAATCGAAATACCGGCCCACACCATTATGGAGCCACCACCAAAACTGACATTTTCCTGGACTGTGATTGGTAGAAAACGCTCTCCTGACCGTCGCCAAACTCGGACGCGTCCACTATTGTCCTGCAGCATAAATTTAGACTCGTCGGTGAAAAGGACATTGCGCCAATGACGCAGTTGCCAATGTTGATGTTCTTGGGCGCGAACCTCTTCAATCGGTGCACTCTAGCGGGACGCCTGGACCTCAGATCCACCTCTCGAAGACGGTTTCTCACTGTTTGTTCAGACACTTGCCTACCTGTAGCTCGGGAAAGGTCATTTTGCAAGGCCCGTGCAGTATCTCTGCGGTGCCTCAAGGCTTGTAGACGCAGAAGACGATCATTCCTAGCAGTTGTTGCCCTGTGGCGACCCTGTTCTCGACGTCGAATGACCGTTCCAGTGTCTTGATATCGGCGGCTTAGTCGCCATATCACGGATTGAACCACACCGAGCTGTGTTCGGCCCTCTTGCAGAAGCGTGACAGACTGTGTTGCTTCTATAGCTGTCAAATGCCCCCTTACACTTTGCCTAACTTGCATACGAGGTGCGATCGGAAAGTTCCCAGACTGTGTCAATAGAGGGCGAACCGGATGTAGTACGAGCTTCTGCCGCTAGGGGGTGCAGCCTACATTCATAGTGAATCAGTGTGACAGCCGGCATCATCGAATTAGCATTTGTTTCTTAGTTACGGGCGTTTTGGTAGTGCATTACACCGACCCTCCTGCGATTTCGGAATGGCGTGTGCATCAAATTTTGCCAAAGACTGGCCAAAACTGCTACGGAAACCTATGAAATGCTAAAGCAAGCATTTGGGGAGTCCGCAATGGGTCGTGCACAAACTTTTGTGTGGCATTCACGTTTTAAAAATGGCCGAACCTCTGTCGATGATGACGAGCGTTCTGGACGACCATCTTCGAGCACAACGCCCGAAAATGTTACGAAGATTCGGCAGGCCATTCACGAAGATCGACGTCGTACCATCAACGACTTGTGCGACATTGTTGGGATAGGCTATGGGACCTGTCAGCTGATTCTAAAGGAACAACTCCACATGCGACGCATCCTGTCTGAGGACCAGAAGCAGAATAGACCTCTCGTTTGTCAGGAGCTCAAAGATCTTGCATGAACCGACCCCAACTTCCTTTCTAAGCTCCGTGTGACTTCTTCCTCTTCCCAAAGATGAAAATTCAGCTAAAGGGAAGGAGATTTGAGACGATAGAAGAGATTCAGGCAGAATCGCAGATGGTGCTTGACAGGCTGACAAAGAAAGATTACCAGGAATACTTCCAGGCTTGGCAGCGGCGCTGGGATCGTTGTGTTCACTCCCAGGGGAACTACTTCGAGGGTGATGGATGAATTTAATACCTGAGATAAGTGTACGGGTTTTTATAGGCGCAGTCTAGAAACTTTCTGATCGCACCTCGTATTACGTTGCATAGCAACAGTATTCCTGTATCGTCAATAACAAACACAAGAACTGCTTTCCTTCATTCCTGTTTCCACTACCCTTGCTCTCGTAGGCTTCTCTCCCTGAAATAACCAACTTTAACTGATACCACCTTTCACAGTTGCACTCGTATCAGCATTGTTTACAACCCTGCAGAGTGCGCTTATTTCAGATTCAGTCCAAGAAACTTTACAACCATTTGAAAACCTGACCACTTAATTGTTTTGAGGAGTGTACTTCTGTAACTAACTTTCTATTTTATTTATCTCTGTATTTTATATCAACAACTGTGAATGTGTAAGTTACTCCATAATAGATGTAATTTTGTATAATGTCATTACTGGATCGTCAAAATCGAGAGTAAAACTGGTGCACCATAGGAAGTTGATTTAAAAATATTACCAGCTTTACAGGCTGCAACATTCCGCTTATACCAACCACTAACACAAAATAATATTTGAGACTGGAAAAGCATATTTTATAAACCGACATACAGTTTTGAGAACTACAAATTGAAGATTTTTTTTACTAAAATTAAACCTCACGAGCTATAAACATAAAAGTTATAAAATATGGTTAAAAATTTTGTCTGGAGTTTCAAATGAATATGCTGCATAATTAAGCGGATTTATTTCAGCATGCTGAAGCGATTAACATCGTCTTATAAGGCACGATTAACTCTTTGTAATTGTTGTTTAAGCTACAGTGTACTTTCTAAATGAACCTGCTACTTTCCTTGATGGGAGCAGCTGTAAGAAATAAGCTGCTTCCAGAATGTCCCTTTTTGTTCTATTCTAGATATTAGTTTCAATTAAAATAGCTCTGTAAGAATTCTTAATGTAAGTTTCAAGGTGGTACATGAGTCCATTACAAGGTTCTATTTTGATCACAGTTTTATGAGAAATAACGTAATAAAATGGCTTAAATATTTAGTCCCTTCCGGCTGGAGTAGTTTTTAGAAACATTATTGTACTTAGCCCTGCATATTTCTACCCATTGCGTGAGTATTTCGTAACAGCTATACCAAATTTAACAGAAAGTTTTGTAGTAACCAACGTTATTTCGTTGCATGCAAACCGTACAGCATAAACAGTTCACTGTGAGGTGAAATAACTCTAGAAATTATAAAATTGATTACCTGGAAAATGTACTTAAAAGGTTCTCATATTAAAGTAGCAGACAGCATGGAATATTACTGCAGAAAATTCGACAAATATTTATATATCTTTGTCAGTCTTTCATTCTGTAAAGCTTGCCATAGGACTAATCATTCGATACGTATTTTTTAGTTATTATTTAGTGTTCTGTCTGACGACAGGTCCATATGAACAGGATTCTTCCATCCTTTTCTCGGACTGGGACCTGTTCATATACGTTCTTGGCAGATGATCCAGAAGTGGTTTGCCATTGCCTTCTTCTGTGTGTGAATGGAGTAATTGTTGGGATGCCACGGAGGAAAACTCCGTGTTGCCTAGACCACGGCCTTGCCCAACACAAGTTATAAATTCGGGCACCGCCGGGAATCGAACCCGAGGCCCCCAGGATACAAGGCCATCGTTCTAACCGCTAGACCACCTCATCTTATTATTATTTAGTGTTCTGTCTGACGACAGGTCCATATGAACAGGATCCTTCCATCCTTTTCTCAGACTGGGACCTGTTCATATACGTTCTTGGCAGATGATCCAGAAGTGGTTTGCCATTGCCTTCTTCTGTGTGTGAATGGAGTAATTGTTGGGATGCCACGGAGGAAAACTCCGTGTTGCCTAGACCACGACCAACACAAGTTATAAATTCGGGCACCGCCGGGAATCGAACCCGAGGCCCCAGGATTACAAGGCCAGCTTTCTAACCGCTAGACCACCGTGGCTATTATTTTTTTTAGTATCATGGGAAAAACATTACTCTCTTTAAACCCAAAAATATTTATCTTTCCAGTGCAATCTGCATTAATTACTTTCTAAAAATTTCGTCTACGTATTGAAAGTGACAACCAAAGCAATAGGTGTTTTCTACGAGGTCCGACCTGAGTACTTAAACTTCAGCTTAACTGGGTTATATTTTCGCGATAGCGAGATCCCATGTGGTTGGGTGATCAGTGAGAAAACCGGCTAATCTCCACTTTGAAATCTTTAACAAAATAGAAGTTTTGAAAAATGTAAGATTTGTGAAGACAAAAATATTCTGAACAGCATGGTAGCAATCATTTCCTAATTTAATTTGCGTTAATTTTCCTTCAGTTTTGTGTAAATTATAAGCAGTTTCGTTACTTAAGCGTTGTTTAAGAGAAACCCGGGCGAAATGTGAGGAGGGCTTGCAGCTGGAAAACAAATTGAATCACAATTGTTGTTTATCACTGAAATGTGAAATCATGTGACCTCGTCTACTTCGAATTTCATGATTTCATGAATTGCTTTCTGTTTGTTTCAGGGATTCATCAAGATCTATAAGCAGTTTTTCCCGCAGGGCGATCCGTCCAAGTTTGCATCCCTGGTATTCAGAGTTTTCGACGAGAACAATGTGAGTACTGAAATTATGAAGCGTTGTTCCCTGGGACGAAGCAGGGGTACAATTAATATACGAGCATAATTAAGCAATATTAATAGACCTGTGTCTCGTATGGTGTAAACTGGAGATAATCCTAAGTTTGATACAAGCATACAGTAGACTCCCGATTATCTGGGGGCGGATGAACCGGGCTCTATCTGGTTTAAACGAAAACCAAAAATTAATTTAGAAAATCTGTTGTGAAAGAAAGTTTAAAAACAACGGCGTAAATACAAAAATTACTTATTATTTAACGTGTTAACATAAATAAGTTGTTGCTAAAATCTTAAGTTTACGGCAATAGAACGTTATTACTCTCCGCTGGAAAGCTCTTTTTTTTAATAGTTGGTATGTACTGTATTAAATTTTGTATAAAATCCTTTTTGTTTGTAAATATTTAAAAATGTAAGTAGTGCATGTCTGTAAATAAATTTACGTATTTGCTACACTTGGGTGTCTTCCTTTAGTTTTTGCGTATTATCCGGGGTTTCGATTATCCCTAAAGATATATTTCCCAACTAACCAGGATAATCATGAAGCTAATGTATTATGTTACAGATATATATTGATAAGAATAAATATATATTCCTTGATGTAAATTGTACGAGATGTTCAGTGGACCATTTATTTTATTTTAATCTTGTGTACGAAACAATTAAATCTGTTTCATTTTCTGCAAAAAAATTTGTTATACAATTGACAAAGCAAATTAGCACATAAAGAAACTTCCGAATCGTATAATTAACCAGTAGAGCAGATACAGATCATTATCTAGAAAAATCTCATCGTGTAAAGTAAATTTTTTCCCCGTGAGTCGCTGTTTTAGGGTTACAAATGCAGACCTGTGTTTCAAACTGACTTTTAACAGAAAGTTGCAGTTGTTCTTACGTGCAAGTTAAGTGTTAGAATCGTAAATATACGAGGTGCGATCGGAAAGTTTCAAGACTGTGTCAATAGAGGGCGAACCGGATGTAGTACGAGCTTCTGCCGCTAGGGGGTGCGGCTTACATTCATAGTGAATCAGTGTGACAGCCGGCATCATCGAATTAGCATTTGTTTCTTAGGTATGGGCGTTTTGGTAGTGCATTACACCGACCCTCCTGCGATTTCGGAATGGCGTGTGCATCAAATTTTGCCAAAGACTCGCCAAAACGGCTACGGAAACCTATGAAATGCTAAAGCAAGCATTTGGGGAGTCCGCAATGGGTCGTGCACAAACTTTTGTGTGGCATTCACGTTTTAAAAATGGCCGAACCTCTGTCGATGATGACGAGCGTTCTGGACGACCATCTTCGAGCACAACGCCCGAAAATGTTACGAAGATTCGGCAGGCCATTCACAAAGTTCGACGTCGTACCATCAACGACTTGTGCGACATTGTTGGGATAGGCTATGGGACCTGTCAGCTGATTCTAAAGGAAGAACTCCACATGCGACGCATCATGACAACGCGCCAGCGCACACCGCCCTCAAAGTTCGGCAGTTTTTGGCCTCAAACACCATGGCCGTCATCCCGCACCCTCCTTATTCGCCGGATTTAGCTCTGTGTGACTTCTTCCTCTTCCCAAAGATGAAAATTCAGCTAAAGGGAAGGAGATTTGAGACGATAGAAGAGATTCAGGCAGAATCGCAGATGGTGCTTGACAGGCTGACAAAGAAAGATTTCCAGGGATGCTTCCAAGCTTGGCAGCGGCGCTGGGATCGTTGTGTTCACTCCCAGGGGAACTACTTCGAGGGTGATGGATGAATTTAATAACTGAGATAAGTGTACGGGTTTTTATAGGCGCAGTCTTGAAACTTTCCGATCGCACCTCGTATTGAATCCATCCCATATATCACGCAGTTCAAGATAAGGATATTTGTCAGTAACCAAACTGTAAATAATTTGAATAGAATTAAATAAACTAATTGGGCTGAACACTGAGTTTCTACCTCCAGATCGAGAGCTTACGTCTTTTTCTGTTAACAACGATGACAAATGTTTGAGATTTATGCAGAGAGATGGAGGTCTAAATTGTGTAGTAGTCCTACCACTTAAGCATCTAAGGCCCAATGGTAACTATATTTACCACCTGCTGAAACAGTCAATAAATGCATTTTGCCCAAAGTGTATTACGGGTTTCCTGTGATTCTCAGACTAAATAGTGATCCTTATAATGGAGAAATGTGGTGTTTTGTTTGAGGTACAGGCTAAATATTCAAACTTTATGAAGACGAGTGTTGACTTCAAAAGGGGTGATAACTCTTACAAAAGCCTTTTCTGAGTTCGGTGGTGTGTATGATAAGACTCTGTTATCGCCTGTCGTTTTTCTTACTGCACATTTCTAACCTCACTTTTGAACTGGCTTAAAGGCAACGTGTAAGTGGAATTATATTCATGAATACGATAAAGATAATGTATTACAAAATATTTCCCACGCACTTTAAGTCCGTACTCTTGCAAATTATGTTAATGTTGGTGGAATTTATTCAAGGCGAAATTCTATCTTCGACGAGGTATGAATTTTTATTCCATAAACTCAACCCAAAATTTCAAGCCGATGAAATATAGTATTATTTCTGAAGTTTCTTTATACCAGGAGTCTAATTCTAGTAAGAGTTTTTAGATCACAAACCAACGAGGAATAGCTCGCGAGAGAAAAGAATTCACTGTACAAGAATTGGAAAGAAACTTTTTACAAACATCGAAAGTTTTCCACCGAAAGCAACAAACTTGTACGTTGATATAGATCTCTTAAAGCTTCATAAGTACGTCACCTTGCCGTCTATTCAAGTTGCTTGGGTTCGGTTCCAGAAGCTCTTAGAGTTGAAAATTAGTTACATGAATTTGTACTTTCAACTTTCGGGGGGGCGGGGGGGGGGATAATTCTAGAATTCTTGGACACTGTGAAACCCGTTTCAAGAAATATACATTTTACTTTTTATTTTAGAAACCCTCTACAACTATTCTGAATTCTATTGCTCATTAGGTAGAAGACAAAAATATATATAATATAATAATTGTATATATATATATATATATATATATATAATTATTACGTCAAGCCACACAGTACTTTCTTTGGTTTGACCAGAATAAGGACCTTCAACACGTTTCGGTTGCTTGTCAGTTCTCAAACTGACTGTGGGCCGTTGAAGGTATTTCAGGATACAGTGAGCCATTAATTATGCATTCTGAAGCATTATTCTGTGTTTCTGACTTAAGAATTTCAGGAAATAGGTCGTGTGTAGTAACCCCAATATGATGCAAATCCTTGCGTCTCGAGGGCTACAAATCGATAACTCTCCGATAAGCTCTCTCACTCTCGAATCAGCGGGCGATTCGAGAGTGTGTTTACTTTCTGCACACGTACTTTAATCCTGATTCGATCAGTGCACTTCGCTCCTGCAACTCGACGCATTCCGTGTCTTTTAGTTTAAGTCAGTACACTTCGCCTCAAATTATTAGGCAGATTAAATCGATGCCGATCAAACGGCCCGGTGAAGTTCTTGGCATGGCAAAAAACGGACAATGCATACAGAATTTTTGTTACGAAACCTCAAAGTAAATGACCATAAAGGAGACGAAAGCAAAGATACGAAAATAAAATATACGTTCATGTAACAGTTTGTGAAGACTAGAAAGGATTAAGTTGGTGAGATTTCAGATTCTCGCGGCGAGTATGAAGAACATTTTCAGGGATATTGCACCTTATAGTTATGTAGAAGTTTCCCGACGTTTCAGAGGTGCTTGTTTCCTCCATCATCAGGGCGTGAGTTGACGGTAGATAGGGTTGTTTTTCCAACAAATTAAACTCAAAGCAAATACGGTATAAAGAAATCTGTTGTATGCTTTATGAAAGACGCAGGATTTCCGTCATTCCATAAATGAATACAGATTTTATAATTTACAAATCACACGTTTAGAGCCATCAGATAGAGAAACAGAGCAAAAACTCCAGTTCTTGTTACACCAGATCCACCCCCACCCCCCCACCCAACCCCCCACCCCCCCGACCCGTGTTTTACGTTAGACAGAATGAGACCAAACAGATGTTAGTTAACATTGTTTGTTGTTGTTACCGACCAATCAGTTTTAGCTTTACTATACCTGACTAATGTACAGGGGGGGTTTTCATTTCATCTCATATTGAAATCCAAGCTGTCGTGAATGATCTTGATTTTGGTTCTTCTCAATTTTTCCAGAAAAAATATTTAATAAACAACCCACAAATCCCTCCCTATACACCCGTACGTCATCATAAACAGTTAACGTTTTTTTTAAATACTGTTCGACTTAAGCAGTTGAAACAGCGTTATTCAGCAAGCTGGAAATCAACCAATCAAATCATCACTATTGCTATTTCTACATAATGCAGATCCTGTTCTCAGCCAACTTTATTCCATTCTTCGCTTGGTCCCTACTGTCCCCCGCCCTCTTAGATTCCTCATCAAATGCCACCCCCTTTGAGGTTTCCAGTCCAGTGCATTGTTTCTACAACTCCCATACAGATCTGCTCAATCCAATTCTATTTCCTTCATTTAATTCACACTATAATCTCTTCCTGTCTTGTCTTGCTCCAGAACTTTTGGCAGGAGATCTCACAAGTCATTTAAAATTCTCCTGGAGCAACGTTTTACAAATGTTTTTAATTTCTGGCCAACGACTCGGTTTGTCTTCAGATTACGGTAAGAATTTTCCTTAAATAAGATCTACACAGAAGTATTTCCGTGGTTAAGAATTTTATTTTATTTTTTTTTTTTGGGGGGGGGGGGGGTAGAAGGTAAGAGACTTCAGTGTTGCTTAAATAAGAGCATTGTATAAAGCAGATGTACTTCTTGTATCTTATATGCGTCATGTTTGTGTTTTATTAAATATATTTATTTTGTACAGTCTATACACAAACGTTTGAAGTTTATTGGTGTTGTAAAAATTATATAATATTAAAACATTTTGTTGTGTAAAACATTATATTTGCGCTCTTAATCGTAAATACGATTTTACATTAAAAGCGCTAAAAATATATAATGTAAAATCGTATTTACGATTAAGAGCGCTAATATAATATTTTACACAACAAAATGTTTTAATATTATATAATTTTTACAACACCAATAAACTTCAAACGTTTGTGTATAGACTGTACAAAATAAATATAGATGTACTTCTGTTGTAATTTATTTAGTATTTAGGCAATCTGTAAGAACATATGTTTTTATACGTTCTAGAACCACCTGTCTTTGCTGTCTAGACAATATGTCTCTTACGGTCCGAGACGCCTACTGGTCTGTAAATATGTGAGGTCATGATCAACTTTGCGAACCGAAGAAAGTTTGTCGGCATCCATAAAACATTTATACTGTATTGTAATCCCTTTTCTTTGAGGACGTCAGACTACGTGTTTATCGTACACTGTCAACCATTTTCAGTCTGTTTTAGAATCGACTTCTAATCGACTTTACAACTTAAAATGTATAGACCTATCGCTTTGACTCGAATCGAAATGCGACAGTTGTCGGAAAGCGTTACCTTTCTTAAAATTATTTATTTGTTTATTTATTACGATTTTAAGAATAAATGCTCTGTCTTTTATAATGTTCCTGTAACAATCCAAATATAGGAGTATAAATTTAATATAAGAGTTGCGGTAGATTCTGTAAGTTCGTGAAATGTGAAAATTCTTTGCTGTCTTTACCATTGCAGATTTTCTGTTGATATTTCAGCTGGAATTGCACTAGTGACGTGGTTTATATGTATCATCCCGAAAGATGATTCTTGCAGTAGGTTTCCAGTGTAGGAACACTGTGTTAGCTTAGTCCCAAATAATAATAATAATAATAATAATAATAATGTGTTAGTATCGTGACAACGAAATCAGAGTGAACTCTCGAAACGTCGTTGGTGTAAAACAGATACGCTTCAGATAATAGTCAATGTCCAACATGATTCTACCATTATAAATCATTGTCATAGACTTTGATAGAATCATTAGGTTTTTAGTAGTGAGACTTGTTTCGTTTTTGTTCGCAGGACGGTTCCATAGAATTTGAGGAGTTTATTCGAGCGCTGTCGATTACGTCTCGAGGGAACCTCGACGAGAAGCTGCATTGTAAGTATAACAACTTTAAAGCGCGTAATTTACCTACTTTATCTTGCTTCTGAGTTTTATTTCATTAGTAACATTTTCTGTCATATAGAGATGCGTTTTAAAATCCTTGAAATTAAATTTCTGTGTGATGGAAGATGATCCAAGTCTGCATTAATCTTTTCACTGTCTACCATCTAACTGTCAACGACATTTATTTTATTTTCTAGTTCTTGCATTTTTATATTTAAATAATTTTTTTTGTAAAGGAGAATATTCTTTATTAATAACATGTTTATTAGATGATAAAGTTGCGTCATATTGTGATAAATATATATTTGTTTAAATCTTGTCAGTCTAATCACAATAAAATTCTATTAAATATTAAAATATTACTATAATTAACATTTAAATATTTAAAATATATTAAATGATGTTCTCTATCGAAATGTTCGATTTACATTAGAACATCACTTTTTACACGACACGTTTCAGTTCTAAAAGAACCATCTTCAGGTGTATAAAATTATATAAACTTAAATATAATTTCTTAAATGCAACTTCTATCAGATTTCAAATGATGTTTTCTTCCAGATTTTATTGTATTTTTTAATATCGTATTCACACCTGAAGATGGTTCTTTTAGAACTGAAACATGTCGTGTAAAAAGTGATGTTCTAATGTAAATCGAACATTTCGATAGAGAACATCATTTAATATATTTTAAATATTTAAATGTTAATTATAGTAATATTTTAATATTTAATAGAATTTTATTGTGATTAGACTGACAAGATTTAAACAAACATGTTTATTGTCCAACCTCGCAACCAACTAGTATCCCGTCAAACATTTCTACCGAGTACTTAGAACTCTTGCTTCGTTTTCGAGAGGTCGCGGCTTCAAATCTCGACCCAGCTACCGGCTATCCTCAGACCTTCCAAGCCATTGCCGGGTTAAGTACCTTAGATCAGCTCACGACTGCGTCTTTACACATTACTTCTATTTCACTGTTTGTTAATCATCCTATCTTTCAACTACATTCGTAAGATTTACACTCAACGTCGTTAGATAAACAGGAAATAAGTACAGTGCTTTTTAGCTTAGAAATTAATGTGCGTCAGGCCACGGTGGTCTAGCGGTTAGAACGCTGGCCTTGTAATCCTGGGGTCTCGGGTTCGATTCCCGGCGGTGCCCGAATTTATAACTTGTGTTGTGCAAGGCCGTGGTCTAAGCAACACGGAGTTTTCCTCCGGGGGCTTCCCCGGTTTCTCCGTGGCATCCCAACAATTACTCCATTCACACACAGAAGAAGGCAATGGCAAACCACTTCTGGATCATCTGCCAAGAACGTATATGAACAGGTCCCAGTCCGAGAAAAGGATGGAAGGATCCTGTTCATATGGACCTGTCGTCAGACAGAACACTAATAAATAAATAAAAAAAGTAGCTTTGTATTTTCATGTTTCTTCTCATGTTTTAGTTTCACTTCTTAAAACTTGTGTACGGAATGAAATATTAGAAGAAATTTCCTTGAAAGTGAGGGATTTTCTGCGAAATGTTGGCACGCGACGTTGGCAAGGAGCAGATAAAATTCAAGGAATCTGGTATACCACGAACCATCGCTTGAAAACATGCCGAATAAGAAAAAATAGGGCAGCAGGTGACTACTTTATTTGCTTGTCTTTTATTTCCGTTGTTGTCCAACTATCATAGATTATAGCGTCCAATAAGATTCCGTGTTCTGTTACTGCAGTTTTTCGAATTCGAGTTCACTGGCTGCGTCACGCGTCTGTTCACGGACTGAAACTGACCGTCGACCCTAGAAATCTGCCAAGTGGCATCTTCAATCTTTGTCCGGAAATTAGATAATTTACGCCTTGTGATCCATTTCTCTTCCTTCCAACTTCTGTTCCTGGCGTTTTTCTTTGTCAAATTGACATCTTGTGTTTTCGATATTCCCACTATTACGCGGCGCGTCCATCAGAGAAAGCTTTAACAGGCTCTGTAGGTACAAAAGGTACCAGACATGCTGACTGTGTCCCTCACCGAAGAAAAACCTTTTCTCTTTATCAGAACCAGACACGTGATCAGACGTGAATGGAAAAGAAATTACCTTTAAATGCAGATACAGACAAAGAAGCTTTGTGTAGTCGGTGAGCTGTATAAGGCAATTTGGACTTGTGTAACAGACGGGTAATAACGAACACGTCTTTTGAATTGAAATAAATAGTACGAAAAAGAAACAGTAAGTTTCTGAACGGTTGTGGGATTTATTCTTTCATTTAAAGAATTCCATCTGAATAGTGAAGGTATCTATGTTTTTGAAAAGTTTATAGTTGCTCAGCTGACTAACAAATTGTCTCATTTTTATGGCACTCGTGAGTTCATTACCGTGTTCACAACAGCCTGCCACTGAAACTTGCCCTGACCGACTAAAGTAAATACGTCCTTTCTTAATTATGTAAAGATAAAGGTAAATATTTTGTCTACAGAGGAAATGCATTGGTTTCATGTGATTCTCAGAATAAACAGCTATTATTTCTGTGTAAGACTTGAGGTTCTCACAGCGGTGAGTATGAAGATTTCTGTCTTCTGGGTTGTTGAGCCGTGTAGTCTGTTCGATGTTTACGAACGTTTCAGAGGTCATGACGGAGGCAGTATGACCTCCGAAACGTTGATAAACATCGACCAGACTACACAGCGCAACAACCCAGAAGACAGAAATCTTCATACTCATCGCCCTGATGATGGAGGCAGTATGACCTCTGAAACGTCGGTAAACATCGACCAGACTACACAGCGCAACAACCCAGAAGACAGAAATCTTCATACTCATCGCCCTGATGATGGAGGCAGTATGACCTCTGAAACGTCGGTAAACATCGACCAGACTACACAGCGCAACAACCCAGAAGACAGAAATCTTCATACTCATCGCCCTGATGATGGAGGCAGTATGACCTCTGAAACGTTGGTAAACATCGACCAGACTATACAGCGCAACAACCCAGAAGACAGAAATCTTCAGCTATTATTTCTCTAAGCAACTACAGTCAACTGATTTTTGTAATGGTGAAGCGTTGTTTTCTTTGGGGTAAAAACTGGTTTGTGCATCATTTAGATAACCGTCGGCTATTGGTTATTAGACCATTTGTCCGGCGAAATAATATGCAGACCGGTTTTACCAACTCATTCCTTAATCGGCAGTTAATTCTGTTTCTGGCAGTGACCTAGTGTTTGAGTCAACTTTGTGTGACGTTTGTGTTCTTTGCTTCAGGGGCGTTCCGACTGTACGACGTGGACAATGACGGCTTCATCACTCGGGACGAGATGTACAACATTGTGGACGCCATATACCAGATGGTGGTAAGTAGAAGAGCAGTTGAGTCTAAAGAACGAAATGACTGGGGCGGTCTGCAACTAGTTCTAAGTTGAAAATTTTTTGTTGATATAAAAGGACGTTTTAGCGGGGCTTACTGTCCCCATCATCAACACGATGTTGGAACAATATGTTTTAATACAGCTGCATGACTGTTTAACGATGCTGTATCATCTCCTATCATAACCCGTCGAGTAAAATATGATAAATAATTATAATATTATTGTAAGCACAGATACGGGAGGACGTTGACATGGAGGGACTGAATAAAATAACTGCAATCGTCGGTTATGATTTTCTGAATTTAAACGAGGTAATTATCGAATGCGAATCAGACGTATTTCTGTTGTACTAACCTCGTAAGGAACACGCCAGATTACTCATAAAGAGTAATCAGAATTGTAACAACAAAGTAAAAGAATTTCTGTTCCTTAACATGCCTTGTAAGCCCAATCGTATCTCAAAACTTCCTTCGGGGAATGACGAAGATCATTGACGTGGAATATCTGCCTGTCCACAGGGCCAGCAGCCCACAGCAGAGGACGATAACACGCCTCAGAAGCGAGTGGATAAGATCTTCGACCAGATGGATAAGAACCACGACGATCGTCTGACGCTGGAAGAATTTCGGGAGGGCAGCAAGGCGGATCCGCGCATCGTGCAGGCGCTATCGCTAGGAGACAGCAACCCCCCGCCGCGAGAGCAGCAACAGGCCGGAACAACCTCTTCCGCCACGACTTCAGCCTCCCCCGGCTAAGAAAACGTCGCAGCTGCAACCAGAATAGGGGTCGAACACAGCGCGGGCAATGAACGGATTCGCTCCTCGCACTGCGTGTGGAGTTCTTTTCTGTAACCTCCAAGGTAGTTTATAGCGACGTAGTGGACAGTGTTTTTAATTCTTGCAATGTTGGCATCACTAGATTGCGCTTCAAGTCACTGATATGCCCAACACGTTAGGTTTTCCGATTTTGAGCTACACCGAACACTATGAAAATGATGCCTTGATATCCGGTGGGCATTTTTTGTTTCCTATTATCTAAGAGCTTCCACAGGCGTCTGATCGCCCTTATAGTCGCCTGATAATAGTCTCTAGGTGACAGCATTGAGTCCGTTCTGCGTTGCCTTGCAACGGTTGAAGAATTCCGTGTTTGAACGTAGCCGTCAAGATCACGTGACAAGCTTTTAGCTTCTCTACAATGCTCTGAAGAAACAGCATCTCGTGTGTTTTGTGGAAATGCACTTGAGTTTGCTGTCAATCAATGTAAGATGCAAGCAGTATATCGATATATGAATTTGTGGCTTTTGTTTCGATGGATACAGGACCTATGAGTTTTATAAAACGTGAATTAACTCGATAGGCTGTTGCCTGTTGATCCACGCCTGAAGTTTGGCCCCCGGAAACATTTCACCCTACGTTAATTGTTCATAACCGTGGAGAAATCCATCTGTATGAACCCGTTATTCAACAGTCACTTTGCATGGGAAAATAATACAAGTTAATAATTTAATCGCCGGATGTAACGGCGATAATGTTACAAACACTGACAACAAAGTGTGTGTGTGTGTGTATATATAAATATACGTCGTGAATTTTACGCGGTGTGTTTTCATTTTTTGGGGACTTTTTTGTGTATGTGGTTGTCTTTTTGTATCGATTTGCCACAGTCTTTTGTTTTTAAAATGCAACGTGTCCGTCCCAAAGCCTCCCCCAGTGCACAAGACAGCATCAAGCCTTTCCACACAATGGGTGTAATTACGTAAAAAAACTATCGATCGATTAATCGAATGGTGGATGCCAAATGCTTTTGTAATCTAAGCAAATGAGAGTACACTAAATATCTTTAGATATGGTACATAAGTTGTTGCTACTCTTACTAATGGAAAGAAACATTTCTTCCCAAAATCGAAATCATACCTAAATTAATAATTTATAGACATAAGAAAATTTTGGACAGCACTGTCTGGAATTTAAGATTCTGCGTCACAGTTTATAATGTTTTATTATAGTACAGCTTTAATAATGTTAGAAATCGATATAAGCAAGTCGAATTGTAAATTATGCTTCACTGCACTCTTATTACACGTGATGTTCTGCTGATACATGTATGTTTAAACACGTTCTAAATTAAATGTGAATATTTGGGACATAATAAATGCCCTTTATATGCAGATATTTATTATTGAATTAGAATAGCTCGTATTATCTTAATATCTATTATGTCCACTTTTATGAAGGAAGATATCTGTTTCCGTCTTATAAATGTAATCACCACCTCTTAAAGAAAAGCTTCTCAATTATGTTAAAAGTACAACGTCGTTTAAAAATGTTCTCTTAGATAAATAATGCTTGTTTTAGAAATAAAATTTCTCAATAGGAATGGTTATAGGTGTTAGATCAATCACGTAGAAATGTAAAAATATTGCTCACTGTACCTCAAACAGCCGATAAAGGCTTCTTAAGAATATATAAGTTTCGTTTTAATAGATAATTAGTCTGTCTTCAGAAAACTGCGGCAACTGAGGCAATAAACATCCTTAAATACTGTAGCTTATAAGTAGTTAACGGTCTAAATTCATTTGTAAATGTAAATGTAATGCCAGGGCGAATATTCGTAATTCTGTTGTACCACGTAATTTTGCATTTAATATAAGCATTCGTCTGTGGCCTGTGTACCTATGTTGAGAGTGTTTTCATGAGAGACTGCACTTCCCATCTTACAAGCTGAATTCTCGTATAGATTATGGAAGTTCCGAGCATTAATTCCGGTCGTTTTATTTGAATTTGTATTTCCTTTTCAGTACGTACGATCTCTATAAAATGATGTATCGTTTGTTACTGGTCTCTGTAATCTCCGTTAACTCTTTTAAGTATATAAAAGACCATTAGTTATTATTTATACCTGCTTAATTTAGTCGATTAACTTTTAAGTCGATGGTAAAATTGATATACTTCGACCAAACGTTAATTTTTCGCTCTTATATAATCTTCCGTTATCAATCTTTTTCTTTTATTGTGAAATTTCGATAGTTCTAATAACAGTTAAAACTTAAATTACGTAAATGGAGACTTCGGGGCTAAAGCATATTACTTATATTGTACAGAAAGTGAATTAGAATGAATGCTACTAACATACGATCTTATTTAATACAACTTTCAATCGTCATAATTTAAAGCTAATTATCTAAACTTTAGACAGTAAGTACAAAATAAGATTGTTACTAATTCGTGCCGACGATTCCAATATTTTTTTCCGTATAATCAGCACTGTACCTAGAAATATAGACGTAACACAAATGCCTTTACAACTAATTTGAATCTTATAGATTATCGTGATAGGGTAAATCATCAGGTATTATAATTATCTGTCTTTACTTTAATATGTGCTGTCATGTATTTGTGAATATTTTACCCCTTCAGTCATTAATACTCTGTGGTTATAGAATGCAGATAAGACCGCCAAATGGAATAGCTATTCAACTGAGTGGGTTACTTAAGATGAAGTACTGAATCCGGGGCTGTCGTGTAGGCATCCACCCATGTAGTCGGATTTCAAGCACCCATTTTTTGGAATAAAATAAATCCTCCGTGAGTTCCATCCAGCTTTCTTCGTGTCCTATTTAATGCCAAAGGGCCTATATTTTAAAAACAAAAGCTTGTTTACGTCATTTGTTTTTGTTTATCGTATATTACAAGCTAATGTTTGTAAGGTATATAAGAATCCTGCAGAAATTATCTAAGTTCTAATTAGTGTTTGTCCCTGTAATGTGCTGTTTCGCTGTTTTGTGAAAACTTTTCTCAACGTATTCTTTTTAACTCGTCACTTATCAAGAAAGAACATCTGGAAAGTGAATAACAGTGATTTAGTGGTTTTATTCCTTCCCAGAGATGGATATGTAAAAATATTGAAAGGAGAGTAATTCATATTCAGAAAATAATCATAATATTCATTTTATTCAAATTTTATACTTATCTTTTTTTTAATGTAAGGACCGTAATTTTAAATTCTTTGAGACCAAATTTTGAACATTTAGTTTTGTTTAAAACTCAGTAAAACTATGAATCGTTGTGTGTTCACTACATTAAATTTTAATATTTATTATATTTGTGGGGACATCCATACACAATTCAAAATGACCCCCTTCAAATACGAACAATTGAATGCAAAATGTCTCTCGGAAAGCAGAGTTAAAAAGGAATCTGAGTTTCAACCAACTACGTTACAGAATTACTCATCAGTTGAAGTTTTATTCTTTGGTCCAGGACCCGTTCCAAGTGGTACACTAAATTAGTCGTTAGAATTCCTTAGTACCAACCCACAGAATGATCTTCAGAGATCACAACCACTAAATAAACTGTAAGACGTGGTAACTTATATTTTAAGTTTGCGTTAGCATGTTGAATATCGTACAACTTTTTATTTTATACGACGTTGTAGTCTTCTCATAATTTGGCAAGTTATATGGACGAAGTGATGAACCACTTTACGAAACATTTTATTTCAGACTTTAGCAAAAAAAAAAAAATGTACCGCTGTGCGTCATATAAATTCGGCAAATAAGAGAATTCTTACATTTTAATTTTTTTATACATTCAGTATGTTTTAGTGCAGTGTATAGAAAGTTCTCTGCACCTTACAAATTACAACTAACGAGGCCAGAACATCCAATCATTTTGGTGCAATAATATGTTAGAAAAATAACATTCTCTAATTTCTGGTTTGTTACTGCGTTTAGGCACGACAAACGTAAACTGTGTTTGTTTGGTGATACTTATATGGGAAAATGGAACATGTTTCCAGAAAACAAAATATAACCCGAAAGTTATTAATTGTAATCAAGTCCCGTTCAATTAAAATAATTTACAAAATATTACCTAATCCTACTTCTAAGTGAATTTCGGTAAAGTCTCACATTTAGAGCTTCGATTTTCCCTCCACACTGCAAATGTGCGTAAACAGAATTAATTATTGAGAACGCTTAAAAGTACCGCAGTCTTACAACTGAATTCTTTCATTTCACCAAACGATGATAATGTATATTTCCACAAACTTCTTTCGATATGTATACCAAAAACACAACTAATATCTGAGTTATAAATGACATTATAATTTGAGTTAGTTTCATAAGATATTGTAATTGCGTCATATTGTGAATATTATAACAATTATTTATTTTAATCCGTCTTATCACAATATTTTAAAATTTCTTATAATTAAGATAATAAAATATCATTGATGTTCCATATCGATTGATCGATTTACATGTTCCGAAATGTAAATCGATCAATCGATATGGAACATCAATGATATTTTATTATCTTAATTATAAGAAATTTTAAAATATTGTGATAAGACGGATTAAAATAAATAATTGAGTTAGTTTGGTGAGTAGCCTCTCCAGCTGCGCGAGCCACGCCATTTGTTTTTTTTATTATTATTTCCGTTATTTAGGTCGTGCAGTTAAGATAAGGAACCCATAATATAGCCTTGTATATGTGTCAATAGTATACCTATATGGTATTTCAATATTTCCACTCTGTACTCTTCTCTCGCTTTTTGCCATAGAATTAGAAGTGTGTCCCAATCTAACTAATGCATAGTGATAATATCGTTCGTATTCCTAAAACTAGTTAAAATGGCGAGAAATTAGTATCGAACCCGAGTTTTACCCGACACAGGTCTGTTATGCACAGATCGAACACCTATACAAAGCCGAGTTAACATTAATTAGAGCCTGCGTTCGATTGATCGGAATTCGAGTTACATGCGAGTTCTCGATCGCGACTCGAATTCGGTTAAGTGTGTACATTCTAGTGGTAAATATATGTGCAGATGATGTTAATACGTATTAATTTCCCAGTGAAAATTGAATGCTATCCGAATTAATATAAACCCGGCGAAATAATAAAATACATTTCACAGTTCATTCTCACGATCAGATATTTCGTCAGATGCATACGCTTGTACAAGAAATAGACCACACATTTTATAAAATTTTACTCAAAAGCACGAATTTAAATTTACTGAGAGCATATTTCAATAAAAAAAGATACTTTATCTAACGAATGTAATAATTTTATTCATAGTATTATTTACCCGTATAAAATGGAATGCATGCCATATTTCTTATCTAAATAACAATCTCGTATCAGGGACTTGGGCACAACGTTCAGTTCTGTGAACTTAGATTCGGATAAATAAATTTGAAAATGTGACGTCATTCACCTCAGTTATTTTAATTGCTAAGTTATGTAGAAATTTTAACAATAAATTCCTTTGAAGTTCTGCCCTTTGTGGAATTCCCTCGGATGTTTTGGTATAAATCCATTCGTTCAAAAATTGCACTGTCCTTACGTCTTTAAATTCAGAATAGTTATCCTTCAAACAGTAAACATATTTTCTTAGTTCTTCTGATAAAATTAATTACTCTTTTATTCATATATATACTAAGGCATCTAATTTTAATGCATATTTATTCCTTCATCTGCCATGAATTAATTTATCTTTAGAACTGATTTAGCTTTCAATATTTACGTGTTTTTTTTCTTTATAATATTTATTCATGTACTGCCATCGTAGGAAAATTTCTGTGCAATCAGGTAAAGTTTTAAGATCGAATTTTCAACATCATCCTTGTAGCACTATACCAGTGTCTTACAAATTCTGCTCACTACAAAAAAAGAAAGTCTGTAAAATTCTAATTCAGTATGCGATTAGAAGCTGTGTGATTACAGTAACACGCCGTTAGGATGTATGTGACATCACTCTGCATCTCCCCCCCCCCCCCCACGTTACACCAAGAAACCAGGTAGTCTTCGACTGGAGCATAACGAGATCCTAATTGTAAAACTCCTAGGTTCGATGCCCCTATTTCACAATTCTCATTGTAGCCAGAGTTGTATTTCTCTTTGTAAATATGGCTTTATATATTTTCCTGAAACCAAAATACTCGAAAACATACAATCGGCCTATTTATGTGACTTATTGTTTTTATTTATGTTGAAAATATTCTGTGATAATTATATCATAATGCAATAATGGACTGTTTTATTGGAAATGTGTTTTAATGACATGAGTTCACAAAGTTTGTTACGTTTTTGTAAAACATGATTAAATAACTCGTGTTGTTAAAGAATGTGATTGTATTTGTATTAGTGAATGTGTTAAGATATGGCTGTCGTGTTAATTACAGAAATGCAAGGCACTCTAGGTGGCTAATCTTGTAGTGGATTCTGCAGTATGCTACTTTTAAGTCACAGTGATGTTAAAAACCTTGTATACTGCACGATAGAAAACTTATAAACTCATAAACTCATAAACTTCCCAGACAGCTAACATTTAGTACTCACCTACATTCATGTTACTAAGTGGTTCTGAAGTGTGTTGAAATAACGAACGCCATGAAGCAAAGTTCTTGCTGTGAAACTGATAGTGCCCTCAGTTTGTTAAATTCGCCGCCTTTCATGAAAACCTGAGGTTCATTAGTGTCTTCACAACAGCCCATCTCCGGTCCCTGTTCCAACTCACATTAATCTAATTCGCACCATCGTAAAATATCTGAGATAATTTTCAAGTTTTCTGGTACCTACGACTTGGTCTTCTAAGTGGTTTCTTCCCTTCAGACTTCTTAACCAAAATTTTGTACGCATCTCTTATCTTCGCCATGCCCGTTACATGCCCTCCCCATCTCTTCCTTTTTTTTATGTAATTGTAATATTTGAAGTTCAACAAAGCTCAAACAACACAACCGTGGAGAATTATTGGATTTGATGGCTGGGGCAACTGACTTCAGCCTCAGCCCACGTTCTCAAAATAAAAAAATAGCTGTATTTGTTTTGATGTCCAGTACGGGTGTGGAGTTAAGTCTGGTAAATGAAATAAGGTACATGATCACACGATAACTGTATTAATACCGATTTAATTTCATGTATGTTTTGATATTTCAAGAAAATATAATACTTTTTGGAGAGATTTTCTTCTGGAACGTTGGGTCATCTGGTCTGGTAGGGCGATTTACCAGATTATGGAGGCAATAAGAACCTCTGAAACGTCGGTCAATTTTCACCGGACTATACTTCCCAGAAGATTTATTTTCGTGCTCATCACAGTGAGAACTCAAAATCTGTCAGAGTACACTTCATTCTCTATCCATCGTCATGTTGATAGCTTGTTTTATAGTGTGGGAAAGTAACAGCTAGTTTTGTGTTGAATGTATGGGTCAGAGTGTATTGAATATACGTGTTCTAACACTGCAAGAACGCAACTACAGTATACATCGGGGCAGGCCAGTAAATACTTGGTAAATTTGTGCTGAAGGTCCCTCAAGCTACGCTGTAGTCAGCACTGACATCTCACTATGAAGTCAGATATTATTAGCACGTAGGATTTCTAGTGGACAAAATAACATGCGAGTATTTTAAATGATGTACATTGGGGCCATCAACACAGCTGTACAGTCAAACCTCGGTTCACGAACTTAATTCGTTCCTGAAGGTCGTTCGTAAACCGAAATGTTCGTAAACCGAAACTATTTTCCCCATAGGAATTAATGTATCGTTCCACGAAACTTTGCACCTCGCCCCATTTTGCACAAATTTCACGGATCAAAGAAGTAGCAAGATCAGACACACGAACACCATTTTCATGTTTGGCTATGATTTCTTTCTTAACATCTATCATGATATTGGTATTTTTCCTTTCCACTTTGCTGCTATCATTGTCTTTCTTTGGCCCCATGCTGGATCATTCCTCTACGAACACTGCCGACGCTGATACTCCCAGCTTATCGCTCCACGATGATGACGGCTTGCGTGTTCGTAACTCGAGACACAGTACGTCATCCGAGTCGCTTTGTGTTCGGAAAATTTGTTCGTAAACTGAATTGTTCGTGATCCGAGGCGTTCGTGAACCGAGGTTTGACTGTATTTGTTTTCTATAAAACATTACATGTTTAAGCTTTAAGCCATATTCGGGTGTTACTTTTAAGATATAAATGCCTCGAGCAGTTGGAGATAACCACGAATTATGGGTTGATTCGGTAGTAGCATTTCAGTTTGAAATCTAAAGTAACGCATTCAGATGCCTAAGTGCAGATGTGTTTGTAATATTAAAATTAACCCTGAAGAAATAGGTTGTGATATGGCTGTAAGTCTAATCTCTTGTTCACGTAAGCGAACGGTCGAGTTTATAGAAGGCGGGAAATTTCTTTATCACATTAGCGACGATCAGCTTCTCAATAAATATCGATACATTGATATAATCGTAATTTTACCTATGGTCCATGCTCATCTCACGGCCTCGGAGAGATGGAATGTGATTGATTAGTCACGCTGTTTGGTTGAATCCGGTCCACATGATGTTTCCTTAAGATCCATTTCAATGTTAATCACTCACTCACGCCTGGGTCTCTCAATATGTCTGTTCCTTAAAGGATGTACTACCAAAATGTATGAGTTTGCGATTTTCCTTATACCTGCTGCCCCTTTTTTGATTTAATCACCTAGGAGTAACATGTGAAGCACACGATTATGAACCTACCCGAAGATCTGAATTCTGGGATGTTGCGCCGTGTAGGCTGGTAGAAAATGACCGACGTTTCAGAGGTGCTTACTGCTTCCATCATTGTCCAGATGGCGGTAGTAAGCATCTTGAAACATTAGTCAGTTTTTTTAGACATTACACGGCACATCTCAGAAGACAGTAATCGTCAAATTTGCCTCCGTCAGAACCTGAAATTTTACTGTGAAGCTAGTCCTTATGAATTCTTCGAATATTTATCACAGCACTTTGTTGTTTAACGACTTTTGTATGCCCTTTTTTATTGAGTGCAACATCTGATGTTTAGGTTTTTACGTGTGAAATTGGAGGATAAAATATTTTAGTGCGAACTGCAAAGCTTGGTAACAGTTTAACTTGTACGAAATTCATTAAATACGTTTTACAAAGACTGATATTAAGTTGATACATGAATTCCACTTGAGAACGCAGAGCACTTAGGTTAGTTCTGTTAGGTGCTGTGTTTACGAAGTAATTATCCTGTATGCGCAGGACGGAAATGTAAATGTCAAGTACGTTGCAGGCACTCACCGGTCTGTAGCCACGGGGATCAACGGAATTCAGAGAACTAACAGGCGTAGCTTCTTTCATACCTGAATTGTACCTTAAAATGAGTCAGACCCGTCTCACATTCTCTCGTAGTTCATCTGTCTGGAAGTTGGATGCAGAGGTTGAACATTGCTCGTACCAAATCCGCCATTAGCCATGGTCATGATCCACTTCATTCAACGCACACTCTCGTATCACGACAGTTATGTATTTGAAAAATATCGGCTGAAATTGTTTCAAAATCTGCTTCTTCTGAAAATAATAAGGTTCATTTACTTTTCAAATAACCATTAAATGTTTCAGGTGTTTCAAGCATCGTCAGAGACCAGAGCCTATGATTACGTAACAGGTTAATTCCTGTAGGTCTTTACCGTCATCTCCACAGATACAGATACAAATCTCATGACATCTTCTTGGACCTTCCCCCCTTCAATTATTACACCTTGCGTATTTTTCAATCAGTACGCATACAGACATCATTTGAAAACCTTTTGCTTATTAGGCCATTGGTGATAACTGGATTCATTTAACCACAGGGTCTTCAGATTTTCAGGATTTCGCTCTGTGATCACGGGAAATGAATTCACTTAAGATACAAGTTGTAGATGCATGAGTATTTGTTAACTTACGAATGTCAGAGTGCACAAAGTATTGTTCTTATATTCAAAATATAGCACTGTTTTTGTTGATCTCTCGTCAAAGTTCTTGCAAACACACAGAGGCTTCCTACATTCTATCTAGCCATTACCTTACTCAGTCATTTATCCATCTATTAATTATCTATACATTAATTATTTATTTTTAATCCGTCTGATCACAATATAAATTTTATTTAAAATTTCTTATAATTAAGATAATAAAATATCATTCATGTTCCTTATCGATTGATCGATTTACATTTCGGAACATTTACACAACATGTTTCAGTTTTTATAAAACCATCATCAGGTGTAAAATATATCTAAGAACTTAAAACTCAATTATGATTTCTGTAGTTTTTTGGTGATGTTTCATTATATTTGTTTTTCCATATTTGGGCGAAGGTGTTGTTTTTCTTAAATGTTATTAGATGTACATATCGGCCTGTAAGTAAATTATTGAAAGAAACACTAAAGAATTTGAAAGAATTTATAGAATTATAGAGAATAAAATGCAAAATATATAAATTATAGTTAGAAAATATCAATATAAAAATAAATATAAAACATACCAAAGATGTAGGAGTGAGTGATCAGACGGATTAAAAATAAATAATTGATATAATATTCACAATATGACGCAATTACACTATCTTATCTATACATTGCCTATCCACTTAATCATCCATTCGTCTTCCTACTTGTTACTTACCTCAGTATTTGCCTTCCAGTCCGTATGTCTGTTCCATATCTAATTCCATTGGTCCTTACAGTACGCTCAGTTAGTCAAATTTTCCGCCTTTTATGGAACCTGGAGGTTCTTTAAAGTGTTCACCATATCCCGCCTCTTATCCTGACTTGAGCCAAATGAATTTAATCCACGTTCTTCCTTACTGTTTAAAGTCTATCGTGAATATTTTACTTCCATCCACGCTAAGGTCTTACAAGTAGTCTCTTCCCTTCAGGAGATGATAAAGTTGCGTCATATTGTGTAATAATAAATATATATTATTTAAATCTTGTCCGTCTAATCACAATAAATTCTTATTAAATATTAAAATATTACAATAATTAACATTTAAAATATTTAAAATATTAAATGATGTTCTTTATCGAAATATTCGATTTTACATTAGACCATCATTTTTCACGACATGTTTCAGTTCCTAAAAGAACTATCTTCAGGTGTATATAATTATATAAAGATTCAAATCAATAATAACTTAAATACAATTTCTATATATTATTTTAGCGTACATTTTTATCAGATGTTTATTAGATATCAAACGATGTTCTTTTCCAGATTTTATTCCATTTTAATAACATATTCGATGTTGTTCTGTATACGTACATCATGCTCAATATGACTTTATAGTGTGGGTGAACTGAACTCAGTTCAAACACGGCAATACTTCCAGACAGATGTAACTCCTCTACAACTTTCATTTCTGGCTGATACAAAAACAACAAAAAACGTTCTTCCCTTCAGGTTTTTCTAAGGAAAATTGTATTCAATTCTCACTTTTATGAGTGCTATGCCCCCCGTTTATTTATTCCCTTATTCATTTAATCACTCAGAATATAATCTAATAATTCACACACCTGTCTTTACTTGGTTTATGCATTGCTATGTAATCCTGGTGAGATATTTCCTTTGAAATAGTCAGAAAGTTAGACTTCGCGCCTATATTGATGACCTAAGCGGATGACGGAAGCCCCAGGCTCTAGCGCGCAGCTACTGTAAAAATGATTCGACACGAAATACCAAGACGTAAAGTAACAAAGTTGGTGGAAAATAAGTTTCAGAATAAAATACATTTTTCAAGCGTAGCCACGTGAATGTGCAGTGGGCGAACTGAAAAAAGCGTGTACCGAAGTTAATATGCTTTGTAAGCGCTGCCCCTTAAAGTTTTCATATCATATGATTCAGTTTCGTTAAAGTTAATCATCTTCAATAAATCTGAATAATGACTATTTGTAGCCCTTATATCAGGATGGTTGTTAATATATGTGACACAAACATTTCTATAAAATTCTAAATTGTGAGACAAAGTTAATAAAGTTCGGCTGTTTCATAAGTATTTTAAAAAATTAGATATGCGTAGTATGTTTTATTTCCTTCTCGTTATTAACTTTCTTGTCTCAAAGACTGCAAGTTTCTCGTGAATAATACAACATATAAATCAAGTCGATTAATCAGCTGAAATAGAAATCAGTAACCGCTTGCAGTAACGGGTCCGGGGTGACAGAGAACACGTTTACATTTAATACACAAGTCGAAATTTCAGACAACTTCGTCGCAAAATGTGGACAAACAATATGGCCTGGATTATGTTTCACAAAAACACATACAGAATCGAAGGCAAACCAGACATCGTGTTCAAATGTTACTCCTCCAAACTACTTGAATTTCTTATGACTTCGTGATATTATATTCCTTTTAAGTATGACAAAATGGGAATAAAGTGAAGTACTAAAGAAGAATGTTTTATGGTTCTGGATGATAAATTGTTTAGGTTGGTATTAAATTATACTAAATGTCGTTCGGTTAAGTAGTCATCACTGCTACTTCATATTAGTGATCTTCCAGGTTCAAATATCGTCCTGGAAACCGACAGTCCTTAAGTTTGCCCTGGTTTTCCTCCGATACTCTAGGTAAATGTGATAGTACTTCAAATTATACACGATTTATTCCTTCCACAACCTTTCAGGTCCTTGTTCACTAAGTTTCTAATCATTCTATATTATACAACCTGAAAAAATTACAGCATCTTTAAACAGATCTTAAATAAATACATACGATTTACGTTTTAAATTCCAACTGTTTTCATTAGGTGTTATGAATTCGTTTTGTTTTCATAATATTGATCATACAAAAGTGGTGAGAAAAGAATAAGAATTCTTTCACATATAAAACAGTAACAGATTTTATCATGTCAAGGCCTAACATAACCTAAATTATTTATAACTTTTTCTTCTCAGGTCCGTATTCGGTCCATGGCCTCCTCAATTCTCCTCTTCCATTCGGTCCTCTGTTAGGTCCGTCTGTCCCTCTAATTTTATGTAAAACTTTTTGTTGTTGTTGCTACGTGGCTGCTTTAAAATGTTGCTATTTCAATAAACCAAGGAAGTTTTCTTCTGAGAAATAACTTCTGAATGCAAGTATTATGAGAACACAGAGCCTTGGAACTGGAAACTCTGGCAGGTGCCTTGCATTTCGTAGTTGATTAATCATAAAATATAAAACGTTTTTCTTCTCTAAGGTATGCAAAGATGAGTGGCCTCCTGTTGCTTTAATGAGAATATTCTCCATGAGGTCAGATAGCATGCGTCACATTCTCGTCAGACCTCTGACCCACTAACTACTGAATACACAAATATCTATTGAACTTTAATTTTATTGCTGAGCATGACTGCTCTTGAGATTAGATGGACAAGTATATCTGTATTGAACTAAGTAGGCATACACATTGATGTCTCACCACCAGATTAGAGGACAAAATTATTGTATAAAGGTAGTTAACAGATCCTTTGAAAATGTGTCAAGTTTAAATATTTGGGAATAGTAGAGAAAAGTTAGAATTGCATCCCCAAAGAAGTTGAGCTTTGAATTTGAATAATGCAGTTTAAAATCGTTCATCTTATAAAAATGTAAAGGTTGAAACATACAGAACTGTAATTTTATCTTTTGTTTTGTATGGGTGTGAACTTTGGCCTGTCATACTTCTTAGAGGTCCTTATTCTGGGCTTTTATATTGCACCAAACAAAAGGAAGTCAGAGAAAAAATTACACTTTTAAAGGTTGAGGGAAGAACAAACTTTTGACATTATCTGAGGACAAGATGCTGATGAGGATGAAATAACAGGATTCTGGAGAAAATTACATAATGAGAAGCTCCATAGTTTGTAATCTTAACAAAATATAACTATGTCGTCAAATCAAGAAGGACGAAGTGGACGAGGTGTAAACCGCACATAGGCAGATGAGGAATTTTGACTGGAAAACATGAAGGGAAGAGAGCACTTGGAAAACCTAAGCATAGATGGGAGGATGATGTTAAATTAGATGTTAAGAAAATGGGGTTGCAAGGTGTGGACTGAATTCATTTGACTCAGGGTAGGGAGGGGTCTTGGTAGGTTATTATGAACACAAAAATGAACCTTCAGGTTCCACAAAAGGCATCTAATTTCTTGACTAGCTGAGCTACTATATGCTTCTCGAGAAGGTATCTGAATAATTGAGTTGGTTGGTTAGTTAGTTAGTTATTTAGTTAGTTAGTTAGTTAGTTGTTTAGTTAGTTAGTTATTAGACATTTTCTGTTAATTTTGTTTTAAAATTCATAAAAATTTAACGAACACCATACTTTCCAGTACTGGAAGTATAAGACTGGACTGACCACAGTTCACAGCTTCAAGAAACAACCCTATGTAAGCCAAATGGTGGCCAGCCCCCTTATTTACAAGCAACGTATGTTTTCCCTTTTCCAAAAGTAAATTGCCATTTAAAATCTCCTCCCTCTATATCGCAACATAAGCTTCTTTATGCATGTAATCTTGTTGTAAATCGAGTGTGATTAACGAGATCGGGTGTTGCTTTAATTAGTTTGTAACTTGCTCAATAGAGTGTGCAAGAGCTCAGATCCTCACTTTGCAGGTATGTAGCTGACACTCTGCAAGCATAATACTTCTTGTAGTCACGGAATTTTCTCTAAAGTTCTCTGGAATGTTGTGTGTTTTCAGCAACCACAAATCCTACGTGGTTTGAATTATATAAGTCTGGTTTATCATATTCACTATAATATTAATAAAACAATTTTAATATTTGCAGACAGTCATGTCTCATAATTAGATACACATGAATACATTTTAAATCATGTATAGAACACTTACTCCCTTGATGTTTGTCATGTGACTTAACAATCATGTATGTTAAAAATATTTGTTATAGCATGATTATTGTTGCCTGTATAATTAATACAGTATAGTGTTTTAATTGTAAATGGTGTGTAAATAATTCCCATAATACATACTTTTACTTTCTCTCCATTCTAAACAGACACCGTACAAATATTTAATGTGGCCATTTTGCAGCCATGAACATGGCTACATGACTGTGTATTCTCATTTATTGTTATGTAATATGTGATCCCCATCATGTAATAAAATAAACTAATTTAAAGGTAATCATAACACTGGAGTAAACTTCATATTTTAACAAACTAAATAATCTACTATAAAATAACTCCTTGTCTATATGGGGTTCTATTATGGGGCACAAATTCATGCTGCTTTGTATTACTTGGTTTATAAATTATATTTTAAACTAAATTCTAATTCTTACATATGTAATTCATTACATTACAGGAAGTAACGCCTTCCATGATATTTTTTGATATTGTAACAGTAACTTAGTATAATGGCATATTAATACAGAACAAATTAACAGTTTTATTGCTTTGTGGAAAAAAATTACATCCTAATTCATCTGCAGTGCAACCCAAAGTGTGCATGGTTAGTTTACCACAAAGCATTAAGTCATGCTAACATTTCCAGGGATATTTTTCTGATTGATAAAACTTAACTCCACTATGGTACAAAAAATATACTCAGTGTTACATATTCTATTAATTGTAGTTAAAACATTCTTCTGGAAACAGATGCCTACTTTGATCCCAGTCATGACCAACTTCAATCCAGCTTACAAACTCACAACCTGTTTTCTTACAACATATTTTAATGCCATGATGCCACAAATAATTTATTTCAGTAAAATAATATACATTTAAATGATTGGCACTCCTGCATAATATTTAGTAAGTTCTGGTTTTGAATCTCTACCAAAAGACCAGGTATTCTCATCGGCATGTTCATGTATTTCACCTTAATCTCCTCAGTAAAACTGGACATGGCATCTTCCTTCCACATTTTCCCAAGTACTACAGTTCAATATTATATCCATAATATCTATAACATATCACCACTTAATGTAGACAAAAATCAAACTTCTTCTCTACATGAAATTTATTCTTCAAATTACATACTAATTACTTATTCTTCATGAACTCCTACCTGATTCAGAAGCATCCATTACCATTACTTTGGCTGTGGTGGCCCAATCAATAGCCACCAAGATTATTTAACTTAGCCCCCAAAACTTCTTGCTATTGGCCTTCAAGTAGGATGCAATCTAAATGTCTCCTATACCCAACAGCACTGAAGCACTGAAAATTTGGATGATATAAGCCATACAGTAAGTGGATGAAGTAATACATTGTACAGTGTCTGTGCAAAACAAGGCTGTACTCTCTCATTTTGTTTCATATTCCTGCCTTTAATAAAACCAAGTGTTTTAGAGATTTTGTTAAGTAGGACCTAACTTTGTAATTGTACTGTACAACTGAAATTGACTATTAAGACAGAACATTCTATTAATAGGAATTTTTCCATTGAAACAGTATACTAATTCTGTTATATGAGAAGTTGAATTTGAATTTCAGATAATGCTACAATAATGGCATAACCTAATTCAAAGTTAAACGCATAAAACGATAGAACTATCCATGTATATAGCCACTGATTTCTTATTTACATATTATCTGAATGGTTGCTGTTGCATTGTAGTACTAAATAAGATTAAATAATACTTCCTGAACCATGAAATAAGTCTGTGGTGTTAGAACACCATTTTCCTTGATAATTAGGAAACTCATTTGCTCACAAATTATCTAAGGTACTGCAGTGATGTATCAAAGTGGTTCGTTCTTTTGAGCTACAAAATTGAGAAAATATTTCTAGTCATATTAAACATGCTTCAAAGACTAATTCCTACAACTAACTTAGAAAACTTCCTTCAGACTGTAGTAAACTAACCTTATTTGTAACAACCAAAAGCCATATGTGCAATATTAGAGATTAGTTTCTTCAAAATTAACTGGAAACTATAATATCTAAAAGGGATGCAAATGACTTTGAGGTTATTAGGTGCGAAAGGGAGAATTTTGATCCTCCAAGCAAAATATTCATAAGACTACTGTGATGTTACATTCTAAGAGGTTTACTGTATGCTAGCATGTTGTAAATCTCCTGATAGTATCAACTCAGGATATAAAACGTATTTATTTTGCCGTGAAAATTGAAAAACCTTTAACAGCATATATTCTTTAAGCAGCATACTACATGTATAGCTGATATATACAACACTGATGAATGCTGGTGGCTAAAATACAAAGTACTCTGCATACTATACCTGTACTTCAATATACAATTACTTTGGGTGCACTGAATGTAATTAAAATGTAAAATAACAGCTTTTAATAGTAAAAACAACCCATTGGACTCAAATGAATCTCATATAAGCTGTGTGTAGAACTTGTGTATAAGAACAGAAAGGTTTATTCAGTTCAGTTGATGAAAAACACAAAAGAAGATTTTTGATTTTGAACATTTAAAATAGATATTTTATATTTATTTAATCACTTTCTGTCAGAATTGATGTTGAATGAGACCCCCATTTCTTGGCTTATGATTTGAATCTGTATTTTCCCATTGGTCAATGGCTGAATAGATCTTATCTTGTGATACATTTTCAATTCATTCTTGTAGTAATACCACTGAATAAAATGTATCTGTCCAGTTTCTGTACACTAATTGTTAAAGTCTGGTAACATATGCTGATCAGCCATCAACCAATGGAAAAGATGGTCTCAAGCCATAACCCATGAAAATGAAAAATTGTGGTTGAATTATCAACTTACATGAGTTTCATTCAACTATGAAAAGTCATTCATTTTTACAATTATATTTTTATAAAGCATAATTTTTTGCACCACCTGGTATTGTTTTAATTGTTTCATCTTAATGTGCTTCTAAACTAGTTATTTAAAACTAAAACTAAAGTAACCCTTCTATTTTTGACATAATTAATATGTATGACATATTTTAACATTATATATAGTAGGGCAATAAAATAATGAAAGAATACCTCCAGTTCTGCTTGTTATATGGCATTAATAAAAGTTAATATAATTTTTAATTTCCTCTGGTTTATACTTGTAGATATGGGGTGATAAGTCTAATTGCCAGAGACTGCTCTTAAAGATATATTATACATAACATTCAGTAGTCATGTTATTTAATTTATGTTACTGTTTTATACAAGACTGAATGAAGCACTTTTACTTTTGCAAGAATATTTTTATACAGTTGGCAAGAGAAAATTAATATATTCATATACATGAATACAGCACCTGAATCATGAATACTAAGAACATAACATTTACAAGTCATACCTACATATTATACATGTAGAAAACACATTTCAGCTTCCTCATAAAACACTAAATGTACTGCTTCAGGTTGAAAATAAGATTAAAGATATCTGTTTCAAAATATGATTGTCTTTGACCACGCCTTTATCTTGTGGTCTTTAATGTACCTAGTGGCCTGCATTGTATGTGTATTAAACAATTGTTGCCAATAAGACCAATAGTATTTCAAAATGTCAGACCAGTCTTATGTAATTTCAATAAACTTCTGGAATTCATGCTACAGTGGGAAATCAGTATTCCTGCTTCATATTCAGGAGGTTTTGGCTTAAAATCTTGGTCTAGAGTAGCTAACCTGATGTTTTGTGAGGTTTCCTTTTTTCTGTCCAGTCAATTATGGCAGTATGTTCATTTAGGCCACAACTGCTTCCTTTCACTTCCTTTCCAATTCATTCTCTCATACAGTGCCATAAAGTTTAAACAACTGACAGCAAAGTTAAATGAACAAATCGGAAAGAACCCACATTAATAAATACTTTGCTGACAAAGTGTACTTCTGTCAGTATCTTCAGTATTGGGGGATACCTTGGAATCATCGATAAATCTACACATAAGGTAAGGTTGTCACAGTGCTTAATTAAGCACAAAAGTGGATTCATGAGTTTCATTATTAAATTCCGTGTATAGTACATAAGCTACAGTTAATAGTAAATAGAAGCATACATGTAATCGTGTATGCGAGAATTGTGAATAATGAAATCATCTTTGCTTGTAACTGATCATGAATCCGAGAGGTGCGAAAACGATATATCGAACTAAATTTGGTGTAGATGTGCAATATAGACATGTGCCTCTCGTAATGAAAGATCAAAAATGAATACTCGTATCTGACGATTTGTAAGAATGTTATCCTTATCAATAAGACAGGTAAGGATAGTGTAAGTTCGTAATGCGCTGCAATTTAGTTAATTTCTCTAAAATCTGTTTTGTTAGGTTATGATAGTATTTTGGTACGTACCATCGTTTTATCCATTCGTCAGTGTTACAGAACTGCTACTAACAGGTAATTTTGATCGGAAAATGCACATAAGGCTAGTTTTCATGGAGTACAGAGTATTGTTAGGGTGTGAACGTATCGAGGTAATGCTCCCCATCATTTTTTAACCTCTTCATACAGACATTGATAGTTTCTCATGATACAAACTGTGTAAATCTACTTACTCGTACTTATATTTGTATTTCCGTGATTTTTACTAACTGACTGTTGTTTATATGACACACTAATTAGTCAGCCTTTAGTGCTGGAATATTTAATCCTGTGAATAACACTTTCAGATTAGTAGAAAGCTTAAAGATGGTGCCCTTCTTCCATCAGATGTTTGTGCAGCCTGCCTGTACCAGGCTGAAAAACTGAAGACATTAAATATGTTCGTCAGATTAACAAAAGAAGTGGCTGAGATTCAAGCCAAAGAGGCAGATTCCAGGTATAAAAATGGTAATTAAATGGACCATATATATCTATGCAGAATTTTTCACAATCTCATGTCTTCATGTAAGGGACTGATAATTTGATTCATTTCAAGGTAACATCAGGTGCTTATTAGATGGTATTCCAGTAGCTGTCAAGGACAATTACTGTACGCTTAATGTTGAAACAACATGTAGTTCACAAATGTTGGAAAACTTTAAGCCTCAGTATAATGCAACAATGGTCCAGAAACTGCAGAATGCTGGGGCTGTTCTACTCGGAAAATGTAACATGGATGAATTTGCAATGGGGTAAGTGATGCTAGAGTTGTCAGTATGAAAACTCAGGTAAATATTGCTAACTTTTACAACTGCAACCACCAGTAGGGAATTAAGTTCTCAGACTTTAATCATTTTAGCACACTCAACAAAGAAAGATCTAAATCATTTTTAAACATTGCTAATCTACATAATCCCACAACATATTACTGAATTTGAACTTTACTAAATGTTGCTTGATCTAACATGGCTCTATCCAGTCCTGTCAGCCCTGTATTGGCATTATATCATATGGTCACGTAATTAGCCTCGACATCATGCCTGGTACTTCAGGAAAGATTTGATGTTCATACTATAAAGCACTGTTTCTGGGCAGTAAGCAGTGATAGGGAGTTTTGTATGAGGTTCTTCTTTATACCCTTTTCACTTCTATGCAGAGCATAGGGGCCTCCTTTCAGAGGTTTCTTGATCTATTTAGACATTTGGTAGAACTCCTTGGATGAGTGATCAGCCCATCACAAGGTCTCTACCTGTACACAGGACAGCAAAGTAAAGTAATGCTGTTCCACTATACACCATGTAGGCTCTTGGGGGGAGAGGAAGTATAGCTCCTACTCATTCTTGACCTCGGCACTAGATGGGGGTAAGTAGTCAGCATGACGCCTCGGCCATGCTTTACCCCCGGGAAAGGACCCCGGTACCCATTGTAGAGGAGGCTGGGTGGGTCCCAGAGCCGGTCTGGACACAGAGGCTAGAGGAAACATCCTCTGCCCCCATCGGGGATCGAACCCCGGCCGTCCAGCCCATAGCTAGTCACTATACTGACTGAGCTATCCCGACTCATTACACAGGACAGCACCACACAGAAAGATGCAAACAACCATCCATGCCTTGAGTGGGATTTGAACCCACGGTCCCAGTGTCCAAGCACACGAGGCCCACACCTCAGACTGCACGGCCACTGTGAATGGCTTTGTATAATAATAATATATTAAATAATAATTAAATTTACTCTAGTATTCCAAAATCCTAATTCATCATCTGTACATATTTACAAATTAATTTACTTGATGTGTCAATAAAAGTTTCTTCTTACAGGTCAGGCACTGTAGATTCAATCCATGGCCCAAGTAAGAATATTTGGCAGTCAGGAAAATGTGCAACATCCATAGAACATGTGCATAGTGTCAAAGTGAAATGCCGGGAATTTTATCAGCTTTCACCACCCAGCAGTAAAGGAAGTTGTAGTACTGTGGAAGAAGATGATTGGTTCATCGCAGGTGGAAGTTCAGGAGGCAGTGCTGTTGCAGTAGCTTCAGGAACTGTATTTGCGTAAGTGATCAGTATTTGACGGAAGTGGTATAGTATTAGTATGGTAACAAATATTTGGATCTAAGATGGTTGGAGTGACAAGAGGCCAGAGGATATTGCATAATGAGGAGCTGCATAAATTGTACTTTTAACCAAGTAATATTAGGATAAAATCAAGGAGGATGAGATGAGCAGGGTATGTAGTGTGCATGAGGGGAAATGAGAAATAAGTACAAAATTTTTATTTGAAATCCTGAAGGGAGGAGGCCATTCAGAAGCCTTAAGCTTTGGTAGGGGTATAATATGAAAAATGATTTTGATTGAAACAGGATTTGGGGATGTGGATTGGATTGACTTATCTTAGAGTAGGGACCATTGGTGGATTCTTGTGAACATGGTAATGAGCCTTGGAGTCCCATAATATGTGGTGAATTTCTTGACCAGGTGGACATACTATTATATTGTCAGAAATGATTCATCCTTATGGAGTAAGGTAGTTGGTGTGGTAACATGTTCCTAAGCAGATAATTAACACAATTTATGGCTGAACATTTAATAATAAAACTATGTTCTTTTGAGCAATAAGTTTCTATAATGTGAGATTATTGAGGTTTTCATGGCAGTAAATATGAAGATGTTTTTCATCTGGGACTTTGCATTGTGTAGTCTGGTTGGTCAGTATTACCAGTCTTCTAGTGCAGATATATACAAATTACACTGAATAAAGCTTGCAACAAATAAATACTACATCTAGTACATATGTCGAATGTGTTTTCTAATGTTTGTTTGAAGTGTTTTGCTGAAAAGGGCTGTGTACGTGAAGCATTGTAATACTCACAATTCAGCAGTTCAGGTTGTACAAAGAAAGTATTATGCACTTTTTATGTCAGGGCCCTTGGTTCAGATACTGGAGGTTCAACAAGGAACCCAGCTGCATATTGTGGTGTTGTGGGTTTGAAACCCAGCTATGGTCTGCTGTCTCGTCATGGTCTCATACCACTTGTCAATTCTATGGATGTACCAGGAATTCTGACAAGAACAGTGGATGATGCTGTTACACTATTAAGTATGTATAAGGAAAAAATTATGGGGAAAAATGTCAACATTTCTGTAAATGATTCATTAAGATATCTCCAAAAGTAATAAGTTACAGTCTATCTCAATTAGTAAATTCATTTTATACAAAATTTCTGGTTATGTAATTTACAGCATCCGGAAATTGTCAAACAAATCTTTCATCTGCAAGTATGTTTATAATTATTGTTAAGCCAAATTACATATCTTACTCTTTTGCAAACTGAGAAGTAAATATAGGCTGTTTTGCCTATTTACTCTGATGTTTAGTGCCATTTTTATGGAAGAAAGAGAAATTGTCTCGGTCTTCATCTTCACACTTCAAAATAATAAACTTTAACATGCATTATACTGATGTAGTTGATTGCCCAAGAAGACTTCATTGCACATCTTGGGAACATCCAAGTCTTCAATAAAGATTGTCTCATATGAGTTAATCCTGAAATAATATATAATTTAATATTCAGAGGAAATTCTTGAGAAAAAAGTGTGTAGTTTTTTTTTAAATAAATGTGGGCTTGTATCTATATGACACAAAAAATTGTAATTGTGCCTTAAGACTACAAATCATTGTTTAAGGTTAATTTTTTCAGATGTTCTTGCTGGATATGATCCACTGGACTCTACTACAATAAGAGATGATTTTATTCCATTGGATTTAAGCCAAGATATAGACATCAGTAAAATGAGAATTGGAATACCACAGGAATATCACTGCCCAGGGATTTCTGATGAAGTTTTGGAGACTTGGAGTGAGGTTGCAGACATTCTGGAGAAGGCAGGAGCAGAAGTAGTCTCAGTAGGTTGAGAACACTGACAAATCTTGCTTTATGTTATGATACCTCCATTTATGTTCATTTTATTCATTTGCATAAAGGTATTTAGATTTTCATATTACTGAATTTGGTAGGTGGTTATGAACATTTTGGAGGAACATTGGTAACCAGAATGTGTCACAACTCAGGATTAATTTTCACAAATATCTGGGCTGGTTATAAAATATTAGTCTTGATGGTGAACATAAAGAATGATAAAAATGTAATAGTTCAGTTTCTTCTAGGTTTCAATGCCTCACACACCATCATCAATAGCATGTTATTCAGTGCTGAATCAGTGTGAGGTTGCAAGCAATATGGCACGGTATGATGGCATTGAATTTGGACTGCGCACTGCAGAGAACAGGTCAACAGAAGAACTATATGCATCAACACGCAGTCAGGGCTTCAATGAAATAGTGAGAGGTCGCATCCTAGCAGGAAACTATTTCTTGCTACAAAGGTAATTATACCACATTCACTGGTAGAATGATCCCACTCTTTTTACTTAATTTTATATTAAAACAAGGGTGTAGCAGTTATTGGGCAAATAATAGTAGAGGCTTAGCATGATTCACCATCAAAAATTATGTGCTTACACATGAAGGGTGTGGGAGACATGCAGGAAAATTCACTCAGATGCAGATGGTCGTGAACCTGAACCAATGATGTGATAGATCAACAATGAAGTCCTTATCTCCAGGCTTTTGCACACATGAATACATTTTATGTAGGCTTCTGTGGTCTACATCGTCAAGTGTTCACATTGTGGTTCATTCTGTAAAGAGTATTTTTCCTGTTATTTCTGCCTTCTTCAATCCTATTGTGAGGAATATCATCAGAGAGTAGAAACATCAGCAAAATTTATTTACAGAATCTAGCACAGTTAAGGCAGCCTTGCTTTTCATAGTGAATGATCGAGATTTATGGTACAAACTCTAAGGTTGTCTTAATCTTGCATTTTTGGTGAGTTAGAAAAATTCCTTTGATCTTGATCATTGTAGGAACTACTCACAATATTTTGTCCAAGCTTTGAAGGTGCGTCGACTAATTGCCCAGGACTTTGCTCGTGTCTGGTCATCAGGCATTGATGTTCTCTTAACACCCACGACACTGACAGATGCTCCAAGGTATTCACAGTTTATTTCACGGGACAACAGAGAGCAGTGTGCCTCCCAGGATTATTGTACACAGCCAGCAAATATGGCAGGTAAGTGGTCTGACAAACTAATGTGGTAGTTGTTTACCAAAATATGAATACTCTTTTAACACGACTTACCTAAGATATGGAAGATATGTGTTATGTAATCTTCAGATATGAAACACATTATCTTCCTACTGCTGGCAGTTTTCTCCTGAACCATCAGAGGCTAGCTGAATGCAACAACCCATTTACGTGTATTAGATAAAGATGATTGTCAGAACAGTGCCAGCACATCACAGTTTTTTTCACCAAACATCTGATCATTCATGACACAATATAGGTTATATAAAATATCTACCTTAACACTTTTTTCTTTATAAATTTTCAGGATGCCCTGCTGTCACCATCCCCATCAAACTCTCAAAACAAGGACTACCTCTCAGCTTGCAACTTATGTCCCAGAATTACAGGGAAAATCTGTTACTTGCCATTGCAAGATGGATTGAGAGTGTGGTTGACTTTCCTCATCTAGAATTAGATATATAGGACTCTGTTCCCACGGTTATATCTCACCAACATAAAACTGATTACTCGTCTTCATTAAATGCCAAGACTGAGCCTGGTCTTCACATGCTCTGTATGCTTCCTTGGGATAGTAAGTATAACTTTCAAACATGAGTAAAATTGTTATTATATACTTAAAATTATTTGTTGTCAGGACTTTTTCCATTGTCTGTTTTTAAAATTCACGACGTTTCGGAGGCTGGATCTCTTTCTAAGGAACCCAACAGAGTAGGTACCTCTCACCTGAAGACGGAGACAGATTCAGCCTCCGAAATGTCGTTAATTTTAAAAACAGGCGATGGAAAAAGTCCCGACAACAAATAATTTTAAGTGTAAACTACCGTCATCAAAACTCTTTAGAATTGTAATTATATACATTAAGATAGTGGGATTACATGGAACCCAAAGTGTAAAGAATGTGGAAGTAGTGAAATAAAACTTCAGATTTTTCTGTGCAGCAAAAATGTTTGATATGAATCTGTACATAGATGTAGGGACTGTTAAACTGTATTACAGTAGGACAATGTCCAGACCTGGGGCATTTAATCCCTTTATCAGTCATAACAATTCCACAGAATTTAAAAATACTTATGTCATATAAAACATCTTTTTCACAGTTCAGTGTTACTAAAATTCCTTCTGATTATGAAGAAATTTACCATTGTTTTAAAATTTAAATGATGATGCAGCCATTCTCGCAACTGTTCCAGTGATGATAAGCCATATTGTAATGCTTATTCCCCCAAATGTATCTGTGGGCCAGCTGAAGATACTGTTGGTGGGATGAAGCCATTTTTCAGGTATAATTATCACTGGAGTGTATTTGTAGTTCCATACAAGAAACAACATTACCAGCTGCTGTAAAATAAATATTATTTGTTAATTTAACATTATCTAATGTTCTAAAATATAGTTTGGCAACAAATGTCAGATATGTTTGCAATAACTTTTCTTTTATATACTTACCATTATGGCTTGTGCTACGTATGTAATTACAAATTGCAATTTTACAAGCAAGCACATTCTTTCGTTTGCTGAAAGAAGACAGACAATTTTATAAATGGGATCAAACTCAAATTCAAAAACCACCAGCATCAAACTACTTCCAAATAAAGCTACCTCTAGACTTCAGTTCTTCTTGTACTTTATTTAGTTTGCGCTGAAGCCTGGCATGCTTAGCAAATTCATCTATCATTGATATACAGGCCATTTCTCTTTGAAGGACCAATATTTCATTTTGTAGTATTCTTTCTTGTTTTAATTCCATGCACAGGAGCGACAAGACCTAATAAGAGACAAAATTATTTTTATTGAATGCAATTAATTTATACACTTAACATTTTATGATGTTGGTTTATCATGAATGTTCTAAAGAATTTCCCTTAAATACTTGTAAACAGATATTTTATAGCAACCAATTTATCAAGCTTATTAATAAGACATCTAAAAATTATCCTTTAAAATTCTTCCCTATGCTAAAGCATGAAACCATGAAAAACATGTAAGGAGTGATCTCAACTGAGAATCAGCCCAATATATTTAGAGTCAGTGCAACAGTAATACTCCAAACTTCTATTTTGGTAATATCAGTTCAGTCTCTTACCACGTTACCAGTTATCGTACTGTTTGTATTACTCTCAAGGCTTGTGCCAGAACAATACTTAGAAATTGGTTCCCATCGTTTCTTTACAAATACTTACCAACACACTAATCATAACCTACAAATCTCATTCAATGTTCCTCCATAAGAAAGTGTTATTAAATAATCTACGAATCTATCATATAATCACATAGATCTGTGTTTTTATAGCAGACATTCAATTTAACACCAAAAATTAAGTTGCTAACCACTGCAGCAGCGAGCCCTACTTTTGCACCTAACGTAATTTACAAACCTAGACCTTGGTGTTGCTTACGTGTTTAATTATTATAGGATTAAATGCCCAAATAAAGCTAATGGCAGTCGTTAATATTAAGAGAACCATGCTTTAAGTCGATGACACCATAAAAATCTCGAAGACTTTGTATTATTGTTGTAAGGAACGTCACATGGATATAGTTTCACTCTTAGGTTATGCTCCACTTTTAGGGCTAACGCACACGACTTAACTGTCGACTGATTGTTGTGTCGTTGTTGGCTGAAGCATGCGTTCAATAAACGACGCGACAGTTCAGTCCATGAGCATGCGTATACGTACGACTAAACAGTCGGTCTCTTGTTCTCTTTTGTTCCACATTCTTCTCTCTATGCTCGCCGAGTACAGAAGTCAGGAATGTTGCAAGAAGATAATATCGAACAATTAATTGAAGAGGTAGAAAGACGCCCTACTCTTTATGACAAAAAATTAAAAGATTATGCAAATATCAATGTTAAAAGAGTACTTTAGCAAGAGATTTGTTCAGTTGTGCCAGTCTTTCTTCAAGTGAAATAGCGAGACGCATATTCGTATATTGATAGGTTATACTCGGTCTCAGCAATAATAGTTCATCAAAACTTTGTGTACTCATACGAAAATATGAAAAGAATTTTGCAGGATAATTCCGTAATGGTTCATACATAGTATGGAATTTTCCTTTCAACAGTCTCTCACTGTATAATGGATGCACCCAGTAATTCCTTTTCTTGAGGCGAATCACAAGTGCACATACTATAGCAGTTTCAACAAAATCCATGTTTGACAATCGTCTACTGTCTGCAAATGCTCACGAAATGAAAGGCAGAACGACTGAAAGGTCGTTCGTCTGCGCGCTTTCATATAATTCGAAGGACCAACGAGACAGTTGGTGGACAGAAAAATCCGGGGCTGTCAGTAGAGGTAACCGACTGCCAGTCGTATCGTAACAGTGTGCACATCTATATATGTTCTTAGGGGCTTTGTGCGAACGACGAAACAGTCGTCTGACTGCTTGTCTTACGTGTGCGGTAGCCTCTTAGCGACAAACTGTAGGCTATACAGAAACAGTAACATACTCTCAATCCTGGTGATCGAAATGGCCATGTAACGTAACTTTTTACAATTGTCACATAGCACGACATCAATGAGGCAGTGACTTTCATTCATTGAAATTGGTAGCAGAAAATGGCGTATGTGAATGTAGCAGAATGGAAACCAGAACAAGTCACTGAATGGCTAAAAGGTAACACATCATTCTTATATCAGTTCTGGTGAAACTGTGACGTTTATTCTTATTATTGCTTCGTGTAAGACATTTTGTATAGCAATTAATGCTTATTAATTTGATTGTAAAATCTGTGTTTCCTGTCACACCCTAATCTGGGAGGAGAATGACGTATGACAGGCGATTCTATGTCAGGGACAGTGAAGTCTTGGGGCTTAAAAACCTGTCAGTAGTCTGAAATACGCTGGCGAAACTTTGCTTGTAATACCATTTTCAGCATAATTCTCTCTAACCCATTTGTACATTTTGTTTTCAGTTTTGACGTAAATACGTCTATATTTTAGGGTCAGTGTCATTCGGCAAAAAGTGGAACGAAAAAGTGTAACTGCATTGTTATGTTACCTAGGAAACTTCAATTGTTATTGTTACCTACGAAACGTTACCTGTTTACTCAACATTATTGTTACCTAATTGTTATGTTACCTAGGAAACGTCAATTGTTATTGTTACCCACGAAACGTCACCTGTTTACTCAACATTATTGTTACCTAACGTAAAAGGGAATATAGAAATCGCAAGAAGTAATTATTATCAAATAATGAAACTAAGGTTCCAAAAGAAATACTAAAAACTAATGCTGAACGTAAAAGGGAATATAGAGATTGCAAGAAGCAATTAGTGCAAGTTAAGTTATAACCCTGTATATTTGTAACCACACACCTATTGATGATTGTAAGAGATTCATTTTGAGTCATTTGAGAAATTATACAAATATGTTTTCAGTTATGGCCACTGAAGATCCTAATACAATGATTTTCCTTCTTCTTTAAATCAATATTAAAATCTCCTGTCAATACAATGCCGATAATATTGACAGGAGATTTTAACATTGATTTAAAGAAGGAGGAAAATCAAAGCTTTGTGACATTTATGGAGGAAACGTTTGACATAATGTTGATGTCAAATCCTCAATGTAGTACTACTAGATCGAAATCTTGTATAGATATGGTGTTTGCACGATATATTGATACTCTAAAATGTACAAATTTTATAACATATTTCAGCTACCACAGACCCACCTTAAGCGTAACTAATTCAAGGTAGGCAGTAATGTCTTATTCAAATTTTAATCAATTGTAAAGCGTGTATAAAGAAAATATTTAGAATAAAGCCAATATATAAAATTCCTTGCCGTATAGACGTATTTACGTCAAATTCTCCGGAACCGTGGTTCCACTGACAACTTTTTTAATACATGTTTGAAGTTATGTTCAGTGTTCCTGTTACTACAGAAACTTTGTAAATGAAATATTTGCACTTATTTTCCAAAATATCTTGTATGAAATGATGAGTACAGTTACATCTCATTAGAGTACCGCACTTTATCCATCTCAAATATTGGCATTAAATTGAGGTGGCGGTAAATTGAATTTTTTTTTCTTCCTGCTGAGAATGTTTCCAGCACTGCTCTGGCTGATGGTTTTACCCCATAAATGGAAAGATAAATAGTTGGTAATGTTTTGATGGCTTGTACCAGGATGTCATTTCTTGTAGACACACTTTCTTTTCCCTAACGCTTGACATTACCCTTGATTCCATGGCAGTAGAATGCAGCTGATTATGTTTAAGACTGGCAGTTGTATTCAAACTGAAGTGTATTTACATGTTAGTTACTCAAAGGTATGCAGAAAACATTTCTATAAAGAAAGAGTCCACTGCCCTATCAAACAGAAAAGGGAAGGATGTGTAATTATTCTGCCACATTTCTTTCAATATTGCCTGGTAACTGCATACAGTTTAGTCTGGATAATGTTTCCATTTTAAAATCAGTTACCCATCCAGTATCAGGTTCTTTTACTGTAACTGCTTGGATTTTAAGTGTTACCATTTACATCATTGATGCCATCCATAAGTTTCTGTAGGTAGTTTCTTATCTAAGTATGTTTTCTTTGTTAACACAGTTGTTTGTGAAAAGTATGTTTATGACTGAATATTCCAGGGAATTGTTTGTATAGCCAGTGGAAAGAAAATGCCATTGGACCTGATTATAATGATCAATGATACATATTGTCACAGGTGGTGGCTAGCAGAGGTGGCATTTTATTGGGGATTTCCTTTCACATTGCATTGGGAATTTGTCTTCCAAGGCTTTCATGGATACTGTGTTAGAGAGGTGGTATATAAAGAAGCACTGCATCAGAGTTTGACTGTATTTGATTTACATGCCTGAGAACATCTAATTTTTTTCTCAGTTGCCTCTGATATCAATATTCCTCCCAAACATGAGGTTAATTATTTAGAGTGTATATTTTTGTCTTGCAGATTATTTTAACAAAATACAGAACGCTACAATGCTAATAATATGTCATATTAAAATTAGTTTTCTTTGCTTTCATACAGGCTTAGACAGTGCTGTTTTTTTATACATACATTCATTTCTAAATAATGAAGTTAGTGGTCAGCAGCTTCTGAACCTTCGGCCAGATGATCTTGACCACTTAGGTGTTCACAAATTAGGACATCAAGAATTAATATTGGAAGCTGTGGAACATTTGAGGAATTTTGTAAGTAGAAACATATTAAATCAGTTATGTTCACTTGTTTGTACAATCTGGAAACCAAATTTACTTCATTAGAGTTTAAAATGTATTTTTGTTTAATGCTTCAGTATTAGTGCTTTATGAGCCAAGATAGCTCAGTCAGTATAGTGACTAGCTACGGGCTGGATGACTGGGGTTCAATCCCCAACGTGGGCAGACGATTTTTCCACTCCCCGCAAGCACCTGCACAGGCGTGTAGTGGGATGTAAAAATAATTAGTGATTTTTGTTTTACCAGACACAAATTTATATGAAGGCTTATGCTGTAGCATGTCAGATGATTTTACACCTAATGCAGCGTGGTTTCTCTCAGTTTATCCAGGCAAATACCATGATAGTACCTTGAATTAGACCATGACCACTTCCTTCTATATTGTTTATATTTTATTAATCATTCTGTCTTTCAGTGCAATTTAGTCTGTGCTACTGACAGCATTATTGCATAAACCAGAATTAAATAATGTAAAGGAACAAATCTGACCACCATATAAATGTCCCACATGGGACTCCAATATGTGTAAGACACTGAAATTCACAGAAGAAAACTTTGATGCAGATAGGGTGTGTGAAATATTATATTTAAATTAAGGTCAAAATAAGGTGGCTTTTGGGCATGTAGAAGGAAAGAAATATATACAAAGAACATCAGTCAGGATAGCCTGTCTTCAGACTAAAGGTTGAATTCAAAGCAGGAGTCCTAACCATTTAGTCACATCATTAGTGGTCCTTTGCAGTGAAATTTGTTGTTGTTGTTGTTTGTCAGCAGTGATATATGCAACCAGAAGCAAACATTTAAAATATATATCAACCAGTATTCCTTTAAAAGTTAATAGTAATAACAGCAACAACAACAACAATGACAATGACAACAGTAACAACAATAGTGCTAAATTCTCAGTTAGAAACTTTGTGCTTTTGATGTCTTGAGATAAGGTCCTGTTGCAGAAATGTTCGAAGTACAAATTTCTTACATATATTTTGGGAATATGGCAGACTCATGGTCCCTACAGTGGACCTGCAATTAAGGTGAAGATCTTAATTATGACCATCCAGTCATTTCAAAAGTAGTCTGATTTGTGTAAGCTACCACTTCAGAAATGGATTCCTTCATAATGCTTGGCAGGCAGAGATCATGGAGGTTATTAAGAGTATAACTGCAAGTGTTTGGAGTCCTGAAGATCTTAATTATATATTTTGTCCATTCCAGCACTATGAACTAGATCGAGAGAATCTGCAGCTGTTGGCCCTGAGGTTATCGTGCCGTGCACATAGTCTACACAATGAACTTTGTCAGGAAACTGATTCACGGCCTGTCAGCACACAGACATTGGCAGATGTTGCAAATGTTATAACAGCCGTAAAACCACTTGTCTGCTGGCTTGATAGGTTAAGTATTACCAGTTTTACTAATGTGACAAGAGGTTCTGGAATGAATTCATTTATAATAACTTACTGTCCTTTGAATATCTTCATGAATAAAGGAGAGTAGAAGTTATACCACTAATTGATCAATCCCTGTACATTATACAGCATTCAGTGTTGTGGAATTTTAACAGCCGCACTATATGACATATTTTCCATTTGTTTTCTCACGGACATTCTGGTATCATAAGTGTACCTTTTCTTAGGAAGGATAATATGTTAACGAACTGCTCACTCTCTTATAATACTGTACCATTACACAAAACTGCTGTGCTTTGAACCAGGTCTCCTTTCTCTGGACAACTTGATTATCAGGACAGAAAAAGTGAGCTGTTGAAACTCAGTCTAGCAATAGCAACATGTGCGCAGAGGGATCGTTTTGCAGAGCGTCCTGTGGAGGAGATTCGGACAAGTTGTAAAGAACTTGCTCGATTGGCTGACAGTATTATCCAGGACATTGTGGATCCGCTGATACTACAGCCTGCATCATTAGATCTGGCTACTCTAAAGAAACGAGCAGGAGATGATTTGGTAAGTAATGATTTTTTCTTTTTTCTCTCCCCCCCCTCACTCTTTATGAGAAGAATTATAAAAAAACAGTTTACTATTCCATTGCATTCAGCATGGTATGAGCCCTCATATGACATATAAAATAAGCAAACAAACAAACTATTAACACGCTAAAAAAGACACTAGTGTCTTTTTTATAGTGTTAATAGTTTGTTTGCTTATTTTATATTCAAATACACTACACGGTATGCAAAGTTTTAACCCTCATATGACCCATGGTGGATATGTGTAACTGTGTGCCATGTATCACAGGCAACATTCCAGGGCCTTGGTGTCAAATATTTCTGTGGACAAGAGTCCTTGAGATTTAATAGTCACTCAGCTAACCATGAAATTCCCTGCCTTTCATGGTATCAAAAATTTATTACCATGTAGAGTTATTATTAAAAGATCTCCCCCACCATTTTTATTTGCTTTTTGAGATGTATGAACTGGAGACTGACACATTCACACACTTTGTTAAAATTGTTGAAACCACATTAGTGGAATCAAATTCCCCCCCCCCCCCCCCCCAAAAAAAAAAAATTCTGATGAAAAGTGTCCATAAAAGTAGGTAATTTGGGATGACATTTAACATCATTTGGATAAATTTAAATTTATTGATATTGAATCAGTAGTACTGATGTAAATAAATTATATAAACTATGTTGCACAAACTTCCTCATATTGGTTGTGTTTCAAGACACAGAAGAGCACTTGGTTGTCATTCACTCTTTTGGCAAGTGTAACCTGTACAGTATTATTAGGTTTGATATTGTCTCTAAATATCTTTAGTTTAACCAAATCATTGCAACCATTACGAAAATAATTATTTTGTGTTTCAAATTCATATAAAGTGCAGTTACTTTTCAAGTTATAGTTTATATGGGAAGGGCGCCTATATAGGTTATAAGTGTTTATATGTACTGAACTTGAAGACCATCTGCTGGCCCATTCTGGTGCTAGAGGAATGTGTGGTAAAATGCAGTGTTCTAAAATCTGCCTTTTCATAGTTATATCTTTTTCTTCGTAACTCCGTCTTCTCCAGGTTGTTCATATAATGGAGTATATATGGACTGATATAGTAAAGTAATTATATTTTCTTGAATGTGGCCACACTTTCCTTCCTGGAATATGCTGCCTAAAATCTGTACATATTCTAGTCTAAAAGTATAGACATTCTCAAACGTTAAATCTAAAATCTGGGTTCATCTTATAGTCCAGAAAGTAGAGTAGAAGTTTTCATCACCGTTATAGAAACGATATATGATTGTGTTACAATGTAAGTTCCTCAACTGCGGTAGGGCTTTTTCATCTTACCATCTTTCCATGGTGTACATCAAATTGGTGAGATCAAGTTCAGCTCACCTGCTCACCAGTGTGGGAAAATTGAGGAAGGAGATGAAGTTGTACAAGTCAACTACCAGACAGTAGTAAGTACAGCATTCACCATTGTACATGTTTCATCACATACTGGCATCTTACAATGTGGAAGGTGGTTAGTACATAATATTGCAATGTAGAGGTTATTATTTTTGTTTGTGATACAGCACTCCTGGATTTTATTCCCAAAGATAAAACCATACAGGTCATTTACCAGGTTTGGAGTGCATCAGTTTGGGTGATTGTGCTGTTGAGATTACCATTTTTTACTTCATAATATAGTAGTTCTGGATGTACTATCCAAAGCAAGATGTCTATGGAATTTAATAGATTCATTTTACTTGTCCATATCATAATTACAGCAATTCATAAACCATTATTATAAATTTTATAGCAAAATTGATTTGCAGAAAACTGTAGTAATATGTAATGGTATTACCCAGTGGCCATATAGGATATGTCAAATGCATCCTGAAAGACTTGTTTTATTGATCCATAATTTATGAAAAACCGTGCCACGGTGGTCTAGCGGTTAGAACGCTGGCCTTGTAATCCTGGGGTCTCGGGTTCTATTCCCGGCGGTGCCCGAATTTATAACTTGTGTTGGGCAAGGCCGTGGTCTAGGCAACACGGAGTTTTCCTCCGGGGGCTTACCCGGTTTCTCCATGGCATCCCAACAATTACTCCATTCACACACAGAAGAAGGCAATGCCAAACCACTTCTGGATCATCTGCCTAGAACGTATATGAAAGGTCCCAGTCCGAGAAAAGGATGAAAGGATCCTGTTCATATCGACCTGTCGTCAGACAGAACACTACAAATAAATTTTTTTTATGAAAACCAGTTAATTGAACAAATTAAATAACACTTTATTTCAAATTTACAATGAAGTTGCTTTGAATTTTTTTAAAAAAATCCCTTATTTTTGGTGCATCCTTATCATACTTTAAACCACCATGCTTCCTTAAATTTTTGAGCTTATCCCATATTAACAGGACTTTTTAATTACTCAGAAATTGATTTCTGTTCCCATGAAGTTTGCAGACTCCTCCTGAGCCATATTGTAGAAGCATATAATGTCTTACACTCTTCTATTAAAGGTGGGTTGGCAAACAAAGAGAGTTATGGCCCTGTTTGAAGAATCCCCTACTAATGTTTTTCTGACATTGAAAAAACGTCCACATCACACTAAAGTGTACGGTCAGATCTACATGAAACCATACAGGCTGCCCAGTAAGAAGAGAGCAGCACCATACACTAGATGGCATGACAATCTTCCATCACCCAGACCTGAATTGCTTACTATACCTGACTTTGAGATACCGCTGCCAAGGTAAAGTTGAGTTTCCTTTTTTGATTTTTCATGGTGATGAGTATAAAGATGGGTGTCTTCCAGGATGTAGCACCATGTAGTCTTGTAAATCACCCTGGTGATAGGGGCATGATGTCCTCTGAAAGTTCTGTCGGTATCTACCAGAATGTGTGTTGCTGCATCCGAGAAGATGACCATCTTTTTAAATCGCCCAGTAAATACAGTATTTTTGCTGCCAGTGTATGGTAATGAATGAAATATAAATAACAGTTGTTGAATGCAAGCTGTAACAAAAATTGTTTTCTGTAGATCAGAAGCAGGTCATTATTAAGAGAAGGGGGGAAAATGGGAAATCAACAGTTATTTGTTCCAAGAAAATGTTTTTCCCACTTTTCCCAGCATTATTTAGTGTTGTTATTTGACTTGGGTGTGTTCATGGAAATGGTGGTCTCTGAATATGTATCCTTCTACTCAAAGAAATTTAATTTCCACTGTATACATTCATATGTCATGGTTTCTTTCTATCAGCGATGTCTCACATACATATATGTCTGCTGGCATGTTCACTACTTTATACAGCTTTTTTTTCTTTGTTACTTCAGTCTTGCCTTTCTTTTAGGAATCGCCTAATTGCCCTTGCATATAATGGAGTCATGTTATTTTCCATTTGATGTAATTTCACGTCTATAATTGTGTACGATTGCCTGTTCTGTAGATTAATCATTTTATTTTATTTTTTTATATTGTGTGGATTGTTTCTGTTAAAGTACCATTACTTTAATTTTTTAAATATAAATTGGTAAATTATATTATAAACTAGTTGCAATTGGTAACAATATTAGTGATTGCTATATTCACAGAAGTGTGCCCAAGCAGATGGCCCCACAACCAGTAATGGAGTGTGAGCCCCTTGCTAGTAACTCTAGTTCAGATGATGATGATGATGATGATGATGATGATTCATTTCTGCCTGGTGTACAAGATGAGGGGCAGACATCCCCAACCAGCATGAGACTGTACTTACCCAAACCACGTGTAACAGTGCAGCGTAGGGCGACAGTTACAGGTGCTAGCCCAACCAACAAACGTCCACCTGTCAGCATTGAACAGGTAGCTAAGCCTGTATATTTTTGCAAATGACTTGTTACAGGTTACACCAATCTGACCATTTGACTTATGACCAGTTCAGGGTGAAAATGACACTTCGAAATATCTTCTAGTATTAAATAAGTTTAATTTATTTTTGTATTTTATTACTGTGATCATGGGGAATACTTGCCACCTTATTGGTCAGAATCTCTTGTCTTCCCAAGATATACTTCACTGGCATTCCAGAAGTGTTTATTGATCATTTAAGAAGAGACAGTAGCAAGAAAATTCCATCATGATATAAGTCAGTATAAGGACTTCTTAATCTGCGGTTTTGTATAATTATCTAATATTATCTTCAAGAGCCTATTAAAACTAAGAACACTGAATGTACTTCATCCTAAAATTCAAACTTGGTTTCAGTTTTGGCGAGAACTTCGTCTGGAACGACAGTGGAAGGACATTGGTCCCTCTGCTGGGGGAGAAGATGTAGAGGGGAGGAAGGATGAACTTTATCAGTTACGAGATAAGTCGGCTAGTTTCGGAAATGATTTATCAGTTTCGCCCCCTCCAAGGCCAACAACTTGTCTAGGGATTGAAAATACATGCAACAGAATGAAGACTGGAAAGAAGTTAAGAATACTAGAGAGCCGTAATGACACACACATAGTTGATGACTGTGATGAACTTCCAGGTAGCAGTATGGAAAGTATCAAAGGGAGTACTCTCAGTGGGAAAGACCCACCTGGAAGAGATGAAGAACGAGCAGAAGAAATAGGAAAAGAGGTTCAGAATAATAAAAGACTGTCAAGTCAGAATCAAGAAGATTTTCACATCCAATTACAGAATGAGGCAAGGGATAATGAAATTTTGCATAGTGGCAGTGTATTGTGCATAAATAATAATGCAGATAATTATATACCTAAAAAAGAAGAAAATCAAGGCATTGGTTGCAGTGAGAGGTGTAATGACAAGACAAGTGACTCCTGCCTGAATGTGAGAATAGGACTTGGTAATAAAGTTACTGCAGCGCGTATTTTGGATGAAGATGATGTTCCTAAAAGTACTGTACAGGAGATATTGGTGGACAAGTTACACTCAGCATCAGATCATAATGATGAGATTCAGAATGATACCAGGGACAGAAGCACACGCTTCAGTTTTCAGAATAAATCAGTACCTGACAGTGAAACTGATGAGAATATTTTGAGAGTTAAAGGTGGAGGTTATGATTTACGTAATGATTTTGTCAATATATGTCACACTGTGGAAGAAGTTGATGAGGTTCACAGACGTAAAAGTACTACTGTTCCTAATGAAAATACAGGTTATGTTCACAAAGAACGTGGACGGTTAGACAAGAGCTACAGTACTCCAGCATATGATCTTACAGATTGTGATCAAAGGTTGGACATATGTTCTAAGGCATATCATATGGAAGAGTGGACAAATTGGCGTGTATCTGAAAACAGCAGTGCTCTTCCAAGCCCCACATCGGACAGTTCCACACATTCAGCCTTCCAAATAGAGAAGCAAAGTCAACCAGTATCAGAGAGTGAAGAACCATCTGAGACTGCCATTAATACAAATCCTGAATTCTCAGATGTCAGTACTCATGATGGTGATTTGTATAGCCTTGAAGATAAACAGACTCAAAGAATTGGTGAAATACTGGAAACAATAAATATTGCTTTGCTGCAGCATCGTCTTAAAGAACACAGTAACGTTAATAGAATGAGTAAAATCAGAAGTTCAGTTGAACAGACAGATTTGTCTTCTCACAAGATAGCTGATGGTTCATATCATGAAAATTCAATTACAAACAAAAATGAAATTTCCTTGAAAGCTAATAATCAATTATGTGTTTGTAGTAATGAATATACAAGTTCACTTAATGTTGTGCATGCACCATTTCTTGAAGATACTGACAATAAAGAATCTGAAATACTGGTGGAGAGCAATTTAGCAGGCTCATTTCAAGAACTAGAAACACCATTGTCTGAACAGATATGCACTACATCAGATCTTTTTACGACTGAGAGAGGGTCAAAAGTTTGGCAGAAGGCACCAGTACCTCTAGTAAATGTTAAACAGCCACAGAATGAAGATAAACAACACACATATGCAGATGAATCAGTGATTCCCAGCCCTCAGACAGGTGTTTCACATGTAAAGATACGTGTTACTCCGCCTGAACCACCTCCCAGACCTGATCATTCCAAAGGTGGAAACAATATGGGCTATCGAGCAATTATGGCAGCACGATCACTTGGCAGAAATACCAATAGCAAGAATTCTGTTGTTGGTGGGGGACATGCATCGTTTCCTAGTCCTCGAAGTTTGAGGAAGAGGAATGTGCTGCTTACTAGTAAGTTCACTGTTAGTACATAATGCTTGATCTATGGTGGTTGTAATAATTCTGAGGTTTACTTGTTAAATTATAAAGTTTGTGAGTACAATAAACTAATTATGCTTACAAGACTGATCAGTTTTTGTGTGTTCATTATGATTGTCAGATGAAATTATACGTTGTTTTACAGTAGTAACTTATGCAGTCACAGTGAAATTTTGCATGCAAAACAGCACTGTATAGCATAATGTAAAAATTGCAACCTTGTATAATATTTGGAATTTCATTTGCATGATGAGTTATTCCAGCAGGAGTTCACATACAAAGTAAATACACATTTTACTTCCTGTTTCCATATAATCAGGTGTGTTTTTAAAGGCACAGAAGATTGTTAAAAACTGTATAAGGATTAATAATCACAGCAGTTGCAAAAGAAGTAATAACAATTTTTACAGAGAAACGTAACGTTAGTGTACGAGATTTGGGGGTTGGAGACCATGAGGGGTGGCTGCTTCATCGGTGTAGATCTGGAGGTGCAGGAGCTGTGTGGCAGAGGGCATGGTCTGTCCTGAAAGGCACAGTATTTTATGGCTTCAAGACACCACAATCTACAAAGGCAGACATCATGATTTCCCTTCCTGGCTTCACGGCTTCATTGGCAGATGAAGTAAAATCGAGAAAGTACGCTTTCAAAGTGTATCATACAGGTAAGAGGAAGAAACCTAATCTAAATGAAAGATTATTGGGCTACAAGCCACGTCAGGGGGCTGAACATGGCTTGTAGCCCAAGAATCTTTCATCAACTTCAGTTGCCGCAAAAGCTTCACCTCAATATCAAAAACCTAACCTTAGTTTAGAAAGTTTGAAGTTTTCAGATATGTTGGTCTTAACTTTTTCACTGTTACAGACAGAACAGTTTCTTTGCATAACAAACTACACTGCATATTACATAAACAGTTACAAGCATCGTATGTTAAATATTAGGATCATTCTTCAAACTTCTCCAACAGAATTTTAATACCAACTTATTTGAAAGAGCTATGGTAGCTCAGTCAGTATAGTGTCCGACTATGAACTGGACATTACGAAGTTTGATCCCCAGCAGGGGTAAAGGAATTTTTTTCTAGCCTGTTCATCCATACTGGCATTGGCACCCACCCAACCTCCTTTCCAATGTATATGGGGGTCCTTTCCCCAGGGGTAAAGCACAGCAAGGATGTGTTGCTTCATTACAAGAACACTGTTATAGAATGCTGGTTAGTGTAGTAGCCTGGCATTTGAAAGTTCCAGGGTTAAGTCCTGATCACTGTCATTACTAATATCAAAACGTGTCAGTATTACAATAACCAGTCACCTGAAGACAGTAGAGCCAACTCTTTAAATGTTGTGTTTAATCCTTTGCGGTCCCTTTTAAATAACACTACGGCTTTCTGCTGGTCTATTTAAATACCACTACGATGTATAAATTCAACTACTATTATGAACTGTTTTGATTTTCTTTTTAACTTGCAGAAAACGGAAGACACTTTGCTAAATATAGTGAAAATATGTTCTGAGAGGATCACAGTTCCTCTTGTTTGAATACAGACCATGTGAAATATTTTTCACTGACTGTACCACTGTCACTAGTGAGATGTGTAATAAGTGGTGCCTTTCTGCTCCCTGTCATTCGGTAGAGAATAAAGCAAAACCAAGTCGGTAGATATGACTTTGGCGACATCTAAACATCTCTTATTGCATGCAGATATACGATGTATAAGAATTGGATTTCATATTCTCAGAGCTGTTCTTCCTTTCAAGCTAATTGTGTTCGAAAGTTCAAGACCAAGATCAACACCAGGAAAGTGAAAAACAACGCGAAGTGTAAGCGAAATCACTACACATAAAGAATGCTTGTCAAGAAGATGAAAGAATATGCACATGTTAGTGGTAGATTGCTCTGTGCGCCAAAAATAATTAAAAAAATATAATTTCTGACTCGGAAGATGGGATATTTTATTTTATAACTTTATCAGATATAAAATACTTCTATTCCATGTAAATATGATGACTAAATACACGATGGTATTCCTTCACTATATAATGTATGGCAAAACACTTGGTGTGGAATCCTGGCTTCTTTGGACAAGTGTCAGAATAAAACGAACGTTTCTGACCTGCCTCCTTTCACTATTACAAGGTTCACAAATTCTTACCAGAAAAATTAGGATAGAACTAGTACAAAGAAGAAGGCTTGAATGACATGCTGAAAAGGTTTGCCGACCTCAGTTTGACTCCAGATGACGTAAAAAATTCATAAAATACGTGGCGGACTCAGTCCGACATTGGACCGGAACTCGGATATTTAAATGTCAGACTCAGTCTGACATAGACCGCAAAGGATTAATAAATATTCCTCAGAAAATGGGCAATGTCCAACATAGTGCTTTAATAATCTCTTTAAATTTTCATGTCCTTCCTCTTTTTATGTTTATTTTTAATCTGTAATGTCATATTTGTTCCATTTTATTGACTTTTTATACTTTTTTCTACTGTTTCTCAGTGTTATCAGTGGTTTTATTTGTTTTTTATTCTTCCATAATTGTATTAAAAATTAATTATGATAAGATATTTTTGTGTAATTTCTTTAGTTTTAAGTTCAAATATTTTTGTTAGTAATTCAGTTTCAAATGCTTGTAATTGATATCAAAGTGTTCTGTTACTATAATACTTAATAGAATGCTAATGTTTTTTCTTCTTTCCACAGGTACAGTATTCTACTTTGCTGTTGAGTCGGAGGATGAACTGTCAGTATGGATGGATCATATAACATTGGCTACTTTTAAGCAGGATTTTACCAAATCAGGACAAGAGTCTGAAGGTAAACTATCTTTCTATCACTCTTAGAATAATTTCGCTAGGGTTGCTGCTAGCTGTGAATGCCACCTCCAAGAATTCATGAACCAAAAGTGTTTTCAGTGTGGGTGCCAGTCCATAGGAAAATTACAGGAATGGGAATTGTCTTGAATGTTTGATTAGCAGAGATAAAAATATTCAAGTATATCCATGCTAAAGTCAGAATTTTAAAGTAACCATCATGCTTTCTAAGGTCATAAATACCATATTTTAATGGCTGCACATACACACACAACTTTCTCATTAAAAGTTACCTCATCTACAGAAATACCTGTGGACATTGGAACTTTGTTAAAGAGAAACATGCTTTTACTGGACAATTTCTCTGGCCCTGTGTATATAGAGTGAAAACTTATGCAGAATTAACTCTTATAAATCAAAACTGTTTAACAGTAAAATGGAAAGTAAAAACAAAAATTAATATAAAATAAGTCTACTTTAATTTTCTTTTTTCATGCAGTATTTTAAAACTGAAAATGTATACTACTCAGTATCAGTATAGTGTACGTCATGTAACATGAAATTCTGAATTTTAACTTGAATCATTGATACCTCTAGTCATCTTAGAGTGGCATCATATTCTACATTCCTCAATGCTTTTATGTGGTAAGGTGACTTTCATTACCAGACTTAGTCTGATTTTTTGTTTGTTGCAGCTGTGTTTTTCAGTGAAACAGATGAAGAATCAGAAACTGATATGGAAACAGAGACGTGTTTTCCAAGCCCCAAGATGAGTAAATTTGTTGGTTTTCTTAACAGCAACAATTCACAGCAACATGAAAAGCAGTCTTCTAGATCTCACCAGAACTTGGCAACAGAAACCAAAAGGTTACATTGACTTTTATTATGTTATCTCATTGTTTCTGTGTTTCAAAAAGAACAGGTTTCTTTAAAACTCTGTTATGTAATGACATATGTAAGTCATTCTGTTCCCTGATGCAAATACAGATGTCAAAAAGTGACTCAAGTTTGAACAAGCTGCTTGCAGTAAGAGCTTTGTCTCTTAATCTTTTTGGGTGGTTTTATAAAGTTCAGGATTTAATGTTTGCAAGTTTATGGTATAGGTAAATGTTACTGTGTTTTTCATATTCAGTCGATGCATAATCAAAACAACATTTTATTGCAAAAACTTACTCCAGAGAACAAAATAAATGCATATAAAGGTGGTTCAGTAAATACTTTATGAAAATCTTATGCTGTATATATGCAAATATAAGATGGATGTTTTCCCCATATTTGCATGCTGTAAAAGTAGAGTGTGACTTTTAATTGGATGGCTAGATAATCGGTCTTTATCACAGTTGATTAGGAAGTGTTTCATTGTGGTTTTTGAATTGTTTCACAGAATAATGATTGAAACTGCATGAAGTAACATTTCATTCATTTCCAAGGAATTGGCCATTGACCCGTTCTGGGAGAGTTGCTTAAGACACTTGTCCTTATTAGTCTTGTAGAGTACATTTGAGTAGTGAGTGACAAGCCCACTGCCTCTGCACAATTTCTGCTCAATCCTGGTTTGTCTGCCAGAGCCATTTAGTAGGGAACCAGGAGAGATGTGGGTGAGAAATGGCCACCGAATTTTGCTTACAAAAATCTCGTTCATGCTCGTAAGGTTCTTTTATCTGTCGTAAATCTACAACATGGGACCACCGTCTTTACTTCCCCCACGTGGAGTAACAAGAGGTATAATGGCTTTGTTTGAAAGTTCACATTAACATTGATGTTTAACAGTAGAGTAAGATATGAAAACTTGCTTTAGAGTGTGTGTACAAAATAATCTGCACAGGGAAACTGTATCATTTCTGGAGCAATAAGGGAGCGTAAAAGTAGTATCATAGTTTGCATACTGAAAGCAAATACCCTCAGCATATTGAGAGTGAGCATTAGTCCAGTAGTTTGTTACAAGAACCAATATTGTTCTGATGAATAATAGCAAAAGTTTATGCATGCCCTATCAGTCAGTCTTATTTTACTTTATTTCTCATATTAATGGTCTTTCCAGCAGAAATATGTTACAGTGCACATAGAATTATAAATTTGCTATAAACATTGCCTTTCGAGCTTAAAATTTGTTTAAATCTGACTGGTACTTTAGGGTAAAATAATTATAAACTATTCTGTTTCTTATGAATGGGATTTTATTTGTTTTCCTCCTAAAAGTCAGTCGTGACATACACATGTGACTTATATTTACATAAATATGGTATTCTACTTCTTGTAACTGTTGTTTGTAGGATAGAAAATAACAAATGAGAAGTTGGATTTGAGATTTTCCTAGGAGTAAAAATTTAGATTGTTGTCTGCTTTTTAAATGTTGATAACTACCTGCAAGACTACATGGCATCACAACCAAGGATATCACAATAAAAAATACAAATGTGAAGCATTGTTGTTTACTGATAGTAAATACATTTTGTCTTTCAGTCAAGAATCACAAAAAAAGTTTGGTTCCCTGCGCAAGCTTGGTCGAAAAACAAATGAGCAAAATGGTTCTTCTACAAACCAGGAGATATCTGGAACAGTGGCAGCAGCTTCAAGTCTAGATAGAAAATATTTGCCATTTCTTGGGAGTAGGAGCAACAGACTTCCTGTTCCGACTTCACAGTTCCGCAGTTACCGGAAGGTTCCAAATGGACCTGCACCCACACCACTGAATAAAGCAATAAGTGATGGACAGAAGCAACCAAATAAGGCAGCAGGAGAAGGATGTGTACAAAGAACTGGTAACTTAATATCTTCTGTCCAAGATCCATCAGTTCATCCCAGTAATGAAGCTTGTAATGTAGCACCACAACAGAAGGTGCTAAAATTAACTGGAATAATCCCATCAAGTTCTGGCTTGTTGTACCAAAGTGCTGAGAGTGTGCCAACTTTAAACTCAACATCAGAGAAAGAATGTCAGACTTCGCATGACATAAAGCCATTGTTAGGTAATGAAGATGAAAGACATCCATCCTTAACACCTGTTAGAGGAGAAAGTATGTTCAAACCACTTCCTCTTCCAATGCAGAGGCATTTTAAAACTGATTTCCGAGATCGTCATGTTCATTCATCAAATCCATCTCTGCAGTTGCCATCAGATATGGCAGATTATCGACTGGCAGCAGAAAGGTTGCGAGAGTTAGGAATCCGCAGAAACAGGCAGAGAGAGGATACATCAGGATTTGTAACATTGAAGGAGTTTATGTTGTCGAGGCAGGAGGAGGAGAGGAAGCAGAATAGCAAAACAACACAGAGACTACAGCCTGCAGGAAACAGTGAAGGTGTGTTCAGATTTCTAAAGGAGAAGGCCAGAAACAACACTTAATACAGTAAAATGATTCATATTCTTGGACACTGTCATTTATGTATTAGTTAAAAACATACGTTGTTTCAGAAGCTGGCTCTATTTCCATCATCAGGTGAAAGTATAAAACCTAATTTGTTTTTGTCCATTTGATAAAATCTTAATTCCCATACTAGTTCTTTTAACTAACAGACACAGGAAAGTGTCCAGAAATATGCATCTGTTTAATGATACACATTTAGACTTCATGCAGTAGTTATATCAGGTTATACGTACATTAGAAATAACAGATACAGAACTGCAAGGCAGATCTTAGCTAAAAGAACAGAGAATTACAGGAGTACCCCTAGTTATGAAAGGGTTGCATTCTGGATGTTTTTTCATTAAGTGTTTTGTTTATAACTTTGTTTCCTATAGGTATATTATAAATGGTGGTTAGGTGCCCACAGAAGTGTATTGAACCAATATCTAAACCGAGAGATTGTCATTTAGAATGCAGAATAGTAGATATCCATACTTTTTGTAATATGAGGCACAGAAAAAAAAACAGTCAAACAGAACAAAATAATTTTCTTGCTACCTGTGTTATTTATTTGAATGCTAGCACTGCAATCTTTGTTAGAAGTGCTTTCTGAGAGGAGAAACAGGTTTTTGGTGAGAGAGTAGAAGTTGGGGGACTTTTCAGGAGATTGTGTAAGGGATTTCATACCTCAGAACATGATTCATGAGTGTAACAGACGTCAGTGCTAACGCATGCACTTGAGAAAGCAGTCTTAAGTAACAAAGGTACAAGCATTTAGGTCATTATTGCATGTGAGTCACATCTATATGATAAAGAGCTAGGTAAACTTTCAGCAGAAGCATCACCCAATTCAGAATGAAAAGTATACTGTTTCCACATGTAGTTCATAATTATATTACTTCAAAGACTGAATATTGCAGTGGTGTCCAGAAGTTGAGCGCATTGATAGTATTTCCTGCTATACAGAGAGAGTTAAAGATGGTGCACTCATGTGAACATAGTGTCTTCTAACAGACATCTTTTATTAGTATACACAGGGTACACACAAGATCCTCTAAGCAACATGGAGACTTCAGGCTCTTCTCAGAACAGTTCCTGTTCTTCCATTAAATCAAGGCATGGAGGCTCCACACCAGCCCCATCTGTGACCAGAAAGGGAAGTTTCAATAGCTCTAAGATGTGTCGGAACAACAGTAGTGACTTTTCACAAGATGGTCAGTGCAGAGAGTACAGGTAGAGTATCAACATATCGAATTTCATAGTGACGTCACTTCATTTTCGGAGCTGTTCAATTAAACTTTCATTTAGAAATCCATTTTTCCAGACCGAAATTCCTAATGGGGTTTTCCGGTCATTTGAGAAATATGTCGAGACAGTAAGTAAACCACCACCACTTCCTCTCACATCCTTTGTAACTTACCATTCTCATTCATGTTGCCGTTTCTGGCTGGACTTTATTCCTGCATCAGGTATGTTAACATACTGTTAATGCATTACATTTCTGTTTGGAAGATAGCTGGCTCATATTGTGGCTTGGTTACTGGCTGTCCTGACTTATTTCTATGATAGTATCTTCACATATTCTGTGATTAACTGCTTCCAAATCTGTGCCATGTTTCATCATCTCCATCTCATTCAAAGTTATACAACCTCTGCAATTGCAACAGCATCTTAAATAACCTAATAATCATTTATAACCTCTGTACTTGAGTCATGATTGTTAATCACTATCCTAATGATTTTGATTGTTTTGCTATTTTTAAAGTATCTCCAGTAATCCCTGAAAAAAATTGTAAATGGAAATGTGACTGAAACTTACAAATATACAGTCATCAGCTCACATGGAAGTACTAATTGTCTCTGCAAATTGTACAGATAAATTATGTATTTCATGTAAGAGCAAATCTACAATGCAGATTGACAATAAGATTAAAAGGTGCTGAACATCTCCTGAAGTGTGCTTTGGAATGTACCTTGGCAGTCTGCATTATTCCACTGTATGTTGTATTGCTGTTTGGACAGGAAGCTTGGTGGGCCCCATAGCCAGTCTGGACGCAGGGACTATAAGAAAATCCTCTGCATCTGTCAGGGATTGAACCCTGGCAGAAGACCCCAGAATTACTGACAAACCTTTTTGTCAGACTTTATGCTATAGTATAATTCTACAATAATTAAACAGAACTTTGCTGTTATGCAATATTCATTCCTAAGATAATTGTATTTTTCTCATGTCAGACTGTAAGGACTGAAAGGGCTAGAAGGTTGCTTAGCCACACAGTCAGATATACACTATTTCAAAAGAACTACTTATTTTTTATTGATGTGTTACTTGTTTTGCTTTCAGTTTCTGGCTAAATAGGTTCTATGTACATTTTTTACTTGTTACAAATGTTTGATAACTTTTTTAACCTCACTTTCTTTCATTATTTTGTTTTTATTTGTAAGTTTGGAGTAAATTTCTTCATAGTTTTTTTCATAATTTGATTGTTAGTTTACGTGGTAGTAATGTGCAGGTGACAAGCAGAGACTTCATTTCACAAATCACCCATGTCACTGTCTACCTCCTTACCTGGCATAAAACAAAAGCAGAATGCAGGGCTTGTTTATGCTAAAGCATAAACTTATTACCTCTGGATTATATGACTTTATGTTAACAGTGAACGGATATAAAAAAAAATTTAAGACCATAATAAGAACATATAAGAAATAATTTTTATTATGAGAGTGAATAAACTAAACATCTCTTATAATGCTTTTTACCTCTTACATATATTTGGCATCATGACAGAGATCAATTATATCATTAGCTTAACATTTAGAGTTTAAATAGAGTTTAAGAACTATTTTACCCTTGTGTTTGTTATCCATATTGCGTGCAAAAGGACTTCATTATATACTCTCATGTTTATTTTAGGGATGGCTCACCAGAAAAACTATGGATCAGTTCTTTGCGACGGAATGATGACATAACTAGAAAACCATTTCAGGGCTCCCACAAAAATTTGACACCCGACAATGGTTCATTGAATACAAATTGTTTGAAAACAGCAGCACAGTATGAACCCCCGCCAGTGTCACAGATCATAGCGGGTTCTAGGAATGTCCACTCCAGTGACGAAGCACCTCGTATGAAACTTGCCTTTGAGATGCATTTAGGCAACAACAGGAGTCCAACAGGATCAGATAAGGAAAAGGATTCTCCACCATCAAAATCTTCCAAATTCCGGAACTTCTTCTCCTCAACAAAATATCAGCACCAAAAACATAAATTTCTGGAACTACCTGGGTCTCATAAATCTCACAGAAGCCAACACAAAACAATACTCGGGTCCCCACGATTGCATAAGGCCATCTTCAGGGATAAGAAAAACCATGGCCCCAAAAGCAGCAGTAACAGTGACTCAAGCAACAGTTCAATAAGCTCACCAGTATCACCACCAGCATGTGAATGGATGACAGATGAATATGGCAGTCAAGTTGATCCCAGTATGTCCCAATTGAAGGTAAGAGATGTTGCACTTCAGTGACATTACAGTCAAGCTCAGATTTATAATACTTAACGTTTGATGTGTTAACCAGTGATCACCCTGTTGTGAGTGTTCAGGCACCCAAACACTACTTTGCCCTACCCACCTTAGTGCAACATACTTAATATTTAAAATAAAACATGTCACAAAATAGTTAATATGTAGACAGTGTTACATTTAGTTGATGCAGAATTAGCATTAATATTAGTATAGTATATTGTGTTGAGTTTCTTCTGCCTCATGGATTAGTGACTGTTATTATCATCATTATTATTGTTGTTCCTTATATTATTACAACTATTACTATTGTGTGTTTATTTTCAGCCAACAATGGGAATATCAATGATTGGCAAAAAATCAAGTCGTCACATTCTGTCCTCTTCCCCTTCTCCAATTAACCCACCACCTGATTATCCTGGTTTGGAGTATCCGCCTGTTTTTGAACCTGAAACATACTCTCTATCTGTTGCAAGTAGCCTGTTACGCTCTCGACAGCAGTCACATGACCATTCAAATGCAAATACTAAACTACATACTATTCAGTCCCATAACAACATAAGTTAGAACTGAGTTGCATGCAAAGGAAAGTTGCCAGTGTGTTGCCTTATTCTGATCATTGCATAAACTTCTCTACAGTTTATTTTAAGAGTTTATGACTTCCATAAAAAGTTATGGCATAATGTCTCCATCTGAAAGTAAGTTATTTATTTTTGTATTTTATAGAAATTATTAATTAATAGCTGTCCTGATTCACTGGAATACTGAAAGTTCAGTCATTTGTTCTGTTACTCCAGTTTGTTTGCCTGTTTGGAGTGATCTTATTTCTATAGTTAAGATACATGGAAAATTGATGAGACTAAGTACAGGGAAACATGGTTTTGAGGTTTTCACAGTAACAAGTATTAGGATGGGTGTCTTCTGGGTTGTAGTGTCCTGTAGCCTGCAAGAAGTTTACTGACATTTCAGAAGTATGTGCTATCTCCATGAGTAAGCCTTGTGAGAGAAATTGATCTCAGGTGTAGGAACCAGCGAGTCAAGAGAGAACTTTGACCAGACTATTGGGGGAGGGGGAGGGCATAGTGCAGGGTGGGGGGGTGGGGGTTTTGCAAGAGAGAGAAAGTAGCTTCTTAATGACATGACATTTTAGGTATGGCTTCTGTCACAGAAGTTTCTAAAGCTGCCATGTATATATTTTAATTATGAAATATATGAGACTACAGCAATTGCTGATTGATTAATCTTCTCTCATGTGCTAGAGAAGCCGTCAGTGATCAAGATAATGTTGCACATTATAATATAGTTCTTATTTCTTCACAAACTTTATCTTCATTTTAATGTAGTCATTAGCAATAAGCAATATCATTCATTTCTTGTTCTTGGATGATCTTATTATTTGATGGTTGGTTTGTCTTAGTTGTGGTCATCACTATGCAGGGATCCTGACAGAATATTGCATTGGACAGTTACTGCTTATTTCATGTTTTGGGAAATATACACCAGCTTCTTTCAGAGGTCACAATATTCATACTGTTTTGTCACTGTGGTGAATTTTTTGTCACAGCTATGTTGCATTTTTATTCCTACGCACTGCAAATAAAATGCATTCTTTTGTGGGCATGTTTTTCTGATCCTGCTCCAGCACAGTAATTCTCTGAATTTTTTGATCAGTGGATATTTTTGCAGTTCCCATAGCTCTCTTGTATCTTATTATTTCTTGCCATTACAAAAGACAAAAATAAGAGGAGTGATAATAATTCTGCTTTTAATGAGAGTTTGAAAAATTAAATTTCATTCTATAGCTGTGATAATTTCAGGGCAGCTCACAGACTGCTTAGCAGCCCACATGTTGAGAACTATTAATCTTAGACAATTTTGACACTGATAACCCATTCACTACTGCCTCAAGTCTCCATTGCATAAGGCTGTGTGCTGAGCATTGCATTTCTGAGACAAAATAAAGTGTGAACAATGATAGGGTCACGTTTTTAAAAGAAAAATAGCTTACACATGCATGTTCCAATGCAATACATACAGATGTACAGGTATGATTTATGGAGTAGTTTCAGTCCTGGAAAACACTGCATAATGTGAAAATATGTCAGACTTTTTTTTCGTGAAGTTGACATTAAAAGTAGGTTACATGCTTGAGCAGGTATTTTCAAGTGGTAAACTTGGTGGCTGTTTTGCTTATTTTAAAAAGCGTTTCTTCTTCTCAAACTATATGGATGTTAGGCTTATAAAGCCTGTTCCATGATGTTTAATCCAAGAATTGTTCTTTCCATGCCTACCTGGAATATCCCGTTTCTTGGGGTGTAAAGTAGTAGTGCTAACTTCATTAATCTGTTTTACTGCACTTTCTGAACATAAAAATATATTTAAACCTACCAAACTAATATTAAATAATGAGATTACATTAAAATATATATTTATGTTCCTCTGTATACTTTACTGCTAGCCCCTTCTGATGCCCACAATCCTCCAAATGTGAGATCAAGATGTCTGACGTCTGAAATGAGGCATAGGCACAGAATGATCCACATATATACATAGATGCTGCATAATGAGCAATGTTGTTGACCGTGAGAACCACATAAAAGCAAACACACACAAATGGAAGCCACATAAATCAGGATATAACTGTACTGACTTCCCCAGACATTGAACAGTTCACAGTGTAACATAACATAACCATAATTAGCAGAATTATTGCATGTCACCTACTTATTACATTGAAGTGCTTTATGCTCTGTATTCAGCTTGCTACTGCTGGATTTCTGTTTTAAGCAAATCTGAGATCCACATAACATGAGTGATTTGGTTGTTTCAGTGATATTTAATTACACTATATCAGCTGAAGAGATTATTTAGCACCAAATCAGATGAGAGGATGGTCATGTACAGTGAGTGTGAAATGATTGGGAAGGAAGTGGTTATGTCCTATTTCAAATTTCTTTTACTTTTAGTGACTGAGTAAAATGACAGGAAGCCTCAATCAGGATAACTGATTCACAGGAAGTACTTGAACTGGATACCTCCTGTACAGAAGCATTAACATAAGAATTGACCACCTCAGTACCCTTCTATGACACTACTCCATTCATCATTTATGTTTACACTGTATGTACATATATAATGCGATTCAAAATCCATCTTTATGACCTCTAGTGCAGGTTATATTGCATTATATGCTGAATATATGTGTGAGATAGTACAATATGAAAATTTAATCACTGAAGTTATAGTACCTCCATTCTTTTTTCATACTCTCCCATAGTTGCCATGTGATCACATTATGCTGATAACACATATGAAAGATGCCAAACATTGCCATGAGAAACAAAAGTAAGAGGCTAAACATCTGACAGTAATGGACGTATTTTCGCCCTAAGAGCAAAGCAATCCCACCTTACACATATTTAAGAAATAACATTTTTGTTTGTGTTTTTCTGGGTTATGATTTTATGTAATTAAGGGTGGTTACACATATTTCTGAACCTTTTGAACTCAGGTTGTGTATTTTAATTTTTATCTTGTGGTTCATCAGACATTCCTAATTTTCATTTATACTACATCTGTTTCCAGTGAGCATCACTATCTCCAGATCTGCTTGCTAATTATAAAAGTGTACTTCCATGGCATGATCTGTGGCTAGTTTTAATATGGATGGTAAATATTAGATTATGTCATTATTTAGAAATAGATGAAAATCTTTGTCATCAAAATGAAGAGTCCCACATGATTTGACAGTACTATTGAACATGAAGATGCATATACTGCTTGTAATGACACATTTTTAAACTGTAAAATACTCGTATATTTTTACCCTGCATATCTTGGGGCTTAGAAATGGGGAAAATTGCATAAATAAATACTGTATATTTGTATTTAAACATGAATTTACTGTATTAGGAATTGAATTAATTGTACAAATTTAACGTTATTTGAATTGTGATATTATAGTCTTAAGTTACATTGCATGTTGTTTCTTCATTATGAATGCTGTTTCCAGGTAGTAGATGGTCAATTTATCTAGAACATAGTGGACACTACAGTGGTAAAGTAATGTGAATTTAGTTCCAGAAAATCACATTACCAACTGTTTTAGTAAAGGGAACAAATTCCTTTTGCAGAAAAAAAAACATGTAATACTCATACAGAATATCTCTTTGTTACACATACATGCCTGTTGTGAACACTGCATGAAACTCAAACTATCATTATACATATTTCTTTTCTGCATGTGTATATACTTTTACATTAACAATTCTTCCCACTCTTCATTTTGCTTATTTTATTTGCAGAATATTGCATGCTGTAACACTGATAACCCTACTACTGCATGTAACTGTGGCATTTTGGAATATTCCTTCCTACAACCATCCTCAAGTGATCGTCATCAGCCATATTTGGAACAAGATACGTCATTGGACTCTCAGTAAGCATATCATTTGAAAGTTCATATTAGAATTTGATGTTAGTAGTTATACAAATCACATGTTTGTTATTATTTTAATTAATTTGTTATGTGAATAAAATGACATGATAATTCTAATTTGTTATTAAGAGTTTGCCACTATTATGTTTCCTGAATTCTACAATTTATCAACAAAACCTTGTTACCTAATCGTTATGTTAACAGAATATACATTTTGATATGTAGTCTTATCCATTGTGTTAACCTTCATGAAGATTTCTTAACATCCATGCAAGGCAGAGGACAGATGTAAAGTAGCAGAAAGCTGCTTCGCATAAATTCTGCCCATTTCACATTCTGTTTAGGAGTATCCAGTATAGGTATTTCCATTTAAGGCCTACTTTATTTTGACATTTTAATAAGACTTTGTAATCTCTGCTTACACTGATTAGATATGAGAATTAAAGTTAGTTTGAATTTGGCTCAGAAAATTGTCATAAGTGGGAAGTATTCATGTGCCACACTAGAAATTGCAACAATTAATGATGTCCTCAAGTAAAAGTTGCATGTCAGCAGTGGTAAGAGTTTTGTTCATCCATGGTGGTCCTCTGGGTTGTGATACCATGTGGAGGAGAACATACTGAGTAAGTAGAAACAGTTACCCTTTATTGCTTACTTTATTTTATGTAACGTTGTGACATGCCAGTGTTTTTAAGAATAGTGAATTAAATTTGCATCCTTTGGCAGTAGATAGCAAATTAAGTCTTCTAGTTGCCTATGAATATAAAAATATTTCATTAGATGTTGCTCTGTGTTTGTTGTCTTCTCAACTTGAATGTTTCATTTCCATTTGTTTTACTATGGAATCAATTCAAGTGGACATGACTGAATGTCACGCTGCTGTCTGAAAAATGTGTTGACATTTTGGAGAAACAAATCAAAATTGATGTTAATAAAGAAAAACTAAACCATTACCAGAAGTTGTTTGTTGGAGTTTCATGTGCTGTTTGTAAAGGAGAACGCAAAGTGTGCTGGAAACAATGGACTTTGTGTGCTTTACAGGCAACAAGGATGTATCATCACATACCTCAACTGGTATTAGTCCCTACTCTTAATGGAAGTCAAACAACAGTCTATTTTTAAAATTCCAATATCAGTCATGAATCTTCAAATTTAAATTGAAAGGGAATTTTATTCACATATGATGAGGCTCCAATGATGCCAGTGTATTGTTTCTAAGAAAGAGATTGGTAAAGTGTTAATAAATAGTAGTACAGATTTGGGGGATGGGATTGTATTGTTAGCTGATTTTAGACAAATATTGCTGGTTACTGCTAGAGCATCTAGAAGAGAGATTGTTGAATGTTATGAATAAATGTATGATCATAATTACTGGTACAGAAGTTGGTGGAACATATATGAGGGAAATAATGAAAGCTTCAAAAGAACAGCAAAAACTAAAATTAAGTGAATCCATAGAATACCCCCCCCCCCCCCCCCCCCGATTCCCAAAGTGATACTGTAGTTTTCTTGTTTGCTAAAACTCTTAATTAATTTGGATACAATATAAAGCATATACAGTAAAATCCCTCAAGTTGGACACCCCTTCATATTGGACACTTTTAATTGGAACCAGCAAATATCCTATAATTTTACATGTCCACAATGCCCTATATCTTGGACACCCCTTTGTCCTGGAATTTGAACACCCCTTTTGTTGTATGTTGGACAGGTTCATGCACTTAGCTTCAAAGCTTTTACATATTTTGTTATTTTGAATTTCTGACCGTTGAATGCCTCCTCTCTGGAGGATTATCTTATGGACATTGAACCCATCATTGGAATGCATTGCAAGTGTTTTAACTATTCTTTTGCTGAACCCTTTACTGGACTACAGTATTGCAGAAGACACAGTTTTAACTCCATCAGTACTGTGCTTGCATTTGAGTTCAGACTATGGTAACAGAAATGTAATTTTTCTTTTTGAGATGGGAAGCGAAAATTGGTGTAATAAATTTTAGAAAATGTTATTGAGGCTGGGGTGTAATGTGCAATGCATGGGAGTGGGCTTCAAAATATTATTATTATTATTAATACTATTGTCATTAATTCTTAATTCAAGGAAGCCTACAGTATTTAGTGTATGTAAGTAAACATTTTATATTGTCATCAATATGATTTTTCTCTTTCCCTCTATTTTGGACACATCTGTAAGATGGACACATTTTCGTGGAATCCCAAGTGTCCAACTTAGAGAGGTTTCACTATACTATATTGGCACAAAGTGAGAATTCCATGGAGTTATATGATGAAGTTTTGGTCATGCCCTCTGAAAACTTGACAGTGTTTGTATGTGACTTCTGTAGAAGATAATACGAAGGTGGGATGAAAATTAATGCCTCCATTTACTTTACCACTAATCTTATATACAGGTGTGAAATACCGTCATTTATTCATGTACATCAACACGGTAACTTTTCCTAAGGTTCTACGCATTTGACACCAGAGAACTCTACTTTACAGTCGTAAAAGATGCATGGAATACCGAATTGAACGTGCATCCAAAAACACAGTCTCCTTGTTTTGACGTCATCCCGCTTTTATCTGTGATCCCACCCACTTCGTTTTCTGGTAAGATCTTGGCGTCGTTGTTCGTCATGGCGTCTATCAATGAAGTTGTTGCTGGATTGGTGTATGATTATTTGTTGAAAAAGGACACTTCTCTTGCACAAACATTTAAGAAGAAGACAAAGGCAGTATGTATATACACACGAAATTATTTTATGTGCATTTTATTGGTGTAGCTTGAGCTTGATAAATATTTTATAGTACCACGTGGTTTTCGACTTTTTTTCATAATGTTGAAAAGGAATGAATGCATGATTAGAATGTGATTATTTGTTGAAGACTGTGCGAAGACAAAGGTGGTGTGAATGGATATGTATGTTGTGTACTTTTTAATGATGTACTTTCAGCTCGGTATGTGCGTTTACTACACGTGGCTGGGTGTTGGTTTTCCCGTAACTTCACAAAGAACTAAATAAAATTGATTGTTTATTTGGTTAACCTATCAGAACCATACCAACATTACTGGTCTTACAGTCTGAGATGTGCATATTTTGCCTCTTCCTTTTATTGATTATAAACTTTTCTTTTACGAGCCGGTACTGTTTCTGAAGAGTCGGAAACTCCTCCCGTCAAGTGAAGTCCTCCAAGAACAAATAAATCATCAGAACAATACTACAGGATTATAATGTAGAATAGGCAGCTGCACATTGCACTCATGATAGGTTTCCCGCCCTATTCTAGCATCTTGCAGCACTCTGGTTCAGTCCTTATGAAGCATGACTTTGCTGGGAAATACAACAGCGAACCACAAAAGCTAACAGGGTGGGCACAGCTGAAGCCTTCTGTAGTAGCTGGAAGTTATGAGACTTTTCTGCCCTGAGCAGTTCAGGGCATTGTAATTTAGCCAGTGTGAGTCTGAACTACCTCACTTGGCTGCAAGATACATTAAGCAGCAGTTGTGAGCTCTTTAGCATGTGGTCCGAATGGAACCTGCCAGCAAGCAAATGAATACAGTCAGCCCACTCTATTGCATAGCATTCATCTGATTGTTTTTCACCCAAACTTCACAAGAAAAGGAAATGACTCTAGTTATTTGCACTTCAGAAGTGTTGCCATGCTTTAGCTATCAGCATGTATTGAATATTTTCATAGTCTTGCATATTGTCTTAGTTGCATGGAAACATAATTGATTTTCAATTGTTTCAACTGCATAGGTGGTGTGAAATGGTAGGGTGATTGTGGATGATGAATTTGAAAGGATTTAGAAGGAAGTGATTACAGTGTATTTAAAGTATTATGCCAGCATTCAACTGTTTGGACTGAGGGAAACCATGAACACCAGTTATAGGCCAAGATATGATCCTGGGACCTCCTGAATATCACGCAGGAGTTTTAAACACCATGCAGATTGTTTTGTGGTTAATGTGCCTGTGGTCTGGCTTTTTTTATTTATAATTTTGTTCTGTCATTTCAGAGGCCATTGGCAAAAGGATCACCGAGTTTATTCGAGGTTGTTAAATTTTACCAAAAAACTATACCGAAAGCTGAGTCATCTAACTCGGATTCAGGTATGTTATTTGAGAATCTGTTGATACAGTGAAATCTCTATCCATCGTTCCCGGAACTATTGTTTTCCCGGATGCATCGTCCGTTTTGTTCGGTCCCGAATACATCCCATATAAAATAATGTTACATTTTCCCGCATCTATCGTTCCTCGAACCATCGTTTTATCGCATCGATCGTTCAAAAATCTTAGTCCCGGCCCACAATTTTCCCGCAATGATCGTTTCTGAGAATTTAAAATGCTGGGTTTAGAGATAAATTAATACCGAAAGACGCATAATGTTTTTGGAATACACAGTAGCGGTAACCTGTTATGTCGCCCAACCAGCACATTCTTTTGGAATGAGGGTCAGCGGTGCAGGGGTGATAGTTGGAGTGAGTGGCGGTGCTCATTGTCAGAAATTTTACGATTTTAATTAGGGTGCACTCATATTTCGTTCCAGCGATGCCAGGTGGCATGTGCACTGTGAATTTCTTCACAAATGCTTTTATTACAAGTACAAAGGAAAGGCGAGCGAAACTTTTCATTCTTCTGGTTCATCTCGTTTCCAGCGGTTCAGGGTCTTCTACAGCTACGTTTCGTTGAGTTCGGCAGTGACAGTATTTTCATTCTTCCTGTTATTGTTCGCGAAGGGGGTGGGAGTGGTGAGGAAGAGGAAGACGACGAATGCGAGCCCAAAGCTTTGCCGAGTTTTGCCGAAGCACATGCTGCATTGGCAAAAGTGAAGTCGTTCTCTTATGCGCATAATATTAGTGAACGTGACGAGGAAAACATTTTGAACGTTGAAAGTGCTCTGTTTGGTCTAAAACGTAAAGTTTCGACAAACCAGTTGTCCATTAAAGACTTTTTTGGTAAAAAGAAGTAACTTTGAAAGAGAAACATTGTTTTTTTAAAAATTTTAATGCTTTCCCGCATTCATCATTTTTATTTCCCACCCCCGCCGAAAACGATGCATCGAGGTTTCACTGTATTTTATTGTGCTTTCTACTATCCTATATACAAATCAGTGGAGGGTGTTGACTGTCTTATTTTGTATAATACTGTATATAGTGTGCTTCCATAACTTTCCCTGTGTACTTTCGTGCCCTCTTTTAGGACATAGGTAAGCACATTCTTTTTGTTAGCACAGGGACCAAAAATCTTTACTCAAGAGTAAATTATTCAGCCATGAATATAATGCTTCTCCCCAGTCTGTTGCCAGGTTCTAGGAAGTATGAGCTTTACTTCTGTGCTTTTTATATGCCCTTGTGGCATAAGTGAAGTGTGCTCACTTTTAATTCAGTAAACACATGGTTGACAGAACACTTAAAAAGTCATGAGTTATGCCCATTTAATCACACTTTCAATGTGAAACTGACTACATTATTCTTGATAGGTAAGACATAATTTAAGTTAAGCCATTAATTTATATTTGAGGCACTGTCAATCAAGACTACATGGCTGGATGTAAATGCTCCAAGGAGGCTAACAAATAGATTTTTTTCATATAATAAACCAGCATGAAAAGTGCCAAAATGTTGCTATGAGTTTGGCTTGTTTCGTATGTTTGTAGCATTTGTTTGACAATGTATGTAGGTTCTGATGAAGATGTTCCTGTCAGTACATCAAAAGGAAAGGCTGTTTCTGCAAGATCACATTTCAGTTCAGAGGAAGGCGGTAGTTCAGATGACGATGAGCTTGAGGTTGATCATGAGGATGAAGATGATGACGACGAGGATGATGATGATGATGATGACGGTGATGTTGATGACTCACAAGGTATGTACTTTCTGTCATGTGTAAAATATTAAAGCAATTTCTGTGTATTAGGTAACTCAGTTATATCCCAAGCAAGATTATGTGATACCTGTTATGGTGGGCTTTCTCAGTCTGCATCCTCTCAAACAACCCAGAAGATAGCCGTCTTCATATTTACCACCATGAGAATCTGAAAATCTCATATAAGCTGCACTGTGTACTATGAAAATGGATTGTTTATGCCTGTAAATTTGAGGAATTTATTATATGGGAAATTTCTTTTACTTGTTTGCAAAAACAGTATTATCAAATGAAGCAGAAGCTGATTCTGATGGTGCCAGAGATGCTTTAGACGTGGAACAAGGCGGCTCTTCATCTGAAGAGTCGGCAGAAACCAAGCCCGTTACTAAGAAGAGAAAGAATGTGTTTGTTGAGGACAAAGAAGAGGATACTAAACACAAAAGTGTGAGTGTTTTTATCCATTTGATATTATCTTTGTTAGAATGTAAATGTTGTTTACAGGAGTAGGAAGGATGTCCATTGTCCTCTGGAGCAAATATAAAGGACATTTCACTCAGAATTAATAATGACAAACTTTTTGATGGAACAAAGCTTTCAGGTCACATTGTTATTTGAGGAAATTGCGCAGAGATTTTATAACAATGCAATTTAGTGTAGTAGTTTATAATTCCTGCTTGATTCAAGTATTTTAAAACATTTGAAAGCAATTAAGAGTCATAAGTTTTTTTCACATCTTCTTCATTTACCATCATCTTGATGAAGGCATGTGGTGATGCTATTTCATTAATGTTCATTTTCATGCATTGTTGAGAAAGTCATCTAAGTAAGAGTAATCTAGTCTTTATTCCCTGTTTGCCTTAGAATGTGTGCTTTTTACAATCAGGATGTTACATGCATGTGAAGCACCTTCACTTTGTATGAATAATCAGATTGCAGCCTGTGGCACATTTAAGTTCTCAGTGAAAATTTTTGTTTAATAAATTTGGTCATATCACAGCTGTCACTAAAATTTCTGCACTGTATGATTTAATGAGCTTTAGATTCAAGGGCAGAGTGTAGTGTAATGTCCAGTGTATGTGGGCATTTGTGTATAATGTAAATTTGTCTCTTGCAGAAAAAACAAGCTGCTAAGCCCTCTTCTGTAAATGGAGCAGAAAAGGTGAGCTATAATGTAATATTTCCTTTTTTATTTACTGCATTGGCATTATCATACAGAATTTTGTATTGGATATTGATGGAAATTATATAAACTGCAGGAAATTCATAAATTGTAAGATTAGTACTTATGTTTGCCTTCATTCTTTACTTACACTCAACAAATAATGTAGGTAAATTATTAAGCAATATATGAACATTTTTATAATATATAATTTCTAGAAAGTAAAAATATTCGGTGTTGTGATGCACAAGTTAAAAATTGTTTGTCAAACATGAAAGATTTGCTTTGAATAAGTACTGTTTTCAAAAAGTAATGTGATATCTTCCACGCTGATTTGCTTTTTCTTCAGTGATATTACACTTTTTGAGTAAACTTTTGAACACTGCATTTTTAATGTTATAAACACATGCTAGTGTTAATTTTTGGAATTTTAAATTTATATGACTTGTATTGTGATGTTTGCATTGCATAGAGCTTGTGTCTCACCATGAATATCCTGCTATTTCCTGTTGTATGCTTTCATGCCTTATAGTAAGTCTTCTTGTTGATATTTAGGATGACAGTAAAGATGAAGGAAGAAATGAAGAGAGAAGGAATTCCTGGGAGGATAGGAGAGGCTCATTTCGTGGTAGAGGTGGATTTAGAGGAGGTAGGGGTGGTTCCTGGGGCCAGGATAGGGGAGGGCGCGGCTTCCGAGGTGGCCGAGGAGGGTTCCGGGGTAGTCGAGGGGGCTTCCGTGGTGGCCGAGGGGGTTTCAGGTACAGTGATGGTGGAGATGGTTTCAGAGGTGGAAGAGGAGGCGGTTTCAGGGGAAGAGGTGGTCGTGGAGGTCAGAGAGGAGAATTTAGAAAGAGTTTTGATGGTAAAAGTGGCCAGGGAGATTTCAGGAATAGTGAAAAGGATGGTGGATTCCAGAAGGACTCTCAGCAGCAAGGAAAGCAAGAAAATTAAGATTTAAGGTGAGTTTACAGACATTCTGTGAAGTTATTGTAGCTCTTGCATCCTGTTAACGGTATCTTCAATCTTCCTAGCCTCTTCTCACGTCACCAGCAGTGAAGATTGCATTTGTGAGAAGAAGGCATCTGAGACACTGCTACTGTGAGTGGTAAGATTGTCAGAAGGTGCCTGGCAGAGGGGACCTACAATTTGACTAGTGTCCTGAATCACAGTGATAGCTTGGTATGCCTTGTTTGTTTACACAAAAAATTGTACTTTGTTAGGGATGTGGAAAAGGGAATGGCATGCAGATAAATCAGCAGTCTACAGGACCTTTGGCAGTTTATCCATGCAATATGAAGTCCCTGTTTCCACTTTGAGGATTTTCGTAACAGCCTTAACCCTTTGCGGTCTCTGTCGTACTGAGTCTGACATTTAAATACCTGAGTTCCGTTCTGATGTCAGACTGAGTCCGCCATGTAGTTACGCATTTTTTACTTGATTTGGCAAACAATGTCAGCATATCATTCAAGCCTTCTTCTTTTTACTAGTTCTATCCTAGTTTTCCTGGTAAGACTTTGTGTACCTTATAATAGTGAAAGGAGGCAGGAGAGAAAAGTCGTTTTTTCTTACGCGTGTCCAAGGAAGCCAGGATTCCACACCAAGTGTTTTGCCATACATCATATACTGAAGGAATACCATCATGTATTCAGCCATCATATTTACTTAGAATAGAAGTACTTAATATCTGATAAAATTATAAAACAAATATCCCATCTTCCCAGTAGGAAATTATATTTTTTAATTATTTTTGGCGCATAGAGCAATCTACCACTGACATGTGCATATTCTTTCATCTTCTTATCAAGCATTCTTTATGTGTAATGACTTCTTCGTGTTCTGTTTCACTTTCCTGGTGTTGATCTTGGTCTTGAACTTTCGAACACAATTAGCTCGAAAGGAAGAACAACTCTGAGAATATGAAATCCAATTCTTATACATCGTATATCTGCATGCAATAAGAGATGTTTAGATGTCGCCAAAGTCATATCTACCGCCTTGGTCTTGCTTTATTCTCTACCAAACGACAGGAAGCTGAAAGGCAACACTTATTACACATCTCAATGGTACAGTCCGTGAAAAATATTTCACACGGTCAGTATTCAAACAAGAGGAGCTGTAAACTTGTCAGAACATATTTCCACCATATTTAGCAAAGTGTCTTCCGTTTTATGCAAGTTAAAAAGAAAATCAAAACAGTTCATAATAGTAGTTGAATGTATACAGCTTAGTGGCATTTAAATAGACCAGCAGAGAGCCACATTGGTATTTAAAAGGAGCCGCAAAGAGTTAAGTAGTGTCTTCTAGTTTCTCTTCAGTTTTCTCTCAGTCTCATATAGCCTTTGAGTACTTACTGTTTGGAAACCATACTTTGTTTCCGAGTGCCACCAGCCAAATAGCCTTTATCCCAAAGTATGTTAGAGTTAAAGTAAAAAATTACCTCTGCCTCTACATATTCTAGCACTGTTATAAAAACATGATCCTTTATGTCGAATATTAGTTTTCTATATAGACATAATTCAACATTAATTAAGCAAATTGGAAACAAATGTGACAGTTAATCCAGTTGAGATATTGTATTTGACATGCACTGCCAAATATCACATTCTAGTGGAACTGATAGTAACATTGTTATTGGTCAACAAAGACCATAAACCATGCATTGCATATGTTAGCAGCAAGCAGGAATAACATGCAGATTTTGTACTCTTCACTAAATAATGTTAGGATGATATAATCAATGATCTGATAGGTGGTATGAGATATGTTCAAAATGTTGGGGGAAACCTGAAGGAAATAACCACTTGATAGACCTAGGCATTGATGGAATGGTAATTTTAATATCATTCCTGGATTCATGTGACTCAAGATAGGGCTGGTGGTGTGCTGTTGTGAACACAGTAATGAAACTTGGGGTTTCATAAAAGCTGGAGAATTTGACTACCTGAATGTTAGCTTCACAAGAAGGACTTTCATAGAATTAGTTAGTTCAGAATTTTAATGTTACTTGGCTGTGGATGTTGGCACTTGGTGACATCTGAGTCTAGGCATTTAGTAAGGTGAGGTTGGGGAACTTCTGTTTTTCTTCATCTTCTTGATTGCACACTAACATTGAATGCAGTTCGATGTGAAGTATTTTTACAATGCATTTGCATTTATAGATACCCATAAGAATCATCACTGTTGATTTTATTTTTAGTTTTCTACCAAGTAAAGTTCAGGCTTTGCAGGTCTGTTGCTACAAACAAATCATTTTGCTGGTTCTCATTAATTCCTTGATGCAGAGATACTAAGTTTTTACACAGAATGGCTTCTGCATCCTTTCTAATTCAGATAAAAATCTGACAGTCCAAGTGGCAGGTTAGAGATGAAGCCCCTAATTTGAGACCAAGGGTATATAATATGTTCTGTATGTTTAAGGCTGTCATGCTCTTGATGAGGTGGTTATAAGTGAATATAGACCAATAGGAGAATGCTGATTATCAGGAGGAAAACAAAAAACAAAGAATTTGCTCCAGTGTCACTTCAGCAGCCTTCAGTCTGTTTTAAGTCACCCAGGATTTCACATGGGTTTCTACGGTGCACTGCGGCAGGAATGCCTTTCTTTTAATCCAGACATTTGTAGTGTGCTACTTGCTCATCGATCTGAGGCAGAATCGAAGAATTTATCATAAATAACACATTGTGTTAATCTGGTTCCTTGATGGTGTTTTTCAGCATTGTATTGTCCAAAATGGCATAATTAAATTGTGCATTCTGCTAGTATATTATTTTGTGAAAAATAATATTATATGGGAATGTCTTGTGGGTCCACATACTTCATCACACAACCTGCCTTACATGTAGATTTAGATGAAGTTTTGTATTTTAGGCCAACATTGAAAGTTTTATGATGAAATCAATTTTTTGTTACTATTGGTTCTTTTTTAAATCTAATTTTTTCACATACACAGCTTAAAATAATGACCACTGTATATGTTACAGCATACATTTTGTTTGTCTTAGGCCAGTTATGGACATTTTATAAATTTCCATTGAACATGGTTACAATATATATATATGCTGTAAGTGCCCCCCACTATCTTGTACTCTTGATAACATGAAATATCCTTGTTGCAGATAGGTGCTCGAGGTTGTTGGGGAGAACATTCTAACCATGATATGAAGTTCACACAAGAACTGTTTCTTGGCATAAAAAAATAAAGAAAGGAATGTGAAAGTTAACTTGGAGGTCAGAGTTTTGTGAGAATTTATTTTAATTTGATTTTACAAGATTGGTTCTGCCAGTTGCGATGTTTCATAACTGAAACAAATCTTGTATTAGTGGCAGGTGTGGACTACCATGAATGCATAAGATGATACAGTCATGTTTATAAGTATCAGAATGTATTTGTGTTCCTTCCAGTCTCAAAAGTGGGATATCCTTTTCTTTTATAAAAATGTGAACTACCGTAACCTCAGTGGTACTCGATCAGCTATGACAAATTTGTAACACTGGGTGTTATGTATTGGAAATAAAACATACTTATGTTTTTGTTGTGTATAGTTTGCATACCCTTAACCATAACTCTTATAAGGAACTGATGTCTAGAATAATTTTGAGCTCATTTTTGATTTTGTACATTTGATGACCATATTTTCAACTTTCTTGTTCTGTTGGTTGATTGTTCCTTCTTTGACTTCCATATTCTGTATTGATCCTCGCACACAGGAAACAGAACTTGTTCTGCCTGAAGCTGTATTTGAGCCAGTTATTTTGAATCTGACCTCTCCATATAACAATTCCCTACTCTTTTTAAGAAAATCTGTCATAAAGAACTGGGTTAGTAAGTGCACACTGAACATGTGGTCCGATTTCCAGAATGGGCTTGGTTTTTCTTTTTGCCATCATATACAGGTTGCATAGGTACTAAGTGGGCATGCTGTCAAATGGGTTTCAGTTGCTTTTAAAAGTTAAGATGACATGAATGTGGCCCAACACTCACCTTTTGTTTGTGTCTCGATAACTTTTTAACCTAATTATCCAAATTCATTATGTTCGCTGAACATTGCATTTCTGTTGGATCTGTCCTCAGTTGCACACTTAATTGAGTGATTTGTGACAATACATGATCTGAAATGTTATATCTTTCACATGTACAAAATATCTTCATGTGGCTGGTATAATGTTGATGTGTATGCTGAAGAGGAAAACCAATATTTTGTTTATTAATGAGTTTGTTGGGACTGAGCATTGTTAAAACTATATACAAATTTTTATGTAGCTCATAAAGCATATAATTTGTTTTACTGGCTCTTGTTATGAACTTTATGAATTTTGTCAATCAGTCCCAGTTAATGCCTATCTTTTAGGCATGCTTGCAGTGCAGCAAAATACCAATTAAAATTGTTACTTTAATCAATGCTTGTGACAATTTGAAAAACTAGATATCAGTGTGTCACTTTTTAATGTAAGGTGTGCTGTATCAAGGAAGGGTGGTGTTACGTATGTCTACATTCAATTGGCTTCCATCTAAATGTATGTATAAATATTTGATATCGGAATATAGTCTTGGCAATAACTTTTACATGCCAAAGTTTATTGCTGCAAATCTTTAGGAAGTATATTGTCAGACAATTGACAAATAATATTGCACGTGACATCACTTCCGGACTGAGTCGTAATTCTTAATCAAATTCCACTGTGTGTGTGAAAACATCCTAATTTTTTTCTGTTCTTAATTATTTAATTACAATTTGATGCTTGTCTTGCTGCTGTTAATTTGTTTTACAGACTCATGTCGTTTCATGTGCCAAATCTCGATACCGTGTGATTGTATCCGTGGATTTGTAATAAGGTAGCTACAGGAGCAAAACTATTTTGTTGTCATAGGAGAGACACCGTTCTTTTGTTGCAAGGATGGCGAAATTCAAGTGTGCCTCCAAAATTCGAGATCTCTTTGCGTTGACGTCATCCCCCACGCTACCGTGTTCTAGGTTTGTATGTAGTTATACAGATCTTTTGTAATTTTGTTCAACATGGCAGCCGGGGAAGAAGTTGGAGTTGCTGCGTTGGTATATGATTATTTGTTGAAGAAAGACACTTCACTTGCATACATATTTCAAAAAAAGACAAAGGCGGTAAGTATTCCTGCCAACTGAATATTGCATACATTTTTTCAACTGTATAGTACTTCGAAATTCGTAACTAACTAGGTTCGCATGTTCTTGGTAATATACCACGTGGTTATACCGTTCTCGACCTTTGCTTTTGAGATTCCTGTTTAAACCGTAGAAATATACGATTCTATGTATGGTTTGCAGAGAACATTACCTTTTTTATTTATGTTATGCACTCATTTGTAATGTGTGTGTATTGCAGAGTTTTGGTCCAAACATGGCAGGTTATTTCTCCATATCATTTAAGAGAAATATTTTGAGGAATTGTGTTCATTCCTGTTAAAGCACAGTTGTTCACATCTTGTGCGTTCTAACACATCTTTCACACATTTTGTTCCAAGCCATATTCATTGTTGGGCTTCTAAAATCGTTCGATTCCCGGCATTATTGTATTACCAAAAAAATATATTTCTATTGTATTCATTGGTATACCATTATATAGTATTCTGTGATGACGTTGGATTTCATATATTTTATATGTGCAAAATGTAGGAATTACTGTAAATTTCGTCACAGTTGCCTTAATTAGAATCGATATCAAAATCAGAGTAGTGTGGTAGAAAGAACACATCCACTGAAATCATCCATCCCTCCTTTCCTATGCTTACCACTTCTAGTGTTTCAGGTTTAATAAAAACACTATATTTCTTTTAATAACCGTAGGCAGGAAAAAAAAGTGGAAAGGTCTTGATTTTGTTTTACTTTTTGTACACCTTAAAAATACAGGTTATTCTTTACAAGTTAGTCCAGATACTGCAGATAAAATTTCCTGACACATCATATTGAGCCAGGATGGCTCATGCAATATACTGACTAGGTTGTTTCCGAATGATGATGGTTCGGTTCCAGAAATCTTACTTCTCCTTCCTACACCATCCAGACTAGGTCTGGGGCTCACTCAGCAACCGATACTATAGTTACTTGTTCTGGCTAGTCGTAGATCACTCATCATCATTATTCAAATATGGAATTCTTATATGATTCTTGAGTGTATTTAATGGTGTTGCATGTCTGTACTAACTTATATCTAGACCAAGTACAGTTGTACATTTATCATTAGATTTTTTAATATAGTTGTAAGCATGAAACATTTTGTATTCAGAACGATATGTTACCATGATTGGATACAAATACAGAGAATGCTCATGGTTAACTAGTTACAAGAACAGGTGTTTAGTGACTAATAGAAGTGAGCTTTACACATATGTAATCAACACACTGAATATTTTCCCATTACTTGATATTTGTTTTTGACACATTGTCTTTTTACCATATGACTTGTCTTCACTATTTTTTAACCATAGATACAACTGCAGGGTGTTGTTGATGTTACCTGTGCTGCATTATTTCATTTTGTTTATAATTATTTATTTCTTTATTTCAGAGTCCTCTAGCAAAAGGTTCTCCTACTATCCTTGATATTTATAAACATTACCAAACAAACTCATCACCGAAGAAAAAAGTTCAAGTACAGGGTCATGGGGTTCCAAAGAAATCTGAGTCATCTGACTCCAGTTCAGGTATGTTGTGTGTTGCATGTCATTTATGATTTCAGAGCAAGTGTCCTGTGGATCAAGTGTCTGCCTGTAGTTCATCTTGACCATGCTTACCTTCCCCTATTGTTACCTGAAAGGGCTATTTGCTATTGGCTCATATTTGACACCTTTCCCCCTACTCATCTAAAATGATTTTTTATGAGTACTGTGGATACAAAAAATGTCTACCATGTGGGTGCCAAAGCATATTAATATGAACCAAAACTGCTGGAAATTCACATATTGAAGAAGGAAAAGATTGCATAGAAAGGATAGCTGCTTGTGATTAAATCTTATCACACTATTTTACTCCAGAAAGCCAGAGAGCATTATAGTAAGGGAAGAATTAAAAGTTTGGTTGTGAAGATGGAGACAGCATGTTGCATCAAAATACTGCTGTTCAACCATATAACTACACAGTGCAACTATCTAGTTGTCAGTCTAAAAAGGCCCAGCAATTTTATAGTGGTGATGGGTATGCTGACTTCAGACTGCATTGTTGCTTTTCATTCTTCACGTTTGCAAAGCCAGCTTCAGAAATGAGGACTTTGATCTTGCAGTAAAATCTGCTTCTATGTGAAACTGGCTTAATGCTGACTTGGTGCCATATTCCAATGGCACTTCCCTCATTTGTGTTTTTAGATATGTTTGGCATGAGAAATATGCAGATTCCTGTTGGCCAGGTATGGTTTATGTATTATCTGTTACAGAATCTGATGAAAAAACTCCTAAGAAGCCAGTTACCCCACTTAACGGCAAAGTAGGAATAAAGCCACCTGCAAAAAAGTAAGTAAAATGAAAATCAGTTTGTTCTGCTTTGCTTGATTTGGTTTCAAGAACAGCTTGAAAAATTTGAATTGCTTCTTGACTTGTACATAAATTTAAATATAAAGAACCAGTTGTATTTGTCGTGTGTAGGGACCACTTATATGCGCTTCAAACAGCTTGAAGTTCAGTAGCATTGTGAGAACAATTTAAATTCAAAGTCCCATGGTTTGGTGTCCACAGATGTCACCTTTATGGGGTTTTTTTGGGTTTTTTCCCCCTCCCCTGCTAATTTTAAATATCTACATTTGATACAGAGCTTCCATTTGAGAAGCTGTTGAAAAATATCTGAATCACTTTTCTCACTAGGGGTTTTAGTGGAAGTGGTTTCAGAAATGTTCTGTATTCTGTACCGTGTATAAACTTTACCTGTATGAAAGTGCAGTGTGACAACATTGTTGTGTGTAATAGGATTACATTTTGTGTTATAGTTGCTTTTCAGTTGTATTGGATTCTTTCACAGAGATTCAAGCTCAGAATATAGCTCTGATGATTCTGATGGTCCACCAGCAAAAGTTGTTACTAAGTCCCTACAAGCAAAGACTCCTCCTAAACCGCTTCTAGTTCAGAAGAAACAAGCAGAAAGCAGCAGTGAAGATGATAGCAGTGAAGAAGAAGCAGCACCTTCTAAAGGTAACAGATAGCATTACATTTGTGTTTTCCTGTAAAGTAAAGCGTCCCACTACACGCCTATGTAGGTGCTTGTGGGGAGTGGAGGTGTAGCTCCTACTCTTTCTTGACCTCGGCACTAGATGGGGGTGAGTGGTTGGCATCACGCCCCGGCCGCGCTTTACCCCCGGAAAAGGACCCCCGGTACCCATTGGACAGGAGGCTGGGTGGACCCCAGAGCAAGTCTGGACGCAGAGGCTAGAGGAACAGTCCTCTGCCCCTGTCGGGATCGAACCCTGGTCACCTCAGCCCGTAGCTAGTCACTATACTGACAACTGTCCTGGCTCCCGTGTTTTCCTGTTGTACATTAAACTTTATTAACCATGTATCACTGCTTACATATATTCCATTTGCCAATGTGCCACAGTAATATACCACCGTTATATTAAATTGCCCTATAGTATGGGGGTTTAAATTCCCTTTTCCTGTTTGATAAATGTTCACTACCTCTGATAATAAAACTAAAGGTATGTGCTGCTAATACCAAAGCCGGCCTTCAGATACAGTCCTCATCAATTTCAGAGCCTCACAACACATTTCTTCTTGGTAATATCCCCCATCATCTAGGAACTGGCTTTTGAGGGATTTTCCCCCCTCCTGCCGCAAACTGTATTGAGTTATATTTCTCCAGTACAGCCTCTCTTAAACTCATCTGCCTTGATTAAGAAAGTGTTGACTGAAATAAAAAAATATAAAAATATATTCATCGCCCTGATGACGGAGGCAGTATGACCTCTGAAACGTTGGTAAACATCGACCAGACTACACAGCGCAACAACCCAGAAGACGGATATCTTCAAAAAAATATAAGTTTGCTTTATACCCCATTCCGTTTTGTTAAAACTAATAAGTACTTACTATATTATTAACACGAATAGTGTTTGTACTTTCCATATCACATCAGTCTTGGAACATTCAACTATTGCTGGTACATTTCTGTTCTGGAAAAGGTAATTGGCTGTTGGTAAAACTAATGCACTGTACAGGTATATATTTTCTTGTTTTGTTAAATGATTCCCGAGTTAAAAAATTATTCAAATTATATTTTAATGTTGTACATAAAACTTTGGGTATAAGTCCATAGACTATGAAGTTCTCTGTATGTTTCCAGTGTAAGCAGTGGAGAATTTCCTTTGTTCTTGTGCATTGACTGATTATTTCATTTTTGTATTCCATATTCTCATCAGCTTAAGATGCTGGTAACACACAGCTATAGCATTTGTCATCAAGGCAATCAGACCATCTCACTTTGCCTGAGTATAATTGGAGTTTCAGACATTATTTAGATTTTATTTTGCATTGATATTAAGCTGCAGCAGTAGAAGAACCAAAAGCATTATTGCATATTCAACAATTTGACAAAAACAAAGTTCTATATGTATACATAATCAGTAAGGCAGTGACTTGAAAGTTAAGATTCATGTGCCACCTCTTCATGTCAATTTAAAATAATAAGTCTAAGTTACTTGAAGTGTTCGTGCTGTGACTCAGTGTTGCTAAAAATGGCAGGCATCCTATGCTACTTCTCTCGCTTAGTATTTCAACATAAGGGGTTAACTTCAAATTGTAGGTAATGTCATTTGAAGTTGTTTTTTTCTGTAGTGCCAGTCAAGACTCCGCCTACAAAATCTCCTGCTGGGCAAAAAATCCCTAAGAAGGCACCTGTAGTTCAGAAGAAACAAGAATCTTCAAGTGAAGAAGAATCATCTGATGAGGATGAGCCAAAAGTTAAAGTAGTACCCAAGCTTTCCAGTAAGTCTCCAAGCAGACCCCCAACAAAACCTGCAGCACTAGCCAAACAACAGGAATCCAATTCAGAGGATTCTGATGACAGTAAGTGTGTGAATTTCAGTTTCAGATAGTATATTTTTCAATTCAAATTTATTTATAGAAACTTGTTCCCTTCCCATCCCAGGAATCGAACCCCACTTCTTCAGCCCATATAGTGTAATTTGTTGACTTGTTCACAGTTCCAGATTGCTTATTGAAAGCAAGTCGAAAAGCTTTGTAACACTTGCAAGTACTTTTTGTTTTCTTTTGTGAAATATATTCCCTGTTATAATGAATGAAGTGTGGAAGTGTAATAGTAATACAGGATGTCTACAATGAAATGCCCGAATTTTATCACATTCTCAGGAAGTAAGGAATAGAGATATGGCCTATTTATTGACAAATATCAGTCACACAACACATCAAGTTTAATTAAAAACATCAATACACTTGTACATGAGCACCGTTGGTGACACGTAGGATATCTAGCCTGTAATTGAGTTCCACCCAGGTCCGCTGCAACATGTCCGGAGTGGTGGTACCGACAGCTTCCATCTCGTCCTATCCAACAGCCTGGAAATGTTGCATTCAGAGCTCGCTGCATAGGGACGCAACCGCACAGTCGCTCGTGGCATCTGCAGTTCCCGTGAAGCCCGACGAATTGACTTCCTTGGACTTCGGATGAACGCTTGACAGACGTTCTCTACCTTCTCATCGGAGCCACGTTGCCGCCTCCTCCATGCCTTTTCAAGATGCTCCCAGTCTCCAGAAACTTGTGTCATGCTTTGATCCTCTTGGTGTCTGGTGCTGCTTTCTGATAAACACGAAACTCCCTTTGCACCCTCACAATAGACTTACACTCAGAAAACCACACAACTCGTGCCTTCTCCTGAGCTGACGCCATCTTTGCGTGAAATGACAACAGTGCCCCAAGGGTGGCCTGTGAGGTGGCCTAAGAATTTAGGCAGGAATTTGAACACCTGTAGTACGCAGGAGACCCTTAAGACTTGAAAAAACCATTTGTCTATTTTTACAAACTCTCCAAAATCAGGGCGTTCCATTGTAGACACTCTGTATATTAATTTTGTGTGGGTGAAACTGTGACATGATGGGTAAATTTTGTAAAACTTATCAGTGCTGTATATGAGATTTCTTTCTTTAAACATTGATCTTTTTCATTTGAATTTATGTCGCATTAGTAAGATCAATGACTTGCTCTTGCAATTTCTCAAGAGTTAAAACTAACAGTTTGTTGTTTTTCAACATAAATCATGTTGCCATGGAAATATTCTAATAACGGGGATGGTTTTGAAATAAAATATCAACATGGAATTATAAAATATTAGTAATGAATTTGTATTTCTGCTAATGTTCATGTTATTTGTTTTGCAATATTTCTATAGGCTCTGAGGAGGACACACCAACTGTTAAGGTTCCACCTAAAGCAAAGGCAGTTTCTGTCAAAATTGCACCAGTTCCTGCAAAATCACAGTCCGTCTCAGAGGAAGATGATAGTTCTGATGATGATGACGACGACACACCTGGTATGTAGCTTCTATTATGTGTAAAAGGTTTAAGCTATTCATTCATTCTCAGGTCACTACTATTCAGAAGTAGTTAACTTCAGGCAAAGATTCCATGGTGCCTATTGGGGAATCTCTATTACTATTCTGGACATCATGGTGAAACGGTGGTGCTACAAACAAGATTTGAAACCCAGGTCACCCTTTCAGTGGCCAATCATTCTCACTGTTATTTCATTAGATGAATTAATCTCCTATTTAACCCTTTTCAGTCTCATCATTATCGCTCAGCAACTCACTTGATTAACCCATATAATTATTGCCATCGCTGCTTTCTATTCAATTTACCACTATGTCATATTTCTGCCTATAGCCATTATATGTTTTAGCATAACATGGATTTACCAGAAAAAATTCAGACAGCTGGCTGGCAACTTGAATTAGCATGGCCGTTGTTTGAATACATCTGTGCAGTTGTTTTATTTTTGTATTGTTTCCATTACTAAATTACATGATTTCATTTGATGAATGCAGTTTCTTCAACAGCAAACTTCAAGTGCTTTGTATGGCTTTTGGTAGGTGACGAGTCTTGACATAACGATAAAAAATAAAATCAGTAAAATTGCAAGTTGAATTGAACTTGACATTGGACGTAGTAGAATAACATTTGTCATCAAGTCCACCATGGCACACTGGAAAATGTTAACATTATTTTGGGCCAGAATGTAGGATAATTAAAATGTGTTTTGAGGATGTTGGGGTGCAGTGGCCCTGCTTTTGACAAGACAGTGGTAAAATATCTGTTCACATTTTATAGAGTTTATCTTATGTTAGACTCTTGAGTTAAGCTGATTGATTTTCTCAGTTTTTCAGCATTTCAAACCAGCGTGAATTTCAATAGTCCACAGAGAACTGCTGTACTGGGTCACAAGTGTTGAACATTCACACAGTTATGCTCATGGTTCTGTTCTGCACGAATGTCTTTCAGCTCCGAAGCAAACAGTAAAATCTCCAGTCACGCCTCAACTGAATAAGTCAAACAAGCAGGCAGCCACCCCAGTTCCAAAAACACAGAAAGAAGAGTCCAGTTCAGATGACTCCAGCTCGGAAGAGGAGGTGCAAACTAAAACTCCTGCAAAGGGTTGGTCGTCCTACTTTTTTTAATTGGATATTTCTTTTTGAGCACATCATGTTTACGTGTCTCACTTATAAGCCCTTGAATCCATCTTTGGTTTTATGTAACATGTCTAGAAGGCCTGTTGGTAATGTAGTAATAGAATAGGTCATGGCAAGCCAACAGGGGTGTGTTTTCATTCATTATTCTGTGGCATATATTTGAATATGTTTATTTTCGTGAGCTTGAATATTAATTGCATTGGGTACTATGGTTAACAAACAGTTCTGGGGTGAAGTCCATGTGGTTTGTTTCGTAATTTTAGCCTCCAACTTAGATTGGAGGCTTTTACCTGGTGTCCTACGATTTGCGTGGGTGAAGCGGAAATATCAAACTGGCTGTTTGCATGGCGCTGTCCTAGGTTACAGCGAATCAGTCAAGAGAGTAAAGCGGCCGGATTCCGAGATCAAATATTTTGATATTTTCGCGCGAATCGCAGCGCTGGCCGGGAAGGCGCATGCGCAGATAAGCTCTGACTGTGCAGTACAGGGAAGGTGCATGCGCAGAAAGACCGTGTGCTTCTATTGCAGTCTCTCACGCAGGACACAACAAGCGATTCCCTTATGTCATATGACACCCCATGCTGCTTATCCAGCTCGCTAGTTATCGCTTACGTAGGACATTGCCTTATAGTTGAGCGATATATAAGAACCATTTATATCATTCATCTTCTTCTATGGCTCTCCGGTCCATGCCCCCCTCAATTCTCCTCTTCCATTCGGTCCTCTGTTAGGTCCTGTCCGATGCCTTGATTGAGGTTTCGAAACATCTTCCTTTTTACGGTGCAAGGTTGTTAGCCTTGCGACCAACCCCCAATCTGAAGGACCAGGGTGTCTGTCTTAGTCTGACCTCTCCCTAGGGAGGCCCTACCAGTAGCTATGCTACTGCCAGCATAGCTCTTGGGATCACTGAGGTACTCAAGCCCCACCACCATGACAAGGTGCAGGTACCATTAAGTGGGGTGTATCATTCATAGTAAGCGTGAATAGCATGCAGAAAGGAACTGACCATCATTACAAAGTTAAGTAGATCTCTTTTCTGAGTTTTATAGCATTTCAGACCAGTATGATTGTCAGTGGTCCATAGAGAACGACTGTGTTTCATCACAAGTGTTAAATATGCAAACAGTTTGGACATTTTTTGTGCTCATGGTTCTGTTGGCTTTCAGCTTCAAAGCACAAAGCAAAAATTCTAGTTACACCTCAAGTCACGATGAAGTCGAGCAAGTATGCATCCACCCCGTATCCTGCAAAGACACAGAAAGAAGAGTCCAGTTCAGATGATTCCAGCTCAGAAGAGGAGACACAAGCTAAAACTCCCGCAAAAGGTTGGTAGTTCTTTAAGCATATTTACCTGAACCGGTCTTTGGATCGTGATTAATTTAGTTTGGTAGGTCTTTGGCAAATTTTACACAGTAAATGTTAAGATGAGTTGTATGAGCCAGTTATGATTATCATTTGTCTTGTAATCCAGAAACATCTACGTTTTAATCCTTTGTAGTCGCCTTTAAATACCACTACGGCTCTCTGCTAGTCTATTTAAATACCTCTAAGCTATGTAAATTCAACTACTATTATGAACTGGTTTGATATTCTTTTAAAACTCTCGTTAAATGGAAGAAACTTTGCTAAATATGGTGGAAGTATGTTCTGATAGGATCACAGTTAATATTGTGTGAAATATTTTTCACAGACTACCACTGTCGCTAGTGAGGTGTATAGTGAACGGTGCTTAACACTTTGTACATGGTAATTTAAGACAGCGGCGCTACTAACGTGTAAATTGAAAGCCTTATTGTGCATTTATATGAAGTTCATGGCATGTAGGTAAATGCACTGAAGTGTGTTTTATTTTTTAACACATTCATGATGCTTAAACAGGCGTATCATCACTTTCCTGTGTGTGTGTGCGCAAGATGCGTGAGCTTTTTTACCTGTAAATAATTTTTTTTCAAAAGTGGGTCCTCTAATTGTAAAGCAGTAATGAAGAATTTCATGTTGGGATGACTGATGCAGTCAGTAAGAAAACTTGGACTCTGGTATGAAAACACAGTAGATTCTGCCAACATTCACTGGCTAATGCTCTGTTCAGAAGATTGTAGGATTTCTTCTCGGCATTTATTTTAAAGAGGAGATGTGAAACATTATCATGTGATCGATGTGATGGAAGTCCAGTGGGATTCAGAACTCGCCCATAAGTGAACATATATATGTTGTGATAATAGTGATTTACTGGCAGTCATGAATAATGTCTGATTAATGTGTAATTACTGTACAACATTTCAGTTATTCTAGATGATTGGATTAGTCACTTATAACATACTGAAGATGTGATTTGGCTTTTGTTTTCAAAGAAAATCTTAAGTTATTTCTGCTTCTAAATATGTTTAGCGGAGTTATATGAGGGTTTTCTTTATTTAGTTGTGCCAAAACAAACACCGGCTAAGAAAGCACAGTCAAGTTCAGAGGATTCTGATGACTCTTCAGAGGATGACAAAGAGGAACCTCCTAAGTCAGCATCCAAGAAACCAACTCCTGCCCGTCAGAAGAGGAAGAATCGTGATGAGTCTGAAGACAGCAGTGGCAATGGTGTTGAAGAGGAAACAGATGTAAAACACATGAGTGTGAGTTTTTACATTCATTTACTTTGCAATTCTTCAGGTTGTATGTGTTCATATATGTAGAATTAGAGAGGTTGTGTATATTGCATATTTTGTCTCTCATATCCATCTCTGCTAGTGTCAGATAAAACAGGGTATGTTTGTTTGTTTGTTTGTTTGTGGGAACATAAAGGACAAGGCACACCAAAATAAAAATATTTATTGATGATGGATTTGTGGATGATGCCAATTTCTTTCTTTCAGAAAAAACAAGCTGCTGAGCCTTATTCCAACTTTGTTAAAAGTCGTAACTCTTTCAACGGAACAGAAAAGGTAAGCTGTAATTTTGTCTTCATTAACTATTTTTGGCCTTGCCTTCTTCATGATATGTAGTTGGTCTCGCTATCATCTTTTGCTGAGGAAACTATGACATGGTAGTGATATGGATTAATTTGGTTCAACGCCCACCACTCCTCCGCTTTGAGTATCTAATTTCCAGGCAAGGAAATAATGGAAAGCAGAACTAAGAAACTTCTTTTGTGTAAACATAGAATATGAACTGAAGCATGGTAAGTTAATTCACCAGGGTTTTGTTTATAGCAGGGGCATTGAAATGTAAGTGATTTAAACTCTACCTCTATACAAGCATGTGTATTATAAATTCATGTCATTAGGCATTGGACATGTTTCAAAACTCATTGGTCCATGTAAGATTTGAGGTTTTCACAGCGGTGAGTATGAAGATTTGTCTTCTGGGTTGTCGCGCTGTGTAGCCATCAGGGCGATTCATTGCCCGGATGATGGAGGCAGTATGCCCTCAGAAACGTTGGTTAACATTGACCAGACTACACAGCGCAACAACCCAGAAGACAGAAATCTTCATACTCATCGCCCTGATGACGGAGGCAGTATGACCTCTGAAACGTTGGTAATCATCGACCAGACTACACAGCGCAACAACCCAGAAGACAGAAATCTTCATTGGTCCATCTTATGGCATATATGTAGTTGTTTGCCTGATGTGTGGAGACAGATATTTGTTGGTATTTCTATTGACATATTAACATTCCTGTTTAAAATTGGTGCCCGTTTTATATTTCCGTACAACAGATCAGCATTCTTAATTTGTGTATTTTACGGTTTGTTATAAACAGGGCTGAAGAAATGTACTCTTGCTTAACAGCGTAAAATTTGTATTTGTTTCCTCGAATTACTGAATCCTGGTAATGCATGTGATTGGAAATGATGAAAATTGTCTAGTACAGGATATGAACCCACAGCTGTGCAAGTATCATAATTTGACTTCTTGTTTTACTGTGTAAAGTTATGTGGTTATTTGATTTGATGTTGTTACAATGTTTGAATCAGTGTGGAATACATAATTTTTTCTGTGCCCAGACAAAGAATTCCCCGTTCCGAAGAGTACGTGAAGAGGAGGTAGACATTGACCCTCGACTTACAAACAATGCATTTGAGAAGAAGGTAAACCATAACCCTATGCTTCAAGACTAGCAGACCAAAGCAACGCATGAAAGTATCACGTTTAAGCACTTGCTATGTCACAAGTTTGCTGCTGTGTCTTCGTAACTTATCCAAATACAGTGAAAGTCCATATATGCAAGTAGCAGATACATAGTTTCTTCCCCACAGAATACGTAAGTCGAGTCCTTTGACTGATGCTGATGCAGAAGATAATTTTATTTCTGGGGATGGGAAGTAAACTGAATTTGTGTGTTAAAAACGTGAATTGGATGTACAGGTTGTTCATAACCTGTAAGTAAGGCGGGTTTAAACAAGTTCTTTGTGGTCATGCACCAGTGCAAAGCAGTCAGTGATGCAGGTTTGTGCATTTCATTTAGTTACCAAGTTTGCTTGTTTGTGTTCATTATCAATATTAAACGCTGTTCTTCAACTAAACTGTGCTTCACATTCAATTGCGAGCTAATGGTTACTTGTAATCAGTACATTTCTACATGGACATGCATAATGGACTTTCATTGTAGAACTTTTTCTGGTTTGACTTTACTTTTATTTCAAGCTCACGTTAATATGTCGGGTATTTCCAAATTTTTACGGACTTGAAAGTTGCAACGTCTGCATGCATGGGGGTTATGGTGTGCCTCATCTTGAATGTTGCTGCCTCATTGTTGTTCCCTGCTGTGTGCTTTCATGCCTTGCAGCAAGTCTTAATAATACTTCTTGTTGGGATTTAGGATGGTGATGAAGATCAAGATACTGGATATAAAGAGGAAGGAAAGAAGAACTTCTGGGAGGATAGGAGAGGCTCGTTTGGCGGTAGAGACAACAGAGGCGGATTTAGAGGTGGTCGGGGTGGTTTTCATGGCCAGGATAGAGGAGGAGGAGGAGGTTTCCGAGGTGGCCGGGGGGGATTCGGCGGTGGCCGGGGGGGATTTGGCGGAGGCCGGGGGGGATTCGGCGGTGGCCGAGGAGGCTTTAGGCATAGTGATGGGGGTGATAATTTCAGAGGGGGAAGGGGGGGAGGTTTTAGGGGCAGTGGTGGTCGTGGCGGAGATAGGGGAGGTTTTAGGAAGAGTTTTGGTGAAGGAGGTCAGGGAGGTTTCAGAGGTGGTGAAAATGCTGGAGGATACCAGAAGAGGGACTCGTTTGGTAGCAATGAAAACAAGAAAATCAAATTTGACGACTAAATTTGAAGGTAAGTTAATGGATTCTATCACAGAGGGAAGGAACGACATACAGTTAAATGCCTGCTGGATCCAGTCATTCCTGAACGCAATATCTGTAGCAGTTCACGATCAAATCCCATTTCCATTCTGAGGTTCATATTAAGTCATTATTTGCTAGTCTTCAATTCATGTAAATCTCAACTGGATATCCAACATCCACAACATTTTATGTCCAAAATGTTGCTTGTCCCTCTATTTTCGTTATTAATCACTTATTTGGATATCACAAAGTGTCTTCATCTGAGTACCATACTTAATGCTATAAAAATGAGTTCTGGATGAAAGATTTATGATTACAAATGTGATGATATGTGAAATTTTGTACATCTGACAAATTTGGTAGCAACCTGTGTTGGTGGAAATCATTAACCATTTAAATTACTACATGTACTATGTGCTTTAACAATCAGCAATGGTGCAATTTGCATTTCTGGGTTCTTTATAATTTCAATTAGAAACAGGCATTTCTTAAAACAGTGTTAACCAATTTATCTTCAATATTGAGAAAAATGTGTTTTCTTTGTGATGTGCAATGAATTCTTAAGTATAATTTAAACTTCATCTTCAAGGAGTTACTTCTTTGTTTATCAACTTGCTACTAAGTTCATACTGAAGGATTTGAAGGAAAGCATACGTCATACTAAAATTCTTATCAGTTATATATCTATACAAATTAATTGAGTAATGTTACATGTGAAGTGCCTTTTCTATTGCAGCACATTTTCTGTTGAACGCACGGATGTATGGGTTTTGCAATAAATAAATAAAGTTATCAAGATAATCTGGAGTCTGTGATAACATGATTCAGTTGTAAAGGCAGAACCTTGCCTCTTAGAAAAATTACTGCATCCATAATTTGACGGATTCTGAGAACTGTTGCACTGTTTAACGATGAAACTAAGCCTCATTTTTCTGTAATTGTAAGCATATAATTGTGTGAATAAAAATTGGCAAAAGGAAGATCATTTCTACTCTGATATCATAGTCTACAATGAAAGTTTGCTATTCTCCCCCAGTTTTTCTTATTGGTTCATTATACTTATAATTTTACAACCGCATGATTCTTATGTGAAATGTGGCTCAAATTTTAAAAAGTTACTTTAATTTTATCGTACAGTTGAACAGATGTGGGGTATATGTGAACATTGAAAATGCATGTTTTCCACTTCCTTTGTGATTTCCCATTTAATTAATGCACACATTTTTGTTGCAGAGAGGTGCTCGAGGTTCATGGGGAGAACGTGCTAACCATGATCTCAAGTTCACACGAGGGAAAAGTTTCCGGCATGAAAAAACAAAGAAGAAACGTGGAAGCTATCGTGGAGGTCAGATCTCCATGGAAGTCAATTCAATTAAATTTGATTGAAACCATTTATAAAAGTAGGTCTGCATTTATGCACATGCAATATTTAATGGCATAGATTATCTTGCTTCAGTGGCAGGCATATACTGTCTTGAATGCAATCGGTATTAAGTGTACCTTCCAGCTTCCGCTGAAGTGACATTCTTTTGTATTATAAGAGCATTAATTATTGCAGCCTAATACACAGTTGTAAGAGGAAATTCCTGACACTGCAGGAATTCTGTTTTGAAAATAAAAACGTACTTCTTATGTGTTGTGTATATTTTGCAAACCCTTAATAATGAATAAAAATTTTCTTGGATATTATCCATCATCTAGTAAATATAAAACGTAAAACGACGTTTCGGAGATGGGACTCTATTTCCGTCTTCAGGTTCCTACTCAGTTGGGCCCACTAGATAGAGCTAATCCCTATCTGAAGTGTTGTTACATAAGTCATCATTTTCTGAATGGTCTCATCTATCTTTCTCAGAAGTCAGTAGAGATGGTGCTTTTGTCTCTGCTAAAGACTTGTGGTAGAGGTAACTCCTATGAGTTCAATTGAAATGACATGTCATACCTGCCATAAAGAACTGTCAGCTTTAGGTCTGTGGACTGTTTGCAATATCACTGATTTCTTTTTGGCATTTTTAGTGGGTTACAATAGCTGTTTCTTGGTGTGTGAAAATGGATGAAGATGCCAGGCAGAGGGCAACAAAGATAAAGACAAAGTTTGTCACATTAGCACATTGGTTAAAAGGTAATGCCACTTTCAGGCATTGGGTCTGCGTGGGGTAGTGAAATGTTAGGTTGAACAGTATCGTCTGAAATGTCGGCTTGTACCGGACCACGGCAGAATACGTCAGATGACTGGTATTACACCTAGTGCAGCAGTAAGCGTTCTTGTCAACCAATTGCCAATGCTATAATGCTGGTATCATTGGAGAGAGAGAGAAGAGAAGGTGGGAGGAGGGAGTAACATTAGGCACTACTGTTGTAAGTGGGGGGGGCATAAAGTTGGTTTGAGGCTACGAAGGTTCCCAGGCAGTGCTCGCTCATCCGGACATAAATAGGTTTAGTAAAGGCAAGGGATTTAGAAGGAGCCTGGATGGGTTAAGAAATATAGTAGGGGGGGAGTTGATCAGGGTCTTTGCGTTAATTTTGATATTGGCCTTGGGGGTGGCATTTGGGAAAAGATTTGTGTTAATATGGGGTGGCTACTATAGAGCAGAATTTTGATGCTAACACTGGGAGGACTGCATGCAGAGCAACGTGGAATTTGGGTACCAACTCAGCATTTGCTCTAGTACCGAGGAAAACCTTGGTCGAGTTGGTCGGTCGCAGGACCTCCGTGCCGACTTCTAGCCAGCAGTCCGGCATTTAAAATCGCGAACACTAGCCTCTGTCCGTGCGCTTCCTTTATTAAAAATTGATACATTTTTTCTTTTTTTACATAGGTGTGTTTTGGATAGGAAATGACCAACTTGGGTCGTTGCTTATCCAATCTTCTTACTATAAAAATTTGTGATTAGTCGTTGTCTTCAATAAATTACGTCATCAACAATGTCAACAGATATTTCTTTACTCGGCATTGTTGTGTTCCACAACAATGCCGAGTACAACACAACAATGCAGAGTAAACAAATAACGCTTCACAACAAAGAAATCAAAAATTATCAACCCAGTCGCATTGTCACTGCTCCAGAAGCAGAAAAGTGAAAGAAGAAGTTATCAAGTATTTGAAGTACCAACTCTAATAACTCCTACAAGGTAAACTGATACTCATTCGATATATTACGATTACGAAAGTATCATGAAAACTGACTTTGATCGATTTTAAGACGAAGATTTGCAGGGGTGGGGCTGGACGTAAGTAGTTGACTGAACAAGAACTTTTGGTCTCTGAACAGCGACGTAAAGAACTACAACATCAGACCTATTTAAGAAATAAAGAAAAGCGAAAGAAGACTTACATTGATAAACGTAGAAAAACTTATTCAATATGAACAGAAGGGAAAAAAAGCAGACGAAGATTTGTAAGGGTGGGATTGGACGTAGAAAGTTGACTGACCAAGAACAATTGGCCTCTGAATAGCGACGTAAAAACTTAAACATCTGAACTATCTATCAAATAAAGAAAAGCGAAGGGAAATTTACATTGATAAACGTAGAAAATCTTATTCAGCAAGAACAGAAGAGCAAAAAACAAACAAACGATGATTTGTAAGGGTGGGGTTGGACGTAGATAGATGACTGACCAAGAACAATTGGCCTCTGAACAGCGAGGTAAAGAACTAAAACATCAGAACTATTTAACAAATGAAGGAAAGCGAAGTAAGACTTACATTGATAAAGGTAGAAAAACGTATTCAACAGAAACAGAAGGGAAAGAAATCAGACGAAAATTTGCAAGGGTGGGGTTGGACGTAGAAAGCTGACTGACCAAGAAAATTGGTCTCTGAACAGCGAAGTAAAGAAGTAAAAAATCAGATTAAAGAAAGTGCTCCGAATAAGACACTAAATTAACATCCCGAAGGGGGATAGTTTAGTGTCTTACTCAAGATTTTAAAACGCATCCAACCCCCCGAAGGAGGAGTTAGCCAAAAGTTTTAACCCGCCCATTGGGGGGTGAGAGTTAGTTTAGTTTCTTACTCAAGGGTTAAAACACTTGAATGAGACATAAACTAACCCTTCCGAAGGGGGGTTAGTTTAGTGTCTTACTCAAGAATTTAAAACGCCACCAACCCCCCTGAGGGGGGTTCGTCAAGTATTTTAACTACCATTCGGGGGGTTGTTTAGTTTATTACTCAAGGGTTAAAACACTTGAATGAGACACTAAACTAACCCTACCGAAGGGGGTTAGTTTAGTGTCTTACTCAAGAATTTAAAGTGTTTAAACCCCCCATTCGGGGGGTTAGTTTAGTTTCTTACTCAGGGGTTAAAACACTTTAATGAGTCACTAAACTAACCCCCCGAAGGGGAGTTAGTTTAGCGTGTTACTTAAGATTTCAAAACGCAACTAACCCCCCCGAAGGGGGGGTTGTCAAGTGTTTTAACCCCCCATTCGGGTGGGTTAGTTTAGTTTCTTACTCAAGGGCTAAAACACTTGAATGAGACACTAAATTACCCCCCCCCCCGAAGGGGAGTTATTTTATCGTGTTACTTAAGATTTCAAAACGCAACCAACGTCCCAGAAGGGGGGGTTGGTCAATTGTTTTAACCCTCAATTCGGGGTGGTTAGTTTAGTTACTTACACAAGGTTGGTGGCGTTTTACAAACTTGACCAACCCTCCCTAGGAGCTCCGAAAGGAGCGCCCTGCTCTAGTTACAAAAAAGTTTACAGTCATATTCCAGAAATCACTTTTCCATTTTCTTGCCGTGGTCGTCCTGTGTTCTTTGGTTCACATTCGATCCATCTTAGTGGATTGGTCGATGTGTCAGCCTGTCGACTAGACCCTTATGACTGATGGCGCTTTTCCAATTTTCCAAAAAAGCTAACTAAGGGCGGGAGTCCTGCGCAAGCATCGTCCCTTGCTAGGTAACACCATTCCTGCATACGAAACGCATAGCTGGATGTGCTAAAGAGCCGTATAACTAAAAAACGGAAAATTTAGCTAACGCTAACAGGGTTCCGTTGTGGTGGGAGCCTCGATCATTCAAACTAGGGTCTGTTGCTGCTGATGGGAGATTATCCCTTCAGGCAACTTGTCCAAAGAATTTGGTTGGTTGGTTCTCTGAGGTTTGAACCCAGCGGGGGGGGGGGGCCGTTTCGGCTGAAGGCCTCTGCGGCTTGGGGGCGGGAGATCACTTCGGCTGAGGGCCTCCGTGATCGCAGGCGGGTCGTGCCCCTATTAAATTATACCATGGCATTCGCCTTACAACTGAGTAAAAGCACGGAAAACCTCAGTCAGGATGGCGCTCTGTAGTCTGAATTACTTTTAAGAATTCAGTCCGTACCGCGAAGAAAACACCCCACTTCACCTTTGAAAAGATCAACTGGTTAACACTGTTTAAGGAATTAATCATCCTTTATTCTGATAATTTTCAACCTTTTGAAGCAGAAAGAGAGAGAGAGAAGAGAAAGTGGGTGAGTTACGAAAGGCACTACTGTTATAAATGGGGGGGGGGGGGGGTTATAAATATGGTTTGGGGCTACGAAGGTTAACAGGCAGTGCCGCTCGTCCATGCTGGTATCGTTGTGTATTTCCATGTTATATATAGATGACAGCAGTAACGCCTAAGAGTACCAACGTACACGAAACGCCTGTCAAGATGTACCTATGCTCTCTGGTGTAGATGCTAACTCATTAAGTGTGTGGGAACTGTTCAAATGGTATTTCGAAGCGGGCAAGATAAGTGGAAATTATTGTTTGGTAGTTATGAGGGAATTACGTTTTTACATGTATGCTACTGTAGAGAACTGTACGAGCTATATTCTGAATTAATGACGGGTTATGTGCAGAAGCTGTTTTTAAATCAAGAGTGAAGAGGTTAGAAACGAAAACGTTAGTAAATCCTAATATAATCTGATATTTAGTATCTTCATTATGCTCAACAGATCACACTCTATGTCCGAGTTTCCTGTTTCAAAACTAGTCAGAACTGAAGAACTTAAACATAATGATTTAGGACAACCTTTGATCAAACATTATAGTTGTGAACAAATATTATACGGTACTGACAAAATCAAAATTGAGCGGATTGTTCAGGAAGTTCGTATAACTACTGATAATATTTCAAGTTGGAATTCTTGGGCAGTGAAGTATGAGAGCCCAGTATCTTCACTGAAGAATTTCTGTGAAGACCAGAATAAGCAAAGTCAAGAGAATCATCATGAAACCTTCTATCCAGTGGAAAGGAAAAATGATAATGTAGCAGGATCAAAAGCTCTCCTCAGACCATTGAGATTACCACCAAGTAATTCGACAGGCCAAAGAAAGGATTCGGTGTTATTTGTGTTCCTACCAATCATATTTATAGTTGCATCTGTTATAGCATGTACTTCAGTGTATTTGGCTTCATATCAGAGAGTTTGTAAGTTGACGTTGGATATAAATGCTGTGAAATCTGTACTTGACAGTAGTTTGTTTGGTCAGGAGGATGTAATTTATAATATGGTGTCCACTTTACAAATATTCTGTAGTACCAAAGAACCAGGAATTGTAATAATGGCACTTCTTGGGGGAACAGGTGTTGGTAAGTCTTATACCACCTCAATTATATGTAACCTTTTTCCATGGGGAAAAAATGTTCAACATTTTGTCCTGCCATTTCGTTCCAATTTATTGCCTGTTTCTGATGATTATGGAAAGTTCTCTTCCTGTGGTGACAATCTGGTTGTAATGGATGGTTTGGTACCAAGTGACGTGGATGATACAATAAAGTTTCTTCACAACCTAATGAATCATAGTAAGGAACATGGTATCAGAGTTATTGTTATTCTTGTGTTCAGTAGTGAAGTTCAGAAGATGATCTTGGAGGGTTATGGAAACTTAAAACACGAACTTCAAGTTAGTAAACAAAAATTAAGCAGTGCTTTCCAAGATGCTGGATTAGATGTCAGTTTGATCACTTTTCAACCTCTCCAAAGGGAACATATTGTGATGTGTATTAAAGAAGCTCTAAGTCAGAAAGGGATTTTATGGTCAAGTACTGAGATAGAACGAGTCATGGTCCTCTTGCCTCAGGACACTGGATGTAAAGGAGTTGCAAGCAAGGTTCAGCTATTCATCACTTCTGATTGAAGGGATATCTAGATTAGGATCTCAAAATGTGTTTAATTGAAAGTGGTTACTGAACATTCTAATAAACACACAAGATACATGTTTACATTTGAAATGGAATATGAAAATTTCTCAAAATGTTTGAGTCTGTACAAATAATCAAAATCTGAACAATGTAAAACCATTTTCTTTGTAGGTGCTAGACTTTATTGCATAGAAAGTGTTTGGATTAGCATCTTGTGAGTAACAATGTTGAACATGCTGAAGATTTAAAGGGTTTATTGTTTGGTGTAAAAAATTCTGTTTTATAAAGGAAAATAGAAATACATTTTGGAAATGTTTTTTAATATGTAAAATTAGTGTTATTCTCTGTTGATTACCTATTCAGTTTTAATCATTCTGCACAATGCATTTTCCATGTACTTGTAATACCACATTACCATGTTATATGAAAGACATGGAAACATATAAAAGATTGTAAATGCAGTTTGAGAATTACAAAGATTTAAATGTAATGTTGGACTAACTGGTTACTGAATATTGGGATTAATTAAAATAAAGTTGTAAGAAAACTCTTCAACAATTTGTTTTATATTCTGCTTGTTTGTTTAATTGATTGAGAGTTTTATTATTGTACCTTTGAAAAACACTGTGAAATAAAGTGCTACAAAGACATCCATACAGTATATTTATTACCTGATATTCAGGATGTCTGATTGGAAGATACAGATTTTTTTACAGTTGTTTAAAGGTTGCCTTTTTAAATTTCTTCTCATGTATCCCTTTTATTCGTAGTTTATTTAATGGTGCTTTCACTTGCAAAGACTAGGATAGTGCCAAATGACAAAAGGGTTAATGAATTGGAAATGATATGGAATGCAATGGTCATAGCCTATTTAAGGCACTATCCTGGAATGTGTGAGGAGCAACAAATTAAAACAATGAGGAACTCCAGGATATTCAGTTCTTGAAACTAGAACTTCAAGCAATTCTAACTCTTCAAAAATTTTCCATCTGGTTGATTTAATTCTGCCTAAATCACTGTATCTACTTTGAAACTCTTTAAAGTACATCCTCATTGACAGTTAATTAATTGTATAAAATCAGGCAGGCAAGGGGAAACCACCTGATTATATTCCCAAGAGAGTGCTTCATGGATGGATGATTCCAACCCATGAAGTGCCACCACGCCCTGTTAAGGGTGAAGGACAGAGGAGGAGGGACATTTAAGCAAGTGTGGCAGTGTTTTTCTACCTTTGGGATGTATACAGCTTGCTATGGTTTTTTGTATCTCTCTGCCCATTGAAAAAACAGTTGTCACCTACATTAAATGCTCTATTCAATTTTAACTCAATAAATAATTAAATTAAAGTAACAATTTCAGAAAGAAAATTATGGAGTTCATAACAAAATTAACATGAAGTATCAAGTGATCATTTATAAATCAGTGTTCCATGAGCTAGTATAAAAGGTTAATGCAACTGTAGGTCTAGAGAGACTGAGAACCCTTGCAGTGTAATATTAACATTTCTTTCTAATAAAAATTTGTAAACAATTAATAATGGTGAACTGCTAGTAGAAGCGAGAAATTTTATACCGAACGAACATATAATGGGGCCACCAAGAGTTAACCTTAATTGCTCATGTCATATCAGACACATACACTGTACATGAACATGGCCCGAATAACATTTGAAATCTCGAAGCACAATTCAACATGCCGCCACAAGGCACAGTTCAAGTATCCTATCTGAGTACATTGAGCTCATATGCAGAAATTAGAGAAGGCGCCCATTTTTTCTCTGGGTTTTAATTCCAATATGCATTACTAAAAATAAAACTGCTTATTTATTATGAAAGCTCTGGTGTATAATTCATAACAACGAAAGGAAAATTATCGGGAAAAAAACAATTATTCAACTGAAAGTAGTCCCATATTGGTTACACTTGGTTAATATCCGTTGAACATAGTAGTATTCATTCCACAGAACGCGCCTAGCGATTCCTTTCACGAGAGCTGGAAATATATTTATTCTTTGTCTTGGGTTATTCTATGGAATGTTACTGAAATGCTTGATGGCGTTTCTGAAAGTAAAATGGCGTCTTAGTTTTACGGAAATTTGAAAAAGTGTGAATTTAATTTTGCTAACTCATACATTTTCTCGTAAGATACTGTATCGCATCAAGGTAAGATTGATTTGCGGTTTCCATTAACGCCTTTAGGCGTAGGAGTAAACTAAGTAGAAACGAGATTAGGTTGCGTTAATTAAGAACAATGCTCAGTTCGGAGGACTATGACCACATTTCAGGTAGATGTGTTTCAGAATTGTGTCAGGTGTAATGTAGTAAGAGCTGTTGCAGGTTAGGAGTAATTAATTTTTCAAAATAACTTGTTTTGTGTGGTGAATGTAATATTTAACGTTTGTTCGGATATATGATACGGTAAGACTGTTATTGTAACAAGTTACAATAAGCTTGCTAACTTTTCTCATGACAGCTTAATTGTAGAATAACGTAGTGGTGTTGTATCTGTTATAAAGGTCATTTACTCTGGAATACCGTAAATGCATGGAATATAACCCCACATTAATATTTAACATTCCTCTTCTAAGACGAAGGTATTTGAGTAACACTTTTATAATTTGTTACATATTATATAAGTAAAATATAATTGATTGGTGGAGATTGTAATGTGTGCATAATATTAAACACAGTTTTGTGGGGTAGATATTTATTCAGTATATAGCTGTATTGAGCTTCATGTGGTATTAAAAGCTTTAGTGGGCATGGTTTAAATCGTTTATTTCAACAGTCAGTTTTTTACAGTACAGCACACCCCAAAACAAACACAAATTCTTTGATTTATACCTTAACCCTTTTTTGTAACACATGTGTATGTTGTGAAAGTTCATAACCTAAAGTTACTTTCACCTCTTTGTAAAAGCTGTTATTGAAGGAACTTGTACAAAAGTTTTGTATTTGTCAGAAATTATTTCTGTATTACACTTTGAAAAGGGAAATTTGGTCACTTTCAAATATAGTTATGCAAAACCTGTACTATTACAGAAAGAAGACATGCCTAAATATTCTTATCCAGAGTAATAATACAACTTAGCATTGAAATGAACTCCACTTCTTTTGACTGAAGTACATGGTCAGTGTTATTGAATTATATGTAACATAACATAGGTTAACATAAGGTGGTTCATATTTCTACTTATTCATCTCTTTGTCAGCCATCATTTTGATTTCTTTAACCTCTTTTTCTTGGAAGCCAGAAATGTTTTTCCTGTAGAATTAATGAAAGGTGCATTCTCAGAAAAATTTGTGAAGAACAAAACTACTTTTCTTTTGTGAGAACAGTCCATATAAATGAGTAAAGATGGCATTTCTTTTGAAATTATAGTCTTAAAGGAATTGAATCGAATTTATATACTGTCATTTTAACTATACTATTTTCATGGAGCAGTACCTTTCTTGTGAACTGAATAGTCACTTGAGTAATTATAAAGTTCTTTGATTTTTATTGAATCAAATGGTTTATTACTTTGTGTACAAGTGCCTACTACTAGATCTTTTCAAGAACCATTTGAATTCAGTCCACGTTCACACACACATATGCACACCATGTTCTTAATATTCACCATCAAACTATCCTTCCACCCATGCCTGTCTTCCAAGTGTCTCTTAGATATTCCAACCTAATTTTTTTATGCAGTGTTTTTAAAACGTGAACTTGTTGTTAGCAGTTACATTGGTTACTGTAGATTTTGATTTAGTAAATTTATGTTAAGATGGTCACATTTTATATTTTAAATAAAAAAAGAAGTGATTGTGAATGGTGTTTTCAGAAACTAGTAACTAAAGCACTGTTCTGTTTCCTTTTATGAAGATGTGTGCAATTGCCACTCTTTTTCATAAAGAATAAGTTTTTATTTATAAACAGGATGAATATGTATTTTAAAAGGGAAGCCTATGTCTCACAGCAGCATTTGATAAAACTGTGGGTATGGGGTCTAGAAGTAATTTCAAGCAAAAAATGTTAATACTACATAGGTTCTATTTCCATCCATGGTAGTAAGCTGCACACAAGAAAAAATAAAGAGATTAATTTATTGCCACATTCAATGTGATACATCTTGTGAATGTTCAAAAATGTCTACCATCATTTTGAATGCACAGCATTCATTTCAAAGAAGAATTTGCTGCTTGTTCAATTATTTCAAGGTGTTCTCATGTGCAAGTGGCAGCATCTATAATCTGATGCAGAAGTTCCTCTCTTGTACTTTGGTCCTGTAGGTCGTCTAGACATTAGACCACATGAAATTAAATTAAATGAGGTTAGGTCCAGAGATCTCAGGTGCAAAGGTATTGGACCATGATGACCAGTCAAACCATTTTTGTAATGCTGATTCAAATAAGCTGTAACTTGTTGATCAAAATGTGAAAGTGCCCCTTCGTGCTGAAAGAAGATACTGCATATGTCTCTAGGGGCACATATTCCATTAAAAGCAGCAGTGTATTTATGAGGAAGTAAAGATTTATCAGCAGTTGAATAATGTTCCATCAGGAATGGTCTTGTCAGATGATCCTCATTTGCACCGCACCAAATAATAACTGACGATTGTCATTAAAGTGCTCTGTCAATGGTACTGTGAGGATTATTGGTGGACCACAAGAGAGAATTTCAGCTATTCTTAAAACATTTGCAACTTAGCAATAGGAGGGAATAGGACAAATGTTATAGTAGCATTTCTTATACAGAATTACCTTCCACATTTCCTCTGTGTATGGCAGACTGGTTGTGAAGATTCTAAAGTCCAAACCACTTTTTAAAATTTAATTTTTTAAAAAAAAGCACATTGGTATAAATGTGGGATTCTAGACCACCTTCAGATATATATTCCACCAAAAATTCTGTAATCTTGGAGTGTAATTGTTAACAATACATATTGAGCTAATTTTTGTAAGTGGATTGATGATAAACAGTTACATACTTTTGTTCATGTAAGATGTTTTTTTTCACATTTATCTAGTATTATGATACAAAATTAAGAAATAGCTAGTTAATACATCAGTGAAAGTGCTTTTGTTGCAAACATATTCATTTGTGAAATTCAGTATGCTTTTCCAGTCTTCTTTCTTTGCTGCATTGAATGTTAATGTTTTGCTGCACCATTTAAATTCACTGTATTCTGAGAGTACCCCATCATTTAGCTTTACCATAAAGGAATAGGGGATTTAAAACCCAATGTTATGGGGTTGCCACTGAACTTATGGATTTTACACTAGTGGTATGCTGCTGTTATAACCAGATGAACCATATGTAAACCATGATGTCATGACTGATAAAGAATTTAAATGCCCTGTTTACTATATTACATGGCAAAATGTTAAGCTCTGCAGGTTACTTATAATTTGTGTTAGATGAAGCAAAGGGTTACTAAAGATTGAAATGAATTAAGACAACTGCAAAGCATATGTGAAAATATTTTTTAAATAATGGCAATAATTATTTTGTAAGACTTGAGGTTCTCACAGCGGTGAATATGAAGATTTCTGTCTTCTGGGTTTTTGCGCTGTGTAGTCTGGTCGATGTTAACCAACGTTTCAGAGGTCATACTGCCTCCGTCATCGCCCTGATGACGGAGGCAGTATGACCTCTGAAACGTTGGTTAACATCGACCAGACTACACAGCGCAAAAACCCAGAAGACAGAAATCTTCAATAATTATTTTGTTTCTGATTGCAGTGTCTAGTTCAGCATCCAGTGTTTTGTTGAACAGCAGTCTTCAAGTTCAGAGAGGGCCTCTATCATACAGTAGTTGTGAATCTGATTCAGTGCATTGTTTATCAAATACATTTAAATTTAAATTCAAATGGGGTTTCTAATGTTTGAATAAACTTGCTATGCTAAGATGTCACAATTTTATGAAGTGGTGAATGGGCCCACCACAGTTGAGGAACTGCAGCAGTTATGCCCAAATTTACATGTGGATGGTGGAAATATCCAATACATCATCAATCAAGATGAAACTGCCAATATCCAATACCAGCATCAGAATCATCAGGTTATAGGCATTGATCAACATACTGGAGCAGCAATTCAGCTGACTGCCTATCAGCATCACCAACCACTTGTAGTAGACAACCATCAACAACAGTAAGTGGGGCATGTTAATTTGTTTTCAGTGTGCATTAGTTTGCTGAGACTTTTATGAATATTTTTTAATTATAACACTTTTTATGATGAGTTTCCCAAAATACAACCATTTGATGTATTGGGTCATTGACGGTGGCTGAGTGTTGTGATGATACAACTTTTACATTGCTTGATCAGTTTAACATATTTTGACCAAATTTTGTAATATGAATCCTAGTTACTGATATTGTGTTTCCATTGCTGAGAAATTGTGTTCAGCAGCACAGCAATCAAATCAGTCTGTATTCAGCGATTGATGTCACCAAGGATAATGTAATAATTCATAATCTTTTATGAAGATGGATGTCTTTCAGGTTGTTGCACTACACGTAGTCTGGCCAACTTATCATAGGTGCTTGCTGCCATGAGGACCTGAAATCACACAGACTCTTTTAGTTCTGTTCTTTTTCTTTGTATGTATTTGCGCATATTTATTTCTTCATCTCTCAGAGGCGTGTATGTTCTCGAGACTGCCGACCACGGCGCCCAGGCGGCTATTGCAGTGACTGATGTTCAGCAGCAGCAAGAACAGCAACAGCTTCAGCATCAAGTTCAACAGGTTCAGCAAGTTCCTGCTCCAGTACCTGCTCCTCACTTCCATCCTCAGGCACAGCCACAGCAACAGTTTCACCACCACCTCCACCAGCAGCAGCAGCAGGTGGCACAGACATACTACAACAATATGCCGATGACTAGGCAGGCACAGGGAAATGGGTTGACTCTAGCAGATGCTGCTGCTCTCATGCCTCAAAGACAGAGCATGCAAGTTGCAGGTGATGGTCCTATTAATTTATGTGTTACATGAACCGGGCAGAAGTAAGAAAATTACCAGAACATAGGACTACCATTTACTTATTACAGTCAAACGGCTGGTATTGTGAATATTTTTTATTGGAAAGTTTGTTGTAACAACAAGTGTAATGAGAATTCTTAAACAGGTAGAATCCTTGTTCATATCTTTTGAAAATTGTGGTCCTCATGTGACATTTCACCATTGATACTGAATTTTGATAATTGACAGCGTAGGTTTTTTGGGGGAGTTACGAAAAGAAGCATATTCAATTTATAACTGCTTCTGTTTGTGTCATGATACTGTATACTTTGTTTCTGGGTATTGTATGTTGTATAAATATTGATATATTTCCTAAAAATTACCTACATTGATTGCTATGCATTCGAGTAATGGGTTAAGGTAAGTACCAAGCTTGTGAATTTTGAATTTTCTGTAAGTTACACTTTCACACAATTTACATCATTTATCATCAGTCTCCACAAATGTGTAGATAGGGGTTCCACTGTACCTTGTGCTTTTTCTTGCAGTTGAAAATAATTCCACAGACCAGCATGCTCAGCTTGTAGCATATCAACCCACCAAAACTCCAGCGAGGTATATCAATAGATTAACACATTTACTAGAACATCAGCAGCAGCAACAACAACAACAACAGCAGCAGCACATGTTAAGTCACGTGCAAGCATCGAATAATAGTGCAATAACACTGCCACATGGTAGAAAGGTGAATACAGTTATTCATTTCTATAAATGTATAAGGCATGTTGTTGAAATATAAACATTTTCTTGATTTTCCAGGATGTAATTTTTAAGCATTTTCATAACTTAAAATTGCAGAAATGCACTTATTAATTTCACATTATTTGTCTGTCCACATGTAAAAATATGAGAACTGCTGAACAAATTTTTATAAAATTTGATATTGGGGAATTCTACAAGAGCTTGTCTTTGCATTGCAATTTTTGTGCATGAAAGTGGCAGTGAGAATCCCCAGACCAGTTCGGTTACCTGATGAGTACCCACATTGGAAATCCACAGTCATCTGTGTAAATTTGGGTAATCCTCCGTAATGCCATTATCCTGCCAGGCAACTCTGATATTATTGGTACCATTTGAAAAGTTCATATTCTGGCAAACACATCAGAACTGTTGTGCTGTGTGTACATTTCCTAACTTTCCAGTGACCTATCCACCAATTATACCGAGTTCTCACCGAGACAGTTGTGCATCATAAGAACAAAGTTGTGTGGTGCTCCATTGTGTTGTAAGTATGGTTTATTGAAATAAGCCTGATGTTGAAGGTTGAGCTTGACAGATGTTGAAGATGGTTATCTTCTGGGTTGTTGCTGCTCGTAGTCTGATAGAAGTACCAGACTACGTGGCACAACAACCAAGAAGGTGGCCATCTTCAGACTCATCGCCATGAAAACCTCAAATTCTACATTTGACAGATGTTCTCAACATTTCAAGATAGTACTGTCCTATTTAGTTTTATTAAATAAATAAGATATCTGAGGTTGATTTTGCTACTCACATTGTTCTATTTGGTTGCAGCTTGCATCCCTTTATGTGGTGCATCCAGGTTGGATCTAACAATTTTCATTCAATTTTGCATTCTGTACATTGCAGTGTGTTAAAGCTCTGATATTTTTGCTGCCTTGTTTGATGAACTTCCCCCTCATTTCAGTTTTAAGTACTGCTTTATAAGTCATCTTTCATACTGTAATCATGGTTTCTAACTAAATTTTATGAATAAGTCATGTACAGAAATACTATTTACGTACATGTGTACAACTTCATCTACAACTGTATAATAACTTCTTCAGTATTAAATTCATACCACACCAATTGAAATACAACTATAGAAACAATCCATATTTTAATTTTTTGTTGAATCATATGCAGAATGAATGTAGAAGATTGCTGAGTCAAAAAGTATGACTTTTTATTCCCATTAGTTACCTGATATCTATTTTTCAAGCAGACATAATGGTTTTGTATCCTTCGACAAATATTATTAGTATGATCTACGGTACACTTAGCATGGGAGGGACAGAAATACATTTACTCTAAAACTTGAAGAAAAGACACAGCTTCAGAGAGACAGTGCCTATGTAGGTGGCAGGATAATGTAAATGATGTAATAAAAGTTTATCTTAAAGAAATAGAATATGAGGATGTGGACTGGATTTATCTTACTCAGGATAAGGAATAGTGGTAGACTTCCGTGAACATGGTAATGAACCTAGGGTGCTATAGAAGGTAGAGAACTCCTTGATTATAGCTCAAGGTCTATGCTCTATGGAGTTAGTATGTCATTAACTGTTGGAAGCTGAAGCTCATAAAAATAACATACATTCACTTCCTGCCATGAAGAAACCACAACTTTTCCATTGGTCCTACAAATATGTGTTGATGTTGTTTAGGGAAGTAATATCTGTTTACTCTGGGAATCACATGAAACCCATAAATGCACTTTGTGGGAACGATGCAGAATTATTATTGTTAAAGTAGGTGGCATATATAGTTACCAGTTTATTTTAAAGGGTTAATATTTGTGGTTGGTGTTTGAAGCATTGAGAATTTTCAATAAAATGGTTATGGAAGTTTATTCAGGCCTTAAAGTTCTAGGGTCAGTTGGTAAATAAAACTTATATTTATATTTTATCACTTGTTTTATAGTAAGGGCCCTCCGTGCATTATTTTATCAAAATTAAGCAAAAGTGGCTAGAAACTGAAAGTCTGTAGAAGACAAAATCAGTTTTGAAGAATATTTGTAAGTGTTAAATATTTTCCTTCAACCGTGTATTTATGGTTGCTAATGCTAATCATCTGTTAAAGGTGTCTGTGGAGGATTGGCAATGCATGCAGGAACACCAGCAGCAGATGGCAGCCGCTGCTGTGGCAGCTAATCAGAATGAGAGGTCAGGAGTCATCACTTTAACTAGGCAAGAGACAGATGTTTCTCCTATGATGACTAACGTAATGCAGCAGCACAGGTATGTTGAAAATTTGATGTTTAAAATAATGTTTTCACATTGTATATGATTATAGATCTATCTAATGTGAGCATGTGACATCAGTTTCACACTATTGAATAGTGTTCTTTTGTAATTTCTTTCTGCTCCTGGCCTTTATTATCTTTTCTTCCTGTTTTCTCTTTTTTTCTTTATGGAATGATAAAAATTTACCATTATTATTGTAATTAATTTATGAACTTGTCATAAAATACAGTGGTATCCTATATTTACACTTAAGGGGTTGATGGAAAATTGTGTAAATTGTTAGAAAGTGTAAATGACAGGAAATACAAAAATCATACTTTACTCCACCTTTGCAGGAACAAAAGCCATTGAAATTGTTAAAAGGTTAGTAGGACTATATACATTCTGGTAATTTAAATATGAGGTTTTACTATATTTTTATCAGATATGCATTTAGAATAATAAGTGAGGGTGAATGTACTGAACTAAAGAGCTTTATACACCCTACTAGATTATTATTTATTTTTTCCAGCCCCCCCCCCCCCCCCCCCCCACGTATTCAGTAACTAATAGGTTTGAGGTACAGAGAAGGACTACTGTTTATTTATTTCTGTGTTACATTTCTTCATCTGATGTTGCAGTGGTAGTGGAATCTATGAAGACAATTTTGTGCTCCTTAGATATGTAGAAAGTGTTCATTTGATACAGGCCATTGCAAGTTCAGCGCCAAGAGTATGCTGGCCCCAGAAGAAATTTTGGAAAGGCTCGAATAAGAACACAGAATGCTCTGGTGACAAACAATACAATTCAAGCCATTGCATCCCCAACTGTGGATCATCATCATCATAATCTCCTGCAGCAACATGAGTAAGCATTGCTATAATTATACATTCTGTTTTAATTCAAATTATATTTGTCAGTGTACCTTTTAAGAGTGTTGTAGAAAGATATTAAAACATTTTGGCTTTCTTTTAGTTTATTAAATACTCAGTGTTAGTTGTGATTAAACAAAGTATTTTAGATTTGTGATTTAACAGTGCAAGATTTCTTTACATGAAATTTAGAATGATTTTACTCTTTGAATAAAATAGTGTTGCTGGTATGTTAAGTTAAAATGTTCATGGGCATGGGTTAATCATGTCTTGTGCCCTTCATATTTTTTTAACATTATATTTATTGTGGTATAATTCTAGCGGTAAGTTGTAATAATGGCAAGGAGTTGAATTATTTCGTTCATCTGATTGAGTATAGATTTATATTAATTGAATTTCTTAACATGATAAATTAAACAACTTTAATGAAACCTCAGTAATTATGTGTTGATATTCTTAAAAGTAGTTTATTTTCATAATACCAAAGATTAATATATGGAAATTTGTTTTTGTATGTAACTCTTCGGTTTTCACTTGAGGGAGGGAGAAAGAGAACAGTTTCTATACATAGCCCTGAGGAGAAAATTATTGACAGACGTTTTATTAATAACATGATTTACAAAACAGGGAGTATCATGGTTTTTGTCCTTTATCATGTATTATTATGATGATGATTAAGTTTATTTTCATGCTTATGTAAACTGAATTGTGGTTAGCTTTTATTAATTGACAAATAATAGATTTGAATTTAAAATAAGAGAACATCAGGATCAATTAGAGATGGAAAATTATAAAAAAACATTTTGAAATTATGTGCATCTTTGTGTTTCAGGTGTTGAAAGTAGATAAAAATGATAATTGTAAAATGCGAATGTGGAGTGTAAATTTGTTTTGCTGTTTTGCAATTACAGTAATGTGATATCTGTGGGGGATCAGATGGCCAATGTTCAGTCTCAGCACGCTTCAGAAGATGTTCTTCAACAGCAGCAGCAGCAACAGCAACAGCAACAAACTGGTAGCAGCACTCAAATACTGATTCTTCTACCAGATGGTAATCAGCAGCTGGTGAATTTGAATGTGCCACAAGGAAGCTGTTCTCTGAAGGAAATACTTGAACAGGTATAATGCATTTTATGGATACATGACCACAGTTTATACTGATATGAGTGAGGTATAGAATGTAAGAATATGTGAGTCGTGCAAATGTTTTTATTGAGCCATATATCTCCCACAACTTCGTTTTATATTTTGTGTTCATGTAGAGGAAGAATATACTCATTGCTTGCTTGTTTGTTTGTCATATATATATGATGCATGTGGTATATCTTTTGAATCGTGCATGTTATAAATTTTCAAGTTTGTTTTAAAATTATTAACATGATGTCCATGAAATTCACAGTATTTGCCTTCATGTATTGAGCCCTTAACCCTTCAGCATGGAGTGCCGAACATCGCTCGTCATGACGTAATCATCCCATGGCGTGGAGTGCCAAGCACTGCTCGCATAATGCGCGCTAAGATTTCTCCTTGTACGTAGCGACTGACCTTGTGGTTTATGTATTCTGGCTCCAGTAGCCGTGTAGAGAAAGAAGCTGGCTGTCGATTGATATATAACATGACTCTGACAGATCGATTTTACCAGTGTTTTTCGACTTTGAAATATAGATCGATTATTGAACTCAACTGCATTCAGTCTCTGCTCTGTGGCTCCCTCTATCGAAGACGAATGAAGTAATATAGTTACGGCTACGACAGCTGTGTACGACACATTGCAAGCTTTGCAACGGTATGTGATGTCAGCAAGCTTGGTATGAACGGACTTCTGTAGCACATATCTGCCGTCAGTCAGCCGCGATTATGGCTTCGAGTAGCAGACGTTTTTTGTCTCCTCAAGACATTGATAGAACTGTAGATGACCGAAGCATAGTGTGTTGTGAACATTTTGTTTAAAGTTTCACTTAAATTCATCAATTATTAGGGAAGTTGTGCCCATATAAGTAAAATGATGCACTTTCAAGCTCAAAATTAAATACCCAAGCACAGCACAGTATAGACTTTGGATTTAAATGCTCCCACGCTGAAGGGTTAATGTTCACAATATAAACCAGGGTTTCATAACCCGTAGGCTACATGCAGCCTGCCGTTGTGATTTGTACAGCTGACACATGTTTTTTAATACTGTCTCTCCCTTTGTAACAAAGAATACCTGATAATGGTACTAGAAATATGTGATATCAGAAAGCACAACATGTTAATATTGTGTGCTGCACTCCAGCTTAATGAAGAATGTAAAATCAAGAACTAAGACACATCTCAATGATGAACACTTGGAACGATGAATGTGAATCATTATATCAGAAATGAAATTTATACTGAAATATTAATCAAGCTAAATCAATGTAAAACATGTAAGTAATGACTGATTTTGTTAAAGAAATGTTGAGTATTAGGTGAATCTGTTTTTATAATAAGTTAGTTGCATTTTTAATAAATTTCCACAAAATTGTGGCCCACAAGTCGATAAGAAGGGGTGAATGTGGTCCTAGGTCTGAAAATGGTTGAAAACCTTCACATTGTATAGTAATTAGGAACATATGTACAGTGAAACCTCTATCCATCGTTCCCGGAACTATCGTTTTCCCGGATGCATCGTCCGTTTTGTTCGGTCCCGAATACATCCCATATAAAATAATGTTACATTTTCCCGCTTCTATCGTTCCTCGAACTATCGTTTTATCGCATCGATCGTTCAAAAATCTTAGTCCCGGCTCACAATTTTCCCGCAATGATCGTTTCTGAGAATTTAAAATGCTGGGTTTAGAGATAAATTAATACCGAAAGACGCATAATGTTTTTGGAATACACAGTAGCGGTAACCTGTTATGTCGCCCAACCAGCACATTCTTTTGGAATGAGGGTCAGGGGTGCAGGGGTGATAGTTGGAGTGAATGGCGGTGCTCATTGTCAGAAATTTTACGATTTTTAATTAGGGTGCACTCATATTTCATTCCAGCGATGCCAGATGGCATGTGCAGTGTGAATTTCTTCACAAATGCTTTTATTACAAGTACAAAGGAAAGGCTGGCGGCACTTTTCATTCTTCTGGTTCATCTCGTTTCCAGCGGTTCAGGTCTTCTACAGCTACGTTTCGTTGAGTTCGGCAGTAATAGTATTTCCATTCTTCCTGTTATTGTCCGCAAAGGGGGTTGGAGTGGTGAGGAAGAGGAAGACGACGAATGCGAGCCCGAAGCTTTGCCGAGTTTTGCCGAAGCACACGCTGCATTGGCAAAAGTGAAGTCGTTCTTTTATGCGCTTAATATTAGTGAACGTGACGAAGAAAACATTTTGAACGTGGAAAGTGCTCTGTTTGGTCTAAAACGTAAAGTTTCAACAAACCAGTTGTCCATTAAAGACTTTTTTTGGTAAAAAGAAGTAACTTTGAAAGAGAAACATTGTTTTTTTTAAATTTTTAATGCTTTCCCGCATCTATTGTTTTTATTTCCCACCCCCGCCGAAAACGATGCATCGAGGTTTCACTGTATAATGTAATTAGAAATAAAATATTAAAGAGAAGTAAGTGAACTGCACTAGAGGTGTGCACACACTTAACTGAAGTGATAATTCTTATTGAAAATGTGTTTTTTTGTTCAGGTTTTTAACAATCTAGCGACAACATGGCAGCTGGGTAAAATTTATCTTTAGGTTTTTTGGTGGTTGTAACTAATGAACCATTAGAGCAGATAGGTGAAATTTTGTTAGGAGATACCTACAAATTCTATTTAAAACAGGGTGATAATGTGGAACTTTTAGATTATATTTGCCAAATTTGTCATAGAATTTATGCTTGTGGAAATCATGCATTACTGTATAGTAATTCTCTCCAGTTTCTTGTCTTATCTAATGTGGTGAGAGTATATGTGTGTTTATAATTCAGGTTGGTTTACGTATGGATGGAAATGTAATAGTAAACAACTCGGAGACAACAGGCGAGGTTCCTTTGGAGCAAGCTGTTGTGACCTCAGTCAAAGCTGAGGAAATGCCAATAGAAAACCAGATACATCAACAACCAGACACCAAGCCAACTAGTGAAGAGATCTCTCAGGCAGGTGTAGCCTATAGTGAAATAACTATAAAAATGTCATTTGTTTATTTATTAAACTGCAGTTATGATAGACATTGTCAGTTGTTTTACATACATTTTACTTTGAAATGTGGTCTTCTGTGAAACAGTATGTTATACAGACATTCTGATGATATATGAAGATTGCATAGGTAACATTAATTCTAAAGAAGAATATTCAATCCTTTGAAGTACATATTATAGGAGCACTTCCTTAGATAGTTATGTGACGAGTTGGGAGCAGCACTACTTCTATGGCTATCCGGTCCGTATTCGGTCTATGGCCTCCTCAATTCTCCTCTTCCATTCTGTCCTCTGTTTGGTCCTTCTGTCCGAGGTAGAAGCAGCACTAGTTCCAGATAATATAGGATCCTAAATGGTCTCTGTATTCAAATTTTAAGTTAATGTTTTGTTGTAATATAAAATAGCATGGCAGCCAAATGAAGTCTACAGTTCTCCATTTGGTGCTAATAATGAATGGAGGTAGGAACTTGTTTACACAGACGTCATAAATATGCAAGCAAATTTTGTGTAAACAGTGTTTCTGTATTAAAAATTTCAAGCATGATGGTGGTGGAGAAACGTACAGTTATGTCTGGAAAATGCAGATACTTGAAATCTTGACAGCAGTAATGTGTTACACATTGTTCACAGTCTGAGGTATAATTGAAAGCATTATGTTTCAGGAGTTTTCTATCTTCCTGGGGCTTCTCTGATGATTTATTAATATACCATCCCAAAAATTAGAAAGTCCCTGGTTTGGTTTAAGCTGTTACCACTTATCTTAAAGTAAAAAGTCTGTCAGCATAATGATAGCCAATCATTGTAGACAGCAGCAGAACACCAACTCTTGAAATGTCATAGACTGAAAATGAAAACAGATGTCTAACATAATATTGATATAACAAATTGACCATTGCCACAACTTTCAGAGAACCATTAGTGAGAAACTATAGTTGCATATTTTATGCACTGAAGTAGGATATTGAGTTGTATAATTGTTAGTTTATAATTATGTCAGCACATTTAAGGTGAGTAGATGTAAATTCTTTCCAGAACTCGTTGCAGTCCTGAAATTTTATTGGTTATGTTCTCAGGAGAATGCTGTATCATCCAGTGTTGCCCTTGGACAACCAGAACAAAGCACTGCATGCTTACCAAACACTGGAGAAACCATGTAAGTTATTCATTGTTTCCTCTGTCTGTTATAGTTTATCCCATAATGTTTTTTGACAGATATGAAGTGTTTGAAGAGGGATGGTAGGTCAGATATTGCTGAAACTTGAAAATTGGACAATTTTTTTTTTTTCAACTGAAATAGTTTTTGTAAAAGTGATATAAGAGAAGACTTTTTCATGTTTATTGTTAACCCCTTAAGTGGGCTAAGCGCATAAACTTTGCCCCACTTAAGGGGTTAATAAAAAAAGAGCAGATGTAGCTCAGGCAGTATAGTGACTGACTGCGGTTCGATCCCTGACAGGGTCAGAGGATTTTTCCTCTAGCGTCTGTGTCCAGATTAGCTCTGGGGCCTACCCAGTCTCCTGTCCGATGGGTACTGGTGTCCTTTCCCAAGGCTAAAGTGTGGCCAGGACACGACACTGACCACTTGTTTTGTTTTGTGTGTACTTTGCACATCTATAAATAAATTTTTTTATATTGATTCAACATAAGGAAGTACTGCATGCACTCATTGGAACAGCCTGTGGTCTTTTTATCGACCACTGCTGCCTACTGGTACTGTCAGTTTTGCTTAGAATGTCCTGAAGGCTTGACCACACAGTGAGATAATTGCTACAGATTTATTTGTTGAATTTGTCTGTTATATTTGTTTATTGTTTTTGCATCAGTGACTTTAATTTGATAATGAGATTCGTGTTTTCACAACTAGTAGGAACATTACTGCCACGTGTGTATCTTAGTGGAAGGTGGTGGTGTTTATTTACTCCAAGTCTCTAGCATTATGGGATGAGGAATAGTTGCATGCTGTGCAAGACATTAAATACTTCTGAAATTTTTTATATGGTGTATGAATGCAATATTATATACTATCTGTGGAATGTGAAAGTCTTTGCATTGACTTTAACTCTGAGAATTTAAATTTTCAATCACCATTGCCATGGCACATTTATGGGTCTGATTGATTTGAAAACTTGGAGGGAAGAGGTCTATTGGATTTCTTGGATGTAGACATGAGGATCATATTACAAAAATCATAAAGAAGTAGGATGTAAGGATGGAGACTGAACTAACTTGGCTCAGAATAGGGACCATCTTTTGGTTATAAGGATGGATGCCGATCTTGTGATGACAAATGTGTTAATTTCCATCTTCATGGCCTGTTATATGGCATAATCTTGATCGTTTTATTTTAACATTGAACTTTATCATCAGTTTTATCGCCTGGCTCATTCACAGCCAGGCAGACAGTTAATTTTTAAGTAACAAGTTATGTTTCTGTTGCTTTTTATGTTAACCTCATCCCACTAGAAGATCCTTACACAGACTGACTTTGCTGATATTACATTTTAATGTACCATTCTAGCTCAACAGGGATGAACTCTGAGCAGATGATAATTTTTCTTTAATCACAGTACTGATACAGGATCCTTATATGATCTGTCATCAGTGTCATCGTTATATTTTTAGTTGCTCTAACACGAATTAAACGTAAAAAAAATATAGACACACAAAAGACAGGACAAATTCCTCTCTGTACAACTGTTAGCTTCTTAACAAGGACTCTGCTTCCTCCAGACATATACTGGGAAAAAGGATGTTCTTAAAAGTTGACTCTTGCTGTATCGTGTTCAAGAATGGGTGGCGGATAATATATATTATTTTTACTTTTTTATATTTATCCAGTATTGATAGTGGTGTAATGCATATTCTAGTGTAATGGTTATAATAGAAAAGGCAAGAAGAGCTGAGAATACTTTGAAGCAGCAAGAGTAAGTAATTGTACATGTTCTTTTTATCCTTAATACTATCATTCCTGTTGTTCTCTTAGCTTTCCCACTGAATTTGTCACAATTATTATCCAGTTATATTTGCATATTTATGTTTGTAGTCTTGTTGTTGTGATATGCTTCTACATTCTGCTGAATCAGGTATGGGTAAGGGTAATTGGTTATCATGAAACAGAAATCTGCACTACTTGCTGCTATCTGTCATATAACAACTCAGGAATGGCTGAACAGATTTTCATAAAATTTGGTATGGATCTTATGCTATAGGGGGCTACTCCAAACATGCACTTTTTAAATTTCTGCTGTCATCAATACCAATGTGACAATGTGAGAACTTGAGGTGGGAGGATGATTCTCCCTGGTGATGTAATTGCCAATGATCTTCTGCAATGACATCATTCTTGATAGCATTATTGCCCGTGATGTCTGTATGCATGTTCCACTTTGAGGAAGGCCAAATAGATTTTTATGAAATTTGGTATGGAGGTTATGCAGTTGGAGTCTGCTAAAACTCATACTTTTTAATTCCCTACAATCAGTAGTACCAACATGACAGATGCTCAGACTTTTGGGAGGATGATCCTCTTCAGTGAAATCATTGCCCATGATGACATCATCACAGGTGACATCAGCATCCAACCAGGCAGGCACCATAATCCCTACCCATGCAAATATCACTGACTTCTGGCAGCCATGTTACTTGTGCCATTTGCAAAGATTAAAGGTCAGTTTAAATGGTTATTTGAATACTAGGCTAGTATGCTAACCATTATGGGCATATTCTGTCTGTCACTCCCTTTGTCTGAAGAGGTTGTGCTGCCATCTCTTGGAGGCTATGTGAAGTATTCATGCTACCGTGGAAAAGGGAAGCTTTACACCAAAGAGATACAGCATCCAGTACAACTTGAGGCACAACGTGTAACACAAGACACATTTGAGAACTCTGTTAATCTGACAGTCTGGACCAAAGAGATGCAACAGCCAGCACTGGTGCAATTTTTTTACAACTTAATGTAACAGGGTGTGCCATGTCTGTCGCATTCTGCTTGCAATGTTGCAGGCATGAGAACCAGTGACAACAAAAAGACTAGTGTGAAATGGATGCATACTATGGGAAACTTGCATTTATTTCTGTAGTTTGCATCCTAATTTTATATAAATGGCCCAGCATATTTGCATAGTTTATGGAATGATTTCTTGATCATGCAGTACATTTCATTAAATTTATTGAGATATGTAGATAAATCTTGTGAAACTGCAAATGTGCTGTAGGTTAACACCTTTCTAAAATATAAGGATACACCCAGTGTTTCGTTTTGCTTCTAACACCATAATTATTCACAGCAGCCATAGATAACTACATGACATCCTCATTTTAGGAATACATTACACACACTAATTGCAAACATGTGTCATTGGTGAAGACTCGTGTGTCTGTTGTGTTGCTTTATCTCTGCCAATGTCATGCCACATGTTGTGTGTCTTTGGTGTAGATCTTGGACCCATATGAACTAATTTATATCATGCCCATAGAATGTGGCAAGAAGAATGCCTTGAAAGTAGTGTTTTATGGAGAGTACATTTTTCCAATCTCATTTGGTTTTAGACAATGCTGTGTAAACTAGCATAGTATGACCCATCATAGTTAACAGGAATGAACTGTAACCATCCTAACACACATACTCGCTGTTTCTTTATTGTAGCCACGGGTCAAACCCAGTGCCTGGCACTCGTGCGGTTACAACTTTGAATACTTCTGATGAGTGTGGAAGGGATATAAGGAAATTCTGATAATGGGTGTGGGTTTTGTCGGTGAGCAAGGGCCTCCAATTCTCAGAGAATATACTAGGAAGGCAGTGGTGGGGTTGATGTTTTCGCGAAGGATGCGAAATCTCTTGCCTTGAGCAACTAAAGACGACACTGTGGTGATCTTAGAGATGTTCACTTTTATTGCCGCTTGAGACACTGATGCACAACCAATTACACTTATTGCAAGGCAGCACGATGTTTTGGCTGTTTGTCTTTGTATATAAAATTTAAAGTACGAGCAGAACGTGTCTGCACGACTTGAAGAACGAAACTTGAGAGAGCCCGCAACAACACAATCGCTCTATAAATACCCCCGCAACTCGTAACTGTTCTTAAATTTTGAATTGAATACGGCAATCCGATTCGTCCCTCCAAAATCACCCCATAACAGCAGGAACGCGCCTAAAAGCCATATTCAAATTTCATTGGTCAGTTGCAGTGAGGTGAAGGTTGTAGAGCAACCATCATTCCACATCTGGAAAGGTTTAAGTACTCACTTTGTAAACAACTTTTAAGATTGAGAAATCTTTGTTTAATTCTTGTTCCCTCTAGACGGAATGTCGGGAGGAGAGACATTCAAGCGACTGAGTGTTGCCACTCTCTTCCAATTTAGTACATTTAACAATGCTAAAAATTAATAAAATCACTCAAATTTGGATGAAGTAAGGCGTACCAAATATCATCTAATCACACCTCCTTTGTTTATATCCAGATTAATATGCTAAAGCCTGGTTTTCTCCTCATCTCAAGTTTCAGCCCGTTGGGAATCAAACTATGAACTTGGACTGGCACAGAACCTCTTTTGTGTTGAATGGGAATACAATTTATTGAAGCATTATCTTTGCAAATCAAATTGAAAGTACAAAATTTATAAAATTTATTTTACAAACTAAATTAAGTATGAAAACATCTTCATGGTGACTGAAGCCACATTCCTGTCAAATGCACCTGCACAGAACTGACTGCCTGACTTCAGACTCCTGCCAAATACAGACTCTACCAGACCTCCCAATGCCTCATTTTTATTTCTTGCTAACAGTGTCACCATTGTCAGAACTTAATCTCAGTTGTTTATATGTTTGTTTCCCCCCCCCCCCCCCCATCACATGTTCAGTGCACTTGTACAGTCAAGTGCAACAGACATTGGCTGTTAAGTCAGGAATAGACTAGAAAGAGGAGTATCGCAGTAGAAAAGAGTGAGGAGAGCCAAAAAGATATGTAGGTCTGGGAAAGAAATATAAGCGAAAGGATGGAATGAGGTAAAGACAGGTGGGGATAATGGAAAGAAAGAATAGAGAGTAATGATGGTAGGACCAACATGGGAGAATAATAGGGGAGAAATAAGGAAATGAAAAGAAGAGAATGCGCAGCTAAGAAATCATTGGCAGTTGAATTTAAACAGGCTCTTACACTTGTATTCTCATATATAACTCAGTTCACCTCTTTTCTAATGAAGCTGTAAGAAATATAAAACTGTTGGTTTAATTTGAGTAGTGTAAAAGTCATTATAAACCTGGAGTTTATTTGCCAAAGTGAATGGAAATTGTTATACTTTACCAAGATTCAAGTTCAGAACCACCACGTTTGATAAATTACTTGAAGTACAATATATAGATGGTAGGAGTTTTCCTGTACATAGAAATTTTTTTATATGCTTTCAAAGGGCTTTTCTGTTGTACATTGTAACACATATTTATGTTATTTTGTAGATGTGTGTACTGCATTTTTATGAGGATTATTTGTTCATTCATTCTTATTTTGTAAATGGCTTTGGCAGCTTATATACTGTAATATGAACAACTGAAATTAAGTAAAGAACTCATAGTGTAAGAATGTTATATCCATATGCACTTTGGTGCATTTGCAATGAAAAGTTGCAGAAACATGTGTTTGGACTTCCTTGTGTGTCTACAAGTGAAAATTTTAGAGGCGGTGAATGGTTATTCATGAAATGTTATAATGGGGAGTGTACTAAACTTTGTTGGTACTTTACAGTTTTGATTAAAATTGGACATCAGTAATGAACAATTCGTATGAAAACCTATGTGCATTTCTCTACACATTAGGAAATCTGTTCAGTGCTTCTGAATATTCTAAATTGTTATGCCTTTTTAATATGGTTATCACTATTTCCAGTCCTCCAGCCCAGGTCAGCAAAAGTCAAATACGTAATTTAGGACAAAAGTGGGAAAGCATGTTGGAGTAAACCACCTAATTGTACTGACAGAACAGTTTCTTAACTACATACTATATTGTACCCTTCCTCCTGTTCTGAAAATACCATCTTGTGCTGCATGGCAAGAGGAAACTTATAGTTCAATTTAAAAGTAATTATGCTTGTACCCATATCAGTGTTGCCAACAATGTCATTCGTTTGTTAAAAGTAATAATAGTACATAAATACACATTGTCTGCAAGAGTAGTTTGAAATGTGAAGTTTTTGTCAGTTTTAAAGTGTGTAATGGTGGTGGTGGTGGTGACAATGCAGATATTTGAAATTGTTTTAAATTTGCTCTTAATGTAGGTAGATTTGAAGTAACTATCATAATTTGCCATCTTTTATTATCAGCAATTTAACAACAGAAAATGTCAGTGTTGGTCTTGATTGTTAATCCATGTTGACTTTAGTTCTGAAGATGTCGGCACTGTTTCTTGGAAACGTTAGTATCTGCTTACAGGGGCACATTCCAGACTGACATTGACCTCTTATCTACCATGAGAGTAACAAATCTCAACTGAATCAGTTTTCCATAATGAAAAATAGCATTTTAACATACTATTTTGCTTTTTGGCAGCACTGAAGAAATGGGTTCTTTTTAAAGGTGTGGGTATGTATTGTTTTAAAGGAATAGTACAAATTTAACAATTTTATTTACTAACCTCAAAATTTTTTGGGAATGAACATGGTAATTAGGCTTCTTAGGCAAGTTTTTGGTCAACTCTGAAATTTAAAAAAATTATACGCGCCGGCCGTGTATTTCATATTCGGCGCGCTTTTCGCGTACTGTGTGTCTAATTTTTAATATTTCGTGAAGGTAATATGGCGGTCTGTGTTTGGTGTTAATGCAGTATCGTGACATACTTTTATTTATTTACAGAGCCATTAAAACGGAGGAGCCTCAAGATATTAAGCCAGTTATTAAAGAGGTAAGTTTTAACACATACAGTCGTTGAGTAGTTGATTGAAAAGTGTTATTTCTGAACGTACTTTGTTCTCGGAACGTTACGGTGACATGGGAACCGATATCGAGACACCAGCCGATATTGAGTTTATGCAGAAGTATGTATAAGGTCGGTATCTGAGTATGTGTTTGAGATACCATGTTTTGCCTCAAATAGCGTAATATTTATAAAATTGTTTACCCACCTTTGGTAAGCTTACAATCAAGTTGGGGGGGGGGGAGAATTTTAATTGTAGGTATAACCAACTTGGGGCCGTGACCGTCGTCATTAACGGAAGATAAATGTATTTTTTATTGCTGTAATGCACAGTACGAATGGATCCTCGAGTAAGTTTCTGATTTTATAGAAACAATTGCATATGTCCAAATTACAAACCAGCCGTTACCTTGCCAGCATTCCTTTTTATGAATTACATTATTGAGTAATGTGACCGCCCTTGGAATCTGGATTTCCCGAGACTACATCGATCAGAACATTGCCTAAAAGGGGTGATGTAAATATGTTTGGTATCGTGGCAAAGTGACTATGGAGCATATATTTACATTTTAGTGTAAGTGGTTTGTATGATCAAATCATTTTGTGTGGTTTGGAGTAATATCCAGATTGTATAAAACATTTTTAGGAAATACTGAAGAGAATGGATTGTTTCAATTGTCTTTATGAGAGCATCAAGGTAGAATGAACACTTTAAACTTCATTGTAGTATCAAAACATGTGCATCTGTACAGAGCTTTTATAGATGGATGAACGTTAATTGCTTTAAGAATGAGAGTACTTTGTAAAAACAGTACTTTTTGTGTGGAGCATATTAGGAAAACTGTTCAGTTATTCATTAAAATTTAAATTAGTAACACTGCTGCCTGTAAGACTTAATTCCAGAAGACTATAAAGTGAAGTAGTATAGCCAAGGTTGGTTTAAAATTATAAGAAATTCAAATTCTAACAACATATCATGCTTTTGAAGGTTTATTTGAATATTTACAGCTTTAAAAATGTTAAATTATAATACTTGTTACTTATATCATGTTTTTAATAACCCTTTGAAGGCAAAGCTCATCTTCATAATTATACATCCAAACCCTGTTTGCGCATTACACCTTATCTACTGCCAGTGTTGGCATTAAAGTGGGCATGGCAGGAAATTGGACCCCCATCACCTCAGAATATCACCAACACATACCTGAATCGTGTGTTTATCTCGTAAAAGCAAGAAACGGTGTGCAGCTTATTGTGGGCAACATTTCCATTTTCAAATTGTTGACCCTCCAGCTAGCAGGTTCATCTACATGAACTGCATGGGTTTGGAATGTTGTTGTTTACATCATTTACCTTAGGTCATGACCCAACTCCTCTCCTAGTTAATGTAAGTGGTTTCTGACTTGAGTAGGTTGTAGTTGTACTTGTAGAATTGTTGCTGTGTGATGTTTGTACACCTAAATATTCCAGACAGTTGTCTGTGGAAACAGAATAGCATAGTACTGTATCCTTGTTTATAATGCTTAATGATACATTTGTATCACCACGTGTTTGGTGATGGCTGGTAGCAGGGATGGTACTTTGCCAGTTGATTCTCTTTGAAGTTGTGTCTGTCTGAATGTGTGTGTGTGTGTGGAAGGGAGAAAGCACAAACATGCGCAAAATTTGAAACTTTATTTAAGGAAGCACAGATTATCTGAAGAAATTTGTAGTAGTTCTAAAGTTTTTGGTATATTTTTATTGACAGGAACCAAGGTTAGTGCCTGGGAAGCTTGCAGTGTGTCATTTCTGTGGATACACATCATTAGATTTCTTTCGCTGCCAGCGGTGTAGAAGAAAACTGCCAGAAAACTGCAAATCTATACCTGTTCCAGACGGACTTAAAAAGAAATCTGTTAAAGAAGGGAGCATTTCTGAGGTACAGTTAATTTCTCCTTTAATAGTCATTAATCTGATGTGGGTCTAAAGGTTTGTGATAGCAGTTTAGAATTGTTATGGCATTCTTTATCTTAAAAATCTGTACTCCTCCCCCAGTATTGTCAGGGTGATTAAGTCGAGAAGAATGAGATGGGCTGGGCATGTAGCACGCATAGATGGGACAAGAGGTGTGCACCGGGTACTGGTTTGGAAACCTGAGGGGAAGAGACCGCTAGGGAGACCTAGATGTAGATGGGAGGATAATCTCAGGCGGGATCTATGGGAGATAGGAGTCGAAGGAGACTGGATTTTATTGGCCCAGGACAGGGTCCGGTGGAGGGCTTTGGTTAATTCGGTGATGAACCTTCGGGTTTGGTAAGCCGTCTAGTTAGTTAGTTATATCAAATAATTTTTAAACTGCCTTTGGAAGTAATCAAATGAATAAACTGCTCCTGAAAGTAAATAGAGTCAAGAGTTTCCACTTCTGCCTAGTATTTCAGAGGTCCCAGGTTTAGATTTCTAGTTCTTGTGGTTTGCCACAGAATCTCGACGCATGTGCCAGAATAGTACCTTAAATTAGACCACCACCACTTCCGTTCATATCTTTTCCAGTTTATTATTATCGGATAATCCTGTCATTCGATGCTATATATTTAGAGTCTCTGACAAGTATGGTAGTAAACACTGTAAACACATGTGACTCTTCTGCAGAGCACTTGATACATTAGGCAACTCATTGATGTTACAAGTGAACCTTGAGGAAATGGAAGATTTAATACAAAATATTTTGAAATATATGAAGAAGAAAAAAACATATTTCATCTGAAGTCAGATTTCTTTTTCACGAAATTGGTATAATTGAAGTAAGTGCTGCTTATTTGCAGAACAAACTGTTTCATAGTACACATTTTTTTCAGCTCTTCTTAATTGTACATTTATTCAAGTGCTGTATTTATACACCATATCTTTTTTATTACCATGTGAGGAACGAAGTTCAATAAATAGATATGTGGATATTATATTAATTAAACACCACACAGAGAATAACATTAAAGTTGAGTATGTGTTTTTACCACAGATGTAACCAATACAGCATTTAGTTATGTAATTAAATTGTCTTGTGTGTACTTTTCAGAAATATTTTTCTAAAACATCTCTAAAAGTCGATAGTGCAGAGGTGCCAAAAGGCAGAGGCAAAGGTCGTCCTGGTAAAAGAACCAAAAGCAAACTGGTTGAGGAACCTGGTAAGCTACAACAGACTATCTTAAATTGACTGAAGTCTGTAACTAGCTCAATTTCTGAGCTTTGTGATTTTGAAGTGCTAAGGTAACAGTTTGTATCTAATGTCCCAAAAAATAATTAAACCTATTATCTACTTAATGATGCACTGGATGCCAAATTTTAGAGGCTTTATCGTTCTTTATGTGTTAGATTGCAACATGCAGGCGTACAAGATAACGTACCACATACAAGGCTACACAGTGAAACAATCTAGATGAACAAGATTGACAATATCACCACTGTAAAGTAAAGTAAAGTTTGTCCCACTGTACGCCATGTAGGCGTTTGGGGTGAGTGGAGGTATAGCTCCTCTCTTCCTTGACCTCGGCACTAGATGGGGGTGAGTAGTCAGCATCACGCCCCGGCCGGCTTTACCCCCGGGAAAGGACCCCGGTACCCATTGTAGAGGAGGCTGGGTGGGCCCCAGAGCCGGTCTGGACGCAGAGGCTAGAGGAAAAATCCTCTGCCCCCGTCGGGGATCAAACCCCGGTCGTCCAGCCCGTAGCTAGTCACTATACTGACTGAGCTATCCCGGCTCATATATCACCACTGTAGCACCTCAAATATCAGATAGGCGTGGCTCTTAATTTCATGCTGTGAATGTTTCATGCCTTCCATTTGAGTTTTACTGCTCTTAATTTCTTTGGTTTTATTATTTTTCTGCAGTTTGTTTGACTTTGTCTTCGGATGACGAAGAGAATACACAATCAGATTTGGATTCAACAGCGGCTGGTGAGAGGTTACTGAATAATGGTCAGCGATTATCTACTGATGGCATCCCATATACTGCCCCTGATCCAGAGGTGACCTCATCTGCTATGGGCAAAGAGCCTATTATTCCTGAGGAAGATGACACGGGGTCAGATACAGGAGAGAATCAACACTCTCAGGGTGTCAGAGGTTGGTGTTAAAAGATATTATCCACAAGCAAGTGAAGACTGTCCTTTATTTTTCTCACTTCTACTGAAATTTGTTGAATGTTTGAGTATTAGCTTCAGCTACTATTTACAATGTCTGTTAATATTGAGCTACAATTTTTGAGCAGGGTTCTGTGTCCATTTGGGATTTCTGTTGGGCAAAGTGACCACTGCTCTGAGTCCTTCGGTTTCCCGTATCATTCCACCAGTGATCCATATTTACTCATGTATTATCTAGGGGATGAACAATGGTCCTGTAAACGTCCATATTTTTACAAAGACATTGTCACACGTCTTGACAACAATAATGATGATAAATTTTGTTTTCAGGCTGAATATAATATCAAAATAAAAAAAATAAAAGGTACTGCTTTCGAAGTTCATTTTCACGCTATAATTTTTCAAAAACCATTATGCTTTGGCTGTGTGTTCATTGTGTATTATTAAACATAACATGAAATGAGGGTATGTTGCCAGTAAGAGATCATACTACATGCAGAAGCACAGAAAGATGATGTTTTAATGCTTGTGACAAGTGGATTTGATTCATTATTATATAATTGCATTGCACACTACACAATGTTTGAGATACATTCAAAGTATGTATTTTTAGAGTTAAATTGACTTCCATCTTCATGTGACTGTCATTTTATGTATATTTTCTGCCTTTTGTTATGATTGTGTAGATTAATTCATACAGGGTGGTTCACAGAATGTCATACCATTTAATTATCACATTAATACTATAATATTGTAGTATCGATGTTCCAACTGTGCGAGTGAATGCTGTAGTTTGAGGAAATTTGATAGATGGCATCACAAGTCGGAATTGGCCATAGCTGTAAGCGCACACACACCAATCTGTGAAATGGCGGACAATGGGCGGTTGACTGTTGAGCAAAAGGTGGAAGTTGTGTTGTTTTTCGCGGAAACAAAGAGTGTGGTAGAGACTCAGGGACGTTTTCGTGCTCAGTTTGGTAAAAGGTGGGCTCCTTGCAAACACAATTTACAGACTTTTCCAACAATTTGAAATTAATGGTTCTGTGTTGGAGGAAAAGCGACAGCGCCCCGCTAGTGTCTGTACGCCCAAAAACATTGAAGCGGTGCACGTGGCTTTGACTCGAAGTCCCGGCAAATCAACAAGGAGGGCTTATGCTGAGTTGGGAATCTCTCGTCGGTCACTTCAAAAGAATTCTGCATTCAGATCTTCACTTGTTCCCGTACAAAATGACCGTAATGCATAAACTTACAGCGAGAGATAAGGAGCGGAGGCTAGAGTTTGCATTGTGGGCAATGGAGGAAGAGAGCGGTCATATTGAACACGTTATTCATTAGGAACAATTTTCCAGGCTATAGTGACTAATTTTATACCAGTTTTGTACTACTTTTATAAAAATAAAAATGTGTTATATGTAAAACAAATGGTATGACATTTCGTGCGACACCCTGTATATCAAGCATAATATGATGTAACAGAAAGCTGCTTGCAAGGATGAGCTCAATAAACTGGAGCACTTGTGATTATATATGTATACTCCCAATAAATTTATTACTTGGATCTGTACTGTCTAATGCAGAGGTGGGGAACCTGCAGCCTTAAGGCTATATGTGGCATTCTAGGTCCTTAAGTGCGGCCTTTTGACTGAATCCAGATTTTACAGAACAGATTCTTTTATTTTTATTAATACATTTTTCAAGACGCCCTTAAGGTCACAAATGACGGATACCCATCTAGAGGATCAACTGAAACTGCGGACCTCCATGCTGCAACCAAACATTCAAATTCTTTCCAACAAAAAACAGACACAACAAAGTCATTAAAATATTAGTTAACTTTAATATTAACAAGTAGTTTTTATTTTTTGAAATTATTAAGTACATAGTAGTTAGATTTTTACAAAATAATGTACATTTTTAAGTATATCTAATTGAAGTTTCTTGACTGCGGCCTTATTTGATTACAGCTAAATTAATGTGACGTTCCAACATGAAAAGGTTCCCCACCCCTGGTCTATTGCATTAAGTTGTGGTTTTACAGTGCATAGTATTTGTGTGTTGCTTGTTCGGTGGCATTTTTTCCTTTTATGAGGACTATTATGAAGTTTAAAATTGTAGGTGGAGGAAGAGAATTGGACATGGATGGTATTCTGGATGGTACAATCCCCGGCTCTTACACTCTACTGCAGTGCCGGACTGTTAGAATAGGATCCTACAAAGTGGTCCCTAAGGACCGTGTACTGCTTTCTTCAGTAGGCATTAGAATAGCAGTCCCAGCCATTGAAGATGGTAAGTGTGTGAGAATTATATTTGAGTTGGAACTGCCCTGCTGTATGGTGTTGCATTATCATGAAGCATGATTACACCATTTTCTTGCTTATGGATTTGATGTGTTACTATTTTCACGCAGAAAATGAATTACAGTTCTTGTTTGTATATTTGTCCATCAGTCCAGCCGTGTTGCCAATTTCGTTTGCGTGTCTTGTGTTTATGTGCAGACCTAGTTCACTCTTCTTGCTGTTCAAACAAGTATTCATGCTATTTGTATCCCCCTCACCTGTTGTTGATAAAATACACTTGTGAACATTTCTTCTTCTTCTTCTTCTTCTTCTTCTTGTAGCGTTATAACCCTATGTGGGTCTTGGCTTGTTCAACGAGTTTTAAGTAAAGCGTCCCACTAATGCCATGTAGGCGCATTGGGGGAGTGGAGGAATAGCTCCTACTCTTTCTTGACCTCGGCACTAGATGGGGGTGAGTGGTCGGCATCACGCCCCAGCCGGCTTTACCCCCGGGAAAGGACCCCGGTACCCATTGTAGAGGAGGCTGGGTGGGCCCCAGAGCCGGTCTGGACGCAGAGGCTAGAGGAAAAATCCTCTGCCCCCGTCGGGGATCAAACCCCGGTCGTCCAGCCCGTAGCTAGTCACTATACTGACTGAGCTATCCCGGCTCACACTTGTGAACATTTACCACATGCTATTCCTGCATCTTACTTTTGGGACGTTTGTATATGTGTGTATTATGTTGAAAAATATTTTGAATTAAAGTTTTGGATCTTAGTTATATTTCTGAAGTTCATGGATATTGTAGGTTTACATTTATCATTCTGTTTTTCTCATCTTTGTGTTCTTTGTTGTGCTGTTTTTTGTTAAAATGTTAAGTTAAAAGCTACTACAGCATAAGTCTAGTCATGCTGCGAAGGTGGCATTAAATATTTAATTTGCAGCCATACTTCAGTTTTTTATTGTAAGGTTTGTGTCAGTCTAAAAGACAAATTATTATCGTTTGTGTATGAAGTGTCTTATTGTAGCAGAACTGCCACCGGGTATAAAACCATTTGCAGTTAATAATAAATAATAATAATAAAGGGTAAAATTATCCCTGTGCTTAATTAAGCACCATACCATGTTTTTAAGTAAACAGGTATATATGTGTTGTTTACCAAAAGTAGTCAGAAATAAATGTAGACATTAGTTATACAGTGAAACCTCGATGCATCGTTTTCGGTGGGGGTGGGAAATAAAAACGATTAATGCGGGAAAACGATAGATGCGGGAAAGCATTAAAAATTTAAAAAAAAACAATGTTTCTCTTTCAAAGTTACTTCTTTTTACCAAAAAAGTCTTTAATGGACAACTGGTTTGTCGAAACTTTACGTTTTAGACCAAACAGAGCACTTTCCACGTTCAAAATGTTTTCCTCGTCACGTTCACTAATATTAAGCGCATAAAAGAACGACTTCACTTTCGCCAATGCAGCGTGCGCTTCGGCAAAGCTTCGGGCTCGCGTTCGTCTTCTTCGTCTTCCTCACCACTCCAACCCCCTTTGCGGACAATAACAGGAAGAATGGAAATACTATTACTGCCGAACTAAACGAAACGTAGCTGTAGAAGACCTGAACCGCTGGAAACGAGATGAACCAGAAGAATGAAAAGTGCCGCCAGCCTTTCCTTTGTACTTGTAATAAAAACATTTGTGAAGAAATTCACACTGCACATGCCATCTGGCATCGCTGGAATGAAATATGAGTGCACCCTAATTAAAATCGTAAAATTTCTGACAATGGGCACCGCCATTCACTCCAACTATCACCCCTGCACCGCTGACCCCTCATTCCAAAAGAATCTGTGCTGGTTGGGCGACATAACAGGTTACCGCTACTGCGTATTCCAAAAACATTGTGCGTCTTTCGGTAATAATTTATCTCAAAACCCAGCATTTTAAATTCTCAGAAACGATCATTGCGGGAAAATTGTGGGCCGGGACTAAGATTTTTGAACGATCGATGCGATAAAACGATAGTTCGAGGAACGATAGAAGCGGGAAAATGTAACATTATTTTATATGGGATGTATTCGGGACCGAACAAAACGGACGATGCATCCGGGAAAACGATAGTTCCGGGAACGATGGATAGAGGTTTCACTGTATATATAATTAAGAGCCCTAAAACATGAGTTACATTTTCATTTGCAATATTGTGACATAGTCATGGATAAACTTGTATGATATATCATGATCTTTTTCATTTTAGAATCAAAGAGTGTGACACTGTCAGTGAACATAGATGAAATCAAGAAGGTTCTAATCCACTTTGGGCGGGGAATGCCAGTCTTATTTTTCTACATTGTTGCAACAGCTGCAGCAAGAGTAAGAACCGCGTTAAATATGGAATCCAAGCTTGGACCTTACTATGACCCAACCAGTCAAGGTAATTAAAACATGCACATACAAAAATATAAAAGTTTGATATTTTAAGGTAACTTATTTATTTTATATTGTCACTGAACAGTAGAAAGATCCAAACGCCCTACCGTGTCATGTCTTGTGACATATATGTGGAGCTGTATACTTGGAAGTATTTCTGTATTTGTAAGATTATTCTTTAAAATTAGAAGTTTAACAGGGAAATATTGATTCAAGATCTTTCCTAAACAGTTAATAATAATGTGGTGATCAAAGTATCCCTTGTGATTGTGGAACACTAATGTTGATAATCACAAAAAAAACTATTTTTGTAGGAGGATAATGGAAACAATATTTGCATTCACAAATATATGTAATCTTACAAATTTGTATTAGTATTTGTATTAGGCGTATTGGTCTGCTGTTGATCTGAATTTGGTATGAACTAAATTGTGTTAACAGTAAATTATTTACAGATTTTAATAAAATATAATTTTGGTATTTACAAAAGTCCTCGGTGAAATTGATAGAGACTACTTGAGAGTAAAGTGGGTGGAAAGAAGATTGTTTACCCAGAATTTGTAGAAGCAATCAAACTTTATTTTTTGACATTTCTTTCACAAGTTGGCACCTCCTACCCCTTACTGATTTGTTTATTCATTTATTTATGGTTCTGGATACATTGATTTCTTCTTGTAACCATTTGATGTGGCTGATTGCCCAAGAAGATTTTATTGAATATGAAACATTTTTAAAAAATATTTTTCTACAACCTCTGTTCATCACTCATGTGACGTGCTAACTTATTAACATCTTAAGTTATAGAATGATTGAGTCTTAAAGGTGTGGCACTTTTTGAAAACTCTAGCTATATATGTATCTTGACATGCTATAGTTGCGTGAAACCTGCCACATTTTATGGAATTTAGTATTGGGCTACTCTTTCCAAATGTCAGTTTAAAGATATTAGCCCATATTATAAATGCCTCTTGCAAGTATTAAATTTAGGCAAAGTTGAAGTTTTCAGGTAGGCATGATGTAACAGTCACACTAATGATATATGATACTCGTATTTTTAATACAGTTAACTATTTTCATTAAGTTTGTAAGAGCACATCAATGAACCTTATGCAATCTGTCAGCCAAAAAAGAAATTAGTATTCAGATAAACTATTTATTTTGTACAATTCAGTTTAGAGTGGTTTGTTTTAATTTGGAGAGGACATTGAACTTAGGAACTTGGATTATCTGTTTTTCAGATGAGACACAGCGAAGAATAACATTGCTTCCAGAGAGGTTACATGAGGATAATAAAGTAGCTTTAAAGAATATTTTTGGCTCGTTAACTAATGTGTTGGAAGAGTTGAGTAACAAGGAGGCAAATGATATTCTGGTCAGGGCCTCACCTAAAGAGGTAAGTTTGTTGCAGGTATTATTGGCAGGTTACTATGTTAAGGTCACAGATCACAGTCTTATATAGGAGAAACATGGCACTTGTCTGTAAGAGAAGTAAATACCTGTGACATGGGCAACTGATGTGTGCTTACATATCCCCCCAGTAACTCTTGTGGATTGTAGTTGTGATGCATTAGCTCTGAATCTGGTTTTAATGTTACACAGTACAAATCCTGCATTGCTGGGTTACAAATGAAGCACATGCTACATTTTAAGATAGACAGGAAAAAATAAAAGCAACTGGCAGTTTCTGAAATTTGAGGATCTGACAGTGATAAGTGCTGGCCACAGCGGCTGCACGATCTGAGGCGTGGGTCTCATGCGCTTGGACACTGTGATCATGGGTTCAAATCCCACTCAAGGCATGGACGTTTGTCCGTGGTTTGTGTTGTGCTGCCCTGTGTACAGGTAGAGGCCTTGTAAAACCCCCAAAAGGAGGCACCTAATGCTCTGTGAGGAGCAAAACTGTTATAAGAAGAAGACTGTGATAAGTATCAGGATGGCTGCCTTCCAGTAGTCTCGTAGATATTGGTTGACATTTAGAACAAGGCAAATACATCATACATTACATACATATATAAACACATTAATATTTATTGTTAATTTGTAGTCTACTTAATCTTGTTAACCAGTTATGCAGAAGTAATCTGCATTGACCAACTCTACTTAGTAAACACTAATGTACATCTGGCCCCTAGGATTATTTAATAAGTAGAAGACCGCATTAGTCACACATTATAATCAAGAATGTAATATAAGAACTTAGATATTAGATTCCACTTTTCCCTAATATTTTATAACCACCGGATGATAGCCTTTTAAGACTGAAATGTGTAGTGGTTTTTGTGTCTTGATTAAATATCTTAATACAGTTTGTCAACACAAACCATATTAAGATATTTAATTTAGGCTACTTATAATTGGTCATTTTCATTTTAGGAGAGCTTACTGCCTCCTCTGAAATGTTGGTGGTCAGTATCTACCATTGATACTAATTTATTAACACTGCCGACTGATAAGATTAATCCTGTATCCACGGCCTTTGTTTATTTATCTGTAAATGATTATGTGTGTGGTCAGTGCCGCCGTTGTGACTACTGCTTACCGTGGTCGGCATTGTGCAGCTGATATGAAAATGGAGTTAATGATAGGACAGTTCTGATTACTTACAAGTATGTTTTATGAACTTGGTTAAACTCATATATTTTCAGGTTCAGAATATGATGAAAAAAGCAATTGGTGTGTCTCCATTGAAATGCAAGGATGAAATTCAGACGTAAGTTTCTTTGACATTTTTTAGAAATAGAACAACTTTCAAGATGAAGTTTTATATGAAACATGTACAAAGTTTGAGGTTCTCACTGTGGTGAAGATGCCCATGTTCTGGTTTGTAACACCATGTAGAATTGTAGGTAGGTACAATTGTTTTGGAGAAATATATTACTTCCATCTAAATGGCTGAAGATGGAGGCAGTATGTTTCTCTAAAATGTTGGTATTTACCTACAATACCACATCGTGTTATAACCCAGAAAACTGGCATGGGTATACCAAGCAGTTTCTTTATTTTGTAATACTTGTGTTAAAATTTGGATGTTGAAGCAACTTACTGCTTCTCCATCTGCACCATTCTGTCAGCCTTTGCAGACCTCAGTGACATCAACATTTCATCTTACATTTTTTCTACTGTGTGGTCCACTTTTTTAAAACATGGCCATCAAAAATAAATTGAATATTCTAAATATAAAATGAGCCCCATTTGTGTTGACCTTGGGGGAATGTACTTTCATCGTTTGTAGAAGAGAAATGGGTTTAAAGGTTCCATGTTAATAAAAGCCACATTTATGATGAAATATGTCTGTCGTGTATCTTTATTGAGATGTTTTCAAGTCACATTTGGAAGAAAATAGGAGTTGGCGCCACAGTTTAAACTTGTGCCCTGCTTGTGAATTTTATTTTAACCTGTTTCTTGCTTACCCTCAGAATCTTGGTTTATCCACCACCACCTTCAAAGGGAGGAATTCCTATAAATACTGAAGACTATGCCTGCCTGGGTGAAGACCAGTTTCTTAATGATGTCATTATAGACTTTTATTTAAAGTGAGTATGTTGCTTCTTTCTAGTTTGCAACACAATACAGAATAATACAAAATAATTGGAACATATTTAGATGTATATGCCTTACTTATTTTACTGTTCAACACAAAACTCAAAGAAGTGCCTTGTACCTGAGTACTTCAGGTATATCTCCTTGCATATTTTATTTGTGGCATCTTATCACTACTGGCGCTGCAATTGTGAAAATTAATAATGGTGATCTTTGCAGGTGTGGAAAGAATGTGGTGTTTGTTTTGGTTTGAAGACACAAAGTGTGCAATATAAATGTAGGGCACCTTATGAAGAATATGGCCTGATTTTATGTTCAGTGGAACCCCATATTCACACTTTTGTAGGGCTTGTTTGAAAAGGTGTAAATTGTGAGAAAATGTAAATCGCAGAAGTGACAGAAGTCGTGAGCTTCATACTGTAGGACCAGCAAAATCTAAAACCTGTGTTAGGTGTCAGAATGTTGTCTCTCCCAACCTTCCCCAAGCTGAACGGCCATGTTATACTGATGTTGAATCTTAAGATGGTTTATCTCTGCATTGCAAAATGATTGTGTATCTTTTTTGTCACATTTATTTTGACAACAGTAAGACCAAAAGGCAGAATGTTTAGCATAGCAAAGGAGGAAGAGAGGTGTGGAAATGGGGTCTTCACATATTTTCCAGGGTTTTAGATCCGTTTGCTATAGTAACCTTCACCTTGACCCTACATTGGATTGCTTCGCAAATAGAACAGGTAAACTGTCAAGCAACTTATAAATGTTTTATGACGTGTAATTGCACAGCATCTAAGAATATACAATATAATTATGCACAGTGAAATTAGTTCTTTAACAATGGAAGTTTTTTAGCTGAATAAGCTATGTATTTACTTGTAAGACTTGAGGTTCTCACAGCGGTGAGTATGAAGATTTCCGTCTTCTGGGTTGTTGCGCTGTGATGAATATTCATCGCCCTGATGACGGAGGCAGTATGACCTCTGAAACGTTGGTTAACATCGACCACACTACACAGCGCAACAACCCAGAAGACGGAAATCTTTATGTATTTACTTGTTCAAAAAATATGTGGTGACTTCCACACATACGCATTTTATTCATTGACATGACAGTCTTTGACTGTAATGTTTAGAGTTGATGCTGATAATCCAAGTTATTTTGTCAGTGTAATACAAGAATCTATTTGTACGTCAACATGCCATAATGCGTTAGGCTTTTCATTCCTTTTGTGTTGCCATCAAAGCATGTAAATTCAGATGAACAACTGCAGTGCACACAGTAGACTCAGCTAACAGGTTAAACAAGGTATTAATAACAGCTAACATGAAAGCAGTCATACATTGTAAGCAAAAATTATTCTTGAAAGATGGCTGTTAACGTGTTATTTAAATGGTCAAAGAGGCTGTTTCTAGTGTTACACCTTACATGTTAAAATGAGAGTAGATAGTAGACTGCTGTTTAAATGTGTGCTGTGTTACTGGGGATGTCATAGAGATGCAATAATTGTGTCAAAGAAACAGGCTATTTAAGGTTGTGTGTTGAGTTTTGTGTTGAACACTAAACTGTTCAGCTTTCCATGACTTGAGATTCTTACAATAGCAAAGATGAAGAAGAATGATATTGGATGTGGTCTTCTGTGTAGTCTTGTGGATTGTTACCATTTTAGGAGGAATGTATCACCAACATCTATAGGATACATCAATTCCTCTATAATGTTGGTAACCACCTGTAAGACTGCATTATGACATGGAAAACTATATTGTTCAGCAATTTCATATTACCAATGTGTAGGTCAATATTAAACAACGCTATACGTGAAGGTCTATGAACATTTTACTTAAAAATTAAAATCCGTGGTGTAACAGCTCCAGAGAGCCAAAGCCGACTAGCTTGACTGCTGGCCTCACATTCACATGCCTAAGCGGAGGTGAACGATCGTCCAACCAGATATAGGGTGACGTGTGGTCAGCACGATGAACCCCCAGCCATTGCTAGCTTTCCTGACTGGATTACGCTACCCACTGTAGCTCCCCAATTTCCTCACGATGCTGGGTTGGCACCGGTCCCATACACTGGTTGAAAGCTCATGAGAAAATTTCTTCTCCCCCGAACCAGTGCACATTCTGTATCACCAGTCCGAAGCATGATGCCTCAGACCGCGCGGCTATGGCAGCACATTTTACTTACATTTCTTTAAATATCTGACTGAAAAATGTTACACATGAAAGTGCATGCCTCCATTTAGGTATATATGTTATGTTTGCATTCTCGTCACCTTTTTATGTTTAAGATAATGACTGCCAAGTTCTAAAGCAGATGTCACAAATATGCATATGCTAAATGTGTATTACTATGGTATGTTGTTTACTTAACCACTCTTCTTTTAAAAAAAGATTGATGATCTTCAAAATAAACTAAATAGCATCACTGGAATGTGAATTTATTTAAGTAAAGCATTTTCTTTAAAGTGGGTTTAATATAATTTAAATCAGTGACAGGGATTTTTCAGTTTGTCACCATCTCCATAACATTTCTGTGGCTCACCCAGTCTGCAGTCTAATGGGTACAGGGGGGATGTTTTTCCCAAGGGTACATTGGCTGAAGCATGAAGTAGACCACTTACCTCAATCTAGTCCTGAGAATGCATGAAGCCTACCATATAGTACAGAATCACTGGGATTCTATGTCAGTTTATTTTACAAAAAACATTTTCCAAAGTGGTATCTAATATGAGATTCTCTGATATTGTCATCCACTTATGATCATAATTTTTTTTCAATGGTCTAAATATGTAGTTAAAATAGCTATTTGAATTTATGAGTGTTCTGTGGAAAATATTTTAACTGCATATATTTTATTTTTAAGGTATCTGACTCTCTCGGTACTGAATGAAGAAGATCAGTCGCGTACCCACGTCTTTAGTTCATTTTTTTATAAACGACTGACAACTCGCCCTGTAAAATCACTTAGGAGATCACATCCAGTTGAAGATGATCCCAAGTTATCACCAGCAGAGAAAAGACACAGTAGAGTTAAAAGTTGGACGAAGAATGTCAACATCTTTGAAAAGGACTTTATTATAATACCTATAAATGAACAGTAAGCTAACTCCATATTGTATTGATTTAATATTGTTTTAACATAGCTTAGCAAACACCGTGTGTTTGCATAGTTGGTTCTTTCATAACAATGCATTAACCTTTATTGTATATGGGTAGGAGCAGCTGGCTGGACTTTTAACACTAGGGTTTAATGGTTTGGACATGGTTAGTTAGACCATGCATAAACCATTGCACATTGGTAAAGGTTAACTGTTTAATTAAAGATCTTAGATTGATTATATATTAAGATACTTCTTAACCTTTACTTAAAGATTGGGTAAATCATAAGTAAAACAATATTAATAATAATTAGAGTCCGAGGGCTTGAAGTATGTATTTCTGAGGCCATGCTGTGTCACAGGTATTAGATGCTGGCTTCTCACTGTTAAGGCCTGGATTTGTGGACAGTAGCATTGGGACAGGTTTTCCTCTGAGTCCTTTGGTTTTTTCACTGGTGCTCCATATTCGTGTGGAGGATAGACAGTGGGCCTGGTACTAGCCACAGCTGTACAGAGCCATAGTTACACCCCATCTTAACGATAAAAGTGTATTTATTGGGTGAATTTAACACAGTTCTACTGTGCAAAATTGCCTTACCAAGAAAGTTACAATGAAATCTGAAATGTACAAATGCTTGAAGATAGAACCTGTATATTATAAATTAATGGGTGATTGATGAAAAGTACTTTATTTACTGAACTGTCACACCCATGTGTGTGTGTGTGTATCTGTGTGTGAAGTTCATGTGTTCAAAACTGGGTTTGTTTCTGGTTATTATTTGCCAAAATTGATGCATGTCTGTAGTTTTATATTGTGATGATCCAACTAGTATAACTCAAGGAAGGCAATACATATAAACATTTTTACAAGTTTCCATCATATAGCATGATTTAAGCCAGCAATGTGTCGCTCAGAGTTGCAGTAGTATTTTGATGGAACAAAGCACCGTGTTATGATTTTTGTGTGTTCATAATGTGCAGCATTTGTAGTACATGAATTACTACTGCAGTTTCTTGTGAAAGATATAAATGATAAGCAGCCTGAACTGGAGGCAGACAGAATAGCCCTGTTCTTGTCAGAATAAGTATATGAGTAGTTACCATCAAATAAATATTGAATTACAGTAACAGAAATTGCACTTGATACTGAAAGATAAATCAAGCTGAAGCAGCATTAATTAATTAATTACGTAAATGTGTAATTCTATACATTTTTTCTTGTTAAAGCTGCCATTGGTTCCTTGCAATCATATGTTTCCCTGGCCTGAGAGGGAGTGTGCGGTTTTCTGACAATACACCGATCGTTGTTCCAAGCATAAAGAAAATCAAGAAAGTTGTTCCAAAAAAGAATACAGGTAAGTACTGTGTGGAGTGTATATGTTGATTTTGTGTCTGGTTATCCCCGCTTTCCTGTATCCTGCTCCTCGTCTTCACATGAATATATACATGTTACACAAATGCATTCATTTATGGAATACATCACCAAGGATTAACAAAATACTAAATCTTGTTCAGGTATTTTATACTTGCATAATGTGGCATTAAAAATGTATTTCTAGCAGATAAACACCATTTTGGTAGGAAATAACAGGCCAAGCTATTTTGTCACAAACCTAGAAGTTCGGAGGGAATTCACTCTACCTGTATTTGGAAGTAGCCATATTTGCCTGCAGTGCTCCTGCCTTGGAAATTAATTCCTCCTCGTCATGCAGACAAGTCACAAAGAAGTTATTTGTCATAGACATAATTGTTTGTTTAATAAAGTTAATGTTTTCATCTGTAAGCTTCTGATTATATGTGATTATCTTAGATTCAAGGCTGTCTTATGTGCATTTAAGTGCAGAAAAAAATTGGAATATTAATAAAATCCTCATTATGAATTTTCTGTTTATTTTGCAATGTGTGACCATTTCATGGATTTGTGTACAGCTACAATTGAGGAATGTGTGAAGGGCAGTCTCCAGATTGGGTCTACAACTATCACTCCCATTAAGCCAACAGCAACGATAACACTGGATAATTGTGGAGAAGAAGGCTCAGACAGGGATGAAGCAGAAGCAGATGATGATGAGATGGAGCAAGGAACAAGTGATGAAGAAGTAATGAAATTATATTATTTACTACAATTAACATAACAGCATTGTAGGGTTTAATTTTTCTGGAGTTGTATCCATATGGAGTGGTGCTTGCCCATTTTAAGACTTTGTTAGCTGAACAGTGCATCAGATATTTGAGGTTCTTATGTTAGTAAAGATGTCACTTGTCTTATGGGTTGTAATGCTGAGTGGTCTTGTAGTCAGTTGCCAATGGCAAAATGTTTGCAGAAACACGTAGACAGAGGTAACTGCTTATTATCACAGCTCAGAAGACCACAGTCAGCATTCTCTCTGCAGTATTCACATTAGACATCATGTAGCTTTTCATACCTCACATCTTAAATGTGTTTCATTTTACCTTTGTAGCTTAAATAATTTTCACATAAGGCACTAGTTTGTTGCTGTAAAATTACCTCCCTACTTGCATTCTGCAGTTTCTAAGACACATGACATAAGTTCTGGCTTTAGTCACATTGGTGTGTGTAGATGTTAATTGTTGATATACTTACCACCTGTGCCTATGCAAGTGAACTGCATGTTCAGTGGTCCTTGTACAGTTCTGCATACTGGCATTGTCACCCCCCACCATCTCTCTCATTGTTAGGCCTGTCACTATGAAATTAAATTTCATCATATCATAGTTTGAGGTTATGGAACAAAAATGTATGTTCTCTAGTGAATGTTCTTTGAAATTAAGAGTTGAATAAAACTTCCCTCCCCTTCCCTCTGTTATTTGTGTGTTCAGTTACAAATTTCAAAAGTTTTAACTGATTGTCCAGGACGTACTGTCAGCCAGTCATCTTGAAACTCCACCTATTGAGAAACATCGGTTGTTTTCGGACCCTGCCCACGAGGAAATACCTATTACACCAGTGAAGCCAACTCCTGTGCCAAGAGGGAAAGGATCGAAGCCAACACGAGAACCTATCAAGCAGTAAGTTTTCATCTTTGTGATTTATGATAGCCAGGTATGTCCAAGCGTTAGGAAACGAGGCATGTCCTAGGAGTTGAATACTGTTTTATCTCTTTGTACTTTGTATATAACCTGGTAATGAGTGTTAAGTGATGTGATAGGAAGGACCAGCTAACCTGAAAGAATAACCACTCTTCAGTTTTCATACAAAAGTCATCATGTAGCTTGGCCTGAAATGTGGGTTTGTTATTGCTTCTGTCTGATTACTTTCATGCTTTATAAAAATAGGTGCTACTATTTTATCGTTACTTTTGACCAGAAAAAGATAAGCTTACAAAATCATAAAGCATTTCAGATAGATCAAATTACTATGGCCTTGATTAAACATAAATTGAAACAATGTTAACGTGTGGTGGGGATAACTTTTTTTAAGCTTTTTTCCTTTCTTAAAGGTAAAGTGGGCTTGAGAGATTGCTGTGCTGTCTGTGTGCGTACACACGCGTGCATGTTTCCTCATTTCAGCTTTTAAGTCACTTGGCAGATTTCCACAAATTAGGATATGGACATTGCATATTTAAGTCCATCGACCACCACAAACTTACAGTCCGTATTATCAGCATGGCAGATGACATAGTGCCACACACTATAGAATGCTGAAATTATGATATTAGTGACATCTTCAAAACGTATGAGACATTTGTTAAGATTTAAAATGGTTCACAGCTGCTGTGGGGAAAATACTAACAAAAGGTGTGGCAGGAAATGGGTTATCAGTTGGATGTGTATTGGGTAACACATGGAGCACATACTGAGTTCTGTAAAGTATGTGAAGCTTTATACATGTAAATTGTTTATCATTGACATTAATTATATAATCGTGCACTAAATTTGTAAGAATTGTTATCAGTAGCCCTGTACAAGTTAAAATATAAGAATTTAAAATGGCAGCCAACAATTTTATGAGCTAGAAGTTATTAGTTTAAATTTGCTAAATTTATCCTATTCAATAATATCAGCAGCATGAAATTGGCTGATAAATGAAGATTTTTTTCATCCCTGAGTGCAGTAGATATTTTCATTCCTTTTGTTTCAGACCTTGCATTCTAATCTTCGACTCGCTTGCAGGAGCAAGTAGGTCTCGTGTGGTGGCCACATTGCGGGACTATTTACGCATCGAGTACAAAGTGAAAGAAGGAAAGGACAGAGAATTTAACAAAGACACTATAAAAGGCAGCACACCCAGAGTGCCCCAGCAAACCAATTTCACAGATTGCGGGGTTTATGTTTTGCAATATGTGGAAAGTTTCTTTCAGGTAACATTAAGCAAGTTCTTTGCTTATTAGCTGACTGCAGTTTATTCTGTATTATTCAAGACAAATTACTTGCAAACAGTAAAGAAGCGCCTAAATCCAGTGCGACCTGCACTTTTGTCATTACATTATGAAATGGGAAAAGATATGTTTGAGTAATATGTTAGGATGAAATCGTTCAGAAGCTGCCCATGCTATCCTCAGGCACTTATTGTTTTGCCTGGGAAAATGTATATAATTTTTTCTTATTTTTAACAACGGTCATCTCCCCACGATAAGTAGATATGCGATTTGTGCGTCTGCAGTTTGCCCATGTTTTGGGATGTGCTTGTAACATGTGGTGAAGGAACTTTTCTTCTCAGATGGTGTTTTGTGTTGCTGCCATTTCCTTTAAAAAAAGCTTTCTTTGTAACAAATGACGACACACGTGCCTTCGCTAGTTTGTCCTTCCAGTTTCAGAAGGTTTTTCTACCTCTATGTGGAATTTCAGTATATGTATAAATATAAGTGCTTGTGATGTTTACTTGGCAATTGTTACTTTTATAGGCCCCATTGCTGCCTATAACAGTTTTATTCTTTGAGATTTCTTATACAACTATTATTATCGCTTTATTATGTAACCTATAGCAATGTGGATATAACCAAAGTATTTGGGGTGTCTGTAGATGGAATTGTATGTAATAATCAAATGATTTTCATTGTGCATTCTCTGCATGAAGTGCATGAAATATAATAAGCATTATGATAAGGTCATGTGTGTGTTAAATCTCCAAAACTATTTGACAAATTTCAGTTTAATTTTTGAAGTGTTTTTAGATGTGACATTTAATGAAATGCAAGGAAAAAATAATTTATGATGTGCAGTGTGATTAAGTATGTCTGCAGTAAATTAATGTAAGGCTAATGAGGTATGAAGATTACAAAGATCACGTTTGAAAAATGTGTTTACTCCAAGTTATAGAACATCTTACCACCGTAGTTGTTCATGGAGAGGAAATGAGATCTAACACTGAAAAATTGAACACACTACATTTGTTCACTTTTCAGAAAGACTTGTGAGTGGTTTTTGGGTAGTAATGATATTAAGAACATATGTGCCTATAGCCAGGTGATGATATAGTATATATGTAGATTAAAGCCGAGATGGACTTTATGACATGCGGAAATTGCACTTGTATCCATGCAGTGTATCAGCTGGGGTAGCTCAGTTAGTGTAGTGTCTGAATTTGGACTGGATGAGCATTGATTCCTGGAAGGGCAAAGGATTTTTCTTCTACCCTCTACTTCCCGACCAGCTGTGGGTACTTGGGGTAAGGTGTGGCCAGGTCTTAATGCTGACCACTTGACCCAACCAGTGCCAAGGTCAAGAATGAGTAGAAGCTATACCTTCTCTCTTCCCAAGAGCATCCATGATGTGTAGCAGGATAGGTTTACTTCACTTTCATTCATGTAAACATATATATATATATATATATATATACACAAATGAAAAATATTACTGTGTTGACTTCACATTTCACATTACTCATAGTATATATTAAAGGTGCCTCAGGTTTCATTTGAAGCCAGGACAGTTCAATCAGGATTGGGACTAGGCTGCATGCTTGACAACCAGTGTTCAATTCCGAGCAGGGGTAAGAGATATTTGTCGTAGCTATCGTGTCATGACTAGCTCTGGGGTAGCCCAGCCACCTATCCAGTGGGTACCAGGAGCTTTTCTCCTGGGGGTAAAGCAGCTGTGGTGTGAAGCTGATCATTCACCTCCGTCTAGTGTGGAGATCAGGAAAAGTAAATCTATACCGTTGCTTTCCTATATTCCTACATACTATGGTGCTTGGTTAAGCACCATGGTCAACTTTAGCTTTACCGCGGGCTTCATTTAGTATAGAGTAAGGTAAAGCGGTACTTTTTGCTGCTGCAGCCTGGATGCTCTCCAAGGGTGGTCCATGGGGAATATAACGAACTGATTCTTCGCTTTTTCCTGTCATTGTCATCTTAATGTTGCTAGTATTATCTAGGGGATGGACAATAAGCACATTAGCAGTTGCATTTCCACAGAGACTTAGACTTACCTTATCATAACAGTAAAAAGATAAGGAAATGGTATTGTAATACAAACAAGGGATCTATCCTTGATTTAAGCCTCAGATTTGGTTTTATAAAACTGTACATTTATTTGTAGGACCCAATCAAGGATTACTACCTACCAATGAAGAATCTTGTTGAGTGGTTTTCTGAAGATGTGGTGAACAGGAAACGAGAAGAAATACAACAATTGTTACTTAGACTCTTGGTGCAGAATAACGTGGATATCGAGAGTTTGAACTTGCCAAAGTTGTCTTTCTCTGGTAACCATTCTGAATCTGAATCACAGGTATGTAGTTAATGTTTATTGCTTTGGAAAATTCCTCTTCATATAGTTTGGGAAAAGAGAGGTGCTGTGTAAATTTGCATGAACATTGAAAATATATATCATCTGAAGTACATACTTGTGTTTGGTGTTTTTATATTATTATTTATACGAACAAAGTTCAAAAAGCACTTTTCAGTCAGTTATTCATATACGAGGTGCGATCGGAAAGTTTCAAGACTGTGTCAATAGCGGGCGAACCGGATGTAGTACGAGCTTCTGCCTTTAGGGGGTGCGGCCTACATTCATAGTGAATCAGTGTGCCAGCCGGCATCATCGAATTAGCATTTGTTTCTTAGTTACGGGCGATTTGGTAGTGCATTACACTGACCCTCCTGCGATTTCGGAATGGCGTGTGCATCAAATTTTGCCAAAGACTCGCCAAAACGGCTACGGAAACCTATGAAATGCTAAAGCAAGCATTTGGGGAGTCCGCAATGGGTCGTGCACAAACTTTTGTGTGGCATTCACATTTTAAAAATGGCCGAACCTCTGTCGATGATGACGAGCGTTCTGGACGACCATCTTGGAGCACAACGCCCGAAAATGTTACGAAGATTCGGCAGGCCATTCACGAAGATCGACGTCGTACCATCAACGACTTGTGCGACATTGTTGGGATAGGCTATGGGACCTGTCAGCTGATTCTAAAGGAAGAACTCCACATGCGATGCATCCTGTCTGAGGACCAGAAGCAGAATCGACTTCTCGTTTGTCAGGAGCTCAAAGATCTTGCAAGAACCGACCCCAACTTCCTTTCTAAGCTCCGTGTGACTTCTTCCTCTTCCCAAAGATGAAAATTCAGCTAAAGGGAAGGAGATTTAAGACGATAGAAGAGATTCAGGCAGAATCGCAGATGGTGCTTGACAGGCTGACAAAGAAAGATTTCCAGGGATGCTTCCAGGCTTGGCAGCGGCGCTGGGATCGTTGTGTTCACTCCCAGGGGAACTACTTCGAGGGTGATGGATGAATTTAATACCTGAGATAAGTGTACAGGTTTTTATACGCGCAGTCTTGAAACTTTCCGATCGCACCTCGTATAGCTGGCATGTTACATGGCTCCCTTGTCACAATGGCATGGCATGTCCTCAGTTTTCAGATGGAAGAGAAGGCCTCCAGATGTGGAGGGTAGCTACATATGTATTGAACAAGCATTCATATAACTGACAAGCTTGTTTATTTGAGGGGGGGAGGGGAGGCTAGCATCTCCTTTCCACAAAAATCAAAATGTTTTACATGGCCTCAGACTTTGACTGATTCCATGGAACAACTGAAATGGTGGAAAATGGATATAGCTTATCAGATGTGGTGGTGGAGGGTGTGGACAGAATATTTCTGACTCAGGATAGGGACTGTTGATAGCTTCTCGTGAACATGGTAATGAACTTCCAGGTTCCATGTTAGGTGAGGAATTTCTTGACATGCTGAGTGACTTATATAGCTGAACCACATCTGACAACATGTACATTTAGCCTTCCAAGGTGTGTCAGCTACACATTTTACAGTTAAATTCAGTAGTTTGACTCTACATTCACCAGATGAATGTCAGAGCCAAGTACCTGTTATACTTCAGATTTTATATAATTTTATGATATTTGTCTTATGGTATTTGCTATGATTATTATATTTGAAACTTTTGACATTTGTATGCATTTCAGTTTCATGGTTTTTGTTTATTTATTAATCATCATTAAGTAGATGGTTAATCTTTAAAGGGTATGTAATGCATAAATGCATCACTAATGTGACTGGCAGAGTACTGTGTAATGATTCTGCATCCTGTGTGAAAACCTAAAGATTGAAATACACAATTATATAATGTTATCTGTTTTGTGTGTCTGTCACTCTAAGGGAAGACCATAGATTGCAAGTGTTTTAGAACGAGTGCTGAAGAGAATTTTTGGATGTAGGGAAAGGAATTAAAACAGAATATAGACAATTGTAAATGAGGCGACTATAATTTTGAACTCTGCCTGAAAGATACTACGTGGAAATGTTGATGGAATTGTGTTAAAATGAATCATAGAGAAATATGGTATGTGTGTGGTATTATTAGCTGTTCTTCACACTCTGGTAGGAGCAGATGGGCCATCCATTTATGTCATATTTCTTGTTTACTTTCAGAGATAAAAGTGTAACAGACATGGACATAATGATATATGACTCTTTCCCTATAAAATAAAGTAAGCTTAAGGAGCAATTACAGGCATTATGTTCACAAGCTTATTACTACTGTTGTGGTGCATATGCGTGATGTCCCACTAGACAACATATAACCTACAAAATATAAAACTTGACATCAATTAATTGATGACTGAGATCGCCATGAAAAGTGCAGAGTAATAAATGCTTGGCATTTCATGTTTGTGTCAGGCACAGGAAGTATTACTGACAATTTGTAGTAAGAAGGGTATCCCAGACATGGGATAATGGTGAGATGCTGTATGTGTTTGTTCATAAGCCAACTTTTATAGCCTTGCAATGCAATTTTCTCCAGTTTTGTACTTGTCATGTAGGTTGGGGAAAAGGTGCATATTCAATGTTCAAATCTTCTGGAAGCTGAACCAGCGTTAATTATTTTTCATTGACAGATACTTTTCTTCATTAGCATTCTGATTAACAGCTTATATTGTGAGAAATAAAAACAATTAAAATGGACAATTGAATAAAAATTTTCTTGGATATTCAATTGACTCTTCACCATCGTCAAGAAGTTTTAGATTTGATAATTAAAATGGAATTTAGTTCAGATGTGACAATTGTACACTTTTGCCTCATATACACAGCAAGAGTGATAGTGATGCAAACATACACAAGTAAAACATTTACTGAATTAATGGGTTTGGTGGTGTTCCTCAACGTAGATTTCTAAGTGTGAGTTACTCAGACAGTTTTCTGTTATGCAATATTTTTCAGACTTGGTTTTGAAAGAACGATCCATGTGTTTCTTTATTTAAAAGCAATGAAATGGTATGCTTATTATTAATTTTGAAATTAATTAGTTATTATGATGACATTATGTTTCCATTAACAGGTTAACAAGCTATTGATAAATTACTGAAGATTTCAGGCTTTCATGGTTAATGTGAATTCTGTTTCTGGATGAAACAGGACCCATGATAATGGTCAGTTCAATAATTAAAAGTAATTTGATTTGTGGCTTTCACAGCAGTGAGAATTAAATTATGGTCTTGTGGGTTGTGACACTATATAGTCTTGTTACAGACATTTTGGAATAATTTGTTTACTCCATCTTCATTGTAGAAACTAATATTCTATTGAGAGCCCTATTTAATAATATAATGTATACTCTTATCAGTCTCACGAGGTTCACAGTTAATTGATTAAACCTTGTGTCTGAAAAATCAGAGTAGAATGATATTTAGAAACTTAGGAATGGCCCTAGAAAACAGTATCAGATAGAAATTGTTTTAAATACTAAAATTATGTAACTCCCTTCTTAACAAGGTTTTTTCTTCTTCTTCTTCTTCTTAGGTGGTATAAAATCTTAAGCTTTGATGGCAACTGAATGTAGTGAAGTCTTCTCAGGTGGTTGGATGTTGACAATGACTTTAATACTGAATGTTTCAGAGACTGCCTCCATCATTAGGATTAACGATTAGTGGTATCTCTTGCCCAATAACAAACCAGTATGACAGTGGGGAGACTCAGGTGGTCAGTAATCACATGGTCCAAGTTGCTTAGTGCTAGCAGCCATTGATCCATCTTTGTGATATTTTCTTTTGGACCTCTGTCATGTTGGTAGTTAGGTTCCAGGATAAACTTTGAATCCTGTGTTTCTGTTAAAATTGCTGGGATGTGGCTGCCATGTTTCATTAAATCATTCATGTGACCTGTGTTCTAGCCAGTACTGTTGAGTCCTTAAAGTTGATCATGACAATTGTAGATGATTATTACTGTAATAATATAAAATATGCATTGTTCCATTTTGCTTCTATAACAACTATCTTTTTTGTGGTTATTTCTGTTTACTGAGAGCCATAATTTAATACAGTGTTTTTGAGTGTGTGTAAAATAGGTGGGTCTTTGCCAGATTCACGAGTTATCACACTAATACGAATTGTATCTTATCATGTCTGTTTTGTATTCATTTTATCCTAGTAACATGCACTTCTATTAAAAATGCCCTCCATTCTGTGAAGGAATAGAACAGGGAAGTGAATTTATTCATCATGTGTTGTATACAGAATTCAATGCACATTTGTTATGGTTGCTGTCTCCTTGTAGTACAAAAGAAAATAGCACTTGCTGAGTTACTGGCAGTTTGTCATTGATTGCATTTTCAGTGATGGTTGGTGCCTCAAAATACATATTATCCTACAAGACATGTGAGGACCTTGTCTAAATATTATTTAAAAATTCAGTCTGTACCACAAACACATCACCATTACAGAGATCAAATTGTTAATGCTGTTTAAGGAAATAATCCCTGTTTACACTGAGAATCATGCAAGGCCTTTGCATATAAAATGCACAGTTACTGGTTGTTAAATTAGGTGGTACATGTAGTTACCACAGCTTTATAATGCTAATGTAGTATTTTTAGAAATGAAAATCTGCGTGGTATTTTGTTAAGTACTGTCACATGACTTTCTGTTTGTTATTTAATCTCTCCTTTTTTATGTTAACAGAGCATTACGCTTCACTTTTTCAGATACACAGGTGCTGAGTAAAAATTGCAAGTGTCAGAGAGTTTTGTGTAAGATTGAATTATCCTGTTACTCTGTGTAAATACTACATAGACATTGATGACTGATTCTTGTTTCCATTGTATCAGCACAGAATCAGGGACAGAAAGTAATTCAGCCACACAGTATTGCTTGTGGTAGTGTGTTATTTTACTCTTTTAATCAGTTGTTTGCAAAACAAAAAACAAGCTGAAGATTTCTGTCTTCTGGGTTGTTGCGCTGTGTAGTCTGATCGATGTTAACCAACGTTTCAGAGGTCATACTGCCTCCGTCATCGGGGCGATGAATTCATATACAGAAATCTTCGTACTCACTGCTGTGAAAACCTCAAATCTTACAAAAAAACGAGCTGTTTCCCCTGCCAGTGAAACTTAAAATGTATGTATTTGTGGCAGTAAACCATTGACATGACACTAAGATGTAGAGAATCTTGGAGTTTGAACTGGAGTAGCTCAAGTCATTGTAGTGACTGACCACAGAATGGACTCCTTGATTTCAATTCCTTGCAGGGGCAAAGAATTTTTCTTTTAGCCTTTGTGTTGAGACTGACTCTGGGGCCCACCCAGTCTCCTATCCTGTGGGTACCAGGGCTTCTTTCTCCAAGGGTAAAGTGTGATTAGTGTGTGTCACTGACCACAATAGTAACTGTATTATAATTTTTTACAAATTAAATTGAACTGTACATTGATCAGACTAGCATAACAAGATATGAATAAGCCTGAAAATATTTGCTGTGGGTCCCATCACCACTTGACACTTTCATTGTGGCTGATACATGGAATGAAGTTTCTATAAATATGATGACTTTCTGATTGGAATTGCAGAACTTGTGGTATGCTGTTGAATTATGTAACCTTATCAATGATATAATTATGTAAAAGGGTTTAGAAGAATACTGAGACCTTATTTTAGTGGGGGATTTGAAAGGCACAAACTAACTGCAGGAAGTTGTCTCTTAGTTCTCTCCTGTTAGAGGACAAGACAGCAGCTTCAAAATTGTTCTTTACACCTCCACTTTCATGTGTGCTTTCTCTTCCCTGTGATGCCCAAACTTCTTATGTGGCCATCAAGCTAAAACGGCCATAATCGCTGCCATTCCCTTTTTATTTGTATGTTTTAAAGTCACAGTAACTTTGTTTTTAGGAGGATGGTATGTGTGATATGGCTCCAGATGTAGAAGCTTCTTCCTTAGAAATACAGTCACAAGAAGAAACAGTTGAAGGTGGCCTGGTTTTCACGTGTACAGAGGAAGATGATTATGGAGAAGAAGAGTCTGACATGACAGGAGAATCTAATGTTGGAAATAGCAGTGGTCATAGTTCGCCAGATACAAATTCAAGCCCAGACAAATTAGGTGGAGGTGATAAACGAAGTTTAGTGAACTATCCTGAAAGTGATGAAGGGGAGGAACAGGATCAGAGACAAGGACAAAGCCATATGGATGTGGACAATGCAGCAACACCTGTGGTTTGTTCAGAAGATGGCAAAAGAAACAACACAATGTTGTTCCTTAAAACTAAACGAATTGAAAGACATAGTACTCGACGAATTGATTCAACTCCATTAAAGAAAATGAGAACAGGACAGTCTCAAGCCAGTGACAGATAATTCATGTTGAGATGTGAATTTCAGAAACATACATGATACTGAAATAAAGGAAGACTTTAAGGAATTTGAGTTCTAGTTAGTATGCAATGCAGACTTGCTGTAGCTGTTTGTTTCTGTTTATGACAAGTTTTGGATAGTTGTATAAGTCTACATTGCAGATAACAGCAAGTATCAGATCAAAGCATTTTAGTGTTTATTATGGGATGATATGCATGTAATTGTAGTTTTAATGTTCCCCCTCCCTCCAGTGTTCAGGAGGTACAGTGAAGATAGGATTGAATATTTGCAGGTGTTTATTTTGTTTTTTAATAATCTCCTTTTTTTAGTTTTTGCAAGCAAGTCCAACTCCTTTACAAGTTGAAGACATTGTATTGATATCTAGTAATCTGTATTGTAGTAAATGCTGGATTAGCTATTTGAAGCACGTCTTCGTTTCTACAATCTCCTTGTATTCCGTAATTGAGATTGTAAATTTATTCTTACTCCCGGCTTCCTAGATCATATAGCAAATAATAATTATGAGACTACTGTATGTGCAAGTTTTTCATCTAAGTAGCAGTGACATTGGAATTTGTAAAGTTTCTGAAAACACCCAAATCGTTATGGTTTTCTTTGACGTCTGTAATGTTGCTTTGCATTTCATAGAGTACGAAAGTTGTAATCTGGTTACCTTGTTGGAAGTTTGTAAACGTGCTTAAACAGCTGTTCGTTCTATGTATGGGCTGTATAAGCCAGTGTTATGTATGTTGTAAGGAGAGTGTACATGCATATACTGAAGAAATGTTTTAGGTGTTAAGGAAAGCAATTAATTTGAGGAGAGAAATTGTAAGTTTAAATTTTTAAATGTATCTTCAAAGTAATTAAAGTTAAATAAAGAATTGATACGAATGTAACGACCTTAACCTATCTCTATTACTGGTTTTACCATATTTTACATTCTCGTCACTTGAGGTATTGTGCATTAATTTGGTGTACGAAATCCATTTGTGACATTATTGATAAAATTCAGATTGTCATAATATTTCGTGTTCTTTTATCGTACTTCGTTTTACTGACGTTTACCAGTTTAATGGGTTATGGTTTATAAACGATTCATGTCCCAAAGTTAGTGCCATTTCATTTGCATTGACACGGAGAGGAATTTAATAAAATATGCATCCCTAATCTTCCAAAACAGAACCGAAGCCATTGGTATTGCATGTCTACATTAGTTTGTTTACATAAACGTAATCTCTTTATTAATGAAGTAGGGTGGGGAACCATTCTGGTTCATTATGTAGTGTTTGAGAGTTGCATCGACCTAATTAGAAAATATGTTCACACTCCCACATGTTCTCTCACACACAGAAGAAGGCAATGGCAAACCACTTCTGGATCATCTGCCAAGAACGTATATGAACAGGTCCCAGTCCGAGAAAAGGATGGAAAGATCCTGTTCATATGGACCTGTCATCAGACAGAACACTAAAAAAAATCTATGTCTCATCTGATGTGATTACAGTAAGATGTAATGATCAAAATATGAGGAAAGGGTGAATATTCTGATGAACTCTCTGTGACAGAACTTGTATCCCTCTTCTGATATGTATTTTGCCTTGTGGTCATGTTATATAATGTGGTTTTTGTTGTGCTTTTCACTATAAAAATAGTTACTTATAATTCCAACAATATCGTATCCTGTCACAGTGGGATGGCAGTAAAGATTTAAAATAGTGGGCATGTCACTTAGACAAATTTGCTGGAAACGTTATCATGTTAATCAAATAGTCTACTTGTAATCACATAATTTTTCTAATGTAGTTCTGACATGATATTTTACCTTGTACATTATCATATATCCCATAATAAACTAATACAGTGAATCTTTGCTGTTGAACAACTAATTGAAGAGTGCATCAGGTTACATAGCTAACAATATTTTTTCTATGAAATTACATTTTGATTAAAAGTGGAACTTGCAGCAATCTATTCCTCATATATTAAGCAATGTCTGGATGAGTTCATTGTTTGTGTGATGCAGAAAAAATTGAAATGCAATTTTTTTAGTGGCAACTCTGATAGCAAGAAATGTGAACAAGGCTATGGTGAGGTTTGGTAGGAGTATGGAGTCAGGCAGTTGGTTTTATATTGGTGCATTTGGTAAGAATTTGGCTTCAGTCCTGTGAAGATTTTTTTAAGTGCTACAAACTTTGTACTTTCAGTGTGATTTGCAACAGTAATACTGCAATAAATCAGAAAACTGTGCACCACGAAGAAGTTTCATTTCTGTCAACTTTGACATCATATGATATTGGTAGTGATTATATAAAATTATTTGATCAGAATTGTTAAGGAACTAATACAGTTACTTCTACATTATACTCATATAGACCCCCCTATATTAACAATGCACAATTTAACTATTGTTCATAAAGTATATATTTAATTAAGAATTATTATTTTATTCTGAAATATTAACATGTTTCACTAAGGTTAAAATGTATACAATGTTTTGAAAACAGGATTTGTTTTCATCTTCAGTACAAATCATAATTTAATGTAATGTGTTGGCTTGATACTGACTATTATCATGGACAAACTGCACTTCAGTTAAAATGGTTTCCAGTATTGGACATTATGAGGACAGTTTGTTATGTTTTTGTATACTAATTTTGATGTATCAGAAATTTGATTTCGGGAGGCTAATAGTTATTTGAAGCAATCCTGATGGTGATCTTTTGTGGTTAGGTTACTTTCTGTTTTATTTAAGATGTCCAAAATGGCTGCTGATGAACCATTGGAGGTTGCAAACTGGGTGAGAGAGAGAGTCCTTGGGAGTGGTGGTTTTGGGCAGGTCACTTTATGGCGACACAAGACAAAGGATGAAATGATTGGTGAGGTACAGCTTCATTCATGTCAGGCTCATCTTGATTTGTGTTGTATATATTTTGGTTCTGTTGGTCATAACTTATCTCACATCAGGCATGATTTATATTGAGCATTTTACCATCAGTTTTCAATTTATAACTTTACTTTCTTATGAAGGTACTAATGCCTTTCCTTTTTGTTTGTAGGTTAAGAAAGTGCTCTTTGCACAGTAAATTGAATCTATATTGTACATAGTAATTGTAAATAAAAATATATAAGTATTATAAAGTTGTCATAATATATACACAAATATTTCACCAAATGTGATATATAAGACTGTATGTTGTATATAATCATCATTCTGTCTAAAGCAAATGTACATTTGTACAATTAAATGATGTATCAATTAATTATGATGGTCCTAATAAAACATTATACTTAAAGTATATTTCATATTACAGGATTTTTTTGTGCATTTAATGTTATCATTTTCAGCTCTGAAAAAATGTAGGACAGGCACAGATGCAATTTTGACTGAGAAACATAAAGAAAGATGGTCCAAAGAGGTGGAAATAATGCAGCGTTTGAATCACCCAAATGTTGTTAAAGCAATTGCAGTACCACCAGATCTTGCAGTCCTACGTTCAAAGCTTCCATTAATGTGCATGGAATTTTGTTCAAAAGGTGATCTTAGACAGGTAAGATTTGATATTATTTGGTTATTTCTGTGCTTTAATACTTTGTAAAGGACACATAAATCAGGGCAGTTTAAATATTATGTTACTTTTTTTTTGGTCAGTAACTTGTTTTCTGTAGACATGTATACATATATTGTAGAATTTTGTTAAATTGATTTTTATTAAACTGTCTTCTTCAGGTTTTAAACCGAAGTGAAAACTGCTGCGGTCTGTGTGAAGCAGAAGTTCGGTCACTGATATCAGATGTGAAAAGTGCAGTTCAGTACTTACACTCCATGAAAATCACTCACAGAGATCTCAAGCCAGAAAACATAGTTCTGCAACAAGAAGAAGATAGGGTAAGTTCATATTAGTTGTAACTGACTTTCCTGCAAAATGTACCATGTGGTGTGTAACCAAACAAATTTGATGGTGTATACAGTAATGAGTGGCTCCCATAGGTAACTTCATTCCGTGCTGCTGAGATGGCATGTAGTCGGTAGGTGGCAGTGTAAACTATTACTTAGGTTCTGCAGTATGGTGTTGTAGATAGTCAACTTTTGTCTTGATGATTGGTAGCCACATCAGAAAGATGTCACTTTGCATCTGGCTCAGTGCTTTGTGAAGGCCACATGTGCTGCTTCCTTATATTAATAAACATTACTAAGTTGATTAAATAAAGACAGATGAGATGGTAAGACCATGGAGCACATGTGAGAAACAGATAATGCACAAACTTGAAGGGAAGAGACTTATTGGTAGAGCTAAGAGAAAACAGGATGATAATTAATTGAATAAAAATTTACTTGGATATTATCCATTGTCTAGTAATAAAACGTAAAACGACGTTTCGGAGATGAGGCTCTATCTCCGTCTTCAGGTTCCTACTCAAGGAGGCGGCACACATGGCACTACTCGCCAATCCTATCAGCCAGCCTAGTTTGGATTTATCTCCTATTTGGATACCTGTCATCTCTCAAGAAATCCAAGGTGGGCATCGAGTTTCAAGTTAATATTCATGTGTATTTATTCCCACCTTTTGTGAGTTTTTGTCTTCTGGTTTTATTGGCGTTTATGAATTTAGTTTTCTACATACTATTCTTTTACGTCCCACGGATTGATGGTGTGGTTATGCCTTTTTATTCTGGGACTTTCACTTTTTAATTTGTCCGGAGATAGGGATTAGTTCTATCTAGTGGGCCCAACTGTGTAGGAACCTGAAGACGGAGATAGAGCCTCATCTCCGAAACGTCGTTTTACGTTTTATTTCTAGACGATGGATAATATCCAAGTAAATTTTTATTCAATTGACTCTTTACCATCGTCAAGAAGTTTTAGATTTGATATAGGATGATAATTAGCTTTCTGAGGATAGAGTCCAGTGGGAGATTTGTGTGAATACAGTATTGTATTTCCAAGTGTAATTCTCCACTGTTTTGTGACCCATAGCTATAAATAACAGTACCAGGTTACTGTTTCATTACCTCACCCCACAGATTGAGACATCAGTTTCTCCAAAACTTTAAACCAGTTCACTACAACACAGTGTCATTACTAAAAATTGTAGCAATAATTAGATACAGACCACTGTGAAAACCTTATGACTTTCATAGGCCAGCACATGATCACATCTGTGTAATTAAGGTGATTATTCTCCCTCATATCATCACTGGGTCAGTTGATCTGCTATTAACATAATTATTTTTCAGATTGTGTACAAACTGATAGACCTGGGATATGCCAAAGAACTGGATCAAAGCAGCATCTGCACTTCATTTGTTGGTACCCTGCAGTATTTGGCCCCAGAATTGTTCATGAGTAAAACGTATGTTAATTTCTACTAACCTGAATCTTTACCCATGTGTCCTTTTGCAAATGATTGTATGTAGTTACATGTTGCTAATTATCACTGTTGCTTCCAGGTACAACTACTCAGTAGACTATTGGAGCCTTGGTTTGGTCTCACATGAAGTGATAACAGGTGTTCGTCCATTCTTACCTAACATGGCTCCTGTTTCATGGTCTGTACTGCAAAATAGCTATGGGCCTTTATTTTAATAACTTGTCATAATATTCCATCACAGAGTTTGGCCACTATTTAAGTGTTAAGTATTGCATTCTGTAGTGGACACTCAGCTTTCTTTATTGCTGTGGAATGGTGGTTTGCGTGATTTATTTTTGGAAACAATATTCCATTCAATGGGTACACCGAAACCACTTCTTTATATGTATGGATTTCTTTTTTGTGCAGGACTTCATAACAAAAAACTTGAAGGCACTGAACATTTATCTTATATATATTAATTAACTGGTGGATGCCTCCTCACAGTAGTTATTTGTAGTAGTATTTTTAAGATACCAGGTTTCCATATTTTTCCTTGACATTCAATCACTCCAGACAAATGCCAGGATAGTACCTTGAAATACATTATGACTTCTAAATCTGAACCAAATTAATAATATGGTTCCTCTTTCCATGTTATTTAATGATAATATAACCTGTACAGTTGAAACAGTCTTAATAAATAAGCTAAAAATTAATTAATCAGAAGTAATTGAACATAAGGTGTTATGAGTATTGTTACAATTCTGAGTTAGCGTTTTATTCTGCGTACTCTGTATAAACTCAGTACGTGTTTTTTGACGTAAATACGTCTATAAGGAAGGGTCATTCGGCAAAAAAGTGTAACGAAAAAAGGGAACGAAAAAGTGTAACAATGGTTACCTAGGGAACGTCGTCTGTTTACTCGGCATTATTGTTACCTACGAAATGTAATCTGTTTACTTGGCATTGTTGTGTTACCTAGGAAACGTTACATTACATTTCATTACATTACATTAAAATACATTACTTTACATTACATTCATCTACCACAGACAAATCTTAAGCGTAACTAATTCAAGTTAAGCATTCAAGCATTTTTGTTACCTAGGAAACGTCATCTGTTTACTCGGCATTGTTTTTACCTATCAAACATTACATTACCTTACCTTACCTTACCTTACATTTCATTCAGCTACCACAGACCCATCTTAAGCGTAACTAATTCAAGTTGAATAAGCAATGTCTTAATAAAACTTATCTCAATTGTAAAGCATGTATAAAGGAAATATTTAGAATAAAGCCAATATATAAACTTCCTTTCCGTATAGACGTATTTACGTCAAATTCTCCGGAACCGTGGTTCCACTGACAATTTTTTTACTCATCTAATAACAGAAGCTCCTTGTGTATTTGGAATGGGCACATTGAAAATTATTTAAAAATTACTGTGACTGAAAAATTTGTGCTGATTTAAGGACACATCGTTAACATGACGAACTGGTTTTAGGATGACTCACGTGAGGGAAAAGTCTTCAGATGACATCTGTGCATACAAGGCTGAAGATGGCACTATTGTATTCAGCAAAGAACTTTTTCTTCAGAATCATATTTCAAGGTGAATTTTTTACAGAATTTTGTCACAGTTTATGAAGGTATGAAATATTACATCCATAATATGTAAATTATAGGTAGACACACTAATGAATGCAGGTGCCATTAAAGACACTGATTGCAGAGTTAGAGGAGATGTGTGTATAACAGCCTACTCTGATGAGATGTACATTTCTTGTTACTTACCAGTGTTGTTATTGAGTGACCTAGTGTCTACCACATAAGCATTTGTGCATTGAGCTTGTCACACAAAAGGTTGTCTGGTGAACAGCATTTTTTTTGTGACAAAGCTGGTGTTTTCATACTTCTATGTATAGTATATCCATAATAATTTGCATATGTTATACAGAATGTATTTTATATTAGAAGTGCAATAATGATTGAACAAACAGAGAGTAATCTAAACCACAAGTGGTTAAACTGATATAGTTATGTTTTTTTCTATACCCTCCTTTACCTCTGTTCAGTTTTTCTAACATAACTTACAGGGGGCTGTTTTATCTAGAGTTTGGTGCAAAATGGTCATTTTGTAAGATTTCAGGAGAATATAATTTTTAAAGAATTATTTTAAAAAATTTGTATAACTCTGGCTTTCAGATGAGAGCTGCACTTGGTGTTAACCATTGCATTGGCAAACGTTGTAGTTCCCATTTTAAAGGTGGGTGGCAACTGCAGTATTTGTTGAAATGTTGGTTAACACCAAACATTGGACATGGCTGTCACCCAGAAGCCAAAGATACACACTGAACTCCAGCGTTGAAAACTATGAACAAGTGTTAAAAAATATATTGATTTCCTTAAAAAAGTCTATACTACTTGTCCTTTCAGTATTTGTCTTTAGAAGGAGTGGAGTTAAATTAGGATTTTTGCTAAGTAAACTGTTTTATAGGATTCCTTCTTACTATAATTTAGGGTTAGTGTGCTATAGTACAGAATTTATAACAGTACTACTACCAACTCCAGTTTTACATCTTAATTATCAATCACTGATATTTCCAAGTCATATTTTGACAAAGCTTCCCTGTGTACTGCTTTATCCCCCCTTCTTTTGTATATCTTTCCTTATTTGGTCTCTCTGCATGGTCTAGTGGCTGTTTCTTCAACGTCGTTATTTTTAATGACCTCGGGAATCCTCTTATCGTCCATGCCTAACACCTGTGTGCTTTGTGCTTACTCATTTCATTCTCCTTGAACCAGTTGATAAAGTATTGTTAAATGAAAGAAATTATTTAGTATGTAATTTCCAATATTATATTTCAATTTTATTTTCTGAAATGCTGAGACATTTTCATATAGTGCTGTATTCTTTTCTATAATTACATCATCACAAGTGACTATTAAATTGCATTTTTAATTTCTTCTGTTGGCAGTTGTCTGAAATGTTATGTGGAGAAGTGGCTGAAACTTTTACTCGAGTGGGATGCAGCAAAACGAGGACGTATCCTGAACAGAAACAAAGAACTCCAAATTGTTGTATTTGATTTAATAGAAGATATTCTAAGCAAGAAGGTTTGTTACTTAAGTTTTATTTGTAAAGTACTGTCAATATTTTATTGTTGTATAATACAAATGTTTTTTTTTTTTCCTAATTATAGATTATAAACGTTTTCTCTGTGCCATCATATCAGAATTTGAGTTATGAGATCGATGATTCAACAGCAGTCAGTACACTCCAAACATGGATAGAACGTGACACTAGAATTCCAGTTCAGGAACAAGAACTCCTGCTTTCTTCAGGTCAGCCATTTGACATAAGCAAGGAGGCATGCCAGTGTTGGGTACCACAAACCCTTAATAACCAGGTCAGTGTTTATTACTATGTGGCTTGATTTGAGATAAAATATTTATCATTATCCTTCAACTATCCCAAGTGCCTTCTTCCCATCAGATGAAATTGTTTCATCATTTGTGGGCAGGTCTGCAACCTTGAAAGTACCTATTAAAGTTTCTCCAACCATTTGTCTGTTCATCTGTTGGTCTGTCCCCGTACAAGAAGCAACTTAAGAATGGATAAACCAATTTTGATTACATTTGATATTTTATAATTTTTCTGAACATTGAGACATTTCAGTTTTCATTGAGATTGGACAGTACTAATGTTATGTAGAAAAACTGTTGCAAGCACCTGTCAATAGCTTGTGACTATGTCAGTGTGCTGTTACCACCCCTCCGGTGGCCCCTCACTGAATGCTGTTATACCACCCCAGACCTTTATGCTCCTGGTGCCATTTCCAAAGGTCAAAAGTCAAATTCTGTTAAAATGCTCCATAATTGTTACACTGTGCATACCTTTACTAGCTTGTTTTGTTATCTTGGCAGAATTTATTTTTTTAAATTTGTTTATTCCAATATGTTTTAATGTGTTACATAAAATTATTTCTGTCATTATTTCCACATTTATTTTATGCTGTTTGTTTCGTAAAATACATTTCATCTGATATTAATATTTTTCCATTATTCATCCTCACTCTGTGCTTTGCTCAGATATAGTAATATTGGTGTAATAAGAGAACTAACTGTCAATTCACAGATATTGTTGAGAGATTACTTTAGTTTCTAAGATATTGTAGATGCGTCATATTGTGATTTATTTAAATAGTATTAAAAATATATTAAAATTAGCCTGCGGAAGGTAAATTTAAGGTTAGAACTAGGGCGGTATCTGATCGCCTTCGAAGCTACACATGTTCCACATGTAAATCGAGTACTCGCTAGGGAACGTAAAATGATATTTTAATCTTTTAATTATATTATATTGTGATTGACGGCTAATTTTAATATATTTTTAATACTTTAGTTTCTGTTTAGTTTACATAACTTTTTATCTGATGTTATGTCAGAGGTGACACCCAGCTGAGGACTGAGGTTGTGATAATGAGCTGATTAGTTAGGCCTATTGTACTTGACAGTGTTGGTAGTATATGAGCGTGAGTCATTGGTGGAATTAAGTTTGGCGGGAAGAAACACATTCTCAGAGAAAGATCTCTACTGCCACTGTATCCTCCATAAATCCGTCATGGATCAAAGTGAGAAGCAGGCTAACATAATGAACACTGATCAAAAGCATGTTTTCTATTCACTTTGTTCATATGACTGAATTATTAAAATATTAAGGTAGGTGTAATGTTTTCATTTGTTTGCTTGGTCATTCATATGTAGGACATCATAATGTGGAAATGCTCTTCTTGGTGTCCGGTTTGTGAGTTCTTTGTGATTGATGTAACTGGTCTCATATGAACCCTTAACGCAGAGGATCAGGGTTGTTATACCAGGTTAACCATACCCTGGACAGGTGGTCTTCACCATGATTACAGATCTTGTTTTCTCATGAGACACATTCCATGTCTCCCAAGCTTTTACTGTGGGTACCTATACTAACATTAGTATAGTTGCTTGCTTCAACAAAGCATGTAGTCTCTCCTTCATAACAAAACATTTATCTTTGCAGAACGTGAACACTATGGTCTATGTATATCATCGTGGGTCACTGGCAATACAGAATTTTGCTCCCAGTGTGCCTCAAACTGTGAGTAAGATGATGGAGGAGCCTCGTAACAAAGTAGAATTTGTTCATCAGAAGAGAGCGTGGGCTCATGCTGTGTTCTTCTTGCAACAAGAAATGGAACTGTATCATGCGTTCCTCCAAGCATACAGAGTGAAGATGTAAGTAGAAATTGTAATTAAAATATTTTAGTCTGGATGGATGGATGGATGAATGTAGGCGTTTGTGTATACCATTTAATACCAGATGACCCAGTCAATTTATCTGTGCTGTACTGATCATTTTTATCCAGTTGACAGTCAGATTCGGATACCCAGACTGTGAGAGATAAAGCCTGCCATAGCAGTGTGGCAGTCTTCATGCTACATCTCCAAAAGGAAGTGCTAATCACATGGTCTACATTGGGCTACACACTTGACACATTGGTACCTATTGACTGTCTCTGCACCAAACCTCTCTTGGTGTATACATTATATGTACCTCAGCACCAGTATTTTAGTATTTCTCATGAACTCTATGATACTAAGTTTTAAATTTTCTCCATAGTATAGCAAGTTTAACTTCAGAAATACTTTATAAACTATGCTTGGAAGGATTAGGCCACTTTTCCATAATAGAAATGTGAAATATAACTAAATATAGGTATTTATGAAATGTCAGTAGGCATGTTGAATTGCTTCTAAATCCACTACTGATGAGAAACATGCCATATTTTGGGAAACAAAAAATCTGATAAAAACCATTGCATTATTAACATTGAATTTGTTGATGTATGCTACCTTCCTTATGAGTGTAACTTATAAAATATTTTGACAGTGCTACAGTTGAGTGGTTATCATTCCTGCTTCATACTGAGAATGTTCCTTGCAATCATCCATAAATGTATGGTAATCTTCGTTCATCTCCATTAGGTAGGACGAAGTCATGGTCACACACATTTGTATTTGTCCTACTTGCCTGACACATCAGCATTTGTTGTCATGAATTAGTACCTATTTGTACAGACTGGGACACCCTTTCCTGTTTTATGTATTCTGATGGAGTGCCTACATTATGAGAGAGACACTGCATATTTCATCTGCATGGTACTTTGCACAGCATCCTTGACATGTCTAATGTTGTGGCATTCTTTCGTAGCATGGGGCTTGCAGCCCTGATTAAATTATTGTATTTTATGTCTTTTTAAAATTCTAATCATCCCAGCTTCTTTGGCTGAGGTGCATTAATCCTTACCTCTGTCTTCATTCACACTGTTTCATGGTATCATTGACAGGACCCTTTATAGACTGGCATATCTTTATCATTTTTAATGTACCACTCTTCTCTAATAATTTAGAAAGGCCCTGTCACAGGCTGTTGTGTTTTTATCGCCTTTTAACATACAGTCCTTGTATAGAAACTTTGCTAGTTTGTCTTCAGTTTCACTGTCAGGGTACTTTACACACTAGCGTATATGTTCTGATGTTATCTGTTGTCAGGTTGTGAACTTTGACATTGAATGTTGTACAGGTGCTAATAGCCATAGACCCTGATGGGCCACCAATCACATTTGTACCCACTAGGGTTTATACAAAAACCGACTTTTGAAAAAACCGGTATTCGAATTCCAGTATTTCCAAAAAAAAACTGTTTTCAAATTTTTACAAAAAACAAAACAAAATATAGTTAAAACATTAAAAAAATATTTATACTTATTTTAAATTTTTTCAGTTTATTTAATATTTATGGAACTACAAAAATATAACAAAATAAAATATACTCTATACAAAACCAAATAAAAAACTAAGATAACTAAAATCCGTACAAAATATGAATTATAAACTATGTCAGTTGCTAGATCCAAGTTAAAAATTTGTAGCCTCTCAGAAACTAATTCTAATGTTTTCTTAGCATCGCGGGAACTAGTTATTGGAACTAAGCCCAAATTAAAATCTTCCGCAAAATGGTGTACGTTGATATTCAAATATCTGTGATTTCTTTTGCTAGTCCACTCATCTAAAGTTATAGAAAAAATTTTCCCATTCTTCTTAATACAATCCAATTCATTTATAATTTCACGTTTGGCATTGTCATAAAACTTATGAATGAGATCCATTACTCGAGAGTTGTTTTTTGGTAATGAATATCCCCGTTGTTGCAAAGACTCTTGTATGAATGAGCTTGTTGTAATGCTATTAATGGACAATCCATCCATTGCAGCAAGTTTTGCTATAATTTCTTCTAAACTTATCTTTTTACGAAATTAAAAATAGAATGCGTTTGTGGATTTGCATGTCAAACATTCGCCTGACTCATGAAGATTAGTTTTACTACAATATGCTTGTGCCCGAGGCGATTTCAAGTCAAAATATTAACGTTTTTAATTAATTAATTAATTAACTAGTTTTTCCATATTAATTCTAGTATCTAAAACCGGTTTTTTAAATTTTAAAAACCGGTTTTTGAATTTTACAAATTTATCCAAAACAACCGGTTTTTAAACCCGGTTTTTAAAAACTGACAAACCCTAGTACCCACCTCAGCCCTTCTAGATAAATGCAATAAATAGGCCATTGCTGCTTTCACTCTCATGCTTTTTGTCTCTCTGTATGTAAGTTTTCTTCCATCTCATCAGTTTTATATAACATTTCAAATTGATAGAGCATTCTTAAATCACCTGTGAAGAAGTTAATTTCTAATGGACTGTCATGTTTGAGATCCCATGTTCAGGTGTCATTGTTCTCTATTTTCATATTGCAGGCTTCATGTCATCTCCAGCAATGCCAAATTGAATGAACAAACACAGGCAGTGGTTAGCCATCTCCAGCAAGTGGAGGCACAATTGCAGTTGATCCTAGAGTCCCTCCATTTTGATGAAGATCAAGCAAAGAAAATTGGATTTTGTAAGTCTTTTTCACATTAAACAAATTAACAGCATTCAGCATTATATTAAAAGTGAAATGTACAAAGCATGCTTTAAGATACTGGGGACCAGAATGCACATATTTGGAGTTGGAATTCTGTACTGTTATTATTGCGGTGCCAGTGTACAAGGGTGGTTCACAGTTGCTTCCCACCCTCCCAAAAAAAAATTCTGACCAGAATGACGATATACCCTTCGTGGTGGCAACACTGCTCTCACTCCCACACATAGCCATACTCTTTGCATATTCATGTGAAAATCAGTACGAAATGGTGTTGGACTCTGTCACTCCGAGCATAGAACAGCGCTGTATCATCAGATTTCTAGGTGGTGAAAGTGGGTCGTATTCTCCACAGGTTAAGTGCACAATATGGGGAAGAGACCTTATAACGTGCAAATGTGTATGACTGGTAGAACAAATTTTCTGAAGGCCTTGGAACAGGTTGCTAACTAGCCACATGGTCATGTGCAGCCAACAGGTCTCACAGATACGAACATTTGTCACGTTGATGTGATTTTGGAAAACAGACGAATTAAAATGCAGCCACAGTGTTCAAAAGTGTTGGGAGTGTGGACTCAAGTATTTGTGAACACTTGTTTTTTATGGAAGTGTGTGTACAGTGGGTCCCAAATATGCTGATATTTGACCATAAGGCACAACCCGTTCTTGTGTCTGCCGACCATCTGGACTGGACTGAACTGGAGGGAAACAAATTTCTGAAGCAAATATTGACATGTGATGAGACGGATACACTAGTTCACTCCAGAATCAAGGAGGTCCAGTTTGGAATGGCACCACAATGACATCATATCCTGAATTGGTTGTGCAGTCGGCCTACTTTTCTCTTTGCTGCCAGCATCAGTGCCTTGCCATGGCATTGGCAAAAATGTGTCAGTGTAGGGGGACACATTATTGAAAAAGAGTAATAGTTTGGTGATTCTGACATGTATGTGTTTAGTTTAAATTTAAAAAATTGTTCAGGTCAACCATGAACCACACTCAAATATCTGGATTTTATTTACAGTGTAGTAATAATAGTTGTATGATTTGAGTTTCCCACAGTTATTAAGATGCTAATGTTGTTATTCTGGGTTGTGAACTCATAGGTAGGTAACAGCATTTCTGAGAAACATACTGTCTCCATATTCAGCCCTGAAGGCAGTGTGTTTCTCCAAAATGTTGGTATCCACCTGTGAGTCCACGTGATATCACAACACAGGAGATCATCATCATAACAGTAATGATAATACCAACAACAGCAACAACTTGTTTACGTTATTACGTTACTTGGGTGGTTGCCATACAGTCACAGTACAGTCACTGACTTAAATGGATTTCCTTATAAGTTGTTGTATGTTATATTTTCCATTAGTGTGTTTGGTATTCTCATAGACTCATGTTGCTTTTATTTTATAACAGTTTCTGAAGAAGTGATGCATTCATGGAGTAAAATGAATGCTTCTGTTGGTAGAAGGATAGCAAAACTGAAGGAAATAGTGAGTCAGCTTGAAAGTAAATGTGATGTGGCAAATGGCAAGACCATGGACCTTCAGAGAAACCCATACACAAAGATGGCAGACCATGAGGTTCTTATGTCACTGTAAGTGTGAAGATGCTTCTCATTATGTCTGCTATTTGAATGTTATGTTATTCTGTGTGTGGAGGTCAGTACAGGTAACCATGAAGGTACCGGTATTTACGTGCACTGGGGCTGTAGGCTATCCAAAATTCAGTTATTATCATGAATTAGGCTGTTTAGAGTTTGCTGGCTCCAAATTTAATTCTTAAGATGTTTATCCTTTTAGAAATATTAGAATTGAATTATGAAAGGTGTCGAAACTCGTTTAATTTTAAAATTTGTGAAATCTGACTGTTAATGTGATAAATACTAGTTATCAGTTATATCTTTGTACATACAAAATTTAATTAAATGTAGTTGGTTAAGGTATGAGTGATTAGGAAATCACATCAGATTGGTAGATTATTTTTGTTGTTGCTGTCATGGTGTAGATGTTGTTATGGGTACTATATATATTGTTTTGTGGTGCATGCATTGCCTTGAAGTTACTGTTTATCATGCATAACAAAAAATAAACATGTTTCTGAATATTTCTTTCCATTATTATTTGTTTCAGTCTTGAAGAAGGCCAGAAACGCTATGACAGTTTGCGTCGGCGACCAAAGGAAAATCGGTACGAACAGACAGACAACGTTGAAATGGTGAAGATTGTGTACAACTGTTTAAAGCATCGGGATAAGCTTCTGAGGGACAAAACATTTAATGCTCATTTGCAGTAAGTAGAGTCATATCATCTGGAGATGAGGAAATGCCAGTAGCTAACTTTAGTTTTCATCCTTATATAAATCACTGTCAAAACTTTTCTGTACTGTACAGCTCTCATACTTTAGCCTGTGTTTGTTATTTGTTTGTTTGTCTGACTGTATGTGTGTCTGTTTGTTTGTTTGTTTGGAGGATTGGGGGTTAATAATCATAATCATAAACAAAAAAATTTAAAGGTAACTTGACACACAATAGTAAATTTATGCAATAAATAATGTACAACTATTAAGTAATGAGACAGTGTATGTCATTGTAATATTCTTCCCTCCTAGAATCGCTACTTTAATAAGACACCAAGATAAATGACACAAATAGTACATTCTGGAATGTAGACTCTCAAAGCACAGGGTGTGTTACCCACCACCAACTATAAATAGCTTAGTGTATGCAATGTAACAACTTATAGAAATGAAGTGGTGTATAATTATAAATTGCTCATTATGACAAAAGTGCTGGAAAAAGTTTTTTTCTTTTTTTTTTTTCCTCCCCCATCCCAAATGTGTGACATTAACCCTTCAGCGTGGAGTGCCGAACATCGCTCGTCATGACGTAGTCATCCCATGGCGTGGAGTGCCGAGCACTGCTCGCATAATGCGCGCTAAGACTTCTCCTTCTTCGTAGCGACTGACCTTGTATTTTATGTATTCTGGATCCAGTAGCCATGTAGAGAAAAAATCTGGCTATCAATTGATATATAACATGACTCTGACAGATCGATTTTACCAGTGTTTTTCGACTTTGAAATATAGATCGATTTTTGAACTCAACTGCATTCTGCCTCTGCTTTGTGGCTCTCTCTAGGGAAGACAAATGGAGTAATATAGTTAAGGTTACGACGGCTGTGTAGGACACATTCCAAGCTTTCTAACGGTATATGATGTCAACGACCTTAGTCAATGCATTCTCTGTTCTCCCCTTGGTATGAACAGAATTCTATAGTACATATCTGCCGTCAGTCAGCCGTGATTATGGCTTCGAGTAGCAGGCGTTTTTTGTCTCCTCAAGACATTGCTAGAAGTGTAGACGAACCTCTAACTGATTCCGAAAGTAGCGTGTTCGATTCAGATGATGAATCAAGTGTAATCGATGATTTACCTGTGTGTGAAAGACAGTGTTTTGGTGTCCTGATTGTGAGGCTGGTCTCTGTGTTGATAGCCGTTTCAAGATATTCCACACAAAACTCAACTTTTAAGGTAAATTTTTTACCGTTCTATAAAGCATAGTGTGTTGTGAACATTTCGATCAAAGTTTCACTAAAATTCATCAATTATTAGGGAAGTTGTGCCCATATAAGTAAAATGATGCACTTTCAGCTCAAAATTAAATCCCCAAGCAGATACTCCTCCCACAGCACGGTATAGACTTGGGATTTAAATGCTCCCAAGCTGAAGGGTTAATAAATTGACAGTGCTGTTTGTTTTCTCACTGTAATGAAGTTTGTTGGTTGGTGGTTGAAACAACATGCACTTCTGTTTATCACAACTGCTAGTACATGACTGAAATATGCAGTTGAAACATGTTCTGATATATCTACTGTGATCGCTTGTCTTTCTCCACAAGTCACACATGTGACTCACTTTCATTACTTTAGTCACATCTCATATATGTTTCTTATAAAGGCATCTTCTCTAGTATGTAATTATTACATTGCAGGCAAGTGATAGATGTTCAGATGGAAATTGAACAGCTTTGGAACCCACTGAATTCTTCAGTCCAGGTGATAAACAAAGTACAGATGGAACTGAAGCAAACCCAGCTGGACAGGCAGCATGACATATGGCTGCAGATGGTGAGTTTGTATCTCAGGGGGTTTGTTTCTTGGCCCTTTATTAGTCTCTCCCTCTTTCCTTTTATGTTAATTACAATCATATTATATAGAAACAGGACTTCCTTTTCAATATTTCCTGTGGAGAATCTGTATTAAGAATAAATTACATGGCCTTGTCAGTTTTTCATTTCATATGCTGCTAATCGTATGAAGTTCAAATTACCAGTTTTGTTTTTGTGTGGTAATTACATTTATTCTAATTATTCAATTAATATGACATAAGGGATGTCCTGTTATTAATTTTTAGTGACATCTTAGTTAGTTAGTTATTTCCTGTTACTCCTAGTGGAGCATAGGGCAGCAGTAAAGACCTTCCATCTAGTTATGTTGACAGCCAAGCGTTTCATTTCACTCCAAGTTTTACCAGCTTCCATAGCCTCTTCTTCCACCGTTCTCTTCTATGTCTTCCTCGGACGGCCCGGTCTCCGTGTTCCCTGCGGATTCCAGTCCAGTGCTGTCTTTTCAACTGCTCCAGGTTGCTTGCGCAATGTGTGGCCAATCCACCTCCACTTTCTTTCCTTAATTTGCTCGTCAATCGGTGGTTGATTTTAGTGACATCTTAGTTTCTAAATATGATTTCAGGTTCTCACAGTGGTGAGTGTCTTCTGGGTTGTATCACTGTGTAGTCTGGTGAAGTTTACTAACATTTCAGAGGTACAAACTGCCTCCATTATAACCCTGATGCTGGAGGCAGTAAGCACCTCTGAAAGTAGTAAACTTCACCAGACTACACTGTGCTACATCTCAGAAGACAGTCATCTTCATCTCAGTTTCTGTTCTTTTCCAGACACAAGATTCTTGTAATGGATTCACAGTACCAAGAAATCTTACAAAATCTCATGCAGTATATCGCCCAGTTGTAATTACTACATCACAGCCTTTGTCCACTAGTATGAGTATAGATAATAGAGAAGACAAAACTGAAATCTTGGTGCCAACTAGTGAACACAGTTTCACAGAACCAAAACAATTTAGGCTTACTGCATCATCTGTACAGCCAGCATTGGTGTCTAATGATCAGGCTTACAGAGACCCACCTGAACAGATGTCAGTATCCTTATCAAATTCACAATGTGATAGTTCAGCAATGATCGATTACAATGTTTCATTGAGATATGCGTAAGTAGTGTTTTTATAACCTTCATACAAATACCATAATTTCTATTTAAATTTCTCAGTCCCAGTTTTCATTTGTCTTGATGCAATTTGGTCTGCTTTTGTGTATATAATGACAGTATCTCAGCTGTGAATGTCATCTAACTTTGATATATAATTGACAGGAAGATTATTAATGGATTATTGTGAATGTGGAAGGAAACAGACCTGGTATATGTTAATCTTTGTTGTGTGGGAATAGAGCATGTAATTTCTGTAATTATAGGCCTGCTGCTATCCAGACTTTAAATCCAGTGCAAACAGTTTAGCTGTATGCTAGTGCAACACATGCACATAATGTATAAAATGTCTATATTCATTATATGAAGTGAAACTCAAATTGAACAACTACGAGTTTTCTAAAATATGGGTTATCTTTCAGAAATTTTAAAATATTAAGATCCTAGTCACCATACTGACTGAGCTATCTTAGTTCATGCTGCAAGAAAATTCATTGTTTTCCTCAATATTATTGAAGTCAAAGACAGTACCATGAAATACTTCCTTCTCATAATGCATGCTTTTCAAGCAGTGTCATTAAATAATATATGACTCTGTCAGTCAGCAAGATGTTGTGTTTATTTTAGGACTCAGGATTTGATGAACGAAAGTTTCCAGCACTACCGCAGGGTCTTGAATGAAGATCAGTCTCTGGACTGGGCATTCCTTGAAAAGCAGGATTAATCAAAAAGTCAGGCAGTTTTGCAGTTAATTAGGTAAGATACCTCAAGCAAAAAATATAAAGTGTTCATCTCATTAGTGTCTGTGCTTTTATGTAAAACATTTTTCTGTTTTCATTCAGATTGTTTTAAACTTGGAAATACCTTCAAGTTCTTTGACTAGATGAACAACTGTTAGCTTCTCAAGAAGGATTCTGTTTAATAGAGTCAGTTTAAATGTTAATTTATATCTTTTTTTTACAAAAATCTAGTTCTGATTAGTCAATTAAATTCATATTTAAATTAATATAATTTTGTTAATTTTTCTGATAGTTATCAATTTCTGACATCATTCAGATGCTAAAGAAATGGTGTGATAGGCAGAAACATTAGTGGAAAAGACATTTTTGGATGAAAATCTAAACCAATCAAAAGAGAGGACATGAGATGCATAGACTAATGATCATGTATCATGAATATGCATATGGAACATGTAAATTCAGAAATTCTCTTTGGTGTTTGTGTCACAAATACAGAGTTGAACAACAGAAATGCCAGTAATGTGCACAACAGTTCACCATTACTCATGAAAGAAAGGTGTATATTTCTATTTGTTTGTCCCTCATAATCAGTTTTACCTAAATGGCCAAGTTTCGTCGTGTTCTGTTTTAAGGACTGGTGTATTTACAATTGCTCTTCATTGCAAAATCTTAAAAAGTTGAGTAGGTCTACTTTTACATTTTTTTGAAAATATACATCTTCCTTCCCATATTAAGTAGGTCCCATTTCACCATAGCATGGCGCATCGTCAGGTTGCAGATGGAGGAGGTCGCCTCCAGGTATGGAGATTAGATATGAATCTATTGAGTAAGCAATTGCAGATAAATGTCATCTAAAAACTGTGTGTGTTGGAAAATACCAGCAAAGTAACATTATGTAATTTTAAGACTGCATTTAATAACTTTCAGAAATTGGAAAGCTTTGGTGACAGAATATAGCCACAGATGGAATCATTAAATTTCATTACACATTTTATCATTTTAGGTGTTCTTCACACTAGCATGAACAATGAATACCTTGTGGGCCTTCCTATGAGGCAGGCAGCCTGCATTCATAGGGCTAATTGTTCTGCAAAAATTGGGATATTGTAATACGTTGTTGAACAACAGAGGGTGGTATCAAATTGTTGGAACATGTGCAACAGTGATTTCAGATCACATTGCAAGAGTGGCCTAATGTGGAACACAATCCCTAGAATCACATTTGTGCAACAGTGGCCTGTATGGTGTGGTGCTAAGAACATCTGTGAGCACGCCTTTCCATTCTTCTTATTGGTATAGAAGCATTTTGAAAACGTAGAGCAGCAAGTACTTCCCAGGACATCTGACTACCTCAACCTTTAGTTCTCGTTTGGTTGAATAACCGACTTTTACGCAAGATATAGATGGTGTTTTCTCATTCTGTTTCAGAACTGTTAAGCACTCCATATCTCTACATCACTGGTAATCAAACAGGTGTGCCACAAATGAGTGGGGATGAAGCAAATTGTGTGCAATAAACAGATCACTAAGCTTAGTGCTTAGATGGATCTGAACACAAAAACCAGATGTGTTAAATTGTGTCTTCAGGCTTTTAGAATTTGTGATGCAGTGACTGAATTGACGAGCAGTAGGTAAGAAGCAGTTCTGTTGTAAGATACCGAAGTAGCATTCTTTTAGGAGGACTGGAGATACCATGAAATCTATTTGCTTTCAAGAAAGTTGTCTGTATATGATCCTCTAACAACTAGTATCTGCAGGATGTATAGCATTAGTGGTAGTGTTCATCTAGCTTTGCCAGCAGTTAGCAGAGTTGAAATCTGTTTTACATTAACTTACTTCTGGCTGAAACAGTTAGTATACTGGTAATACTCTCATCTTGTTTTGTACATACCTCAACTTTGCTACCAATTACCATTACTGAAGATGGCTGTCTTCTGAGTTGTTACACCATGTAGTATGGTAGAAGTTTATCAACATTTCAGAGGTTCTTGCTACCAGGTGCTTTCAGACTACACTGCACAACGAACCAGAAGACAAGCATCTTCATATTTGCTGCTGTGAGAATCTCATTGTTGAAATTTTTATGGTTTCCTGTGTTCTGATAAATGCTGGAATGGAATCTTCAGACAGACTTGTGTAGCAACTGAAAGTTTTAAAAGGGCGCCTATTAATGTCACCATATCATCTGTCTGTCCGTATATAACATCTTAAGGACAGCTGAACAAATTTTCAGTTTTGGTTACAATAACTGGCATTTTACATGAACACCTATGTGCTTTCTTCATGTGGGTGTGACTGGATGGGGAATCTTCTGACTGTGTTGGTTGCCTGGGGAGTTACTGCCACCCACACAACGCTGATTTCACTAGTGCCATTCACAAAGATTTAAGGTCAAGTTCTGGCAAATGTGCTAGAATTGTTGCTCTGTGTGTATGTTTCCTAATTTCTCAAATTTGTAACCTACCCAGCATCCATATTCATATCCTCGCCTCATTGGTGATATTAGCATACATGTCATTTAGTAACCAAAGAACAATTTTCCTTCATTGTAAGAATATTCCAGTTTTTCTCATATTGAATTTATGTGTTGATTTTTTTATGGGTGAGTATTTTGATGTCTTTTCTGGGAAAGTTGCTCTTATGTTCCATTTCAGGAATTTATACTGCCTCTTTTCATGTTAATGTTTAATTTTGTAAACAGTAGGCACAATGCAGCTGAGCTCTTGTGCCAGTATAAATTAAATCTACAGCAAAGAAATTGCATGACATTTTTCATCAATTAAAATCTGTGTGTTGCCCACTGTTTGCTTTATACCTGAAAGCAGAATTACATCGATTAATAAAATTCTGCAAATGTGGAGTGAGGAAAAATTCTGCCCCCTCATTGTCAGAAGCTTGTTTTATTTTCATGTGTCAGCAAGAATTGCATGGCATTTATTACATATATATTGTTATATCACCTCTTATAAGGGATTAGTGATAGAATTACAATATGGAATGTTTTTGGCCAGTATCATTTGACTAAACCATTTACAGGGGTGGTGTTGAGTAACAGTGCCTTTCATGAAATGTTCCTGCATGTCTTATATGTGGTTTTAATTTTTTTATTTCTACTTTTTATTCCCTCTGTATATATTTTATCTTTGTTACTTTTGTATTTTAATATGAACTTGGGAGGATTGTTATTATTAAATTATATCTGTTGTGTTGTCTGTTTGCATTGTGTGCAGTATTTTAATATATTTGCTGTTATATATGTGGACCTCACATATTTGTGTCAGTTCTCTGCAGCCTTGCTTCTGTGGAGACAAATTTTTAAGACGAAAGAAGAACCACTGCATAGCCAAACTGCGTACTATAAGTCTCAATAGGATATTCCCACATGTATATGCAGTTCAGTTTCTATATTTCTTTGTCATTTTCACAAAATATTTGCTTTTTAACCCATTTCTCCTGCTACTTTCTTCATTTCATGATAAAAAAATTCATATGGTATCAATTCTGTCTGCATAAGTGTATCTCCAGTTATCAAGAAGCAAGGTATGAACATTTTTCCACTGAATGCCATCTGATTTTTTGTGTTTTTTAATTACTTGCCCTCAGCAGACTGGTGTAGCAATAGGACTCTTAGATGCCACATAGATGACATATGCCACAACTGCCTCTGTACTAAAGCTATGACCTGCTTATCATTTATGATCATTTTCCATCTCATCCAATGATTTGCAGTTTTAATTGTATTGTTAACTAATTTAAGAATCATTCAGTGTCCATGAAGTTTAGCATTTCATAAACTTTGACATACTACTCTGTTTGCAGAATGTTAATGCTACAATTATCCCCGCAGGTAATTTCATGTGCAGTTAAGTTACGAGGTATGCAGGACTAGATAGTTAATAGGAAAACTTTTAAATCTTGACAGATGTTTGCTTAGCAGGTCAGCCTTGATAGAGTACAGAAGCATGAACAGAGGATATGAACAACTGAAGGTTAGTGAAGGCTGAAGGTATACCTGATTGTTGATAAACAATAATACTAGCACTTTTGATCTTTTGTTTACTTCCACTGTTGATGGATATGATGTAATAATACACTGGTAGCACTGACACACAATAGACACAGTTTGTTACACTGAATAAATTTTGGTAACAAGAAATGTTTCCTCACCAGAAGTTGCTTTTTTTTTATCTGTTTTCTACACAAAATTTTGGGAATCTGCAGTAAGGGGCACAAGTCTGTACATTATTGGTTTTATTAATAGTATCAAATTAAAGAGCACAGAAGTGGGGTGTCCTGTAGTGACATGATGTTCATACCAAGTTTCATGAAAATGTTGATTAAAATGTATTAGTGGGATTGAGACATGGACAGGCTTGTGGATATGAGAATCTGTGTGGTAAAATAGTAAATGTAAGCTAAAAGTTTGTTCTTCCATTACAGATATTAAACCTTTTACTTATACCCTGAACATACTCATATAGAGGTATATTACATCCATGGTAAACCATGTAGGTACTATTAGAGTAGAGTAGTCTCAATTTTTAAAACATATCAATGATGGTTAAAAACTGCATTGTTTCCGTCACAGAAGAAAGAGATTTTAAGCAGTATTAAGTTTGTAATTTTTATTGTCATAGTTTTTAGTTTTAATTCTTTGTGGTCCAAGATGAGAAACATGTTGTTTTTAGAAAACCTGCAAGGTAGAGACATCTTGGAAGAACCAGACATAGTTTGGAGGATAATATTAAAGTAATTTGGTAATTTTAAAGTTATGTGTTGTGATGGTATGGAATGAATTCAGTTTGCTCAAGCTAGGGTATAGTGGGGTAATGTTTTGTATGTGGTCCTGAACTTACAGATTTTATATGGTGCTGAGAACTACTTAGCCAGTTGACATATTAGTATATAATGTGCCTTCCAGTAGTTGACCATGAAAGAATTAAAATTATTTTAATTTTAACATAGAAGCATCTCACTGACTTAAAAAGTGGATGACCTGTAAAACAGGATTTTTATTTACTTGTATGGGAGTGAATGTGTCAGTACAAGATTACTTACATCATCTTCCATATATCTCTTTTAAATATAACATTTACATTAGTGTTTTATTGATACAAACAAATTTCAGTGTGTAAATCAGGGCATCGAAACCAGATTGATGTAGACGTGAAAATGTTGATACTTTGCATTGTTCGGTGTAATTACACATTCATAGTATCTCTGGTCTGTCCTGTGTCATCTGTATTTGTTTGTCCACCCCTGTTATATTGTGACAGTAGAAAACCTGAAAATCAGATCTCTTGTATATTATATTTTAATTTTCAGGAACAACTCAGCATTATATAAGCATTTAATATTTTATACTTATTCACATACATCAACTACATATAATAAAACAGGAGATTAATGTCCTTATGTTTATTTAATTATGCATTACCAAAATAAAGGGGTCTAATTAAAAAGAATAAACTCTTTCATCCTTCATTTTTGTGTTAAGGTAATAAGCCATTTCTTGTTATAGTAACTTATAAATTTGCTATATGAATGAATAAATAAAATAAAATACCAATATGATTCTACTTCCTGCCACAAAATATCGTGATCTACCAGAGTGTGGCATATCCAATACTGTCATGAAACTCTTTACATCCCATGGCATAGGTGGTGCATCAACCTTGTCATTGAAAGAGCCCAAATGTAGACAGAGTTAGATCTGGAGACCTGGATCTCCATAGAATGTGTCTGCCACATCCAGGTCATTGTTTTGGAAAGGTGTCAGTAAGGAACTATGGAGTGGGGCACCATCTTGCTGAAAAATCAGATTGCCTACATCCAACTACATTGAAGTAACACCAGAACATATCACATGGTTCCTCTGTTAGGCCATCTTCCTATCCTTTTCATCGTACAAAGTAACAAGCTTTGATACACAATTTGTGCCAATTGTAAATTGATTACCTTGTTTGAATTGCTTTACCTTACGTTAAGTTTCTTCAAATTTCAACATGCAGGTAACTATTTCTGAAGATTTCTGTCTTCTGGGTTATTGCGCTGTGTAGTCTGGTCGATGTTAACCAACGTTTCAGAGGTCATACTGCCTCCGTCATCAGGGCGATGACGGAGGCAGTATGACCTCTGAAACGTTGGTTAACATCGACCAGACTACACAGCGCAATAACCCAGAAGACAGAAATCTTCATACTCACTGCTGTGAGAACCTCAAGTCTTACAACTATTTCTGATCCTGTAAAGTTCTTTCTCTGGCACTGGTGCCACAGTGGCAGCCATATTTCATTTGTAACAAAAACTTTGAGTTATTGTACAAACCATTAAGTATCAATCTTTCTCATTCAGTCATATGGCATTTTATATCTTTCCTTGTTCAATTTAGTTTGGGATCAATATGTTTAAAAATTACATTCATGTAACAACTTTTACTGTAGACAGCCGAAAATCGAATTTTGTCAAAATCCGTGAAGATGGCTGTGTTCTGGATTGTTGCACCGTGTAGTCTGGTAGAAGTTTACCGACGGTTCAGTGTCGTTGCCACCTCCATCATCAGGGCAATGAGTGATAATGGAGGCAGCAAGGACCTGTGAAACGTCGGTAAATTTCTACCAGTCTACACAGCGCAACAAACCACAAGACAGCCATCTTCAGACTCACCGCCGTGGAAACCTCAAATCCTACTTATATTTTGTTAATTTTGCATTGTATCTCATAAGTTTAACAAGACAAATTTGAAAATGCCGCTCGCGGAAGAGGAGGGAAATTTAGGGAAATTATTTACAATATGATGTCTGCATGATTGAAGAGATATGATACGTGAAGGGATATTTGCAAAACCTAATTGCTAAGTGGGTTATACATGTTGCCTTGTGTTTAAGTATAATTTATAAGGTTTCCAAAGTGTTTGTTGGAAAGTAGTGACAGATTGTGTAAACTGTGAGGCTGCAGAAAGAATATATAATGTCTGTGTATGTGTTTGAATGGACTCGGACAGTTATATCTCAGCAGTATCTTGATTCCATGTCAGTTGATTCTCATACCGACAAGAATAATGTAATAAAAGAAATGGCTTTGACAGCGAAGGTTAAAGTTGAATGGAATAATAAAGGCCAGGTATTTTTGGAAGGCGCATGGGAACACATAATGAAAATACATGTAAGTTAATGCAGATGTCACTGTTATTTACTCTAGGGTTAGCCAGACACCTTCAACGTGGATGAAAAATATGTATAGGAGTTTATGAAGTAAAAGTAAGCTGTCGCTTGTTCATAGAGCTTTCTTGATCTTCTTACTTCATAGTTTGAAATTTATTTACTGACCTGTAACTTTTTCAATCAGAATATGTGTTTAGATTAATTTAACATTAATAAGCATGCAACTAAGGGAACAAGATCTTGAAAGTTCAGGAGTGGGCCTAATGAAAGGTGAATGACATACAGTTGCAGTGTGTTCAGGAGCTCCAAAATTTATTTACATATAACAAGACCAAAGAGGATGGAAATGGTATACATCATTTAAGGTTACAACAGTATTAAACATATGGTACAGAAGTGAGTAACACAATAAGGAAATGGCTGGAAAATTGTCAAATTAGTGGAAGGAAAAAGAAATGAAGGTAGTAACAATAATTACTGGCTTCAAAAAGCTACATAATTGTGGATGTTGGAAGGATTTCAAATTTGGGGGTTGGGCTAAGCAAACTGAAGCAAATACTGGAGGATAAAATGTTGCCAGAGAGAGAGAGGAGGGAGGTGACTGTATCACTATACATACTTATTCCTGTTCTTGTCTGTGATCTTTCATTTCACTGACATTTGTTTTAATTCAGTGATGTTCATGCATGGTCTACATGTAGACCTAATTTTCTTTGTCAGCCCTTGTTCTAGTGTATGTTTTCTTGATCAGAACTTCTGTTATATTTGTCATAAATAAATTATTGATTTATAGGGTTTGTAATGATTTAATCATTTGCCGATGTTATCCTATCATTACTTCTTCTTCTTCCATGGCCTCCTCAATTCTCCTCTTCCATTTGGTCCTTCTGTTAGGTCCGTCAGTCCGAGGTTGAGGTTTCGAAACAACTTCCTTTTTACGGTGCAAGGTTGTTAGCCTTGCGACCAACCCCCAACCTGGAGGACCAGGGTACCTGTCTTATTCTGACCTCTCCCCCTCGACCAATCTGGCTTGGGAGGTCCTACCAGTAGCTATGCTACCACCAGCATAGCTCATGGGATCACTGAGGTACTCAAGCCCCACCACCATGACAAGGTGCAGGTACCATTAAGTGGGGTATCCTATCATTACATTTATACAAATTTATTACATTCCATGGATCCATAAGATAGTCAGATGATAATAAGATGTGGAATAAGTTGTAATAATATATTACATATGCTTATTTCAAGTACAATTCATAATTTATATTTGTATTAGAAACAAGTATTATATTTGTGCTATGACATGTTCTATATCCTTGGCTTGGGCCTTTGAAGGATCTGTGGAATATAAATAAATTGTTTTCTATTCTGTACTGTTATACAATTTTACATATTATGAACACAGGAATAACATAATTAGTGATATGTTACAAATATATTCACCCATTATATGCAGTAGATAAATTTTATTACTCACTTATATTACATGAAGACAAGAAAACCATAATTAACATGATATATAGGATTTGTGGTTTTCATGGTGGTGAGTCTAAAGATGGCTGTCTTCTGGGTTGTTGCACCCTGTAGTCTGGTAGAAATTTACTGACATTTCAGAGGTCCTTGCCTCCATTATCAGGGTGACAATCATAGTGCAACAACCCAGAAGACATCCGTCTTCAACATAATGACATGTTTGTGAACATTTGAAATTCATCAACAGAGTAAATTGAGTATGTAATTAAGTATCTTTTTAATGCTACTTTTAATTGTGCCATTTTATTTAGAACGCTCGTTAGAATTGTGGGACTACATTTATGTTATCTGAACTTGAGTGGTACATCAGAAGTTTATCCTTTCATAATTTATTTGTTTCAGATTATGCTGGTGAAGTATTTAAAAATCCCAAGTCAGATGAATGATGAAGATGAAATTAAGGAAATTGTGACACCACCTTCTAGCAAGCCATTACCAATAACTCCTGTGCTCAGTTCTCCAGTTCCAAAGACAAATGCCAAAACAGTCATACGTTACATCAGACAGAAATATTTAAATGCAAGTCGTCGAAAGAAAGAACTGCATCTCCAAAACAATTTGGCAATACAAAGCAAGAAAACAGAACCTGAGGTATGCTAGAGTCATTTATAAAAGATGATTATGTGATTGTAAATGCCTGAGAAGTTCTGATAAATAAATTATTTCGTATTTTTATCTGTACTTCATTTTAACACTGCACATCATCTGAAGGTGTTACTGTATCATCAGGTGGTATACTTATTTTTGTTTTGAAGCATTGTTACATTTTTCTGTTTATATTTCCAGACAAATATTTTAGCTAAAACTATAAGCTATAGAATTTAAAACACAGTACATCCCAAAATTCAGAATGTAAATATGGATTGTATTGAACCTTGCTTTATTACAAACAAAAGATATCACAGTCAAATGTATTTGCATGAGTGGAATTTCTCACTGTAACAGAGTATGTTCTGTTAGGCCTTTTCATGCTTGTCTTATTTTATCACAAAAAGTGTAATTTCTTCACCAGGTTTCCATTGTGGCTGAGTGATTAAGCACTCCTTATTTGGATGTCCAGGGTTCACATCTTGGCCTGGAGACTGGCTATTCTGACTGACAGGTTTTCCTCAGTCCCTCCAGACAAATACCATGATAGTACTTTAAATTAAACCATTTCCACTCCCTTTATAATTTATCATTATTTATTAATTATTGTGTCATCTATGCCAGAATATTGTCACAAGATGGATGAGATGAAGGAAATGATGAAATGAAATTATCTATAATAATTGGACATCAAAAACATAGGGGAAAGCTGATTCATAGTTGTTAAATCATGGTATGAGTTTTATCCAATAATTTATTAAGAGGACAAAGAAAAGATAATAGTCTGTCCTCCAACGATTTGTTTCAGATCAAAAAGTCATGGTAATAATGAAGTGGACTAGTATTATGGTAAGAAAACTTGATGTGGGACTCTTGTTTTCCATATAATGTCAGTCACTGAATTATTTTTGCTCCAGTTAGTGCATTTCATTCTTTGAAGAAACAGATTATATTTCTGTAGCTGAAATAATAGTGAGATGCTGTAATTGCTAGGTTCATTATATTTTATTTTTGTTTCAGATTGAAGAGACAGTTGCTGCAAGGAACAGTAATGATGAATCAAAACAAGAGAATGAAGTTTATGTAAACATCACAGTTAGTGGCGATGTTGGCAGCTTAACAGGACTGTTATTACCAGTTACCAGTTCAGGTCAAGAGACTCTCGCACAGTTACCTTATCAGGTGTCTGTGTCTGAATCTAACCTGAGTACAGATGCCGTGCTAATTCTGGAAAAGAACATTAAGAGTGAAAATGACGTTGCAGTTGATGGTAATAATTCTGGGCAATCAGTTTGCCATTATGAGTTGTCCAACAACTCTGTTATAGAAACATGTCGAAGAGCAGACTCTGTTAACGCAAGACAGGAGTTTGTAGGAGAGAACATTCATGGCATAAAGGATTTTATGACACATGTAGTGCAAGACAATACAGATGTTGGTAGAACTATTTGGCATAGCGATAATAAGCAGTTTTTTCATAATCAAGAGGCTTGTAGAAATGAAAGTACAGACATTCTCTATTCTCTTAGTTGTGAATCTGCAAATTGCAATATTAAGTCAAACGATGCAAACGTACAAGAAACTGACATGCAGAATGGCAAGAGATGTGTAAAGAAGAAAGATTATGAGAAGCTGGCACCATTTAAATTCTTCTGCACACTCTGCTCATTTAAATCAAAGCGTGAAAGTCATTATCAACGTCATCTGGAATTGCATTCAAAAGTAAGTAATAGCTGAAGACCAGTTAACACTGAAGTAGTTTTGATTTCATGATGATTAATCACGAACCACTGTAGCTAAGTATATGAATTGTTATTTGATAAGAGAACATAATCTAAGAATATTTATGAAAAGTAATTGTTATTCAGCTGTTGAACAGTATCGTCCAGTGTGCACACATCTACTGCCAAATGTTTTCAGAAATATATGTTTTATTTATGCTGGGTAACCACAGTACAAATGTAAATATAGACTAAATTAAATGAAAGGAGACTAAGCTAACATAATATTATCTGCCATAACTTAATCTGTCACTTAATTTTGATTTGATGGGAAAGTATAATAATATGTCTATTCCAGTTACAGACATCTGTTGGTAAGCATTGTAACTGAATCAAAACAGTATGTGAGCAAAATTTTTAGGAATACATTACTGGTGCACCTACTGTGTTTATACTTATTTATTTATTTATTTGTAGTTTATTTGATGATGTGTCATTAGTTCAGATTGTGTAAGTATGTATGTGATACATAACCTCTCTTCTTTCTTTCTTTTTCTAACATGGAAGATAGGTGCCACAAACTATATTTTATGTGACGATATAATAACTTATTAATATGATAACTGTGATGTGAGATTAATGTTTGTCTTTTGTGTTCAAAACTGCCAACATTGAAATAATGTAAGTGTTTTAATGTTATGTTTACAAGTTTTGTGTGCTGAGATACATTTAGATTTTAATGATATGAAAGACATTTGATGATCTCCTTGGCTGGCAGTGCATTTGTAAAGATTAATACAAATTTCAAAATGGGAATTATTTTTTTGTATTTTTATTTTACTTTTAAGGTATCTGAATTATTCTCATGCAAGAAGTGTGACTTCACAACGATCAGATTAGGTCATCTACGGCGACACGAAATGAGCCACAGTGATACAAAGTTTGTGTGTGATATGTGTCACTATCATACTGACCATCATAAATTCCTATTGAGGCATCAACGTATTAAGCATGCCAGTATACAGGTCAGTGTTTATGTTTAATTCTCATTGTATTACTGATACTAGAAATCTGTAATCCACTCCTTTCAACTGATGACTGCAAAGGCAAATGATGACTTCTGTTAGATGCAGTAAAATTATTTGTGGTGTGGATATTTAAATATTTAGGTTTACATGTTAAAATGTACATAAGAATAGTAATGATGGTACCTCAGACTATGTTGTAGATTCTGTCAATAAGATTTTTTGCAAACAATAACATTTATTCAGTAAAGTAGACTGCTTGCCTTAATATGTTTTTTAAAAACAGCAAGTAGCACAACTTAGGCAGCATATTAACATGCCAGTAGCTAGTATGTTAAGACACTTCTTGCTCATTGCTGATCCAGGGACAGGAGAACATAGCACAGAAAGAGTTGCTGAGATGTGTTGAGTGTGCGTACAGCACGACACGGCCATACTTCTACAAGCGACATTTACAGGCTCATACAGGTGCAAACAGTTCCCTACTTAGGGATGAGCACAGGTTCCACTGCCAACAGGTAAGTGTTCTATGAAACACGACTATTTAAAAAGCTGCAACCCACATATTACTTGAGATTTGAGGTTGTCACAGCATTGCAGATGTCCATTGTGGCCTTCTGAACTGTAATGCCATGTGCACATGTAGGTGGATACCAACATTTCAGAGGAACATACTGCTTCTATCCTCAGGGATGGAGACGTGTTCCTCCAAAATGTTAGTACCTACCTACAAGTCCACATGGTGTTACGGCCACCATGGACATATGTACTACTTCCCATAAGAAATAATTAAGAAGTATCTTGAGTTACATTCTGTGATTCTAGTGTTCCATAACTAAGTTCATAATAATCATCTTGAGCAGATGGTAATTCCACACCTGACAAACAAGTTTCCCACAGTAGGGGTGACTTTGAAAGATCCTTGTGTGCTGCTAAGGTATATGCAATGGTTTGGAAGTAAAGTGGACACAGTGTTACACATGGCATGGTGATCACAGGAGCCTGGTGTAGGCCTACATTTAACAGGGACTGGTATTGTTATGTAATTTGTGATTTTTAAGTCATTGGTCATTAAGCAGATACTGTCTAAAACCTAATGTGTATTTTATGCATACTTGAAACTTTTGTTCTTGTTGAGGTACAAACAAAAATGTATGAGACCCTTAAAATAAATTAAGATGAATGAAACTTGTATATAATAGTTTATATATAGTACAGATTGTACCATGTAATTTTCACCCATATTGGTAACATATTTTGGGTGCTGTTACTTCCAGACAATCATGATGAAAATTATTTCATAATATTCATGAAAGATACTACCTCATGCATTTGAAATTCAAGTATTGCATTATTATTTTGTTCTTCAGTGTTCATACAAGACAGGTCGCAAGGTTCACTATATCCGACATGTAAACAACGTGCACAACAATAAGCGTCCATATCTGTGTGATCACTGTGGTAAAGCATTCAAGCGGCCAGATGCCCTCAAACAGCATCGTGTAACTCATGTGGAGCTAGACCCCAATCTGGGAGCATTCCGCTGTCCTGTGTGTGGCAAATGTTGTCGTGCCCAAGCTCAGCTCACCCAACACCTGGTAAGTGTCAGCTGCACTGATCAGCCTTATATAGGCCTGCCAATGCTAACTTTATGCCTAATCTATAGCTGTCTAACTAGCAATATTACTATTTCTTAAGTAAAGTGAAGCTGTCCCACTATATGCCATGTAGGCGCTTGGGTGAAGTGGAAGTACCCATTGGATGAGAGGCTGAGTGGGCCCCAGAACCGGTCTAGATGCAGAGGCTAGATGAAACATCCTGTGCCCCCATTGGGGATCGAACCCCAGTCATTCAATCTGTGGCCAGTCACTATACTGACTGAGCTCTTACTTAATATTTTTAAGACGTCTCAAACAGAAAACCAGCTGTCCTAACTATGGTTTCTTTAACTCTTCTAAGAAAATGGTGTGGTAGTCTCTTCAGTAGGCCACTACTGCTTTTCTTCCAATTCACCATATTTAATCATCTTAGTTAATGCCTAATAATGTCACAGTGGATAGTTTCTATCCAGGAATTCTCACATGGTTGCATGAGAGCTTTCTGTCACAGGTTAAGAATCAAAATACATTTTAGGCATTGGTTAAATTTGTGCTGGTTTCACAGGCTGTCCATTCTAATGTTCGTTCCTTCCTGTGTGAGATTTGTGGATCATCCTTCAAGACTCGTGCAGTGCAGCGCAAACATGTTCTCACCATTCATAAGAATCCAAAGGCTTTCTCCTGTTCACAGTGTTCACGTAAATTCAACACCAAATATGCCTTAAGACGTCACATGAAACAACACAGGTAAAAATATGTCCTTGTATATCCAATAAAGAGTTTGGGGTGAGGTCATATATAAATTGTTTACAGTCATCTCTGAATTATCTGAGTGTGGTTATCTGTGTTTTTGAATAACCAGTAGTCCATAAAACGTAAAGCTTGTGTGGAAATTCCATATGTAAGCAAGAAGTTATAGGAACAGCTTATTGTACCTGCTTTCTATGAAATGCTTTAGTTCATATAGAGATGCTAGCAGGCATTATAAAGTAATAATTACGCAATTTAGTGATCCATTTCTGTTTATAATTTCTGCTGATACATACTCCAGATACATTAAATTTGTCGTAGATGACCTCTGAGTTTTGTATCATTACAATTTTTGTACTTGTTAACATAAGAAAATGTTTTTGTGCATATTTGTGATGATGTGTGTGTGTGTACCAAATTTCATGTTTCTATCCCATCAAACTGAAAGCCAAAGTGGCCTCCAAGTTATAATTTCACATTCTGCTGAAAAGTTATTTTAGCAGCAATTTTTTTCTCTCTCTCTCTCTAAAGACAAAATTTCAGGACCATCTTTAAGTGTTATTAGTGGGATTTTTAACTCCAGAAGTACCCAGAGCTACCATGATGGTTGGAAGTTAAAAATTAGAATCATGAAGTGGCTTCTGGTGACACGATGTTTGTACCATGTTTCGTGGAAATCTGTCAGTTGGTTTTGAAGTTTGAGGAGAAGGTATCACATGGATGTGATGATGACGTAAACCTGTCTCAGCTAAAGGCTAAAGAAATGAAAGTGTACATGCATATCAGTTGACACACACAGAGCAAATACACATATATACATACTGTACTTGTTCCATTTTCGTTTAGGTTTAAATATACATGCATATTTGTAAAGAGAGCTTAGAACTGTGAAAATAATGAATAGTTGAAATTGATTCCTTTGTTTTTATATTTTGTTTTCTGGTTTTTACTAATCTCCCCCCTCCCCTCGGTCTGTTGCAGTCTGGACAAGAAGCGCAAGCCTAGTGGTAGTACTGATGAACGTGCAGTTGAATTTCTACCAAACAGAACACTCTCACTGCAGACAGAGCCTGAGGAAAACTTAAATGTGCTTCAGAGTGAACCTGTCTTAATTCAGGAAGCACCCAGAACTCACATGCATGACAGTCAGACAGCAATAACTGTGCAAGTAATTGGATTCATGCCATATTCAGATACAAACTGAGTAAATAAAATTACTACAAATTTGTGCATCTCAAATATTTCTGTTTTAAATCCCGAAATTGTTACGATGCAATTTTGTTTTTGGTGTGTTCTGTGAAATGGTGATAAAGATGGAGAAAACAGTCTTTCAGCTCTCTGGTTGTCTCTCTCTTTGATAAACTTTCAGGGAGTGTTTCTCTGTACCACTTACCATTAATGGCAAATACAGAAGTGGAATATGTTACGTACATACAGTAATTTCAGTCACAATAGAAACTACAACCATTATCACTGGATGGTTCCTGGCAGTGATGGGCATTGTTCGTATAAGCTGAGACTGAAGCATCGTTCTTTAACCTTCATGGTAAGTAAGAGATAGGATGCTTGTTGTAAAGCTAATCCTACATTAAACTTTCCTGTTCTCATGAACAAGCCTCTGGAAACTGAGTCATGTCTGTATCTGATATTGAGAAAATTCCACTGCTATAATTTAGGTTAGATTAATTTCTAAGATTTTTAATCTGCCAGTATTTAGGATAACCACTACAGTTGTGTCAACTTTTAATCCATTAATAAGCAATTTAACATTTATGCGTATGCCCGTTATGCCCTTAGTAAACTGGTTTACTAATTGAATGTTTTACACATTTTCTAAAGTTGAAGATGTATAGTATGATGTGTTTTTTTTGTTTCAGGATATACTCATAGTGAATTGAAGTGAAAATACTGAATTACCATCCTGTAACACTTGACCCTTAATCCACAAAGATGTTTTGTTTGTGTGTGTGTGTGCTACTTTCCTTTATTTTATAATTCCTCTTTGTTATTTCTCTTCATGTACTCATGTGAGCACTTACCATATTAGGGGGTGGTATATTGCCTTCATTAGTGGATCAGTAACCCAAATGCAGTGACTAAACAGAGGTAAAAGTTGTTCTTCACTTAGTTATACATATTCCTGTTTCTAGGGTAGGGGACTTGTGTTGAGGTGAAGATCTTGTTTGCAAGTTTGAGTCCTGATGTTGTATTTGCACAAATATGCATTAAAATTGTGCACTTGTTAAATTATACAAACTGTGTTTCAAGGCTTCTGTGTGGAACTCATATCAAGAGCAACTGGAAATAGACACCATAATATTCTAAACAAAATGTCTAGTTGTTGTTTGTAAAGAATACACAGTCCAACAACTTTTTGTTAATAAGCAAAAAGTAACTGTTATAATTCACATTGTGAGTGTTATTTGCACTGCACTGATGAGGCTAGAAGTGTAAGGGAAGCAGGTATTTATTTTATTTTTCTGTAATTCATTGTCATTCTGATTTAAAATTTCCATGTTTGAATGTGAGCATGAACAATTTAATTTGCAAAAGATGCATACTTTAGAATCATTTTTGTTTCATAAAGCATACCAGTGCTTTATACAAAGTATGAATTGCTATTAGCCTGTAAAAGGGCAGTTTTTTAAACTGGAATCTTTAATAAGATGTAAAGAACCTTTGAGTTTTAGGTATGGATGTCATTCATCTCAGCATGGACTTAGTAGTACGTGGCATTTCCACGAAAGCCTTGAGAAGCTAAATAAACAGTTAAGCCTAGATGAGTAACATTACCCACTCCTCGCTTCAATACTGAAAGTGGGCAGTATGTTCCTCCGAAACGTTAGCATTCAATCTAACCCAGATCAAGATCTGTATTCTGCTGACTTAATTTCTGGCAACGTATTAGGATTTGCAATGAATGATGGATTTCTACCGCGTGTGATTGGAGAGACCCAACAATCGCCGAGTTAAAGTGTCTTGCGTGAAATTAAAAGCAACTTCGGACTATTGGCCATAAATTTGTAACATTTGAATTACAATACGGTGAAGAACGAGCGACAAAAATCTATGAACAATTCCATGTCGTGTCAGATTACATTTTCTGCAATCTCTTAGTGAAAGAAGACCATCTGCTCCATTAATTTAACTTCTGGCTGCATGACAGGAATGTAACTCGATAGATTGCGCTAGTAGTGACAAACAGTCAGTGCCATATTGTGAAGCATAAATTTATTGTAATCTGCACGAAATAATGATGGATTTAGACGAGAAAGAAATGGATCAACAAGAACTGGAGGAAACGGTATTTCGCTATATTTCATACATTTATTTCCGTTGTAGTTATTCCGTTAGATTATTTCGTCGCGTGATTTAATATCATTTATTTGGTAAAGTACTCGACATTTTTACTGTAATATTTTAATATGCCGTAAAAACAAGACATTTAGTTTACTAATTGTATCTATAAGTGGTGTAGTTACTTTGTATTTTTCGTTGAGTACGAGAATGTACGTATTTTGTATCATACGTTATAAATAACATGGCCATAGTTTGTTAACGTTTAACCTATACACGTATATAATAGAAGAAAGAAACTCATACGAGAGGAGCTGGCATTACATGATACTGTGTTTATATACCGAACACTTTCTACTCCATAATTTATTAATAGATGTGCAGTATTTGTGGTGGAAATAATATGACTGGGTTAATCATTGTTTCAAGGGTTGTGGTTGGCTCTTAGTATTTCAATGTAACCAGCTTATTCTTGATGTTTTGTCTTGTAGAGTATATCCTAATTCCTTTCAGGATGAGGTGCGCAGTGACAGGAGGGAGGGAGGTAAACGTGGACGTAAACCTGGAAGGAAGGCTGCTGATAAAGTTGATATGAAGGCAAAACTTGGTGAATTTGCATTTTTTCTATTTTCAAGTGAAAGGTGTCATAACTGTTACTCATAAGTTAGTATTTTCATATGGAATGTTTATATATAATATATTTAACTGATGATTTGAAGTTCATAAAACATTTTATTCTTGTAGCCTGGAAACTTTGAACTGCTGTCAGAATAATATACCTCAAGTTTCCTGTTATAAATGTTTACGTCTTCTATGAATGCCTCAACTGATGGTCCAAACAGGCCATTGTGACACACACATTAATTTTTACAGGATTCTTGTTAAATTAAAATTGTTTTATCAACAAGAAAAAAATTAATGTTACTATATTATCAAACAGATTAAATGAGGAAGATGGTGTCAGTGGACATCCCAAAAAACAAGAGGTGCCTGAGCGTGTTGAAAAATGTTTAAGTACAATCAGTATTATCCTTATACTATCCAAATGAACCTCTTTCTGTGAAGTTTTCTCTATCGAGATTTTTAGCTGTTTAGTTTTTCTTCCATCAATTTCACATGCCAATTCATAAAACTCCTCTCTTTCACCATTTAGTTCAATATTCTTAGGTGTTCATATTATCCTTAGCAAGTGTGATACTGTTATTGTATGATCTCTCTGTTTTGAAATCATGCAACACAATGGATAAAATAATACTGATTTATTAATAACAAGCATTTTATAAAATTAATTTTGGTTACTACTTTTGAAATTGATTTTTGTAAAATGAAGGAGGAATTGGTGACAATACAAAGTTATGAGAAAGTAGGCAGAATTAATAGCAAGATAGAATGGTGCAGAGCAGAATTCAGACAAGCTTCCCAGTATCCGAGAAACAAATTGATTTGTGCGCCCAGCAGTTGTATTCAGAGGTCAGTAGGTGATGTTTTCTTGTCATGCCCCACTCCCCGAGCCAGCCTTTGCCAAGTCTGGATGATGTTCTTTGCTCTTTCCACCAGTAAGTTTGTAGGGCAGCTACTCTTCTAAGAGAAGAGTAAGTAAAGGAGAATCAGCTGTAGGAGTTATGAGTTAAGACACACTTGTCAGGTACATAAAGTCCCATCATGATTATTATGACTTGATGCACCACTGTTACATGTCATGGGTTTTATAAAGTAGGTCAGTTTTGATCAATTTGTACTTGTAATATTGTTTCAGTCACTATCATCTGACCTGCACTAATAATTTTTCATCACCAATCTACAATCAGGATCATTACTATAAAATTAACAGTTAAAATGGAAGGTGTTAAAATTTGGGATATGTAGGGTTACAGAATTTTCAGGTTTCAGATGGAAGAAAAAACCTTTAGGTACTGAGAGTAATAAAAATCTCATACACTGTGACATCTGAGCCCATGATGTCAGGACAAGCATTAGAAAATCTCAGCTGGTTTAATGGCTATTCTGGCTGTCTGAAGATTGTTTATTTGTTCTGTCTCTCCGGGTGAATTTACCAGCTCATTCAACATTATATAACCCCTACAGTTGAAATATATTTGGTAAGAATCTAAGAATCAGTTGGTAAATTGACTCCATATGAAACACTGTTAAATTGCTATATTTTTCAGAGCGAAGCAGGCAAAGTGCACGTGAATGTCGAGCAAGGAAGAAATTACGCTATCAGTATCTTGAGGAACTGGTAACTGACCGAGAGAAAGCTGTTATAGCTTTGCGTAAGGAATTGGAGAAGGTACATTATATTTTTCTTTCTGTTTGCAAGGCATTTGACTTAAAAGTGATCAACTTTGATGATTCGTCATACAGAAATAACTGAAAAAGCTTGAACAAAGATTGAAAAGCTCTACCTCAGTTTGAAGTATACATTTTCCAAATGTGTTCTTTGTGGTTTACATATTCAATTGGTCTTTGTGTTCAGTAAATATGACTAAAAACCTGTTGCTAAGTTAGACTACAGACATCATAGTGCATTGAGTCATAAATTAATTTTTGTTATATTTCATTTGATTTCACAGCATTGAAACATGTTTCAACAAAATGTTACAGAGCTTAATGAGATATGTGCTAATTTTTGTAAAATAAATCCTTTTCTGATTTTCCTTACGCGTACGTGTTGCAGTATCGGTCTTGGGGTCGAGAAATAGATGAGGGTAGAGTGCCTGAAGGGATCCCAGCTATGCTGGAAGAGCTTGGAGCAATCAAGCAGGAGAAGTAACAAGGTAAGGTTAGATGCCTCAACATGTTGAAAGAATTGTTATGTACCAGGATAAAACTTTTAAGCACCAGTCTTTCATAAATACTAATCTGTCTCCTCCTCCTTCTTGCAAAATTTAATGCACGTGTTCTCTACTCATGGATATCGTTCAGTCAACTCATGACAATATTTTTTTGACCTTAAACATTGATCACATATGACAAAGAACGGAATGAGAAATAAATATGCATGGCCCTGCAGTAACATCACAGCCATGTGCCAGCAGATTAGAAGATGAATTCAATCTGCTTATTTTTATCTGACATATATGTGTATAACCCCTTTGATAAGATATTGATATTATTTAAGTATGTATGTTATCTTCACAGCTACCAACAACCAAGACTTCAGTAATTAACTTCCCTTCATCTCCTTTCAGACCCCTGCCATTAGCAACATTGCTTCCTATTTATATTGGAATTTATCTACCAGTGAGTTTCCTTTTATATTAATGTTGTGGTTAAAATATTCTTCTTTTTCTCCAATTCACAGATTAGACTGATGGCCCGTTTCAGCTTATATGAATTCCAGGTTCAGTTTGTTCTACCAGGATCTCTTTTTCCTTTGGACCTATACCAAAGGGCCTGCTTCGGCACTCGTCCTTCCATCCTTTCCTCATGTTCAAACCAATCTTTTCTGTGTCTTCTGGTTGAAATAATATGTATCAAAATATGTTTTTTTCTAATCAAATCGCTCGATGCACACATTTTATTTTATACGTAGTAATGGTACCCCATATTCTAATTTAAATGTGTGGTCCCAGGTCTTCCTTGAGAAGTTTACAGTTACTCTGCTGGTCAAAAAGTCCCCCCACTGTCATCAAACCCAGAAGTTTATTACCACGTTTATAAGAGCCCACTATTAGGCCCTCCCCTCAGCTTGCTGAATCCAGTCCACTCTCTCCTTCCCTGTTTATTTTAGGTCTGTTTTAATATTGTCCTTCTGTCTATGGCTATGTCTCTCAAGTGGTCTCTTCCCTTATTGTTTCCACAGTAAAATTTTGTATGCATTTCTCATTTATCAAACTATCGTTAATTATGCATATCCTCATTTGGTGACATTCTTCATCTTCCAATACATGTAGGTACAGTCTTATTGTGAAAACAGTACTTTAAAAAACATACGTGAAACATACTTTTATGCGTATTTTTCACTCTTGCAGTAATTTTTGGCAGTGAAGTGAAAGACCGCGCAGTGTGTCATGCTTGGAATTGACCAACAAATCTGGGACATGGGTTTGGAATCCGAGAAGGAAGTCTCAGTTTTCAGTCGCACGTTTCTTTTATTGATTGATTAATATCCTCCACGTGTGGACTGGTGTTTTAACATGTCACTGTGTGACTCTGTAGGCTATGGTGACAACATCTTTTAATTTAAGTTCACAGAACAATATTACAAGTGCATTTGTGATCCTTTGCTTGATATGAAGAAACTTTCCTTCCTTCTAATCAGATTATGGGAAAAGTGAATCAGGTTCAGATCTTGGCAGTGACATTATGACGTGAATTCTTCTATCCAGTTCCATATTTAGAACATATCTTGTCCTTAGGTTTTTGCAGCATGAGTTCATTGTTTAACTTTGGCTTTTGAGGGTGATCTGTTGAGTATTATCCAGTGTTTCTACAAACATTGCCGTTGCCGTGTTCAGGGCGAATGTGTTGGATAAATTTTGGAACCCTTATATATGGCAGGCAGTACATGGTGAGTTGGATGTTGTATTGATGGAGTGGAAGAGCTGGTTGCTATCCCATGGAGCTTTGTCATTTTCGTTGTAGCTGGGTTTGCTTTTTTGCTGTAACAGATTTAATATAAATACTTGACAGGTACCTACACACCAGACCCCTTGTATTGTGGACACTGGATGCCATTTCTAATATTAAAAATTATTTGGCGAGTTTTTACTTCTACCTCAACATTAGGGCACTTGTGTCTTGGGGAAGTGGTAGGGTTATGTCATTGTCCATGTAGTAGCATCAGGTACCTGAAACATTCATACGCTGGTGATTGGTATGAAGCGTTTCTTATTAACAGTGGAGAATATTTTATTAATGCTGTATTATATGTTTACATTATGAACATTTTGCTATATAGTCAGCCAGGTGATTTATGAAATAGGTGCCAAAAAAATCTACCACTACTGTAAAAAACAAAACAGCCTTTGTTATGTGAGATTATACTTTTCCACGTCATTCAAATATTTTTGTGATATAAAATGTGTGTGCCTTGGAAACGTTTTTGTTTCAAACCGAAAGAAGCCAGAATGGCCTGTTGGCAGCTGTGATAAGATAAATGATACGTGAAGGTAAACACGATTAAAACATTCATATAGTCCAAAATTTAGGACTTTTTATATAGAATGGTTTTATATAAAGGTGATAATCTGTAATATACTGTATCAGAATTGAAGGTATTTCCTTTTTATAGAGATGTTTCTTATATATAGACTTTATTATATTTATTTTTTTATAAAATCTTTAGAAGGTTAATACTTTTATTCTTACAAATCTGTGAAAAAAATCTCATATTATAGTTTCAGGATCAGGGCAACACATTGCTAATGCTTATTGTGTTACTTCTTAGATATTCTGTTTGTAATCCTGGGGTCCCGGGTTCGATTCCCGGCAGTGCCCGAATTTATAACTTGTGTTGGGCAAGGCCGTGGTCTAGGCAACACGGAGTTTTCCTCCGGGGGCTTCCCCGGTTTCTCCGTGGCATCCCAACAATTACTCCATACTCCATACATACAGAAGAAGGCAATGGCAAACCACTTCTGGATCATCTGCCAAGAACGTATATGAACAGGTCCCAGTCCAAGAAAAGGATGGAAGGATCCTGTTCATAATATGTCGCCAACCTCTTGTAAGGAGATTGCAAGTTTTCTATGACATTATTGACTTCACATAAGCATACTCTTAACTGCTTTGACTTCAGTTAGAGGGGAGAGATGTTATTTTTAATTCTTGTATATCTTTCATAATTTTATCACATGGTTTTTGAACCGTACTTATAAAGCTTGTTATCTGAAGCTTTAGCCTTTGAGCTTTAAAATGTTGTGCAAGTTTAAGAAATTAGGAGACAATACAGAGCATTGGTGTTGGGGTTAGAGTGCATGTGAATTTTTTTTACATAAATCATGAAGAATATATCCAATATCAATACAGCAATAATACAGTTTACATCTTGATTTAAAATTTCTGCTCTCACATAATATCAAATGTCTGTAGTGACAGCACTTCTATCCCAAATTACACTTCTTCCAGGTAAGATTTTCCTCAGTTTAGTGTTCAATTTCATTGTTCCACAGGTAAGTATTAAATGGAAAATTTACTGCTAAAGAGTTCTATTTGTTGTAGGGTGAGTCCAGTGTAAAAGTAAAACAAGATTAATTTTTAGGGTCATGAATAATCACTGAACGTCTCAGATGGAAAAGTTGCAGGCTATAGAGATTTAGATTACTAAGTTAACTTCTTCAGTTTTCTCTGTAATTTATCAAGCTGGCCTAATTTTATTGAATATTGTGATTCAGGTAAGAAATTCATAAATTTTCGTACTTGTTTTTGAGTCTGTATTAAGCCTCTCACATTTGTAAAAAGTTTATTGATAAATGCTCAAAATAAATGTACAGCCGCTCTGTAAACTCTGAAAGTTAAGAGAAAATTATAGGACTGGTGTCTCCTTTCATAGAACTTTAGGTTCCTCACACAAAATGTAGGATGTTATTCAGTTGTCACACAGAACACTGGCACTGTTCAGTTATCACTTGATTGAGAAACACGGTACATCTCTAGTCATTTCATTCGTGCTGCCAAAGTTATTTTCCATAATATATTTTCAAAACCTTCAGTTACAACCATGTTTGTACATTGTTAGCTTTTCATCTTCACTGTATGTACCTGTGTTAAATAGTAAATAAGGACTTCATATGTCCTTTATATCTTTGTTTTTGCATGTAATCGCTGCTTTTGATTCAGTGTGTTTAGATAGTGCTGAGATTGGTGATACAATACTAAGGTTCTGGCACGGTAACAGCAGGAAAGACGCAGAACTGGCTTCTAAACCTGGAATTCCAAAGTACGCACAGCATTATAAATAATTCTCTCTTGTTAGTTTATGAGAGCAATGCTGCATTTATAGTATACTCATGATGAAACTTTTCCATATATACAGGTAGTCCCAAAAAGATGTATATACTTTATAATATGGAATATTAACCTTTTTATTGTTCTTCGTGTGTTGTGTTTACAAGAGGAACGTACTGTCGTCGCTAGATTTGCTATTTCACTAAGTGATAATGTTGACATATGTAATGTTTAGTTTATTAAAATGTCTTTATTATATTCAGTGAATGTGTATGTATGTATTTTTGGGACACCTGTATGTTGATGTAAACATTCAGAACAATTGTTCGCTGGAGTTGCAATGCCTAGGTTGAGAAATGCTGCTGCTGTTTACGTGTTTGCCGACACAAATTTTAATCAATGTCTAAAACTCTCTTGAAGTGTACTAGAAACAGATGAAACATAAAATGGTAAATTCAGCCCATGAAGTGTTTTTACCTTTCCCGATCAGACGCAGTGTTTCTTCAGTTGTGTTAGTTGACCGATCATTTTGTTTGTAGAAGCTGTATCATATGATGTATGCAATTTAATATGTGCGCGTGTATGCATGAAGGTGAATGAAGACTTACATAGAGTTGTTTGTGTAACTGTTGATTTTGTTGTAAATTAATACAAATATTGTATTCTCTAAAATTTGTTGTTTGTAAAAATCCTTCTTATACCATTTATTCACTGATTCCTTTGACTTTTCCTTTCTGTAGACTTGTTAATTTTGTAGAAGATTTATCACACTGACAGTAATTTTGGTGGAGGAATCTATTTAAAAAAAGCCTATTGGATGATAAAGTAGGAAATACAAACATAATTTTGGAATGAATATGAACTGGGATTTAATGCACTGTAGATTTTGAGGTTCTCGGAGTGGTGAAGACGTTAAATCCATTCTGGACTGACATGGATTGAACTGAGTCAGGATTGTGTCCAAACATGAACTTTCTTCAGCCTGTCTCGTGGTATACCAAATTATGTATTGTTAAGTACGATATGTATGTTACAGTAGAAGTATATAATATCAGGTGAATTATTCAGAATCGCCACTTGCAAATTGTACATAATAACTGGTTCTTCGTAATTGCCAGTTAATTATCGTTACTGCTACTTATGTAATGTAATGCTTAAATGTTTCATATTTTCATTTATATAATTTGTTTGATACAGCATTATACTACACAGAATAGTTTAACAGATTAAAGACGTTTTAGGAAGAAGTAAAAAGTTACTGAAGTTAACAGAAAAAGTGTTACGATTAAAAATATTTATTCTAAAGAAGAAGTAGTACATTTTTAAAGGCAGAAACAGCAGCACAGCCTATTGTCACACTTTGTGAACTGTAGTTAAATGTGTAGAAATACATTTGAATTCAAAATGTCTCTGCATACTTAATAATTGTTTTGCAAAAGTAAATGTTTACAGAATTAATTTTTTTCGCCTCACAGTCTGGAAGTTCAGTCCTCTTGTGCTTCTTGGCGTTCTTCAGTTATGCATTCGTCATTATTTTCAAGTCCCTCAACCTCTCGACCAAGTAGTCCTATTTCACCTCGGAATGGTAGCACGTCAAGGAGACCTTGTGGACGTGCACGTGGTCGCTGGCATCATGTTAGTTGCAGCAACATGTAAGTCTTCATTTATTCATATTAAAAATAAAAAGTTGTTATTAATTCTTTGGATGAAGTTCATAAAGTGAACAGACGGGAAGTTTTCCATCTCTCTATATGCATGTTTTGTCTCTTAAACTGCTGCGTTAAAGTTGTCATTGACGCTTAACTAAACACCAAACCATGCAGAAGTGTGGGGAAGTGGAGGTGTAGCTCCATGCAGTCTTAATCTTAGCACCAGATGGAAGTGATTAGCCACACGCCCCAGCTGCTTTACTCCCAAGGAAAGAATCCCATAACCCGTTTAATTCTTTATTTTAGCGAGTAAAATGTCCCAACAGAATAATTATTGCATATGTAGCATAATATATACTGTTGAAATGGAAGATATTTGTGAATGTTGAATTCAAAAGAATATTAAAGGAAACAGGAGTCGTCTATTTGAAGGCATAACGTAGACTTTGCCTGAAGGGACTAAAAACATGAGTCTGTCAGTAACGAATGCTGACTTCTAGCCAAGCATCGAACCACTTATCTTGAGAACATGAGCCACGTTTGGTAACTGGAAAAGCTGACCATTTACCATCAGATGCGACGGGATTCTCATTGCATGACCTCTTACGACACCTTCAGAGTGCGGATTGGGCAGAGGAGTTTTCATCTTTGAACAAATATTGGGTCGATCGAAACACACTTAATGCGCTGAAGCATGAAGCTAATCTAAATTATATGTTCTTACCTCGAAACTCAACGCAGCTCTAATTGCAGCAATCGATTGGTTGGCGGTATTCAGGAATTACATGGAAACTTAAATGAACGATGTTTGAGGTAAAGGTAAACGGATTCAGTGGCAGCTTCACCTTCGTGCCAACAAATAGAGCTGTTGAGAATCATGATAACAGAATGTGGTGTTATCAGGCTGATAGCCATATCTTTATAATGCTGATAATGTGCTGTTGTAACCCACTGTGTGCGTTTGTAGGATTAAAACTGTTTGTAGTTTTAATACCATTGCATTTTTACCAAATTATTGTAGGAGGGTATTCGACATTTTTGGTCGTCACGCTTGGTCACGCTTAGACACTTATCAAATCTTCATCATATTTTAACATTTAAGGTGACCTCTCATCACTCCTTTATAGCAGGTCACGCTTGGTTACGTTTGGTCACGCTTTGTAAATCTTCGTCACGTTTCGACACATGATGATCCCTTGTCACGAGGTCAAAGCCGGTCACGCTTGGGCACGCGTGGTTACTAAGTCACGCTTCGGCACGCTTATGTTATGTTACGTTACGTAAGGTTCGGTTAATTGTTGATAATTTTCAATGCGTCAGATGAAGCTACGGCAGGTTAGGTTAGGATAAGTTGGGTTACTTTACACTTAAAATTATTCTTTGTCACTGGACACAGAACCAGCCTCCGAAACGTCGTGATTTTAAAGAACAGACGATGGCAAAAGTCCTGACAAAGAATAATTTTAAGTGTAAACTACCGTCGTCAAAAACCCTTTATAATTGGGTTATTTTAGGTTAGGTTTTGTTAAGTTAGTTTAGGTTAGGTTTAGTTATTTTAGGTTAGTTTGTTAGATTAGGTAAAGTTTTGAAAATATTCGTCACGTTTCGCCACTTATGGCCACATCTGGTCACGCCGTTACAGTACGTCACGCGTAGTCACGCTTTTAAATTCTTTGTGATGTTTTAACACTTTAGGTGTCTTCTCGTCACGCTTTCAAAGGAGGTCACGCTTTGTCACTAATATATATATAATTGAAGATAATGGAGTGGACAGCAGCAGCGGTTGTGATGAATCGAGTGATAAATCAGAAAGCGATCGTCTGTGAGGAGTGGAAGAATTGGAAGAGGGCCGAAGAGTTATGAAGAAGATAAAATTATATAATTCTCTCTGCAGTGTTAATTTTCTAGTGATGTGTAGTGTAGGGAAATCGACTTTCCTGTGTTGCATACCGTGATGATATTTTATTTGGAGTGTACTGTACGCTGCCTGCTGCCATCCCTTCCAGTAAACTTATGGTACTGTCCACAGATCACGAGAAAAACCCTGCTGAGGGAATTTGTTTCTGGTGCGGTGCGGGGGGAATGTTTACTGCCTGGTGGAATAGAGGGCTGCTATTGGTGGGAAGTGTTGATACGTCAGAGTTTTACGCTACTACACAGACTGAAAACATCAAGCCGTTAAGAGTAGCGTGTAGTGAGAGCACCTCTAATGTGTTCTGCGGGTGTTGCGATAATATTCTAGATTAAATCGCTGTGCCACTGTGAGGTAATCTTAAAGCTATACCCATTAGAACACATGAAAGCCTGTCGTCTGTTGTTCGTTCAGTGGTTGTGAAACGAATGCTTTTAGGATCGGTCGTCACTCACCGCGAAATCTTGCGCATGCGCGTATATATCGAATTCCTAGCAGGGATTTTCTCCTGATCTGTGGACTGTAAGTGACTCGCTCCGAAGTTCCAATTCACAAAGTTCAGCGGCCAAAAACGCAATATAGACGTTTTAGGACCTCAGAGTGCGTTTGGACAGCGTATCAGCTTATCATGCGCCATCTCACTGTATCGTGCACAGTTTATCCTCGCGTTAACGACTATGCTCAAGGATTATTAAACAAGTAAGGGGAGTTGGATAGCTTTCACAGATCATAAAACTGAATAGGTTACGTGGTGGATGATCAGGGTTCAATTCCCATTACGTCATACTTTTTTCTCTACACTACAAGGGGCAGACCGGTTGCGGGGCTCATCGAATCTCCTATCCAGTGGGTACAGGGTTTTTTTACTGCCGGATAAAACGGCCGCAGCGGAAAGGGATCTATTCACCTGTACCAAATACTGAGGAATTCAATCAATATGGTAGAGAACGCCACATTGGTCTTTATTAAATGTGACTTATAACTCTGGTACCGCTCCAATTAGTGTGATATTAATTTGGAAAATTGGTAACGTTTAGTGAAATATGCAGCTCGCCTCTAAACACGATACTACGATGTGGCCATTACCGACCTCACATTTCAAATAGTACAGTCTGTGAAAAAATTAACTGTTTTCAAACCAAATACTTTAATGTGACAAGTGTGACAAATCGTAGTGTAAATACGCTTTAAATACTGGTCGTATGCTACGGTGGATTATGACAGTTTCGATTGTTTCAACTCGAATTCATGATAAGAAATTTGGCCGCTTTAACTGAAAATGTCATAATAAGTGATGACAAATTGAACAATTTTTACACCAAATATTACAATTTAATGGTGGAATTGTTAATTGGCACGAAAGTCCAGCGTTACTCCGGCAAGTTTGTCATAGTAGTATGTGATCGGGCGGTTTTCATTCTACACTTCAGATCTGCTTCAAGAAATATACCATAAAGGTGAAGGCAGATGGTTGTGGAAGTAACCATTACGACGATATTTACAGATTGTAAAGTTACTCTATCCCCGATTACAAGCGAAACTCACAGTATTCACCATGTCGGGCGCCAACAATTCATTCCAGCGTGCCCTCTGCCCCTTGCTGGTGGCAGGACAGTGCTTCGCCCTGATGCCAGTATCGGGCCTTGCGGGTTACGACGCCTCGACCCTCCAGTTCCGGTGGCTCAGTCCCAGGGTAGCCTACACCTTCTTGTCCCTCGTCGGCATCATTTGTCATCTCTGTGTCTGCGTCCGTGAACTAGTCGTGGCCGATCATATCACATATTCTGCATGTGGTAAGTGGAGGACAGGGCGTGTCCAGTGTGCCAAAAGTAATTTGAATCCACGCAAATATGCTTACACACAGAGACACGTGACATCCATTTTGCTTTAACCCTGTGAAACGGGAACTTATTTAAATAATATTTAAGAATTTAGTCCGTATCTCAAAGAAAATAACACTTTACATTACATAGATGTAGTTAGTTAATGCTGTGTAAGGAAATTATCCCTGTCTACACTGATAATGATATGAAAGAATAAAAGTAAAATATATATTTATTTATTGTGGTACTTGTGAGTTATCGGGACACATCGCTTTAAAAATAGATTAGGTTAGGTTAGGTTGGGTTAGGTTAAGTTAGGTTAGGTTAAGTTAAGTTAGGTTACGTTAGGTTAGGTTAGTTGTCATTTATTGAAATAAAATATAATAACTTTCAAGTATATGTCATTTATCCACACACATTAACCTAACCTAACCTAAACTAACCTAACCTAACCTAACCTAACCTAACCTAAACTAACCTAACCTAACCTAAACTAACCTAACCTAACCTATTTTTAAAGTGATGTATCCCGATAACCCACAAGTACCTTTATTGTTATAACACTTGGCTTTTAAAGGGTTAATCATACTCACTTCGGAGTTTGTTCCCACGTTGACTGACGAGAAATGTTTCTGATTCCGACATTTCCAGCTCCGCCCATTTTCTTCGCTGTCACTTTCTTGGCAACTTGTTTCTACCTGCGCCTGGCAACTAAATGGCCTGATTTGGTGTCGAAGTGGCAGACTGTGGAGCAGACTATGCTCAAAGACTATGGCTACCCCAGGAACTTCGAGCGCCGTTGTAAATTCTGTGCTGCGTTCATGCTCACAGCCTCAACAGGTTAGCATTGCATTCCGCCCTGTCGTACGTACACTCATCTTCTGACACGTCATGTATGCCAGTAATGGCGCTCATGTCCAAAAATAAATTTACCTTTTGAGACTTAACAAGCTCGGCAGTAATTCTCCCGTGTCCTGTTTTGGATTTATTCTGTTGAAAATCTCGGCCGATAACTTGGCTGTCCTGACTGATTATAGCCATGACTGCATGCTCTCAAAGCTTCCCATTTCCTATTTGAAGTTGATACAGCGAAATTAAATTACCTCCAAATCCATTTCTTGCCTGTTGTTCAGTGGAGCATTTGATGGCCTTGTACTCCTGTCTGCTGCGCGCGTTGCCTCGTTCTACCGGAGGACTGGACGTGGTACGGGCGTTTTACACTTCGTGGTTTGAACAGGCGTTCAAAATGACAGAGTACGCGCTGTGGAAGTCCCTGCTTTTGCAGCTCTCAAACTTCTTAGCCACGTTTACGTGGAGTTACATGGACATGTATGTGACCCTCGTAAGCATGGCGCTCACCGAGAAGTTCTTGCAGTTCGGCGAGGGACTTCGTGCCGTGAGAGGCAAGGTGAGAATAAATCTTATAAATAACGGTACATCGCGGCTGGTTAGTGGATCTGAATTTATATGAAAGATATGTGAGCTCAACTTACCCTAGAAACACTGACAGTTTCTTACTAGAGAAGGTGCCCTACTTCGGCGATCTAACCCTTACCCGGGGGGATTCAGTTCCGTTGCTGCTGTAGGACTTGACTTATTCAAGCTTATAACGTCTCAGAGGCTGAGAAAATGGAGCGGCAAGTTTAGTTACCATGTGCCTCAGTGCAAACGACGAAAGAACTTTTGCAACACTCTGTATAGCAAGAGAAGGCAGGCTTATATTTTTAGAACTTCTGTTTCACTGCGAAAAGACGAGAGAGAACAACTCAGTTACGCAACAGCCCATTATTGTAGCCACACAACAAAGTTCACGATAAATTTATCTTCTTTGTGACGTATGGAGGACATGGAGAGTAACGCAATCAGGGTTCAGGATATTGTGTCCAAATGAATTACTAATAATATTAATTCCCCTTTTAACCATATGCAAGATTTCAAATCAGCACCAATTAATTTTCTATTGAACACTTCTTTGAAATCTGTAATTTTTTCCACACGGGGTCCTTCGGCCCGCTCTCATTTCGAAATAGCCTCATCCGACCCCCGAGTAAAACTATTTGGCCACCCCTGGTGGTAGTCATTTGTTTGCCACCAAAACTGAACGCTGAACTGGGACTGAGTACTGTGTTTTGAAACATGAAGATTAATGGAATAAATAGTTTATTACACTGCAAACACAATTATAGTACTGTAGGTATCGTATTTGTAATGCAACTAATTATGCTTAAGCTACATACTCATAACTCTGGTCATTACATGTAGGTTATGTTTGACTTGTAACAATTAAAGACTTATTTTACAGTCAATAAAAACAAACCCGGTTAGAAGGCAGTGAAGAAGTTGGTGAAGAACGTACATAAAAAATAAAGCGCCGTAGGTCTGTGTCCGCGTCACTAAATCTTAGTACAAAACAGTGACACTGTTGCTGGCGCACAGACAGACGAAAGAAGCGACGTCCACTCGCATTCAGTCGGGCCGACTCGTGTAAGTTCGCTACTGCGTCTGCGCTGTATAATTACAGCTGATAAATCCTCTAAAAATGTGTCAGGTTCAAAGGGGCCTCCTGAAAGTATGTCTAAATGATATTAATGTATAGTACGTCTTCATGGTTTCTGCCTTCGGGTAAGATTTTTGGCCATTCTGGCTTCTGTTCGCCTGGATAGCAGGGTTCTTTGTTATATGGAAGTACCCACTGCTCAAATTTTTAATTTTATATCGTCCTCAGTGATAGGATGTTAGTAACAATGATGGTGATGATCCTATGGCTGCCAGAGGGGACCTAGAGATTAACGTGGGATCCAAACCACGGTAGGAACTTGATATTTTGGATTTGAGGTTCTCACAGCGGTGAGTGGTTTGGTAGAAGTTTGCCGACGTTTCAGAGGCCCGTGCTGTCTCCATCATCAGGGCGATGAGTTGTATTCCTGGAGGTGAGTCTACTTAAAAATCCGCATTACGACGACGGTAAGTTATGGACTAAATGTGTGATGTAATTTGATCATTTGATATGTATTATACAACGGATAAAAGTAAAAGTAAAGCTGTCTCGCTACACGCCATGTAGGCGCTTGACGGTATAGCTCCTACTCATTCTTAACCTCGGCACTAGATGGGGTTGAAGAGAGAGCGTCCAGTTGTAATGGCGGCGATCGCTTGTATTGATCGTCCTCAGGCCGCTCCGCTAAAGTTCTGGCGTGAGGCTCGCCAACTATACGACAACCTTTGCTGCCTGACGCGAACAGTTGATGAACACATCTCGCACCTCGTGCTCTTGTGCCTCGCCAGTGATCTCTACTTCATCTGCCTTCAGCTGTTCAACAGCCTCAAGTAAGCTCCTCCTTTGGCATTGAGACAGATTATTCTCCGAGTATGATAAGGCAGCATGGCGGTAAAGCTGGTCCTGTTGTCACGTAAATTAAAAATATAATTTCCAAGATCGTGATATATCCAATGGCATAATGCCCATGTCGATTTTTTTTTTACGAAAATGGGTCAAATAGCGTAGTATTGATTAGTTTAGTTAAATCAGCGGACGGACGGACAGACCTAGTTCGATAACAGGGTTCCTAATAAACGCCCTAAACCCCCTTTATCGCTGCAGTTCATTAACAGACAAAATGAAATACCTCTACGTACTACAAATGAAAAGTATTGTCGCTTTGAAACTGCCTTATTCTGTTTTTTCTATCTATCTTCAAAACGCCACTGTAATCCTTTCTGTCGTCTGACATTTTAATTTAACTTACCTGTAATTTTTTCCAACCCGAGTTCATATAACTTTCGGAAACATACAATATAAAGCATTTGTCTTATAGTTATCTTCGCGCCGAAAGTGTTAACAAAGAGGTGTGGTAGCACTGCCGAATAAAGTGGCGAAATTAGGTATGCGAAGATTTTCTACATGAAGTAACTAGCTCCATGGAGCAGAGTTTTTGGGAAGCTAAATGGTACACTCAGTCCCATCTTTTATGGAAACCCCGAAAGCTCATCACCGTATTCACATGAGCCAGTTGAATCCAGTTAACCAATGCCAGCCCTTGTTTCCTAAGATCCTTTTTTAATATTAACCTTTCATCTATGCTGAGCCCTTCCACGTGGACTTCTTCAGGTTTCCCAACCAAAGTTTCGTACGCCTTTCTAGATTTGGTTTGAAACTTTTTGTTGTCGCAACGTCTAGAAGAGTTCTAGGTCACTGATTCTCGTACCTTTGAGTACCAGCATAAAGAGGCCAAATGTTTTATATAGGGCTGACGCCCCACGGTAAGTGCCTAAATAAAAACCTTGTTATCCATAAAAAGGAAGATAGGTTGGTACGTGTGGGAAGTACTCTAATGGCGGGATAGAACTGCCACGACGGACATATGTGAATGAAAATGTACCAAGCGCCTGTTTTCTGCAGGAACGTAAAGACTTTGTACGGCTACATCTATTTCTTCTACTCATTTGGATATTTGCTGTTCCGAGCAAGTTCGATGTGCTTCTGCGCAGCGGCTGTGAACGAGGTCAGCCAGAAACCAAGGGACGTCCTCTACGCGGTACCTGCCGGCACCTACAACGCCGAGGTATGACGCTGATACTGAAATTGAAGCGGAGACCCTACATAAAGACGTTTCAGAGACTGGACCTATTCCACGAAATTGGGTCGTATATAAAATGTCAGCTTTCTTTTCTTATTTTTGGGTATACTTTCTTATAGCCACGGTGGTCTAGCGGTTAGAACGCTGGCCTTGTAATCCTGGGGTCTCGGGTTCGATTCCCGGCGGTGCCCGAATTTATAACTAGTGTTGGGCAAGGCCGTGGTCTAGGCAACACGGAGTTTTCCTCCGGGGGCTTCCCCGGTTTCTCCGTGGCATCCCAACAATTAATCCATTCACACACAGAAGAAGGCAATGGCAAACCACTTCTGGATCATCTGCCAAGAACGTATATGAACAGGTCCCAGTCCGAGAAAAGGATGGAAGGATCCTGTTCATATGGACCTGTCGTCAGACAGAACACTAAATAAATAAATAAATATACTTTCTTAGAAATGCGTAAGTACCTTTCAGCTTCAAAACGTTTCTTTGTATCTGATGGATGAACGAGTTTTGTTGTCGCTTTCATTAAGATTATTTGGGGTACAAAATAAATTACTTCTCTCGTCTTCGTATCAGATGCATCAGAGAAACACGAACAAGAAATTAGACGCGCTTTGCTAACCCACAAAACTCACATTTACTTTGAGAAATATTAAACAGCTTGATATGTATCCATAAGCAAGTCTTCGTTAATGTTCATTAAATGCATTTGTCATTGTTATTTTCCAAAAACAAATGCACACTAGCGTTTGTTTAGCTGTTGACAATTCGGAACACGGGCGATAATTGTGTATATAACAGCCGACTGTGTTGCCGATCATTCGCTACGCGATCCAACATGCATGTCTTTTTTATCCGACAGGTAGAGCGATTCATCGATCGAGTGACGACGGACGAGGTTGCACTCACTGGATTCCGCCTCATTACGTTAAACAGACGTTTAATTCTGACGGTGAGTTTAGAAGTAAACCACAACGTGTGGTGTGATGAATGATTGTTTGAAAATTTTGTGTACATATTCCAGGTGTTGTTGTAATCTACAAATGACACTGGTAAACCTGTCTTCCTCATCCTACTCTCTTTTGTATGAATATCTATCTAGGCTTGTCCATAAGCCCGCCTGTGTCTGCTTTATAGTCGTTTAAATTTTTATCATGATTGATATTAACATGGCAACAGTACTACCTCGTCCGATGGGCGTAAAGTAGCAATACTTAATACAGAGAGCTGAAATGTTCTGTGACTACAGTTTTTTCGAAAAAGAAAAGTACCGTATGTCGAGTGAGGTATTTTGAATTCTTATGTTGGCAGTGTTTCTTAAAATCAGTTTTGTACAAAACAAGAACGTAGCGGCTCTGCGAAATATTTACCTATTTGGCTTGCCATCTGATGGCGACAACTAATTAACTCGAGCTAGACCAGGGATATTTTGTACATAAATTAAAAATACTCGTAGGCCCGCCGAACAGTTTTATATGTAATATTTTTTATTTGTGTGAAACGGTAAAGTTATCTGACAAAGTATAATCTCTACTAATAGGAAATATAATGTATGCAGAAATGGGAGATTAAATGTGTTATAGAAGGGAAGTCCAACAGTAACAAGCACGTAGTCATAAATAATGTGATAACAATAAAAATATCTAGGCCTGTTGATAATCGATACTACGATTCGTTGAAAGACGTTAGCGTGACAAGTTCAAGTTCCCATCACTGCATTCTTACAGCTCTGCCTCTGCGCGATCAGCTGTCACTCTCAGCCGCCTTATTTTATCCAATCTTTAAAAAGTTCCTCATTAATAAGTTTTCTGCCCTCTCCTGCAGATTGTTGGTTCCATTGTGACGTACGAACTTCTTCTTGTACAGCAAGGTAACGGTCAAGGTTCTTTCAGTGAAGAATTGGAATATGCAGCCAACATAACAATAATGTAACTACAGCTACGCTACTGCGCATAACTATAGGCCTTTTACATAATGTAATGCTTGCATATTTCGATTTTCAACGTAAAAATACAGTAACATTGTCCCTATTAAACAAATTATACAAAGTAAAATTAGTAGACTGTCCTATTCTAAAAGTAGAGCATAAATTGATAATAGACAAAAAAAAATGCTAATTTATTTCTCAAATATTTTAATTTTAGTACACTTTCGAATGATGTATCATATATTATTGTATTGTGACGGAGGTGTAGATTAGATTAATTAGGCTCGCGTTAGGGTCCAACAGCTGTATCTTGTGGGTACGGCAGTGAACCACAAAAGGTTGGAAATTTTTTGACTAGCTGGACAAGTCTACCTCTCAATGCTCTGTCTCGTTTTATGAGCTCGACGAATTTTCGAATTGAGTCAATTGGCGGTTATGGTTCCGACAATGAACCTGAAGAAGTTAATGGGTCTGCGTGAAATAGCACAAGCATGTGTGTGCCTGTTGTAGTCAGAGAGGAGGCATTTCTGGGGGTGTTTTTTTTTTTTGCAAAATATAACTATATACAACAAAAATAAAATGACTGTCCTTATTCCAACTTCGTTTCTGTCCATGTTTATATTAATAATTTTGAACGTTATTTTTGTTTCTGAAAAGAATGTGTGGATAGCCTGTTTTTACGAACCACCAATGAGTCGCATGATCCTGTCAAGTGTTCAAATAGGAGCCATGTAGGCCTATGTTTGTTCATTTACGTTATCTGCGTACTTATTAGATGTTTATAATGTGTAAATAGATTAACATAGGTTTACTGTGAGAATCAATGGCCTACGAAATATACAAGATTCATTGTGTGGGCAAAATGAAGAATTATTCATAAAGTAAGCGATATATGTAGTCACAAGTGGACATTAAATGGAAAACAGCTATCCCGACCTGTGTAATTGTTGTAATCGCTGTGCGGAAGTGTAAGGACCATGAAATATATTGTGACAGATCGTCAAAAATGTTATTAATGTGGCAACAGAGCAATACTATATTACTGTCAGGTTATATTTGCTAGTCAGAAGCGATATAATGTGGGTCAGTTGGTGGCTCTGGCGGATTGTCAGCGCTGCCAACTTCACTTACTGCATTTTTACCCGATTGAAGTGGAAGAAAGTTGTGCCCTCAGTCGTAAAACATTTGCCTGAAAGGTTGATAAAAACAACAAAAATATCACTCAGGATCCAAAGTCAGAATAAGTAGTCCTCTGGGCTCATATTTTATCCGGAGTCTTTTGAATTTCGCAGGAAATTACCTTCGATTCTAATTATCGTTTCAAATAATTAATACACCAGTAAAGGTTTATCGAAGTAAGCTAAAATCCAACGCAGCAAATTTTTACATTTATCCAAGGAAGCTAAATAAATCAGATCACGCAACTTTCTTTGCAGTTATTTCAGGTAAGCTTAGAGAATTATTATTCTCATTTAAACTGGTCGTTAAAATTTCGATATACATGAAATCTAACATGATTCTACACTTCTTTTTAAACTTTTGCAATATTAAATTTAATTTAATTAGATTCATCCGATCTTCATTTGATTTATGTGTAGGCTCACCGTGGAAGATTATAACGGCTGCCATATCAGCAGCGTATGAATACACATTACTTGTTGTCACATTCAAAGGTTTTAGATAGAAACTAAATAATAATTATATCTGTATGTCATGTACAAACATTTTGGCGGCCTCGCAATAATAAGTTACAGAAATGCAGATATTTGCGTTGGTAGTCGTTTAATTCCTGTTGAACATAAAAGCGTTATTTGCACATTCACCTCATTCGTATCTCAGCTGCCTATCAGATGGAAATGATCTGTATGCCAATTCTATGCTTTAATGAAAGGTGCAGCGTTTATTAGAAGTAACAGCATATATTTAGTAATTTCCGTACGTGCCCCATGAAAATGTCAGATTTCGTTCAGAATATTTTGTCTTCCAGCCTTCTGTCTAAAATGTTGGGGATTAAAATGTTTCAGACTGTTATATCACATGTGTGAAACTCTTCTTAAATAAACAACAGAATATGTGCGTTTGGAATTAGATTGAGAATATAGTAAAATATCACAAATACTTTAGAGAACATTGTAAGGTTACGTTATTGATAGAGAATTCTGGTGGCAGTTTACAGCAACTTATGCACAGGGATAGTTAACGCATCGTTCTCGACTTTGATCGGAAGTTAAAATAGAACGCACACCTACAGGTGAAGACATTTGCACGTGCTCTGAAGGTATTATTTTTCGTTCTTGTTTTGTCGCTACCTTTCAGTGGACTACGAGGAGTATTATCTTAAGTGTTTTGAAATAACAAGTAAGTACATATTGTCACTTTTCAAACAAAGAAAGAAGAATATTGTACGCTAATATACTTTAATAGCTGATATATGGGCTTGTATATGAATTTCCGCAGGCAGTGATGCCAACGCACAGTTATATAGTATTGTAATTGCATACCAAAATTCATAGTTTAAACGCTTATCTTGTACTAAAACGTTATTTACATTTGAAACACTTCCTTCGACGCTACCTGCTAGAAACCGTGTCAGCATCACAGCTATAAGCACAGAAGTTCCATTTTTGTATCTTGTAAGTTCTAATAAAAAGCAGCACAGTTTTTACTAACCCAACTTTTCTCATTTGGAAGTAAATACTAAATGTGTAAACTTAAAAGGTAAGTATGAATTAAATGCATAGTTTTTAATAGCGCTGCCCGGATATTTTTGTTTCCAGAACATCCATATGAGTTCTAGTGTGTGCTACAGGTGCAATCGCACTGGTCACTTTGCTAGAGAATGTCCAGAAGGAGGATCTGGTGGTGGTGGTGGTGGTGGAGGAGGATATGAACGCCGTGGAGGCCAACAGAAATGTTACAAATGTAACCGCTTTGGTCACTTTGCACGTGAGTGTAAGGAGGATCAAGATAGGTGTTACCGCTGCAATGAAGCTGGACACATTGCCCGGGATTGTCAGCAAAGCCCCAGTGATCCATCATGCTACAATTGCAACAAAACCGGCCATATTGCCCGAGATTGCCCAGAACCCGCAACATCAGGCCCATCCTGCTACAGTTGCAACAAGCCTGGGCATATCGCTCGTGACTGCCCCAATTCAGCCAGTAAGGCATGCTACAGGTGTGGCAAGGCTGGCCACATAAGTCGCGAATGCGATCAGGATGATAATTAGAGAACTTTGTTGTATAAAAGCTGTTGTTTGGGGGTACTCTTTTTTTCTTTTGCCATATAAGCTTATTTTTCTCAGTAAGGATTTACATAGGTACCTAAAATATGTAATTCAACCATTGGCTTACAGCAATAAATTGTTTATCATCCAGAATGAAAATATTTTGTTTGTTACAGAAGTCCTTTCAGGAATGTACTGTGATGAACCCATTTCCACACCTACATTTATTGACATGAGAATAGAATTTGCATAGGTTCTGACTGGGGATAATGATACAGTTCTTGTGTTTGCAGTAAAGAAAATGTTTACTTTGGTTGTGAAATTTTTTATGATTCATGAAATAACCACAAAATTGTGTTTTATCAACAGATAATTCTGACAAGAAAATTCATCAGAAATGAGGTAAAGTTTAACTGCAGGTCTGCGCACTGTGAGCTTTGCCGGTAACAGTATTGAATATGCTGTTGCCAGGAAAGAATTCTGTGTATATGTCTGCTGCTGTTTATATCAGCTTCTGTTGAGGTTAAGTGTGGCTGAATACCTTGGACAATTTCCACCATATCTTGATATTATGGAAGCTGTTGTGAACAATCTCAATCTGATGTTCCTAGTAGAATCAGATGATAAGTTATAAATAATTATTAGTATTATTTAATACTTGATAGTTGTGTTAAGGTTACCAAGGGGTGTCCTTAAATCTGGATACATTCTTTACTATATAAATGTTGAAGGAAAGTATGTCGTGGGATGTAGCTCTTATATTCTTATTGTAAAATTTGTAACTAGGATATTTTACAAATGTTTGACTTTTTGAAGTTATAGTCTCTTCTAGATTTGAAGGGCATTGAAGTGCACATTTTACTGGGATTTTATAATGATCACAGTTATGTTTTGATTTTCACTGTATCTGAAAGTTTGGTTATAGTTTCATGATGTAGGTACTCGTGTTCATGTTCTGTATGTAACCAATTGTGCCCTGATTCTTGGTTTGACATGTGGGTACACTTTTCCTTTATGAATAAGATTTGGCCCTGTGGTGGTTTAAGTATGAATGCCAGCAGTGAGGCATGTTGTCTGAAGAATGGTGGAAGGAATTATAAACCTTGAAGCATTGTTTTCTTGTTTATTAAAGCTTCAAGTGTTAATATAACAATTGCTTTGCCATTCTTTTATAATAAGATGGCTTGTTTCATGAATATGTTTTGCGGCATGAAGCCCGAATACTGAGTGATAATTAAAATATATTTTTATTTTGTTGATGTTGGTCCTCTGGGCTGTAATGCCATGTGGACTTATAGGAAGATTTCAGCACTTTGGAGGAACAGACTTGCTCCACCTTCAGTTATGGAAATGGGGGTAGCATGTTTCACCAAAACAATATCTACCTACAAGTCCACATGTTATCACAATCCAAAGACCAACATCACCATCACACCCCTAAGAACCTTGTCTCATGTATTTTGTTTTTCTATCAGAAGGATATTTCCAAATCATTCTTCATATTGTTTAGTGTCTGTTTATAGAGAATGAACAACTTCAGCTGGTGAAGTCAAGATATTTAAATTGTCCTTATAGTTAATATCACATATACAGAAACCAAACTGAATGATGAAAATAAAGCATAGTTGAGTTTAGAATGCGGTTTCTAAATAATCCTCAAATGAAGTTTCCTGCTTAATTTTTCTCCATATACAGCTTTGTTTCTGTGTATAAGTTGATATGTAGTATGAAGTTTGTTTCTGCAGAAACAATTTAAATATGTGGGCTGAAATGTCCAAATGTAGGTGGCTACCCACAACAATATTGTACCCAGAATTGCGAATTTTCTGGATTTGTGACCATGAGCTTGCCAAGAACTCGCAGAAGAAATGTGGAAAGTAACTGCTGATCTTACCCTTTGACATATAAAGCAAATACAATCATAGTATAGGAAGGGCTTTCCACAGAAGAAAAGTTAATGCTGTTTGCTACTGATCTCAAAAATGACATTCATTTCTCCACAACATGCTTACTTTGCTAGCAGGTTTCATTACTTTTTCTCATCACTGGCCTTACCTGTATTAAACTTACCATGCCACCTAGTTGCATTTTTTTCTGATAACTACAAAATGGCCTTTACTGCATTAGGTATGGTCAGAAACATTTGAATTTTCTTCATTTGTGTTCTTTCAGGCATGAAAAAAGGGTTAGTCATCCATAATAAATGAGACTGGGTTTTTTGTACATGCTATTCAATCTGGAACTAAAATTTACCAGGAATGTTGTTTAGTTTATTATTTTTAAACAAATTGTGCCTTATTTAAAGAGCAGTAGTGCCTTTTTGTTCTGCAATTTTTTAACTATAATTAGTGACACTTTTTAATACCTGCATTCAATTCCTGTTCAACCTGGGAAGTTTTATGTTGCCAGATGTAACTTCCTTAGTTGGTATGCCAGTTTTATATAATTTATGTTTCAAAGTTTTTTTGGAATTTTTATTGAGGCTGGTGGATGTAAGAGTTTCAACTTTGTGAAGATTGGTGAGGAGCAAGAATGGGTGAATTAAGACATCATGTCATTTGTTCATGACCTTGATATGTGTGCAAATTTAAATTCTGTTCAGACAGCTGTTGACAAGTTTAGTTTATTGTTATCACTATAGCTCAGTCGGTATAGTGACTAGCTACGGGCTGGACGACCGGGGTTCGATCCCCGACGGGGGCAGAGGATTTTTTCCTCTAGCCTCTGCGTCCAGACCGGCTCTGGGGCCCACCCAGCCTCTACAGTGGGTACCGGGGTCCTTTACCGGGGGTAAAGCCGGCCGGGGCGTGATGCTGGCCACTCACCCCAAACGCCTACATGGTGTATAGTGGGACAAACTTTACTTTACTTACTCACAGTTGGACCCAAATTTTGACTGCAGTAACACTGTCAGTTGTGCTTAACCCTTGTTATCTGCCAGGCCCTAACAAGTGAGATATTCTCACATTCTTTTAACTTCATTGAATGAAAATTTTTTGTTCACAGCATATTGTCCACTTCATCATAGTCACAGTTTTCTTTTACAAGGTTCCAAATTGGTAAGAACACTTCATGAAATAAATTCTGTCACATACACAACAAAAGCAGTGTACTATATTCAACTTGGTTTTTGCCATAAGGTTGGACGGTATTATTCTTTACTAGAGCTACATGTTTTGAATTATAATTCTTGTTCTGGTTCGTTATATCCACACTAAACTTGATTGGCTGTGTGTCAGTTTATACATGGTTCAGCTGGCCATGCAAAAACCATTAATTCTGTAGTTAAAACCTGGCCGGCAGCCCTGTAGTACAGGGATTAAATCTTGCGAAATAACATGTAGACCACACATGAAATATGTAAATATGTTTTTCAATAAATATGTAAAAGTTACTGTAGTCAGTATATAAATGCATTAAAGTATTCATCACATTAAAAACTTACATTACATGGTTGGTGGAATTTTTATCCTGAATCTGTTTCTCTTGGTTGATTGGCCACACCGTAGAAAACCACCTAATATTCTTGATATGGATTATTTTATATTGTTGTCGAGAGTGCATTATTCTCATGCCATTATCAACTTATTGCTCCTTTTTATTATGGCCAGTGTTGGCTACTTCTCTTGATGATCTGTTGTGTGTGAGACATGGTCTCGGGTTCGATTCCCGGCGGTGCCCGAATTTATAACTTGTGTTGGGCAAGGCCGTGGTCTAGGCAACACGGAGTTTTCCTCCGGGGGCTTCCCCGGTTTCTCCGTGGCATCCCAACAATTACTCCATTCACACACAGAAGAAGGCAATGGCCAACCACTTCTGGATCATCTGCCAAGAACGTATATGAACAGGTCCCAGTCCGAGAAAAGGATGGAAGGATCCTGTTCATATGGACCTGTCGTCAGACAGAACACTAAATAATAATAATAATAATGTTATAATACATTATCATAAGAATGTCACAGTCTATTTCAGTAGCAGGTTTATTTTGTGTTTCTTTGGCACACTGATGTTGACTGCTGACTTTGTTTTAGTTATTTTGCAGCTAGAAAGCCCATTGAATTAGTGTTGCTTAGAACAGGACCATGCAACAAGTAATGTTTTATAGAAATTTATACTTTTTTTTATTCGTGTTAGTATTATAACACAGGCGTCTAGACCATAAACAGTATTTCATGTGTAGTAATACATAATACAGATTTGGATGATAGCTATTGAAGCATCAAAATTTGTTAGACGTATAAACCGATTAAATTTGTGTGCCAACTCAAGGTCATGAATAAACTGGTAATGGAATTGCACAATCCAAAGTTTAACGGAAAAGCTGAAGGAACGATGTAAGTCATAGTACAGTTTACCTACAGATTAAAATGTACAGAATAGCTGAGACATTCAGCTCCAAAACACTTTATATATAAAATGCTTAATCTAATGCTGTTTATGAGGGCACCCACAAAAGTCAGTGTAAAACTTTTCTCTTTTCTTCAGCCAATCTGTTTCAGCACTTAATAACAAAAATGCTCTCTTTTACAGAAGTTTATGCTCATTTGTAGCAGTTGTCTGTTATTCAGTTATTGTAACTTTCCTTTCACAACTACTTGAGTGGGTGAAATCAGTTTTGGAATAAGTGTCTCAGTTATTTTGCCCATTTTGAATGAAACTTATTCTCATTCTCTGAGGGAAGAATACAGATTAAAGAGTCTGAAAAACTGGGAAGGAAAGTATATGGATCAAAGAGAGATGATTTAACAATCCCAGATGTGTCCATGGACATTTTGTCTACGTAATGTTTTGTCAATTCTGTTTAGGTCTTGTTTATTTTGTGTCCATAGCTCTTTCATCTGACAAGTGATTTGTCCCATAGTATATTTGTTCAGTTTTAAGTCCACAACAAGTCCCACTGATTACAATTGCAACTGAACTTTTTTCTCTTCACAAGATTGCAGTGTTATGTCTATTGGGTCACAGTGTGGCCTCTCATCCTGTAATATAAAACATAAGAGGAAAGACATCTATTACTGTACATGTGTATTCTTATTGTCCAGTACACAACTATAATTTATTAATACCTGATGGAGAAATTGTCCAGTGATTTAATATAATTACATATTTTGATGGTAAAAGAATTAAGAATTCCTTTTATGTAACTTTCAGAGTAGAGATTGATTTTGTAGCTGATTCCCCATTGCTACATATCAGTTCTGTTGTTTTATGGTAATTGTTATAGTTGTCAGTAATCCCTTCAGTTTATCTTTGGTTTATCTCATAAAATTTCTTGTGGGATATCTCACTTTCATGTGACCAGTTTCAGGCTGAATTATCAGAACTTCATATTCTCTCTTTGATCTTTTTGTATGTTCCAGAAATTCCTAAACAGATGCATGATCAGTTACATCCATTTTCTGAATTTTGGAATGCCATTCTTGAACCTCGTTAGTTGTTCTCTGCTATGTATTAAGCTCCAGTTCATATACATTCCACATGTCGTGTCCAAACCGTGCTGATACTGCTCTCCTCCTCATGGACATCTTAAGTAAGTGGATTCTGTGTAACAAGATCTTCAACATCAGGGTATATACTTTCTAGAAGGTTTGCTGTAACTCCTGTATTGGTTATAATGATAAAGCAAGGAGCATATGGATTTCAGTATAAAAACTGTCATCATTGTATAATGGCTTCAGGCTTAAATTTACTTCATTATAATAAGCAGTCTTGCAGAATGGGTTAGAAAGTATCCATACTGCATTCAATACACTCATTTCAGAATCCATCATGATGCACTGTGTACTAAGTTCCAGGTATATTGCTTGTGTCAAATTCTTCAATTGCTGGAACATACGTGCAGGCACTCTAAAAAGGGTTAGAACTGATTAATTTTTTACTGTTCAGGGTCTACTTGGTAATTTAAATAATCACCATTTTTGTGACAACAAATAGCTGTTAGAAAACTGCAGTAGTCAGCAGTAGTTTATTCTTTCCTTTTCATCATCATAAGATATTGTCACTATTCTATGCCAAGAATATATAATCTTCGAAATAAGCACAATGAACACATGAATATTAAAAAAAAAAATTGACAAAATGTCTGTGGACAAAGTAACTGAGTGTAAAACAATGTCTAGACAAATAAATGTGGGACATATTGTTCATGTTCCAAAAAATGTTCTAGGAGTTCTTTTCTGTGCTTGTTGCCTAGTATTGTTATAATTAATCTTAAGAGACACAAGTTGGTCATAAACCAGAATACACTAAAATACTCCTATTTCTTTGCCCACTCTGTCATTGGTTTAATGCCATGGTAAGCTTTTCTTAACCCAGTTATTTCAGCAAGAAGCACAAAACGATGTCGATATAAAATAGAGGTGTGAAGTTCAAGACGTATTTAATGTATGACATTTGTGTGTTGTACAGAATGCCAACAATGAAATAAATTCACTTGTTAGTATGATAGCATTTTCCTTCAGAGCACTAGGATAGTTTTATCAGTACAGAAATTATTCTCAAGACTAATATTTAAAAACATTTTTGCCATTGATGGGTAGTGATAAATTTCCTAACTTTTTACAACTAAATTATACTTTTCTGTATGTATAACAACCATGAAATAAAATTTTGAATTTATTTTTGCACTGTTAAAATTAAATTTTAAAAAATATTATTTTAATTTGTAATTATGCCTGAAGGTACACTTTTCTGATAAAAGATTGAAGACAGGAGTGATGATTTTGATGCAACTGTTGGAGATACTGGGCTTGATAAAACAGACTAACTTGTGTATTAAAATGAATAAAGCTAATATTTCTCTTATTGTATGTGGTTTGTAAGTAGACTACTTAAGATGCAGGAATTTTAGGTGTTAAATTTGATGTCTTTAGCATTTTTATTCATTAATACATTATTATTTATGAAGTATTTTACACGTAGGTAGTGCTTATACAAAATGTCGATATTATAGTTTCCATAGTTCGGAGAAAAGTGTACCTAAATGTAAACAAATACACAATTTCTGGAAAGTTGATTTAAAGTTAATCTTATACCTTTCTTGAAATCGCAACATTCTTGGGATATATTAATTTTGTTCTGTGCTTTCTTTCTCCTACTTAGCTTTTCCAAAGTTCGTATTTTGCGCATTATTGATTTGTGTAGCTTCATCCATTACACCTACTGGTAAGGTAGAAAAGTGGTCTGTGGTATTCCTTGTAAAATGCTCCAAGTGTAACTTTTGTTCAGATTTTAAGTGTTTCTGTACTAACATTTTTATAGCAGCCTTAATGCCAGTGAGGTCCCTATTTCCTGGTTTTGCAGTATTTAGCACATTTTATTGTAGTGGGTGCTTAATGAATATATTATTCACCAGTGAGTGTAAATTCATTTTACCAATATGTTGTATATGCAGTTCCATAAACAGAACACATAAACATTTTTAAAAGCAGTTATTTTGCGCTACCAAGGGTGGTGTTTGCAAAGGTGTGATTTAAGGTTCTCGCCATGGTGAGTGAACTGTGGTGTCTGGTAGAAATTGTACGACGTTTCAGAAGTGCTTACTACCGCCATCACGCTGAAACGTCAGTCAGATGTTACCAAAGTGCATGGCATGCTGTGTGCCAGAAGACATTCAGGTTTGTAAAATTAGTCGTTCCAGTGATGACAATTGGAGGATAGGGGGAAATAAATATCTACATCGCTATAGCGCTCAGCAGTGGCTGTTGCTATAACTACCACCAAATCGTTTCCTGTGAATAAATGGCAGGCTATTCCCGCCGATACTTGACAGCATTAACTATGCCACCTATGCTGCCAACGTCTAGCAATTGATTGATTTTGAAGTTGGTATTAATGTATGCGCCGAGAAGAGCTGTTAAACGTTTTGTAAGAATGTAATGTTGCCATATTAGTGGCTCACGTATTTGTATAAAGCAGTGGTTTATATTCATTTGAATATATTCATAATGTTTTCCAATAAAGGTTCAAAAATAAAACGAGTTTTTGTATTTTATCGAACTCCACAACAGATGGCGCACTCATATTTTGCCTAAAAGGAAATGTGAACAAGAAATTCAGTTGGCGAATTCCATACATTTTTTTGACGTGATACATATGCGTATATCCTAGAATTATTTGTTCAGCAAAGAAAGATGCAAAGCATGGCCATGTTTGGACAGGTATTTGTGGACTTTTACTTGAAAATAACCTTTTTTACATATATTAGGCATTATTTACATTTCTCAATAAACGTCATTTCATGTACGTAGTAATTGTAATTCATTTGGCTATATTTTTATTGATAGAAGTAAATCTGAGCCTGTTCTGTTAAATAATGATGAAATGTAACATTTTTTATAATTTCATTTGGCAGCAATGTTACGAAAGAAAGTTACACACGAAATTGTTTAAAGCTGGCTGTCTTCTGGGTTGTTGCGCCGTGTAGTCTGGTAGAAGTTTATCCATGTTTCAGAGGACCTTGCTGCCGTCATCATTAGGGCGATGATGATGGAGGTAGGAAGGACCTCTGAAACGTCGGTGAACTGCCAGACTACAAGGCGCAACAACTCAGAAGACAGCTATCTTCAGACTCACCACTGTGAAAACCTAAAATCCTACAAGAAATTATTTCTATTAAAATCGTTGGAGTAACAGACCCATGATGTTAGTGTCATATTACTCAATTAATTTTGGAATAATTATTTACTTTCCAATCACATTAACATTTCGTTTTGTACTTGTCATAAATTGTATTGTCATTGAAGCATACTGTTTTCTGGACATTATCTATCATCCAATACCAAATGAAAACAATAAAATCCACGACGTTTCAGAGATGGGACTCTGTGTCCGTCTTCTGGTAAAACCTACTCTGTTGGGCTCAATCAATAGAGGTAATCCCTATCTCCAGACATGGCAGAAGTGGAAATCATAGTATATAAACTGAGCAGGACAGCACATATCGTGGGAGATAAAGAAAGAAACATTTTCCAAAAAATTACATAACATGGGTAGGAGTTGGTGCACATGACCAAGGTAACATACTGTCTGAAGTGCAACAAACTGAAACAGCAAAAGAAAGAGAAATGAAAAAAAAATTGAAGAGCAAGTAGAAAATACATAGTCTGACAATTGAAGTGGCAAAGGCCCAAGAATATAACTGTCGAGGATGGAAAAGCTTCATACAACATCAAGCTGGACTATGTTGCAATAATTTGACCTTTTCTGAGATAAGGGCAATCCAAATACAAGATATATCCGGACTAGGCTGGCTGATGGGATTGGCTAGTAAAGCCATGTGTGTGGACTCTTTGTATTTTATAATACATGCTTTAAATTTGCTACAGATTTTTCTCTTCTGTTTCCTCTAATTTCTTATTTGATTTCCTTTTTATATCACTTTCTCCTGAAATTGCTGTTATGTGATCTTATTTTCATATATTTTTTAGGCTTGTTTATCTTCTTCCAGTTCTTTAACTTTGTCATCCCTTATTTATAAAAATTTTCTTGTGTTTCTTGTTTTCACCTTTCCACTTGGTTTTAGATAATAAAGAAGAGCTTTCATCGTGGCTTGCGTACACTTTCCAGTGTGCCACACCCAGCAGCAACTGAAAGAAAACAAGCAAGTGGAATCTGTTTTGGTTGGTATTATTTGGCAAATAAAAATTCCTCTGACAGAAAATACGTCCATTGAATTTGCTTCAAGCATTTTAAAAGAACATTTATTATTTGTATACATTAAGTTAGGAGTTTTGTACCCTTGCCCTCTCCTCAGGAAGGAACATATGTTTGAGAGCAGTGCAGAGGAGATTATTTGAATCTAAGAGGAGGAAAGCAACAAGAGTCTGAAGAAAATTACATATTGAATATCTTCATAATTTGTATTCTTTGTCATTTATCATGAAGATTATGAAATCAAGGAAGATTAGATGGGGGGGGGGGGATATAATGGACACAGGGAAAGTAGAAAGGTGTACAAAATTGTAGTTGGAAAACCTGAAGATAAGAAACCACTTGGGAGACTTAAATATAGCAGGGAGTGTAATATTATAATTGATCTTCTGGAGATAACAAGTGAGGATCTGGACTGAATTCATCTGGCTTAGGTATAGCACCCAGTGGCCGGCTTTTGTAAACATTATAATGAACTGTTTGGTTCCATAAAAGGCAGGATTTCTTTTACCATCTTGCTAGTTAGCTCATTAAGGTGTGACATGTTATTGAACCTGGTTCCACTGAGTCATTGTCTTGCTACAAGACCACATGTGCCTTACCGTGCAAAATTATAATTACTTTTTAGGATCTGAGGTTTTCATCGGCAGATAATATGTAGATGGCTGCCTTCTTAGATTTACTTCTTGATGACTGTTTGAGCTGTGTACATTATTTTGTTGTACTGTGATATTAAGAACATGCCTAAATACTGAGTTGAGTTCTGGAAGATTCAGAGTTCAGTGTGAGTTGAGTGATGCAATACGTCGTTTGTGATGAAGACAGGAGCGATACTTGGACTTGAATAGAAGTGAAGTTATGAGAAAGGAAAAGGTTGGACAGTAGCTAAAAGAGAATAGTTAAAACCAGTGTGGAACTTGGGGATCTGTAACCAAGATTGTGACTGCAGTCAAGAAAATAATTAATTGTAATAAATGCATACATCAGAGAAACCAAAATTTAATTACATTTGTTACAGTACTATTTATGAAACTTCTTAATGTGTTGAGGTATGATCGTGATAACCTGTAAGGTTATGTTGATGGAAAAAGTAATCCGGCCCATATTTTGTCAGTGTGTCTGGAATATTTGTTTCTGTTATCTTACTGAAGTGCCATTCATGGTTTTTTTTTGTCCTGCACTGTCAGTCATTTTATTGTGAAGTAGATATGTGACAGCAAGGTGTAAGTACCTAGAATATTATTTTACTGTTTCAGAACTGAGTGATACTCAGAAGGATCTGCAGGAATTAGCACGGAAATTCTCTAGAGAAGAGATTGTCCCAAAGGCTGCTGATTATGATCGGTCCATGAAGTTCCCCTGGGATATTATCAAGAAGGCATGGGAACTAGGTCTGACAAATTACCACATCCCTCAGCACTGTGGTGAGTTATATTGATATGCTTTTCATTCAGTTTTCATCTGTCAGAACACAACTTTTTTTAAAATTACTTTATAATTCTATCATTTGATGCTTTCTTCTGAGCTACTGTGTGTGTCATTAAACTATAAATGGATAAGTAAATAAATAAATAAATAATTAAATCCACCAGCGTGATTTATTTTATGGTGAAGCTTTCTGAGTGTTTTACTGTCCTGCCATAAGCATTCCTCTTTGGTTGTCCTCTGCCCTCAGTGCTGGATTTATATAGGAGCTTAATAAGCAACAGTTTAGGACCTTGCCATTTGATGGGTCTCCAAATACTGAGGGTGCTATTTGAAAATGCCTATTTATATTTATAGATGGGTTCCATAAAGCTGAAGATTCCATTCATGATGAAAGTAAATTATGAAATAATCAATAGTGTTCGGAATTTTTAGAAACAAAATGTAGGCTTATCTGGATAGCAACCTTGTATGGTATATAGAAAAAATGGATACTAGTAACTTGACAAAATTTGGCAGAATATAATATTTTTGTTTGTTATTTATTTTGATTTTATATCTACAGTTATGCTTAAATTTTAGGAATGGACTCTCACTTTCAATTTTGAGGTGTACTCAGAATAGTTTATGGTAGTTAATCCCCTGCCATTTGAATTACTTCTTAGAACACACTAATCATGTGACTGACATTTATTCCATTAGCGGGTGCACCTGCAAAATATTCAGCGCAAATTTCATAATTGTCTTGGGCAGGAATCTGATATAAGAAGGCTGAAAGGGTACCTCAAGAAATATTTTTGCAGTTTATGGAGATTAGCGAGTTAAGTAATGTTTTACAGATATGCTTAGAAGGATGTATTTTGTAAAACTAAGATTATTAAAGAATCACCCTAATAAAAATGATTAATTAAATATTAGTTATCTTTGTCCTAACCCGATTTGTATAATATTTATATTATAATATGGAAATATAGTTTTTTAAATAAAATATTGAAAAAGGAAATCTTGTAAGTTGCAAATGCAAATATGGTAACAAATTTAGGCACATATTTTCAGAAACTTTTGTTGATAATGAATGAATCATTGTACACAATTTGTTTTGGTCTTCATTACCAGTCTTCCATGTCTTAAGCCCAGTGACTGCTTATGGTCTGTGCAGTCTCACCGAAGATCTTGGTAGCTGAGGTTTTGGAGTGGGATACTTGAATGGGGCAGTCAAGGAGCATGGTGTTTCCAGTTACCTCTGTAATTCTCTATGAATTCCATGATTGATTGTGTATTTAATTTCTTTAGTGTGTCTAAATTCCTTTTATAGTATAAATGTCACGTGAATCTAATTTTTGCTTCTATGTCAATCAGGAACATTTGTGTGAATGTAATTTTCTTTTAAAATTAGCAAGTGATTTATTGTGATGTTACAGGTGGTCTGGATCTTACATGTTTTGATGAGTGTCTGATTGCAGAGGAAATTGCATATGGTTGTTCTGCTGTTGAAACTGCATTGGGAGCATCTAGCTTAGGAGTAGGTCCGATTGTGATGATTTACATTTGAATTTAATGTGTTGCACTGATTGCTTAGAGCAGAGGTCGGCAACCATTTCATCACTGTGGGCTGCATTGACTATTCATATCTTTGTTGAGGGCTGGAGAAAAGAATTAATAATGCCATGGACAGTAAGCAAAAACGTATTTAACTTAAAGAGTGTAGCTGTTATACACTTGAAAATGGACAATCGCTGTATTTCTCCATATAACTGATTTTATTGTAAAGGCATTATTTATTAACTTTTAAATTGTTTAGATTTCAAGTAATTCGTAGTGATAAAAACTTCAGTTTAAAACCACAGTAATTTTTATATTATTTTATTGGTTTAAATATGAATTTAACATTATTGAACTACATACACAATTTTTCTTAATATATTTCTTATGCGATTGTTTTTCCTTACATAATGTGTGTGTGAACTCTGTGTATCAGTGTTTCTTAGTAGCATAAAATTGTTCCCCTTATGACACTGGCTGATTCCAAAATCGTGTGGCAGTCTGCATAAAAAGGTTTCAAGGGTCACATGCAGCCTGCAGGTTACAGTCCCCTCACTTGCATGAAAGAGCACCATATGCATGTTTGTGATGTCTTACATGCACCCACCCTTCTTCTTCTTATTCTTCTTCTATTATTTGAGTTACGTATGAATCAACTAAATACAAACGTGGACAGGAATATTCAAGGCTGTCTTTCTCTACAAAGTACCAAGAAGTTTGAACTAGCACTAAAAACAGCCTTATATTATTATTATTATTCATCTTACATTCAGATGGTGTTTGCAACAGCAGACTCTATTGTTATATTTTGGTAGTTCGTGTTTTTCTTGTATATTTACCAACATATTTTCAGTTTTGTTCTTTGTTCTGGAGTCTTTCTGTTTGTATATTGTGTGTGTCGATTGTCCCATATCTTGTTATGCTATGAAGATTTGTGTAAAGTCAGGTGTATGAAAACAAAAGGTTTTGTATAAAGCAACGAAGCTTCACCATGAATAATAAAGCAGATAGCAGAGCAGGATGCTATAATATAGAATTTCCCCAATTGTTTTTGTGTTGACAGCAAATTCCACTAATCGTCGCCGGCAATAAGGAACAGCAGAAGAAGTTCTTAGGAAGACTGGTAGAAGAGCCGCTCGTTGCAGTAAGTATTCGGTTCATAAATGTCATGATTTTACATTGTATTTGTACAATCTTCTTCTCATTTTAGTTAGTTAAAAGAGCCCTTATCCTGCAGTTGTAGAAAATGTTTGTCCATTTGTAACTATTATAGTTCCAAGATTGATTAGATTAATGGTAAAAGAGATTGCTTAAGGGCCCAAATTGGTTAGATCGGTCCTCCATAACCAGTCCATGTATACTTGTAACTACCCTATCTGCTGATAGAAGCGAAGAAATATACCACATGTTTCATACATCAAGATTATCTGGCTGTCGTAGTAACTGTTTCCCATTTGATGTTTCATTGAACCCAATTCTGTTCATTTTTCTCTGTTTAAGGCTTTACTAAGTTTACTGTTCATATTGATTGTCACTCAGAGGAGTCTTAAACAGAGATTTAACTGCAGTATCAGATGAAAAAAAGTAAACATTTCTTGGCTCTGTGGTAGGGTTAAAATGCTTTTGTTACAGGCCTATGGGGTCACAGAACCTGGAGCAGGATCAGATGTAAATGGAGTGAAAACTCGAGCTGAGAAGAAAGGAGATGAATACATCATAAATGGTCAGAAGATGTGGATTACAAATGGAGGTGTTGCTAGCTGGTTAGTATAAGTCCTGGTCCAGTACCTTGGTTGCAGTTTTTTAACATCTTGACAGCTCAGTATAAGCCCGTTCCCAGGGCTCATACTGTCAGAAATGTAAATGAATGTTCACATTTAAAGTTTTGAACGTGAGGAAGACTGTACTCATAAAGTGTCATTGCCATTAAGATTTATGGTTGAAGATGTACTGATAAATGTGAAAGGCCGTTATTGGGAACGGAAAAAAGTGGGAGGTGATGCTAATGATTACAGATATGAAGGAGAGTATGTTTTTTTAAAAATGAAAAAGGATCTTATTTAAAAAGAAAAAGGAATTGTACATACAGAGTGTCCAAAAAAGATGTTTACTCCTTGTAATGCAGAATATTAACCTTGTTATCGATCTCGTTTGTGTTTATGATGGCAACCTAGTGTGGTCTACACTTTACAGATGGCACCACAGTTTCTTTTCCAATGATTCAGACACACAAAATGGCAGATGGTCATTTGAGTTTCAAGCAATGCAAACTCATTGAATGTATATTTATACATCTTTTTCCGACTCCACGTATGTTTCAAATTCTGAATTGGACTGATCACACATAGATGGTGGTCTTCTGGGTTGTTATGCCAACATTTTGGAGGAGCAGCCTTCATCTTCAAGGTCAAAGTTGTGCTTAGATTTACATGGTATTTGTAAAGTTAAGAGGAAAGTGGGGCTGTTGAATGAGGAGTTGAGATTGCTCTGTCTTTGGACCAATAGGAATTGAGACTTTTCAGAGAGGAATGCTGATTCAGGAGGCAAGGGAAGGAAAGAAAGGTAGGATCAAAATAAAGCAGGAAAAACAATTATATTAGACTTTCATACAGCCTTAAATGAGGTTTAGAAGGGCATTCAACCTAAAATTGTCATACATTGAATTTTAATACTGGGTAAAGGCACTACTTTAATACTATTTTAACATATTTAGACATGTAGTAATAACATGTTTACTTAACTGTAAGACCAAAATGAGGCTTTTTTACTTTTGTTTTTATCACAAATGTACATTAAGTAACAAACAATTTCTGAGAAAATATGTCTGTTTAGCACATATCAATTTTATTGCAGTTCAGATTTTTATTATGTATATACCGGTATAAGAATGAAAATGTTTTAGAAGCGTTACCTTTTTAATTACTGTTAACCTCCATACTTGCATTCTGTTTATTGAGCTCTAAAATTTTGGAGCTCTTTGTCTGCTTTTGAAGTGCATCTCATTCATCAGACGGATCCATTTTTGTTACTGCTGGATCAAAGAAAGTTGTGTTCAGAAGTTATAATTCTTTTTCCCTTTTGTTTAACTATTTTATTTTTGTGCTGAGTGGTCTTATTTATGCTTCAGGTACTTTGTTCTGGCACGAACAAACCCAGATCCCAAGTGTCCTGCTGGTAAAGCATTCACTGGATTTATTGTTGATCGGGATACGCCAGGCCTTACTCCAGGAAGAAAGGTGACTACCAAAGTATTTTATTTGTTAGTGTACCGTGTGGAACAGACATCATAATCAGTGTGAATTTTATGATGCATTTACACAAATATAAGCATACACAATTCTCACTGAACGTACACCGGTTATATGATTAATGTTCAGCTTCACTAATGAATTTAAAACTTGTGTTTAAACTCTATCATGAAGAGAATCTCACATACATATATACTGAAAACTATTTATGGTGTTGCAAGTTTTGCCATAATGGCAGTGAAAATTAAATTAATTCTAATGGTTGATTTTTCCCAGAAGTTGTTGATTCATTAATTTCTGTGATATGTATGAAAATAATTATTGCTACTCTAAACTGACACACACAGAAATTTCAGAGACGAAGCATTAGTGAGTTCATGATACATTTGATTTTCTTACTGATATTAATATCCTCCCATGATTGTCACATTTACAAGTTCAATATGAAACAAATGCGGGGGTCGAGAAACCCGCACGAATTTATGAAAATGACCTTGTGGAATTATAGGAAATCAACATGGGTCAGCGCTGCTCTGACACAAGAGGAATCACATTTGAGGATGTTCGTGTGCCTAAAGAAAATGTTCTGCTGGGTGAAGGGGACGGATTCAAGATTGCCATGGCAGTTTTTGACAAGACTCGACCTCCGGTATGCTTTTCATACCAGAACTTTCTGCCCTAATATTCTGTATTATGCACATTTAAGTTGCTCCCTGTTTTAAGCTGAAAAGTATGGTAGTTTCAGTCTTCATCTCCATACAAATTGCCATTTTGCTTTAAATTTTGTACGTTTTAGACATAGTTTATGCTACATACTTATGCTGTTATTTAAATAAATAATCCTTTTTTGTTTTTCTTGCCAGCCCAAATGAACCTGTATATTTCTTACTTACAATAATGCAAGTAAATAATTTGTAATGAATATAGAATATTTTCACATCTTTAATTCTTGAATGTGCAAAATAAATCTGGAACAGAGCAACAGGAAGGAAGTTTAAAGCAGTTTATGAGAGGCTGAAGACACCATACGTTTCTCCGATGAAAACATAATGTCTGGCAGATCATTTCTCCCAGGGACAATATTTCTGAAGCCTATGTTATGTTTATGACATGATGTTTCACAGGTAAATTATCAGTTTAACACCTGCAGTGCTAGAATCATATGATTCCAGTGTAGCCTTGTGTGCTGGATAATTTTTATTGCTTTCCACAGGCTAACAAATGCTGCTAAATTAAAGCAGATTATGATGTTGGGCACTTCTGACTATGTTCATGCAAATTTTGGACACATGTTATTACACTATGAACTTCATTTGTGACAAAAGAACATTTAACAAATGAAAAACATTCACTACTTGTATCTAAAAGGTCATTCTTCACTACAAAATGTGGGGGAGAATGTCAGAAAAGTGAGCACTTGAAAGACCAACTCATGAGTGTGTAATCAGGAAATAATGGTGATATGAACTAAATTCAGGTGCCTCAAATCAGCATCCAGACAGAAGTGGCTTCTTATGGTTTCATGTTACTGGGTGGAATCTGGGTTTTGGTCTTATCATTCAAACAGAATAATCTCCATTTTATTTCTTTTGTATCGTCTTCTTCATTGCCTCCAGCAGCAGCTCTTTCTCCATATCTTTTCCAGTATAATATTTTTGTCCTTCTGATCTATTCTTCTTTTCTAGTGTCATCCATGTTTTCATGACCTCCTCTATATGCATAACATGAAGATACCACTCCATTTTGCTACTCGAGGTCTCTATTGGTGTTATCCTATGTAGAACAGAAGGTCAAGTTGATGTGTAACATAATTGAACCCATGATGATGCTACTGATGTGTTAATGCCTTAATTTTGATGGGATCTTGGGGTCTTTAGGTTGCGGCTGGTGCTGTAGGAGTAGCACAGAGGGCCCTTGACGAAGCAACAAAGTATTCTTTGGAAAGGAAGACTTTTGGCATACCAATTGCACAACACCAGGTAATGTTCAGTGTGTATTGACTTTAGTATTAACATATTTTTTTTATCAGGTTTAATATATTTTTCCCTTTCTACACTACTTATTATGAGCTGGGATAGCTCAGTCTGTATAGTGACTAGCTACGGGCTGGACGACCGGGGTTCGATCCCCGACGGGGGCAGAGGATTTTTCCTCTAGCCTCTGTGTCCAGACCGGCTCTGGGGCCCACCCAGCCTCCTCTACAATGGGTACCGGGGTCCTTTCCCGGGGGTAAAGCCGACCGAGGCGTGATGCTGACCACTCACCCCCATCTAGTGCCGAGGTCAAGGAAGAGAGGAGCTATACCTCCACTCACCCCAAACGCCTACATGGCGTATAGTGGGACAAACTTTACTTTTTTACACTACTTATTATTTGAAAATTGTTATGAGAAATTCCTTTCAATTTCATTTTTCACTACAAGAGTAAACTTTCTTCATGAAGAGAGAATGAAAGGAAATTGAAGGTGTAAGAGTATGAAGAAGACTGTCTTCTGGTAGAAATTTACCGATGATTTATTGTCCTGATGATGGAGGCAGCAGGCACTGAAATGTCAGTAAATTTCTACCAGACTACAAGGTGCAACATCCCAGAAGACAGTCGCCTTCGTATGCCATCATGAGAACATTAAGTTTAACCCGTAAGGCTGTCTTATAAATTTGGCAGAACTGTCTGCAGCTCCATTTCTAGCTCAATATTCCTGAGAAGTTTATTCTAGGAATGAAGGCCTTCGTATTTTTCTTCTCTATAACTGTTCTATTCTAACAAACATTACAAGACACACTTCTTATGCGGCAGCAGTTTTACTGTCATCCAGAAGTCCAATGTGGGTCTTCCTCATGTAAAATGTTTGCTGTTCTTTATTTGCTTTGAATATTGGTAACTGCCGGAAACATGTTTTATACATGATAACTCTGACATCTAAATCTTCTAGGTTATTTCCAGACTGTATAAGATGGATTTCTTGGACTTTATCCATTGTCTACATGTTAAACCCACAACAATTTATAAGTTAGTTCTACTTTGTCTTCAGGTGGAAAGAGGACGTAAAACACTAATAATTTCAAAGCTCTCCAAGATCTGAAGTGCTATGTTTATTAATTTAATGAAAAATTAACATTCTCTTAAAGCATACTTCTTCCAGTCAGTAATTTATAGGTCATTTAGAAATTCAGTTATAAATATTTGATGGATGTGTGATATTTGTGCTCAATTTTGCCCACTAGGCTGTTTCATTCATGCTGGCTGACATGGCAATTGGTATAGAGACATCTCGTCTTGCTTGGATGCGAGCTGCGTGGGAAACAGATCAGGGCCGGAGAAACACATACTATGCTTCTGTTGCAAAAGCGCAGGCTGCAGATGTTGCCAACAAATGTGCAACTGATGCTGTGCAGGTAAGAAACATGTTTAGTGCAAACAAGTCACTCTAGGACCTCAAAGAAAAGGATTAGAATGAATGTAACGGTGACGAATCCACTGCTACTTGTCACTGAGGTACAGTACTTGGTGCCTGTGGCTTCTACACGAACAGTTGCTTTGCTGTGTGTCACTTTTTAAAACATAATTTCTGGAATAAGAGAGCTGAACTGAGTATCTTGGTGTAAAAAAAAAAAACATTATACTTTTATCCAGAAAGTTACTGTAATGACATATCTAATGGATTTGTTCAGGATCTCCAGGTGAATACCATGATTGTGTCTTGAAAAATGGTCATGACCACCTCTTGCCAATTCTTTCCCAGTTACCATTCATGATCTTTCAACTTTCCATCTCATTTGATGCTATATATTCTCTGTAAATGAATCAGAATTGGTCATTTAATAGAGGGAATGGAGGCTAAGCTTGACAGCTTTTGAACTTTGCTGCTAGATGGGAATATGTGCGGTTTTTCTCGCACTTTAGATGTCTTTACCTCCATGCAAAGAAACCCTCCCTAGTACAGACTTTGAGAGTACATAATAAGATGACAACTAACTCCATGGAGCAGATTTCTTCTCAAAATAATGGTATGTTCAGCTAGTCAAGACATTCCCAGCCTTTTATGGAATTCAAAGGTCATATGAATTCAGTCTACACCTTCCAACTCTTTCCCTAAGACCCATTTTATTATTACTCTCCATTCTACATGTTGGTCTTCAAGTTTTCCAACTGAAATTTTGTATCCATCTATTATCTCCCATGTGTATTATATGCTCGACCCATTTTATCCTTGATTTGTGCATACTACTAATCTCTGGTGAAGAGTACAAGTTATGGAGCACCTCATTATGCAATTTTCTTCAGCCTCTTGTCACTTCATCCTCAGGTCCATATGTCCTAAGTACCCTCTTCTCAAATCCCCTAAAAATATTTGCAGTTATCCTCCTTATCCGAGGGTCTTCTCAATCTTCAGCTTGAGAATGTGCCATGTTGTGATGACAGGGGACCACCTAAAAAGAAAAATCCCCTTTACCATTCCATTTCTGAGAATCAAATTTGGGCTATCCGGTATGTAATAAATTACTTACTTTCTAATCTATGAGTAACAAAAGGGGATTGTACAAGTGATTTAGAATAGAAAAAATTTAATTGCGGATTAAAGTAAACAGAATTGCCATACATATGAATTTATTTATGGGTAATTTTTAGTGGTGAATCCTGGTCTAGAAGTCAAATCATTCAGAAATGTAGTATTATTAATTCCCCCCTGACAATCACATCACAGTACTAAGATATTTGATGATGATATCCTGCTGTTGCATTGTATAATAATGCATTTATTTTATATTCCTCCAGTTTTAGTGCTCTGGCCAGCCAGCACAATCAGCACTGGTAATTTGATATATAATTTGTTTGATAAATTTTTTTGTCTTGTCTTTTCAGATATTTGGGGGTAATGGTTTTAACACTGAATATCCTGTAGAAAAACTGTTTCGTGATGCCAAAATTTTTCAGATTTATGAAGGCACGGCTCAGATACAGCGACATATTATCTCCAGAGAGCTCCTTGAAACAGCTAAACAGAAAGCTTAAATGTTCATATTGGTACTTTGTACTATCTTAACACGATAAGGCAAGATGTGTTTGAAGAGGAAGGACAGCTCGTCTGAGATGTTCACTCATCTCTTTTGTAAAGTTTACCACATGAAGACAAATTCAAGTTAGACAACTTGGAACTTCAGCTAAAAGCTTGTTCAATTAGGTACTTCTGTTTTAATTTTTTTTTGTGTGTGTTCTTTGATCTGTCCAAAGATAAATTTGATTTCTGTGATAATCTAAAAAAAAAAAGAGAGAAAGTCTGGCATGGATACTACTGTACACATTCTGCCTGTGTATCTACCATGTCCTGTTGTATGGTAATAGGCTTATGAGATGACCATGCTGCCTGTGCTTGTATATATGAAAGCAACTGGCTAGTAACTGTGCAAAAAACTGACATTTAAGTATAAAAGGGAAAGAAAAGAAGAAGAAGAACAGTAATTAAAGTGAGGATAAATTTAAGTTCACAGAAGTTTCTTCACATTACTCAGCAGGTTTATTTAAAGAAATGACTTTGTCACATTGAATCTCTGAAACACTGCTAAACACATTTTAAAATGAGCTTTAAAATTTTTAAGAAAGTTATACCTACTGATAGACTGCATTAAAGAAAATGCACTGCAGGATACGACTGGCTAATTTAGACAGGTACAAATTTTCCTGCATGTGAGTGTGTTAACCTATAATATGGGCATGTCACGACAACATGCTCGTAATTCTGAATAAGTCAGTGATTGTCATATTGAGCATCTGATCAAAATACCTAAAAGAAATTGTTTTTATCAGCAATAAGCAATTTTTATTAAAGTCTTGAAATCATTTGATATAAATGTTTTTCTTCATCAGAGATACATGTATTACAGCCTGCATGATAATCATGCCTCTACCCTGCAGATCTGAAGGCTCCAATGTATAAAATTTTCTGCTGAGCAAATGAGGAAGATGATGAACATTTTCAATGCAAATGGAGGGTTCATATGTTAATAATGGGTAAGTGGTCTGATTGCAAGTTTGTGGTTATTGCCAGGTAGGTCACTGCTAAGGTATTTTGTAACCACTTGGTCTCATATGTAGCAAGGAAGGTGTAGAATTATGGCTCCGATGACCTGCATTGTTGCCAATGGAAGATTTTAGTTTTATTTATATCAAGAATATCTGAAAATTTATATTACATGTTTGAACTTCAGAGAAGTGAGACTGATAATGAAACACAAGTTGCAGCCCTTCACTTTAAATTAGGGATGTGTAAACTAGTGAAAACTAAGGTCCTATGACCTTGAATGGTGTCATAAGGGAGAAAAGCTACTGTAGGAAATAGTGCAGTGTCCATTGTTCACCAAATTAAGGATTTGATTTGCCAAGAATTTTAAATGAGATTTCAGGTCTTACCGTGACAAGTATAAAGATAACTCTTATGGGATGTTATGGTATGTAGGTAGTCGGGTAGAAATTCACAGACATCTCACCATCATCAGGGCCATGATGGATGTCTTCATTAATTTTAGATTGTAAACCAATAAATAACTACAGCTATTTGCTGTTCAGGTTTAATAACTGCAAGATGTATATATATTTGACATTGTGGAAAGAAATGGTGAAAACTCTTGATAATCGGCAGTATTCAAATTCTTAAATTTGTTTATTCCTTCACAGTGAATGAATTAAGTAATCTTGGTGAAAGCAGCATATGCATCTCTCTGTAAGCTTAGTTCTCAGAACCCAAGAGTTTAATACCCTAATACCAGACCCTGCCACTGGAGGTGATCCTGAGATAGTTCTGTCTGCATCCCATCCTTTCAATCCATTTATCTAAGGTTCATCTTAATGCTGCCATATCTCTGTCTTAGTCTTTCAATTGGCTGCTTTTCAGATGTTTTCCCACCAAAATTGTATTGCATTTATTGTCCCTCCATCATAGCTCCCTTTAATACTTTTCACAAACTAGGTAAAAGAGTTGTCACCTGAACAATCTCTGGGCCTGAAGAGCTGTTTAATGTTGTTGACTTCTAACGTACCTGGAAACATTCCCCTGTTAAATTAGGCAGTGTCTACATGTATTAGTGGAAGTGGTAAATTCCATTTTGACAAAGTCCACTATTTAATAAACCAGTTCGTTGTTATGTAATGGAAAAGTTTGTGTTCCTGAAGAGTCTAATACAATAAGATGCTATAATGTGATAAGTTCTTAAACCAGAGAAAACAAAGTATTTAGGTTAGGATACATTTAGAATTTGATTTATTTCCAATGTTCATTTAAGAGCTCTGACTGATGAGAAACAATGTTTCCTAATACTGTTGAGTGAGGCTGGATAAAACACGGTAACGAAAGCACCCATATACTTAATGATGTAAAGTAAGTCCCATGGTAACCATATTAGATGCCACTTGTGATAGAAAAAGCTTGGTCACAGAAGAAAACTGGTTCATCTATGGAAACTTGGTACTCAGATGAGCCAAAGTAGTCGCATTGAAAGATCGTGTATTGTGATGTGTGTACATAATTCTCGTATTTCACACTAGATGGCAATAGTACGTCAAAACAGAACGGCACTTTATTAGTCATACCAATAGCTACTTTAATATAATTTCAGATCCAAGTCTACGATAAAAATGGACAGAATCACAAAGAAATTTTATTTCATAAAAAGCAGAATTACAAGCATTTACAATGTGTATGTTTTGAGGAATTACACAATTATCCTGTATGACCTAGTTTTAGTAATGAAAGGGGTAAGGACTGCATTTCAAATCAATTCAAAGCATTTGTGCAACACAGAAGATCTTGTTACCCAAATTTTTATTGGCGTCTGTAAATGACAGGTTACTTGTCTTTGTGTTACAAAACATATTTAACAAAATAAGGCAATTATAGTATGTGAAGTTCATACGTATCTACATTATAAACCTCTGACATCGTCACTAACTTGACTCGAGTCATGTCTGAATGCAAAGTGTAAGTGAAGTGTCCTACAGACCTACATTTATCCTCCGTTGATTTTTTTAAATATCACGTAACGAAGAAGATTTTAGTGAAACCTTGACACAGAGAAAACGTTCAGGGCTTTTTGAAGCTCTGGGGCTCCGGAATTTGATTCAACATAGAGGGATTACTGGCCAAAACATGCATGAGGAGGCTACGAGTAGGCCTGTGAGCGTTCCCAGCTCTGTTGCCGCTACCACCACTCAACCCACGGCTACAGACCACAATTCAACCGAGCTACAAGTGTCATATTCGGCTAGTTCTGCAGGTAATGTCTCCAAGCCCACATAAATACAGACATGAGTATTGATATTAGCATGTCACTGTAAGTGTGTACCCTGCTCACCGAAATGCAGTAGGTTTAGCATGAAATCTTTGTTTATCTGCAAACACACATTGAATAAGAACTTCATTCATTGATTTCACAAATAGGACGTGTTTAACCATAACGGCATAGTCCTGTGAAAAATGGTTCATTTCAGTACTTGGATGCTTCTTGCACGTGGAGTTCCAACACAGGTATATTATATTTTTCACACACGCGCCGCAGAGATCAGTTCATTTTAACAGGTGCATGCTGCAAACGAACGTTACAACGCTTTGATCGAGCCCCACGGCAGATAATTCTGCGTGGCTGTGACATAAGGCTTATTTAACCCTGCATTTCACCGTGTTAGTGGGTCATTCTAGTTTTGTGCGAAAGGAAGAGTGGCGTTGAGGTAGGCGTATGGAAAGTGGTTTCCATCGAAAGTAAAATTACAGCACATCCTTAACTGTAATACACAGTTGCTGCTCTGTTTAATACCTGCAGGTACTATAAGTTTTTAAAACTCGGAGTAAAAAAAATGCCATATTTTTGCGATTTTTTTAAAATCATGTCTGTCATTTTCCGATATTTCAGTTACATATTTAATATAAACCTCTTTAGCATTGACACCAATTTCCCCCCCGTCTCATTATTTGCCGGTATGATGTAGATTTTTTTTTTTTGTAACTGACTGATTTAAGCAAGACTTCCATCCTTTACTAATTAAAATGTTTACAATCTGTTGTTTCTGTAGCAATTTCAACAGTCATTAATGTATGTAGTAATGTATATTATAGTCATTAGAGAAGTTTAAAAATCTGTCCCTACTTTCAAGAAAGTACACTGCATGCGATTAAAACGAACTGCATTATTTATTCTTAAAGTAAAATGAAATACGTTCGTTCTAAAATATTAGATGACAGGTGGTTTAATTATCACACAGCTTTGGTGTGGCAAATGTAATGTTGAGAGCAGGATAAATATATAATTACGATTATTCCTAGCAGTTCATGATCAACAATGTGCTGTAGATGAATTATTAAAATATTTACGTAGGTCTTTAGAATACAGTAGGAACTAATGGAATTCATTATCGAGGGGGGTTAGAGAAAGCGTACCCACACAAAGAAGCGTTGAACAGGTTTTATTACTCTGGCTGACCGTAACCCCTGGTCTGAAGCGCCCTCTCACACAGGTCGCCACTTCCTGCCTTTTCCCTCCAAGTCTCTCTTCTTCGTTTCTGTGGGATAAAAGTTGCATGTCCTCCGGTCTGACAGTAAACAAATACATATTTTTTTTCGCTGAGGAAATGAGACGTGGGTTATAAGAGGACGAGAACTAGACTCTGTTCGTTGGTTTTGTGAAAGGGAAATAAACAACCTTCATCATTCCAGATTTCGCTTTGAATATTCAAGGAAACTTACTGTAATGAGGTCGTATATTAATAAATTAAATTAGGAAGGGCTGAAACACAACGACATATAAGTAAAAGGCTGCGTTAAAGACAAAGGTAATAAGTGTGATGAAAAAAGAAATTGGATCTGTGGTTACTCGTTTGGAGCAGGATTCTAGAAATGGTCTCATCACTGGTCAGTCGGAGACCATCGTGGATATAAAATATTTACATGAAACTCTGTGGACGAGTGAATTTTTTGAATTGGCTAGAAGCTTCTGAGTTGGAATTTTTTTTTTTGGAGCCCTGATTGGAAGGGTGTGATGTGGATTGATCTGTCATCACAAGATCTCGTTTCCAAGAGATGTTAGTCTCTGAACAGTCCATACGAAGTGTTTGTTGGCTAAAAACAATAAGAATTTTGAAAGTAATAAAGGGTTTCATCTTCGATGTAGATTTCCATGGCTCTGTGTGGGCATAATGGCATTTTTTTTATAATTATAATAGAAGTCTTGGTCAGCTGGTTCTTCAACCCTTGTGAGGATGTTCAGATGGGAGGGTTGTGTGATGTATTTTTTACAAGATTAAGTTCCTTTGTTGCTTGAGATTGTAAACCAAGTAGGAAGGCAACATTGGCATAGCATCTGTCTGGAAATCTGTTTTCATCCCAAACACAGTTGTGTATCTTAGATAATGCTGAGGTCCAGTGGACGTTTAGTACAAATTGTTATGCAAGGCAAGTCATCAGCAAGAACTATGTGGGGCAACCAAGATGCAGCAGAGTAGACTTTGAAGCCGAGAAATGTGACAGATTCGTTTTAAACTTGCAGTTCGAAGAATTTCAACATATTTGTTTTTTGTTGGAATCTAAAAAAAAATCAGATATCATGCGAACAGTTATTAAATGTCATTGGCTTATTAGTTACACGTTCGGACACAGTTTAAATGGAAAATTAGTTGTTTTGTTTTTTCATTCGTTCCAGACGAGTCGAGAAGTAGAGCTTAAAATATATTTCAAATCTTTCCAATTTCATTATTCATAATCATCATCCCAGTCGACTGTATGCAGCCTGTATCTTAAATTAATAAAAATTAATTGTTAAAGTTGTCTTTGTTCGTGTCGGTTCGGTTTCGTTTGCTTGGAGGCCTGTAGAGTTTCCATAGCAAATGTTTGTACCGAAATTTCTGATTTAAAGTTTCATTGAATTCGGTTTGTGACTTACAGTACAACGAACCTCGTAATGTCGTGATTTTATTTTGACATGAATCCGGTTTATATGTCGGCGTGCATCTAAATTGTCATTCAGTTGAAAATGACTTGTCTTTTCTGGGATGTTTCACCGTGTAGTCTCGTAGATATTGATCTATGTTTTATCATCGCACTGATGATGGAAGCGTTAAGCTCCTCTGAAACGTCGGTCAGTATCTTAGAGACAACACGGTCCGAATAAACAAGGTTTAAGTTTGTGTGGGCCTCAAAAGAAAACTTTAATTTTCATAGAAACGTAGGTTTATTTTGAAAAGTATAGTATATAAAAAAGAATAAGAACAATGATAAAATTAATGTTTTCTTCCTGAAACTTGGCATCTCTTGTCAGTAATTCTGGATCTGACAGGAGACTTATTTCCTTTCATAATTGTAAATAAATGCTGACACCGATAAGTACTTCCAAACATGGAAATAATTTCATATGCAAATTTTTCGAGTGTTTTCAAACCTGGCAGGTAAATATTTGTAAAATCCAGGCACGCCAACTTCACTGAATTTTGCCTTCAAATCAGAATCGCACTGGATCTCAATTACCTCCATTTGCATTTGATTAGGTACTGATTCTATATTTATTGAAAAAAATCGAAGAAAACTTGTCTTCCAAAAATTTAAAATCTGCAAACCTTGTTTCAAATTCAGTTCTAAGGCTTAAAATTTTTTCTTGCGTATTTTTGATACGATGCAGTTTCACCTAGACTTGATTTGTTCATGTTGCATGTCGGAAAGTGCGTTAAATCTTCATTTTTCAACTGCTTTTCCCAAAGAACTAGCTTACATTTGAATGCGTTAACTTGGTCACACATAAGATGGTAAAGTTGCGTCATATTGTGATATAATAAGTATATATTAAATCTTGTCCGTCTAATCACAATAATTCTTATTAAATATTAAAATATTACAATAATTAACATTTAAAATATTTAAAATATCAAATGATGTTCTTTATCGAAATATTCGATTTACATTAGACCATCATTTTTCATGTTTACGACGTTTCAGTTCCTAAAAGAACCATCCTCAGGTGTATATAATTATGTAAAGCTTCAAAACGATAAATAATTTCAAATACAATTTTTCATACATTTTCGTACATTTTTATCAGATTTTTACCAGATATCAAATGATGTTCTTTTTCAGATTTTTATTCCATTTTTTAATAACACACTCGATGTTGTTCTGTATATATACGTCATGCTCAATGTGACTTTAGTGTAGGTGAACGTTTTGTTGTTTTTGTATCAGTCTGTAATGTAAATAACACATGTTCGTAATGGATGCAACACAATTATAGTAATCAGTCATTGGCGAACGTTGTAATTCGTTATTAATAATTATGTATAACAGGATATTGTAAAAATTAAGTTTTCACCTGAACAGACCTATCCAGCCGAGGACACACGACACATCCAACTCCTGAAATAATGAACAAAATAATATAAACACGCCACATAATATGCAAAGAATCAGAAGATAAAAGGAACATCCACAACTACAACCTACAACCTACAATCTACAATTACCGAAAAGCGTGCATTAAAAAATATTGAATAATTTTAAAAAATAAACCTGAAGATGATGCTGAGACATCGAAACATGTTGTAATATATATAGCGCAAATTGTAACATCGAAAAACGATGAATAGCGCGAATTATTTATATCAATTTTAATTTTAAACATCAATATTAAAATGGTTTGTGTATAGACTTGAAGAATAAATATAAAATAATGTAAAAATTAAGTTACGAAATTTTTATTAAAACGTTTCTTACATATCGTTATATTGGCTGGACCGCAAAAATATTCGTTGTGGGCCGCGAGTTTGACATGCTTGCTGTAGTGCATCTTGGGTAATTTTTGATTCCGATATTCGTCCTTTTGACTTTTGAGCGATGTCAGTTTTCAGGAATATGATTTGCCCTTAACTTGCGTATCTCCGAGTTACCATCTTCACGTCTTAATCATCTTCATTCTGTAACCGTAGAGTCTGCTTAGACCTTGTGTGGGACCAAGATTCGAGAGCCCGTTTTTTGGGGGGTTGTTTGGGTTAGGTCGGATGTGGGTTCTCGGTCTAGCCTGGACCCCAAAAACGTTTATTATGTTAGTACAGTTCTTTCTTTCTGTCACTGACAAAGGCCTCGGTTTCACGATTCTAACTCAGTATTGTGGCTGATAGTTTCGTGACATCTCGTATAATCTATTGCCATTTTTGATTCATCTTTCCAGCATATTCAACGCTAAATGACATGAATCAGTCTCTGGGTCTGCCCCCAGTAACTTTTAACGCTGTGAGGTCCATTACTAAATAAGCCTATTAACTGGACTTCTAACACGGGGTCCCCAATTTCTAACATGTGTCTTGAATAAGCCCTAGTTCATGTAATAAAGCCCTTCCCTTCTGCCACCAGTCAATAAAGTAACCGACTACGAATTGGACAGTCGGAGTTCGATTCCTGACATACGGGGATTATTATCTCTTCGCCATTTCTTGCTTATTACTAATGTTTCTGGACCTCACAGATTTTATTTTCCAGTAGGTACCGGGGGGTTCTGTCCTGGCTAAGTCTGGCCGGAACGTGAAGGTGACCATTCACCTCTCTCAGTAGCCTCCAATGAGTGGCAAACCTCAGATGTTGAGGAACGGCGGTCACAAATTGAAATTGCGTTCACGAAGAAAGAGGAAATTGGTGGGGGAGAAGTGAGAGACACTTCGATATCTGGGGGGGAGAAAGAGCATCTTATAGCTAGAAGGTCCCCAGGCAATGCCCGCTCGTCCTTCTGTTAAGGATAAAGTAAGAGTGAAGGCGTTAGTGTGATGATTGGCATAAAAGACGGAATTTTGAAATTTTGTATTAGAGAAAGCTGAGACTATTAATTTGGAAGTTTAATACATAATTTAGAAGTTCCTATTGAGGGGAGGGGGGCGGGTAAATTTTGACGGCGTTAAGGGGTGGTAAATTTTGATGAATTTAAATCGGGAGGGCTGCATGAGAAGCATGCAGTGGCAACTTGGAACTTGGGAACCATCTCAGCATTTGCTTGAAGACAGAGGAAAACCAAGGAAAACCTGTGTCGAGATGGCGTTCACGAAGAAATTAACCCTTTTGAAGCAGAACAATTCAGTCCTTACCGCAAAGAAAACACTGTGCGTCCCCATTTCAAAGATCAGTTGGTTAATGTCGTTTTGGGGAAATAATCGCTGTTTACACTGAGAATCGGACAAAACAGTTGTTGCGTGGTTTTAAAGGCTTGAGAGCTGATCAAGCTCGGATGCTTTTGTTTTCCAGTTTGCGCGTCTGAAAACGTAAAGATTATATTTCGCAGAACTATAATTTAGCCTGTTTTGTGTGGGTATGAAACTTGGCCTATCAAAGTAAGGAAGTAACATATGGTATTTGGATCTAAGATGGAGGAGGTATCAGGAGGCTAGAGACATCTTCTGGTGCTTTATATTGTGAATCAAACGTTCGAATGATCACATCAAGGAGGATGAGATGGGCGGCGTATGTAGAATGTATGGGAAATTATTTGGAGAACCTGAAGTAACAGTTGAATTTTGAAGTAGGATACGAAGATGTGCGAGTGGATTTAACTGGCTCAGAGTACGGACCAGTGGTAATGAACGTCTGGCTTCTATCAAAGGCAGCGAATTTCTTGACTGGCTGAGTGACTATTAGCTTTTCAATAACGACTCTGCTGTCTGCAGCTATCTTAAAAATAGGTCATGATCACATCGTACCCACTCCATTTCTCACAGCGCCATAAAGTTGGCATATGAAAGCATTAATACGTAGACATAAAATCAGATCCAGTGTTAAAATGTTTCGATGTCTGTTTTTTTTTACATTTATTCAATCTCTTCGTGTGTCCCTAACACACATAAAATGATTTTGTTGTAGTGGGAATCCTTCACATTGCTGTGAAGCGTAGGCTAATGTAATATGAGTGTTTCCATTCAAATTGATAACGGTTGCCCCTTTGGCCTCCCCGTTAACATACGTCATCCTTATCGCCATAATTTCGTCACACGAGTCCAACTTGCATGTGTAACGAGGAACCTGTCCATGTGTTTCTTATCATTTGCGTCGTTACTGTAAGCCATGTGCCATGTGTAAAGGCTGTTCATTCCATCAGACTCCGGGCTTTCAAATCGCTGTGTTAGGGCTGTCTTTGTTTTAAAGTTTACTGAATGAACATTCGCTTGTTCAAGATAGACCCGCAATCCAGGTGTTAATATAGTATTACAGACGGGGGATTTCGTAACTAGATGAGCTACTATTAGCTTCTCAAGGAGTTTGTTCGATCGGCGTCCAAATAATCCTAGCAAAAATACATATTTGATATATCGGAGCCCATCGAAATAATATTTATCTCCAAGAAAACGCTCCATATGTTTACTACGCGTTCACGACGAAAATTTTGCAAAAAATGTGTTTATTAGTTCAAATATCTGTCCGTCTGCCCAACCGCCAAACGGATTTTTTTTTAAATTAAATTTTACATTGGGGACAATCCCGCTTTTGATTCATCCACACATTTCATTTCTAAACCCCACGTAACTTAATGTAGATTTTATTTAATATTGGCCGTTTGCTGTAGAAGTTTTCAGATCAAAATTTTTGTCGATTCGTATGCATGTAATTTTAGTATGAGCTGTACTTTAAATAAATATTTTATAAACTCTGCAAAACGGTTCATCGTACACGACCTACAACTTATTATAAACAGTTTACAGATTGGTGTATATTTAACGAAATCAAATGAAAAATACGTAGTCATATATATATTTGGGCAGTGTAATATATTCACTGTTGATAGTTTCATCAACAGTGAAGTAATATTGGGTCTGTTGATTAACTCTGTCAGTAGATTCTTATCTGCAATAAATGGACAGGCAGAAAGATGGAAAATTGCAAATAGTAATCCTTTAAAGCCGATGGTTGTGTAAATATTATTTAAGAATTCAGTCCGTACCGCGAAGAAAACACAAATCTTTACCATTACAGAGATCTGTTTGTTTATTCTGTGCATGGAAATAATCACTGTTTACACAGAGAATCATGCAAACACGTAGAGTTTGAAGGGTTTTAACCCTTTAAAGTCCAGTGGTAACTATTATGTCCCATCTGCTTTTACATTCGTTACGTGCGAATTTTTTTATATATGAGTTTTGATTACTGTAAACAGCGGTAATTTCCTTAACCAGCATTAAACAGTTGAGCTTTGTAACTGTGAAGGCCTGTTTTCTTTGCGGTACGGACCGAAATCTTAAATGTTATTTAGACGAGATTCGGTTGTAAATGCCATCTCGACACAGGTTTTCGTTGGTTTTCCTCTGTCTTCAAGCAAATGCTGAGATGGTTCCCAAGTTCCAAGTTGCCACTGCAAGCTTCTCATGCAGCCCTCCCTATTTAAATTAATCAAAATTTACCACCCCTTAACGCCGTCAAAATTTACCCCCCCCCCCCCTCCCCTCAGTAGGAACTTCTAAATTATGTACTAAACTTCCAAATTAATAGCCTCAGCTTTCGCTAATACAAATTTTCAAAATTCCGTCTTTTATGCCAATCATCACACTAACGCCTTCACTCTTACTTTATCCTTAACAGAAGGACGAGCGGGCATTGCCTGGGGACCTTCTACCTATAAGATGCTCTTTCTCCCCCCCAGATATCGAAGTGTCTCTCACTTCTCCCCCACCAATTTCCTCTTTCTCTCTCTCTTTTCGGTTGTAAAGGGTCGATCGAATGGCGTTTTATTTGGGATAATGTGACGAAATTGCAGGGAATGACCTTAAATTCAATAATACCTCACTGGATGCGATCTCTCTGAATATTCTGTCTTTGGGGCAGCAGTAATTTGCATTAGATATTGCTCATGGTGCCACTTATGACGCAATCAGATATATCGTTATCGGAATCAAAGAACACGTGGGACGAGTATTGTGGAAAGATACAAAGTTTAAATCTCATAAAAATAGTTTCGGTTACACACTTTGTAGAAGCGTTGGATGAAAAGAACAAAAATGTTAGTAAAATTCATGAAGTAGAATAGGATTTCAGGACTCGCGATAACTTTCTGTTGGACAGGTCCTTACCGTTAAAATTACACGCTGATCCCGTCACTGTCATCCTATCATCGGGAACAGAATTGAAATCCGGCCTACTAGGTGTTCCCACTGAAAAATGTGGATACCTGAGCCAGGTAGTCAGACGCCAGGATGGTCGGAGATCGTGCCTGGGGGGCACAGGCTACGCATGACTGCGCAGTGCACCACGTTCAAGTGGAAAGGGTCTCACTGAAAAAACCCATGCAACAGAACTGGCGAGAAGTCTCGTAGAATTTGCTCTTGAGGACAGACCAAAGGGAAACAGAGATACAGAAGGACGATTCGTCAAGCGAGGTAGAAGAAACGAGACCCAGGTGCACTGAATTAGTCAACTTCACTAATTCGTAGCGAATTTTCCAGTTCATGTACTGAGTTCTCTAGTACGTATGACGCAAAGAATGTGTCTTTATTATTTAAAGTGATCTCGTACTGCTGAAGTCTTAGCGTCAGAAGATGCTGTGGTAGCTTCTAGATTCGTCGATGTATTATTTTATTTGTAGTTTATTAAACGATACTTTCAGTATCTGGACTATCTAGCGGCAGATGAAAGGATGACAGCGAGTAATGAATTGGAAGGGATGTGGAAGGAAGATCTGTTGACTGTCTTTTGAGATGTTGCACCGTGTCAGGACAGTAGCCCCTCTGAAACGTCGGTCAGTGTCTAACAGACTACACGGTTCAACATCCCAGAAGATGTGTAGAAGGTTTCTTCTCGGGTTAGCAGCCACGTTACGTGGTTAAATTCTGCCGACGTTTCGAGGGTCATCTCTGTCTTCCCAGAAGACAGTCATGTTTGTACTTGTCGCTGTGAGTACCTAAAATCTCAACCAGATTCGATTTTCGCCTTGTTTGTGGTTGCCCATCAGCTTTGTATTGAGGGCGGCCGGGGTCAGTGCCCTACCAATTCTTCGTTGTTTACCTTATCATCTCCGGCCAACAGTATTGGAATGGATTAAGACATGTGATCGCCGTTTGTCCTCCATCACCAACGTTTTTAATAACTTTGATATCTGTCATTCGTTGCCAGAAGACGTTGGTACCAGATACAGCGTCTAGGTAACAAAACAGTACCTTGCGTGGGTAATAAACCACGTTTAAACACGCAGACTTCTGCAGACTACATGCCATTCAGAATTGTCTATGTTGCAGTCTAAGAAAGTCTTGCAAATATACTTTCAAAAATTCGCTTGCAAATTGAAAAAGTTCGAATAGTTTTAATCAGCTTCAGTTTAACGGTACTTATAACCGCCGGGTCACGTGTTTTGCGTTCCTGTTCTGCTGTCTTCGATTCCCTCAGGATCACGAGCTGTGTAAGCCCTATCCTGGTTGGTACCTCCTGAGAACATGACATGATGAAGTTACTTCTGTTTCCTCCCTCATGTATTTGGAAGTGTCCTGAAAATGTTTTGTGGTTAAAGCTCGGAATATTTTTGGAACAGTCACTTGGAAATGAATTCGAAAATTTCAGTGTGAGAACTGATGATGCAGATAAACTACGGTAATTTATTAAGCGTGAATTTATAAACGGATGTGATGAAGGGCTTTATGTGAATAAGGTAAACGAATAATTGAAATTTGAGGTCCTCTCGGCGTCAGAGATTTCGACTGTCGTTCTGAGTTGTGGCGTTGTAACCCATAATACCATAATCCACATGCTAACTCCGTGGAACGTAGTCCTTCATGAGAACCCAACTAGTCAAGAATTTCCCCGCCTTTTATGGAACCGAAAGGTTCCTTACCGTGTTAACAGGAACCTACCACCGGTTCCTACCCTCATCCAGATGATAATGTACCTCGATTTCTCTAACATTCATTTTAGTATCTTTCCATTTGCCCCCCCAAGTCTTCCAAATCATCTTTTCCCGTTAGGCTTTCCAACCAAAATTTTGTATGTATTTCTTATCTCCCACATGCGCGCTATCATCCCCATTGATTTATTTGATAATTCGAAGAATGCTTAGTGAATACAATTTATGGACGTCCTCATTTCAGCTTCTCGTCACTTCGCCCCTCTTAGGTTCGAATGTCCTCTTACTTACCCTGTTCTGAATTGTGTTTTTTCCCGAAACGTCAGTGACGAAGTGACATAACACTTATTAAAAATGATGAAAGATAAGAAAATGGGAACGAATTGTAGAAAGGAAAACTCTTGTGTTTTGTCGAACATCTTGGAACGACTTCATCTGTTCTGCAGAAGCCCTCAAGGGAATATCATATTCTTTCTGTTGCTATGAAACGCGCTAAAGTAGGTCAGTGGGTGATGAACGAGTCGGGAGGGGCGGGGCGAATATGGGCGGGCGGGCGCTGAAACGCGTCTGCGCACTGTTGCCTGCCTCAACATTCTGACTATCCAGAAATGGTGTCAGCTGGCCAATAGTGGCAATGTCATTGGGTGACCCGAATTTTCGCGTGTATGCGTAATCGAAGACGAGCAAACAACGTGTTTCAGTTGATTGCCCCGTCGGTGGCCATGATGCTTCGTCTGAAAGTGAAATCGAGGTTTGTTTTCGCTGTTAAGAAATTGAAAGTATTTTATCTCTGCGTGAATACGCGGCGTCACAGCCCGAAAGGCCAAATTCGACAAAGATAAGATTATAACGAAAATTTGTTCTGATCAGTTTCAATTTAGTTACCCGGAAAACCGTTCTGGTCTTATGAAATTTAACTGTAAACAAGGCCATGTGTATATCGGACGATAATATTAAAATGGATGTTACAAGATTTGGTTGTGAAGTTGATCAGCTGTCTGCGGACAGGGGGCTAAAGCGGCTGGAGCGTGAAACTGGCCACACTCGCCCATATAGAGCCGAGTTCTAGAAGGCGTGAAGCTTTACCTTACCTATATTATAATCGTTAAATAATGAAATAGTGAATGATAGACTGATGGTACACATCGCATACTCAGTATTGCTGAGTTTCGAGAATTATTAGCCAAGATGTGGACCGGGTTTGATGGGCAGAACGAAAAATCTAACCGGTGAGGTTTGGAGTTTTCGCTGTGGTGGTCTTTTCGACTGTGACGCAGTCTGTGAACTGTTTCTCCGAAACGTTGGAAACCAAATTCAAGACCATACGTTAGAGACCTAGGCGAGGATCAAGTTATGTGTTTCGCCTACGTAACTAGCTTGCGGGTAGAAGGAAAAAAAAAAAAAATATATATATATATATACCGTGTAAACCACGTGTTATCGACGTAGGAGCTGAGACGAGTTACAAAGAACTGCCTCTGGGAAATAATGTTAGAAGGATGCCCCTCCCAACCCTTCTGATAATCTTACCTTTTAGTTGTACGTGGAACACACAGATTCGCCCCGACTGCTGTATAAATAGCCTGTGTTGTCACTGGACTGAAGTCTGAGAATTCTTTTGCCAACATTGTGATGATGGTGACCAATCGCGTCCTTAGCTTGGTTAGAGAATTGGTTGTGATTTTATCTGTACTATTATTATTATTATTAAGTGTTCTGTCTTACGACAGGTCCATTGCTCTGCCCAAAAAGAGCTCTCCAGTTGTCCCTATTCTCGGCTTCTCGCTTTAATTCCTGGAACGTCATCTTCTTTTCTTGTTTAAGATCGTCGGTTAGCTGTATCAATCTTCTTCCCAGTCCTCTCTTTCCTTCAACCTGGCCTTCGATGATATCACTCATTAATCCATTCCTTCTCATAATATGTCCCAGCCAGTTAGCTTTCCTTCGTGTAATCGCCTGCAGAATGCTTCTTTGCTCGTTGACTCTCCTCAATACTTCTTCGTTGGTCACTCGATCCGTCCACCTGATCTTCTCTATTCTTCTCCAACACCACATTTCAAAACTCTCCAGGTATTTCTGTTCCTTCTTCCTGAGTGTCCAAGTCTCTGCTCCATACAGCGCGACACTCTTGCATTGTAATTAAATGTGCCAGATTTCAGGTTTTCATGACGGCGAGTATGAAAATATATATTTAGCGTTATTGCACCGTGTAATCTGGTAAAAGTTTTTCGGACGTTTCAGAGGTGCTTGCTGCCTCCATCATCATCTCTAGTCGGTAAACTTCTACCAGATTACACGGCTCATTAACCAAAAAAAGAGACATCTTCACATGAATAAGTATACGAATATGGTCGCCGGATAACTTGCTGAAGAATCACCGTGAGATTAAAGTCAGTTTAGAACGCAGTTCTTCCATACAGACGAACAGACTCGCGTGGGAACATTTAATGTTTTGCAGATCTACGTTTCTCGTCCCCCCCCCAAGTCGGTTTTAATGCAATAATTTCCACACCGGAAAGAAGCAGTGAGCGAAGGATAGATTTCAAGTCGAGATCCAAGACTTGTACTCATCGTGAGCTCAGGAAATGTTCTTTTTTTTTTTCTATCCTCAAGGTCGTGGGTTGTCACACTGTAAATTATCCTACATCGGAAACGTTCGTACAGGATCGTAAGGTATCTAGGCATGTGTCTTGTTTGTTTGTATGTTTGTTTACAAAAGAATAAATCGTTTGACCTATTGCGAAGGAGAATCTAAACAACATGCGCGTATGTTTCGGATCGTGGTGGTCCTTTTCGCCTGAAGATGCTCCAGACGTTGGCAGCAGCCTCCATTACACACGTCATTCAGAGAGAGAGGTTTCGTTTTGATTAACACTGGAAAGTCGTTCTGTTTGGAGTGCACTGAAATTCAAAAGGCTTTCTTTACGTCACATTGAAAGACCCAGAGCTGACCTGGACTGGCCTGTAAGATGTTCTTCGCTTACGTTAAAGAGTGAAGAATATTAGTGATTTAAATGCGCGCTGTTGCGTTGTAGTAGACTCTGTATGATTGTGTTCCGGCAGGGTGACCGAGGTTTGATTTCCGGCAGGACATCGCTGACAGGTCGGCCTACCCTGCCTTTCATCAAATGCTTTCCGGGGGCTGTTTGCCTCGGTAGTAAAGTAAGCCGTAGCATGAAGCTGACTTCTTTTCTCCATTTAGATACGAGGTTAGGAGAAAATGGGGTGATATTTAAGCATAGGTTCAATTTTATACTCTGTACAAGGGTGTCGGACGAAAGTTGTAACTAGTTTATAGTGATGCAGTTGTTTAAGAAGCTGTTAGGCTGGTTTTAGCATGCCTTACTGAAGCTCCACTAGGTGTATGGAGAATCTGCATTCTGAAGCCTTAAACTGATATTTTTACGCGTCATTTGTACAAAATAGCCCATCGAATAGTTTATGAATTTAGCAAAACAGCTTGACATCATTCGTTGAAATAGTTTTGCAGTTCGGGCTTGGAAGCCTACGTAATAATACACCAAGAAAGGTAATCATTCGCCCATTTTCGCGTAAGTCATGGGCATTAAGACAGTCTCTGGGCCGAAATAACCTATTCTGGTACAGTTTTTGAGAATTTCTTTCGGCCAACGTACTGATTTAAGTCGTTTATATAGCGTGTTGATAAAATGGTGACAAATTTCCTTAAAAAATTTTATAATTACAATGAGCCTTAGCGGTGTTTGTCATTATTATGGCACGGAAATAAAGTAATTTAAATAAGTAACGTCATTTTCGGTGATTGTCTTCAGTGTTTATAAGGTACGCAACGAAGTTATACAATGCGGAAGTTACGATCTGAGGAATATAGCTCGATTTAAACTCTTCAACCTCTTCCTAGTTGTTTGCATTAAATATCTGCTGTAATAGAAAATCATGAACTTAATTTTACTTTGTTTTCTGAATGTGTGTTATTTTTCTTATTATTTTAATTTTATATCAGTACATACTTCATAGAGTTGCTCATAGGTGTCATTTATGTCGTCGTCTTCCAGTAGGAAGCCATTTAACCTCCAGTGTTTGTAGGATTCGTGTAGAAGCTCGGATCAAAAGACAAACATTGATTAGCTCATTACCACCGCTCATTGTTTTAGTGTCCGTGGCATTAGGTGTCAAGTCAATCTTTGCGTACTAGTAATCGGATTCCAGTGATTCGTAGTACGTCTGCTCCATTGGTTTGGCTGTCTTCTGCCTTGTGCCGTGTAGTCTGGTAGAAGTTTACCGACGTTTCAGAGGTCGCCCTGATGATGGAGGCAGCAAGGACGCCTGAAACGTTGACGAACTTCTACCAGACTGCACCCCAAAAGACACCCAGCCGAGAGAACCTCAAATCCTACTTAGAATTCGACTCATACGTGCTGATTGATAGCAACGCCTGCAAAGGGCAGGTGTTGAATGGTATCTCCAGAACCAAGACCATCGGGGTAATAATTAATGGTTATTTGTGTTCGTATTTCGAATGGTGGGACATGCCCCTATGGTCGTACCTTCCACCCCCTGTATTACATTCATTTATTTATGTTAATTGACAAATTATGTTTCTCCTTTCAGTGCTAGTAAACTTGTACGTACGTTTTGAATCTTAGTAATATGGTTTACATTCTTACCATATGTAGTCAAACTCTGTTATAACGTCATCCAAGGGACTGGAGAAATTATGTCGCTATAAACTAGCCGATGAAGGGATTAAATCACATTTCAAGAAGAAATATATAGGATCATTTTTTACGACACTGACATTCACTTTAAATGTAAACTAGATATTATTTTATATGTTGTTTGAATTGTTGTGGAATTATGTATACCAAAATTTCCAGGCACACGTCAGCTCTCATATTTCCACCATCAATTTTGTTTTATCACATTAACTTTATTCTCAACTTGTTTATTTTAACCGTCTAATCACAATAAAATGTTTTATTAAATATTAAAATATTATTACTATAATTAACATTTAATATTTGAAATATTTAAAATATATTAAAATATATATTAAAATGATGCTCTTTCTATCGAAATGTTCGATTTACAATTAGAGCATCATCATTTTTCACGACATGTTTCGGTTTTCAATGAACCATCTTCAGGTGTATAATCGATATAAATTTAAATGTAATATTCTAAATGCAATCCTTCGTCAGATGTCCATTAAATATCGGAAAGTTATCCTCTTCTAGATCAGTTGTACTTTGTTTTCACATTCAATGTTGTTTACGTAAATGTATGTCGCGTATAGCGTGATCTTGCGTGGGTGAAATGTTTGTAGTGGTTTTTTATAATCGGGCAGATATGAAGAGTGGAGGAGGTCCGTCTGGAAGTAACGTTGGTATTCTCAACACTTACCACATTTCTCTTCTTTACAGTTTAAGCCATTCTGTCTGTTTTATAATTATTTTTGTTACTGAAGCTACCGTACTTTTTCCTTATATTTTCTGAGGTCTTTAGAAGTTTCGGTACTCTGCCAGGGTCACTCGGTAGAGTTTAAAAAGGGCAGGAGGAAGTCCCATTACATTTTTCGCAAAGACGTTGGGGTGAGAAATGGTGTGAGATGTCATTATAAATGGTAGCCGTAGAAGAATTCATCGTGCTGGGCATTGGCTTTTCGCGTTGTTAGATATTTCATTTATTGCAATGCTCCGTATATGAGATAGAAATAGATAACATAACAATAGGATACTGCCCGCTATCAGCTCTCTGCAGTACGACATTGTGGCTTTGAATGACACTAATTGACCTATAATTTACAAGCTGATAGCCGTAGTCTTTATTTAGGTCACTCTGATAGAACTGCATGGTGTTTTACAATAATAATGTACAGTGTTTATCAGACCGGTGTTCCTCAAACTTTTTCACGTTTCTGTACACTAAATTATTACCAGTTTCACACGTCACGCCACGTTATGTATTGCTACAACATTATGTTTGCATGCATAAACTTTATTAATATATTTTATTGCTTTTTTATATATCCGTAGATGTATTATGCATCCCCAGTACACTTCATAAACAAATAAAATATTTAAATTTTAAAAATTGTTAATAAATGTTAAAAGAGGCAAATGTTATTCTAACAGCTCAATATACTGTATAATATTGATATTAAAACTAGTATTTTAAGTTTGAAATTAAAGACCTAAACAGTTGGTTAGTACAAAAACACGCAATAAAAATATGATATTAAACAGTTATCTCCATACAAACCGTTGTGACGATTAGATTCCAGGCGTCTAATTGATTAAAAGACCGGGTGACCGAGTACAACAGGAAGTTTTTTTGTTTATCCAGTGTAACTCGTGAAGATGATAATTTATCATCAGTATAAACGTCAGGCTCGGTGTATTAGTAATAAAAGCAGCTGATTTTTAACAAAGAAACATTAACAAAGGCACCCTGCTGTCATATGCCTTTCTGAACCGCAGTTAACTGTGCAGAATTCAATTTTTTAGATCGGAATGTCACGGCATATGACGTTTGCTTAAGCAGTAAACCCGGGTGAGAAATTACAAGACGCCAGGTTGTAGGATTTGATGTTTTCTCTGCGGTGAGTCTGAAGATGGCTGTCTTCTGGGTTTTAGCGCCGTGTGGTCTGGTAAAAGTTTGCCGACGTTTCAGAGGTCTATGCTATCTCAGTCATCAGTGTCGGTTAATTTCTACTAGACTACACGGCGCAACAACCCAGAAGACAGAAATCTCCATACTCATCGCCCTGATGACGGAGGCAGTATGACCTCCGAAACGTTGGTAAACATCGACCAGACTACACAGCGCAACAACCCAAAAAACAGAAATCTTCATACTCTGATGACGGAGGCAGTATGACCTCTGAAACGTTGGTTAACATCGACCAGACTACACGGCGCAACAACCCAGAAGACAGAAATCTTCATACTAAGAATCGCCCTGATGACGGAGGCAGTATGACCTCTGAAACGTTGGTTAACAGCGACCAGACTACACGGCGCAACAACCCAGAAGACAGAAATCTTCATACTGAGAATCGCCCTGATGACGGAGGCAGTATGACCTCTGAAACGTTGGTAAACATCGACCAGACTACACAGCGCAACAACCCAGAATACAGAAATCTTCATACTCATCGCCCTGATGACGGAGGCAGTATGACCTCTGAAACGTTGGTTAACATCGACCAGACTACACGGCGCAACAACCCAGATGACAGAAATCTTCATACTCATCGCCCTGATGATGGAGGCAGTATGACCTCTGAAACGTTGGTTAACATCGACCAGACTACACAGCGCAACAACCCAGAAGACAGAAATCTTCATACTAAGAATCGCCCTGATGACGGAGGCAGTATGACCTCTGAAACGTTGGTTAACATCGACCAGACTACACGGCGCAACAACCCAGAAGACAGAAATCTTCATACTCATCGCCCTGATGATGGAGGCAGTATGACCTCTGAAACGTTGGTTAACATCGACCAGACTACACGGCGCAACAACCCAGATGACAGAAATCTTCATACTCATCGCCCTGATGATGGAGGCAGTATGACCTCTGAAACGTTGGTTAACATCGACCAGACTACACGGCGCAACAACCCAGAAGACAGAAATCTTCAGACACTAGGTTGTACAGCAGATTGAAATGGCTGAAGTGTTCATGCATCATCTGTGAAAGGTGTACTTTTTAAAATATCGTTGCATGCTTTGGGTGCGGTCTGGTTTGTCGTGCTCACATATGATGTAATTTGTGCTGGTTGATGTATCAACCCGGAAATAGTTCCTTTAACGATTTGAAGGGCATGATGTAAAGAATGTAGTTATTTCTTGTAAACGTGTAAAGAATTGATACAAATGCGTCCCCTCCCCAAATTTACAAATACTTTTTTTATATATTTCATGTTGAAACTAATGGTGTGTTCTTGAATGGTAAACTTTGTGGTTATGATCTTTCGTTATTTGAACATTGTGATACTATGAGTGTTAAAATGTTACCTTTCCATGGCTTTATTTTTTGATCTGACATGTTAGTTATCTGTGTAATGCTGTAAGTCGGTACCAAACAACAGCATTTTCGTTGCCACAGCAACCCATGACAGCAAGGACCGGTGTGATGTTTTCATGCGTTTCTGGTTTCGTGGGTGACATTCCACTGCTAAATTTCCTCCTGAAAGAGCTTGAAATTCATCAGAGTGTATTTTTGTCTGAGGAGGTTTTCAGTATTCGAATGGTGCGCGTTATTTTATATTTTGTTAGTTTATCTTTCCGCCCATATCTTGATACAGGCAAGCTGTTGTAAGTTTGGACACGGCCTTCAGCTTCGCGCGCGCAAATTCAGCGCCCGACTTTCGAGCACAACGCATTTTGAACTTCTGCGCACACAAGGTCATGTGGTTTTGTATATCGATACACCTCTGTCGGCTTCGACATCTATTTAATTAATAGCCTGCTATTATTATGTGTGTTTATTGATCGATATTATTATGTTCTTACTCTGTTGGCACCTGTTGGTTGATTGATGTGGGTTCAGTCTTTTCAGCATCGCGCGTCGTCTGTGAGTGTAGAATTTCAGTTGATGATGCGTGTGGCTGTCATCCTAAAGGAGACTTGAAGCTTTGCAGTCGGTTGATTCTAATGTAGCTCAGGGAACTGGTGTCAAGGTTTTTGGGCTGCGAGGTAAACTGTGCCAAGTTCCGGAGTGTTAAAATAACTCGTCACAGGGGTGACGAGATGACGGTTTTGTGGCCTTTCATCGGGACAGTTCTGTGTTCATGCCTCAGTAGTGTCATTCAATGGTGTGAGTAAATCTGAAACATGCGTCAAAACAATGCGAATTGCATTGCATTACCTTTGTTGGTCATAGATGGGCCTACTTTAACCTTTATATTTACTGCATGTTACGTTGGCTTCTTGAAAACCTGGTAGGGTGGTTACCCAGCTGAACAGCCCATCTCTTGATGCATTAATTCCAACAATATTAATTGAATAGTAAAAATTATATCGCCTGATTAACGAAATGCAAATAAAACCATACATTTTTCTGAGTAGGATTTGAAGTTTTCACTGCTGGTGAGTCCGAAGATGGCTGTCTTCTGGGTTGTGGCGCCGTGTAATCTGGTATAAGTTACCAGGTTAGGTAAAGTTAGGTAAACTTCTACCATGCTACACGGCGCTACAACCCACAAGACAGACATCTTAATATATTCTATGCTCTTGATAGCGATTGCCAAAAATGTATATACTGCACACGAATTTCAGCGATTATTTCTGCCATAAACGTTCAGCAAAAGCCCAATGAAGGAAAGAATGTAAGGAAGAAATTGATCTGTGTCAGCACTAAATTGACGTAAGTCCCACAATCTAATGCAAATTCGCATAGAACGCATTAGAAAAAAGTTGTAGCCTACTTTTACGGAAGCCCCAACTCTGCTGTCATTACTTTTGAAACACACTGTATGAATTATACAGTGGCGGGAAAGAGATTGGTGTGGGCCCACAAAAAACTGCTCCATATAAAATTTTGTTCGTTGTTCATTCGGTTGTTTCACGACGTAGCATCAGCTCGTGGCGTTATGTGGCGGTTGGGTTGAATGTGGGACGAAGCTACGTGAGTTCTGAAGACCCTTGTCTTCTGGGTTGCGCCGTGTTGTTCTAGAGAAGTTTACGTCGGTACCACCGTGAAAACCTCAGATCCTACATAGATGAGTTCTGTCTACAACTAAGGAGAATCGTTTTAAATGTAAGTCAGGATAGCCGGTTCCAAATATGATATCGAATTTGGCACATTCCGAATGCAACTGGTACCTGATTACTGCTGTTCCAGACTATAGAATTTTTATTGAGTTATCGATAGATGTGTCCGCAGCTGGAACATGAAGGACACTTCACTCGAAAACCTAAATGCGTTCTGCGCCTGGAAGTGACTGCGTGGGGTTATCCTGCCATCCACAAAGAAAAATTTTTGCGAACGCGGCAGATTTGTTTCTCTATGCGTATGTTTTCTAAGTTGTTGGTTTTTAAAAATATGCCTATAGATCGGATGGTAAAAGTGAATTTGAATTATGAATTGAAAGAATGAGATGGTGGCCTGTCCGAAGGTACTGTCTTGAGGGACTGTGGAGGACCATGAGAAATCACAAGATAACAGGCCTCTGGGTCGAAGTTCAAACCGGTAACTTGCGATATACGAAGCTAAAGTACTAACTAGTGTATCTATTTATTTTATTTAGTGTTCTGTCTGACGACAGGTCCATGTGAACAGGATCCTTCCATCCTTTTCTCGGACTGGGACCTGTTCATATACGTTCTTGGCAGATGATCCAGAAGTGGTTTGCCATTGCCTTCTTCTGTGTGTGAATGGAGTAATTGTTGGGATGCCACGGAGGAAAACTCCGTGTTGCCTAGACCACGGCCTTTCCCAACACAAGTTATAAATTCGGGCACCGCCGGGAATCGAACCCGAGACCCCAGGATTACAAGGCCAGCGTCCTAACCGCTACACCACCGTGACGGGGGTCTAGTGTATCTACATGAAGCTTATTCGTGCAGTATTTATCAACTGCAGATTTTAGTATAGTTTACACTACGTCGGAATTGAACCGGCAATAAGTCCAAATTCCGTAGGCTACGGAGTTTGCAAACGCATGTCCAAATTCGGAGACACTGATTGTCCGGTGTCCATTTTATTTCTGGAAAAGAACGCAGTGCTGCCCTCTGAAATCTTCAGTTGTCTTCTGCGCTGTCAGAGCGGCAACGGACACATTCTGTGGGTCAAGAAAGTGATTTAAGTCCCTAAGGTTGTTCACTTATAGTTCTTCACGGATTACGCAATTCGTGATCCTCCCAACGTCTCCTAGGGCTTCCTGTTAATTTTCGTTCTGTAATTTCCAGTACCTTAGTCTCTTATCCTTGTTCATGCTGTTCTTACATCTATGTTTTCTGATATCCTGACAAGATGGCGGGTAACATTTGTGATTATCGTGTGCTGGCAGCTGTACCAATCAGCATCAGCCAAGCTTTGCTGACGGTACTGCAAGTACCTGTTGCAGATCCACTCAGTTGTCATATCACACTGACACTTTGCGTTGAACTAAGGACAATGAATTCCGGCCTGTAGTTAGCGCGTGAAAATCGGACAGAAACAGTTCGAGGTAAACAAACAATGTTACGAGGTGCGATTGGAAAGTTTCAAGACTGCGCGTATAAAAACCCCGTACACTTATCTCAGGTATTAAATTCATCCATCACCCTCGAAGTAGTTCCCCTGGGAGTGAACACAACGATCCCAGCGCCGCTGCCAAGCCTGGAAGCATCCCTGGAAATCTTTCTTTGTCAGCCTGTCAAGCACCATCTGCGATTCTGCCTGAATCTCTTGCCAAAGACTCGCCAAAACGGTTACGGAAACCTATGAAATGCTAAAGCAAGCATTTGGGGAGTCCGCAATGGGTCGTGCACAAACTTTTGTGTGGCATTCACGTTTTAAAAATGGCCGAACCTCTGTCGATGATGACGAGCGTTCTGGACGACCATCTTCGAGCACAACGCCCGAAAATGTTACGAAGATTCGGCAGGCCATTCACGAAGATCGACGTCGTACCATCAACGACTTGTGCGACATTGTTGGGATAGGCTATGGGACCTGTCAGCTGATTCTAAAGGAAGAACTCCACATGCGACGCATCCTGTCTGAGGACCAGAAGCAGAATCGACTTCTCGTTTGTCAGGAGCTCAAAGATCTTGCAAGAACCGACCCCAACTTCCTTTCTAAGCTCCGTGTGACTTCTTCCTCTTCCCAAAGATGAAAATTCAGCTAAAGGGAAGGATATTTGAGACGATAGAAGAGATTCAGGCAGAATCGCAGATGGTGCTTGACAGGCTGACAAAGAAAGATTTCCAGGGATGCTTCCAGGCTTGGCAGCGGCGCTGGGATCGTTGTGTTCACTCCCAGGGGAACTACTTCGAGGGTGATGGATGAATTTAATACCTGAGATAAGTGTACGGGTTTTTATACGCGCAGTCTTGAAACTTTCTGATCGCACCTCGTACAGCAGTAATAAAATGCCTGTTGTGAATTACTGACTCTGTGGGTTGCAGATATTATTACCAGTACAAGTCCTAATTGAAACAGCGCAGCAACGTAGCCTGTCCCTTGCGAGGCGAGTCGTTGTTCACTCGCTGTGTTGTGCGATTCCAGCATCGGCGTTTCCTTTGTGCGTAATGCGTAAGTGCTTCGACTACAGGACGTAGTAGTGTAGTTTGAAGTCATTCTAATGGCTGTTCAGTTTAACAAGCTTTACGCAAGTGTTAATGCCAAGTCTAGAAGTGCACTGTGCTTGATTCACATGTTACCCAACAAAACTGCCCCTCGGGGCTGTTTCTCAATCTCTTCGCTGTTATAAGAATGTTTTCCTCGCCAAACAAACATCATATATATTTTTTTTATTTCGTAACGTGTCAACATTGCATCTCTTACGATATATCGTAATAATAAACATAACGACAGCATTTTAGCCTTGTTTGCCAAACATAAACATTCCCCCTATTTGTTCACTACACCTTCCGCGACCCCTTTTTATTGTCAGATCTCCCATTGCGCGAGAGTTGCTCTCATGGCAAAGAATGCGAAATACATTTTTGCGTAAAAACAGCCTTTCGACTTTCTCTCCTACATTCCTATTTCTGATCGACTTCATAAAAAATTCGCACAATTACTGAAAACATAAAGGAACCAAGCCATAAGAGCAAAGTCCTTCTTGATAAGCTGCTAGTTGGTGAGCTGTTCCAGATTTTCTCTGCTTTTTTGTGGAACCCCAAAGGTTCATTGCCTTGCTCACAAGAGCCCGCCCAGCAGTCCGTATCCTGAAGCAGATGAATCCACTACAAACCTTGTTAAGATTATCCACACTTCGGTCTATATTTATTTATTTTATTTAGTGTTCTGTCTGACGACAGGTCCATATGAACAGGATCCTTCCATCCTTTTCATATACGTTCTTGGCAGATGATCCAGAAGTGGTTTGCCATTGCCTTCTTCTGTGTGTGAATGGAGTAATTGTTGGGATGCCACGGAGAAACCGGGGAAGCCCCCGGAGGAAAACTCCGTGTTGCCTAGACCACGGCCTTGCCCAACACAAGTTATAAATTCGGGCACCGCCGGGAATCGAACCCGAGACCCTACCGAGTGACATTTTCCTTTCAGGCTTTTGAGCCGACATTTTGTATGCGTAAACGCAGAATGCGTCCTCGGTGAGCTGATAGATCTTGCGTTAGGAAAGTCTGGAATGGTTGCCGTGTGGACCTTATCTTCAGGTATTTCAGTCCAGTTCATACCCAGTTTTTCGGAGATATGTTTTAGGAAATGGGAAATAAGTTCTGACTAGGTGTCCTGGAAGGACGAGTGGAAAACTTCACTCGTATTTGGACACATTTTTGCTACACGCGTTTCGGCCTTGCGTATCGCATGGCATTGGTGTTCTTTCGTTGCAAAAGCTAATCGTACTGCAAAGCGCAAAGCCAGGAATTATATTTTTGTTGTATTTCTTCAAGTATTCATTACACTGAAAGGTGTTTTAAATTTATAGATCTCTGTGCGGTTACATTTTTAAGTTACGACATGCCTTCGTAGGATAAGCCTTTTCAAGAGAAATTATAAAGCCTGTTTTCCACTTTATTTAAAGTAAGTTCCGATAGTACCACAAAATTAGTCTGGTAAAGAATACGTCCAATATTTTTTCGGGATATAACATACGGATGTACAGGTCTTCTTATTGTTATTTATATTTTCTGTGCTTTATGCAAAGAATGCAACGGACTGCTTCTGTACTTGCCTTGTGTGATGTTCGTTTGGCCATGAGTCAGACGGTTTTTGATTCACTGAACTATAAATGCTCAAGGCTAGGTGTCTGAACTTGTTCCTAGTTTGAATAGTCAAGGCTTTCGCCGCGGAAAACCCCCGTTAGCTTAAGCACACCCCCGTTTTAGATATAAGGCTCTGTTTACCATTTCCAGCAATGCGTTTCGTACGCAGGAATGGTGTTGCGTAGCAGGGGACTATGTCTTGCGCTTACGCAGGACTCTGCCCTTAGATAGCTTTTTGGTTCGTTGGTTCTGAACTTGTTATGTACGAAGGAAGTCTCTTTCTGGTCACTCATTAGTGTAGCTGTTTTACAGTATGGACTCGCGATACGATTCGCAGGCCCAACTCCAGTGTAACATTTCATTCCAGAAGGTAGTATATTTGCGTCATATTGTGAATTAGGTTAATATTTTAATATTTTCCGTCAAATCACAATTTTAATAAGATAATAAAATATTTAAAATATAATTTCACGTTTTGCATCGAATGATCGATTTACAAATTGGAACGTCTCTTACGATATGTTTCGGTTATATTTAACCGTCCTCAGGTATAAATTAGATTGGTAAATTTAAAACTCGAATTACAATCATTTACAATGTTATGCAGTTTATTGAAATGTTCTTATCAGATTACTCTTATATATTAGAACGAATGTATTGTTTCTTATGTGGCGTGGTTCATCTGATGTTCAATATTAGTCGGTGATGAGTTGATAGAGACATGACGTGTCTGGAGGAAGACCTTTTTAAATGTGGTCCCTTTCAGTATCGTCACTCATGTTCTCCAAATTGTCGCAGTCGATACACTTTCTAGACTTTTTCCCTTCAGAAACACTTCAGGCTGGCTTACTTACACAATTTTTGACAATACTCGAGTGTACGTCACAGGTCGTCGCTTTGAAATGTCCTCCATTCTCCAATCCTTTCATCTCTCTTTCGTCCGATTATTTTTCTTGTGCTGTATTCTTCTCTCAGTGTAAGGCACACGTTTTACGGCGATTAAAAATAGACAACGTAATTGTTTAACCACTAACAGACTAAGTGCAGTGTGCAATCTTCCTTGAGCAGTTTTTAAAGCCATTCGGTAAACCAGGAATTTTGTTCTTAGGTTTTTCACCGTCAACACGAAATTCCAAATGTTGGTTACTGTCTTCTGCAAGTTCAATCCAGTTCACATTGTACACTTATTTTCCTCGATCCACTTCAATATTACCATCTTCCTTACTCCCGAACTGAATAGCTCATCCAGTACAAGGACTGGACGAAGGAAGTTCGATGTCAGGTTCTGGAGGAATTGTTCTGTTGGTCATCGTCTCTGTGCCCCAAGTAACCTCCCCGTCCAGTGAGTACAGTGTAAAGCGGCCACTTTGTCTGCATCTAGAACTGAAGTGGAGAATGTGTGGAGAATCGGTCTGCTATTATTTATTTATTTATTTAGTGTTCTGTCTGACGACAGGTCCATATGAACAGGATCCTTCCATCCTTTTCTCGGACTGGGACCTGTTCATATACGTTCTTGGCAGATGATCCAGAAGTGGTTTGCCATTGCCTTCTTCTGTGTGTGAATGGAGTAATTGTTGGGATGCCACGGAGGAAAACTCCGTGTTGCCTAGACCACGGCCTTGCCCAACACAAGTTATAAATTCGGGCACCGCCGGGAATCTAATCCGAGACCCCAGGATTACAAGGCCAGCGTTCTAACCGCTAGACCACAGCGGCTTTTGGTCTGCTATTAAGACGGATTATTGTTTTCAACAGTAAACGTTTTACGCTACCGTGAAATACACCAAATATTAACAACCGTGGATAGGATTAAATTTCCCAATGGATTGGCATCACTGCCAGATGTGGTGCGTTGCCACCAAGGCTACCGGCGTGGCCTCATTCCCATGATTTGTTTTCTTGAATGCGTTAATGCGCTGCTGATCGTAGGGGGGTCATGCGTTTCTTTTCTGCTAGTCTTTGGAGATTTCTGAAGAGTATTTTCGTTTCTATGAGAATTATCTGTTGTTCTTTCAACGACGCTGTCAGTAACTCACTTTATCCGTCGTCGAACGATACGTTGATCGATGAATGATGAATTGGAAGTGACTTTTGAAGGAAGCGGACATGGTCCTGTTTTATGTGCTATCCTGATATTTTCCTGAGCGACTGAGAAGAACAACGTCATCCTCAGTGTAGCAGGTCGCCCCCGAGATTTGAGCCCGAAACGTTTCGGGGATCGAAGCAATATGTATCGAGTTGTTGAACGTTAAGGTAGGTGGTTCATATAGTTACCACTGTCCTTTAAGGGCAAGGTTACAAGGTGGCTGCGGAGTTGACGAAATAGCCAGTCCAAATCTTTACTTTACGATATCACTTAAGCGCCATTGCTGTAACCATCCAGCATTGGACACTGCTTGACATCACTTCTTGTTAATTCTGCATTGCTCAATCTGCCAAGCTGACGTCAGCATCTGCCCCGTGGCTTTACATGAGCATGTGTGTGTTTGTATGCGTAGTCAAAGTTTTTGTATTCCTCTGTTAGGAAATAGCTCCCAAATAAATTATGAGCCTTCCTTCTTCGTTCACAGGTTCCATAATTGGGAGTTTTTGACTGATTTGCGTTTCGCATCACGTATTCGGGATTTGCCATGGTCTGAGCACCTCGTCAGCAATTATTATAGGGGGAGTGGGGGTTATATCTGGCGATAATTAGTGAACATTTTATAAAAACCATCGTCACTTTTTTCTGTACTTCTAAATTTATAATCCTGTTCAGCCTCGCTGAATTTATTGAAGCATTGGATGGACGGTAGATCACACTCAAGCCTTTTCGTTCCGATTTCTTGGACTTAGTAACGAGAGGCGCGTTCTTCTCGATGATGCAATTTCCATTCCAAAAACTAGTCCAAAGCGTTTGTCTCTCCTGCAGAGTTATTATTTTATTTAGTGTTCTGTCTGACGACAGGTCCATATGAACAGGATCCTTCCATCCTTTTCTCGGACTGGGACCTGTTCATATACGTTCTTGGCAGATGATCCAGAAGTGGTTTGCCATTGCCTTCTTCTGTGTGTGAATGGAGTAATTGTTGGGATGCCACGGAGGGAAAACTCCGTGTTGCCTAGACCACGGCCTTGCCCAACACAAGTTATAAATTCGGGCACCGCCGGGAATCGAACCCGAGACCCCAGGGTTACAAGGCCAGCGTTCTAACCGCTAGACCACCGTGGCTTCTCCTGCAGAGTATAGAACCATAATTAATATTGGCCGAGTCTTGTTCGGAAGATATATTAGGGTTGTCCCAACATTTCTGTTACGCTATTCATACTGCCCGTATACCCCTTGATTAACCCATAGCATTGTGACATGTTTGTTTATAGCACGTGGAGACAACGCGCTGAGTTAAGTCGAAAACATGTATTGCGTTGACCAGCGTTTAACGTAGGAAGGTGCATCGGATAAGATGTTAAGTATCCAATTAGTTCTGTCTATACAACCAGTGTGTATGTATCTGCTCTTTTTATACACGCTTAGTGTTTTTCGATTGTCGCTTAATTTTGTTCGTATCAGCTGTTTTGAATTTCGTATGGTTATATAAACATTTCGGAAACTTAAGAAACTTTATATTAGTTTGGATATTTATTTTTCTGTCCTTAATAAGTCATACGTGTAATGCAATATTGTTTACATAGTGACTCGTCAGATTTTATAGGTGGAAACAAAGGACTGTGTTCTCTTTTGTTCGTCTTTTAAGCTGTTTGAAGACAGCTGTGGCTTCTTCAGGTGAGATAAATTGATTTCAGAAAGTGTTACATTTCTATGAGTTAATAATCAATGGATTTGATTTGCGAAGATGGATGCCTTCTGGGTTGTGGCGTGTGTTGTCTGGTAGATGTTTACCGACGTTACAGAGGTCCTTGCTGCCTCCATCATCAGGGCGATGACCTCTGAAACGTCGGTAAACTACACGGCGTTACAGTCTAGAAGACAGACCTTGGGTTTGATTCAATTTATAGAAAGCAAAAAGCAAACGATTTCGAAACCTTCTTGTATGCGATGCACGTATCAAAGGCATAATAATGTATGATGCTACTGAACGATTGTGACCTATGTATTATTATTTGAGATGACATTTAATCAGTGGCTGAAATATTTTTAACATATTTCTAGAAAATCGACGTTTTTGAGGTAGTCATTAGACATGTATAAAAATTTATCTTAACTTATAAGATACGATGTACGTAATGGTATGGTACTTGCAAGTAATGAATTAAAGTTTAGTCGTTTTTGGTGCTAAACTAAGCACCACGTAATGGTGAACTAGGAGAATACCTCCAGGTATTCTTAATTTCAATTTAAAGCATTCATAAAATCCTCTAAACCGTTGAGGCACTGAACAGGTCACAACCGATATACTGCGCTCCGTAAAACTACTTTTTAGGTCATTGGCGTGCGGAAATTGTATCTGCTTACTCATCAATTCAGATCAGTTCCGTAAAGCTGATGTACTGCACCCGACAGTGCGTGATGTCAGAATAAAACAGTATCTATTAGGGGCGTGTTAGCCGTGCTGGCCCGGCTAACACTTTGAAGGTCTAAAAAATGAGAAGGCGTCTGTCTTAACAGCGTAACACAGCAGAACTGATGTGATGAAATGCATCGTTAGTCAGCTGTCGTATGTCTCGGTCCTCGTAGTTCACAAGACATGAACTTTGCCACCAAGAATTTTTTGAAATGGCGTCATGACATTAACTGAGTTTATAACAGCTTAATTTTTGTTGGTTGTGATGAGAATGTAACACTATAGCGCGTTAAGGACACGCCTCCTAATATTTTAAACGTGGAAGATGACTGCTCTTCATTATTGGCGAGTATCAGGAACCACTCTTCAGAATATCTTATGTGGAGTACGTGTATTCCGTTCGCAAACTTATGACTGCTTTCAGCCTCAATCGTCAGACGGTATCGATCTTTTTCTTTGCGAAAAAGGAATGTCCGAAATGTTCTCAGCATTATATTACCATCGTTTGTACCAGGCCAGAACCCGGGCGTTATCTGTGCTACCAGACTCAGGCTCGGCCAGGGTCGGTCTGAGGGTCGAGGGCGAATCCCGGGCCCGTACAGACCTCTAGTGTAGTCTTAGAGGTTGTTACAGACATTTCGGAGGAACGTACTCGCCTCCTTCATTACAGTACTACGTGGCTTGAGAACCCAGAAGCCCTCGGTCGACAAATGGACACTGCCGTGAGGACTCATTCTGATTCCATATTCATGAATCTTTTCTGAATGGCGTTGATAGATTGTTCTTCAAAGGCTGGCTGATACTACCGAGTTTTGAGTGTCCAGTATGTATGTTGCTGTTTGAATCTGAACCACGGAAGGGACGGACAGATAGACAGGCAGGCAGAGATACTCGTTAACAGAGTTCCAGATGAAGGACCGGAGAGGAATGGTTCTTGCAGAACCCCAGAGAGAAATCACTGCAACTTATCAGTGTTTCCAACATCAATTATTAAATAACAGAAAGCCAATTCCACTGAACAAAAATAAAAATGCAGTTCTCCGACTTCCGTTCTTCCTTCATATAAATTTTGATTAGATTTGTCCCAAAACCACCGGACGGACACATTTCTTCTATCCTGCAACCTCTGTAAATTTCATCTTGAATCGCCTTAACAATGTCAGGTGATAGGATGGTAGAATGGACTTTGAGTTTCAACCAGGGGACAGACAAATGCGTACTACAAAATTTGGGGGGGAGGGGGGTAAATCTGTGACTTGGTACATCTAGAATGAGATGGGATGACAGCAGTATGGTGATGGTAAGAAAATAAGTTCTGAGGTCAGGAGGTGGATGGAACTGGTTCAGCATCGTCTAATTGCAGTCTAAAAATGCTGACATATTCAAATTAAGAACCTTGTTAAATAGGAATAATTTTGTAAGATTTGAGGTTTCCACTGCCGTGAGTATGAAGATTTCTGTCTTCTGGGTTGTTGCGCTGTGTAGTCTGGTCGATGTTAACCAAAGTTTCGGAGGTCATACTGCCTCCGTCATCAGGGCGATGAATATGAAGATTTCTGTCTTCTGGGTTGTTGCGCCGTGTAGTCTGGTCGATGTTAACCAACTTTTCAGAGCTCATACTGCCTCCATCATCAGGGCGATGAATATGAAGATTTCTGTCTTCTGGGTTGTTGCGCTGTGTAGTCTGGTCGATGTTAACCAACGTTTCGGAGGTCATACTGCCTCCGTCATCAGGGCGATGAATATGAAGATTTCTGTCTTCTGGGTTGTTGCGTCGTGTAGTCTGGTCGATGTTAACCAACGTTTCGGAGGTCATACTGCCTCCGTCATCAGGGCGATGAATATGAAGATTTCTGTCTTCTGGGTTGTTGCGTCGTGTAGTCTGGTCGATGTTAACCAACGTTTCAGAGGTCATACTGTCTCCTTCATCAGGGCGATGAAGACAGAAATCTTCAGGAATAATTTTCTCGATCCTTTTGATAATTTTTATTTCCTAAGTGCGTACATTCTGTTGAGCACTTCGGCTGCAAATGCCTTTGTAGAGGCAAAACATTTGTCAGTGGAATGGCAGAGGGCCGTGCGTGTTTACGGTTTGCGATTAATACCCGTGACCTTGACACGGACTAAGTGATTATGGTGAAAATACATTGTTCTTTTAGGGAAAACACATGTTAGAGATAGTGTCACGGAAACAAAGGCGTCCATGCAAAATTTGCCGCTTTGTTTTTAGCAGTGAAAGTAGGTTACTGCTGACTAAAAATACATAAACATTAAATGTCTTGTAATGTGCTTCACTAAGGCCTTCTTGTGTATGGCGCAAGTATTTTGTCTTTCTGGTATGGCAAAATATTTATTTGTAGTTGTTAAATTAAAAGTTTGTTGGTGTGCTGCGATGTGTCACGATATTTTGAATTCTGCGTTTTTAACAACGGCTTGTCGTCGTGTGTGGCAGAGGCGAGTAGGGGCTCCTTCAGTCTTGTTTCGTTATTTCACCGGCCTCTGCTGCTGTCTAGTTGTTATGATTATTTCTACGCGAAACCTTTAATTAATTAATTTTAATCACGTTTACTTCCGTTCGTTTTTGAATTGTTCTAATATTCTTGTTGCAACCAGCGTTTTTTCGGAATGAAATCAAATGCTGATTGAAGTTTTCATTATTTTCTCCAGTCTCTCTAGGATGGTGCTGGGATAGTACCTCAAATTAAGCTACTGCCGCTTACTTTTAGATACTTTTCAATTCATTGTTTGTTATGTTAATTAATCATTCTGTTATTCGACTCTGTGAAATACTGGCGACGTGGTTAAACAAAACACTAATAAGATGATAATGTTGCGTCATATTGTGATGAATTATAATTGTTTAATTTTAACCGTCTAATCACAATAAAATATTTTATTAAATATTGAAATATTAAAATATTATTACTACAATTAACATTTAATATTTAAAATATATTAAAATGATGCTCTTTCTATCGAAATGTTCGATTTACAATTAGAGCATCATCTTTTTCACGACATGTTTCGGTTTTCAATGAACCATAACTTTCCGATATTTAATGGACATTCAGACGAAGGATTGCATTTAGAATATTACATTTAAGTTTATATCGATTATACACCTGAAGATGGTTCATTGAAAACCGAAACATGTCGTGAAAAAGATGATGCTGTAATTGTAAATCGAACATTTCGATAGAAAGAGCATCATTTTAATATATTTTAAATATTTTAAATATTAAATGTTAATTGTAGTAATAATATTTTAATATTTAATAAAATATTTTATTGTGATTAGACGGTTAAAATTAAACAATTATAAAACACTGATAAATTTAAAGTGAAAATTGTTGATTTTAATATTTTAGTCATAGTAATTTTTTAGTTTGTCATTTGTATCATTTATTACGTATTTCTTTGTTAATTTGTTCAATTGTTTATGAGGTATATGTAATGGATATTACAAACATTTACACAGGCTTAGATGAAGAGCTTGACTAGGTATTAAGAATAATATGAACGCACGTGCATCCATAGACGGCTTTACAATAATACGTGATTTAATGTGCCTCGAGGAACTGAACTGTCATTATCGATCTGTTTTAGTACGCCGTCGAGTCTGAAAGGTCGAGAATCATTGGCGTACAATATAGTGGAATTTTTATGACTTTACGTTCGTGTTTTACGTTTAGTATATTAAACTATGGATTTAGGGCAAGGTCTTGCCAGATCGTATGCCATGATCCTGTTTCCTGTCATTATGAAAATATATTCCTCAGAATACTGATGAGCAACTGACGGCCAATGTACCCAAACAGACCTGCGACAAGCTTCTGGTAATGTAGGTAGGCCGGTCGAATCAATTTGAGGTTCATCATCCGTGTAAAAGTGTTTACGGGTGATACCAGGTTAAAATGCGTGGTATGCGTAGACGAATGCTGGGATAGTACCTCAGAATACGACACGATTCCCTCTGGTAAATTTTCCAGTAGGCCCACAAAAAAATTTGTCTGGCAGTTTCGAATTTTATTCATATCGGCATTGAATCGCCCTGATGACGGAGGCAGTATGACCTCAGAAACGTTGGTTAACATCGACCAGACTACACAGCGCAACAACCCAGAAGACATAAATCTTCATACTCATCGCCCTGATGACGGAGGCAGTATGACCTCTGAAACGTTGATAACATCTACCAGACTACACAGCGCAACAACCCAGAAGACAGAAATCTTCATACTCATCGCCCTGATGACGGAGGCAGTATGACCTCAGAAACGTTGGTTAACATCGACCAGACTACACAGCGCAACAACCCAGAAGACATAAATCTTCATACTCATCGCCCTGACGACGGAGGCAGTATGACCTCTGAAACGTTGATAACATCTACCAGACTACACAGCGCAACAACCCAGAAGACAGAAATCTTCATACTCATCGCCCTGATGACAGAGGCAGTATGACCTCTGAAACGTCGGTAAACATCTACCAGACTACGCGGCGCAACAACCCAGAAGACAGAAATCTTCATACTCATCGCCCTGATGACGGAGGCAGTATGACCTCTGAAACGTCGGTAAACATCTACCAGACTACGCCGCGCAACAACCCAGAAGACAGAAATCTTCATACTCATCGCCCTGATGATGGAGACAGTATGACCTCTGAAACGTTGATAACATCGACCAGACTGCACGGCGCAACAACCCAGAAGACAGAAATCTTCATACTCATCGCCCTGATGATGGAGGCAGTATGACCTCCGAAACGTTGATAACATCTACCAGACTACGCCGCGCAACAACCCAGAAGACAGAAATCTTCAGACTCATCGCCCTGATGACGGAGGCAGTATGACCTCTGAAACGTCGGTAAACATCGACCAGACTACACGGCGCAACAACCCAGAAGACAGAAATCTTCATACTCGTCATCAGGGCGATTATCGTCCTGATGATGGAGGCAGCAGCAAATTCATACTCGCCGTCGTGAGGACCTCAAATCTCTTAAAGGAACTTCTTGATCATCAGACCACCATGACAGTAATTTTCGGTAAAAAGAAGTTTGTCATTCTCGGTCCGCACTGCCCTCTCACTGAAATTCCATTTTACCTTGTACTTTTGCCTGTCGCTGGGCGGTCTCTAGTTCACTAAGTGTGCCACGGATCAACGCCGCCTGCGCATTGCAGTCAGAGCTGAGTTGGGTCAGGAAGGACGGGTCAATACTTATTTCAGGTCAGGTCAGACGATCTGGGTCACTGGGTCTAGGGACAGGTATCGCTGTGTCTGCTCCTTGACGTCGGTAACAGGGAAACCAGATTTGGGTCTCGATCTTATTCCCGGTGTGAATAAATAATTGAATTGAGCGCAGTAAAAGAGGAAGCCTGCCGAGAGACTAGTAAAATGGTACGTATGTTATGTTAATATTTACGGTGTCTGGAAATCAGTCCGATTTAACGGACTTGTTTCTGAGTTCTGCGTTTCATTTACCTTCGTATTTATTTATTTATTCGTGGGCTCGTTTATTCATTCATTGCTTATTTATTTTCGTTCAGTTATATTCATCTTCAATTATCACTCATTAAGTATTCTGTCTGGACTATTTTGATTTTGAATTTTGAAGGTGTGAATTCTTGTGCATTTGGTTGGCCTTGCGTCTTGCCTCTGCCTACATAGGACAGCAAAACATAGAAAAGTATCGATACATCCGTGTCTCGAGATGGATTCAAATACGTGATCACAGTATTCAAGACTCCACGCGTCTTAACAGAATTGCCTGTGGTCTCAGTTGTATTTATCCGTTGTTTTTTTAATTTACTCTCTGAAACTTTCTTATTCGAACTGACTAATTACACGTGCGTCGACCTTAAAATGAATTGAAAATAAGATTACGATAGCGTAAGTTGTAAACAAGTTTTGAACGGGGATAGGACGTATTCAGAGACATTGGTTTCGGTAGTGCAGTGAGACAATGCACGGAGAAAATGTGGATTTCGTAACACTATTTCGTTTCTATGGAAAATTAGTCTGGAATTTTGTATTATTTATTGTTAATTGGAAAATAGTTTGAAGAATTTGCTAAGGAGTGACTTTTCACATTGAATGGTTGTTTATTATGAACAATTTCCGGGCATTGATGAATTGTGTATTTTTTACATTTTGATCTCCGTAGCAAAAGTGAAAGGAGATTTGCTGTGATATTAAAACCATGAGGTCAGTTTTCATATTCGTTAGACTTATCTTCGGGATGGAAGTCGTCTTTGTTCTGTGTTTTTCAATTTGTTACCATGGAAACTGCTGAGGTAAAATCATCATTATGCTATTTGCTGTAGAGCTGTAATATTTAGTATCATAATAGGGAGCCGAGAATTCACAGATTAAGTTTATATGTTTGGCGAAATATGTGATATGACGACACACGAATAATTATTTTGTGTTTTTATAAAAGACTGTTGAAATTACGCATAACCTTGTCTGGTATTCCAAACTTAACTACACTACATATCACTTTGCTCTTTTCAAACGGAAACTTAAAATAATCCCCCCCACCACCATATTTTATTAAATATAGCTGCATAATGTAACGATATTTCAGATTAAAGTTAAAGAATCTTTATGAGGTCATCTGTCATTCTTTTCTAAGAAGTGTCATCTTTTAGAAAAATTATGAAATTTGGTTTCCTGTTCGCGAAAGTGGATTTTATACTGTTAGGAATACGACCAAACGAAATTTGGCAGACATTAGTATTGATGCCAGAAAATACTTTTAATATTTTTGGATATTACTGACAAATTTTAATCCAGTAAATAAAGATAATGAAACACATCTGTTTGTCTGTCCGTCTCTTCAGGTCTTCTCTTTTTACGACTGAAAAAAATTGCGCCTGTACAAAATCTCGGAACACTTTCAATGTCAGTTCGTCTATTTAATTACAGTCAGACCTTTTTTATTATTAAATAATACGTAAGGCTTCTACACTCCGTGACTGAACGTTGTGTCCTTCGACCAGAAATGCTATGTGACTTCAATATTATGAGTTTCTTTTTATATACCATATGCCTTTCGTGAACGTGTCTAGTTGGCGTAGAATATTAACGCTTTGGTGATAATCTGCTATCAAAATATCACGTTAAATTGTTAGTTCCATTTACCGCATCGAACTCCCTGTTCCCTTTGAGCTTACTATGCAGTTTCATTGATAGCAACATAAAATTAGGCCACTACAACTTACTTCCACATGCAAGGCACTCATTTTACACGGGGGTTCCGTTCCTGCTAATCGCCGCGTATGATATAAACGCGTTTACAAATTATAATTCTCTCAAGTGGCCTTTCAACTTACGCCCCGTAACCTGCGCAATTGAAGAAGTTGTCTCTGTAATAAAGTCATGTGGCGCTAACAGATGTTCGCGAGTCCGTCCAGAACAAGCACAAGCCGTACTTCAGTACGCAGTATTTGTCCGTTTGCCAGTCAGTGCCAGTTTTAGCTCAACCCTGCCCTCATTACTTCAATGGCTTAACTGCGATGTGTATAAATACACCCGTCTTTATAATACGCGTTTCCCGGGCTACGGCAACTAAGCGGAAAGTTGTAATCGTACTCCACAATTTCCCAACTGTGTTTTTTCAGTGGTCTTCATGTCTAAATCTAATGTGATTTGAGGTTTTCATGGCGGTGAGTCCGAGGATGGCTGGCTGCCTTCTGGGTTATAACGCCTTATGATGGAGGCAGCAAGGACCTCTGAAACGCCGACAGTCTTCTAACAGACTACACGGCTACAACCAAGAAGGCAGCCATTTTCTAACGTAAACCCATTCACACTACAGATTTTACACATTACTCCTTATCGTGTACTATTCGAAACAAAGACCACAAGCCTGTCGAAAGATATTTAACGTTGAAGTCGTAGAGCGTTTTTTTTGTAATGGTCAAATTATTGTACCATGAAGTGTTTTAATTTTAATAGAAGTTTTGTAAAGTTAGAGTAGTGGTAAGTAGAGGTTATAAAGGTACACCTTTTAAAACGCAAAGAATGCCGTTTTGTTCACAGACATCTTACTATTGGACGCGTAACCAATAAAAGTAAAGTTGCCCCACTATACGCCATATAGACGCTTGGGGGGGGAGAGGCGGTATAGCTCCTACTCATTCAGGACCTCGGCACTGGATGGGGGTGAGTGGTCAGCATCACGCCCCAGCCGGCTTTACCCCCGGGAAAGGACCCCGGTACCCATTGTGGAGGAGGCTGGGTGGGCCCCAGAGCCGGTCTGGACGCAGAGGCTAGAGGATAAATCCTCTGCTCTTGTCGGGGATCGAACCCCGGTCGCCCAGTCCGTAGCTAGTCACTATACCGATGCAGTTGTAAAAAACATCTTTTAAGGTAAACGAACCCTATCGTTTGTTTTTGTTGAACGTGTTTCAGGGATGTAAATCGAAGAAGATACACTCTTAAGGTGGGAGAAGGCAAGTCCGTTTTAATTCAGCCCCGGATCTTGACGGAGTTTAAAGCTGTTGCCTTCCAGTTCACTGAAGATGTGTTGTATGAGAAGTACGCTTTTCCCCAGTCATTGCTCTCTCGTTTGTCATTGGTTCCCTTACGACCTGATCTTTCACCTTCTCTGCTTGGTGGCACTGTGAAACAACAGTTAATTTTTTCAGGACACCAATTGGCCTCGTGTAGACTCGTAGGTAGTCTACCTGTGAGTTTCCACGGTGTCAAAACCCGGAATACATCATCAGCCAGGGGACCCATCTGGGTTCTCTGCCCTCTCGTCTTATCTGGTGACGGAAATGAAATCCATGGTGATTCGGTGATTCGTGTAGTCACAAGCAGGTCACTGAAACTGGATCTAAAGTTTCAGCATCAGGCCGAACGGTTGACACTCCAGCTTCGTACCGAGTTTCGAAGTCTGGGCCCTTAGCCTCTATCGTGATGCGAGGTTCCTCAGTCCCACCGCTACCTCAAAATTCAGATTTCTCAACCGTCCTGCTAGTTCATCCCTCTTAGGTCGAATTATTATCGTCAGTGCATTGTTCTCAAACACACTCATTCTGTGTTGCTTCCTTAATACGAGGAACCCCATAAAAAACAGCGAGTGCAATTGTACTTTTGTATGTTTTAATCGTCGTATCTGTTTAACTTCTCTTTTATCTAATCATGGAAATGAGGAAACACAGATTTGTTGTTATCCTTGCATTGTCCCATTTTCAGTGGAAACACCCTTTTCTGTCAGAAAAGAATTTTTCATGATTTTCGGAATCTCCTCCAGGAACATGAAAGGGATGATAGTAGCCCTGGTCCTCCTTACTGGATCACGCGATTACATCTCCAGTTCGGTGATGATGATGATACTACTACTAATAATAATGGGGCATAATTATAATCGTTCTATTCATGTGGTATTTCTTTTTTAATAAGGGGTCTCGGGTTCGATTCCCGGCGGTGCCCGAATTTATAACTTGTGTTGGGCAAGGCCGTGGTCTAGGCAACACGGAGTTTTCCTCCGTGGCATCCCAACAATTACTCCATTCACACACAGAAGAAGGCAATGGCAAACCACTTCTGGATCATCTGCTAAGAACGTATATGAACAGGTCCCAGTCCGAGAAAAGGATGGAAGGATCCTGTTCATATGGACCTGTCGTCAGACAGAACACTAAATAATATTAAGATGATTTGGTGTAGCGATTAGAACGCTGGCCTTGTAATCCTGGGGTCTCGGGTTCGATTCCCGGCGGTGCCCGAATCTATAACTTGTGTTGGGCAAGGCCGTGGTCTAGGCAACACGGAGTTTTCCTCCGTGGCATCCGAACAATTACTCCATTCACACACAGAAGAAGGCAATGGCAAACCACTTCTGGATCATCTGCCAAGAACGTATATGAACAGGTCCCAGTCCGAGAAAAGGATGGAAGGATCCTGTTCATATGGACATGTCGTCAGACAGAACACTAAATAAATAAAAATAAAATTATTGTCTTTTATTTGGTTGTTCTCTTCTTCAAACAATCAGTGAGGCTTAATAGAACAAATGAATTTATCAATTTAGTTGTGAAATACTTAATTCTGGCTTAAGAGTGTTCGAAAGCAGTTTATTAAGGAAAATAGGACTACACGTTGTTCCTAAGAATTCTACAGGGTCAGTAGCTGGCTGACCTGTAGACTGTTAGAAGGCAGACCATGGAGGCCATAAAGTATTAGTCTGTTTTAGACTGAATACTTGAAACATGAAATGCGTACAATATTTTGATGGACAAGCGTTTTGGAAATCATCCATTTGAAACATTGAGCTGATGGGAAAATTCTATTAAAATGAATTCGTAAGTTGTCAAAACTTGAACTGCATTAGATTAATTTAGGTTCATATCTTTTACCACTGTTTGGCGACACTGTAATTTCGAATTAGAATGTTAGAAGTTGCGTTAAAAAGTCTTAAACTTTTGCAGGTTGAAGCAATTGTCCTGGATATAATCGATTACTTTACATATTACGTAATCCTCTCAACAGTGTCCATTGTGGGAACCTTTCCCAGTTTTCCCATGTTAGTTTTAAGAACTTAAAAATTACGTTACGCAACTGCTCGGATTAGCTAAGATCCGGGTTTGATTCCAAGAACAGACGCTGTTGCTGTTAGTGGAAGGTAATCAGTGTGTTCCTTGAACGGGGCTGACAGTGATTAAATTGCTGTACCAAAGGAACACAGCTTCATGCGATTATGAGTACTGCATGGGCTCCGTTGGCATTAGTTTAAGGAAACGAAGCTGACTTTTATAACTGCCTTTGTATCCGTGTAGGGATGTCTTTGGTTCGATTTCCGAATCCTTCTATTTGCGTAACTCTTTATGTGCCGAGGTTCGTGTTGGCATTAAACTTCCGCAGTAAAGTCGCAAATAATTTGATATTTCCGTAGATGGCAGTAAGGTTACTGGTTCTGTCGATCAAGGACCTCGTACTAAACAGAAGAAACCGTGCTTCTGAACGAGAAATGACGTTCTTATCATTGAAAGGTTGTTTGTCTTAAGGTGGCGACTGACTTGTAACATTTACTCGTAATGTAACATTCGCGGCGAGCATGTTACATTACGCCACAACTGGTGAGGCGCATCGAATGCTCGTTACGACGCCGCTCGACTGACTGACTGAATTGTAATGTAACACTCAAATGGATTCGCGAAAAAACCGACAACACGATGGATCGCCCGCGAGCGTGAGCGGCTCGCATCGAGCGGCTCCGTTCGCTGTCTTCACTTGTGTAATGGTCGATTTGTAACACGTTACATTACAGGCAAATGTTATAAGTCAGTCGCCACCTTTAGTTTGCCTTTATGCCTAGAGAACACTTGGGTCGGTGTCTTAAGATATCCCACGACTAGTTTCTAGCTAAAGTAAACTAACTTAATTTCTGGCTTAGTTTGCAACGGTGAGGACTCCTCTGTTTTATAAGATCTGCCTTGCGTTTATTGCAATAATTTATCTCTGTTCGAACGGATGTCCGTGCTCTTTTAAACAAAATTTTATTGCCAATTTAGAACAGGTATGTGCGTCATTTTTAAAAATGGAATATGCGGATTTTTTGACATTTTTTGTAATTTTTTTTTTTTCGTGAGGATACTTTTTCGATACAAGGAAGTGTTTAGATAGGTTATTGTATTTTGTTAAGTTTTGTTTTTAATTTGTTTTTGTTTAATGTGTGTCTGTAACAGGCTCCTTTCCGCTGCCAAACACTCTAATTAAGGAAATAATTAATCGAATTGTAGTTGAAACTGACCCAAATCCATAAATGGTGTTGTGACCTCTGTCTGTTTTTAGTGTAAATTTTAATAACGAAAGAATCCATTGAAACATTACACGCGAGGGCTGATGCGGTTGGCCGTGGAGCGCATTTTTGGTGGATGGGATGCTGCAAGAACTCCATGGCCGACAGACACGCTGACCCACTGGCCTTGGCATCGCTTATGGCTGGCTCGATGTAGCAGGACCTGCCCATGTATGGCTTATTGTTCGCTGTCACCTTCCCTCCGCACCGTTGTCTGTCATTAATTTGTTTCGTTACCTCTGATCCCGTTTATCTCATTTCGTGAGTGATGTACCGTCCAAGAATGAACATTTAAATGAAAATGGGAAGCTGCGAAATCGAAGTACATCCAAGTGGTCTTGATTGAAACTGATAATCCAATTGACCTGTCACTGGGCTCATTGTGCGTCCCTGCTTCGGTTACTGTTTGTATGTGGTCCATTTTTACTATTACAGCATCTTGAATAACAGGTTGATGTAATCGATACAATTCTTAGCATTTTCGCTTGAAATATATATTGATTTTATGAATTGTTGATGTTTATTATTATTATTTAGTGTTCTGTCTTACGACAGGTCCATTGCTCTGCCCAAAAAGAGCTCTCCAGTTTTCCCTATTCTCGGCTTCTCGTTTTAATTTGTTGATGTTTAAAGAAATAACTGTCGAATAGCTTTTTTCCCCCCAGAAATGTCTTTCGTAAATGCCGTCAAGACATGTTAATACGGCCAGGCTAGCGTTTTTCAGATATTTCATTTATTAAGGAATTACCTCTAAAGACCTACGTATGCAAACACAATAGTACTTTATTAATTTCTATATTTTTTCTTAGTTTGTTTCTCATACTCTCTCTTCCTTCTGTCTTTTAATTTCTTTCGTCGATTCGTATTTCAAGACACCTAGTTTGACTTCCAGACGGTTTACTGTCCGTCCCAGTTAAGGCTGATGAAACTACTGACACTGTCTTAAAATAGGTTAAATCCCGCTTTATAGCTGATTGCAGGGCTGTTTAAAGACATTAGATAACCTCTGCAGTTGATACAGCAGTGTTAGCCTGCGATTCATCTTCTTATTTGCCTGCTAGTAGTAACTAGACACACCCAACGCCTTGGAATGGCCGACCTCGAGTGGGACTGAACCCGGATCTGAGGAATGCTGGACACGCTAAACATTACCTTGTCGCGCTCCAAAGAGGACCTTCAAAATCCTTAGTACAGTTTCCGCAGACTGACTTTACAGTAAGGAAGGTTGTCAACTGATCCATGCCTGTTATCTTATCGTTCAGTGGATTGAGAAGCTCAGTGAAGGAGAAAATTCCGCTGCTTGTTGCAAGAAACGTCCGTTACTTATTAGCAACGAATGACATCTTGTGGTAGTCGGATTGTTAATGAGGTATGACGAAATGTGTCACGAACACCTGAGATTGGGAGTCCTCATGGCGGCGAAGATGTTGGTTGTGGTCCTCCTGGTTCTGAACCCATGGTTTTTGGCGGGGTTGGGGGGGGGGGGGTTCGTCTTCAGGGTGAAGTTACCCAGAATACCACATGTTTATGATTCTGGGCTGTTGCGGTTGAGGGGTCTGCTTTGTATTTGGAAGGTTTTAGGTTCGAAAGAATTTCCTCCTGGGGCAGTTCCTTAAAACATGCATATTCAAATTAATCACAGAGTCATTCACACTCATTCTCCCACTGTACGTCTATAACTTGTGCTGTTGGGATGGCGTCATTAAATACGTGAAGGAAGAAATATTATGGATTCACTCTGCGTCTCCTTCTCCTTCATTGTAGTTGTGACAAATGAAATTATAATTTTAGATCTGGTTCAGAGACACGAATTTAATTACGTGGTGTTGAAATGTACGTAATGACATGCTGTTCTTGTGAGATGGAATAGTCATGTGACACGTAACAAGATGTTAATACAAATTTTGTGAGATTTGAGGTTTTCTCGGGGGTGAAGATGATGATTCTGTTCTTCTGAGTTTTGGCCTCTTGTAGACTCATCGGTAGATTCTTCAGGGCTGAAGTTTCGATGCTAGGAAGCATCGTAGATCGTGGTCTTGTGGGTGGTTGACGGACGTTTCGGATGGACTTATCTTAACCGCTTTCAGATTAGGGCTTATAATTATCTGAAACGTTGGTATCCATGCAGGCCTAAGGCATAGTAAGGCAACAGTGCTGACATGTCGACCTCAGATGTTATCAGTTTATAAGATGAATTAAGGTAGTATAGTTGCGTCATATTGTGAATTAGGTTAATATTTTAATGTTTTCCGTCAAATCACAATTTTAATAAGATAATAAAATATAAAATATTTAAAATATCATTTCACGTTCCGCATCGAATGATCGATTTACGTTCCAATTTGTAAATCTATCATTCGATGCGGAACGTGAAATGATATTTTAAATATTTTATTATCTTATTAAAATTGTGATTTGACGGAAAATATTAAGATGAATTAGTTCATTTGTCAGTGCATCATGTGGTATTTAACTGTTCACAACCAAAAATCTAGTGCATTTGACTTCGAATGGGTCGCGATTAATGGTTTGATAACCGCTGCGCCCGCCCCCAGCGAAGAATGTAGCGCCATCATGACTAAGCACTGATCTCCCGCGCATGCGCAGTGATATTAGCTCGCTGACCCACTTTTATATTACACACATTTATGACTTGCTTTAGATACAGATAAAATATTGTCAAACGATCCCATAAGTTGGAAACTGAAAGTGACCCATTAACCTCCTTACCTACTGGCACTGGAACTACTTTCCGTTTCGTAGGACGCAGAAAGAGAGAAGGGATACAAAAGAAAAGACTGTTGGTTATGCGAAAGTGTTTTCTCTGCAAGGACCATGAAACTTGCCAGACGGGTTGCTTTGTGGAACGAAATCGCAAGTTTTGCGATGTTTACTGGTTTTTACACTTTCCTTTTCTTAGCCAGTGTAGCAGGAACTTTGTGATTCCGTCTTTTGTTCCATGCCTAGCAGTCTGATTCATTTGTCTTATCCACTGCGGTGTCCGCCAGAGTTCTCTGATGTGAAGTGCAACTCTTGCATAATGCCAACTCCCCTACACGTCTTTGTGCTCAGGGACGATTTTACCAGTATTAGCAGTATTTTCGTGGCAAATTAAAATGTGACCGATAATTTGAGTTTTCAAACACCAAGTAAATAAATTTCCTTAGTTGCGGTACTTTTTGTACGTGGTATCTTGTCTGTAACTGGAAAGGATTAACGAACACATTTTTACCGACATAGAATCTCATCTAGGTTACCGACTTTTTTTGAGTGATCGTTCCTGATTTTCTCAGTATTATTTATTATTAGTGTTCTGTCTGACGACAGGTCCATATGAACAGGATCCTTCCATCCTTTTCTCTTCTCGGACTGGGACCTGTTCATATATGTTCTTGGCAGATGATCCAGAAGTGGTTTGCCATTGCCTTCTTCTGTGTGTGAATGGAGTAATTGTTGGGATGCCACGGAGAAACCGTGGAAGAAGCCCCCGGAGGAAAACTCCGTGTTGCCTAGACCACGGCCTTGCCCAACACAAGTTATAAATTCGGGCACCGCCGGGAATCGAACCCGAGACCCCAGGATTACAAGGCCAGCGTTCTAACCGCTAGACCACCGTGAGGTAAATGCCTTGAACATGCTACAACCACCAATTTTGAAAATTCTATACTACTCGGTCATTATCATATTCCCATCTCATTCGACACTAATAAACCAGACAGCTTTAACATTGTTAAGTAACGTATGAATCACTCACTTCTTACGATAATTCAGCCATATTTGAATATAATACCGTTTTCTTAGTTCTTTATCTGTCTTGGGTCTCTTGCTGGGTGCGCGGGACGTATTTCTTCAGTTTAATTCATGAAGAGATCTGATGAGGGGGTCTGTTATTAGGTCATACGCTTCGCAAAGACGAATAGAACGTTGCGTCCCACTATTACCTTTCATCTGGATCGATGTAGTGACTTTCCGAAGCATAATTTGTAGATTGGGACGCGATTGTGTGCAGAGGTTGACAGCAATAAGCGAATGAGGTCATAGAGATACACACCCAGCCCCACTCTTCAGCCGGTAAGCTATATTTGGTATCAAGAAACTGGGTTAGCTGTGTGTATCCAAAGAAGCTGTGCGCGCCGTTCCCACAAACGACTTCGTTGCTAAACTGAAGTGTTTTTTTTTTCTCTTAAGTTTTTGCGATTTACTGACATTCTTAATATAAATCATTTATTTAGAGTCTGTTATGTAGTTAAATTGTTTAAGAGTCCTAAGTGTAATTTATTGGTAGCTTTATTTTGCTGTAGAGAAAGAATACATTCCTTGAATGTATTTACATATATAGTAGTTTCTTACAGCCGTCAATAACACGCATTGCTTAGATATTAAGTAGAAATGAGACATTGTGTCCCCTAACATCTTACAAAATACATTTTTCAAAATGTGACTCAATTCTGTTACCAGGATATGGTTTAGTGTGGCCTGAAATTGTTCATTCTTTATTTTCACTTCGTGTGGAACAACACGAGTCCTGGAGACCTTCGTGTAGGTCATTTTAAATACTCTTGTATGATCTGAAGCTTTCATGGCGACCAAGTATTATAAATTCTTCTCGGGCTACCATTAAACCACCTGACACGACTGGTAGCCGGAGAAGAATTCAGTAAAAATTATTGTTTGTGGTATCAGCGGTATTAGCGAAGGTAGAATAAATGATCATCGGTTTTGAACAGTTGGATCTGGAGTATATAAAACTATGTAAGACTTGAGGTTCTCACAGCGGTGAGTATGAAGATTTCCGTCTTCTGGGTTGTTGCGCTGTGTAGTCTGGTCGATGTTAACCAACGTTTCAGAGGTCATACTGCCTCCGTCATCAGGGCGATGAGTATGACCTCTGAAACGTTGGTTAACATCGACCAGACTACACAGCGCAACAACCCAGAAGACAGAAATCTTCATATTCATCGCCCTGATGATGGAGGCAGTATGACCTCTGAAACGTTGGTAAACATCGACCAGACTACACAGCGCTACAACCCAGAAGACAGAAATCTTCATACTCATCGCCCTGATGACGGAGGCAGTATGACCTCTGAAACGTTGGTTAACATCGACCAGACTACACAGCGCAACAACCCAGAAGACAGAAATCTTCATACTCATCGCCCTGATGACGGAGGCAGTATGACCTCCGAAACGTTGGTAAACATCGACCAGACTACACAGCGCAACAACCCAGAAGACAGAAATCTTCATACTCATCGCCCTGATGACGGAGGCAGTATGACCTCTGAAACGTTGGTTAACATCGACCAGACTACACAGCGCAACAACCCAGAAGACAGAAATCTTCATACTCATCGCCCTGATGATGGAGGCAGTATGACCTCTGAAACGTCGGTAAACATCGACCAGACTACACAGCGCAACAACCCAGAAGACAGAAATCTTCATACTCATCGCCCTGATGACGGAGGCAGTATGACCTCTGAAACGTTGGTTGACATCGACCAGACTACACAGCGCAACAACCCAGAAGACAGAAATCTTCATACTCATGGCCCTGATGACGGAGGCAGTATGACCTCTGAAACGTTGGTTGACATCGACCAGACTACACAGCGCAACAACCCAGAAGACAGAAATCTTCATACTCATCGCCCTGATGACGGAGGCAGTATGACCTCTGAAACGTTGGTAAACATCGACCAGACTACACAGCGCAACAACCCAGAAGACGGAAATCTTTATATAAAACTAGACTGTGGTTTTGAAAGAATGTATGAACATTGAGTTTTAAAGAAACTCTACTGAGAATAAGCTAATGAAATGAGCTCAATTTCCTGTGCACGGATCGCTTTTAAAACAATTTACTCTCTGGTTATATTGTAGAGGGACTTAGACGCCTTTCGACAATCAGTAGAAAATTTTCGATGTCGCAAGACGCTCGAGTATTTAATTTAAAATGTCTAACTCCATAACTATTGACAATTGGACCTGTGTCAACATGGCGATTCTGACTGGGAATTACGTCAGGAATGATATGATGAGGTACTGACACGAAGTCACCAGCGACTCTGAACATTGGTACTTTTTAATTTATTAGAAATTACAAGTTATTCCCAGGACTTCCTCTTTAATATGGTTTTTGGAGCTTTCGTCACGAATCGTACAAAATCTCGGGAATGGCCTGTCTAATCTTTAGTCTGCTATTAATCGCTTTATTATCCTGGACTGATTTTTAATGTAGTCATCATTTACACTTACAGTTCTAATCAGTCATTGAACGGTGATTTTAATTTAATATAGCATGCTGGTCGTTATCATTGTAGTTAAAGTATCACACGCTCGAACATAATCCCTTTAATCAAATTATACTGTGTTAGGCCTGTGCAGTGTTGCCATACTGCCTCTTCAAAATTAATTCGTCTTATTAAGAAAAAAATATACATGCATGATGACAGTGTAGCGAGCTGATGATGTGTCTTCATGAAAGCCGGAAGTAGGAGCTTCGGTGTGATGCCTAGATAAAACAGTGTACGGTATTTCAAATTGAAAAGTCTCCAAAACACGTTTATGGCTTTCAGTATCTCCAGATGTAATTGTTAACCTAAGACCGCCATGACTTCATAATGTTAAAGCAGGTGGCACGTGTAGTTCTCATTGGTTTCAGAGGATTAGACAACCTGCATATACGATTTTATTTATTTATTTAGTGTTCTGTCTGAGGACAGGTCCATATGAACAGGATCCTTCCATCCTTTTCTCGGACTGGGACCTGTTCATATACGTTCTTGGCAGATGATCCAGAAGTGGTTTGCCATTGCCTTCTCCTGTGTGTGAATGGGATGCCACGGAGAAACCGGGGAAGCCCCCGGAGGAAAACTCCGTGTTGCCTAGACCACGGCCTTGCTAAACACAAGTTATTAATTCGGGCACCGCCGGGAATCGAACCCGAGACCCCAGGATTACAAGGCCAGCGTTCTAATCGCTAGACCATCGTATGTGTACCCCAAAACATGTACAGGGTGAGTGGGAAGTGAGTAGGCATTGAGAAATGGTTATAACCTCTATATTTCCAATGTATAGCGATTATTTAATGCCTACTTACTTCCCAAACACCCTGTATATTGTATTTTGTCTCATATTTACCAAATATTTAATTGTGTTTTTAATGCATAATAGGACTTAATTGTGGCACTTTACAATTTTTATGACGGTAGAAACGTGTCTGGCGTAGTATATTGTAAATCAACGCTTGTTAGTGATAAAAGTGGCTGGAAAGTTGTCACAGTTACGGGTTAAAGGTTACATCGCCAGAGCGACCCTTGTGAAAACGAAGTGTCAGTCTTGATGGTGAGGTTTAGCTTGACGCTTCTTACCAATATGCTTGATGGAAATGTTAACCTCTCTGCTATTGGTCGTGTTTTAAAAGGTGCGCAATAAAACAAAGTTTTTATTGCGGTTCTGTTTACACGGTCTTATTGTGTAATTGCAGTTTGTCTCAGTTCCAGCCCGCTGGTCTGTACGTGCGTCATTACACTTGGTCCATTCTCCGAGCTCGGTGCGCAACTTAACTCGTGCAAAAAGCATTGAAGTACAAGACCTTTGATTATAAGATGCGTCATTACAAATTATCCGAAATCTGAACAAAAAAAAAAAAAGTGATAACTTTCTGTACCACATACCCTTTTTTTGAACATTTCGTGACTGCATTTTACTTTAGATTGTATTTATAGGATTCTTGTGGTCCTCAGAATGAACAAAGATTATTTCTTAAACAGCATGAACCAACTGACCTTTGTAGTGGAGACTCCTTTTTAATGAATTTTTAGCTTATCACGGCTGTGTGTATGAAGACGAGTCCTCTGGGATATTACGCGTAGTCTTGTAGAAGTTTTCCGACGTATGCCTCCACCACCTATCCCCCTGATGATGGAAGCATTAAGCACATCCGAAACTTCAGCCAGTTTCTATTTGATCACACAACGCATCATCCGAGAAGACTGTCAATGTAGTGTAGTGTTTATTTATTATTTATTTAGTGTTCTGTCTGACGACAGGTCCATATGAACAGGATCCTTCCATCCTTTTCTCGGACTGGGACCTGTTCATATACGTTCTTGGCAGATGATCCAGAAGTGGTTTGCCATTGCCTTCTTCTGTGTGTGAATGGAGTAATTGTTGGGATGCCACGGAGGAAAACTCCGTGTTGCCTAGACCACGGCCTTGCTCAACACAAGTTATAAATTCGAACCCGAGACCCCAGGATTACAAGGCCAGCGTTCTAATCGCTAGACCACCTCATCTTATTATTATTTAGTGTTCTGTCTGACGACAGGTCCATATGAACAGGATCCTTCCATCCTTTTCTCGGACTGGGACCTGTTCATATACGTTCTTGGCAGATGATCCAGAAGTGGTTTGCCATTGCCTTCTTCTGTGTGTGAATGGAGTAATTGTTGGGATGCCACGGAGGAAAACTCCGTGTTGCCTAGACCACGGCCTTGCCCAACACAAGTTATTAATTCGGGCACCGCCGGGAATCTCTGTTATGTAACTTGTGGTTGTGAAGTTAAAGCTGTCCCTCGATCTGACGCTACACCATGAGAATTTGAAGAGTGTGGTGGGTAATGGAGATAAAACTCCACGTATTCACTGCTTCGACTCCTGATGTAGAGAAATCAGATTCACACCTATAAGATTGCCTGGACGATTCGTTATTTTATTATTAACTCCTCGTTACAAAAATAAGTTTTATTGGTCGAAATGGAATGCCTAAATATGAATAATTGCATGCTTTTGTGTTGGATTGATGTAAAAATCTTTGTAATGGGATATTACCATTTAAAAATGTGTGTGCTGTGACTAGATATTTATAAGGACTGACATTTAATGATTTAAACGTAAGATCTAAGTGTTAATGCTTTAAACTATCGGCCTTTTATTTTGATTGTGTCCTAATTGCGTTCAACAGTAAATGTCTTGCCATCTTGTTAAAATTTTTCTACCTGAAAGGAGACTGTCTTGGATTTCTCTACTTTATAATCTTTACGGTATTCCAATGCGCTGATCTGCCGTGATCTGGCATAATGGAGACGCAGATTGTGACGTCATACATTATATAGGTTGTGACATACTCAGTCGCCAAGGTAACTCAGTGGTGATAATTGTTGCTGTAGGCGAGATACATGTTGTAAAATAAGGTTGAAATTGATTGTTAAGTGAGTCTGATAGGTAAGAGTTCTACACTGGGTCTAGTTCAGTGGGTAAGTGTGTCAGTGACACATATATCGAGAATCATGACGTAACAGAATGAATGCGTGATGACGATGATAGTGAGAATGAAAGTGTGTCTAGTGCAGTATGTAACTGGGTCAGCGAAACCTTGTGTCGAGAGTCCTTGTGATGAACATGCCAGGAACATGCTGATAATCAAGTAAGCGCTGATAAAACGCGAAGGCCGCTTTCCGTTTGTTGGAATTACTTGATAATTGTGTTTCGGATGCTTGCGTACAGTAATTTCTTAAGTACGCTATTATTATTAATATGAATAAATAAGAATTTATTATTATTCCATCTGTTCGCCGATTTACAGGCTGTTTACTTTAAGTACCTGAGACAAACCTTGCCTATGAGATACGTAGTGCAGCAGTTATTTCTGAAATACAGTTTGTTTTTAATACGTGTTATATGCGTTAAACAGATTTCGCGTGAGGTATTATATGAAGATTTCTGTCTTCTGGGTTGTTGCGCTGTGTAGTCTGGTCGATGTTAACCGACGTTTCAGAGGTCATACTGCCTCCGTCATAAGGGCGATCAGTATGAAGATTTCTGTCTTCTGGGTTGTTGCGCTGAATTCATCGCCCTGATGACGGAGGCAGTATGACCTCTGAAACGTCGGTTAACATCTACCAGACTAAACAGCGCAACAACCCAGAAGACAGAAATCTTCATACTCATCGCCCTGATGACGGAGGCAGTATGACCTCCGAAACGTTGGTAAACATCTACCATACTACACAACGCAACAACCCAGAAGACGGAAATCTTCATACTCACCGCTGTGAAAACCTCAAGTCTTACGAGGTATTATATATTTTACATTAGCGTCATCTTAATTTGGTCGCCACAGTATGAAACCCAGTAGCGTGCCCGGTTTGCGTGCGGTTACAGCTTGAAATATAAATTTGGATATACGGAAGGATATAAAGGGATATTTGGTGCAGGTTTTGTCGGAGGGCGAGAGTCTCCGAATCTCAGGGCATTTGCTCGAAGGAAGTGAAATCTCTGGGGTTGAGCAGCTGAAGGCCACACCGAAGTTATCTTGGAGATGTCCACCTTTATTGCGTCTCGAGACACACTGTTGTACAACCAATTCGGTTGTTGTATTTGTACTTGAAATTTAAAGGTACAAGCAGAACCTGTCTGCTCGACTTGAACGCAATCCCGCTATAAATACCCCCCCCCCCCCCTCGCAAAGCGTAACTGTTCTTAAATTTTGAATTTAATACGGCGATCCGATTCACCCCCCCCCCTCCCAAAAAAAAAGTCACCCCATGACGTAGGAGACACGCCGAAAAGGCACATTCGATTTTCACTGGTTCCAGTCGCAGTTAGGCGACGGTTGTAGGGCTTAAGTTTTCGCCTCGTAAACAACTTTTACGAGTGCGAAAGCTTTGTTAAAGTCACGTTCTCGCTAGACGGAATGTTGGGAGGAGAGACTTTCAAGCGACGGAGTGTCGTCACTCTCTTCCAGTTAATACATTTAATAACAATGCCAGAATTAATAAAATCACTCAAATTTTGATGAAGTAAGGCGTACGAAATATCATCTAATCACACCTCCTTCGTTTATGTAAACCAGGTTAATATACTAAAGTCTGGTTTAACCCTCGTCTCAAGGTTCAGCCCGTTAGGGAATCGAACCACGAACTTGGATCATGTATTTCTTAGTATATTTTGTTGTCCTTGCGATGGATCGATAACCAAGTACTACCCGTTATCTCCGGATAAACTGAAATAGAAAATTTACATCGTTCTTTTATAGAAAATAGTAGCAAGACGAAGTGACGGAATAATTTTTATAAATTAAAATTCATCATAAATATTCTTATGGCACATGCTTGGAAGCCTGCGTTTCTCTGTCTTCTTTTGTGGTTGCAAATGTTTTGCGATCGGCTGTGATACAAGCTATAAAATAAGGTAGTATATTTGCGTCATATTGTGAATTAGGTTAATATTTTAATATTTTCCGTCAAATCACAATTTTAATAAGATAATAAAATATAAAATATTTAAAATATTATTTCACGTTCCGCATCGAATGATCGATTTACAAATTGGAACGTCTCTTACGACATGTTTCAGATGAACCACGCCACATAAAAACAATACCTTCGTTCTAATATATAAGAGTAATCTGATAAGAACATTTCAATAAACTGCATAACATTGTAAATGATTGTAATTCGAGTTTTAAATTTACCAATCTAATTTATACCTGAGGACGGTTAAATATAACCGAAACATGTCGTAAGAGACGTTCCAATTTGTAAATCGATCATTCGATGCGGAACGTGAAATGATATTTTAAATATTTTATATTTTATTATCTTATTAAAATTGTGATTTGACGGAAAATATTAAAATATTAAGCTATTAAATGTTCGTCTATAAAACCGCCAAACCCTTTAAACTGTGTCTCACTTCAACAAAAAGTAAATAATTTTGTATTTTTGGATTTTAGTGTAAAAAACATTATTAATTTAATTTTTGTAGTGGTGAAGTGATGTGTTTTCTTTGCGGTACGGCGTAAATTCTTAGACGGGCTTCGGCTGCAGATGGTAACCGATGACGCCAACGCTCTAATCGGACTGCAGGCCATGTTGCGAAGCCGGTTCGGAGATGGTTCTTGAGGGATTTGTTGAAGACGAAGACTCTCTGAATGTAGTATCCGAGTCGTTCCACATAACTGCAGTTTTACGCAGTGGCAGAGAGTGTCTTGTTTAAAAGTGTTAACCAAATCCCGAGGAAAGGGTCGCGAAAATTTTGTCAGTCGAGTATATACGTACGTCTTACGTCACCCACCATGATACACAATTACAAGTCACAACACGGCGCAACACGCGTACAACAAAGATTACGCAATTAAAATCGCGAGATATCGTTTTTCAGTATTGGCCGCTATTGATTTTACCTGTTGTTTTGTATTGCTATGTGAAGCTTGGTCTCTTGGACTTACGAAACAAAGCAGAAAGAGAATGGAGAACGTTATATAGCGAGGAGCTTCATAATTTATGTTCTTCACCATCTACAGTTAAAGATAATTCGATGCGTGAGGCACATAGCATGCAGATGAGAGATGATAAATGCATACACAATTTGAGCCTGGAAAACCTGATGAGAAACTTCAGCTCAGATGCGATGTACATTAAAGTGCGTCTTGAATAAATAGGATGTGAGGAAGTGAGGTGAATTCTTCTGGCTTAGGATGTGGTCTAGTGGGCAGGTTCTTTTCAACACTTTAAAATCTCCAGATTCCTCGAAAGGTGGGAGATTTGATGATCAGTGAGCGACTGTCAGCGTCTCAGAAATTACTGTTCTGCGTGGATTTAAATTATGAAGATAATTTAAATCTACCTTTGCTCCATTTTACTGTCACAGCTACTGAGATGAGTAGAAAGGCTGGACCAGCCGACACATCACATCCGTAGTCCACATTTGGGGTCCAGATGGACATTTCATAATGGAGTTCCAAGAGGGCGTTGCGTATTCTAAACGTGCTTCGTGTTGGGTTGCGTGTAGGACTCTCTCAAGATGAGAAATTGCAACTCGCGTGTCTTCAGGCAGTAGTTAAACATTCTCCAAGTGTTCTGACTTCGAGTCAGAGTTGTGGAATTTAAGAAGGAAGTTATCTCAATCATTTGCATATGCCTAACATATTAAAGAACAAAGTGGTATCATGTAAGATACATGAAGTAAGCGGGAAATTGGTAAAATTGTACAAGGAACTTTTATAAGATAGTGTAATTGCGTCATATTGTGAATATTATAACAATTATTTATTTTAATCCGTCTGATCACAATATAATTTATTTAAAATTTCTTATAATTAAGATAATAAAATATCATTCATGTTCCATATCGATTGATCGATTTACAATCATTCATGTTCCATATCGATTGTAAATCGATCAATCGATATGGAACATGAATGATATTTTATTATCTTAATTATAAGAAATTTTAAATAAATTATATTGTGGTCAGACGGATTAAAATAAATAAAGGAACTTTTAGATTTGGGCTGCGTTCTGTTCTTTTGTAGTTATTCTAATTTTATAAAGCCGAGTATTTTGATTGTTTGAATACCACGACGTGTTAAGGAAGAAATTAATGCATACTTTTAGTGTCACGTTTAATAACCTGCTAAGCGACTGCCAGATTGCAAAATGGTGTAAACAATCTGCGACTTGTAACGCGTTCATGGCATACAACGACCAGACTATTCTTCAGCACAAATTATGTTAATAGTCGTCGTCCTTGAGGTTTTTGTTATTTATAAGACACTGCTACGGTGCTGCTGCTGTGGAGACTTCCTCAACTGTCTAATCCTTGTTTAATACAAGTAATGTAATTAGATGACAGACAACTGAAGGCCTGGTAGCGTAGTACGAAGTTCCTTATTAAAAAGATTCCCCAAACATATTTAAGGTGTTGCAGCCTTGTTCACGTCTGAACATTGCTATGTATTTCTGTCTAAAGTTCTATGACGAAGGCGTCATTAAACGGATGATCTTGTGTAAGACTTGAGGTTCTCACAGCGGTGAGTATGAAGATTTCCGTCTTCTGGGTTGGTGCGCTGTGTAGTCTGGTCGATGTTAACCAACGTTTCAGAGGTCATACTGCCTCCGTCATCAGGACGGAGGCAGTATGACCTCTGAAACGTTGGTGGACATCGACCAGACTACACAGCGCAACAACCCAGAAGACAGAAATCTTCATACTCATCGCCCTGATGACGGAGGCAGTATGACCTCCGAAACGTTGGTGGACATCGACCAGACTACACAGCGCAACAACCCAGAAGACGGAAATCTTGATGATCTTGTGTCTGCGTTTTAAAAAGAATTACATTTTCAATTAACATACGAAGGAAGATGTCCGAGAACACGCATCATTTTAATTGTCATGTAGTGCTCAGCACTGGGTGAGCTGCGAGATTGTCTTGGGGTTTTACTCAGGTCCTCTACGAAACCGCCATACGTTCCGACCGGCTCATCAAGCAACATTCTGTAATCACCGTTCGTAATCATTTCATTTCTCATTTGCTGCATGACGTAAGTTCTTTGTTTACTCAGCGTTGTTAAATAAATACAATATATCATACTCAAGACTTCGAATATCGGTACATTATGTTCACATGACATACACTATCAGCTGTACAAGTCATTTGAAGACAGAATTACATTTATGCTAATAGGGTTGCGCAATATTCTCTCTTAACGGACTTTTGGTTTTGGAGTGGTATTTTTTTATTTCGTGTTCTGTCTGAGGACAGGTCCATATGAACAGGATCCTTCCATCCTTTTTTCGGACTGGGACCTGTTCATATACGTTCTTGGCAGATGATCCAGAAGTGGTTTGCCATTGCCTTCTTCCGTGTGTGAATGGGATGCCACGGAGAAACCGGGGAAGCCCCCGGAGGAAAACTCCGTGTTGCCTAGACCACGGCCTTGCCCAACACAAGTTATAAATTCGGGCACCGCCGGGAATCGAACCCCAGACCCCCTGGATTACAAGGCCAGCGTTCTAACCGCTAGACCACCTCATCTTATTATTATTTAGTGTTCTGTCTGACGACAGGTCCATATGAACAGGATCCTTCCATCCTTTTCTCGGACTGGGACCTGTTCATATACGTTCTTGGCAGATGATCCAGAAGTGGTTTGCCATTGCCTTCTTCTGTGTGTGAATGGAGTAATTTTTGGGATGCCACGGAGAAACCGGGGAAGCCCGGCAAAAGTTACTCGTTGAATTTTACACAGATTCTAGGCGGAATGAAGGTTAGCGGGAAATAAAACATCGCCTTATTTCCTTCTAGCTTTCATCTTGACTTTAGAATAGCTTACGCCAATAAGACGTTTCATGGAAATCAGGATAGATTGGAATCCAATGGGAAATATCAGCCTGCGGTTTGTGCTGATTTAGTTAATTTTTAGGGAACGATAAGAAATACCTTAAAAAATAAAATGTTAAATCAGAATAGGGGTTGTTCTGAACACGGAAATGAAATTCTGTTTCCATAAAGCTGAAAATTTCTTGAGTGAATGTCAGCTTCTCGAGATGTTTTAAATTGCTGTTAGATTTGAGTTGTATTCTTTCCAGTCCAGTTTTGTATACTGGACGCAGAATATCTGCGAACCTGTGCTACGTCACAGTGAGGGGTAACGGGGGTGCAAGACGCCTTATTCTCTGCCACTTTCCCCTCTCACCCCATATCTCAGCTGGTCATCGTGTGTCAACGAAGCTCGGAGATATCTTGCGTCAAGTATGTTCTTGTATGCACATATCTACTGTACAGTTCTGTTATAAAGATGGGATATTTCTTGGATTAGGCAGCTTTGAGGGTCAAACAATTCCATGAGGAACGCTCACAGACACACGCAGTTGTGTAAACACAGCAGTTACGTTATTGTTGTTAGACTTGGTAATATTTTGAAGAAAACTCAGCCAACAGCCGCTACAAATTCATCTTACGCATTATAATTACAGAATGTAGGTTACGGTAGGGTTACGAGATTTTTGGATTCAGAGGGACACACACCGCCGTGACATACAACAAGTTCTTACGTGATACTTGGCGCATGCGTTAATTGCAATCTCTTTAATTAGCTGTTCCATGAACATGTGTGGAGGAGTGGAAGGTATAACTGCACAGCTCGATGCAGATGAAGGTGATTGGTCAGCTTTACACCTTAGAAGTTTTGCCTTAGGGACAGAGCACCAGGTACGCGAGATCTTGTGTGAATGTGAGGTGATGAAATATATATACTGAAGGTGGATGTCTTCTGGGATGTTGCACTGGTTAGTCTTAGAAATTTAGCGATGTTTTAGAGGTCCTTGCTGCGTCCATCATCAGCAAGTACCTCTGAAACTATGATGAACTTCTACCAGACTATACGAGGTGCGATCGGAAAGTTTCAAGACTGCTCGTATAAAAACCCGTACACTTATCCCAGGTATTAAATTCATCCATCACCCTCGAAGTAGTTCCCCTGGGAGTGAACACAACGATCCCAGCGCCGCTGCCAAGCCTGGAAGCATCCCTGGAAATCTTTCTTTGTCAGCCTGTCAAGCACCATCTGCGATTCTGCCTGAATCTCTTGCCAAAGACTCGCCAAAACGGCTACGAAAACCTATGAAATGCTAAAGCAAGCATTTGGGGAGTCCGCAATGGGTCGTGCACAAACTTTTGTGTGGCATTCACGTTTTAAAAATGGCCGAACCTCTGTCGATGATGACGAGCGTTCTGGACGACCATCTTCGAGCACAACGCCCGAAAATGTTACGAAGATTCGGCAGGCCATTCACGAAGATCGACGTCGTACCATCAACGACTTGTGCGACATTGTTGGGATAGGCTATGGGACGTGTCAGCTGATTCTAAAGGAAGAACTCCACATGCGACGCATCCTGTCTGAGGACCAGAAGCAGAATCGACTTCTCGTTTGTCAGGAGCTCAAAGATCTTGCAAGAACCGACCCCAACTTCCTTTCTAAGCTCCGTGTGACTTCTTCCTCTTCCCAAAGATGAAAATTCAGCTAAAGGGAAGGATATTTGAGACGATAGAAGAGATTCAGGCAGAATCGCAGATGGTGCTTGACAGGCTGACAAAGAAAGATTTCCAGGCTTGGCAGCGGCGCTGGGATCGTTGTGTTCACTCCCAGGGGAACTACTTCGAGGGTGATGGATGAATTGAATACCTGAGATAAGTGTACGGGTTTTTATACGCGCAGTTTGGAAACCTTCCGATCGCACCTCGTACGTCTCAACTTGCCGGAAGACGGTAATATTCATACTCGCGGCCGTGAGAACCAGAATTCTCACAGAAGTTCTAGTCATCCAGTCGAGTCAGTAGCCTGTCAGTGTCTCCCGTCTTACATCCGCTGACATAAACGTACTGGGGAGGATTGAATATTTAGACACAGGAGACATGCGAAGGACAGAGAAGAGTTTAGTATCGAGGAGCTTCGTGATTTGAACTGTTCACCAGGTATTGTGGTGATAATGACCTACGTTAATGAAACTGTTTCATAGCGGTAATTAATGAACCATGGATTTCTATATGTAAATAAAAATAAGTGTACATATTCTGTAGATCTGTAACAGTGTTTTTGAACCATAATGGTTCTGGGATGGTCACGGTGGTCTAGCGGTTAGAACGCTGGCCTTGTAATCCTGGGGTCTCGGGTTCGATTCCCGGCGGTGCCCGAATTTATAACTTGTGTTGGGCAAGGCCGTGGTCTAGGCAACACGGAGTTTTCCTCCGGGGGCTTCCCCGGTTTCTCCGTGGCATCCCATTCACACACGGAAGAAGGCAATGGCAAACCACTTCTGGATCATCTGCCAAGAACGTATATGAACAGGTCCCAGTCCGAGAAAAGGATGGAAGGATCCTGTTCGTATGGACCTGTCGTCAGACAGAACACTAAATAAATGAATAATAAATGGTTCTGTAGTCCCCATTCCCTTAAGCTACCTCATACATTCTGATTAAGTATCATATAGACTTACTAAATTATAGATGGAAATAAGGCTAGTAGTTTTTCGTCGTTTTAGTGCATCGTGGACGTGTATAGCACTACAACATAAAAAATTAAAGAGTAGAATCGACTTAACTCTTGGGCCCCTTAGGCGTTGATATTATTAAAAAAAATATAGTTGAAATGAGTAGTGAATATTATTGAGAGAAACTATTCGCTATGGTTATAAATTTACAGTTTTATCTCGCCATATTACACAGATATAACCATAGAATATCTTGCTTTTTTGACGTAAATACGTCTATATTTTCGGGTCAGTGTCATTCGGCAAAAAGTGAAACGAAAAAGTGTAACTGCATTGTTATGTTACCGTGGAAACGTCAATTGTTTACTCGGCATTGTTGTTACCTATAAAACATTACATTACATTACCTTACCTTACCTTACATAACATTACATTCAGCTACCACAGACCCATCTTAAGCGTAACTAATTCAAGTTAAATAAGCAATGTCTTAAATTTTTGTTTAAATCTTGTCAGTCTAATCACAATAAAATTTCTATTAAATATTAAAATATTACCATAATTAACATTTAAATATTTAAAATATATTAAATGATGTTCTCTATCGAAATGTTCGATTTACATTAGATAATCACTTTTTACACGACATGTTTCGGTTCCAAATAAACTATCTTCAGGTGTATAAATTATATAAACTTAAATATAATTTCTTAAATGCAACTTTTAGTCAGATGTTTGTCAGATTTCAAATGATGTTTTCTTCCAGATTTTATTGTATTTTTTAATATCGTATTCGAAGTTGTTCTGTATATGTACGTCGTGTTTAACATGATTTTGTGTGGGTGAACGTTTTGTTGTTGTTTTTGTATCATCCTGTAAAGTAAATAGTATAAAGACAGAAATGAAGTTGTGGTGGAGTTACGTCCGCCTGGAAGTATTGCCGTGTTTGTCTTAATCAAACTTATCTCAATTGTAAAGCATGTATAAAGGAAATATTTAGAATAAAACCAATATATAAACTTCCTTTCCGTGTAGACGTATTTACGTCAAATTCTCCGGAACCGTGGTTTCACTGTCAATTTTCCGTTAATATTTGAGCAAGGTTATGAGATTAGGGATGTAAACATGTTGCAGTATTAAGCAGCATAGATAATTTTATCAGACAGTGCTATAATAATTGGAGACCACATGAAATCATTATGTCTGTTCCCATTTATAATTTTTTTGGTAAATCGCTTTACAGTTTTCAACATGACAGAGTCTGTGATAACGTAGTAACTTCCTGAGTAACCACGCACTGATCTGTTGATTCTACTTCTCTGTGTTGATAACATTGTCATTTAAAATAGCTTACGACATATCGATTGCTACATTCAGCAACGGTGGTGTTCAGCAGTGTTGTATTTACTTAGATTTGAGGTCATTGGAATTTAAAATGATGTGCCTTAAGATAACTTGAGTTGTTCTAATTACTTAATTAACTCTTTATATTTTTTTTACAATTACGATAACACGTATTTTGACAACTCTTCTGAGACTGCAGGTTAACTGAAGAGGGAACTCGATTTTAATAATGTAAAATGAGCCTGATGTGTATGGGATAATATTGAAAATGTTCTTGGAGAAATAAGTTGCAAGTATGTCGCCTGGATTCAAGTGTCTTAGGTTAAAGTTCAATGACTGGTTTTCGTGGATACGTTAATGAACCTTCAGGGTTTATAGAAGCAGGTCATTTTTTGTACAGCTGAGTAGATAATTGTTGGCTTTCCACGACGGCCTTGGATTTAGTTAGCTAAAATTTTACCAAAACAGTAGGATGTGCAAAATCGATTCTGGGAAGTATTTATATCGCCGTAAGATATTTATTTTTATGACAAGGCTAGCAGTCATTACAGAATGATGCTAATCGTTAAAACCAATGGCCTTGTTGTGCACATAACCCTCTCTTTAAACAGGCCTTTGTCAGACGCAAGCTCAAAGTTCCGCACAGTCGCCATATTTATGATATGAACGCATGAAGAATGCGTCACGTAGAATGTGGACTATGTTTGTCATGTAACTCTATACAAAATTTCAAATATGCGTAACTAGCTAAAATGGTTCGTTATCGTAATCAGACAGAAAGATAAATATTTTGTGAGGCCGCCATGTTGTTGTTTCACATTCTACAAAACAATTGCAACGACGGATTTCGCGTAGTTTTAAAATAAGTGCTGGAACAACATATTTAAACATAGTATTCCAAGTGGAACTTCCACATCAGAAGTTTGCTCGACCGCCAGTTTAAGATGTAATTGAAATCGCCGGTTGGTGCAGAAACCTTTAAGGGGACTGACTTCACCACAATTTCGTGTTCTCCCTTAAAAAACCAGGATAAGTAATGAACACTTGTGGTTATTCAGACACGTTTTAGGCGTATTTTTGAAAATGTCTTACAAAATGAGTTGTTACTAAGTTGTAGTAAGGTCTGTACATGTTCAGTTCCATGTAATCTCAAATCTAAAACTTCTTGACGATGGTGAAGAGTCAATTGAATAAAAATTTTCTTGGATATTATCCATCGTCTAGTAAATATAAAACGTAAAAAACGACGTTTCGGAGATGGGACTCTATCTCCGTCTTCAGGTTCCTACACAGTTGGGCCCACTAGATAGAGCTAATCCCTATCTCCGGACCTTTTCTGGATATTATCCATCGTCTAGTAAATATAAAACGTAAAACGACGTTTCGGAGATGGGACTCTATCTCCGTCTTCAGGTTCCTACTCAGTTGGGCCCACTAGATAGAGCTAATCCCTATCTCCGGACCTTTCTTGGATATTATCCATCGTCTAGTAAATATAAAACGTAAAAAACGACGTTTCGGAGATGGGACTCTATCTCCGTCTTCAGGTTCCTACTCAGTTGGGCCCACTAGATAGAGCTGATCCCTATCTCCGGACCTTTCTTGGATATTATCCATCGTCTAGTAAATATAAAACGTAAAACGACGTTTCGGAGATGGGACTCTATCTCCGTCTTCAGGTTCCTACTCAGTTGGGCCCACTAGATAGAGCTGATCCCTATCTCCGGACCTTTCTTGGATATTATCCATCGTCTAGTAAATATAAAACGTAAAAACGACGTTTCGGAGATGGGACTCTATCTCCGTCTTCAGGTTCCTACTCAGTTGGGCCCACTAGATAGAGCTAATCCCTATCTCCGGACCTTTCTTGGATATTGTCCATCGTCTAGTAAATATAAAACGTAAAACGACGTTTCGGAGATGGGACTCTATCTCCGTCTTCAGGTTCCTACTCAGTTGGGCCCACTAGATAGAGCTGATCCCTATCTCCGGACCTTTCTTGGATATTATCCATCGTCTAGTAAATATAAAACGTAAAAAACGACGTTTCGGAGATGGGACTCTATCTCCGTCTTCAGGTTCCTACACAGTTGGGCCCACTAGATAGAGCTAATCCCTATCTCCGGACCTTTCTTGGATATTATCCATCGTCTAGTAAATATAAAACGTAAAACGACGTTTCGGAGATGGGACTCTATCTCCGTCTTCAGGTTCCTACTCAGTTGGGCCCACTAGATAGAGCTGATCCCTATCTCCGGACCTTTCTTGGATATTATCCATCGTCTAGTAAATATAAAACGTAAAAACGACGTTTCGGAGATGGGACTCTATCTCCGTCTTCAGGTTCCTACTCAGTTGGGCCCACTAGATAGAGCTAATCCCTATCTCCGGACCTTTCTTGGATATTATCCATCGTCTAGTAAATATAAAACGTAAAACGACGTTTCGGAGATGGGACTCTATCTCCGTCTTCAGGTTCCTACTCAGTTGGGCCCACTAGATAGAGCTAATCCCTATCTCCGGACCTTTCTTGGATATTATCCATCGTCTAGTAAATATAAAACGTAAAACGACGTTTCGGAGATGGGACTCTATCTCCGTCTTCAGGTTCCTACACAGTTGGGCCCACTAGATAGAGCTAATCCCTATCTCCGGACCTTTCTTGGATATTATCCATCGTCTAGTAAATATAAAACGTAAAACGACGTTTCGGAGATGGGACTCTATCTCCGATATACATAACAGGTATGGAGCTGGTGTACTTTTTAAATTCAGGAAGTTTGAACACGTAAAAATACAACTAGAACCTGAAGACGGAGATAGAGTCCCATCTCCGAAACGTCGTTTTTTACGTTTTATATTTACTAGACGATGGATAATATCCAAGTAAATTTTTATTCAATTGTCCATGTAATCTGTTAAACACCGTCAAGTTTCATCGTGTACAGATGGGAATTAAAACGACCGTATCGTGCGTGAACACGCCTAAAATCTTCTGTGTGTTGTACTGGAAACGTCGAATTCAGATATGGAAGGTATCGATTTTGGTCTTCTGCTTTGTAGATTCATGAGGGTCGTATCGTTTCCATTTTCGGGATAGCAGTCCAGACAACGATTAATAAGTCTCGTCTCTCTGCCCGAAGCGATAATATTCCATTAATAAGTACCAGCAAAATGTTAAATATGATTTTCCGTTTATGAGGTAATGGAAATCAGATTCTGTAATTGTCGTAACTGGAAGACTTTGTGGGTTTTTCATTTCTAGTAAAATGAGGCACGCTTTCTTTTCATTGCGATTATAGATTATGTTCATTAGTTAACTTGCAACAAGAAATGTCCTGTTCTACATGTTATTTATTACCCCGAGGTTTAGGATCTTTGAAGCTTTGTATTTGTGAAACTGGAATGTCCATCGCCGTCATCGTAGCGCCAGTTGAATCCTATTTTTATCTTTGCAACTGATTTCTCTAAGATTCGATTAAATGAATTGGATGTTTGTAGCTTAAATGCGTCATGTTTGTGTTGATTAAATATATATTTATTTTCACAGTCTATACACAAACGTTGTAATTAAATGATGTTGTTAAAATTATATAATATTAAAACATTATGTAGTATAAAATATTATATTTTGGCGCTTTTTATCGTAAATACGACTTTACATTATTTAGAGCTTTTTTTACGACATGTTTCGATGGATAAGACTCATCTTCAGGTTTATATCAATTTTATAATATTTTAAAATTATTAGATATTTTTATGCATTATTTATATTGATCTGTGGTTTGTTTGTAGATTTTCTATTTTCATGATGAGTTGTTTGTTTGTAGTCAGACGTTTATTTTCTCTGGAATTAATGTTTAATTATTATCATGAAAATAAGTATGGAATTGACATAGGAAATAAAAATGTTATCATTTCGTCTAAACCGAAGTTTGGTATCTCAGGTAGAGTGTGAATCGACATGTTATACACTTCTTTTCATTGTGTGTGTGTGTACTACACGTCCTTCTTACGTCATTATTGTTTAAATAATTGTCCTGACAAGACTGTGTGAAGTGTGCGCATTACAAATATTCTGTTATGCCATATAATTCTCTACATTGCTTCATCTGTCTTCTGTCCACTTGTCCTGAGGGCGATACTCATGTCAGCCGAGGGGGACATTATTATAATTTAGAAAGAAACTGGAAAGATAAGAAATCTGTTAATTACGTGGGATAGAAAAAATATTATGTATTCCTTGGCGTAGGTGGTAAGAATCTGTTGTTATCTTCACATCGTGACCTGTTTAAAGTGTAGTGGTCAGCATAAGTACCACGTGGTATAATTATTCAGCGGTGTTGCTGTTTAAAAACAAGGCGTATTTGTTGTCAGTGAGGAATCTTGCTCTAGAAGTCATGATCTGCTGTTTGTAGTAGACCATTTCTTTATATTTGTCAGATGTAGCGAACTGTCGGGTGTAATACTATCCACACCGGAGCAGTCACCAATGTTTTTCATATGTTTCAGTTATTTCCCTGAACAGGATTAACGAATTGCACTTTTTATTGTAGACGTTTCGTGTTTTCTGTGAGGAACGAGCTGAATTTTTAAATGTTATCTTTAGTTGAAATATGTGACGCAGATTTTTGAGGATGTGGAAATGAAGAGATTGGCGCGAGATAGGCGAAAATGGAGGACCACATCGAACCAGTCGAAAGACTGATGACAAACAAACAAAACAAACATCTTTAGTTGATCTTTGTGATTCAAAGGGTTATTAATTATCAATGTGTGGTGTTTTAATGTTCATTAATAGTTGATTTGTGCCACGGTGGTCTAGCGGTTAGAACGCTGGCCTTGTAATCCTGGGGTCTCGGGTTCGATTCCCGGCGGTGCCCGAATTTATAACTTGTGTTGGGCAAGGCCGTGGTCTAGGCAACACGGAGTTTTCCTCCGTGGCATCCCAACAATTACTCCATTCACACACAGAAGAAGGCAATGGCAAACCACTTCTGGATCATCTGCCAAGAACGTATATGAACAGGTCCCAGTCCGAGAAAAGGATGGAAGGATCCTGTTCATATGGACCTGTCCTCAGACAGAACACTAACATAAGATGAGGTGGTCTAGCGGTTAGAACGCTGGCCTTGTAATCCTGGGGGTCTCGGGTTCGATTCCCGGCGGTGCCGAATTTATAACTTGTGTTGGGCAAGGCCGTGGTCTAGGCAATACGGAGTTTTCCTCCGTGGCATCCCAACAATTACTCCATTCACACACAGAAGAAGGCAATGGCAAACCACTTCTGGATCATCTGCCAAGAACGTATATGAACAGGTCCCAGTCCGAGAAAAGGATGGAAGGATCCTGTTCATATGGACCTGTCGTCAGACAGAACACTAAATAAAATAATAAAATAGTTGATATTTTCTAGTTTTTGTACGAGGACTGCTACCGATTGTTGATAATTATGACGAACAATGGCGGAACCATAGTGCGTGGGTTCCCTCGGTAGAGATCGTGCCGGATGCCAGAGTCTTGTTCCAGTCAGGTAACGAAGCGAATAGCCCACCTGAGAAAATGACGCAACGTTTTACCCGTCATGCCTTGCGTGAGGTGACGTCACACTAAGCTGTCTTGTGTCTTATGACCCAGTTTTCCCCTCATCTCTTGTCGGGTATTAGAAGTGGGGAGGAGAGCAAATGAGGTTGGCGAATAAACGTTTAACAATTTATCTAAAATTCATTTACTCCGGAATCTTTTAGGAACAGGTCTGCGGTCTTAAAACTGGAGTTGCGCTGTTTTTATGGTTGTTAATTGTAACTACAAATAAGAACAGTACGCACTCGACTCAGTCAGTTGTTTCGTCACAGATTCGTATGCTATTACCAGCCCAATTGAGCAACGCACAAAGAAACCGTACATAGATGGCAGTTAAGTCTTGAAAGTGTGCCCCCGTTTCATCAGTACCTTGGTCTGGAGCTCGGAGGTTCTCTCTTTGTGGTATAACTAATGATCATTATGCAGAGCGAGAAGTGTCACGTAAGAGTTCTTGGATTTGTCATGTGCACATGAAACTTCACTGACTTGAAACTTGATTATGCTTCCTTATTTAATGTTTATCGTTGAGCATATTTCCACCCACGTCCCATCTTAAACCTGCTCACCAAAGATCCATCTTCATGTTCTCCCATCTCCTAAATGTTCTAGGAGGGGGTTTACACACCAAAGCGTTTAACTTTGTGGATATTATTATTCTTGTACTGCAGCACATCTTTGAAGCATTTGTTTTATGTCTGAATTCTTTTGTGATACGTGAACGTACATTTACTTTTAGACGAATCAATGTCTTGTGGAAACATTTCACCAGCCTTTCCCTAAACTACAAAGTAGACCGTATTTTACCACTATGCTGGGTTTGAGGTGTTCTATGCCACTCTTGATATTTGTTTATTTCTTATTGCATGCTGTGGTCCTTCCATGGAGTATACTCGGCGCAGTAGTTTTTGGCCGGTGGAATTTTCCAGGGGAAGGCTAGGAGCGAGTCACTGACTGCACCGAGGAGCTTATCGGGCTGAACCCCCAAACAAAAGAAATGCACTGACCGTGCCACCACAGGTACACAGACTAGGCCCGTCCGCCAGCTCCGCTAGCTTCACCGGCCAAAAACTACTGCGCCGACTATACCTTCTTCTGTTTGTCGTAATACGACTTTTCTAAATGTCTGCAGTAGCAGGAGTCCGACTTGATACACTCACTTTGCAGTGTCAACTTATTAAGTATGAAAGTTACGGCACTTGGCTTGAAAGGACGCAGGAACGTATTTCTTGTTACTCTCGCCTGAACAATTGCGGTTATTATGGAATTTCCTCTAAGAAAAATATACCTGCTCGTTTGACATCTGTTGGTTGGAGTTTCCGGAGCACAGCATAGCAGATTCATACAGTCGTGCTGTTTAAGATGCGCACGCTTATAGGTCGCCGCTTCGATTATCGTGGGCAACGCAAATGTCCGCCATTACTGTATTGTCGTGTAGTGTTAAGGTACAATTTGGCTGCACGCGACAGAGACAAGCGACCGAGGCAGGCGACAGAGTTACGAGACCGAGACTGGTCGCTTCCTGTCTGCTCTCTGTACAATCGTATGAAGTACAATTACGAGCGCGAGACAGAGACAAAGCACAGGAGACCGCTCTCGGACCAGTAGTGTCTCGCGACGGGCTCAGGCAGCACGTGTGTTGTTGAGTAAAATAATGGCAGAAATTACATTTACTGGTGACCAAGATGAGCAATTGGTAGAATTAGTAGCAGAAAATGATAAATGATTCTTTATTAACAGACAGAAAGATCCTTCTTCGCGTCTGGTTTTGAATATTGAACTCGTAGGTTTTCTTTGTTTCTTTCGCGACAAATAACACAGCAACACATCTTCTTCTTCTTATTCTTCGAGTAACCTTTTTAGAAGCATTTTTGTACTCATTTTCCACAGAATATGTGCACGTATGTCTCAACAAAACAAAGAAAACAAACACTTTGCCGCATGTCTCGGTCGTCACCTCAAAAGTGTGTGGCGACAAGCTGCGATGTGTCCGTCTCCCGTCTCTGTCGCCTGCCTCGGTCGCTTGTCTCTGTCGCGTGCAGCCAAATTGTACTTTTAGAGGGCTTCTTGCCTGAGCGCCATCGGAGAGGTTCACTCCGTTTGGATTACGAGTCTTGAAAGGAGCTAGGGAAGAGAGACTTCGTGATTTGTAATCAAAGTCTCATTGTTCTGTTGTTTCTTATTGTTTTTGTTGTCTTATGTTTTGTTGTGTCTTATTGTAGGACCACTGCCACCGGGTAAAAACCCATTTGCAGTCAAATAAATAATAATAATAAAAAAAAATTGAATGTTTGGACGGGTTTTTATTACATTATTTAGGCTGCATAGCGTGAATTGTGAGTGGTATAGAAGGAAGCTGTCATGGATTGTTTTAAGATATTATTCTAGAATCTGCCCTTGGGGATTGAGGAAGGCACAAAGGCGCTTCGAGGTGGCTAACTTCCGACCAGGAGTCGTAATAGCCATTCGGCCAGGACGTTGGTCTTTTAGATTTGTGAGTTTGAAGAAACAGGAAGACATTCACGTCTCGTGACAGGAATCACTTCAGACAGGGAGACGGAAGTGGCGGGAAAACATTAAAATGTAACAGCTTTGCTGAAAATAGTTTCCATCGACGAACGTTTATGGAGAGACTGACTAACCTACGCGTTAATGAACGTGATGCCATGTCGATGTTCCAAGTCGCCCATAGTTGGCCTCGGAAGAGTCCTTTTGAAGAAGGGAATAAGGGGTACGTTTTGACGGTAAAATTTTCTGTCAGACGGGACTTCCCTAAAAGCAAAATAGTTTGAATGTGTATTATTATTATTAAGTGTTCTGTCTTACGACAGGTCCATTGCTCTGCCCAAAAAGAGCTCTCCAGTTGTCCCTATTCTCGGCTTCTCGCTTTAATTCCTGGAACGTCATCTTCTTTCCTTGTTTAAGATCGTCGGTTAGCTGTATCAATCTTCTTCCTAGTCCTCGCTTTCCTTCAACCTGGCCTTCGATGATATCACTCAGTAACCCATTCCTTCTCATAATATGTCCCAGCCAGTTAGCTTTCCTTCGTGTAATCGCCTGCAGAATGCTTCTTTGCTCGTTGACTCTCCTCAATACTTCTTCGTTGGTCACTCGATCCGTCCACCTGATCTTCTCTATTCTTCTCCAACACCACATTTCAAAACTCTCCAGGTATTTCTGTTCCTTCTTCCTGAGTGTCCAAGTCTCTGCTCCATACGTAACACTTCACTAGTTTCGTCTTCATCTCCAAGCCCAACTTGCTAGTGAGAAGTATCCTCTTCTTGACGAAAGCTGCCTTGGCCATGGCTATCCTTGCTTTTACTTCCTTGGTGCATAGAGCGTCCGTCGTGACTATGCTTCCCAAGTACTTGAAATGCTCCACATTCTCCAGCTGTTGGTTTCCAATTACAACGTTCATTGGTTCTGCTCTCGGTGCTATCCTCATTACCTTTGATTTTTCAATGTTGATTTCCATTCCATTTTGAATGTGTATACGAGTTTAATAATAAACACGAATATACATTTATTCTTACTTATTATTTTGTTTTCCGGGAAGTCCCTGAATTTACTGTAATATGAACTTCCCTTAAACGGAGAAACGAAACAGTAAATTAACTTTAGAAACACGAGTCAGCCTCGTGTCCCATCTCAACAGAAGAAACTGTCTGTGACAATCTAAAATATTGCAGATTAATGTTCAGTCCCTGCGAATATTATGTTCAAGATCTGAAGTAATGGCCCGTGTCCAGGAACCCTGAAATGTTAATAGATTTTCTGGTAACCATCACGTTCGTGTAATAATTAAAAACGTGATTTTCTGTTTGAAGTCAGTGACAACGCGGGCTGCGTTTGGTCGTTCTACTCCGCGTTTTTGTAAATGAACGTAAAGTGAACTCTTAATGGAGTGTTCATGTTTTATGTCAATAACAGTTGAAACAATTTGGATGAAATTTACTGGTATGACGATTTCAATTTTGGGTTGAGGTGAAGTTCAGTTGGTTCATTATACACAAAATCATGCCCCTGCTGCATAAGTCCCACTATCTTAATTTTCAGTGAAATACAAGGCAAATAATAGGCCGAATACGATATTGAACTTTGTTTAACTTTTTTTAGCTTTCATTTTTTCACGAGAGTTTGGCATGTCTTAAGAAGGTCGCTTATCCGACCCTAACTGTACCTCCTAATATAAAAGTCTTACCCCATCTGTCCGTTCTTTGAAAACGGATCACCTGAAGACGGGAGTAGAAGAAAGTCTCGAAACGTGTAGGGCCATTGGGCTGTGTTCAACATAACGTTCGTGTAAGTAAACCATTGAAACGCATCTTTATAGAATAATTTAATATAATCAGACTGTATCTGTTTGTGAATGAAGTTAATCAGACTTAATGCGGCCAACTCTAACAATCTGCAGCTTTTTATAGCTTCGTAACTATGGCTAATTGTGGTATGGATCGATACTGACAAAATAATAGAAGCCATATAAATAAAAACTTCCATATGAATATACAAAATTGTTCCAAAAGAAATTAGTTAATTAGATTAGGAACTTGGCGTAGGCTGCTAGGCGCTGACTCTTCACACCGGAGACCCGTATTCAACCCCACGTGAGATTTCTTGTGGACGAAATGGCGCTGGGGCAGGTTTTTATTCGAGTACTTCTTCAGTTTCTACCTGTTAATCGTCATTCCGCCGTTACTCCGTACTCATTGAGCGAATGTTGGTTTTCGGTTTGATGTTGGTAACCATTGAAGCTAGACACGTTGAATTTTAAAATGGGGACAGATGATGAACATGTAGTGTGAGACTCCATACTGCATATTAACAGTTATAAATATAGCAACGGAGCGAAACGTGAAGCTTTGAAGGTTTTGTCACAAATTTGACGATGTCGGAATAGGCCGATATAATTATTCACACAAATCAATAACTAACTAACTAGATGGCTTACCGAACCCGAAGGTTCATCACCGAATTAACCAAAGCCCTTCACCGGACCCTGTCCTGGGCCAACAAAATCCAGTTTCCTTCAACTCCTATTTCCCATAGATCCCGCCTGAGATTATCCTCCCATCTACGTCTAGGTCTCCCCAGCGGTCTCTTCCCTTCAGGTTTCCCAACCAGTACCCGGTGCACACCTCTTGTCCCATCCATGCGCGCTACATGCCCAGCCCATTTCATTCTTCTTTACTTAATCACCCTGACAATGTTGGGGGAGGAGTACAGATTTTTAAGCTCATCATCATGCAGTTTTCTCCACGCCCCATCGTCTTCCCTCCTAGGCCCAAATATCCTCCTCAACACCCTGTTCCCAAACACCTGCAATGTGTGTTCCTCCCTCTGAGTGAGAGACCATGTTTCGCACCCATACAAAACAACAGACAAGATTATTGTTTTGTATACTTTAATTTTCAGGTTCTTAGAAATCAGACGGGAAGACAAAATATTTTGAACTGAGAAGTAGCAAGCATTTCCAGAATATAATCTCCTCCTAACTTCCTCATGAGTGCCATTTTGATTTGTTATTGCTGTTCCCAGATATTTGAACTTTGTAACCCTTTTCTAAGGACTTATTAGCTACACTAAGGTAATTTTGCCCGCCTGTTTTGGTTGATTTTTTCGTAACACATCTTTTTTTAAAGGTGAAAGGTTGTTAGCCCTTCACCCAACCCCCAACCTGGAGGACCAGGGTATCACTCTTAGTCTAGCGCATCTCCTAAGACCTGTCCGGCTTGGGTGACCCTACCATGAGCCGAAGCTCCGGCCGGCATAACCCTAAGGGTCATTTGAGCACGCAAGCCTCCTCACCCGGCAGATTGCCTTCGAGAAGGACAAATCAATAACTGGATTATATAATTGTTAATGTATAGTACCTGCTGGAGTTACTACAAGGAAGGCAGACATCCTAAGGCAGTGCTTCGCAAACTTGGGTAAAATTTGTTTTTTTTTTGGGTAACGACACACCTCGGAATACACATTACACCTACATGTGTGAAGTAGGATTTTCCACTCTTGCCTTCAAAACAGCACAAAACGAAACTGTTTTGCTGAACCCCGAATACGTTGGTGAATAATTACCAAATTTTTTGTGGCTGCTAAAATGTTTAGAGATGTTTAAAATAAAGACATTGCATCAAATTTATTATTTGTTTCCTATCTTTTACCGATCTTTCTTCACATGTCATATATGTTTTATGTGCAGTTAGTGTTTCGCCTACATTGGGTAAAAAAAAAGGACTTTCTGATAATCGGTTTTGGATAATGAAGGGAAAAGTTTGGGAAGCAGTGTCCTAAGGTCTTCTCAGAATTTGTTGTTTTATGTAGATTCGGATACCAATACGTTGAAACTTATAGCATTTTCATATTGAATTGTGCTCGTATTATATGAAGACCTGTTAACCAACTGTTTGGGGCGCAGTCCTTCCTGAGAAGCTAATAGTCACTCATCTGTTGAAATTCCCTACCTTTCGTTGAACCGGAAGGTCCATTGCCTTGTCTAAAAGAGCCCGCCTGTAAACCAAACCCGGATCCGTTTTAATCCAGGCGACATGCCGTTACTTTAAAATCCACCTTTGGCTTTGCCTGTCCTCAGTATTTGAATTCACTTAATTAGCTGTATTTACATATGCTTGGTGGTGAGGCTGAGGTTCATTTCCATGTTACGAAATTGGGATGCTACATCTGCCTTTCTCCCTTACTGAATATTAACAAAAGAGAAATCATCTCTGTGGCGCGTTGAATGTAATGCAATATCCAGTTTTGTTGTGATGGAGTGTCAGAAACTTCTTGTACCGTTTCACAAGGGAGGCAAGAATCAAAGAGCCCAGAGACGTAATAATAGATAATTTTCGGAGTGAAACTCTGGCCGGTTGGTTGGTCCTCCAGCTTTACGTCTGGGGCCTGAATTTAGTTCTACAGGCTGAATGAAAGTGTCTGTACACTGTGGTGTCGCTCCACAAAAGATCCAAATTATCAATTCCGTGTGAGATTTTAGGTTCCCACGTTGGCGAGTATGAAGATGGCTGTTTTATGTGATGTTACGCCGTGTAGTACGGTAGACGTTTACCGACGTTTCAGAGGTGCTCCTTCCATGTGATGATGGAGACAGTAAGGACCGCTGATACGTCGTTAAACTAACCACCCTATCTTGTGCAGAGGACAACAATGAATAGAAGTTGTACCTTGTAAGACTTGAGGTTCTCACAGCGGTGAGTATGAAGATATCCGTCTTCTGGGTTATTGCGCTGTGTAGTCTGGTCGATGTTAACCAACGTTTCAGAGGTCATACTGCCTCCGTCATCAGGGCGATATTCATCTCCCTGATGATGGAGGCAGTATGACCTCTGAAACGTTGGTTAACATTTACCAGACTACACAGCGCAACAACCCAGAAGACAGAAATCTTCATCGCCCTGATGACGGAGGCAGTATGACCTCTGAAACGTTGGTAAACATCGACCAGACTACACAGCGCAACAACCCAGAAACCAGAAATCTTCATACTCATCGCCCTGATGACGGAGGCAGTATGACCTCTGAAACGTTGGTAAACATCGACCAGACTACACGGCGCAACAACCCAGAAGACAGAAATCTTCAAGTTGTACCTTCTCCCTCCCTCAAGCGCCTCAAAGGTGCGTAGGGGGTGTGAGGTGCATTTGGACTTGTCTCAGTAGAATGAACATTTGTTTTAATCACCTTGTTGGAATGGTTTCGGTGCGTAGCTTACATTAACGTTGTTTGATTTCGAGGTGACTTTCAGTGGTAAACATTAAAGGTTTGGAAAAATGGAGAGAAAGCTGAGCGGTTACACCACAAGGAAATAAAAAAAAACGTGGTTTGGACACTGTTTTGGTACACGTGTACTGCCGAGGCACGATAAACCTCAAAATAAAAATAAAAAAATGGCTCCGAGGGGAAACCACTGTCTGTATGTACTTTTTAGGTCGACCGACAGATTGTGAGTAAAGTAATGGTCCTGTGATTTCGGTGGCCTTGGTTCCAGTCTGGGGAAGGAAGAGAGGCAGGTGCCGTCTAAGTGTTCACCAAATAAAAAACCGAACTTATTGGTCACGGGTCACTTTTCTTAGTCGGGGGACCAGAGAATCTCGCGGTACAATTTTATACATGAAAAAAAAAATTGTTAAAATGATATAGATTATTGGCAGTGACTGTACGTAGCCTGATTAGCAAACACATAAAAATACATTAAGTAACATTGCCAGTAATTGCTATTAATTTGGTACCTTAAACATTGATGAGTGTTTTAAAAGTGTTACAAGAAGTGTTAAGCCGAATTTGGTGTCATCCTTATTTCACTTATACTCAGTTATAGGTGTCTGTTAATGGAAACATCAAATATTTGTATTAGGGACCCCAAAACTACGATCTCAGTAAAAATCTGTTTTATTTATTTTTCTAATAGTAACTGTTTATCACCGCAAGACGTATTTAGGTCATCCGTATTATTGACTTAAACGTTTAATTCTTAGTTTATTTAAAGAAACCTTATCATCTGCATAGGTTATTTATCTTCGAATCATTGTTCATTTTAAAGTACTGTCTCATCGTATGCCTCAGTAATGACGGAAGGAAGGATAAAATAACTCTTAGTCTATCAAATCTAAAACTTCTTGACGATGGTGAAGAGTCAATTGAATAAAAATTTTTTTTGGATATTATCCATCGTCTAGTAAATATAAAACGTAAAACGACGTTTCGGAGATGGGACTCTATCTCCGTCTTCAGGTTCCTACACAGTTGGGCCCACTTGATAGAGTCCCATCTCCGAAACGTCGTTTTACGTTTTATATTTACTAGACGATGGATAATATCCAAGAAAGGTCCGGAGATAGGGATTAGCTCTATCTAGTGGGCCCAACTGTGTAGGAACCTGAAGACGGAGATAGAGTCCCATCTCCGAAACGTCGTTTTTTACGTTTTATATTTACTAGACGATGGATAATATCCAAGAAAGTTCCGGAGATAGGGATTAGCTCTATCCAGTGGGCCCAACTGTGTAGGAACCTGAAGACGGAGATAGAGTCCCATCTCCGAAACGTCGTTTTTTACGTTTACTATTTACTAGACGATGGATAATGTCCAAGAAAATTTTTATTCAATTAACTCTTAGTCTGTTGTCCGAAATTTGTACTGGAAAGTTCCGGAAGCGCACAGCACTGCGATGTCACGTCTCGTGTGTTTAAACAACCGACAAGAAGGATTTTAGGATTCAGTCGTCGGTAATGTGCGTTTGGTCTGCTTCGCTTCTGGTAAGGCATCCATCTGCCAGGAGGATGAATGGATTCCAGAGCAGTAGCTGTCCCCTGGTCGTTGTTATTAGAATATTAGTCGTCTCTGCCAGGAGTGGAATCCCAGCTGTTATAAAATGAGTAGTCTGTCCAGTCCACGTGTGGAAATACTCAAAACGAACGATTAGTCCAAGTGAGGGGAGAGAGATTAATCAATAAAGTCTTCTCGGGCAATCAGCCGTAGTAAACCGACGTTTCGGGAACCAACTCTGTCCCCATCATCAGAGTTCTGATGTGACTGGATACCTCGGAAGTCTCAAATCAGATAGAGATTGTATTGTGCTGCGATGAAGAACACGAAAATTGAACGTTCCACGACAGTATTCTGAGATTTTTCATGGTTTTACTCGGCATTACTTGATATAATATGACCTCCTCCAAAATTGTTACTCTGTCTCATCTCTTTATAACCTCTGAAACTGCTTTAGACGTAGGATTTGGGGTTCTCATGGCAGCGAATGTGAAGTCCCTCGTGGCCTGATGGTACGTTTTTGTCTCAGTGTTGATGTCGTTTAACAGAGAGCTTAGTGCGCCGTCAGTACCGAAATTGGAACATTTTTGTCTTACTTTCACTTGTATTCTTTTTTTACTCTGTGTGTGTGTGGCGGGCAGCGGAGAGAATCTGTTGACGAAAAATTCGTGCTGCCTACAGGGACAGGGGCAAGCGCGTTCGAGCGCTCTCCATCCGATATAACCACGAAGCGGGAAGTGTGTCAAGGGCACTGCATGCTGCTCTGCTATTGGCTGACCAACAACCAGAACCGATTCCGTCATGTCTCCTTGGGATTATAATCAAACTTTCGATTTCGTGTCTTTTTTTTTTATTTGTATTGTCACTTAAATTTTGTAGTTTTCTCCTAAAGACAAGTGTGGACCGAGACGTTAGTCACATCTGGACTCGAAAGTTGGTTTCTGACAGGAAACATTTGCTTAACGACGCACGCTTTGTTCTGTATTGAACTTAAGCGTTAATTTCCCACATTAACACCTTGGTGAGCATTCAGGTTCTGAAGTCGACGATTATGAATATGGTGTTCTGATTATACTGTACTCCGTATAGTCTGGTAGAAGTCTGCCGACGTTTCAGGGGTGCTTGTTGCCTCCATCTATTATTTTTATTATTTTATTTAGTGTTCTGTCTGACGACAGGTCCATATGAACAGGATCCTTCCATCCTTTTCTCGGACTGGTACCTGTTCATATACGTTCTTGGCAGATGATCCAGAAGTGGTTTGCCATTGCCTTCTTCTGTGTGTGAATGGAGTAATTGTTGGGATGCCACGGAGGAAAACTCCGTGTTGCCTAGACCACGGCCTTGCCCAACACAAGTTATAAATTCGGGCACCGCCGGGAATCGAACCCGAGACTCCAGGTTTACAAGGCCAGCGTTCTAACCGCTAGACCACCTCATCTCATTATTATTTAGTGTTCTGTCTGACGACAGGTCCATATGAACAGGATCCTTCCATCCTTTTCTCGGACTGGGACCTGTTCATATACGTTCTTGGCAGATGATCCAGAAGTGGTTTGCCATTGCCTTCTTCTGTGTGTGAATGGGATGCCACGGAGAAACCGGGGAAGCCCCCGGAGGAAAACTCCGTGTTGCCTAGACCACGGCCTTGCCCAACACAAGTTATAAATTCGGGCACCGCCGGGAATCGAACCCGAGACCCAAGGATTACAAGGCCAGCGTTCTAACCGCTAGACCACCGCCGTCCTTGCCTCCATCATCAGAGGAAAAATGTTACACCTGTTGAGGATGTGGCTGCACGCATTGTAGTTCTTTGCACTGAATATAAGTGAAATGTAAGCTTCGCTCTCCAGCCGTCTTATCCCCACACGAAAATACCCTGGTGAAGATGGAATTCTGGCAGGGGGAGCATTGCCCTTTTAAATATTTAAATTCTCAGTAAGTTGATTGTTTATCAGATTATTTATCGACGTTGTATCAGCTACATACTTTATGTAGCGTCGTATTGGGGGGGGGGGAGGGTGGGGTGGTGTATTTAGAAGGAGGCGGCTTGCGCATGGAGAAGCCGAGGAAAATCACGGATATTAGTATAATAAAATAAGTGAACCGAGATTTGTAGCTTTCTTGTTCAGAGTACGTTACAGTATTACTGTTACATTAATTGGTTGATGTTTTCAAAATGGTTTCCGTGTAGGGTCGAGGATCTAATGATTCTTTGTTTCCGAGGCGATTTCCCTCAGCCGGGGACACGTGGTGCCCCGAGGTGAAAGCGACGCTTCGCTCTGAACACACAAGCGGGGCGGAGCTCCGTACTCACGTAGCAGCATCCCCACTCTGTGACTTTTTAGTGCGCTGTTCCTCTGCTGCTCGGGACAGTTAATTTCCGGTTAGATATTAAATTTACTCGAATATTGTTTTTTGTACTGTAACATTGCCTCGTCGCCCTGATTGAAACCCACTTTCCATCATTTGGCGCTAATACAAGGAAGCTTGCTTGTTCAGACTGTGTTCTCATCATTGATGTTGCACAAACATGGCGTTCTTATAACCTAAAGAACTGTTTGAGTTCACCGACATTCCAAAAGTGCTCTTCACGCCACATTACATAGATAATTGTTGCTTCTTAGGTCATTTTTGCGCAACATTGAGTTCCGGCAAGGGGCTCCTGTGCCATTGTTCCTGTCCAATGGGGCCCCTGGTCTTGTGGCTGATCGCGGAGTAAATATAATTCGGTTTGTACATGTCTATTATTGTTCATGTGATTTTGTCAGCGTTCGGGATGTGTGGTATGTTAGCGGTACGGTAGCCTCCCTACCGTCGGATTCACTCATTTCTCTGTCTTCAACCTTGATCCATTTTTACGTAATTACCGAATACCAGAAGCCGCTGTCGAAACCGCGCGGCACAAAACTGGGCCACGCACAGAATAATCGGTCCGGGTGTGGGTAGGATGGAATAGGGGACACTGCATATTGTAGAACACTGATGTTAATCCTATGATAGCTTTATTATAACTCCTATTCGCAATTTATTTATGTATGTAGATATTTGTTAGCAATATACGAGGTGCGATCGGAAAGTTTCAAGACTGTGTTAATAGAGGGCGAACCGGATGTAGTACGAGCTTCTGCCGCTAGGGGGTGCGGCCTACATTTATAGTGAATCAGTGTGCCAGCCGGCATCATCGAATTAGCATTTATTTTTCTTAGTTACGGGCGTTTTGGTAGTGCATTACACCGACCCTCCTGCGATTTCGGAATGGCATGTGCATCAAATTTTGCCAAAGACTCGCCAAAACGGCTACGGAAACCTATGAAATGCTAAAGCAAGCATTTGGGGAGTCCGCAATGGGTCGTGCACAAACTTTTGTGTGGCATTCACGTTTTAAAAATGGCCGAAAAATGGTCGATGATGACGAGCGTTCTGGACGACCATCTTGGAGCACAACGCCCGAAAATGTTACGAAGATTCGGCAGGCCATTCACGAAGATCGACGTCGTACCATCAACGACTTGTGCGACATTGTTGGGATAGGCTATGGGACCTGTCAGCTGATTCTAAAGGAACAACTCCACATGCGACGCATCCTGTCTGAGGACCAGAAGCAGAATCGACTTCTCGTTTGTCAGGAGCTCAAAGATCTTGGAAGAACCGACCCCAACTTCCTTTCTAAGCTCCGTGTGACTTCTTCCTCTTCCCAAAGATGAAAATTCAGCTAAAGGGAAGGAGATTTGAGACGATAGAAGAGATTCAGGCAGAATCGCAGATGGTGCTTGACAGGCTGACAAAGAAAGATTTCCAGGGATGCTTCCAGGCTTGGCAGCGGCGCTGGGATCGTTGTGTTCACTCCCAGGGGAACTACTTCGAGGGTGATGGATGAATTTAATACCTGAGATAAGTGTACGGGTTTTTATACGCGCAGTCTGGAAACCTTTCGATCGCACCTCGTAATTGCGTTGAATCGAATCGCCCTCGAGGCATAAATGTGCGTACGCGTACGTTGACGTATCTGTGCGTTTTTTATGGCACGTTAAATGAACCTATCTCACATATAATGGACCCTACCAAATATCTGGCAATTTTTGTTCCAGCTTTAATAAATTGGCGACTGGTTGACGAGAAGAGGCGATAGGTTTTTTAAGGGCTACTATCTGCCCCGTATATGGCTTCCATAAGAAAGTTGAACCAACATTTTCACCCTGAAGACGGATACTGCAGTGTTTGCCGAAACGTTAGATAACTTTTAACATTCGACGTGGCTCATCTCTGTAAATCGAAGTTATACATTGAACCTGAGGACAAAAATTGAGCATCTGCGCGGTTTCATTTTGAAGGTTTTGGAAGAATAGGCGTATGGTAGTTTTTGGTTTGATTACGATGACTAATGAATGGACTGTTGGAACTAGGTATGTGACCTTTGGTATGGAGATAATCATGTACATGCATATTTTCTGTGGAATATGTTTGTAGGTCACCAGATGCACATGCGAATGTGACACAGATATTTTAGTGTTTATCTGACAGATTTAATGCGATCAGAATGCTGACTGGCGTATGTTTTGCCTAGAAATGAAAGTCTAATTACTGTAATTTTAATATCAATATATTGCTTCATAAATATTTAGAGCAATGGGCCTATTAGCGTGAGTTTTTTTTTGTTATTAATTGTTTTTTTTCAAAATGTCCCCTGAAATGAAATCCTGAGTAAGCTATTGCTTTTTGTGTTGTGAGACCATCCTATTTTCCCCCCTTATTGATATTTTTGGAACCTCTTTACCGAGATGTACGTGCAGGTCCCCTCCCCGCTGATGACGTGCTCAACCGTCCTTCGAAATGTAGCCCAAGTGCATGGGGTTATCAGGCAAGTCGGTCGCACAGAAGCCCAGCCCTAACCAAGAGTGGGTTTATACTCGTTTGCTGATTAACTAGACCAGCCAGTCACTTCCATTCTCGTTTCGCCCATGTGGCAACGAACATTAAAACTGCGTGTTCCTAATGTGTAGGCAATCATGCTCGGATGTGGTGCTGATTTTTACGCAGGCATTGCATGAATGTGGAATCGGCATCAACCAGCTCACCTATAACAAATTTTGCTTTGTATTACGAAGATACCGGGTTCAGATCTCGGTCCGGACACAGGCTCTCCTCAGACATGTGCTTCAAATTAAGCGACTGGCTAATTACGTCCACACCTTTCCAGTTTATTCAATTAATTATTTATCTAGATCACGTGACGCCGTAAGACTTTCAGTCTGAGCTGTTGACAGCGTTGTAGTTGATTTAAAATGTAAATTGGATGAACATCAGACATTATGATTAAACGTGTTGGAACTGTTTATTAATAATTATACTGCTATTATCTGAACCTGTTTTATCTGTTATTGCTGTCTTGCATTTACAGCACAATCAATAAAGACACACTCCTGCACGCTATTTTAAAGGAAACTTCGCTTGCAAACTGAATACAAGCTTACGTAAATACTTCGGTGTTCTCTGTCCTCAGAACCACTGAGTTAATTGAGAAAAATACTTTGTCATTTTACTTATGTCATAACCAAATTATGGTCATATCAAGTTTTATTTAAATAAAACATTCAGTTGCCACAGACTGGAAAATTTTGATGATTTGGTATGTAATAATAACCTTGTAGGATTCGAGGTTTTCACAGCGGTGAGTATGAAGATTTCTGTCTTCTGGGGTGTTACGCTGTGTAGTCTGGTCGATGTTAACCAACGTTTCGGAGGTCATACTGCCTCCGTCATCAGGGCGATGAGTATGAATATTTCTGTCTTCTGGGTTGTTGCGCCGTGTAGTCTGGTAGATGTTAACCAACGTTTCTGAGGTCATACTGCCTCCGTCATCAGGGCGATGAGTATGAAGATTTCTGTCTTCTGGGTTGTTGCGCTGTGTAGTCTGGTCGATGTTAACCAACGTTTCGGAGGTCATACTGCCTCCGTCATCAGGGCGATGAGTATAAAGATTTCTGTCTTCTGGGTTGTTGCGCTGTGTAGTCTGGTCGATGTTAACCAACGTTTCGGAGGTCATACTGCCTCCGTCATCAGGGCGATGAGTATGAAGATTTCTGTCTTCTGGGTTGTTGCGCTGTGTAGTCTGGTAGATGTTAACCAACGTTTCGGAGGTCATACTGCCTCCGTCATCAGGGCGATGAGTATGAATATTTCTGTCTTCTGGGTTGTTGCGCCGTGTAGTCTGGTAGATGTTAACCAACGTTTCTGAGGTCATACTGCCTCCGTCATCAGGGCGATGAGTATGAAGATTTCTGTCTTCTGGGTTGTTGCGCTGTGTAGTCTGGTCGATGTTAACCAACGTTTCGGAGGTCATACTGCCTCCGTCATCAGGGCGATGAGTATAAAGATTTCTGTCTTCTGGGTTGTTGCGCTGTGTAGTCTGGTCGATGTTAACCAACGTTTCGGAGGTCATACTGCCTCCGTCATCAGGGCGATGAGTATAAAGATTTCTGTCTTCTGGGTTGTTGCGCCGTGTAGTCTGGTCGATGTTAACCAACGTTTCTGAGGTCATACTGCCTCCGTCATCAGGGCGATGAGTATGAAGATTTCTGTCTTCTGGGTTGTTGCGCTGTGTAGTCTGGTCGATGTTAACCAACGTTTCGGAGGTCATACTGCCTCCGTCATCAGGGCGATGAGTATAAAGATTTCTGTCTTCTGGGTTGTTGCGCTGTGTAGTCTGGTCGATGTTAACCAACGTTTCGGAGGTCATACTGCCTCCGTCATCAGGGCGATGAGTATAAAGATTTCTGTCTTCTGGGTTGTTGCGCCGTGTAGTCTGGTCGATGTTAACCAACGTTTCGGAGGTCATACTGCCTCCGTCATCAGGGCGATGAGTATGAAGATTTCTGTCTTCTGGGTTGTTGCGCTGTGTAGTCTGGTAGATGTTAACCAACGTTTCAGAGGTCATACTGCCTCCATCATCAGGGCGATGAGTATGAAGATTTCTGTCTTCTGGGTTGTTGCGCCGTGTAGCCATCAGGGTGATTCATCGCCCTGATGATGGAGGCAGTATGACCTCAGAAACGTTGGTAAACATCGACCAGACTACACAGCGCAACAACCCAGAAGACAGAAATCTTAATAATAACCTTACTGTATTCTTTCTTCACCTATTAATCGAACATGATAAACGAATTAATAATTTATCCGCCGTCACAGATTCTCAGTCCTGTGCCTTTACTGGTGGAAATGGCAACAGAACTTATTCATACGTCATGAGGCAAAAAGTTTGCTTTATCTCATGCTGCTGGCTGGCGACGTTTCGAAGTACAAATCTGTATAGTTTCACTTCTGTGTCCCCATGACAGCACACGGCTTATGACATGAAGTCATGTTGTTTCCTTAGCAATGCAGAATTTTGCTTTACGTTTAACCAGCAGTGTCTGCAGTTTGCTTGTATCCTGACCATAAAAGCAGGTAAAAATTCGATGCAATGGAATAAGGCTTAGTGTACGTTTGCATGGGATATTGCATAGTCGCCTGCATGTCTGTGTTGCAGGTAAGATGTCTCCAGTCGCTGCACAGATTCTGCGAATTCTCCAACACTTCCCTCCGCCGGAGCCACACAGTGCCTCCAGTGGACCTCAAGAACCGTCAGACAGTTCACGTGAGTTTTAAATATTTGTATCGAATATTTGCCCGAGGATCTGTGTCATAATCCCGTTCACTTAGCCTTTTTACAGTGTTGAGAGATTTTAGCCTTGAATGGAGACTATGTTTCTCCGAGACATTGGCGTCTGTGTTTCTGCACGGCGTCATAACCCACATGATCAGTATTTTGATCTTCACCGTCGTGAGAACCTCAGATCTCAGATTGAGAGTTTGGTTTTCACGGCGGTTAGATTTTGAGATACACATGTATGTCTTATTTTCTATTTCTCTCTCTCTCTCTCTCCCCCCTTCCCTTATAGTCCATAGAAGTAATATGTACATAATAGCGTAGTGCAGTGGTATTCAACCTGGGGTACGCGAAGACATCTTAGGGGGTACGTGAAATTTTTAAAAAAACAATTTGTGATAAACACTGAATAATCAGTAATGTAATTTATTTAATTTATTTTAGATGTAGATTATATACTACGTATAACTTGAATTATACATCAAGAACTTTGGGGGTACAAAGTTGAAGAGAAATTATATCTGGGGGTACGCGAAGACATCTTAGGGGGTACGTGAAATTTAAAAAAAATTATTATTTTATGATAAACACTGAATAATCAGTAATGTAATTTATTTAATTTATTTTAGATGTAGATTATATACTATGTATAACTTGAATTATACACCAACAACTTTGGAGGTACAAAGTTGAAGAGAAATTATATCTGGGGGTACGCGAACATAAAAGGTTGATTACCACTGGCGTAGTGTGACCCTTTAAAATGGACGGGAACGAGCCTTCTTGTGTTGAACAGTAATATATTTCATTGCAACATTATCTGTGAAAATTGCATAGAAAGGTACAAAATTTATTAAGTTGCTTTGTAAAGTGAATTAAATGTAAAAACGTCTTTGGGGGTAATGAAGCCAAATTTATGCCAAACGCAGACTATGTCAGACCGCGCTATAGCTTCTTGCTGGCTCAGTTTCTCTGACTCGACCGAAATTTTTGGCCCCGAGGATTACAAATGAAGCCCTCTCATGTCAAATCAGAAAATACACTGGTATGTTACGCGTTTTCGATACACGCGGGGATTGGCAGGTTTCCGTGTAACTAAAGTTATCGTTGATTTGTAATCAGTGACATCATGTAGACATATTGGGGATTGGAGGTATAGCTCCGCACGTATGCATGGATCCAAGGACACAAATAGGAAGGCACTCGAATTGTTGACAGCCGTTGTTAGAACTAATTAGCGAGGATAAAATATACGAACATGCATCGTGACAGACAGCTGATACACTGACGAGGAACGCGACTTCTTTCTTCAGAATCAGGTGTCGCGATGTTGAGAAATGTGGAAACAGCGGGGTTTTTTTACGCAGTTACGAGGTGCGATCGGAAGGTTTCCAGACTGCGCGTATAAAAACCCGTACACTTATCTCAGGTATTAAATTCATCCATCACCCTCGAAGTAGTTCCCCTGGGAGTGAACACAACGATCCCAGCGCCGCTGCCAAGCCTGGAAGCATCCCTGGAAATCTTTCTTTGTCAGCCTGTCAAGCACCATCTGCGATTCTGCCTGAATCTCTTCTATCGTCTCAAATCTCCTTCCCTTTAGCTAAATTTTCATCTTTGGGAAGAGGAAGAAGTCACACGTAGCTAAGGAGGGTGCGGGATGACGGCCATGGCCTCGTATTTTTGAAACACTCGTGTCTGCTTTTGGACAGAGATGATGAATATGTTACAGGTAGGAAGATTTGAGTGGATGGACTGCCACCACGTGCGAAAAGAGGTGTTTGGTGTTACATACTACACTCGTGCTGAAATTTGTAGAATAAATTATATTCAAGGAAGGAGTGAAAAATTGTTTTGACTTCGGGGCTGTATGATACTGTTCTGTACTCGTGAGAAATGAAGACTTTCAATTCATACACTTTCAACTCCATTTATACTATACAACTAAATGCTAATATTTTTAAGAATACTGTATACTGGTAATTTATATTACCAGGAATATCATACAGTTCAATATCTAAAGTGAACCTAATATTGATGAGCACGTCGCCTTAGGGACCCACATCAGTGGTAGGTACCCAGTGCCTCGGGGGTATACCTGGGCCACCCTACCTCCGGGGGCTGTAAATACGGAGGTCTGGTCCTCCAGGTTGGGGGTTGGGCGTGGGGCTGACAACCCTACCCTGTAAAAAGCAATTTGTTACGAAATCAGATGAAGCAACTGCCGGATGGACTCATTCACGGCAGACTGGTAAACAGATTGTCTGTGAATGAGGAATAATGGAAGAAGCTTTTGAAGATGACCAGGGCCCACACAGGGTTGTAGAGCCAATGATGATGATAATGAGCACGTACCGAAGATCGCCTGATTGGCAGAAACGTATAGGCTTATACGTAATAAAGAATCAGAAGTTGAGTGGCACTGTAGCAGATGGGAATAAGAATTATATTTAGAATTTTAGATGGTCTAAAATTTTAAATAAAATGATATAGTATGAATCTGCACAGAATAAGAGAACGTGAGATTATTTATAATAGGTAGTGCCGTCATTAAGAATTAAGGCCGAGCGGGTTGCCGGGATTTCGTTCTACGCGACTGGAAGCCAGCGGAAGAACGAACATGACTCAGTCCGGAAGTTCATGTACCTTGACACGCTTTTCAGATCTGCCCCAGTAGGATGCTGATTCCGGTTGCACTCGGCTTAACGGACGTGACTGTGTGTTGAGAAGTTCTCTGACTTCAGCATGCGTTATTATTTTTGTCATTGTGGTTATAACTGAGTTCCAGTCGATATGACATTTCGTATCGATATCGGAGATTTATAAATCGATGTCGAATCAGTTTAGAGCGTTTTAAATTGTCAGGTTTATAGTCATATTCGGTCTTAAAACGCCCGTGTAGTTTATGTGCTCGCAATTTGTTTCCGTAAGATCCGTTGTAACGACACGGGTTCACTTGATTCCGTAGGATCCGTTATAGCGGCACGGGTTCACTTGATTCCGTAGGATCCGTTGTAACGGCATGGGTTCACTTGATTCCGTAGGATCCGTTGTAACGGCACGGGTTCACTTGATTCCGTAGGATCCGTTGTAACGGCACGGGTTCACTTGTTTCCGTAAGATCCGTTGTAACGGCACGGGTTCACTTGATTGCGTAGGATCCGTTGTAACGGCACGGGTTCACTTGATTGCGTAGGATCCGTTGTAACGGCACGGGTTCACTTGATTGCGTAGGATCCGTTGTAACGGCACGGGTTCACTTGATTGCGTAGGATCCGTTGTAACGGCACGGGTTCACTTGTTTCCGTAAGATCCGTTGTAACGGCACGGGTTCACTTGATTGCGTAGGATCCGTTGTAACGGCACGGGTTCACTTGATTGCGTAGGATCCGTTGTAACGGCACGGGTTCACTTGATTGCGTAGGATCCGTTGTAACGGCACGGGTTCACTTGATTGCGTAGGATCCGTTGTAACGGCACGGGTTCACTTGATTGCGTAGGATCCGTTGTAACGGCACGGGTTCACTTGATTGCGTAGGATCCGTTATAGCGGCACGGGTTCACTTGTTTCCGTAAGATCCGTTGTAACGGCACGGGTTCACTTGATTTCGTAGGATCCGTTGTAACGGCACGGGTTCACTTGTTTCCGTAAGATCCGTTGTAACGGCACGGGTTCACTTGATTGCGTAGGATCCGTTGTAACGGCACGGGTTCACTTGATTGCGTAGGATCCGTTGTAACGGCACGGGTTCACTTGATTGCGTAGGATCCGTTATAGCGGCACGGGTTCACTTGTTTCCGTAAGATCCGTTGTAACGGCACGGGTTCACTTGATTGCGTAGGATCCGTTGTAACGGCACGGGTTCACTTGATTGCGTAGGATCCGTTGTAACGGCACGGGTTCACTTGATTCCGTAGGATCCGTTGTAACGGCACGGGTTCACTTGATTGCGTAGGATCCGTTATAGCGGCACGGATTCACTTGATTCCGTAAGATCCGTTGTAACGGCACGGGTTCACTTGATTCCGTAGAATCCGTTGTAACGGCACGGGTTCACTTGTTTCCGTAAGATCCGTTGTAACGGCACGGGTTCACTTGATTGCGTAGGATCCGTTGTAACGGCACGGGTTCACTTGATTCCGTAGGATCCGTTATAGCGGCACGGATTCACTTGATTCCGTAGGATCCGTTGTAACGGCACGGATTCACTTCATTCCGTAGGATCCGTTGTAACGGTATGGGTGGGCATATTTATTTTCATCTTCGCCTCGGTCTCTCTGAGGGCTACTTACGATGAGGTATTCTTTCTATAATGTTCTATGCAGTTTACAATTCTCTGCAAATTATAATATTTATTTGAAAACCATTCTTCATTACATGTCTTCTGAAAGATGCCCAACGTAGTTAAACAGAGGAGCGTGGGCTGTCTTGACTGGTTGCTCCATTTCGCACTATTGTACCAGGCTGTTTAACTTTGGTCACATTGGTTTAGTGCGAAGACGAGTTACAAGATCGATTTACTAAATCGATTTTTATTATTTTTAATTTGGAAGCTGGTAACTCGTCTTCACACTAAAGCGTTCTGAACAAGCCTTCAAGGTCCTTCGTGAAACGGACAAGTTAATAAATAATACAGAAGATGAGGCGTATATAAATTTATGTTTTAGACACACAGACTTTGCCTTTGCACATTTTTTGTACTATGAAACATTGTACTGTCATACTATTTCAGCCACGAAAGAAATGTGGCTCTGATGGGGAAAAGAGTGTATTTTTGTGGGTAAACTACTCGGAAAATAGTCACTTTGGAGACCGAGTGGAGATGGAAGGTGGCTTTAAATGAGCGTGATGAATTATGAATACAGAAATATATGGTAAGAATCTATCGTTTCTTATTTAAGGTACAGCTTAGGAAAACTATGAAAAATCTTAATCACGATGGCTGATTCTTTATAACGATTGAAACATGGTAGCTTGAGTTAAAATGCTTGTAAAATCGGATCATGGGTTCGAATCCCACCGCAGGCATGGATCTAGGCCTATGCCCGCGGTTATCTGTGTTGTACCGTCCCTGTGTAGGTAGAAGCCTTGTGATGGTGAATCCTACCAGATGTGTAAAATGATTCATAGTTTTATAAGTTAACAGCGTGAAGGACCCGACCCGCAAAAGGATGAAGAATTGCATCATGGGCCTCGAAACAGTACCGTGTGATTACAGGTTTCTGCAATTCCTACAGCCAGTCCAAACTCTTGTCTTTACGTCACAGGGATTAATAATGTCCCGTGGCGAGCTAGCACGCGATACAAGTGGCCTGACACACAAACCCAGTGCTCTTGAACTCGTTTCTAACAGTGATGACAAGATGGCGGGTGTATATCGTAACATATCGTTTTAATGCCAGCTTACGAGTGGTCTTGGGAATTGTGTCAGCTCGTGTTACGTAATGCTGTGCACACTCTTTGTTGGACTAGTACAGAAAGTGCAAGTGTTCACTTTCTTTTATCTTAAGCTGTACATCACTTACCTTTAAGCGGATCATTTGTAATTTTACCAACGCAGAAGGTTGTGTTACTTAAAAATTCGCTGTTGAGTCTTCTTGTATTTGAGACGTTCGGGTTGTGTTTCAACTACAAATCTTAGCGTTTATAGTCAGAGTGAAATGGGAAATTGTGGTCAGATGTGAGGGATGAAGGGGTGAAGATTTGGTGGGAGACGATCGTGGGTTATTTTAGGTTTATCCTGTTATGAAATTTAGATAGACGGTTGAATCAAAATGGCCAACAGTAGGATAAGTTAGGAAATGCACGCATGGCGTAACAGTTTCTGCTCTTTGATGTGAATTTCAACATGTTGCCGGTTGGGGATCCCCCACCCAGTGACTTCCGGCGCACAGAAACGCTTGTAGTTAAGCTTGCAGTGTCTTATTTGATCAAAGATGATATCTTTATACAGGTTTGAGTAAAACTCTCTAATATTAAACTTTATAAAATCCGCTTAGCAGTTCTCGAGTTACACATTCGGGCAGTAAATCAGGCAGATTAATCTAATAGACGAATTTCTTGTAAGTTTTAGCAGCAAACGCTTGGGGGTAGATATTTAATGAGGGTTTTTTAATGATTTGTAGTCATCAGATATTATTATTTTGATAATTTAGTCGGGATCACGTGGGCTGTGCAGTACGCATGTCAGGGATGAAAAATGTAGACAGTTTTAGTCGGAAACCCTGAAGGGAAGAGTCCATTTCGAAAATCTAGGCGTAGAAAGTGGATTAAAATAGATCCGAAGCGAGTGTGTCAAGGTGTGTACTGGGTTCGCTCGGCTACTAAGCGTAGGATCCACTGAGAAGCTGTTCTGGACACGGCAATAAACCTTTTGGATCCAGCTGAGCGACTGTCAGCTTCTCAACGAGGACTATTCTATGCTGTTAGTGTAGCCTACTCGTAAATTACGTTCAATTGGGCTAAAAAAATTTAAAACTGGCTTCACCGACATTCTTTCCGTACGCCTGTCAGCCCTGCAATATGAAACAAGTTTGATTTATCCGCCAGATCAAACCACACCTGCCGAGTTTGAACGGTTTTTGTTCACGTGTACTTGGACTCGTTTTATCTGGAAACGCTTCGAATCCAACCGTGTGACTGAAAGTAAATCTTTTTTTGATACAGTGATTTAGACCAACATGACATGAAGAAATAAGCCTTGTGGCCTGGTGTAGCATTTTGTGGTTTTACGCAGTCTTTCCGGACGAATGCCGAGGTATTACACTAAAAGTTGCAACGACCTTATTCACCTTTCATAACGAATTCTCGGTGCTATTATATTTATTATTATTATTCAGTGTTTTGTCTGACGACGGGTCCATATGAACAGGATCCTTCCATTTTTTTCTCGGACTGGGATCTGTTCATATACGTTCTTGGCAGATGATCCAGAAGTGGTTTGCCATTGCCTTCTTCTGTGTGTGAATGGAGTAATTGTTGGGATGCCACGGAGGAAAACTCCGTGTTGCCTAGACCACGGCCTTGCCCAACACAAGTTATAAATTCGGACACCGCCGGGAATCGAACCCGGGACCCCAGGATTACAAGGCCAGCGTTCTAACCGCTAGACCACCTCATCTTATTATTATTTAGTGTTCTGTCTGACGACAGGTCCATATGAACAGGATCCTTCCATCCTTTTCTCGGACTGGGACCTGTTCATATACGTTCTTGGCAGATGATCCAGAAGTGGTTTGCCATTGCCTTCTTCTGTGTGTGAATGGAGTAATTGTTGGGATGCCACGGAGGAAAACTCCGTGTTGCCTAGACCACGGCCTTGCCCAACACAAGTTATAAATTCGGGCACCGCCGGGAATAGAACCCGAGACCCCAGGATTATAAGGCCAGCGTTCTAACCGCTAGACCACCGTGGCGGTTTTCTCGGTGTTATTCGACATTATTTAATCTAGATATTTGTAAAGCCGTTGTTAAACAACCTGAGAAACGATCATTTTGAGAAGAAAAGACGTAGAGGATTTCTAAGCTGACATAAATAATAGAACACATTTTATGTGCAGTCTAAAAATGGGTTTCATTTTCATTTTTAGACTTTGAAGAGACGCCAGTTTATGGATAAGACACCTCGTTTACAGCACGGAATATGTTAAATTTTCTAAAGTAGTTAGTATGCCTGATCCCACCGAATTAATGGTGAAGAATTCTGATTTGGACACAGATAGAGGCTTTGACGCAGTCTGCCCCATAGATTAGGCGTTCGACCTGTCCACCGGGTCAGCATCCTTCGCCTGTACATTAAAACCAACTTCGCTTTGTGGAGATCCTGCTCTTACAACATAATAAAGTGCTTTTCTGTGTGTCGTATTTTAAGTCTGAAAGGACAGAGTTTAAAAATACTTTCCTTGTTATATTCTGTAACTCTGTTTGAGAGCTCAACCGTTTCCTGCAGGTCCCAGCAAGTGAAGACTTTGTATTAGGAAGTGGATAAAAGCTGTCGGAGTACATAAGCTTCATGCCAACGTGGCGTATAGAGGGAGTGGAGGGGAGGGTTCCCTTATATGCCAAGGCTGTTCGTATTCTTGAGGAACGACCGGCGTCCATTTCATAGGAGGGTGTGTGGGTTGTAGAGCCGGTGGGATTGTGGGACTGTAGAGGCAGTTAGGATGGATAGACGCACGTGTAGATCGAGGAAGCCTGTTGAATTGGTATTGATCTTCTGGGTTGTTACGCCGTATGGACTTGTCTCCATCTTCAGGGCTTCCATGAAGATGGAGGATTTATATTTCTTCCGAAATGTCGTAGGCTGCCCTGAAATCGAGGCGGTTTGTTCATCCCAAACGTCGATCTCTGCATGTAGGTTTTTTAAGTGGTGTTGCAGCCCAGAAGACAAACAACAGCATCTTAAATACCTAACCGCGGGGATCTCAGATCTCGCCTCTTGAATCACATTGTCGTGTTAAGATATGATTTGAAATGAGATGTCGCCGTGCTTCATTCAGAATTGAAGTGTAATTCAGAGTCGGGACATAGCTAATTGATGGCATTAACACCAGCACATGTTTGTGAACGGTTTAATAATCAACGAGGAATCATTCTAGGAGCGGGAGAAGCAGCTTTATCAACGACATGAAAGGCTATATGACGATAGTTGTGTTGCAGATCTAAACATTTAAATATCTCAATTGAAGAGTCAAGAGTTCTTTGGGATCTTCGTGACAAAGAATGATCCGAACAGAACAAATATTCTTGTACAAAATCTTATATGAGTTTAATTCAAATCCCTTAAGCCTTTAATCTTTGCATATTCATGGCTTGGTTCTGGAGCTTGCCTAGGTCTGGGGGTGTAGTTGGGGCGAATTATTCCTACTGGTAGACCGCGAAGAAACTTTAAGTGGGTGGAAATACCCAGGACCTACGGTAATTACTGCCCGACTACAGTTAGACTCGGGTGAATAGGACGTTTTAAGTCTGGCGACTTGAAGAGTTTTCGTTCATGGTCACTTAACAGGTCAGACGTTAGCGCATGCTCGTGTAGATACGTCGTGAAAGTGGAGTTTTCCATACTCATCGCATCACTTTTTATTTAATTCATGTCTGTTGCTGACAGCCACACGGAGTGACAGTTATAAGGCCGTATAGCGAATCGCTGACTGTATTAACTATGGCCCCGCTCCAGTTTCGCGGATCTATAAGCGACAGGAAGATGTTTTGGCGAAAGCGATCAGTTAACATAACTTAATATATAGGATTTCAGGTTCTTACTGCGGCTAATATAAATGTGGCTGTCTTTTGGGTTGTAGTGAAGTTTTCTGACATTTTATAGGCGCTTTCTGCCTCCATCGTCAGGGCGATAAGCGATCATTATGCGCACATTTTTGTTTGCTAACACGGCCGATAATGCAGCGTCCTAACGATTTTAGAACCAAGTCAGGGCTGCACTTTCGTTCGTGCCCCTGAAGGCCCACATAATTTTTTCGTCGTGTTCGAGAGGTAGTGGGCAAGTCAGGGAAAACTTGAAAGATTTACCGCCAATGGCAACAAAAAGAATCACTTTCTCTTTTATTTCCCAACAATTCAAGGGTTCCTCGCTCGATGTATTTTATATGTGTTGGCGCGCTTATAAAATCACACTGTCGGCTGCAGACTTCAAAATGTTCTCTCCCTTCGCTGTATTGGTGTAAAATGTTTGAAACAGGACTTCGCCGAGTCCATAAATGAGAAATTCCTTATAGATTCTATAATAATTAGATACCATCATGCGTGTTTATCTGAGGACATAAATTAATGATTACTTTTTACTAGTTAATTCATCTTCAGTTGTCAGGCCATCTTGCCCCAGTTTAGAGTCAGTTTTTAATAATTTACTTCTTAAACTTCCTATAACTTGTGTTGGGCAAGGCCGTGGTCTAGGCAACACGGAGTTTTCCTCCTGGGGCTTCCCCGGTTTCTCCGTGGCATCCCAACAATTACTTCATTCACACACAGAAGAAGGCAATGGCAAACCACTTCTGGATCATCTGCCAAGAACGTATATGAACAGGTCCCAGTCCGAGAAAAGGATGGAAGGATCCTGTTCATATGGACCTGTCGTCAGACAGAACACTAAATAAATAAAAATATAACCCTGATATAGATTATACACACAACCTGAAAGTGTTCCTCACAGAATCTGTAGGTATTTTTGTAATCTCCGTGCTCACTTGCACATGAGTATCGACAATGCGCCGTCAAATGTCGCATTGTACTAAAATAGCTCAGTCAGTATAGTGACTGATTACGGACTGGACGACCGGGGTTCGATCCCAGCCAGGGACACAGGATTTTTCCTCTAGCCTCTGCATCCAGACCGGCTCTGGGGCTCACACAGCCTCCTGTCCCGTGTGTACCGAGGTCCTTTCCTGGTGGCAAAGCGCGGCCGAGCGTGACGCTGACCACTCATCATCCCCATCTAGTGCCGAGGTTAAGAATGAGTAGGAGCTATACCAACTCTCCCCCTAAACGCGTACATGGCGTGTAGCGGGATAACTTTACTTTTTATATAATCAATTTTATTCACCGTCTTTACACAAGCTTATATATTGTTAAAATCACATAAAATTATAACATTTCTTCATTTGATATTGTTACATTTTAAAATGACGACATGTTTCGATGTTCATTCCATCATCGTCAGGTCCATCAATTACAATTTAAAATCTGTTGCACCTGCTGCCCTGCGTATACTGATTTGTTCTACCCATTAGATTTTATTTGTTTAACCTTCAGGCTTCTTCCATTAAATTTGGAGGCTGCGTCTAGATGCCTTAAATCTGCAAAATCAATTTTTAATTTTCATATTGTAATTGATGGACCTGACGATGATGGAATGAACATCGAAACATGTCGTCATTTTAAAATGTAACAATATCAAATGAAGAAATGTTATAATTTTATGTGATTTTAACAATATATAAGCTTGTGTAAAGACGGTGAATAAAATTGATTATATTGAAGAACACAAGCATGACGCAATTAAGATATAAATTTACTTTTTATACTGAAATGTAAATGTGGGTTTCGAACGGCAAAGGCTCTTTGGGTAAAGCTGCTGGATCTGGAAGCTCGCCTACATCTGTCATCGAGATGATGAATGTGGTACCTATTCGTTCGTGGCGTGATGCGTAATTGATCATAGAAAGACGTAACCGTATTTAGCTTTATAGATTTTACTTCCTTTTACTAAATGAGACTGGAGCATTTCAGGAAACAAAGCATCTTGCGTCCTTCTCAGAAGTCCTTTGTTCTTGTGGTTTGCTAGTTTACGGGGAAGAACACACTCTGCGACCTTTGTCCTTAAATTATCTCGTAAATATCCACAAAATATGAACTCGTATTAAACTTCACGGTATCGGCAGACATACTCAAGATCCTTTTTAGTTTTGTGGTGTGGCATGAAAGTCTTTTTCCTGCGTCTAAGTACCACGTCATGGAGTAATAACCGATCGGTCACTACTACTAATTCGTATTTGGGAGGTCCCAGATTCAAACCTTGGCTCATAGAGTAACTATTCTGAGTTTCTCGTGATTTTTCTAGGTTGCTGCGGGCGAATGCCAGGATAGTACCTTAAATTAGGTCACGACCACTTTCTTCTATATCCATTCCATTTCAGTATTCAACAGTTTTCATATCATTTGACGCTGTTTTTCAATAATATACTGACAGCATCGTTAAACAAGAATATGGAATTGAGTGTTCGACTTCACACTCAGGCCTCTTGAATCGCCCTCCGTGTTCATTGGGTGGGACGTAATGACGTAATGTCGTGAGGACCTCAGATCTCACTAAATAGCTGTTGTCCTCTCCGTGGGAAAATTGATTTGTATTTGACCGTCTAATCCAGTGACGTACGGAAAATTGGCACTCTGTAGCTACATTATGCATGTTGGTTATTGATTTTCATCACTGATTTTACCCCGAATATTTCCAAGTTTTAAAAAATTCAGTTCAACTGCTAATTAATTTGGCTTCCAAATTTTGTCGTCGGGGCGGAAATATATACTTTTTCAACAACAAATTAAGTGCAAGGCCATCCGGTATTTGAAATCGACGTCAACTCATTTGGAAGGCAGGTGCAATCTTTTATTTCCAGTCATTGTGGTGATATTACAACAAATCTTTATTGCTCTCCATTCCTCGCACATTGTGTGACCAGTTTCCACCTGCTTTCAGACATTTTATATCACTTTAAGGCTGAATATTATAAGATCAGTCCATGATGGCTGTTCTTAAATCTTCAGTGTCGGTTGTTATCCGGAGTTGAGAGAGACCTTTTTTGGCCACTCTGTATAATGTTTAATTTTGAGTCTACACCGACATTTTAAAAAAAAAGATTTTATTCACCTATCCATTTACAGCGGTACCAGAGGGAAACCCCTCAGTCCTCATGTACCACCTTCTAAAACTCACCCCCCACTAACAGCCCCCTCCTAAATAATATTTAGAAAATTGGCCGTGATGTCCGGAAAGAGAAAACTTTGACACAGATTTTGTCTATAAACCAGTGATAGGTGCAATAAAGATCACGTTTTGGGGACGGGGAGGTCATAAAGTTGTATGTCCCAAAAAATGTTGTCTCCTTTTATCAGAAGGGATAGCTTTTGAGTGGGTTTTTATTGGAAAGAAACGGTATGGTACTTTTGAAAATATGGTATTTTAGTGCTATAAATGCAGTAGCTAGAAGCTTTCTCCCGCTTGAACATCTTCATTGTGCTCTCTTTTACTGCCACAGAGAAGTCCTCTGACCGTTAAATGTAAATATGGGCCCCTTTAGGTTTCTGCGTCCCGCGTCCTTACGTCCCGACAGATGAACGGTAACTTAACTATATTAAATTAGCAGTCACTGACAAGAGGCGGTCCTCATGCGTATGGTTTGAAGGTGTGGATGTCTTTACAAACACGTAGCAAAGCAACGTGTTTGTAAATATAACCGAGACTGTGGTACGAATGCAGAATTTTTCCTGTTAAATCTGAAGGGAATACCAAGGATATTTGTTTCAATCTTGTCAGTCTAATCACAATGAAATTCTTATTAAATATTAAAATATTACTATAATTAACATTTAAATATTTAAAATATATTAAAATGATGTTCTCTATCGAAATGTTCGATTTTCATTAGAATATAACTTTTTACACTACATGTTTCGGTTCTAAAAGAACCATCTTCAGGTGTATAAAATTATATAAACTTAAATATAATTTCTTAAATGCAACTTTTAGTCAGATGTTTATCAGATATCAAAATGATGTTTTCTTCCAGATAAACATCTGACTAAAAGTTGCATTTAAGAAATTATATTTAAGTTTATATAATTTTATACACCTGAAGATGGTTCTTTTAGAACTGAAACATGTCGTGTAAAAAAGTGATGATCTAATGTAAATCGAACATTTCGATAGAGAACATCATTTTAATATATTTTAAATATTTAAATGTTAATTATAGTAATATTTTAATATTTAATAAGAATTTTATTGTGATTAGACTGACAAGATTTAAACAAATATATATTTATCACAATATGACGCAACTTTATCATCTCAGGAATACCGAGGAGTAGAATGACCCATTGTCTTCTGTTGCGAGCAGTGTAATTAAGTTCCAGGTTTCATCAAGGCGACAGATTTTTGACTAGCTAATATGCGGTTATATAACACTGGCCAAGCGTTGTTCTGCTATTCATCAAAGTGTGTGTGTTTTTAGGTGAATGAGAAGTCTGTTCTTACGCGTTCGCAACTGAAGGTTAAAATGATGAACCTGCAAGTTTTGCCATGTCTGTCTGTCTGCCTTATATCCGTCCGTCTGTCTGTCCACTCGAGAAGGATTTTCGTGAACTTTGACGTTATGGGGGCTTTACTGAAAATTTGTAGCCATGTTCCAATGTTGGTTAAGACCAAGTAAGAATAACGAATACTTTATGTGGAGACCTGCGTGCGTTTCTGAGCGCGGAAGTTCCAGGGTGGTGGTGAGTGTTTGCGCATTGGTTGTTATGGCTATCAGGGAAATCCTCGTGTCGGGCAGTCCTCGGTTATTCCCGCTACTGCGTGGTGAATCCTCCGCGATGACGCTATCCCTACCCAGACACCTCGCCAATGCAGAAACAATTGACGGCAGACAACTCTTTACATCTTAGAACACCATTTACAAAGGTCAGATTCTGGTGAACGCGCCACAGTTGTTACGCTGTGCGTTCTTTTCTAACATCTTTGACGGCGAAAGGATTTTGAACTTTGATATATCGTACATTATCTCAGTTCAGACTGTCAGAATCTGTATGTTCATCGACGAAGGCGCAAAAGCCCACCTCTTTGGCTTGACGTGTATGTTTCAAAATAAATATATAGATACCAAGGGAGTGGGCCATGTAGCTTGGGGTGTGGTGTGAAACTTACAGCCTTTTAAGTAACATCATCTTCGAATGGTGATGTACACGGGGACAGCGTATCCACACTTTACAGACAAATGTATCGTTTATGAATAAGAGGTTCTCACAGGGGCAAAGCTACAGTTGCGTCTTCAGGTTCACTGTCATGACTCGCAGTCACTCGTGATTTCCTCTTCGCCGTCGTCCAACCGAGCCGAAGACACATCCGGCCTCCTGCCCGTTAGATAACAGTGGTGAACGGAAAATGTGTACTGCTGAGTGATAGTTTAGTGTAGTGTCGCTGTAGTATTTCTGACTTTTGATTTTGATCATAAACACGTATACAGAGGACCGAGCGGTTAAAAACTTTGGTTGTCTTCAGATTTCGGCCCCGGAGACAGGCGTTCCCGTGTTGAGGTTTCTGTTGTTTTTAAGGCAGAATCGGCGTTTGTACCTCGAATAAGTTCATGACTAACTCCTTCTATACCCTTTCCGATTCATTTATTATATCTGATGATCTCCTGTTTCGGGTTTTCATGGTTTTCCTCAGTCCTTCGAGAAAGCTGATATGGTCGTGCTTAAATCGGGCCACGGCCGTTTTCATGTTGTTCCATTTGTTTATCAATCGTCCTAACATCCGACCCTGAGCTAGTGACAACGCCGTTAAAGAATCACACACGAATCAACAAACGCGTAGATGTGTGAGGATTTTAAGTTTTCACGGCAATGAGGATGATATTCTTCTGGGTTTAGGCGCTTGTAGACAGCCCTGAGGATGGCGACAGCATGTTTCTCCGAAACGTTGGCATCTACCGACAGGACCACACGGCGCCAAAACCCAGAAGAACATCGTGAAACACGTGGTTTGTTTGATTTTATACAAGTGTCTGTATTGTTCGGAAACCAGTCTGCAGTTGAGTCATCTCAAGTTCCTAATTTGGAAATTCCATTGCTGTGTCCGGTGGTTGGGACTTGACGGCTAAGCCCTACCCTTTACACATCTGTATTGCATTTTCAGTTTGTGTGCCTTTGTAATGTACAAATGTTCAGGTACGAATTAACGTACCAGAGCCCACTTGGTGTTCGTTAACGTACGGTTTGAAGATGGCTGTCTTCTGGGTTATAGCGCAATAACCCAGAAGACAGCCATCTTCAAACTAGCCACCGTGAGAACTTAAGTCCAAGTGTTGCTACCTAGGTTGACGATCATTTGCTGTGAAGCGATTTTAAAATAATTATTATATTTGTTTACCGTCAAATCACAATAAAATAGTAAGATAAGATAATTAAAATGATTAAAATATCATCTTATGTTCCATATCGAGCATTCGATTTACATCGGAACATTCACAACATGTTTCGGTTTATCAAACCGTCATCAGGTGTAAATTATAAACTTTTTAAACTCAAATTACAATTATTTATAGTTTTTACAATTTTATAATTTTATCATCTTTCTCAGTATATTTTATGGAAGTTGTGTTTAGATATTATTAATATAACATTATTGTTGAGGTGGTGTTTTGATGTTTATACCAGTCATATATGAAATAGCAATCGGTTTAGATGTGTTCAGAGGAGAGATCCAGAAGTGTTACCATCTCGGAACAAGGTTCGTTATTGACTTATGATCTCAAGCGATTTTAAGCCTTGCGGTGTAGTATTCATGAATGTGTGGTTTGTTATAATAGTTCCCATGGTAATGCTATTAAGAGATATTGGTCCGTGTGGATCATTTATCCATGGCGTGCTACGAACACGTATGTCTATCATGGCTAACGACGTACGTGTACTTCTATAAAACATAGTGCATTGTACTAAGTCATATTATATCTTTAATTAAACGAAGATATATTTGTTTAAATCTTGTCAGTCTAATCACAATAAAATTCCTATTAAATATTAAAATATTATTATAATTAACATTTAAATATTTAAATTATTAAAATGATGTTCTCTATCGAAATGTTAGATTTTCATTAGATCATCACTTTTTTACACGACATGTTTCAGTTCTAAAAGAACCATCTTCAGGTGTATAAATTATATAAACTTAAATATAATTTCTTAAATGCAACTTTTAGTCAGATGTTTATCAGATTTCAAATGATGTTTTCTTCCAGATTTTATTGTATTTTAATATCGTATTCGAAGTTGTTCTGTATATGTACGTCAAGATTTAAACAAATATATATTTATCACAATATGACGCAACTTTATCATCTCATAAACGAAGATAGTTCATTATTTTAATTTTTTATTATACAGCATTACTTAATTTTTATATAACTTTGTGTGCACTGAAACAAAAGACTGTCCACTCATCCATGGCGTTCTATGTACATGTACTTATTTATATAAAACCGCATAAAAACAGATGTTTACGTGTTAACGCTTCGTAGATTTCGTAATTAAACAATTATTTTTATTTTTGATTGTTACTTTAAGGATAAATGTGTTTTTCAAAGCATTGCTTTCGATTTTCCCTTCAATATTGACCGACATTTGTCTAGCAGATGTATAATTTTAATTTCGATATAACACTGTTTTCATCGATTTTGTATTGATATCGTTTGACATATCTTCCAAAAAGATTACTAGTTTTACTCAGTGCCTCCAATCACGCGCTTTGTTTAATTACCAAGTAATTACCAGTCCGTACCGCGAAGAAAACACTACACCTCACCATTACGAAAATCAGCTGGTTAACCCTTTGAAGCCGAAGCTCGTCTTCATAATATTTACGAATCCAGACCGTACCGCGAAGAAAACACTTCACTTAACCATTAGAAGTCGAATCAGGCGGTACCACATAAGATTTAACAAAAGAACATCCCGGTCAAAGCCTTAAGACACGTGTCGTTCCAGCCTCTATACGACTATTTGTGTCAGCTGTTTGTAACATTCCGCAACTGGGTATTTGGTTCTCAAAAGTTAATTATTAAATTTTATTCCCTGATTAAATAGTCGCCGTCTTGTTGCTTTTTTTTAATCTTTGTAACGAGGTTGCGATCTGATTATGGCGATACGAACGACGTATTGATACATAACTAATGAGCTTCGCGCGCGTTAATCTTGATGAATGGACGGTCATCTCAGGAGACGCAGGTATCGATAGTTGCTATCCGCGGCGGTTTGTGGGAGGGGGGGGGGTGGGGTTTCTAGTTGCGGAACGACCCGACCCAGCGCCACCTCTGCAGCGGGGATTGTAGTAAGTAGGTCAGTAGGACACTCCCTCTCCTCTTTTTAGTCTCACCCCCCACTCTCCACTCTCGCTATGTACAACAGTAACATAGACCGAAAAGTGGGTCGCCTGCAGCCACTCACTTTCACTATTACATGGCTGTGTAATCATTATCCATTGTATCACCGCTGGCCGCACTAGACTAGCTGTTCATTCCGTCAGTGTTGCTCAGGGGTTACACCTCAGTCTTCGTTCTCGAACTATTCAGTCTGTCTTGTGGACACAGACCCTTAACATCGCGATCTACGATCGTTGCCAGAGAGTGAGACTTCGCGTGGCGTCCTGTTTTCGCTTCAGTTACATCACTGACACACACACACACACACACAAAAAAAGTACTTGCCAGTGTCTGAGTAATCGTGCTAGTGAGACGCACGTCAAAGTAGTGCCGGACTGGCAGCCGACAGGTGAACAGCTGCGTGGTGTGATTGTGACATTTTACCTACCAGTACTGCTCGTTTTGTGGTTGTAGTGATCTGTGTGTGTGTACAGTTCTCTTTCTTTAAAAGTGGCTTGTTCCTGCTGTTTTATATATCAAGTGATTTTAAATTTCAGTGAATCGATGATTTTGATGTGAATCCATCTTTCATGTTTCTTACATGGATTCACAAATACCTTTCTGTGTGTCTCGCTCAGAACCAAAGTATTATCTTCGTAGAAACTTGGCCGATCACCACGTGCTGTTCGGGTGGTTGTCAGTTGTGAGATTTATCCCTCCCCGTAACAGGGGATGGAATAGAGGATAACAGTGAAGTAGTGTTCTTAGAACTGTACTCGATCGTGTGGCAGTCTGTCGCAACACCCCCCTCCCCCCTCGTTTCGTTTTTTATTGATTGTGATTTGTGATTTCACATTAAGTACTTGTCAACTGCTTCAGATATTTCGTGATATTTGTTTGTGGAATAGTGTAATAAGTGATCAGACATTGCTTTTAATCGTACTTGATAAGTCTGTGAGGGGATTCTAAACGTCTTGATTTTGGATCTGGGACTCGTTGGTGTAAAGTGTCGGATATCTCACTGATACTCAGACTAAAGTGCTGTGTTTAGTCACTTGTCTTGTGCGTAGCGCCCGACGTACTATGTTATTGGAAATGGATCCCCATCCAGCTTTACTTTCGCTTAATATGTCCCCCTTTAGCCTCAGTCCCAATGGTAGCAATGGTAGCAATGGAACTGTAGCAATGACTTCCAGTGGTAGCCCTCACAGTAACAATGCGATGCCGCCTCCACTGTACGGATCCCCGCCGCTGGGACAGTACTCTATGGGGGGCGGCATGCACCACCACCACCACCATCACCACCACCCCCAACAGCAGCAACACATGTTGGGTAACCTGGACGCCTCCTATCTGTTCCCCGCAGGCGGTGCCTCCGTACCGGGAATGGATGTTGCAGCAGGTAGTTACCAGCAGTCGCCCCAGCATCCGGTGGCAGTGGGGGCGGTGGTCACGGGCATGACGGGGGCCCCCGCGGACCTGCCCGACACGAAGGAGGGAATCGAGGAACTGTGCCCCGTGTGTGGCGACAAGGTGTCGGGCTACCACTACGGTCTCCTCACGTGCGAGTCTTGTAAGGGCTTCTTCAAGAGGACTGTGCAGAACAAGAAGGTGTACACGTGTGTGGCCGACAGGAGCTGTCACATAGATAAGACCCAGAGGAAGCGGTGTCCGTACTGTCGCTTCCAGAAGTGCCTCGAAGTCGGCATGAAGCTAGAAGGTAAGAACCGCCTTCTTACTCTTTAGGGGACGGGCAGTGCGGATGTGTATATTTCAGAGAAGCTGCTTTTGGATTGGTTCAGTCAGGTATTGGCTGGATATGGTTAGGTTTCGGTTGGTTAAATTATACGTCTGATTTTGGTTATGTTGGGGCTTGAATTCGTTACAAAATTAGTATGATTGAATTAATTTCGGCTTGTTGGCTAAGTTATGTTTTTGATTGAATATTTTGGCTTTGGGACGATTTAGTTACGCGTGTATGCATGCGAGCTGGAAATGTTTAATGAAATTGGTGCTGACTGGTGTGTGTGATTGTTAATTAGGTATGGGCCTGATATATGTGTTTTAATTGAATGTGTTAGGCGTGGGTTAATTAAGTCTAAATTAAGGATAAGTGCGTGTCATGCGACCGTATTAGGAATCAGTTTATTAAGTTTGGTCTTTATAGGTTTTTTAATGTATTACACGTTGTTAAGTTGATTTTTGACTCATTAAATTACGAGAAAATACATTTAATGTGGGAAGAGAGATATGTATTCTGGCCTTGAAGCACGAAGTTCATCTAATCATATTTAAGAATTCAGTTCCTACGTAAAAGAAAACACATCACGTCGCCATTACAAATATCAGTTGGTGCGAGGAAGCTTGAAGCTTTCACGGCATCTGAAAGTGGTAAAATCCCTGACGATGAAGGCAGAGAAGACCTTGTGCTCCAAGTGGACGCTGCTGATAGATAGCCCGAAAGGATTTTATTAATCGATTATCGTTGCTTGTGGAAGATAAGTTTTCTGTTCCGGGAATCATACGAATTCTGTACTCTGTGAGCCAATGCTAAATGCCAAAGCAGATCCATAGACGGGTGTCCCAAAAATATGTATACACGCATTCGCTGAACGAAATAAAAGACATTTTAATATTCGAAACTGCTGCATACGTTAGCATTGACAGGTAGTGATTCAGCGAATTTAGAGTAGTTCACAGTCCTTTAGCGGGCTACGGACTACTTAGTTTCTGTAATAGTATTGGGTTATGGATTGATTAAGTTAGATAAGGAGTAACATTGGTAAAGATAGTGTCGGGTCATCTTATTTTAGGTGTATTGGTATTATTTGATACGTCATGTACAAATGCTATTAATTCATTTAAACATTTCATACGAATTATTTCGTTTGTAGATTCAGTAATATTAAATTATTCCAGAAATAATCCTTAGTATTTCAGTAATCGACTTCATGCAGTCTGGTAACAGTAATTCTGAAATTTGGGGTCGTTGGATGTGTATAAATTGCTCTGGACAGCTTCATGAAAGTATTTTTGTTTCACATTATCCATTGACTAGCTTAAACATGTTTTGATGTTTGCCTTCAGGTAGAAGGAAAAATATCAATTGCATGAGTCCCGTTAGATAAGGCAGTTCTTCAGGTAGACATCCTTTTCTCTGTAAGACTTGAGGTTCTCACAGCGGTGAATATGAAGATTTCTGTCTTCTGGGTTATTGCGCTGTGTAGTCTGGTCGATGTTAACCAACGTTTCAGAGGTCATACTGCCTCCGTCATCAGGGCCTGATGACGGAGGCAGTATGACCTCTGAAACGTTGGTTAACATCGACCGGACTACACAGCGCAACAACCCAGAAGACAGAAATCTTCATACTCATCGCCCTGATGACGGAGGAAGTATGACCTCTGAAACGTTGGTTAACATCGACCAGACTACACAGCGCAACAACCCAGAAGACAGAAATCTTCATCCTTTTCTCTGTCATTGTCTTCTATCTGGGATCTAGGGCTCGAATCCCGCTCTAGGCTTGTTAATCCTCGTATTTTTGTGTTCTGTGTGGGTAGAGGCTTTGCGGCAGGCTGATCACACGTCCAAGGAGTCGCGCAAAATGTCTTGAGATTCACTACAACAAGGTATAAAAAGTTTATTGTGATCTCTTGTCCAAAGACTGTACTACTCGTAGATTATTCTCAAAAAGACTTGAACTTACATGGATATTTAGAACTCGTTTTTCTCCCCAGTATTGCATAAATTGAGACCCCACAATTTGTAGATCTGACGGTTGTATGAAGAAATGAATTAAGATCACGTATAAAAGAGAATATTGTCGTGTTGTGTATTCATAGGTGGGCGAATCAAACAATTATTCTTTCAACGGGCCGTGAAAACGCTGCAGACATACGAGTCTGTATACTTCTGTTGTAAAATAGTCACACATGAATGAGAGAGAGAGAGTGGTTCAACAATTCATTGTATATGAGATAAAAGGGCTTTAAATGCGGGTTTAACGAGGAACTTGATGGTCTCAGGACCAATCGTCCACGCTTTTTCCTTCAGCTAAGTTGGCAGGCAGAGACAACACTTTTATTTTATATCGATTCCCCCCCCCCCCCCCCCCCCAACCCAGCTGGTACGTAAAGTCAGTGAGTTTGCAAACAGTTTCAAACCGACCATAGTTCCAAACTTACAGAATTTCAATAAAGATCTTGATGAAGATGGCAGTCTTCTGGATTGTAGTGCCGTGTAGTCTGGTAGAAGTTTGCCGACGTTTCAGAGGTCCTTGCTGCCTCCATGATTAGAGCTCGCCCTGGTCCGCTGTGAAAACCTTAAATCTCACTGAGGGTATGTTGTTTGAAAAATAGGGCGCTGTGTAGTCTACTCGCAACTTGGGCCCAAGGGGGTTGAAGTTACTGGAGAACATGGTATTATGAAAAACACTCTTCGCGAAATATTATCAGGATGAGAAATGTTGGAGAACCTGACGAGAGGACATCACTGGAAGATCTTAAGTATAGATGGGAGGATAATATTAAGATGGGCCTTACGGAAATAATGTGGGAGGGTTTTGATTGGATTCGTCGTTCTCAGGGTAGGGGCCCTGGGGTTGGTCTGAACGTTTTATTTGCATAGAATGTCTGTAATTTCTCTAGTAGCTAAGTAATTATCAGTTTTTCAAGAATGTTTCTGCTGCATAGTTGGTTTATACTGCCGTTAAATATGTATTAACCACAATGGGAATTGTTTGTAACAAAAGTCTGGTCTGTATTTATGTCAAGTAGAACCTTTTGACTTTTGGAAGGGAGGAGGGGGGGCTGAAAAAATCGATTAAATTAAATTTGAGCTTCGTGTATGTACGAATTATATTTAAGGTTTAAATGCGTCATGTTTGTGTTTTATAATCAAAATATATAATATAATTCAGGTCAATACACAAACTTTATTTACAGATGATAAAATTTAAAATTTAAAATTTGCGCTATTCATCGCTACAACGATGTTACAATACTGCGCCTTCATTTACTACATGTTTCGATGCGAAGCATCATCTTCAGGTTTTTCCTTTAAAAAGTATTGTAACATCGTTGTAGCGATGAATAGCGCAAATTTTAAATTTTAACATCTGTAAATAAAGTTTGTGTATAGACCTGAATTATATTATATATTTTGAGTACGAATTATGTTTTACGTACTAAGTAAATTCAAATTCGTGTGACAACTACTGGTTAATTATCGCAGAACTGCATTTTATGTAAATTCTCTCAGTAGTATATGTAATAAAACGTATGGAGAGCAAGTCGCTATGTTCGTATTGCGTGCATTTATTTCGATTTTCACAGAACAGCAAACTCTTCCTTTAATTAATCTTTTCTTTCGTGACTCACGAATTATTGCTGTCGTTAACAAATGGCCGTTTTTATTATTAAATTTCTCTGTTCTGTTCAGTATCAGGGCATTTGTCTTGTTTATTTTTGAATAGAGGATTCGTCCGTCATCCCATTTTTTTTTCTAAGTCTATCTAGTAAGCCTGCCTGTGAATAGGCCATGGTCGCTCGCCGAGAAAACCTCAGGACGTAGCAGCTTCGTTAGGCTTGAGCTGCCAAGCTCGGTGCCTAGTGACGTGTATTGTGGTGCGCTTTCCTGGACCTTCGAAAAGTGATAGACTGAAATAGCAATCCTTGCAGTCTCTGTAACTTTGATGGCCGGTTTGTAATTAATTTAGGTCCGACCCAATATAGGATTTGAGGTTTTTACGGCGGTGAGTCTGAACGCCGTGTCGTTGCGCCGTGTAGTATGGTAGACGTTGCTGCCTCCATCATCAGGGCGATGAGGATGGGTGCAGATCTAGTTTGGCTGTGGCGACTAGTGAACTGTTTCCTGCGTGGTGTAATAATTCGTTGATTCTGAAACGTCTCAGTTATGCGTTTTATTATAAATTGTTATAAAATATTTTACATCGAATGTGGGTGATTTGTTAATTGTAAGAAACAATCCTTATCAGTTATTAATCTTCTTTATAGCCCGAAGTTAGCCAGGATAATTATCTCAGAGAGTAAAATGGCTGGCTGTGGGAGGGACGACCGGATTTCGATTCCCAGCAGGTGTATTGATTTTTATCCTCAGTACGCCCAGATCAGCTCTGGTTCCCACACAGTCCACCCACTTAGTATGGACCGTTCGTCCACCGGGACAAAGCGGCCGGAGGAGTTCACTGCTCAGTTCCACCTAGTACAAAAGGTTAAAATTGCAATGAACCTAACCTAAGCTTGCCCCTTTTTCGTCAAAGTCAGACGGAATTGTATCAAAATATTGATATATGACCCGTAATACAGAGCTCTTTGCAGCCTGCAACTTTCATTTGGGACATTTTACGGTATGGCTTATAACCAAGTAACTCCTCAGAGCAGATTCTTCATAAGAAGCTGATAGTTGTTCAGGTACTCATGGAAGTTTGTCGTCTTTCATAGAACGCGAAGGTTCATTATTGTGTCTTTGGTTAAGGTTGTAACGCCGTGTGGATTTGTGGATAGATCCCAACGCATCGAATGGAGACACTGCCTGTTGTCCAGAAGATGGAGGTCGTATGCTCCTCCGAAGTGTTCGTAATGTATCTACAAGTACACACGGAATTATAACCAACATCAACATCCTTATCGCCATGAAAACCTCAACATTCATTACCGTGTTTACTGTGTACTCTGTGCTCAGTTTAAGATTAATCTTATCCCCACCTAAGATTCATATTAGTATTATTCTCCCACCTACTCTTATAGGTCTTCAGAGGTATGTTCCCTTCAGGATTTGCGATCGATTTTGTACGAATTTCTTATCTAAAGCCTCACCGACCTCATCCTCCGTGATTGTACTGGTAATGTTTATAGACTCGCAGGAACTGTTCATCATACACTTTTTCCCCAGCCCCATCTTACGTCATCACCCTGTGGTCCAGTTCTCCTCAGCATCGTGTTCTTTTCAGACGTCCTTAGACCGTGTTGTTTCGCTAACGTGAAAGACCCATACAGGACATCGCTTGGACCGTCTGCTGATTTTGTCCAATGCCCGAAGCCTGTGTAACATTTCGTAACATCTCTCTTTGTTACGGCTACGAGACGCATTTGGAAAATAGTGCATGCAGGCCAACTCTGTTGTTTGCTTGCATTCTGTACAAGGTGCAGTGGACTGCCATACAAAGCTTTCCGCTGCTCTGAGACGTGAGAGTACGAGGTGCGATCGAAAGGTTTCCAGACTGCGCGTATAAAAACCCGTACACTTATCACAGGTATTAAATTCATCCATCACCCTCGAAGTAGTTCCCCTGGGAGTGAACACAACGATCCCAGCGCCGCTGCCAAGCCTGGAAGCATCCCTGGAAATCTGGGATCGTTGTGTTCACTCCCAGGGGAACTACTTCGAGGGTGATGGATGAATTTAATACCTGAGATAAGTGTACGGGTTTTTATACGCGCAGTCTTGAAACTTTCTGATCGCACCTCGTATTTGCGTAAGCCCTGCAAAGCCTCGCATTAGAGACTTAAGTATTTCGCATTTGCTGATTTACATCAATCGTGTTTATAAAATACCTTGGAAGCTGTATTTACCCACGAGAGGGTTAATAAAACAGCGTGGGATTCACTGGGAGGAAGTATATCGCAGTACTTCGGTGATGAGAGTAAATTCATTTCACCTCCACATTTTTATTCGGCTTTAATTATTATAGCGAATGACTGTGGATAATTCGAGATGAATGTAATCTAAATATTGCAGTTATAATTGAAATTTTGTTGCTAGTGACGTCTGGTAACGTATACGTAGTGAAATATTAACTTTTAGTTTAAATACGAGGTCAGAAAATTTCGTAAGCTTGATTTTGCTGCTTTACTCAGTGTTGTTAAATTAGACTAACTAGGTTCATCTCTGTTACTTATCTACTAAAGACTATTTTATCATTTTAACTTGGAAGTATAGCCCCTGATAGACATTCGCTTTTGACACTGAGTTATTGAAGATTCTTTAGAATCTACATTGCCTGAAGCACACCACCTGACATACTCAGTAGTCAGCGATTTCAAAATAACTACGGTAGTTTACAAAATCAGCGTTGGTCAACAACACGTAAGTGGGAAAGGTTGTTGGTTAGGGGGGGTCACTGCCAATTAAAATCCGTCCCCCCCCCCCCCCCCGGCCATGGCCTACAGTATGCGGGAAGACAATAAATTAATGAAAATGGCTGTCTTCTGGGTTGTTGCGCCGTGTAGTCAGATTATCCGACGTTTCAGAGCTGCTTGCTGCATCTGTCATAGTTCTAATGATGGAGAAGGAATACACGGCGGGACAACATACTCGATACCATACTGGGACACTGGGAACGACCCGTTCTTCAAGTGCCTGAGCACTGCGGGTCCCAACTTTTCGTTGGTTTTGATCTATAGACATTTTGGTAGGACTCCTTTGGAAGAGGGATCGGCCCGTCGCACAGGACAGCACAACACAGAAAAACATCCATGGCTTGAGTGGGATTCGAACCCACGGTCCCAGAGACCAAGCCTCAGAAGGCGCGGCCACCGCGGACCCCACTCGCCACCATGAAAACCTTTAATCTCGCTTAGAAGTGTCTATTTGTCAGCCTGTTTTTGCGAGCGGCACGAATGGTAACCCAGGTACCCTTATTCATTTTCCCAATCCTCGGCTCTCGATACGTAATTCCAGTTGTCGGTAATGCAGTTCCCTGTGTCATTGTAAGACATTTCTGCAGCGGTTTCTAATGAACTATTAAATAGAGGTATTTCGATGGTGAATGTTAGCCCTGCAAAGTCCAGTGACAACTCGTATTTAGCATTCAGTAATTCTGCTTTTTCGTAATAAAATGTATCTGTGGTTTCGTATGATTCTCGGATTAGTTGTTTTATTTGAGCGATGAAATAAGTGTTTGAATATTATTTAGATGAACTCTGGACACAATTGAATGTGGGCGGTCGCTGTCCTAGGGTCAATAACAACGATCTCATTTTACTTTCATTTATTCATTTGATTAATTTCATACTTCACAGGGTTAACAAAAACTGAATTTCCACAGTATGTAGTCCGTTCTTCATTGTCATCTGAAGTGGTAGTTTATTTAAATTATTTACCATCAGTTGAAAAACAAATCGCGTGTCGAAGTAGCACTGTTTTTGGTAGACTATGTTTAGTAAACTTTCTGCTCTGTTATGTGTTTTCAGAGAGGATAATTTTTCTGTGTAGCGTTCGACCTCCATTTTCTTGTTAATTGTTTCCTTTTATTGATTATTGGCTTAACCTCCCTGTGGTAGGTCAGGAATTACCATAAAGCCCTCATAACTTTGTAGAGTTTCTTGCAACAGCTCATTAGCCTTAAATTTTGTAGAATGAAAATCTTGAAAATAATAACGTGTTTAAAGGTTTGGTTCGTACTTTAAAAAAAACACATCGTATCCATTGTGAGGGTAGTTCGTATGAAATATGATATTTGTTTAAATTAAATGTTACTGGTAATAGTGAACTTGTATTATTTATTTAGTGTTCTGTCTGAGGACAGGTCCATATGAACAGGATCCTTTCATCCTTTTCTCGGACTGGGACCTGTTCATATACGTTCTTGGCAGATGATCCAGAAGTGGTTTGCCATTGCCTTCTTCTGTGTGTGAATGGAGTAATTGTTGGGATGCCACGGAGGAAAACTCCGTGTTGCCTAGACCACGGCCTTGCCCAATACAAGTTATAAATTCGGGCACCGCCGGGAATTGAACCCGAGACCCCTTGTATGAACTTGTATGAAAATAAATATTTATTTAAGGTAGCAGTTTAGACAAATATTAGTGTTAAGCACCAGTAAGTGTAACCTTTGGAAATCGTAATAAGGTTAATATTTTAATACTTCGTAATTAAATGGTTTTAAAATTTGTTGGGTTTAACACAAACGGTGGTCTTAATTATCGTTTAAATGTTTCGCGTTTCTTTTGCAGTATTTCTGAAGTTTGGAGTTTGAATTATCACGCAATGAATTTTAGGATTAATAGACTGAAAATGTCAGATGTATTTTATTTTATTTATTTGTTGTTTGTTTAACAACGCTGCTGTAGAGCGTCGAGGTATCATATGCAATTGACGTCATATTGTGCACAAGCCACTATCCTATAATTAAATAGGTTTCTGATCGCATTACAGCGTGCATTTGTTTCGTTTCTGTGGTTACGTCACAGTTCACTGTCGTGGAGTCTGTTTCCTAACTGGTAAGATTTCAACATCCGAAACACAGCTACGTGAAATCTGTCCAACATGTTTATCCTATTAAACACTAGGTAGTAAGTAGGTGATCGGCATTTACGAGTGCACTTGTAGAAGATTTCCTCTGTCACTATCGAAATAATCGGCCGTGGGCATAAATTTTACGTTTGTTCCCTGGAACAATATCTTTTTTACGTGATTAAACATTTTTAAAGTGATTCCTATAACGTTGTAATAGGTCTTTTCTTTTTTCGTACTTTGTTGAGCTCGGAAATAATTCTTAAAACACAAGTGCCCATGCGAGATGCCCTATTTGGGTGATGACAGTGAAGGGAATTGTGCGTACTAAGACGATGGCTTCTGGTTGTGAAAATCGCTCATGAGACACGAAGTTCAGTGATTATTAGCATTGAAGAGGTGAGTTTCGAAGGCATTGTCGCGGAATGAGAATTTTTCTACTGGAATTTTCCCGCAATTGTAAGATGGCGACAGTGACGGTCATTTGTTCTTTGTTCTCTGCGCGGTACGTCGTGGCGTAGTCCTTGCATTCACGTGGAATGAACGCACCACCGCCATGTTACGTAACTGATTTAAAAATACGTCACCTTGAAAGACATGTAAATGAATTTTAACTTAATATTGATTCGGGCAGTTATCTGCCGTTTAATATAACATTCTGATTATTTTTGTTTTCCGTTATGCCCGCAGTTGGTTCGACGACTCTGGTTCTAACTGTTGTCCACTGAACAAATTAGACACGGTCAGTTTGTAGAAGAAATGTATTCGCAGCAAATTTCGTGTTTATTAGGGATTGTGACGACAAAGTGATGAGCATTTATTTGTATCGAAGAAAATAACAGGAAATTGCATAATATAAGCTTTATAATTTGTGATCTTCACCAAATATTAAGATGTTCGTCGTTAAATGTAATTCAAGGAGACAGCTTGAGGTAGTAGGGACGATTATATTTTAATGGATCAATGGACGTTTGGGGATTTCTTGACAAAGTGAGCAATTATATAAACTTTTCAAGAAAGACCTTTGCACTTTTACTAGGTCTCCAGGCCAACTAAATCAGCCGATTCCTTTTAAAGAACTCTCATGAGTTTGATACATCGTGCGTCTCTCTGTCTGAGAGGTTCGCTTATTACCATTCTTTCTTAACGTGAACTGAGACCATGAGGACGTATACGTCGCATGAGTTTGGAACACTATATTCAGGGGTAGATTCTGAATGACCAGATTCATTTTCCACCGTCTTTTGACCCTGATGAGAATGCTATTATACCCGCTGAATAGTTGTTCCGTTTCGGTTGGACACCACAGAAGATGTAAACATGATGGCGGAAAGGAAATCCAATTTCATTTTCTGTAGTGCGTAGTCATTGAACGGGCTGTACTCTGTGTGGTCAGATTCTTTTGGGAGTTCGCGTAGAAGATAATTATACTTAAAGGAAAATTGAGTAATTCTTTAGTGTGAGTAATATACCAAATAGTGCTCGCACTTTTAGAAGAGGCCTTAACATTTAACTGCTTTAAAATGCATTACATATTTACACAGTCGGAAAATGATATTTGCTTTTATGATCAGACCTAGACGTAGATGGGAGGATAATCTCAGGCGGGATCTATGGGAGATAGGAGTTGAAGGAAACTGGATTTTGTTGGCCCAGGACAGGGTCCGGTGGAGGGCTTTGGTTAATTCGGTGATGAACCTTCGGGTTCGGTAAGCCATCTAGTTAGTTAGTTAGTTAGTTAGATCAGAGAATAATGTTAAAATGAAGATAGGTAGTCTGGTTGACGTTTACCGACGTTTCAGAGGTGCTTTGTGTGTCCATGAGGCTAACTCGTCGCCATCTGAAACGCAGGAACCCAGAACACCTCCGTGAGAATGTCAGATCTCAATGTTAAAGTGGATCGTGAGGAACTGTAACGGGGTGTGGATTGGATTCATCTGCTCACTGCATCTCATTCTTTTCTTTACGAAGTGCCACTTTCGATTTCTCGAGCAAGGCCCTGACATAGATTCTTTTTCGCTAACAGGTTATCGTGACATGCCTCTCCTTGCAAACAGCGCAGATTTTGTGGCGACAAATGTGGCTTGTTAACAAGAATCCTTGCCAGTCATACGACAACGAGGAATGTCGCGAGCTGTTATGAACATGATAATGTACCTTCGGGTTACATAAAAGGCCAGAAATATATTACTAGCTTAGCGACAAGTAGCTTCTGAAGTACGACCGTGTTTCGTGGATTTTCATAGTTTCCGTGATGCCTTGTTACCATCATGGTTCTTTCTTGCTTTGCGAATGGAAGAAACGACCTCCGGGTATTGAATAAACAGAGAACGCCGACAAGGGGCTTGTGTGTTGGAGACTAAACTCCTCATCGTGAACGCTGACATGTTACGAAAAGTTGGCATAAGGCTTCGGGACATTACGGGGTCTTATGAACGAGGTAATGAACTTTAGGATTACGTAAACGGGAGTTTTCTGATAAGTTGAGCGACTACGAGCTATTCAAGGACCACTGTGCTCCGTGGACTTTGTTTCCAGTACAGTTACCATGGTAAAAGTTTTGTTTGAATACATTTAATTCGGTAATTTGGAGTACAGCCACAGCCAAAAATTTTATATTCGTCGAATAGTTTAACCCTTCGCTTGGACGAGGTATGAAACGCTCCTAATTTGTGCTGTATAAAAATGTGCACATTTCAGACTGTTTTGCGTGATTTCAGGCCCTGGTGTCTGGATGTCAATGACCTTGCCGTCTGAGTTTTGTGTTAACGGTCACACTACAAAGTTTAATTGTAACAGACTTCCGTGCCTTGTCTTTATTTAAAATGTGTGATTTAAACATGAAGCATTTCGGGAACTTGTATCCTATAAAGGAACTTTACAATAGTTAGGCTCCTCCTTCTGGAATTAACTTTTATAAAATTTTGTATGAAATTGTGATGGTTTGACCTGTGGTCATCACTTTGGTGGGTTACCACTTAGGAAGACGTAAGACGTAATTGCCAGTCATATGAGCCATAGGGAAACAATAATCTTGCCTGTTGTTTTGTATGGGTGCGAAACATGGTCTCTCACTCAGAGGGAGGAACACAGATTGCAGGTGTTTGAGAATCGGGTGTTGAGGAGGATATTTGGGCCTAAGAGGGAAGACGATGGGGCGTGGAGAAAACTGCACAATGACGAGCTTAAAAATCTGTACTTCTCCCCCAGTATTGTCAGGGTGATTAAGTCTAGAAGAATGAGATGGGCGGGACATGTAGCGCGCATGGATGGGACAAGAGGTGTGCACCGGGTACTGGTTGGGAAACCTGAAGGGAAGAGACCGCTGGGGAGACCTAGACGTAGATGGGAGGATAATCTCAGGCGGGATCTATGGGAGATAGGAGTCGAAGGAGACTGGATTTTGTTGGCCCAGGACAGGGTCCGGTGGAGGGTTTTGGTTAATTCGGTGATGAACCTTCGGGTTCGGTAAGCCATCTAGTTAGTTAGTTAGTTAGTTATGAGCCATAGGGTGACTGACAAAATATTCTTACCGACGTCATTCGAATCTCGATAGCTAAGGACCCCCCCGATATCCATTCTGGGTCACTGATCTTCGTCTGTTGACGAGGACTGAGAATCGTGTGTTCTGGTCGCTTCTTGGCTTCAAGGGATATATTACACTATGCTCGTACTGTAGTGTGTTCAGTGTTAGATAATTAACTATCTACCTTGTTGTCTGTTTTTCCCCAGTTGCCACGATTTTTCAGTTTACCAACGTAATGCACAGCTGTAGTTACCCCTGAAGGTGATAGACTGTGCTAATGTTGTTGCTACGTCAGCCATTCGAGTCAAATTCGTACTATCGCTTCGACTTGGCTTGATATGGTGATGGTTGATTGTAAAGGCTAACCGGTTTGAAGTTTACACGTTATGTTCTAATGTAAGAACAAGGACTATTCTTGAGAAGCTAATAGTTGCTCGTATAGTTAGAAAACTATCCGCTCTTTATGGAATCCGACCATTGCAAATTCCAAATTTCTCTTAATACATGCTGTGTATTTATTTTAGTGCAAACTTTTAATTTATTTCTCTGTTGTATATATTATATATTCGATAAAGAACATAATTTGATATTTTAAATATTTTAAATGTTAATTATTGTAATATTTTAATGTTTAATAAGAATTTATTGTGATTAGACGGACAAGATTTAATATATATTTATTATATCACAGTATGACGCAACTTTACCGTTCTCTGTTGTAGTTTGAGAGAGTGTAGAATAGGCTACTTAGCCTAAATACTAATATATCTTTGATAAGATATATGTGACTCTTCTTATGCTAGCCTAATTAGTGGAATTTAAGCTTATAGAACCTGTTACGTCAACTCTTAGCCAAGGTGTTACCAAGGATCAGTTTTTATATCTCTTTCTGAGATGGCATCTATTTCTTTCGCCAACGGGTTTATAATACAAGGCCAAACTTCGGTAGTCTATTTTTATAGGTTTTTTTTGTTAAGTTCTCTATAATCACCTGCGCCTTCCGATATATTTTGAATTTGTAGTCGTTCTGTTGTATGTGTATTCATTTGGACTTCCGATATGAATTCCTGCAGTGGTCTAATAAATTAATCTGTGCTGGCTGCTGTTCAAAACCCAGATCCCTCTTACATATTTAAATTTTGCCTTTGATGTTACGTATTCTTAAATCGGTCTGAGTTATCGTTTGTTTTGCCGAAATTAATTTCTGTTATGCTGTTTATTGTATTAAATATTTACATTTTTAATCCAGAGTCCATTTTGAAGGAAACGTTAATTTCGTGAGGTGTCTAGTTATTTTTATGACAATCACCATTTTTAACATTACTGAAATCAGTGCCATTCATTTCAATAGTTTCAGTTTTGGTGATACGGATTTTAATTTTATATGAATTTGTAGCGAAATAGTTGGGTGTCATAATTTAGAATTCGCCTGATATCTGATATGACCTTAGTAGGCTTTTTTTATAGTATTCTGCAGTTAATTGTTCTTGTAATAGACCCGTGGGAAATGTTGATACTCGCCATTATGTTTGTATTATCAATGATATACAGACTTTTGAACGCGTGGTTGTAGTTGTCAGGAGTGGAAATACATTCATAAAGATCGGTCATCCGGTCGAGAAGTCTCGATTTTGGAACGAGATCGTACTAAAAATATCAGTGCTTAGGAGCATTGTAAGCGAGTTCACTTGCTCTAACGATTCCCGCCAGGACTTACGCAACGCATCTCTACCTGTCCGGTTCATTAAAGCTGTCATTTCAGAAATTATTTTTGAACGAATCTCTGCCGGTCGTGCAACTCTACCGCTGGCTTAGCATAACTCTACGTAGAAATTACGAAATCCCGAAAAGCTGACCTAGATTAATCTTTTTACATGACTGCAATATAAAAGTTAGTCGATCAGAACATGTTCTTTTGATTAAAGTGTCTAAAGTTGGCTCACCTGCTAAACTTTAAACAAATCTGAGCGTAGGTTAAGAACACCGTTATCCGGTCTTCTCATCAAGGCCTATAAATTCAGTGTTGCGTATTTTGGTTTGTAGGTCTTTGAAAATAAAACGGAAAACTTATTCGTTATCACATTGTTTATCCTGTGACTTATTTTCAAAACGATTAATCCATCACGAATAAACGCATTGATTTATTCATCGACAGTCGGCATTATTCATATTATCATTACGTCACATAATTCTGTACTGTTACCATGGATACGCCGGAGCTGATAAATAAATACAGTAAAACCCCTCAATTGAATAAAAATTTCCTTGGATATTATCCATCGTCTAGTAAATATAAAACGTAAAACGACGTTTCGGAGATGGGACTCTATCTCCGTCTTCAGGTTCCTACACAGTTGGGCCCACTAGATAGAGCTAATCCGGGTCCGGAGATAGGGATTAGCTCTATCTAGTGGGCCCAACTGTGCAGGAACCTGAAGACGGAGATAGAGTCCCATCTCCGAAACGTCGTTTTACGTTTTATATTTACTAGACGATGGATAATATCCAAGTAAATTGTTATACAATTGACTCTTCACCATCTTCAAGAAGTTTTAGATTTGATAAAACCCCTCAAGTTGGACACCCCTTCATATTGGACACTTTTAATTGGAACTAGCGAATACCCTATAATTTTACATGTCCACAATGTCCTATATCTTGGACACCCCTTTATCCTGGAATTTGAACACCCCTTTTGTTGTATGTTGGACAGGTTCATGCACTTAGCTTCAAAGCTTTTACATATTTTGTTATTTTGAATTTCTGACCGTTGAATGCCTCCTCTCTGGAGGATTATCTTATGGACATTGAACACATCATTGGAATGCATTGCAAGTGTTTTAACTATTCTTTTGCTGAACCCTTTACTGGACTACAGTATTGCAGAAGACACAGTTTTAACTCCATCAGTACTGTGCTTGCATTTGAGTTCAGACTGTGTTAACAGAAATGTAGTTTTTATTTTTGAGATGGGAAGCGAAAATTGGTGTAATAAATTTTAGAAAATGTTATTGAGGCTGGGGAGTAATGTGCAATGCATGGGAGTGGGCTTCAAAATATTATTATTAATACTATTGTCATTAATTCTTAATTCAAGGAAGCCTACAGTAATTAGTGTAAGAAAATAGATTATATTGTCTTTAGACCAAAATCTGACTTTTCTCTTTCCCTCTATCTTGGACACTTATGTAAGTTGGACACATTTTCGTGGAACCCCAAGTGTCCAACTTAGAGAGGTTTTCACTTCAGTGTTTTGCAACATTGTCAGCTTGTTCTGGTGGCACGATAAAATATATTACGTTTCTCACAACAAGCCAGCAATTATTAATGTAAGGTTATGTTGAAATCACAGTGCCTTCCTATATCAACTGAATATCAACTCTGATGCTGCCACCGAGGTTGCATTGACCGTCTGTCTGTTAACAACCGTCTTATCTTTCAATTTATTCCGAGTCTCGATTAACGCCCCATCAGATTGAAACATACACGCGGGTAATTTAATTCAGGACCCAAGATTCGGTAGCGTCGAAGCGTTAGGGCAAGACGCTGAATGTTAAGGTCAGCCTGTCAAGTTCCTGCAGGGTACAGCGGCGTGTAGCGCCTCAATACGCTTCAGTTGCTAACCAGTTCTGCCTTATCGAATCTGAGTCTAGGCAACGGAGTGTTGAGGAGTTAGTTGCCGACTGTAAAATGAGTGTTTATTTATTTATGACTTGTGTCGGGCAAGGCCGTGGTCTAGGCAACACGGAGTTTTCCTCCGTGGCTTCCCAAAATTACTCCATTCACACACAGAAGAAGGCAATGGCAAACCACTTCTGGATCATCTGCCAAGAACGTATATGAACAGGTCCCATTTCGAGAAAAGGATGGAAGGATCCTGTTTATATGGACCTGTCGTCAGACAGAACACTAAATAATAATAACATGAGGTGGTCTAGCGGTTAGAACGCTGGCGTTGTAATCCTGGGGTCTCGGGTTCGATTCCCGGCGGTGCCCGAATTTATAACTTGTGTCGGGCAAGGCCGTGGTCTAGGCAACACGGAGTTTTCCTCCGTGGCATCCCAACAATTACTCCATTCACACACAGAAGAAGGCAATGGCAAACCACTTCTGGATCATCTGCCAAGAACGTATATGAACAGGTCCCAGTCCGAGAAAAGGATGGAAGGATCCTGTTCATATATAACACTATATATATATATATATATATATATATATATAGTGTTCTGTCTGACGACAGGTCCATATGAACGGGATCCTTCCATCCTTTTCTCGGACTGGGGCCTGTTCATATACGTTCTTGGCAGATGATCCAGAAGTGGTTTGCCATTGCCTTCTTCTGTGTGTGAATGGAGTAATTGTTGGGATGCCACGGTGGAAAACTCCGTGTTGCCTAGACCACGGCCTTGCCCAACACAAGTTATAAATTCGGGCACCGCCGGGAATCGAACCCGAGAGCCCAGGATTACAAGGCCAGCGTTCTAACCGCTAGACCACCTTGGCTATTAACTGATGTAGTATTGTGACATAATTAATCAGTGAACGTTTGATGCGTAGAATGAAATATTTAGTGTTGTATTCTTGGAATAGCCGCGCTTTTAATTTCGAGTCAGCTGTTTGCTCACGATATTAGCAAAGACCCCGAAGATCCACCGTCTGTATGCATAACCTACAAAAAAAAAAACAGTGATGGACTTCTCGTGTCCTATCCACTTGCACAACAATGATGACGACACGCCTTGCGTAACCATGGGAGCCTCTACATATTGTTCAACGAGAAGTCTGCTGTAATGTTGTCTCTTCTCTTACAATAAACCACCGTGAAGTTACTCATTTCTGTTTGTTACGGCAGTTTCGTAAACTGTGCTGACCGGAGGGCTTTGGATGCAGCTGACGACAAATATCAACCAAGTAACCGATTTACGAACACTGGTAGCAGGACCCGTAGGTTCAACAAGCCGCCATTGGATACGATTCTGAGCCAATTCGGCCCTCCTCCCACATCCTTCCAAGCCGCGCGGCTCAGTGTCCCAGAGGACGGTCGCCCTCACAGTCGCCGCCCTGAGAACCTAAAATCTCACCTTTAAGCAGTAGTTTCTCATAGAAATTCTGTATGCATGTCTTGTGTGTCCCATCCTAAGTCGTCGTAGCCTTGCATATTTCATTACCCTCGGGAGTAAATACTAGGAAAGGTTTATAATCCACGATGTTTCTCCTTGGGTGCAATCATCATCATGTCACTAATGGAGTTGGGTTACTTGTTAGCCAGTTCTGGCCACAGTCGTCCAAAGGCCTCTTTAGCAGTCGTTTACGGTCCTGTAATCCATGCGATTTGTATTGACATGTTTGGGAAGTCGACCTCTTTTCATTTATTTATTTAGTGTTCTGTCTGACGACAGGTCCATATGAACGGGATCCTTCCATCCTTTTCTAGGACTGGGACCTGTTCATATACGTTCTTGGCAGATGATCCAGAAGTGGTTTGCCATTGCCTTCTTCTGTGTGTGAATGGGATGCCACGGAGAAACCGGGGAAGCCCCCGGAGGAAAACTCCGTGTTGCCTAGACCACGGCCTTGCCCAACACAAGTTATAAATTCGGGCACCGCCGGGAATCGAACCCGAGACCCCAGGATTACAAGGCCAGCGTTCTAACCGCTAGACCACCTCATCTTATTATTATTTAGTGTTCTGTCTGACGACAGGTCCATATGAACAGGATCCTTCCATCCTTTTCTCGGACTGGGACCTGTTCATATACGTTCTTGGCAGATGATCCAGAAGTGGTTTGCCATTGCCTTCTTCCGTGTGTGAATGGGATGCCACGGAGAAACCGGGGAAGCCCCCGGAGGAAAACTCCGTGTTGCCTAGACCACGGCCTTGCCCAACACAAGTTATAAATTCGGGCACCGCCGGGAATCGAACCCGAGACCCCAGGATTACAAGGCCAGCGTTCTAACCGCTAGACCACCTCATCTTATTATTATTTAGTGTTCTGTCTGACGACAGGTCCATATAAACAGGATCCTTCCATCCTTTTCTCGGACTGGGACCTGTTCATATACGTTCTTGGCAGATGATCCAGAAGTGGTTTGCCATTGCCTTCTTCTGTGTGTGAATGGAGTAATTGTTGGGATGCCACGGTGGAAAACTCCGTGTAGAGATAATTGATTCCAGTCCTTATGTCCTGGGAACTTTGTTTTCAAATAATTGTAATTCATGTTCACTGGCGAAGTGTTTTCAGACCTACCAGTAGTTCACAAAGTAAGGGAATTGGGAGGGGTGGGGGTTGCGAACTTTCTTATTCTGCACAAAAAGATTTTTCTGTCCTGAACACCGTCATAATGCGGACAGAACTTTGAGCGTCTGAATAATGTTTAATAATTAAGTCCGTACCGCAAACAACACTCCACAGTTAGAAAGATCAAGTGGTTAATGCTGTGTAATTAAATAATATGCCACGGTGGTCTAGCGGTTACAACGCTGGCATTGTAATCCTGGGGTCTCGGGTTCGATTCCCGGCGTTGCCAGAATTTATAACTTGTGTTGGGCAAGGCCGTGGTCTAGGCAACACGGAGTTTTCCTCCGTGGCATCCCAACAATTACTCCATTCACACACAGAAGAAGGCAATGGCAAACCACTTCTGGATCATCTGCCAAGAACGTATATGAACAGGTCCCAGTCCGAGAAAAGGATGGAAGGATCCTGTTCATATGGACCTGTCGTCAGGCAGAACACTAAATAAATAATAAATAATAAATTAAATAATCTCTGTTTAGACGATACCCAGTTGCTGATTATTAAAGCAGATTGTACTGCTGAGTTTTAAAGGCTTAATATTTATGAAAAGTAATATGTGCCATGTCACGAAGATAGGTTTTGCTGGTTTGTTATGGGTCCTACTTGAAATGTTACGAATTGCGAAGTATCCCAAGACATTTATTTACCTGACTCTTCGTATTTAGCCGATTGCTGTAGTACTGTTGTGTTATTCTTGAGTTTTATTTTTTAAATAGGATGCATTCCATACGCGACACAGTCACAACAGTCTCGGATATGTGAAATGTGTTTTCTTTTTAAAGCGCACTGTTTTGTACGTGTTTCGTAAATAATATAAATGGAATTTGTCATTAAGGTCGTATTTAATGCAATTGTTTGTACAGATTTCAGTTAATAAGCTGTTGTTATTATATTATGTGTCTTCCTAGAAGTAAATCGCTTTATGTCTGCGGTGAAGTAATTGTGTTGTTAAATCTATTTCTCCACGTTGTTGAGTTTTACAGTTGTGACTACGTCTTAAGTAGCTTTCTTGGTATGCAGAGCCGCGCCCAGTGTTTTGAAGTTTGTAACAAACCAGTTGAACGGCATCGTGAAACTAATGTTCATTTCCGCCACAACAAAATCCCGCCTTTTATCTGTGCAGTGTGTTAAATCCCCGAGGAAAGGGTATTTTCCCATTGGATAGGAGCGGTAATAGGTCCCAGATAAAAGTTCTGCCTGCTCGGGAATCGAACTTCGGTCGTCCAGTTCGTAACTTAATCACTGAGACATTTCTGCATGTGCGTGGGAGAAAACGAATGAACAGTGTTCCGATTTTATCTTCAGAATATCGCCGTTTCCTGTTTAAAGTTTAAACGATCGTGTAACTACTCATAATTTTCCACGGTGGTCTAGCGGTCAGAACGATAGCCTTATAATCCTGGGGTCCCGGGTTCAATTCCCGGTGGTGCTCAGATTTATAACTTGTGTTGGGCAAGGCAGTGGGTCTAGGCATCACGGAGTTTTCCTCCGAGGGCTTCCCCGGTTTCTCCGTGGCATCCCAACAATTACTCCATTCACACACAGAAGAAGGCAATGGCAAACCACTTCTGGATCATCTGCCAAGAACGTATATGAACAGGTCCCAGTCCGAGAAAAGGATGGAAGGATCCTGTTCATATGGACCTGTCGTCAGACAGAACACTAAATAGTAATAAGATGAGGTGGTCTAGCGGTTAGAACGCTGGCCTTGTAATCCTGGGGTCTCGGGTTCGATTCCCGGCGGTGCCCGAATTTATAACTTGCGTTGGACAAGGCCGTGGTCTAGGCAACACGGAGTTTTCCTCCGGGGGCTTCCAACAATTACTCCATTCACACACAGAAGAAGGCAATGGCAAACCACTTCTGGATCATCTGCCAAGAACGTATATGAACAGGTCCCAGTCCGAGAAAAGGATGGAAGGATTTTGTTCATATGGACCTGTCGTCAAACAGAACACTAAATAAATAAATAAAAAAGTTTTATATCTTTGGGACAACCTGTCCGGAAATCCGATCTCTTAGCGCGAGATTTAAACCCACGAAAGCGGTGTTATAACCAACCAACCACAACGTAGATTCAATAAGGGAACGAGAAACGAAGACAGGAGAGAGAGAGAGATATGAAAATGTTGGAAGAATGGCGTCCTTGGGGAAACACGAGGTTCGCTGTGAAATGGGATAAGCCTGTTTCGAGTAAGCTCATATGATGAGCAGAAGTTAGCTGCTGTTAATTGGCAGCGGTATGCAGATTGGGTTCTCCCACTGACTTCCTGACCTCGCCGAACCACTGTGAAAACAACAGGCGAGGATCCAACTAGTTCAAGTCCGCGGTATTTAAAGCCTGTCGTCCTGCCGCGTTCGAGTCTGTTTCGTGTCAGAAGGAAACGCTCCCACACGTTTACGTATCCGGCAGTGGAAACTTACGCAGAGCTGCTCCTTACGGCAGAACGCACGTACGATCCACAGTTCGTAGTGACTTTTTTTTTTGTGATTGTGGCTAGTCTGGGCCCAGATTTAACAGCGTCTGTATTCTGAATAAAAGGACAGATAATGAGTGAGATTTCAAGTTGTCATGGCGGCGAGTATGAAGATGGCTGTCTCCTGTTGTTGCTGCTTCCATCGTCAGGGCGATCGCGGTGATGATGGGGGCAGCAAACACATCTGAAACGTCGATTATTCTACCAAAGTATACAGCGCAACAACCAGCAGACAGCCATCTTAAGGCCTAAAATATATTTTAAACCAAATCCTCGTTTGTTGAGTCAGTGAAGGTGGTTTGTCGGTAAATATAAAGTTACCGCGAATTTGAAGGGATTAAGATTTGGCGATGTGAGATAAATACTTGTACATAACCTTGTATAAATAGTAGTAAAGGAGGATAAACGCATCACTTTTGTTCACACATTTTATATATTTGTCAGACGAATGGTAGACACTCCGATTGACAGTGATGCATTCTTCAGTAGAAACTGATGGATGAGGTCCTGAGGTATGAATTTTCCTAACACCGAAATTTGGCACCCTACTGATGCTGTCTGGACAGACGCTGCCAGCGATTGCATTTAATTGAATCTGAAGAATGCGAGACGCGAGTGTCAATTATCCGTCCTTTCCTGGCGTCTGCTACAAGTTTATTTTAGCTAAGTGTGTCCCGCTGTGCGCCATGTAGGCGTTTGAGGTGAATGGAGGTATGGCTCCTCTCTTCCTTGACCTCGGCACTAGATGGGGGTGAGTGGACAGCATCACGCCCCGGCCGGCTTTACCCCTGGGAAAGGACCCCGGTACCCATTGGATAGGAGGCTGGGTGGGCCCCAGAGCCGGTCTGGATGCAGAGGCTAGAGGAAAAATCCTCTGCCCCCGTCGGGGATCTAACCCCGGTCGTCCAGCCCGTAGCTAGTCACTATACTGACTGAGCTATCCCGGCTACTACAATAAATAAATTTTGTTGTTCTCAGATAGGGAGGATAATTCACCGATGGCGTTTACTAATGAGTACGATGTAGTTACTGTGTGCTACTGAGGAGTGCAAGGACATTAGAAAGAGGATGTGTAGGCTGGAGTAAACAGCTTATTAAGTAACTTGATAATTTATAGGCAGGATTTGACCTTTTCACGGCAGAGTCCGAGGATGGCTGTCTTCTGGATTGTAGCGCCGTGTAGTCTGGCAGACGTTTACCAACGTTTCAGAGGTCCCTGAGGTAACAGGGACCTCAGAAACGTTGGTAAACTTCTACCAGACTACACGGCGCTACAACTTTGATGAGAGCCGCCTTTTGACAATTTATACTTTTCTGTGGTGAGTAACAAACCATTGGGATGGTGTTGAGGTGTGGTCAAGTGACCTGATGGCCCCAGTGGAATGTGCCAAATGCCCGTCCAGCCAGTAACACCCATGTCCACGGTATTTCATATTGGCCGTATCAAAAGAAGTACATCTTGGTAAACCGGTTCTGCGACACTTTTTTTTTTACAGAATTTAATCTGCAGAAACTGACAGGAGGCCATGCAGCTGGTGGTCCTGGATATCAGGTAGCCAGAACCGCCCAGGCCACTTCTTCCACGTGACATTTAGTTCGGTTCGGTTCGTCTCTTGACTAAGCTGAGACTGACTTCGGGCTTACGGTACGACAAAGGAACTTCCCCTTTGTCATTCTGTCTCGCTTCGCTTTAAGGTACAATTTGGCTGCACGCGACAGAGACAAGCGACCGAGGCAGGCGACAGAGTTGCGAGACCGAGACTGGTCGCTTCCTGTCTGCTCTCTGTACAATCGTATGAAGTACAATTACGAGCACGAGACAAGCGACCGAGGCAGGCGACAGAGTTACGAGACCGAGACCGAGACTGGTCGCTTCGTGTCTGCTCTCTGTACAATCGTATGAAGTACAATTACGAGCACGAGACAAGCGACCGAGGCAGGCGACAGAGTTACGAGACCGAGACTGGTCGCTTCCTGTCTGCTCTCTGTACAATCGTATGAAGTACAATTACGAGCACGAGACAAGCGACCGAGGCAGGCGACAGAGTTACGAGACCGAGACTGGTCGCTTCCTGTCTGCTCTCTGTACAATCGTATGAAGTACAATTACGAGCGCGAGACAGAGACAAAGCACAGGAGACCGCTCTCGGACCAGTAGTGTCTCGCGACGGGCTCAGGCAGCACGTGCGTTGTTGAGTAAAATAATGGCAGAAATTACATTTACTGGTGACCAAGATGAGCAATTGGTAGAATTAGTAGCAGAAAATGATAAATGATTCTTTATTAACAGACAGAAAGATCCTTCTTCACGTCTGGTTTTGAATATTGAACTCGTAGGTTTTCTTTGTTTCTTTCGCAACAAATAACACAGCAACACATCATCTTCTTCGAGTAACCTTTTTAGAAGCATTTTTGTACTCATTTTTCACAGAATATGTGCACGTATGTCTCAACAAAACAAAGAAAACAAACACTTTGCCGCATGTCTCGGTCGTCACCTCAAAAGTGTGTGGCGACAAGCTGCGATGTGTCCGTCTCCCGTCTCTGTCGCCTGCCTCGGTCGCTTGTCTCTGTCGCGTGCAGCCAAATTGTACCTTTACACAGCGTAGTATCATAATGATGTGATTGGCTATGTGCTGATATATCGGGGTTTGATTCCTGAAAGCGCCAGGGGTGTTTGTATTTTCCCCCCGCGTCCGGGATATCTCTCATTGTAGTGGCTGAGATTTTGGGTTATCACGGTTCGGTAGTAAAGATGTTGATGATATAGGATTTGAGACTTTCGCGGCGAGTACAATTAATAAAATCTTCTCGGGCAATCTGTTCCATTAACTGGTTACCGTAGTAAACTGATTCGGACTCGACTTCCGAGGTATCCAGTAACATCAGAGCCTCGATGATGGGGACAGAGTTGGTTCCCGAAACGTCGGTTTACTACGACTGATTGCCCGAGAAGATTTTATTGAAAGATGTTGATGTTGGTCTTCTGGGTTGAACCCCCGTGTGGTCTTGTAGGTATATAACCAGTGTTTCGGAGGTGCATTTTCTCCATATTCACGGTTTAAGTATCCTTGAAGGTGTCAGACAGTATGTTCCTTCGAAACGTTGATATATACAAACAAGTCCAAACGACGTTACAGCCCTCTAGATCGGTATCGGTGAAAATATGGATTAGATGTAGCTAGGGGTGGGATACATTGGCTAGATTTTATGAACACTGTGATCATTTTAGCAGCATTTAGCTTTTAACCCTTTAAAATGCGCGGAAAATTATATATGTACCGCGTATTTTAACTTTCACTTTCTCGGCGTTTTTGCGAAGTGTGTGTATGAATTTTGTATGATTATTAGAATAACAGCGATTATTTCTCTGAACGTCATTAACCCATTGATATATATGACACGTTTTGTTTGTGGGGGTAGGAACTGAATTTTAAAAATTTCTTTAAATGAGCTTCGTGTTTAAAAGGGTCAAAGCAAGATTATGCAACATCGAATTAATTTATTTCGTTGTCGGTGTACCAGAGAAGTAATGCGTGAATAACGTATCACTTGTGGCGAATTCATCAGAATTTTACCTCTGACGTTTCCTAATACAGCTGGTGACGTCAGAGTTGTCTGGGAGGCTAGAGATTCCCAGGGTAGTCATGGTAACAAAGACGATACAAGTAGGAAGCTATCTTGAGGCTCTCCGACGCAGTTTCTTCGGCTCATATAAACTACAGTGCCCGTTATTGTCCGATTTTAACCAAAATTGGATTTGTCCACATTATCAAGTGCCAAGGGAAATCGATTCAGGTCTCGGGTTGTTACGCCGTTGATTAACCGTCTTGCCAGCGTTGAAACGCCCAGCCAATGTGATGGGCGGTTCAAGCGTGTATGAGGAGCATCGCGGTTATAAATGACGTGTTTCGGCCCCTGACCACCAGCAGACTGAAGACTGCTTGCTGCCTGCGCCCGTGGTATTTGCCGGCAACTCACACGTCAGACTGTTGCGATAGGTCTAGCAGTGCCCGGACAGGGTAAGCAAGGTCGATGTCTGGCAGAACCTGCCCGTTGTGAACATCCGCACCCAGTGGGGTTGTTCTTTACGAGAAACGTAGCCAAACGCGATTGACGGATGTATGCTTTTGTTATACCCAATTTAATAGGCCACCCCCCGAAAGACCTAATGAACAGTGTTAAGACGGTATCAGTTCTGCTTCGTATTTGGGAGGTTCCGTGTTCGAATCAAGGCCCTGAAGCTGGATGTGCTCAAATTGTGGTTTCCTTTTGTCATTCCGGCGGTGTTTTAAATTTTGTCACGAGATTATGCAGTTTTAAAATGTAGTGCTCCTGTCAGTTGATGCTACATACGACGTAATTTGTAGCTTAAATGCGTCATGTTTTGTGTTGATTAAATATATATTTATTTTCACAGTCTATACACAAACGTTGTAATTAAATGATGTTGTTAAAATTATATAATATTAAAACATTATGTAGTATAAAATATTATATTTTGGCGCTTTTTATCGTAAATACGATTTTACATTATTTAGCTATCAGACGTAAGTCGCTCCGCACAACACATCTTGAAAATAAACGTCTGACTACAAACAAATAACTCATCATGAAAATGGAAAATCTACAAACATACCACAGATCAATATAATACATTGCATAAAAATATCTAATAATTTTAAAATATTTTAAATTTGATATAAACCTGAAGATGAGTCTTATCCATCGAAACATGTCGTAAAAAAGCTCTAAATAATGTAAAATCGTATTTACGATAAAAAGCGCCAAAATATAATATTTTATACTACATAATGTTTTAATATTATATAATTTTAACAACATCATTTAATTACAAAGTTTGTGTATAGACTGTGAAAATAAATATATACGACGTAATGTTTGTTTTGCTCTGGTGTTGATGTTCATCTGTCGAAACTACAAGTTCATTTCTTCGGGGTCTTTTGTTGTGTCCCTCTGTATCTCAACTTAACGTGTGAGAGAGATGTCACCGCTGAATGTGATGTAAATAAATACAGAGATGTTGTTGATAAAATTATTATTTTTTGTATTTTGTTAAACATACGCCATGTCGAAAAGTTTGAAATAAAGTTGATCTTAAGAATATCTTTATTGTGTTAAATGTACGTTGTCCCAAATTATAATAAGGTGGCAATTTTTAACACCTACAATAATTCGCAAAATGCCAATAATGACGTATGTTGTGGTTAAGTTTATTAAAATTGTATGTGTATACATATTTTTGGGACGTTTTGTAGTGCAACCAAGATCGATATATATATATATATATATATATATAAACTGATAATTGTAATTTTTGCAACATATTTAGTAAGGTCGGCCAAGAAACACGCACATAGGAAGGAATTAATGCAATTAATTGGTGAAACCATGCGATCAGAATTTGTAACAGAGGGTTGGAATGAAATAGTTGAAGGGATCGAACTGGCTCATTGGGTCCAGTGGCGGATTTTTGTGGGTACGGCTTCAAACGTTTGGGATCAATCATAGCACATAAGAAGTAAAGTACAGGGAAGATTGAACAGGATATTTCAAAATTTTATTTTCGTCCATGTTTCACGATAAAACATAACTTTCTAGTTTTCTGTGTATTTAACTGATTTCTCTTTTATTTTCAGGTGAGTCACAAAAATGTTTGCCATACCATCGCGAGGCCTCTGAGACAACACGGTGTCATCTGCGCACAGAAATATATACTCAGCTCAGGGCTTCAGTTTAATATAACGTAACTAATTGTAGTGTTAATTTTGTAATACCATAATAAGACCACGTCTTTATTAATATTCTTGGGATTTACTTCAATTTTTAGAAGAACAGGTATGTATTAGCTATTTTAATCACGTTATAGGCTGGTGTACTCTTTTACTCCGTACAGGGTCCCGAAGGATAAAAGCTTATTCCATTTTCTGTTAATAATAAGTTACATTGTGTATGTGTCCAGTCGTGCCACGTAAGATATTGACTCAGCATTGTAGACAACAACAGAGGACTTGTCAGTTTTAAAGGGTTCTGACGATGGTGTGTTACAATCTGGATCACTAAATTCTTGGTCTGTATGTCCATCGTCTGTGCTTCTAAAAATGAAAAAAAAAAACGAATCGGAAGCTAGATATGCTTCCGTCCTCAGGTTTAAAAGGGAGATAGAAAGAGCTCCAGGGGTCCAGCGTCCCCTCGAAAGCCCTTCATTGGACCAGCTCAGTCCCGTTTACACTCATCATTATAAGAGGCCTGCATTGTACGTGTCTGTTGACAGTTTCTTGTATGTTAGACGGTCCTATATCCTTAGGTAATAAAGTATCAATCCATACGAGGTGATAACCAAAAGTTCAGGGAATTTTCCGATAAATAAATTGCTTATCATAACTCCTAGTTTCCACCGCCTTCTTCGAAGTAGTCCCCTTGGGCATGAATACAGCGATCCCAGCGTTCTTTCTATGATTCCGTGCATCCCTGGAAGTCTTCAAGTGTGAGTGTCTTAAGCACCTCCTGTGATTCTGCCTGGATCTCCTCAGTTGTGTCAAAACGACGGCCTTTCAATCGAAATTTCATTTTGGGGAACAGGAAAAAGTCGCAGGGGGCGAGGTCAGGCGAATAGGGTGGGTGGGGAATCACTGTCGTGTTTTTGGAAGCCAAAAACTGCCGAACAACGAGCGATGTGTGGGCGGGCGCGTTGTCTTGGTGGAGAACCGAGGTGTTGTAGCCTCTCGCACTTTCGCGATGTTTTCCGATGTTGTGCTTGTCGATGGTCGTCCTGAACGCTCATCGTCGTCGACAGGCGTTCGTCCATCCTTAAAGCGTTTGACTCATAGGACTCTCACCAAAAGCTTCCACAAGCACGCGGTGGGTTTCTACAGCAGTTTCTTTAAGTTTAAAGCAAAATTTGATGCAGATTCTTTGCTCCTTAAAATCTGCGGTTTAAAAAATTGCCGAACCATTACAACACGACGTTACAAAAACGCACGAGACTCAAGAACGCGGACTCTCACCTTCACGGCTGTTGGCACACTAATTCACATAGGGTACTGCTCGCCCCCATCTAGTGGCGGCAGGCCATTCCACAACCGGTTCGCGCGTCGAATTCAAATTCCCCGAACTTTTGGGTAGCACCTCGTAAAACGTCTAGTTACTTAACGCAATGCATTTAAAATTTAGTCCGTTGCGACAGAGGACCCATTTAACAGACGGCTGGTCATGTGGGTATTTTTAGTATAGATTTATGCTGGTCATGTTAAATGAGTGAGTCACCAGTGAATATGTTGCGTCGAACCGAAAATCAGGTTTAGCAGGCTGATGCGCGTGTGTTATCTTCCTGGCATTTGTCTGTTTCGATGCGCAATACAGAAAATCTTGTACTAGGTTTTAGCCGCTGGGATTCATTGTGTAGCTTCGACTGTCGGTGTTAAGCCGCGACGAATGTTATGAATTGTCAGACGTTTCGGTAGGCATTGCAGTTGCCATCTTCAGGGTGAACATGCGATAGCCCTCTCCACCAATCAGCACCATCGTATCCTACTCGTCACTTACTGCCTGTTGCAAAAACGCCCAATCACACACATTTACCCTGGAGATGGAAACTGCATTGTTTACCGAGACGTTTTATCTTTACATTTAACGCGGCTGAACCTCGAAAAACCGAAGTTTCACAGTCAATACGTGACGTTCAAATTCAAAAATTTGTTCGTTTTCCGGAATAAAGGTAAAGTCCTTAATTAAGCGCTACGCCATGGAGAGATGTTGGGGGGGGGGGGGGGGTGAGTTGGGCTTATTTTTAATTTTGAAAGTCAGCTGATAGCTTCATGCTCCGGCCGCTTCACACCCGAGGAAAGAAATCCGATTCCAATTGGATATAGGCAGATAAAATTCCTGCCATACTTTTGAAAGGATCGTGGAGGGCGATGTGATGCTAGGCTGTGTTTATCTTAACTCCAGCACCTGGCGAGACCCGTGGGATCTAGGTCAAGGAGATCTCGGTGTGTGAAGCGGGGGAAGGGGGGATCTTGTACTTTTGGATTTAGGTGTTTTCGATTATTGGCCTCGTTATCAGATTTCTTGGAACTAAGGACCGTTTCCTAAGCAGCAGTTGGGGGTATTCCAAACACAATTTTAGCCCATTTCAGAAACACTGGTTTGGCATCTCGTAACAATATTAAATGTTGATAAGTTCCTGACCTTTGTTATCACATTTCTTGTAAGATTTGAGGTTTTCACAGCGGTGAGTATGAAGATTTCTGTCTTCTGGGTTGTTGCCTCCTCGCCCTGATGACGGAGGCAGTATGACCTCTGAAACGTTGGTAAACATCGACCAGACTACTCAGCGCAACAACCCAGAAGACAGAAATCTTCAGACTCATCGCCCTGATGACGGAGGCAGTATGACCCCTGAAACGTTGGTAAACATCGACCAGACTACACAGCGCAACAACCCAGAAGACAGAAATCTTCAGACTCATCGCCCTGATGACGGAGGCAGTATGACCCCTGAAACGTTGGTAAACATCGACCAGACTACACAGCGCAACAACCCAGAAGACAGAAATCTTCATACTTATCGCCCTGATGACGGAGGCAGTATGACCTCTGAAACGTTGGTAAACATCGACCAGACTACACAGCGCAACAACCCAGAAGACAGAAATCTTCATACCCTGATGACGAAGGCAGTATGACCTCTGAAACGTTGGTTAACATCGACAAGACTACACAGTGCAACAACCCAGAAGATTGAAAACTTCATACTCATCGCCCTGATGATGGAGGCAGTATGAATTCTGAAACGTTGGTTAACATCGACCAGACTACACGGCACAACAACCCAGAAGACAGAAATCTTCATCACATTTCTTGTTTTACATTTCAATACGCCACGTTTTTCAGTGCATTGAAGCTGTTTTCCTTCCAGTGGAGTTTTTGTTACCTTGTAAGCAAAATTGAATTCGTCCGTCATAAAGCCCACTTGATGACTTTTTTGAGTACTGGATGAAAATCAGAGTCCTCACAAAAGAAAGGAGAAGTAGGCAGGTGTGAAACTTACGAACAAAAGAAATCGAATATAGGTGTGGTGTGTGGCAACAGCTCTTTAACCTTTGGTTAGATTCATTCCCCGACTCTGTAAAACTATTTCGGTCTAAAGCATCTAAATATGTGGACCGTGATTGCTTCGCCCCTTTGTGCTTGTGGTGGCCGCAGACCAGTTTTACCAAATATGCCGTTGATCACGCCTGTATGTCGTCACATTTCGTCACTGCTCGTGCGTGCGTGCGTGCGCAGTCGCGCGGTCTATTGAGATGGAAAAAATAGAAAGTTTCTGTTTATCTCGGAAGATAGGCGCTCTTATGTTGGTGGGATGGTCATTTCTGTCATTGACTTGACGCCCTAGGCCCCCCCCCCCCCACAGGTCGATCTAAAAGGGGTGTCACAACTGTCGTACCAAGCCTGTCACGCTAGAGGGGAAAGTGTTTATGCATCGCGAAACAGTTGAACCTTTTAAATATGTTTTTCGGTAGACCACAGCACGCCCGTAATCTTTCTCCCGTCTAGATATGGACTTATGTTCTGTGCGGATTTTGGTTTAGGTTTCAGAATAAATGCAAGACAATTCTTGTCTTCTTATAGTTCAAAAACCGAATTTGAAATAATACACCAATGAGAACTTAAAAGTCACTTCTACTCCTCTTAGTATTGGTAGAAGTTTACGATTGGTAGGGCTTATGCTTCATGGGAAACATGAAGCTCATACTCAATTTCGATACAGAAACTTGTGTTTAAGAAGCTCCTTGTGAGACCGACACAATGGTGGGAGAATGTGTCAATGGATATAATTGACATTGGGTTTGATGGTGTTGAATTGGATTTGTCGTGGCCTGTTTATGTGATTAGAAGTAACGTAATGATATATGAGAACAGTTCTGGGGATAATATTAGCATCAGAAAGGAACAGATGAATAGGAAGTTGACGGGCAGACACGGCGAAACTAATAGATAATTTTTTTTTTTACAGTTTTTCGTTGATATTGCACCGAAAAACATTAGCTTCATTTTGCAAACGTCAGCGTTTGATATCTTACTCATACGAAGAAAGGAGCTTGAATGTGTTTAAGAACAAAATAATTGTTAGAATATTTGCATCTGTGAAAATGGAGTTGGTAAAGTTCGGAAGAGAATTGAACTTTGTATGTCTACTCTCTAATAAAGAGAATTAGGACGTGTAGCATGCATGGAAGATTTGAGAATTTCTTTCGTTTTTTTGGATAGAAAGCGAGATGTACGAAGACATAACCATTAAAATTAAAACTGGATTAGAGAAATGATAATGAAAGTTTGAACTTTGCTGGACTGGTTCATGGTTAATTCCCGTTATGGGAAGTAATAGCTATTTTGTAAATAGAATGCGAAACCCATGATTATACTCTAGACAAAATGCAGAATTTATTGTTAAAAGAGGTGGTACGTACTCTCCACAGATCACGAGAAAGGAAGTCGTTTCTGGTGCGGTGCGGGGGGAATATTACTTATCAGCTGGACTAGAGGGCTGCTATTGGTGGGAAGTGTGATACGTCAGAGTTTTACGCTACTACACAGACTGAAAACATCAAGCCGTTAAGAGTAGCGTGTAGTGAGAGCACCTCTAATGTGTTCTGCGGGTGTTGCGATAATATTCTAGGTTAAATCACTGTGCCACTGTGAGGTAATCTTAAAACTGTACTCATTAGAACACATGAAAGCCTGTCGTCTGTTGTTCGTTCAGTGGTTGTGGAACGAATGCTTTTAGGGTGGAAAGTCACTCACAGCGAAATCTTGCGCATGCGCATGTATCGAATTCCTAGCAGGGATTTTCTCCTGTTCTGTGGGCTGTAGTTATCGCTGAACTTTAAGGGGTTAAGAATCGAATACATTTACCATATATTATGTATGTATATCCTAGGCATTAAATTAGGTTTTCGGTAAAAATCTTTGAATCGTAATTACAAATAGCTCCACGCCCACCCGTAGATACCAGCGTTTCAGAAGATTATTCTTCGTGTAATGTTGGATCCGTGTGACCTTTTTATATTCCGTTACTTAGGTTTCCCACACGGAGGTGTAATGGGCGTTGTGCCGTGTTTGGCCAGCCCTGACAGGGCGCGACTTCGCTCGGCAGATAGCAAATCCCGGTTCGTGCATGGCGTTGATACAGGAGGCTTTGGGTTGCAGGCCGAGTGTCGCTTCTCGCCTCCAGACCTTGCTTCAACTCTATCGCGTTGATGCATTCCGCTGCTTCTGAGATGTTAGCGCGGACCAGCGAATGTCGCTTATAGTGCGGTTAGGGTCTGCCGTTATCAAGAGTGTTCGAAAAACCTATGCTAAGAATTTTCAGACCTAAACTGGAGGAGGGAACGGGAGATTGGAGCGTCATAATTTCTACTCTTCGTGTCAGTAAATTAGCGGACGATTGGAAGGGCGTGTTGTAACACACGAAAAACTTTGTTTTAGAATACTCACCATAAATTTAGATATTACTCATTTAGTTACTTAAAGGTACAATTTGGCTGCACGCGACAGAGACAAGCGACCGAGGCAGGCGACAGAATTGCGAGACCGAGACTGGTCGCTTCCTGTCTGCTCTCTGTAGAATCGTATGAAGTACAATTACGAGCGCGAGACAAAGACAGGCGACAGAGACAAGGGACCGAGGCAGGCGACAGAGTTACGAGACCGAGACTGGTCGCTTCCTGTCTGCTCTCTGTACAATCGTATGAAGTACAATTACGAGCGCGAAACAGAGACAAAGCACAGGAGACCGCTCTCGGACCAGTAGTGTCTCGCGACGGGCTCAGGCAGCACGTGTGTTGTTGAGTAAAATAATGGCAGAAATTAAATTTACTGGTGACCAAGATGAGCAATTGGTAGAATTAGTAGCAGAAAATGATAAATGATTCTTTATTAACAGACAGAAAGGTCCTTCTTCACGTCTGGTTTTGAATATTGAACTCGTAGGTTTTCTTTGTTTCTTTCGCGACACATCATCTTCTTCTTATTCTTCGAGTAACCTTTTTAGAAGCATTTTTGTACTCATTTTTCACAGAATATGTGCACGTATGTCTCAACAAAACAAAGAAAACAAACACTTTGCCGCATGTCTCGGTCGTCACCTCAAAAGTGTGTGGCGACAAGCTGCGATTTGTCCGTCTCCCGTCTCTGTCGCCTGCCTCGGTCGCTTGTCTCTGTCGCGTGCAGCCAAATTGTACCTTAATACAGTTCATTGAAACCATCTGCATGATATACCAGTTTTAATAACGCTGTTGATGATGTATTATAGGTTAATGGTATAATTATTTTCTCAAGTACCAGTACTTTCAGACCTTGTATAATGTAGGTAATTAGATTTCTTATACCTAATCTGTTACTATCAGGCTGCCAACATAACACTGATATCCTAGCGATCTTGAATCAGATTAAGTTATTTCTATGTGTTTCGTAAACTCTAATCCTCTTATCATTTCCGTTCTGTATTATCTGTTTTTAGTAAAGTCACACAGCGGATTCTGTACTTCGTGGACCATTTGAAAATTGCTTGGGGGTCATCGCAGACCACTTTATTTATTTCATATGTATGGAATATTGTGTAATAAGCTATGAGGAATCAGTAAAAATTTCGAGTTTTGTTTGGTAGAACATGCAAAAATAATATTAAATTAATTATTCGGTTTTTGTCCGTCTGATCACAATTATATTTAAAATTTACAAATAAGATAATTAAAATTTCATTTTATGTTCCACATCGAATAATCGATTATATTATATATTGTGAATCAAATATTAAATTAATGATTCGGTTTTTGTCCGTCTAATCACAATTATATTTAAAATTTACAAATAAGATAATTAAAATTTCATTTTATGTTCCACATCGAATAATCGATTATATTATATATTGTGAATCAAATATTAAATTAATTATTCGGTTTTTGTCCGTCTAATCACAATTATATTTAAAATTTACAAATAAGATAATTAAAATATCATTTTATGTTCCACATCGAATAATCGATTATATTATATATTGTGAATCAAATATTAAATTAATTATTCGGTTTTGTCCGTCTAATCACAATTATATGTAAAATTTACAAATAAGATAATTAAAATTTCATTTTATGTTCCACATCGAATAATCGATTATATTATATATTGTGAATCAAATATTAAATTAATTATTCGGTTTTGTCCGTCTAATCACAATTATATTTAAAATTTACAAATAAGATAATTAAAATATCATTTTATGTTCCACATCGAATAATCGATTATATTATATATTGTGAATCAAATATTAAATTAATTATTCGGTTTTTGTCCGTCTAATCACAATTATATTTAAAATTTACAAATAAGATAATTAAAATATTATTTTATGATCCACATCGAATAATCGATTATATTATATTATTATATTATATATTGTGAATCAAATATTAAATTAATTTAATATTTGATTCACAATATGACGCAATTATACTATCTTAAAAATAATATTGTAAACTGATTGTTGGCAAGTATTTTCCGAATTTAATATCCTCGTGTTGTTTATGTCGACGCAAACTTGGATATGTCTTGGAAACAAACGTAGGCCTAAACCAGGTCTAAGTCACTCATGCGTCCTTCCCCTGATATTTTCCTTGGAATAATCGCGTTGGTTGTATTACCAGAAGCGTTATCTATCGTGTTTGAGAACATGGCCGGGCCGGCTGTGTTCATTCATACGAAGAAGGTTGCGTTCCAGACCTGAACAGTTAAAAACATTTGTAGCCAGCCCACGCTGGATTAACGAGGTAGATGGCGAATAATTCGTTTCTATTTATAAACTGATTTGTGATTGTACCGGGAAGATTAAAAGTAAGAGGTAGACCTTGGAGTATGACACTTCGTCTCTGATGAAAACAAAAGTTGTGTTCTCTTTACAAACTAACTTCCTCACCTGGTTCTCTCTCGTTCTCTCTCTCTCGGTTGGTTCTGCTCTGTTCGCTGTATTTCGTCACGGACATCTAGCTGCAACACAGGTATCATTGTGCGGTGTTGCCAAATGATGTTTTCCCATTTTTAGTCTACTTTCCTTTCTTTAGGAAACAAAAATTAGGTTTATGAGATCACCATGCTGTCTGTCTGTCTGTCACCCCTTTAATCTTTTTAATCAGCTGACATTTTCACGAAATTTGATATGCTTTTATAGGCCACAGCAATCGTGTTTTGTTTTTCGTGTTCAGCAATCAGCAAAAGGAATATGGCGGGCGTAAGAACTTTGAGGTTGTAGTGATATACTACAGACACTTAATACAGTCCTAAAATGAGGTTCATAGAAACAAAATATCTATACCTTTGTTGAGGCATTTTATGTAGAATGTAAAATAACATGGTGACAATGCGAAAAGTTTTATTTAACTATCAGCTTGACAGAGATTTATAACGGAACACTGACTCTGGGAATATAAAATTTTGTTTTAAAATATTTTATAAATATTCTTACAAATTATGTGAAATATTGTTTATAATTATTCGGTTTTTGTCCGTCTAATCACAATTCATATTTACAATTTACAATTAAGATAATTAAAATATAATTTTATGTTCCTCATCGAACAATCGATTTACAATTGGAACATCGATTGTTCGATGAGGAACATAAAATTATATTTTAATTATCTTAATTGTAAATTTTAAATATGAATTGTGATTAGACGGACAAAAACCGAATAATTAATTAAATTTCACAATATGACGCAACTGTATCATCTTATTGTTTATAAATCAACAGTTACAAACCTGATGACGGTGAGAAACTTTGAGGTTATATCTGACAAATTGAGTGCAGACAGATTCCTATGGTGATGATGTACTTTGTAATAGTAAATAATAATCCTAACATATTTGCAACTACAAGCAACAGATTTTTATTTTGTGACAATAGTAGATTTCTATAGGATGAACGTCTACCCACGAACCCTGAACGCTAATCCATGAGCTAAATTGTATTCGGTTGTTGGGTTACGAACTTCATTAACATTTACGTAAATACAAGATTTGTACAACAGCAGCGCTGCTCGAAGCACTATTTTACTCGCTGAAGTAATAGTATTCTGTCGTAGTCGACTTGAAAATAAGAAGGGAATGAGCACTGGCGTTTTCAGTTGACGTCTAAACACGTTGCATAATCTCTCGCTCGCTCGCCCGCCCGTCTGTAGCCTGGCCAGTCTCGATGCTGTTCATGTGTGAAGATACATGACGTCACTCGTGCCTCCCGTGTTCATTTCATTACAGAACATGTCGTGGCTTCAACTCCGTGCTAACTGCCTTGTTTGTTGTTAATACGTGCATTTCTGTGTTAAGCAATATGCTGTATTTATCAAGTAAGTTTCCATCTTTGAGTGTTCCTTGCGTTAAGAGCAGGGCGCGTAATCGTTTAGTCCAACATGACTATTTTTCCTGAGGTCGATTAATTTTGGAATTGGAGGTGTTCGTAGGATAATAATCTGACCCATGAATTAACGTGTACCTCAAAACGGAACTTTGTAATATTTAGCAACAAGATTATAACAGCATGAACCATACACGTAACACGCTGATTTGTGGCAGAAGGTATCATGGCTAAAACATTGTTCGACTGTTTGACTCAGGGTACTGTACAATAAGGACTTTATTTCTAATTAATTTGTTTTAAATCTTGTCAGTCTAATCACAATAAAATTCCTATTAAATATTAAAATATTACCATAATTAACATTTAAATATTTAAAATATATTAAATGATATTCTCTATCGAAATGTTCGATTTACATTAGAATATAACTTTTTACATGGCATGTTTCGGTTCTAAAAGAACCATCTTCAGGTGTATACAATTATATAAACTTAAATATAATTTCTTAAATGCAACTTTTTCGTCAGATGTTTATCAGATTTCAAATTTCAAATGATATTTTATTGTATTTTTTAATGTCGTATTCGAAGTTGTTCTGGATATGTACGTCGTGCTTAACATGATTTTGTGTGGGTGAACGTTTTGTTGTTGTTTTTGTATCATCCTGTAAAGTAAATAATATAAAGACTAAATGAATATTAATAAATTAGAGATAGAAAATAAAATAATATATTTGATAAATTTAATTTGAAACATACCAGAAATGTAATAACTTTATCATATCATCTCATAATTTGTCTTAATCACCTTCGCCTCGCCCCATATATCTAGTCCACGAAATTCAGTCCTAGTTTTGGTTCGTTAACTCCATGTAATTTGATTGGTCAACACACCATGCTCACCGAGTCGACATGCTTTTCTTTGGAACTCCCCATTGTAGAAAGACGAAAACGAACGTCGTATTCGAGTGTTTTACAGTCATGCCTGCTTCATATTCGGGAGAAGGTCCCGAGTTCAGAGACTGGTTATCTTTACCTAGGTTTCTCTATGTTTTCCTCAGTCACTCCAGGCATATGTCTGGGAAAAGTACTTTGATGTAGGCCACGACCACTTCCATGTCTTTTCCAATACATTATTAATTATCATCATCTCATTCGACGGTATATAGCCAGAGATACTGGAAGTGTCGTTAAATATGCTATAAATAATATAATTTCAGATAAAGTACCGCCGAATTGAAGTCTCAAGATTTAACTACGTTTTACTGTGAACTGTTACTTTTATTTCGATATAAGATTTCGGCACATTGAATCGCATTCTATTTAATTAAGCGAGATAAGTAATTATTCTAATTTCTTGTTGTACTAATTTACTTAATTTTAATTATTGTTTCCTGCTTTATGGAAACATTGCACTGAAACAGAAGACTTCACTTATCCTTGGCTGCTGTGTGCAAGGACGTCTGTATAACACAGCAGAAGAGATGTTTATGTGTTAATGCTCTGTAGGTTTCGTAATTAAGCAAAAATATTTTAATTTTTGGATGGTTCTTTGTTACACTTTTCAATAAAATGTTCTTTAAGTACGGATTTTTCCGTCATTACCGACGGAAACATTTATAGAAAAATTAATATTTTTATTTATCCGTTTGTGTAATGACGCTTAATAAACACATTAACAGTGAATTTCGACGGATGTGGAAGTACAATGGCGTGGACTATTTTAATGTAGGCATGTTACCTCTCCTTTTCGCTGAGTTACTGAGGAAAATAAAGAAGAGCCTGTGAAAAGGTCTGTGATCCGAGATTTGAAACCGGGACTACCACCCACTACATCGCGATGTTCGATTTAATAACATGAAATTGTGCAGTCTACGTGGATAATTGCCCCTTTATTGTTTCGGCCATTTTGTTCGATTAAAGAACTCCGAGATCTGCCCAGCGATGCATTATAAATAGACCAGTGGAGAAGCAAACATTTCATATTCTGGCAACTAGATCGTTTCTTGTAAGATTCGAGGTTTTCACGGCGGTGAGTCGGAAGATTTCTGTCTTCTGGGGTGTTGCGCTCTGTAGTCTGGTCGATGTTTACCAACGTTTCAGAGGTCCTACTGCCTCCGTCATCAGGGCGATGAGTATGAAGATTTCTGTCTTCTGGGTTGTTGCGCTGTGTAGTCTGGTCGATGTTTACCGACGTTTCAGAGGTCCTACTGCCTCCGTCATCAGGGCGATGAGTATGAAGATTTCTGTCTTCTGGGTTGTTGCGGTGTGTAGTCTGGTCGATGTTTACCAACGTTTCAGAGGTCCTACTGCCTCCGTCATCAGGGCGGTGAGTATGAAGATTTCTGTCTTCTGGGTTGTTGCGCTGTGTAGTCTGGTCGATGTTTACCAACGTTTCAGAGGTCCTACTGCCTCCGTCATCAGGGCGATGAGTATGAAGATTTCTGTCTTCTGGGTTGTTGCGCTCTGTAGTCTGGTCGATGTTAACCAACGTTTCAGAGGTCATACTGCCTCCGTCATCAGGGCGATGAGTATGAAGATTTCTGTCTTCTGGGTTGTTGCGCTCTGTAGTCTGGTCGATGTTAACCAACGTTTCAGAGGTCATACTGCCTCCATCATCAGGGCGATGAGTATGAAGATTTCTGTCTTCTGGGTTGTTGCGCTGTGTAGTCTGGTCGATGTTTACCAACGTTTCAGAGGTCCTACTGCCTCCGTCATCAGGGCGATGAGTATGAAGATTTCTGTCTTCTGGGTTGTTGCGCTCTGTAGTCTGGTCGATGTTAACCAACGTTTCAGAGGTCATACTGCCTCCGTCATCAGGGCGATGAGCATGAAGATTTTTGTCTTCTGGGTTGTTGCGTTGTGCAGTCTGGTCGATGTTTACCAACGTTTCAGAGGTCATACTGCCTCCGTCATCAGGGCGATGAGTATGAAGATTTCTGTCTTCTGGGTTGTTGCGCTCTGTAGTCTGGTCGATGTTAACCAACGTTTCAGAGGTCATACTGCCTCCATCATCAGGGCGATGAGTATGAAGATTTCTGTCTTCTGGGTTGTTGCGCTGTGTAGTCTAGTCGATGTTTACCAACGTTTCAGAGGTCATACTGCCTCCGTCATCAGGGTGATAAGCATGAAGATTTTTGTCTTCTGGGTTGTTGCGCTGTGTAGTCTGGTCGATGTTTACCAACGTTTCAGAGGTCATGCAGCCTCCATCATCAGGGCGATGAGTATGAAGATTTCTGTCTTCTGGGTTGTTGCGCTGTGTAGTCTGGTAGATGTTTACCAACGTTAAATCGCCCTGATGATGGAGGCAGCAGCAAGGATCTCTGAAACGTCGGAATACTCCTACCAGACTACACGGCGTAATAATCCAGTAGACAACCATTTATAATGGGAAATTCTGGTTGCCACGAAAACACACGAACAGTCGAATTATGTTAATTTTTCCTTTAAGGAAATGGTTATAACCCCAAGTGTTGGGCTGAAAAATATTTATTTAACCTCTGCTAACCAAATTCGTCGCTGAGCTGCATTACAGTTGGTTTGGGCTTTAGGTAAAGTGGCCCTTAAAATGAATTAAAGTGAATTTCACTCAATAGATTTGGGGTTGTGTGACAGGAATTTCGTCAGTGTCGTATGTGTGGGCAGAAACTGGAAAATTGTTATACAATTCGTATTTTAAGTTCTTTACTATATTTCATCGACAGGTAGTAAGAGAGGGTTACAACGATGTAGAGTCCCGTACACTCTGTATCAGATTGAATATTAGACGAATCAGCGGAACTAATGAGGAAGTGAATAGGAGCTTCACGTTTCAGACGCTGTACCCCGGGAAAGAATCCTCCGACGCCTGTCAGGACTCTGCGGTGGCGAAGGGCAGAATCCTTGCCCGTTCTCGGGAGTCGAAATCCGGTCGTTAAATCTGTAGCCAGTCACTGTGGTTGTTAAGCTGTCTCAGTTGAGGACGGGGATTTATTCTTTCATGTGGACGTCATGAAACAGGCAGGCATCCCGATTGGAGTCCACGGATGTGTGCAGTGTCCAAAAGGCGGATATCATTATTTGGACAAGCATGTGCCAACAGGGCGTGTACATAGAGTTAGTGGGCTAATGTAACGATAATAATCGAAATGTAAGTCACTTGTACATGCCTGCTAAAGCAGAAACCATGCTACAGTGTTGTCAACTTTGTAGCGCATTAAATAGTCGTTTGCAGAACGTTGGTTTGTTTAATTGTGAGCTGCGGTGTAATTATTATGAGTTCTTTACGTGAGGCGCAGAGATCGTATCTGTGTGCGTGTTTCATCTCAGCAGCAGTGAAAGTCTAGAGGAAAAGTTCTCAGTCCGTGGCCCACCCCATTTGTTTTGTGCAGCCCGAGTACTATTGTGTCTCACTGTGTGATAAGAAACGGTCAGCTGGCATCGGAGAACACGTTTTGTTAATGTTGTTAGTGTCGTCAGCACCTGCGAGCTGTTACTGTGCCGAATGAAGAACATTTTATGAACTATGACGCGTCTTATTAATGTTAATTGCAGTTTTATTTATTTATTTATTTTATTTAGTGTTCTGTCTGACGACAGGTCCATATGAACAGGATCCTTCCATCCTTTTCTCGGACTGGGACCTGTTCATATACGTTCTTGGCAGATGATCCAGAAGTGTTTTGCCATTGCCTTCTTCTGTGTGTGAATGGAATAATTGTTGGGATGCCACGGAGGAAAACTCCGTGTTGCCTAGACCACGGCCCAACACAAGTTATAGATTCGGGCACCGCCGGGAATCGAACCCGAGACCCCAGGATTACAAGGCCAGCGTTCTAACCGCTAGACCACCTCATCTTATTATTATTTAGTGTTCTGTCTGACGACAGGTCCATATGAACAGGATCCTTCCATCCTTTTCTCTTCTCGGACTGGGACCTGTTCATATACGTTCTTGGCAGATGATCCAGAAGTGGTTTGCCATTGCCTTCTTCTGTGTGTGAATGGAATAATTGTTGGGATGCCACGGAGGAAAACTCCGTGTTGCCTAGACCACGGCCCAACACAAGTTATAGATTCGGGCACCGCCGGGAATCGAACCCGAGACCCCAGGATTACAAGGCCAGCGTTCTAACCGCTAGACCACCTCATCTTATTATTATTTAGTGTTCTGTCTGACGACAGGTCCATATGAACAGGATCCTTCCATCCTTTTCTCTTCTCGGACTGGGACCTGTTCATATACGTTCTTGGCAGATGATCCAGAAGTGGTTTGCCATTGCCTTCTTCTGTGTGTGAATGGAATAATTGTTGGGATGCCACGGAGGAAAACTCCGTGTTGCCTAGACCACGGCCCAACACAAGTTATAGATTCGGGCACCGCCGGGAATCGAACCCGAGACCCCAGGATTACAAGGCCAGCGTTCTAACCGCTAGACCACCTCATCTTATTATTATTTAGTGTTCTGTCTGACGACAGGTCCATATGAACAGGATCCTTCCATCCTTTTCTCGGACTGGGACCTGTTCATATACGTTCTTGGCAGATGATCCAGAAGTGGTTTGCCATTGCCTTCTTCTGTGTGTGAATGGAGTAATTGTTGGGATGCCACGGAGAAACCGGGGAAGCCCCCGGAGGAAAACTCCGTGTTGCCTAGACCACGGCCTTGCCCAACACAAGTTATAAATTCGGGAACCGCCGGGATTCGAACCCCAGACCCCCAGGATTAAAAGGCCAGCGTTCTAACCGCTAGACCACCGTGGTTTCTGTTAATTGCAGTAACAGATATTAAAGTTGACATTGAAAGATTACTGAACCAAAAAAGTGTCAGATATCTTGACAGTTACTGATTTTGGAGAAGATTATTGAATAATGTATGAACCTGTTTGCTGTGTACGATGGTGGTGTTTTTTTTTAGAAATAAATTTTCACGAAGTTTCAATAAATTATCCTCATTTGTAACATCGGATCTGGAGGAGTTGGACTAGGACATGAAGATGGCAGTCTTTACAACGTTGTCTGTTATATGTTGTGTGGGTACACTATCCTGTGATCACAGGAGGTGATTTGTTTGGTTGTGATTGAACAAAAGGCGTGTAGATGTGTAGGCTGGCTGCAGATGTCTCGAATATACGTAAGACGTAGTCGCGGTTACCGGTCAAATTGTGCACCTAAAACTCAGAGGCGAGTCGTATGACTTACAACACTTCTCTGTAAAATCTTCCGTTGTTACGAAACTTTTACATAGGCAATGATATTTGATGGCGTTTTTTAAAATCTTTTTCTTTAAAAAGCCAGAGGTTACGTTTGAAGGACACGGGAGAATTGATGCTTCAGTTGTTGTATAGGGTGATTATTATATATTTGCTATACAAACATTTCACCAAGTCCGTCCAATTGCAGCATGTAAGAATGGCCGTATCTTGAAAGCTAAATAAATGCGGACCCGTGTTTATGAACTGATATGATTATTTTTTGATGTAGACCTCACCGCTAAAATTTGCGGTTCTTTAATATGGGATTATCTCGTATAAGCTAGGTTCTTGGCGAATCGTTGGTAAGTGATCACCGTAATGCTTCGGCTGATTTACCCATTAAAATTGTGCCGTTGTCATTGGTGGGGGTGGGGGGGTATTGGTTCGACCCTACAACCTGTCTGGAAATGGTGGCTACGGGGATTCAAACCCATCATTTGGCCCATAGCCGGTCACTTCATTGACTGAATTATCGAGTCTCATTAAAGTGCATCTGTTTAGAAGTTTTCATTTGTTTGTTGTATTTCAGGGTTGAAGATTTCTGTCTTCTGGGTTCTTGCGCTGTGTAGTCTGGTCGATGTTTACCAACGTTTCAGAGGTCATACTGCCTCCATCATCAGGGCGATTAATATGAAGATTTCTGTCTTCTGGGTTGTTGCGCTGTGTAGTCTGGTCGATGTTAACCAACGTTTCAGAGGTCATACTGCCTCCATCATCAGGGCGATGAGTATGAAGATTTCTGTCTTCTGGGTTGTTGCGCTGTGTAGCTTGGTCGATGTTTACCAACGTTTCAGAGGTCATACTGCCTCCGTCATCAGGGCGATGAGTATGAAGATTTCTATCTTCTGGGTTGTTGCGCTGTGTAGTCTGGTCGATGTTAACCAACGTTTCAGAGGTCATACTGCCTCCGTCATCAGGGCGATGGGTATGAAGATTTCTGTATTCTGGGTTGTTGCGATGTGTAGTCTCGTCGATGTTAACCAACGTTTCAGAGGTCATACTGCCTCCATCATCAGGGCGATGAGTAGGAAGATTTCTGTCTTCTGGGTTGTTGCGCTGTGTAGTCTGGTCGATGTTAACCAACGTTTCAGAGGTCATACTGCCTCCGTCATCAGGGCGATGGGTATGAAGATTTCTGTATTCTGGGTTGTTGCGCTGTGTAGTCTCGTCGATGTTAACCAACGTTTCAGAGGTCATACTGCCTCCATCATCAGGGCGATGAGTAGGAAGATTTCTGTCTTCTGGGTTGTTGCGCTGTGTAGTCTGGTCGATGTTAACCAACGTTTCAGAGGTCATACTGCCTCCGTCATCAGGGCGATGAGTAGGAAGATTTCTGTCTTCTGGGTTGTTGCGCTGTGTAGTCTGGTCGATGTTAACCAACGTTTCAGAGGTCATACTGCCTCCGTCATCAGGGCGATGAGTAGGAAGATTTCTGTCTTCTGGGTTGTTGCGATGTGTAGTCTCGTCGATGTTAACCAACGTTTCAGAGGTCATACTGCCTCCGTCATCAGGGCGATGAGTAGGAAGATTTCTGTCTTCTGGGTTGTTGCGCTGTGTAGTCTGGTCGATGTTAACCAACGTTTCAGAGGTCATACTGCCTCCGTCATCAGGGCGATGGGTATGAAGATTTCTGTATTCTGGGTTGTTGCGCTGTGTAGTCTCGTCGATGTTAACCAACGTTTCAGAGGTCATACTGCCTCCATCATCAGGGCGATGAGTATTAAGATTTCTGTCTTCTGGGTTGTTGCGCTGTGTAGTCTGGTCGATGTTAACCAACGTTTCAGAGGTCATACTGCCTCCGTCATCAGGGCGATGAGTATGAAGATTTCTGTCTTCTGGGTTGTTGCGCCGTGTAGTCTGGTCGATGTTAACCAACGTTTCAGAGGTCATACTGCCTCCATCATCAGGGCGATGAGTAGGAAGATTTCTGTCTTCTGGGTTGTTGCGCTGTGTAGTCTGGTCGATGTTAACCAACGTTTCAGAGGTCATACTGCCTCCGTCATCAGGGCGATGGGTATGAAGATTTCTGTATTCTGGGTTGTTGCGATGTGTAGTCTCGTCGATGTTAACCAACGTTTCAGAGGTCATACTGCCTCCATCATCAGGGCGATGAGTATTAAGATTTCTGTCTTCTGGGTTGTTGCGCTGTGTAGTCTGGTCGATGTTTACCAACGTTTCAGAGGTCATACTGCCTCCGTCATCAGGGCGATGAATGGTTCTGGTTTGAGTCGTCAGGAGAGTTTTTGTGAACACAATAATGAACATTTGGGTTCTGTAAAGTGAACGAAATATCTTAACCAGCTGAGTGACTATAAGCTTATGAAGAAGAAATGTAGCTACTTCTCGTGGTTAGTAGTTCTGTAGTATGAGGTAGAGTATCTTTGATGCTAAATGTCATTTAGGGCAGTGTTTGTGAACGTGACGTACGAAACTGTAAAGTTTTGCTGATCGTGGAAAGTGAAGTCGTACGTACGTTATCCAAGTATGGCCACAATGTTGTTGTTTTAAACGCCAGTGTTTGGTGAACGTTTAACTAGAAATGAAAGCATTGTAAGTTTATGTGGAAATGAGTAGCGTTCAGTATTAGCACATATTCACAGCCTGCAGACTGCTTTGCCCGACTTGTTTCGTAAATGTTTGTTGCTACGCGCCCTTTCATGTTGCTGCGGGTTCAGTTTTTAGTGCCACGCTACACAACGTTGACAGCAGCGCGATCGTGTTTGGTAACATCGCCTTCGGAACCGAAAAGTTGCATCTTGGTCCAATGCGTTAAACACGTATTTCATCGGTTACGTAAAGAATGTTGGATTCTGTGTTTTGTTTTGTATGTTTGTGTGTATTAGAGATTAGATTCGTGTAACATTTCCTTCTTCTTAAGTGGGACGAGGTCGCAGAATGCTGTGTATCCCAGGTCTGGCGTCGACATGGCAACGGCGGATACCTGCGTGTTTTATAATAAAGGACTCGTTTCCTCCCGTTTCAGAGGCAGTCCCGAATTTACCAACGTAATTATAATCACGAACTGACATATAGTTGTTTCAGAAACAGTTGTTATAAGAAACACTGAAAAATGCTTTGTATTACAAATGAATTGCTTGCTATTGTTTCCGGCCATTACAACACCGCGTATTGTGAAATTTACCAATTCGAGTAAATATTTCATCTAGGTGAAATGGTTAGGAGGTGCATTGTTTTCTGACTGCGTTCGAAAAAAATCATGAATTTTGTTAATTGACTTCGTGGAGAAAAGCTGATAGTCACTCTGGTAGTCAAGGAATACTCTGCCTGTCGTGTTCGCAAGAACCCACAGTTTATTTCTATCTTGAACCAGTCCACAACTTAATTCAATTTTTAATATTATCAAATCTAAAACTTCTTGACGATGGTGAAGAGTCAATTGAATAAAAATTTACTTGGATATTATCCATCGTCTAGTAAATATATAACGTAAAACGACGTTTCGGAGATGGGACTCTATCTCCGTCTTCAGGTTCCTACACAGTTGGGCCCACTAGATAGAGTCCCATCTCCGAAACGTCGTTTTACGTTTTATATTTACTAGACGATGGATAATATCCAAGTAAATTTTTATTCAATTTAATATTATCCTACCGTCAACGCCTAGGTCGTTGTCTGGTTTATCCCATGCGTAGTACGTGTCTGCCTTCCGATTCCCATGGTTTGATATTCGTAATAGTACGTAGAGAAGAGAACAGATTGTGAAGGCTTCTTTTTCTGTATTTCACCCCATTCTTTTACGTCTTCTCCCTCCCCAGTAGCCTCTTTTTTCCTCTAAAATACGCTCGTTCGACTTAGTTTCTGGTCTTACAGTTAGGGCGAGTTTCGTATCATGTGAACCTCTCGACTTTTAATAGGAAATGAGAAGATAACCTCTTGCTGTTTTAATGAAATTCAAAGTCTGTTATTATAGTAAGGCATTGAAATTTTGTCATGGGCTGTGGGTTGAGTTATCGATCCTTTATTCGCGGGAGGTGCAAAATTCTCTTTGCTATACGTATCCCCCCTCTCTATTATCCTTAATCCGCGGGTAACGAAATTTTTTTTTTTGTAGGTGGTATAGCTCTTGGAGCGGGAAGCTCTCTCATCTGTCTCCTGCGTTTATGGCGCGATAAAGAGTAGTTGTAATCCTGGGGTCTCGGGTTCGATTCCCGGCGGTGCCCGAATTTATAACTTGTGTTGGGCAAGGCCGTGGTCTAGGCAACACGGAGTTTTCCTCCGGGGGCTTCTTCCCCGGTTTCTCCGTGGCATCCCAACAATTACTCCATTCACACACAGAAGAAGGCAATGGCAAACCACTTCTGGATCATCTGCCAAGAACGTATATGAACAGGTCCCAGTCCGAGAAAAGGATGGAAGGATCCTGTTCATATGGACCTGTCGTCAGACAGAACACTAAATAAAATAATAAAAACCTTTCGTGTGTCGTAATCATGAACAAAATCAGAATTTTTTTAATAAATCCTTCAAGGGCTTAAGGAAATTCAAGTACTTTTGAACTGAAGTAAACAAACCGATAAATATAATATAAATAAGAGAACGTCTTAATTTTAAAATATTTTATTGATCTTTTCATGTTACGCATTTCCTAAAATGTTGTGGATCATTTTAATGTTAGTTACGTATCCACGACACTCGCTGTTCCATCTACGTAGCCTTGCAGCAAAGTGTGAGTCAGTAAAGAGGAATAATAATGTGTAAAATGTTCTGTGAGGTCAGTATTTCAATGTTTACCCAGAAGGAACTGCTTCCTGATACCGTCTCGGCGTTTCAAGGAGATCGGACGGAATTATTAAAGGTAGCTTGAACAGAAGTAAGAGACAGTTTATGTTACGTAATGGGTGATAAGTGTTTTGTTTCCGGAGATCTGGCAACGCGGTGGCGAGTGAGTTGGCCAACGAGAATTGTACACAATTTTAAAATCTATTGTGCAACAGTGGACAGTGGAAAATAAAACATTAGCTGTTGCCATAGGAATGAACGAAAAGTTGAGCTACTTCGAATGTTTTCTAAAAATTAAGTTTTAAGGTTTTCACGGCGGTGGATCTGAAGATGGATGTCTTCTGGGTTGTAGGGTCGTGTAGACTGGTAGAAGTTTACCAATGTCTCAGAGGTCCTTGCTGCGATGACGGAGGCAGTATGACCTCTGAAACGTTGGTAAACATCGACCAGACTACACGGCGCAACAACCCAGAAGACAGAAATCTTCATATTCATCGCCCTGATGATGGAGGCAGTATGACCTCTGAAACGTTGGTTAACATCGACCAGACTACACAGCGCAACAACCCAGAAGACAGAAATCTTCATACTCATCGCCCTGATGACGGAGGCAGTATGACCTCTGAAACGTTGGTTAACATCGACCAGACTACACAGCGCAACAACCCAGAAGACAGAAATCTTCATACTCATCGCCCTGATGACGGAGGCAGTATGACCTCTGAAACGTTGGTTAACATCGACCAGACTATACAGCGCAACAACCCAGAAGACATAAATCTTCATACTCATCGCCCTGATGACGGAGGCAGTATGGCCTCTGAAATGTTGGTTAACATCGACCAGACTACACAGCGCAACAACCCAGAAGACAGAAATCTTCATACTCATCGCCCTGATGACGGAGGCAGTATGACCTCCGAAACGTTGGTTAACATCGACCAGACTACACAGCGCAACAACCCAGAAGACAGAAATCTTCATACTCATCGCCCTGATGACGGAGGCAGTATGACCTCCGAAACGTTGGTTAACATCGACCAGACTACACAGCGCAACAACCCAGAAGACAGAATCGTCATAAACATTTAAATTTCGATAAAATTGCATGGATATATTTCTTACTGCTGATACTAATCTGACATCCCCATAGGAGCTTTTGCACTCTGCGGCCACTGAATGCCAGGAACAAAACTTTCTGACGCAGGCATTTGCCAAATTACAGTCGGAACAGTTCACTCTAATCGTAGGGCGAAGAAAATGAGTTGAATGACCTAAGAGATTGAGTGTCAACTGTGTATAGATTTTTTACCTTGCTGTGGTAAATACGCTTACAACCGAGTTGATTGAAATAGTCTTTGTACAGTTGGCAACAGTGTAGCCCGTATCGCATAGAACGAAATTGAGAGTGTGGTTATGAAATATTGTCGGAGGAACAGAGACTGTGCTTAACGGAGCCATAGGTAATAGGGACACGTGCCAACAGCATGCCCAAAAATTCTCTTTATTATTTCGTGTCAGTGGCGTTTATAACTTTGAATACCAGTTTCTTCATTTGTTTCCTCCTTTTTAATCTTATTATTTATTGTATTTTATGATCGATTTGACTCTGTTTTCTTTACTCTTACCCATTATATTCTTCATAATTACGAGGCGCGTCCACAAAGTAAGATTCCCACTCGTCCCACAGCTAGCAAACCTTATATTGCGCGAAGCGAGTGTGCGTACGTGATAGAGCAATGACGTAGCATGGCGCATGCACTAACGGTACTTCCCGCGTTCTCACAGTAGCATCGTTGCAGCTGTTGAAGATGGAGGTTCTTATTCCAGCTCCCGCCGACTGTGAAGTGCGGTCAGTGATAACGCTAGGCCGCACACGGCTCGACGGACAGCAAGTCTCCTGCAGGAGTTCAGCTGGGAGGTGTTTAATCATTCACCCTACAGCCCGGACCTCGCTCCCAGTGATTTCCATCTTTTCCTACACCTCAAGAAATTCCTGTCCGGTCAGCGTCAGCGTTTTGAGAATGACAGAGAGGCGGAGATGGTTGTCACACAGTGGTTCCAATCCCAGGCGGCAGACTTCTACGACACAGGTATTCAAAAGTTGGTCCCACGGTATGACAAATGTCTCAATTCCGGTGGCGAATATGTTGAAAAATAGCTGGACACTTGCTGTATCTGTTGCAATAAATATTTCCATGAAATTGTGTTTTGTTTCTGTAAACGGCCCCAGGGAAACTTACTTTGTGGACGAGCCTCGTATATATTACTTTCTGTCTTCTATTAATGCAATTCTTCCTGTCATTCTCCCATAATTTTTAGTCTACATTTCTTTCTCTCGTTTCTCTGTCATTTTTACGTCTCTTTGCCATCTGTCCTCCTTCTCTCATTCTGTGCATTTACGTCCTGAAGTTAGCTCGATTAGCTGCCCTCCTCTGTGAGGCTGCATGTCATAATATCGAACCCGGGACTGTAATACGTCATTGTGTGACCGCCACGTTTCCTTTCAAGCACACTCGAGTCACGATAGACGTCATGTTGATTAATAAAGCTGGTTGCTACAGCGTGTGGGTCAAACTCATCTGCTGCGAGGGAAATGTCAGTGCAATTCGCCACGATTTATCAGTCTCTGTCTGTGGCCATCTCTTATTTGTGTCTGAGGAAAGGTTCTCTGCGATTGTGACTGGGATGTCGTTATTAGCAGAAAGTTCATGAAATCCTTCGTGACGGTCCTGTACGCACGTTTGAACTTCGGAACCAGTCAGCAAATTTAGATGGAATTCTATTATCCGATCATTCGATGCGGAACGTGAAATGATATTTTAAATATTTTATATTTTATTATCTTGTTAAAAATTGTGATTTGACGGAAAATATTAAAATATTAACCTAATTCACAATATGACGCAAATGTACTACCTTATGAAATTCTATATTAGGATTGTACATAAAAACCTTGGCACACTGCCTAAAAATTGTACACTGCTCTAAAGTTTGAAGATTAAATGAGATTTTAGATTTGCACAGTGGCGAATATGAAAATGGTTGCCTTCTGGGTTGTTGAGCCGTGTAGTCTGGTAGAAGTGTTCCGACGTTTCGGAGGTGATTGTTGTCACTATCATCAGGGCGATTGCCCTAAACATCGATACAGAGGACAGCCATTTTTAAGCGGATCGCCTACATTTTAAACCGTTCAGTATGTGTATCGTTCCACATTTTTTTAAACTTTATACATGGACCCAGCTCTTACGAAATTTTGTAGATGTTGACTAGGTTTCAGAGACAGAAATGTCACCACGTAGTGAGGATACAGACAGAGCTTATTGACAGCAGAGGGCTGTTTAAATATAAATTGAAAAGGGTTAAACATACAAGAATATTTGAATATTAGAAGACACATTTGCTTCGCACTCTGGATTAGTAGAAGCCCTCTTGTCATGAGTAAGAGAGGCTGGAGACATGCCGTTTCATCAAAAGCGGAATGCCGTGAAACATCTCAAAAAAGCTCCTACTATGCATTCTGATGACGTCATATTTGTTTCTTTACTCATGCAGCTAATTTTTTTAAAGTAATATCATACCGATCTTGCGAACACATGTTCATTTTTCTCGGCCGGAGGAACGAAAACTACTTGAATGTTTTTCTACTTAACCGTTTTACATCTGTTAAAGTGTTTTCTGTTAATATTCCTCATAGAAATTCTTGAGATGTTTGTAATGTTTATTCGTTATATCTTAGAAATGCTACATCATTATTTACATTGTAAAGTCTCCGGTACTTAATCTTTGTACTAACATCACACTGAATTCGATATGCATGTCTGCACGGAAAAGTACGACAAGGAATTCGTATAGAGTTACGAAGGAACCCACAATTTGAAGGACCGTAAATAAAATAATTAAATTAGAATTTGGGGGTACGTGAAATGGTCTGAAGTAAGGACTGAGTCCCGCTCTGTTACCACAGACTAGAGAAAAATATAGATTTCATCGAAGTATCTTGCAGCCACATCTTATTCAAAAAAAAAAAAAAAATCTGTATCTGGTTTTCTCCATACGTAGAGTTTGTCACGGCCGAGTGGTTAGTACACCGCATTCTTATTCGAGAGGCTCTAGATTTAAGCCTCGGCCCGGAGACCGGCTATCGATTTCCGCTAGTTTTCTCAGTCCCTCCACGTAAATGTCGGAGTAATACCTTAAAATAGGCCAAGACCGTTACCTTGTACTCCAATTTAAATTCATAATTCACAAATTATTCTATGTATACGTTATATAACCATTGCAGTTGATAAAGCGTTGAATAAACTAATAATTATTGATATACAAGTGTGTTGTAACTCAGTAGATACATATACTTTACATGAATGTTGAGGCACACAACATGTGATTTTTTTTAAAAATTACTTTAGCTATTATATTGGCTTGTTTTCTTGTTTAATAAACAAATTTGGCCTCGTAGTGTTGTCATGTCCGCGTGTGTTTGATCTCCCCCTTCCCCCATTTCAGTGACCTTTGAACCATTCATGTATTTTCACGAGACTTTACGTTAAAGGACACCCTCGTCCACACTTTGCCGTTCCATCAGTGATACTCTGCCCGAACTTCTGAGATGGGAGATACAGCGGATTTATTTAATTCAGAGCAAGGGTTTCGAACCAACGACCTGCCGGCTCACACAAGTTTCTTCAATTATTTGATTAACTTAGGCGGTAAAACACATTTTAACATCTGTATTTGGCAATGCTTGTCGCTGTGAACAGCTTCAGTTTAGGCCGTAATTGAGAACGCCAAATGAATATCTAGGACGCACCATATTGATGAAAAAGTAGACGAAAGAATGACTATCATAACAAGATTAATTACACCTCTTAATGAAACATTACGCAATCAGAAGCAGTTTCAAGTATGTAATGGCCGATTTTGTTGAAGAAAATTGGGCAATATGTGAATCTGTTTGCAGTGTCAGGTCTAATTACTACAACTTTTAAAATAAATTGTAACAGCGTTTCAAGAAATTTTTTAACCTTGGAGCTCGCGAGTCGATTGCAAGGGGTGAATGTGGATTCAAGTGTGGAGAAGTTGAGAACCCCCGAATTAGACACTGTCATTTCCATCTTAGGTCTCTGTGTTAAGGCAGCTTCTTTGTACATCGTAAAATTATAACTTGACGGCCACAGAAAAAGCCAATTTCTATTCTTCTGTTTGATACCGAAATGCGTAACCGTCATTTTTTCATTTTGAGTGTCTGGATATCATACGAGGTGCGATCGGAAAGTTTAAAGACTGCGCGTATAAAAACCCGTACACTTATCTCAGGTATTAAATTCATCCATCACCCTCGAAGTAGTTCCCCTGAGACTGAACACAACGATCCCAGCGCCGCTGCCAAGCCTGGAAGCATCCCTGGAAATCTTTCTTTGTCAGCCTGTCAAGCACCATCTGCGATTCTGCCTGAATCTCTTCTATCGTCTCAAATCTCCTTCCCTTTAGCTGAATTTTCATCTTTGGGAAGAGGAAGAAGTCACACGGAGCTTAGAAAGGAAGTTGGGGTCGGTTCTTGCAAGATCTTTGAGCTCCTGACAAACGAGAAGTCGATTCTGCTTCTGGTCCTCAGACAGGAGCCTTGGCACAAACTTGGCTGCGATGCGTCGCATGTGGAGTTCTTCCTTTAGAATCAGCTGACAGGTCCCATAGCCTATCCCAACAATGTCGCACAAGTCGTTGATGGTACGACGTCGATCTTCGTGAATGGCCTGCCGAATCTTCGTAACATTTTCGGGCGTTGTGCTCGAAGATGGTCGTCCAGAACGCTCGTCATCATCGACAGAGGTTCGGCCATTTTTAAAACGTGAATGCCACACAAAAGTTTGTGCACGACCCATTGCGGACTCCCCAAATGCTTGCTTTAGCATTTCATAGGTTTTCGTAGCCGTTTTGGCGAGTCTTTGGCAAGAGATTCAGGCAGAATCGCAGATGGTGCTTGACAGGCTGACAAAGAAAGATTTCCAGGGATGCTTCCAGGCTTGGCAGCGGCGCTGGGATCGTTGTGTTCACTCCCAGGGGAACTACTTCGAGGGTGATGGATGAATTTAATACCTGAGATAAGTGTACGGGTTTTTATACGCGCAGTCTGGAAACCTTCCGATCGCACCTCGTATATCAGTCAATAATGTCATTGGTTAGTGGTTGGATAATCTCAGGTCGATTCCCAGCAGTCACGCTTAGATGGGCTCTTGGAACCATTATCTTATGTAATGGGTACCTGGGGCTCTTTTCCCTGGGCAGAGCGGATCCAGCGTGAAGCTAAGTACTTACCTCCGTGTACTAGTGCCGTAGTTAAGGACGCATAGAGGTTTGTACTCTCTGTCTGAGCGGATCATTGATGTTGAAATCATGACGTCATGCTAATTGCTGTTCTAAAAGCATTGCTCCTTCCTTAAATTGTTTCCAGTGACCCGACTTTTATTTGATTCTGTGACACTGAAAATACATTAATGAGACGAAACAATAGAGATTTGGAAAATTAATGGAGAACTCAAGAGTCAGCCGATGTTTCCACTGCGTATTAGAACGATTTGTGCGTCTGTGCAGATGGGTACAAGTGTTTGAAGGTCGAGTCACTTCTCCGCTCAGATGGACTGTACACTCAATTGGCGTTGTACATAGACGCTTTGGGGGCAAAATTACTGTTATTTTGCATCTGTCATGTGAGCGATGTGTCTAATCCAAGTCAACCTCAGCCATGACTTGATCATCGTGACTGTACCATAGGTATATACATGTACAAAGGAAGCAACTTCTCGGTATGTGGTTATCTCTCTAGTGGACTTGTATTCCTGTCTACCGTTCACCAGGTGTTTGAAGCGTTGGGCTGTAATGGTGACTTAATGCCTAAGCCATGGAAGTTTCACTTTTCCTTTCTGTCGGCCTGTTTGTCGAGGCAGTTGCCATCCGACGCACGATTTTGCCTTGGCATTGACCTGGTTTCAGCCGTCCTAGTGGCGCGCTGTTTCAAAATCTGTTTTATTCTTCGCCGTTGAACTGCAAAGTGGACGTTGTCTCGAAGACACCCCCCCCCCCCACCGTCCCGATTCTGCGAGGTAGACCTTTTCCTCAGGTGCGTGAAGTTTGGTCTGTTCGCATTTGAGAGCCTGGCTTCAATGGTGAATGAACTATGTAAGACTTGAGGTTCTCACAGAGGTGAGTATGAAGATTTCCGTCTTCTGGGTTATTGCACTGTGTAGTCTGGTATTCATCGCCCTGATGACGGAGGCATTATGACCTCTGAAACGTTGGTAAACATCTACCAGACTACACAGCGCAACAACCCAGAAGACAGAAGTCTTCATACTCATCGCCCTGATGACGGAGGCAGTATGACCTCTGAAACGTTGGTAAACATCGACCAGACTACACAGCGCAACAACCCAGAAGACGGAAATCTTCATACTCATCGCCCTGATGACGGAGGCAGTATGACCTCTGAAATGTTGGTTAACATCGACCAGACTACACAGCGCAATAACCCAGAAGACAGAAATCTTCGTGAATGAACTAGTTTGCAGTAATGTTATCTGCAGGGGCACGCCATATCTTTACAAAAAACTAAGTTCCTGGTAATTACTACTAACTGGCATTACGTTTACCTATGCGAAATATGTTGGACTCTGCTGGACCGGACGTAGGCCCACGAACATGGAGTTTTCCACATAGCTGAGCGTGCTGTGACGTCACGTACGCCTTCGCGAGGGCAGGTTGCTCAACCGGCCGGTACGAGACTAGCTCCTCACCTCACGTTCCTCTGGTTCTGTCATTGCGTGTGGGTGCCAGTAGATGTTGGTGTAATGCGACAGACCCTGGTTCATGCTGTTCTACTGTAGGCTTGGAGTTTACGGTTTTCAGGCTGAAACAGCTTCCTCCATAGTTCCTTCAGTTCCAACACATCGTCATTGAATTTAAGCAGTTGATCCAGAATCGTAAACAACAGACTTTAAAACAGCTACTACATTGGAATGTTGGAAGGGGCATTGAACGTGAAGCAGTCTTAAAGAGTTGTGGATATGTTGTCGTTCTTGTATGTGTACACACAAATAGCAAACGCATTGAAAGCGTGTCTTGAAGGAAGAGTGTTTCGATTGTCTCTGTTTCATCTAAGTAGTTTAGTTCGGTACGATATATCGACCTTAGTGAATCCCCTTATGTAATTAGTACATCGCGTATCTTGTGTGTTTGAGTTATTCGTCTCGATATGGTGCATGGATGTCATAGTTTGTTTATTGATGTTATGAAACTTCTTTTAAACAAATTAACTTTTATATAGGATGATGTTTTGTAAACTTGTGATAAATAAACATGATTAAGTATGTAAGTTCGTCTCGTGTGTGCAATAAACTGTAAGACTTAATGCTAGAACAAAGTCTACATTTAAGTATCGCAGTTTTCATTCTCATTCTTCCTAATTTTTGTATTTTTAATTTATGTGCGAACACTAAAACTCTCAACTGTAACAGATACTATAACATATGACTTAAAATAATGTGCAGTTAATAATATTTATTTATAAGATGGTAAAGTTGCGTCATATTGTGATATAATAAGTATATATTAAATCTTGTCCGTCTAATCACAATAAATTCTTACAATTTTGAATTATTTATCGTTTTGAAGCTTTATGTAATTATATACACCTGAGGATGGTTCTTTTAGGAACTGAAACATGTCGTGAAACATGAAAAATCATGGTCTAATGTAAATCGAATATTTCGATAAAGAACATCATTTAATATTTTAAATATTTTAAATGTTAATTATTGTAATGTTTTAATATTTAATAAGAATTTATTTAGATTTATGGATCGATTCGAAGGGGATCCCTTGTCATTGTACCTGGCGCTGCCTTGGAAGCCTCCAGGTATGGAATACGGCGGTGTGTTGCTTGGCTAAATCCTAGACACCCCTAGGGTTGAGCGTGGGCTGACAGCACCTCACTGGAAGAATCTGTTGTCTTTAATTTTGTGACAGTGCCTCGTGCAGAATCTGTGACCTGGCCTGATCAGTTGGAATAAGATATGAATTGGATTGAGCTGGCTGTCACGCGTAACACTTCGTCTGTTGTGTTTTCATAAGTCACGTTAATCTGACGAAGTTTCATGCGAACTGCAGTAATGCCTGTACTCCGTAATTAATAATATAATACGCCCTTATTTATTAATACAATAAATTATATATGACATATTGCTATTTCATGGTCCGTTAAACACTTCTATGTATGCGTACTTTTAAAATGTACATGTGTAGGCCTTCGTGATTTGGACGCAGTGACGTATTGGACGATGTCTGGCGCCATGTGGAAAAATAGGTTGGGCGACACTAATTTAACAGTGACTTGCTAGAAATCGTTTTCAGTTGCCTGTTGGGCAAATCTGAACAATGGCATTCTTAAGGAATTTCTTATATCGGTCCCCATGGCATGTAGCCCTTTATCTGTTTAACTTCTTGGCAAAGCTGAAGACCGGAATAAAACATCGTAACTGATGTTTAACCGAATGTTTGAATATTTTAGAAGTATATAATATAGTAAGACTTGAGGTTCTCACAGCGGTGAGTATGAAGATTTCCATCTTCTGGGTTGTTGCGCTGTGTAGTCTAGTCGATGTTAACCGACGTTTCAGAGGTCATACTGCCTCCGTCATCAGGGCGATGAGTATGAAGGTTTCTATCTTCTGGGTTGTTCGATGTGTAGTCTGGTTGATGTTTACCAACGTTTCAGAGGTCATACTGCCTCCATCATCAGGGCGATGAGTAGGAAGGTTTCTATCTTCTGGGTTGTTGCGCTGTGTAGCTTGGTCGATGTTTACCAACGTTTCAGAGGTCATACTGCCTCCATCATCAGGGCGATGAGTATGAAGATTTCTGTCTTCTGGGTTGTTGCGCTGTGTAGTCTGGTCGATGTTAACCAACGTTTCAGAGGTCATACTGCCTCCGTCATCAGGGCGATGAGTATGAAGATTTCTGCCTTCTGGGTTGTTGCGCTGTGTAGTCTGGTCGATGTTAACCGACGTTTCAGAGGTCATACTGCCTCCGTCATCAGGGCGATGAGTATGAAGGTTTCTATCTTCTGGGTTGTTGCGCTGTGTAGCTTGGTCGATGTTAACCAACGTTTCAGAGGTCATACTGCCTCCGTCATCAGGGCGATGAGTATGAAGATTTCTGCCTTCTGGGTTGTTGCGCTGTGTAGTCTGGTCGATGTTAACCAACGTTTCAGAGGTCATACTGCCTCCGTCATCAGGGCGATGAGTATGAAGATTTCTGCCTTCTGGGTTGTTGCGCTGTGTAGTCTGGTCGATGTTAACCGACGTTTCAGAGGTCATACTGCCTCCGTCATCAGGGCGATGAGTATGAAGATTTCTGCCTTCTGGGTTGTTGCGCTGTGTAGTCTGGTCGATGTTAACCGACGTTTCAGAGGTCATACTGCCTCCGTCATCAGGGCGATGAGTATGAAGATTTCTGTCTTCTGGGTTGTTGCGCTGTGTAGTCTGGTCGATGTTAACCAACGTTTCAGAGGTCATACTGCCTCCGTCATCAGGGCGATGAGTATGAAGATTTCTGCCTTCTGGGTTGTTGCGCTGTGTAGTCTGGTCGATGTTAACCGACGTTTCAGAGGTCATACTGCCTCCGTCATCAGGGCGATGAGTATGAAGGTTTCTATCTTCTGGGTTGTTGCGCTGTGTAGCTTGGTCGATGTTAACCAACGTTTCAGAGGTCATACTGCCTCCGTCATCAGGGCGATGAGTATGAAGGTTTCTATCTTCTGGGTTGTTGCGCTGTGTAGTCTGGTCGATGTTAACCAACGTTTCAGAGGTCATACTGCCTCCGTCATCAGGGCGATGAGTATGAAGATTTCTGTCTTCTGGGTTGTTGCGCTGTGTAGTCTGGTCGATGTTAACCAACGTTTCAGAGGTCATACTGCCTCCGTCATCAGGGCGATGAGTATGAAGGTTTCTATCTTCTGGGTTGTTGCGCTGTGTAGTCTGGTCGATGTTAACCAACGTTTCAGAGGTCATACTGCCTCCGTCATCAGGGCGATGAGTATGAAGGTTTCTATCTTCTGGGTTGTTGCGCTGTGTAGTCTGGTCGATGTTAACCAACGTTTCAGAGGTCATACTGCCTCCGTCATCAGGGTGACGGAGGCAGTATGACCTCTGAAACGTTGGTAAACATCGACCAGACTACACAGCGCAACAACCCAGAAGACGGAAATCTTTATATAATATAGGTTTTTTTTATAATAGAGCTAAGTAGGTGCATTGATGTCCTTCTGTATTGCTCAGGACATCTCCAGCTTCTGCAGAGGCGATGTCATGTTCGCGATCAGTTTTCCGTGATGATAAAATGAGAAAAGGAACTACCATAATTAGGGTTTGACCGAAAAGAGCTCGCGGGCTCCATTCTCCGATGTGTAATGTGTGATGTGTTCCTATAGACCAGAGGTCTACAACCTGCGGCGCATCTCGAATGACTTGGGAATTTGACAGTGCGAAAAGAGCAAATATATTTTGTTGCTGAGGAACATTTGTTATAAATATCTGTCTGTAACGTTAAAATCGCTGGAAATATTCTGAAAGGTAAAATTGTACCGTCGTTCAAACCACATGTAGCAAAACAATATGAAAGTTACTGTGGTGTTAGTAACAAATTTTATAAAATTAAAAGTGCTTGAAAGCTAAGAAACAGCGTCCTTGGAGTAAGACAACTATTATCCGTTTTCAGGTGGACACCAACTATACTCGTTGAGTTAAAGAAATAAGTTTCGCCAACTGTCCAGGACATAATCTTTGCTGCGACTCTCGGCAAATATTACATATAAAAAAAACCATTGCAGCCCGCGGTAATGAACGAAGTTGTCGACACCGGATCTAGATTAACTAACGTTTAATCTATTATTATATGAGCAGGCAAAATGCCAACACGCTAAGACTTGATTTACTTGTATGTGGATCCTGGATAATTTGTATATAGGCCTGCATTGATTATGTTTAATAACAAAATATTTCTTGGTTTTTGTCTATAATAGGTACATGGAATCTCAATATTCTCGTTGTTTTTTATTTTATAAATATATTTGCAGTGATTTTTTTTTCTTTATTTTAACATATTAATGACATGTCTTCGTAAGGGTACTTTGCTGCTTTGCGTAACATAACAAAGCCTTATGACTGAAGTTCATACCCCTGTTAATATTATGGTTGGAAGAGGCTGTTGGACCAAATCATGTTTCTTTCAGTTTTCCGTTTAACCCTTTGAAGCCGACGCTGGTATAAGTAATATTTAAGAATCCAGCCCGCACCGCAAAGAAAACACAATACCGCCAAACAAGATAAGTTGATCAATGTTGTTCAGGGAAATAATCGAAACCGATAAATACATTCTGTGGGTAAAATACAGAATTAGTGAGTGTTAAAGCAGGTGATACAGAGTTATTAATGGGTTTAGAAATGTTAAATCCTAAATTGTGAGCTTGAAGTGTTACGTCAGTGGTATTTCATTTTTGCATTGAGCCGGGTTTGCTAAATCACGCTGGACAGTAGGAGTTCCATTCTCGTCGAGAACTGATTTCTGTCCCAGCACACTGTGAAGGAGTAAAAACGGCCGGAACGTGCACTTTAACACAGAAATCTTAATGGACGTATCCACTGCATGTCTTCGGCTGCATAAACTGGATCGGACTAAGTCTCTTGGTGGGCAGAGTCGCTTGGAAAAGGCGATGTCGAATATCCCGAGCTCGCACACAACTGCTTGTAAACGCTGTGTAAAGCAGCGGGTATGATGACACACATATTCAAATGTTGCATATTTTCGTTACAAACGGAGAGCGATACAACCTTTCCCTTTCACTGGCACGGGCGGCCGGAGGAGTGACGTAATCGAGTTGGCCGCCATGTCCGAGTGGAGACGACAAAATGAGGAACTTCCTATCATCCCCCTGGACCTGGAGGCCATGCGTAGCTGTCCCTTTGCCTCGTTCTTTTGATTGGGCGCTGTTGTGTTTTTCTCCATTTGCCATGTGACGACACACACGCAGATATGTTGCGGAATGCGTACATTTTCTGACTTTTTTTTTAAGTTTTCGGGTTCCCGTAGCGGCGTCTATGAAGATGACGTTTGTGGGATGCTGTGTGGTCTGGCAGAAGTTTACCGACGTTTTATATTTACGATGGAGGTACGAGGTGCGATCGGAAAGTTTCAAGACTGTGTCAATAGAGGGCGAACCGGATGTAGTACGAGCTTCTGCCGCTAGGGAGTGCGGCCTACATTCATAGTGAATCAGTGTGCCAGCCGGCATCATCGAATTAGCATTTGTTTCTTAGTTACGGGCGTTTTGGTAGTGCATTACACCGACCCTCCTGCGATTTCGGAATGACGTGTGCATCAAATTTTGCCAAAGACTCGCCAAAACGGCTACGGAAACCTATGAAATGCTAAAGCAAGCATTTGGGGAGTCCGCAATGGGTCGTGCACAAACTTTTGTGTGGCATTCACGTTTTAAAAATGGCCGAACCTCTGTCGATGATGACGAGCGTTCTGGACGACCATCTTCGAGCACAACGCCCGAAAATGTTACGAAGATTCGGCAGGCCATTCACGAAGATCGACGTCGTACCATCAACGACTTGTGCGACATTGTTGGGATAGGCTATGGGACCTGTCAGCTGATTCTAAAGGAAGAACTCCACATGCGACGCATCCTGTCTGAGGACCAGAAGCAGAATCGACTTCTCGTTTGTCAGGAGCTCAAAGATCTTGCAAGAACCGACCCCAACTTCCTTTCTAAGCTCCGTGTGACTTCTTCCTCTTCCCAAAGATGAAAATTCAGCTAAAGGGAAGGAGATTTGAGACGATAGAAGAGATTCAGGCAGAATCGCAGATGGTGCTTGACAGGCTGACAAAGAAAGATTTCCAGGGATGCTTCCAGGCTTGGCAGCGGCGCTGGGATCGTTGTGTTCACTCCCAGGGGAACTACTTCGAGGATGATGGATGAATTTAATACCTGAGATAAGTGTACGGGTTTTTATACGCGCAGTTTGGAAACCTTTCGATCGCACCTCGTAGTGTGTACCTCTGGAACGTCGTTCTACTTCTGCGAGGCTACACGGTGACAGTTTCCCAGAATATTGTCGTCTTTTTCTTTCTTTCTTTCATTTCTTAGTTTCTTCGTCATTCCTTATCCCATATTCCGTCTATCTGTTTGCGTTTTTGGCGCGTAGACGGTCGTTGCAGTGTACACACACCTGTCGGCTTCACATTTGTCATAACAGCATCCTATTCAGAATAACAGCAGAAGATTGCCACATTTCCTGTGTAGGGGAGGGAGCATTCATCCATTCCACTGCAGTGTGAAGGCGTGTACGGGGTCAGGGGAGAGGCTACAACAATATCAGAGCGAGAGAGAGAGAAGACGATTACATCCGCGTATAAGTGAAATTTTTCGCCCATAAGTGGAACACATTTACATCAGCTGTGCATATTCTTTGCAGAAAAAAGGGGATGTCACTGCATGGTCCGTGTTATCGACCGCGATGGGTTGGGCGGTTCAAAACCGGTACACTGTTCGTTCCATGCGCGTGTCTTGGTCCTTTGCCCTAGGCCGTTGTGTAAGAGAACTCTTGTGACGACCTCGTGCGTACGAACTTGGAAACGTGTTAGTGGAACGCGTTGTACGGAACAGAATCGTTCTTCAGATGTTGATAATCGTCCAGTTAGTAAACAAATTCGCTGACTCTTATGAAACCCGAAGGCTCGTTACCGTATTTTCAAGAAACCGTCTAGGCTCCTGTCCTGAGCCAGATGTATGTAATCCATCATACCCTCGTTTTTATTCCCACTTTAATATTATCTTTTCACTTATCACAAGGTCTTTCGAGTGGAGTTTTTATTTAGGGTTTCGAACCACATTTTATACGCATCTCACCTTATCCAACCGTGAGATCTTGATCGCGGATTTTCTTTTCTCGTGTAAAGAACAGATCAGTCTAGAAAACAGTTACTATTAGGGGAGGTTGGAGTAGGTTTTAAGCGCCGAGGTGAAGAAAATCGAACTGAGGAATTGGGGATTGGGGCACTAAATCCTGCTCACAGTTTTGTTACTAACCAGAAATCTCTCTGGTTTAGCATTTAGACATCTAAACCTGTACGCTATAAAAAAAAGTGGTTGGCGTGGCGATAACGACCTAGATACCGGCTGTTCGCACCAAAGGGCGTCCGTGGATTTCCTCAGCCTCCTTAGCCAAGTACTGATGTGGATAATTCCTTCAAAAAAACTACCAGTATGTAAGATTTGAGATGTAGAAGTAGAGTAGACAGATTTAAATGATTATTAACGCTTTAATTTGTGATATGTCAACACCGTTGAATCAAGATCTATAAAACAAGTTCATGCATGTAATTTTCCGCCAGATACAATCTATAATTTTACACAAACTTCAGAGAGGTTATGTGTTCAGATTTTTACTAAAAAAATATTACTAACATGTAAGACTTGAGGTTCTCACAGCGGTGAGTATGAAGATTTCTGTCTTCTGGGTTGTTGCGCTGTGTAGTCTGGTCGATGTTTACCAACGTTTCAGAGGTCATACTGCCTCCGTCATCAGGGCGATGAATTACTCTGGTGACGGAGGCAGTATGACCCCTGAAACGTTGGTTAACATCGACCAGACTACACAGCGCAATAACCCAGAAGACAGAAATCTTCATACTCATCGCCCTGATGATGGAGGCAGTATGACCTCTGAAACGTTGGTAAACATCGACCAGAGTACACGGCGCAACAACCCAGAAGACAGAAATCTTCATACTCATCGCCCTGATGATGGATGCAGTATGACCTCTGAAACGTTGGTAAACATCGACCAGAGTACACGGCGCAACAACCCAGAAGACAGAAATCTTCATACTCATCGCCCTGATGATGGAGGCAGTATGACCTCTGAAACGTTGGTTAACATCGACCAGACTACACAGCGCAATAACCCAGAAGACGGATATCTATTACTAACATGTTTCGGAATTACTTCCATCAGCAGTGGTAGCATCAGGTACGATAATATATGTAGGAGCTGGACGTATAGAGGCTAGGCGGATGGATACAAAACCAAGTCCAATACCACAGTAACTAGAGCTCAGATGGAATATACTATATATGCTTTGACTAGTACAGGGAAAACCTCGTAGCGCTTGCCGGTGAGTCGTGCAATTCCAGCCGAGAGCCGAAAAGAGGCAGTTGTTTTCAACTTTATCAGGGAATTAAATATTGTCAGCTTAAAGTTCACCCCCTTTCCCCCCAGTTATAAAAAAAAAACATGGCGTTTACATCGTGTCTAGTGAGGTTTTATTGTGGGAAGCTTAGCACAAACTGATGGTCAATCGATCAGTGGCAAAAGGTGAGGTGACTTACCAGCCCAAAGCCATATCTGTCTACTGGACAACAGCCACAGCCATGACCGGGACAGAAGGAAACTTATTGGTTATTTTTGAGAAATCCCCGCGAAATCTGCGTAGGTCTCGTGTTCTCATTGCCTACAATCTTTTAACATTGTCTTGTATAAATGTTCCTACAGATTGCAGGTGGAAATATTTTATCCAATTTTCATAATAGGATATGTTTAATGTATTTTAATTGTTTACGTAGGTCAGAACAACAAGCTAACTCGAGAGCGTATTCAGAAAGTTGGCAGAAAGCGTATAGGTTTTCAAGGTCCTATTAGAAATGTTCTCATTTGTAAGGGCTTGCGAAGGGCAGGGGGAAACTCTCAACGTCCAGGGAGTTTCAACGAGAATCGACGTCTCTTTAGTGTAAAGGTACAATTTGGCTGCGACAAGCGACCGAGGCAGGCGACAGAGTTACGAGACCGAGACTGGTCGCTTCCTGTGTGCTCTCTGTACAATCGTATGAAGTACAATTACGAGCGCGAGACAGAGACAAAGCACAGGAGACCGCTCTCGGACCAGCAGTGTCTCGCGACGGGCTCAGGCAGCACGTGCGTTGTTGAGTAAAATAATGGCAGAAATTACATTTACTGGTGACCAAGATGAGCAATTGGTAGAATTAGTAGCAGAAAATGATAAATGATTCTTTATTAACAGACAGAAGGATCTTCACGTCTGGTTTTGAATATTGAACTCGTAGGTTTTCTTTGTTTCTTTCGCAACAAATAACACAGCAACACATCATCTTCTTCGAGTAACCTTTTTAGAAGCATTTTTGTACTCATTTTTCACAGAATATGTGCACGTATGTCTCAACAAAACAAAGAAAACAAACACTTCGCCGCATGTCTCGGTCGTCACCTCAAAAGTGTGTGGCGACAAGCTGCGATGTGTTCGTCTCCCGTCTCTGTCGCCTGCTTCGGTCGCTTGTTTCTGTCGCGTGCAGCCAAATTGTACCTTAACTGTTATGAGATGATTGGTTGTATCATAAGTCGCAGCGCTGTGCCTTGTGCGCACCTCAAGGTCAATCCCCATGTCGTTCCGAACGAGCCGTACATGAACACAGTATCTCCGCTCAGGACACGTCTTTCAACTGCACGGCTGGGACACGTTTCATGCATCTGCGGAGTTACAATTGTAACTTCCGCCTTGAATGTGTGCGGTCTCGTAAATATGTGTGGACAGTCTAACGCGCCATCACGACTAACTCTCATTTGGCTGCTCAAAGGTTTTGGGACTCTGATGATGCAGATTGGTAATCCATAATTCGAAATTTAGGAACGGAGATACATTTCACGCGGCGTCTTAATTGGATTAGTGTTGATTTAATCAGAAATAAATTTTTGTCGAATTGCGAATCTTATGATCCGTTTGACATATGTATATCGCTTCTCTAGAGAGCTGTCGCTTACAAACGAACATTTTTGCAACACTTTCTAAGTTATGCTGTAATATGTAATATGTGCCCCGGGGATATCTCTGCCATTTTAGTGGCCGGCTACGGTTTGGACGACCGAGTTTTCGATTCGTGGCAGGGGCATCGTAATCTTTCCAACTGAGACCCTCCCAGTCTCTAGTCCGGTTGGTACCGGGAGCCCTTCGCTTGGCTTTCCTTTACCACACGCGTTTTCATAACAGTTCTACATTGTTCTACCTTGAAGTTAATTTGGTGAATTTCCGTTTTATAAGTAGCCTGCTAGTACTGTCCGCCGTGTTCGTTGTTTCATAAACCGTAATTTTCGTCTAAATGCGAAATTGTTATCAAAACGTTTTGTTTCGTTGTATCATATATGGGTAGGTCCATAACTCCTTCCATAGAACTGAGTCCTCGAGAAGCTGATGGCTGCTCAGCTGATCAAGGAATTTTCGGGAGGTTTATTCGCAGTAGACCGCCACGAGTCAGATTTATCCAATCAACATCCACTCTTTTTCTCTTAGATAAATTTTGATATTGTTCTGTCATCTGGTAACTTATCTTCACCAAGATTTTACGGATAAGAAAAAAGTTCCTACTATTAGGAACGCCGGTTGGGAAAAGATTTTCCTTGTCGCTACGAATGTTTATCGAAATGAACTTGATTACCAAAGAACAAAGAGATACTGACTTCTTCAGAGCTAGTGTGGGTGTAGTCCAGTCTGCATCCACGGGTCGTCCACTTGTTGCACGCAGCCTGAACCCTCAGTTCGAAGCGAGGATGGGTGTGACCCGGAGAGACAGATCTGGCCGCATGGATCTAAGAGGCCTTCCAGTGACTTTCTCCGCCGTCACTTAGCTGGCATTGTTAAATCGACTTCAGTAAACCCTTGCTAACCTAAATACCGTGCAGTGGATTCGAACCCTTTGACAGTCCGATGTAGAAAGTGTGTTCCAGTGCTGAAAATGTTTTATCCGAGTTCAGTTTTAATTGTTCGGGGGAGAAAACGTTTTTAACACGTTGAAGAAGTTCCGCGTACCATAATTTGTGCCTAAACAAAGGCAGAACTTTTGTTCGGAACACTTTAATCTAGGCCTACCGATTCTACTTATAAATTTGATATAAAATGGTCTTTTTTCCGTCTTTCCTGTGATCCGTTTCGTAAAAATTGATCCAGAATTTCACCTGGTGTATTGATTTTAGTGTGGAGTCAGCAGAACACGAGGATAAAATTATGATGATAATAGTAATAATAATATCCGATTAAAAGTCATGTTGACGGATCTAATATTTAGTGTAATGAGACGTCAGTCAGTTAAATAATAATAATGCAGGAAAGCTGGGATAAAGTTAGAAAAGAAACATTGATATGAACACATCCCGAAGACAGTGGAGACAATTCAAGATAGCCAAATAACTATTTTGTGGAACCAACAAGTCAAAACAGATAGAACCATCCCAAATACTAAACCAAACATTATAATATAAATGGAACTTGCCTCTTAATTGACATAGCAACACCGACTGACAGGAATGTGATTAAGAAGGAAGCAGAGACGATCTTGAAATACAAGTACCTTCTCATAGAAATACAGAGAATGTGGAAGGTTCAAGCAAAAGTAATCCCAATAATTATAGGAGCATCTGGAACTGTCTCCAGGTCACTCAGAAAATATTTGGCCAACATCCCGGGCGAACACGACATCAGGGAACTGCAGAAAACTTCATACATCATTCGAAAGACGCTGTCGTAAAATATGTAGTCATATCTAACAATAAAATTATATAATTCACGTAGCAAGTGTTAAAAACAAAATGTATTTCGGAAATAGCTGCTGCCCTATGTACCTTAGGGACAAGGTCTGTCTCGGGTACATGGAAGTACATGCCCTATAAAGTGGTGAATAATTATTTTATTTTATTTATTTAGTGTTGTGTCTGACGACAGGTCCATATGAACAGGATCCTTCCATCCTTTTCTCGGACTGGGACCTGTTCATATACGTTCTTGGCAGATGATCCAGAAGTGGTTTGCCATTGCCTTCTTCTGTGTGTGAATGGAGTAATTGTTGGGATGCCACGGAGAAACCGGGGAAGCCCCGGAGGAAAACTCCGTGTTGCCTAGACCACGGCCTTGCCCAACACAAGTTATAAATTCGGGCACCGCCGGGAATCTAACCCGAGACCCCAGGATTACAAGGCCAGCGTTCTAACCGCTAGACCACCTCATCTTATTATTATTTAGTGTTCTGTCTGACGACAGGTCCATATGAACAGGATCCTTCCATCCTTTTCTCGGACTGGGACCTGTTCATATACGTTCTTGGCAGATGATCCAGAAGTGGTTTGCCATTGCCTTCTGCTGTGTGTGAATGGAGTAATTGTTGGGATGCCACGGAGAAACCGGGGAAGCCCCCGGAGGAAAACTCCGTGTTGCCTAGACCATAATAATCTCTTGTCTTCCCGGATAGCACCTACAATTGGATCTATTTTGAACGTTCTAGTCGTATTGACGAACCATCTCCCATCAGATTCTCTAGTAGTTACTTGGCGCCGTTTTCTGTTCAGTTCATGTGGAAGGTATGTTTCACAAAATGGCAAACATGCGAACAGATGTTAAATTTCTTGGAAAAAGAATCAGGAGGTTGCGATTCTACGCCTTGTATCCGTAGTGTTATTATTCTTCCTTTAAATTGTTGACATGCTTGAAATGTTTATTCGTTAAATGTTCAAATTGCTAAGCTACTGTCCACGTCGTAAAGCTTTCAGAGGCTTTACGTCAGGTTGTCATCAAACAGAACTTACAGGAAGTCGTTTCCTCTTGTATGTTCAGTTTCATAAAATAATTTGAAAGATTTTGGTAAAATTTGGCGCTGTATTATGTGTGTCAGAAATTGTGAAGTCATTTTAAACTTTGTTAATTTCGTGATTACGTTTGTCTTGGCCGAAGACTTCTTGGGCATATTCGTATAAGAATTGAGTGCCATTACAGCAAGAAATTTGGTCGCGTAACTCCAAACACCAAGGAATTTTATCGCATAACGTCAGGAAATTTGGACTCAGAACAGCATAGAGTTGGGGAACTTTGCCACGTGACATGAGTTTTGAACGATTAACAATAAGGAACTTCATCGCGTATCAGCAGGGGAATTTAAAGCCTAACATCAAAGAGTTATGTTGCATAATAACACTGGAATTTCGTTAGAGCGACGTAATTTGGTGGTATAAAAGTGTGTGTATATATATATTTCGCCATACCAGGTTCGGACTGCACCACAACCTGGCCTAATGTTAAACGTGAAGCCACTGCTTGCCTAGTGAAGCAACTGTTGAGGAAACCCGCTGTGAGTCGAACACGGTCTACCTTCTCTGATGTCGATGTATAACGCATATTGATTATGCTTCCAGCAAATTTCCTCCAGCTGGCCCGACTGGTTCCTTAATAATACATGCAGCTATTCTATTGACTCGTCTCAGAGAATCTGGACCAGTCCGATCGGAAATGTAACAAGTTTCAGTTTAGTTCGATATGATGTTCATATTTTCCACATAAACATAAAGGAGGCGCGAATACATCGCCCATTGGCGTGGTGTGCCATTGAAAAAGGACTTCCGATAGACAGCAGCGCTCTCTGCGGCTGACAGAGTTACTATTATATTAGCCTTTTGTTTGAAATTGATGCAAATATTGCATGGGATTTATTTTAGTAACGTACATCTTTTATTAAGGACAGGTCTATTTGTCTATGGGGCGAATACATGGCGACATACGCTCAAAAATGCATTTTAGCCCCGTAAGTGTTGTGTGAGCCTTGAAACGAATTACAGAAGAGGCAACGTATTGAGTTTTATATAATCTTTCAAAGAACTGAAGTAAAATGTTAATTTCACCCTTAAAATGAACCGAACTGAACAAAAAATCAAAATACTTTGACAATGTTTTTGAGTGAAATCAGAATCAGGTATACATTCATGTAATAAAGTCTCTCCCAGGCTGTCTCGTAAGGGTGGTGTAGGTCACCTTGGTTGCTAGGCCGCTGCTCAAGCCATTTGCCCGAAAACTGTCTAGGCGCGAAAATGGCGTATTCCCTAAATCGTCTTCTGCTGTCCGTGGGACATTCGGCATTGCATATCCTGACAAGTGACATCTGTGACGATAAAACAAGTGAAATTCAAAGCGATGCCGTTTTCATCCAGTGCATTAGCTACGTCAGGGATACGGCTACAAGAATTCGATATTTCCACCGCCATCGCCCTGATGACGGAGGCAGTATGACCTCCGAAACGTTGGTTAACATCGACCAGACTACACGGCGCAACAACCCAGAAGACAGAAATCTTCATACTCATCGCCCTGATGACGGAGGCAGTATGACCTCCGAAACGTTGGTTGACATCGACCAGAGTACACGGCGCAACAACCCAGAAGACAGAAATCTTCATACTCATCGCCCTGATGATGGAGGCAGTATGACCTCTGAAACGTTGGTTAACATCGACCAGACTACACAGCGCAACAACCCAGAAGATAGAAATCTTCATCGCCCTGATGACGGAGGCAGTATGACCTCCGAAACGTTGGTAATCATCTACCATACTACACGGCGCAACAACCCAGAAGACAGAAATCTTCATACTCATCGCCCTGATGATGGAGGCAGTATGACCTCTGAAACGTTGGTTAACATCGACCAGACTACACAGCGCAACAACCCAGAAGATAGAAATCTTCATCGCCCTGATGACGGAGGCAGTATGACCTCCGAAACGTTGGTAATCATCTACCATACTACACGGCGCAACAACCCAGAAGACAGAAATCTTCATACTCATCGCCCTGATGACGGAGGCAGTATGACCTCCGAAACGTTGGTAATCATCTACCATACTACACGGCGCAACAACCCAGAAGACAGAAATCTTCATACTCATCGCCCTGATGATGGAGGCAGTATGACCTCTGAAACGTTGGTTAACATCGACCAGACTACACAGCGCAACAACCCAGAAGATAGAAATCTTCATCGCCCTGATGACGGAGGCAGTATGACCTCCGAAACGTTGGTAATCATCTACCATACTACACGGCGCAACAACCCAGAAGACAGAAATCTTCATACTCATCGCCCTGATGATGGAGGCAGTATGACCTCTGAAACGTTGGTTAACATCGACCAGACTACACAGCGCAACAACCCAGAAGATAGAAATCTTCATCGCCCTGATGACGGAGGCAGTATGACCTCCGAAACGTTGGTAATCATCTACCATACTACACGGCGCAACAACCCAGAAGACAGAAATCTTCATACTCATCGCCCTGATGATGGAGGCAGTATGACCTCTGAAACGTTGGTTAACATCGACCAGACTACACAGCGCAACAACCCAGAAGATAGAAATCTTCATCGCCCTGATGACGGAGGCAGTATGACCTCCGAAACGTTGGTAATCATCTACCATACTACACGGCGCAACAACCCAGAAGACAGAAATCTTCATACTCATCGCCCTGATGACGGAGGCAGTATGACCTCCGAAACGTTGGTAATCATCTACCATACTACACGGCGCAACAACCCAGAAGACAGAAATCTTCATACTCATCGCCCTGATGATGGAGGCAGTATGACCTCCGAAACGTTGGTTGACATCGACCAGACTACACAGCGCAACAACCCAGAAGACAGAAATCTTCATACTCATCGCCCTGATGATGGAGGCAGTATGACCTCTGAAACGTTGGTAAACATCGACCAGACTACACAGCGCAACAACCCAGAAGACAGAAATCTTCATACTCATCGCCCTGATGATGGAGGCAGTATGACCTCTGAAACGTTGGTAAACATCGACCAGACTACACAGCGCAACAACCCAGAAGACAGAAATCTTCATATTAATCGCCCTGATGATGGAGGCAGTATGACCTCTGAAACGTTGGTAAACATCGACCAGACTACACAGCGCACCAACCCAGAAGACAGAAATCTTCATACTCATCGCCCTGATGATGGAGGCAGTATGACCTCTGAAACGTTGGTAAACATCGACCAGACTACACAGCGCAACAACCCAGAAGACAGAAATCTTCATACTCATCGCCCTGATGATGGAGGCAGTATGACCTCTGAAACGTTGGTAAACATCGACCAGACTACACAGCGCAACAACCCAGAAGACAGAAATCTTCATATTAATCGCCCTGATGATGGAGGCAGTATGACCTCTGAAACGTTGGTAAACATCGACCAGACTACACAGCGCAACAACCCAGAAGACAGAAATCTTCATATTAATCGCCCTGATGATGGAGGCAGTATGACCTCTGAAACGTTGGTAAACATCGACCAGACTACACAGCGCAAGAACCCAGAAGACAGAAATCTTCATACTCATCGCCCTGATGACGGAGGCAGTATGACCTCCGAAACGTTGGTTAACATCGACCAGACTACACGGCGCAACAACCCAGAAGACAGAAATCTTCATACTCATCGCCCTGATGATGGAGGCAGTATGACCTCTGAAACGTTGGTAAACATCGACCAGACTACACAGCGCAACAACCCAGAAGACAGAAATCTTCATATTAATCGCCCTGATGATGGAGGCAGTATGACCTCTGAAACGTTGGTAAACATCGACCAGACTACACAGCGCAACAACCCAGAAGACAGAAATCTTCATACTCATCGCCCTGATGATGGAGGCAGTATGACCTCTGAAACGTTGGTAAACATCGACCAGACTACACAGCGCAACAACCCAGAAGACAGAAATCTTCATACTCATCGCCCTGATGATGGAGGCAGTATGACCTCTGAAACGTTGGTAAACATCGACCAGACTACACAGCGCAACAACCCAGAAGACAGAAATCTTCATATTAATCGCCCTGATGATGGAGGCAGTATGACCTCTGAAACGTTGGTAAACATCGACCAGACTACACAGCGCAACAACCCAGAAGACAGAAATCTTCATATTAATCGCCCTGATGATGGAGGCAGTATGACCTCTGAAACGTTGGTAAACATCGACCAGACTACACAGCGCAAGAACCCAGAAGACAGAAATCTTCATACTCATCGCCCTGATGACGGAGGCAGTATGACCTCCGAAACGTTGGTTAACATCGACCAGACTACACGGCGCAACAACCCAGAAGACAGAAATCTTCATACTCATCGCCCTGATGATGGAGGCAGTATGACCTCTGAAACGTTGGTAAACATCGACCAGACTACACAGCGCAACAACCCAGAAGACAGAAATCTTCATATTAATCGCCCTGATGATGGAGGCAGTATGACCTCTGAAACGTTGGTAAACATCGACCAGACTACACAGCGCAAGAACCCAGAAGACAGAAATCTTCATACTCATCGCCCTGATGACGGAGGCAGTATGACCTCCGAAACGTTGGTAAACATCGACCAGACTACACAGCGCAAGAACCCAGAAGACAGAAATCTTCATACTCATCGCCCTGATGACGGAGGCAGTATGACCTCCGAAACGTTGGTTAACATCGACCAGACTACACGGCGCAACAACCCAGAAGACAGAAATCTTCATACTCATCGCCCTGATGATGGAGGCAGTATGACCTCTGAAACGTTGGTAAACATCGACCAGACTACACAGCGCAACAACCCAGAAGACAGAAATCTTCATATTAATCGCCCTGATGATGGAGGCAGTATGACCTCTGAAACGTTGGTTAACATCGACCAGACTACACAGCGCAACAACCCAGAAGACAGAAATCTTCATATTAATCGCCCTGATGATGGAGGCAGTATGACCTCTGAAACGTTGGTAAACATCGACCAGACTACACAGCGCAAGAACCCAGAAGACAGAAATCTTCATACTCATCGCCCTGATGACGGAGGCAGTATGACCTCCGAAACGTTGGTTAACATCGACCAGACTACACGGCGCAACAACCCAGAAGACAGAAATCTTCATACTCATCGCCCTGATGATGGAGGCAGTATGACCTCTGAAACGTTGGTAAACATCGACCAGACTACACAGCGCAACAACCCAGAAGACAGAAATCTTCATATTAATCGCCCTGATGATGGAGGCAGTATGACCTCTGAAACGTTGGTAAACATCGACCAGACTACACAGCGCAACAACCCAGAAGACAGAAATCTTCATACTCATCGCCCTGATGATGGAGGCAGTATGACCTCTGAAACGTTGGTAAACATCGACCAGACTACACAGCGCAACAACCCAGAAGACAGAAATCTTCATATTAATCGCCCTGATGATGGAGGCAGTATGACCTCTGAAACGTTGGTAAACATCGACCAGACTACACAGCGCAACAACCCAGAAGACAGAAATCTTCATATTAATCGCCCTGATGATGGAGGCAGTATGACCTCTGAAACGTTGGTAAACATCGACCAGACTACACAGCGCAACAACCCAGAAGACAGAAATCTTCATATTAATCGCCCTGATGATGGAGGCAGTATGACCTCTGAAACGTTGGTAAACATCGACCAGACTACACAGCGCAAGAACCCAGAAGACAGAAATCTTCATACTCATCGCCCTGATGACGGAGGCAGTATGACCTCCGAAACGTTGGTTAACATCGACCAGACTACACGGCGCAACAACCCAGAAGACAGAAATCTTCATACTCATCGCCCTGATGATGGAGGCAGTATGACCTCTGAAACGTTGGTAAACATCGACCAGACTACACAGCGCAACAACCCAGAAGACAGAAATCTTCATATTAATCGCCCTGATGATGGAGGCAGTATGACCTCTGAAACGTTGGTAAACATCGACCAGACTACACAGCGCAAGAACCCAGAAGACAGAAATCTTCATACTCATCGCCCTGATGACGGAGGCAGTATGACCTCCGAAACGTTGGTTAACATCGACCAGACTACACAGCGCAACAACCCAGAAGACAGAAATCTTCATATTAATCGCCCTGATGATGGAGGCAGTATGACCTCTGAAACGTTGGTAAACATCGACCAGACTACACAGCGCAAGAACCCAGAAGACAGAAATCTTCATACTCATCGCCCTGATGACGGAGGCAGTATGACCTCCGAAACGTTGGTTAACATCGACCAGACTACACAGCGCAACAACCCAGAAGACGGAAATCTTCATACTCATCGCCCTGATGACGGAGGCAGTATGACCTCCGAAACGTTGGTAAACATCGACCAGACTACACAGCGCAACAACCCAGAAGACGGAAATCTTCATACTCATCGCCCTGATGACGGAGGCAGTATGACCTCCGAAACGTTGGTTAACATCGACCAGACTACACAGCGCAACAACCCAGAAGACAGAAATCTTCATACTCATCGCCCTGATGACGGAGGCAGTATGACCTCCGAAACGTTGGTTAACATCGACCAGACTACACAGCGCAACAACCCAGAAGACAGAAATGTTAAGAAAACAGCTGTCTTTGTGTATGAGGATGTCTCAGAAAATGAGTTACAGCGAACTCTAAAGACACATTATTCTTCATGAATCGTCTTGTGAAAAAGACTTTTATTTTATCGTAGATGGCTGAAAGCCAAAACGTTCGCATTCAGCATTTCCGATGTTTCCCAGTGTTTACAGAAAATAATATTTGCGACCCTGGAATTGATTTGAACAAGAGGTAGTGTTCGGATGGGGCTGCATCAGCCGGTGCTGAGAGTGACTGTGTGCTACAGAACAGAGGCTCTCAGATGAGGGACGTTGGAATGCATGCATACAGTTGTTCTTTACTTCGAAACTGGTTATTGAATTTCTTTTGAGGCTAGCCTATTGGTAAATTCCAGACGTTAAAACTTACTAACCCGTAGCTCGGTAATCAGAGCCTCGTCTGCGATAACACCAATCACCACAGGTAGACGTACATGCCTCCGAAACTATTACAAAATCACAGACTCATCAACAAACCTAAGACTATCTGTAAAGAGATTTTTGGACGAAAGATGCCGGAATGTGCCAAAATAGCCTAACACCGTGACTGCTGGGTGAAATTCTCCTCAAAACATGGCCTTATGTGTGCTTACTGCCTCTGGCTGGCCTTGTAATCCTGGGGTCTCGGGTTCGATTCCCGGCGGTGCCCGAATTTATAACTTGTGTTGGGAAAGGCCGTGGTCTAGGCAACACGGAGTTTTCCTCCGGGGACTTCCCCGGTTTCTCCGTGGCATCCCAACAATTACTCCATTCACACACAGAAGAAGGCAATGGCAAACCACTTCTGGATCATCTGCCAAGAACGTATATGAACAGGTCCCAGTCCGAGAAAAGGATGGAAGGATCCTGTTCATATGGACCTGTCGTCAGACAGAACACTAAAAAAAACTGCCTCTTAGCACCTCTGAAACGTCGGTAAGATTCTACGAGACTACACGGCACAACAACCCAGTAGACAGAAATCTTCATAACCTCTGCCTTGAGAATCTGAAATCTCATAAGAAGAAATATAACTTTATTATAGTCCAATGTGTGAAAACGGATGTCAGACTTTGTTTCAGGTGCGTCGTGCTTATGCGAAGCGTTTCCTATTCTCGTTTTACTGTCGCTGAAGTCAACGCAACATCGGAGACGGCTAACGGTTCCAGGAGAGACGAAGGCGTTTGACTAGTTGCCAAGACAAGTGTGAATCAAAATCCGCCACGTCTAGCTATTTGTTGATTTAACAGTCATAGCTTCGGGAGTGACCATGGAAACGCAACAGTGACACGGTTATACGAGTTTAAAGCGACGAAGTGGCAACGCGAATGAATTAAAAGCAAATCGTAGGAAGCACGTGACGCCCACTGTTCTTCAAATACTTCAGTCTCTTTCTGTGCACTAGTACGCGTAGTTACGCTGCGTTAAATTTGCCAAACATGATATATCAATGTTTCGCACGGTCGCCATGTTACATTTAACACATCAAAAATATAATTAATATGGGATTTATATATGACTTATGTCCGTGCATGGTTTCCTATTACCAACATTTTATCTTATAATTGACGTCGTCGAACCTAAATCTGGATAAGTCGTAGATTTTACTCTGTCGCCATTTTGTTTTGCATTCTAGATTAAATTAAAATTAAATTATTTGGTTATTCCGTCAAATCACAATGTATTTAAAATAAGATGTAAACATCAAAAGCATCACTTCAAACAATAAAGTTGATCCATTATATGAAAATATCTGGACACGACCTCCAAAAAACTACACTACGAAAAATTGTAAAAAATTGTAATTGAGTTTTAAATTTAATATAATTTTACACCTGATGATGGTTTAATAAAACCGAAACATGTTGTAACTGTTCCAATTGTAAATCGATTATTCGATATGGAACACAGAATGATATTTTAATTATTTTAATTATCTTATTTTAAATACATTGTGATTTGACGGAATAACCAAATAATTTAATTTTAATTCAATAAATCACAATATGACGGAACCACACTATTTTATTCTAGATTAAAGTGTCTCTGCGAAATTCGATCATTTCTCGAAAATCTGTTACACACATAATTTCATTTTCCTACGCGGGAACGCCAATAATGGCGCTAGTGTTCAGCTACAGCCTCGGAATTTTACACTGCTGTTATGTTGGTATTGTTGACACTAGGGAAATTGTGAAGATGTTGTCAGCATCGTCTGATTAATATTTGTTGTTGTAATGTTCTTAATGAACTTTTCTCTTTATTGCAGGTGAGTTGTGCTGGTTGCATTGTGTGGGCGAAGTTTCCATTCATGGACTCGTGTTCTGTATGTACGAATCATTCTTTTGAAGGTTTCATTTTGGGGTTTGTCGATGATCACAACTCGGGTAATATTTTAACGGGGGTCTAACGTTAAGTGAAGTGTGGAACTACGACTGTCATACTAATAATAACATAGCAGATGTCTGATAATTGACAGCGTGCGTTTCTACGTGGCTGTGTGTGACAATGAAGTAAGAATAAAAAAACGAATAGCGAAACGCGAATAGTGCTGTGTCGTGCCGCGGATCGCACGGTGTGACTGTATGACATAATAACAGTAAGGACTGAGAGGGAAAGTTTGCTGTTGTGACACAAGATCCACTTCGTATCGTAGCCTTGACCTCCTTTTTTTTGACAACTTCATGAAAATCAACTCCGCGGAGAATAGTCATCTTTTACAATGCTAATATTTATTACCTCGGCGATGTAAGGTATTCGTTATGGCTCGTTTTATTTTTAAAATGGCACTGCTACCTTTGGCGATGGTGCAGGAATTTAACGTTAGATTAACCGTATGAAGTCACAGCTCGTCTAAATGATATTCCAGAAAAAATAAATCTGTATTTTGAAGAAAACACTTCACCATAATTAATTAATTAATAATGCTGTTGAAGGTAACAAACGAGACATGCAGATACAAAATTCAGATTTAAAATTTCTGGATTTTGTCCATCGTCTGATATTCAAAAACTACGTTTCGGAAACTGGAAACCCTTCATAATTAACAACCTGCATATACGATTTTATTATTTATTTAGTGTTCTGTCTGACGACAGGTCCATATGAACAGGATCCTTCCATCCTTTTCTCGGACTGGGACCTGTTCATATACGTTCTTGGCAGATGATCCAGAAGTGGTTTGCCATTGCCTTCTTCTGTGTGTGAGTGGAGTAATTGTTGGGATGCCACGGAGAAACCGGGGAAGCTCCCGGAGGAAAACTCCGTGTTGCCTAGACCACGGCCTTGCCCAACACAAGTTATAAATTCGGGCACCGCCGGGAATCGAACCCGAGACCCCAGGATTACAAGGCCAGCGTTCTAACCGCTGGACCACCTCATCTTATTATTATTTAGTGTTCTGTCTGACGACAGGCCTTATGAACAGGATCCTTCCATCCTTTTCTCGGACTGGGACCTGTTCATATACGTTCTTGGCAGATGATCCAGAAGTGGTTTGCCATTGCCTTCTTCTGTGTGTGAATGGAGTAATTGTTGGGATGCCACGGAGGAAAACTCCGTGTTGCCTAGACCACGGCCTTGCCCAACACAAGTTATAGATTCGGGCACCGCCGGGAATCGAACCCGAGACCCCAGGATTACAAGGCCAGCGTTCTAACCGCTAGACCACCGTGGCTTGCATATAAGATAGCTGGATATAAGATTGTTACGTCATCAGTTCATTTGCGAGTTGTGTGGCCTCTCGATTTTTGGAATAAACACACTCGGTCGTCGTGGTCTTATTAATGTACTATTCCATCATTTACGTACGTGGAGGGACTAAGAAAAACCACGACAATCTTCAATAAGCATAGCTGGTCTCAGGGGCGAGATTTGAACCCGGACACTTCCGATTATGTAATAGGAATGATAACGACTCTGTCGTGTCGTTCGGTGAACCTAATCTAATCAGTGAGGGAATTTGAGGTCAGGGTGGCGGAGAGAATATTTCGAAAATGTTGGTGATTAGCCTCATAACATGAAAATCTGCCAATTCCTTAACAAATGTTCCTAACAGATATCCCACTGAAGGTGGTATCATATGTAAGCCAGTGAGCTACTGGTTAATTAATAATCTAAGGTGGTTTCACAGCAAACCACACTAATCCTGACCACAGGCGATTCAGGACATACCAAGGCTCTCGTGTTAACGCAAATGAACTGTTCCATAAATTCAAAGGGGCTTATCTGACGGGCAATTGGGTACCTCATGTGACTCTAAGGTATCGAACCTTCTCGACAGCTGGTGGACAGTTTCACTTTGAACAATTATGAAACATGTTCTTCAGGATATAACGATTAAGAGCGCGCTGGTTGCTCTGCGTAGGCCTCTGTTTACGACTCGTCCACTGTTTGCACTGGCCACTGAAGAAATTGTCGAAATTTCCGTTCCGGAGTGTTCCCCGATAAGATCCATTGGATCCTGTCCTGCATAAACTGAATCAAGCCACGCTTTCACATATTGTTAGTCCGTATTCATTTTGTAACTGTTCTAAGATGTCCGTGCACAATTAGTGGGTTCATTCCGTCGTGTTTTTCAACCAAAATGTTTAAAAAAAATTTAATTTTTCGTAATTCGTGTTACTTGTTCTGTACGATTTTATCGTTGTTGGCCATAAATTTTAGCTTTCTCAGTTCGGTTGTTACTTTCTCTTTGTTAGATCCAAACATTCTCCACAGAACTCTGTTCTCAGAGACCCTCAATTTGTGTTATTCTCTTAACATGCGAGGACACGTTTCATGCCAGAGTTATATACGAGGCGCGTCCACAAAGTAAGTTTCCCACTCGTCCCACAGCTAGCAAACCTTATATTGCGCGAAGCGACTGTGCGTACGTGATAGAACAATGACGTAGCATGGCGCATGCACTAACGGCACCTCCCGCGTTCTCACAGTAGCATCGTTGCAGCTGTTGAAGATGGAGGTTCTTATTCCAGCTCCCGCCGACTGTGAAGTGCGGTCAGTGATAACGCTAGGCCGCACACGGCTCGACGGACAGCAAGTCTCCTGCAGGAGTTCAGCTGGGAGGTGTTTAATCATTCACCCTACAGCCCGGACCTCGCTCCCAGTGATTTCCATCTTTTCCTACACCTCAAGAAATTCCTGTCCGGTCAGCGTCAGCGTTTTGAGAATGACAGAGGCGCGGAGATGGTTGTCACACAGTGGTTCCAATCCCAGGCGGCAGACTTCTACGACACAGGTATTCAAAAGTTGGTCCCACGGTATGACAAATGTCTCAATTCCGGTGGCGAATATGTTTAAAAATAGCTGGACACTTGCTGTATCTGTTGCAATAAATATTTCCATGAAATTGTGTTTTGTTTCTGTAAACGGCCCCAGGGAAACTTACTTTGTGGACGAGCCTCGTAGTTTAAATTTGCCAAAATTTGACTGTTGATGTGTAAACATATTAACACCTGGTTTTAAGAGAGGGACGCATTACCTAAAAAGACCTTCGTGGAGGGAAAGTTAGTTGAAGGTAAAAATAATCTCCAAAATTTATTACAGTAGATTATATTGGGTAGGTAAAATTTGCGGTGTTCATGGTTGTATGATTATACGTGACGGTGGTAGTCGTGAGTTATTTCACTGTATGTCACCATTTTGGAGGAAAATATTGGCTCTGTCTTCAGGGCATTCATCAAATCTAAAGACCACTATCTATAATAATGGACGATGATAGCATAACACCTCAGAGGGGGGGGGGGGGACATATTTGTCCTTGTGCACCGTTAATTCATCATAACGACGAATGTTTAGCGTATAAAAATTTGATGTACTGTAACTGCTTCCCCCCTGCCTTTAATAAGCTTCAATTACAGCGGGGTTACAATGCTTCAAAAATTAAATTTGTTTGAATGTTGAGTGATCAGAGATAGATTTTTTGATATAACTAGAGCAGAGCGCTCGTTTTGGAGCTCCTCGGGGGGTTGGTAAAGTTTTTAAAACGTAAACAACCCCCCTTCGGGGGGGGGGTTGGTTGCGTTTTAAAATTTTGAGTAAGAAACTAAACCAACCCCCCCGAATGGGGGGGTTAAACATTTGACCAACCCCCCTTCGGGGGGGGGGGGGGTTAGTTTAGTGTCTTACTCAAGTAATTTGTTTACTCGGCATTGTTGTGTTTCTTCAGGAAAAATATTATTTTTCTTAAATAGTATTATCTAGTTTAAAATTTTAATGGTGAAGAGTTGTGTATTCTTTGCGGTATTGACAGAATTCTTAAAGATTATTTACATGAGCTGGACTGAGTCTGACTAATTAACTGACCGTCGGTCATTGCGTGACTTTGTGTTTCGAAGGCGCGAGAGGGAGCTGCCATCTTAAAAATGTGTTCATGAATGTTGGCCTCTCACACCGAAAGCCTACATAAGATACTCCTAAGACTAGGCAATATTGGATTTGACGCGAAGATTGTTAAATGTTAGTTTTCTGGATTGCAGATCCGTATGGATTTTAATGTAGATTTCAAAATTTCATACTTTAGAGAGTCTGTGATAAATCTGCTGGTACATGAATGTATTTAGACGAATGTTTGTATGCTCTGTGAGAACCTTTTATTTTAGGTGGAATCTTTATATTATTTTAAATTATATTTATCTAGCACCGAGAATTCTAAATATGACACAGTCCGTCGATGCCTAGCTGCGCTAATATTGTACTTTACGTGCTTTCGTGGTGAGTCCCCACTTGGATCCCCCGCGTACTGCTCGCAGCATTCCCCCCTCACGAGCCCCGCGGGGAACTAGCTCTTCATTGCTGCGTCGTTAGCTTTGAAATTTTGGTAACACTGCTGTTGGGCAAGCCACCATTTTGTGACCAATGTCACCCAACCGAGTGGATGCACGATGCATGAGTAATGTCCAACGGTTTAAGTGAATTATCATGGAAGCTTTGACAATTTCATATCGTTTTATCGTGATCGGAAAGCCTTAAGGGGTAAAGTCACTTGGAATGCTTGGTTGTAGATGGGAGAATAATATTAAGGTGAATCTTAAATGTGTGCTGGGGTATATAACTTGGTTTTCGTCTAGCTTAGTGTATTTGCCAGGGACTCGTTTCTGTTTTCACGGTAATTAACAATACGATTTGTTAAAATGCAGAGATTTGTTTGTCGTATGAACGACGGTTAGCATCTCAAGAAGGACTCTACATCAGTGGTATTAAACCTGGGGTACGCATACCACCGGGGGTACGTGAAATTTAATATATATATTATTTTATGAGAAACACTGAATAATCAGTAATGTAATTTATTTAATTTATTTTAGATGTAGATTATATACTGTGTATAACTCGAATTATACACCAACAACTTTGGGGGTACAAAATTGAAGAGAAATTATATCTGGGGGGTACGCGAAGACATCTTAGGGGGTACGTGAAATTTAAAAAAAAATATATATTTTATGACAAACACTGATTAATCAGTAATGTAATTTATTTAATTTATTTTAGATGTAGATTATATACTGTGTATAACTCGAATTATACACCAACAACTTTGGGGGTACAAAATTGAAGAGAAATTATATCTGGGGGGTACGCGAAGACATCTTAGGGGGTACGTGAAATTTAAAAAAAAATATATATTTTATGACAAACACTGATTAATCAGTAATGTAATTTATTTAATTTATTTTAGATGTAGATTATATACTGTGTATAACTCGAATTATACACCAACAACTTTGGGGGTACAAAATTGAAGAGAAATTATATCTGGGGGGTACGCGAACACAAAAGGTTGAATACCACTGTTCTACATCATGTAATGAGTTTATCCTGTTACCTGAATTTTGAAGGACTCTGCTTTGAGGAGTCGTTTCCAAAAAATGTTAACCTAACAATTAGGAATATGATAATCGGAGAGGTAGACGTGTTGTAGTCGAATATATATGACAAAATATTCCATATAGGCGAAGTGTTGTAAGCTAAAGTTGCCGTTGGAACGTGAAGATGTAGGCAGGTCTGTATGCGCGTTAACCTGTGTACCCATTTTTAACCTCGACACGGGATAGAAGCGAGCACTTTCACTCTTTGGACACTTTGCCCTCTGGGAGAGAGTCTCCTGTAACCATCGAGGGCGAGTAAGCGTGCATTAGTTTGAATACTGATCCCATCCAGTATGGGGCACTGACTTTTTTTTTTTTCATTCTGTGAAAAATATTCTGCTTTTGTTACGTCAATTACGGATATTTTTTATTCTGACTATTACTTAGTGGGTTAGAGGTCTCATTCCTGTGTGATCACAGATTAAAACACTTTCAAAACATGGTTTATGTTGAAGATTTCCGTCTTCTGGATTGTTGCACTGTGTAGTCTGGTTGATGTTAACCGACGTTTCAGAAGTCATACTGCCTCCGTCATCAGGGCGATGAGTATGAAGATTTCTGTCTTCTGGGTTGTTGCGCTGTGTAGTATGGTCGATGTTTACCAACGTTTCAGAGGTCATACTGCCTCCGTCATCAGGGCGATGAGTATGAAGATTTCTGTCTCCTGGGTTGTTGCGCTGTGTAGTCCGGTCGATGTTTACCAACGTTTCAGAGGCCATACTGCCTCCGTCATCAGGGCGATGAGTATGAAGATTTCTGTCTTCTGGGTTGTTGCGCTGTGTAGTATGGTCGATGTTTACCAACGTTTCAGAGGTCATACTGCCTCCGTCATCACCCTGATGACGGAGGCAGTATGACCTCTGAAACGTCGGTTAACATCAACCAGACTACACAGTGCAACAACCCAGAAGACGGAAATCTTCATACTCACCGCTGTGAGAACCTCAAGTCTTACATGGTTTATGTTGTCAGAAGTATAAACATGGCGTTTGCTCAGGCGTTTGAATTATATTAAAGAGAACTGTAATCAGGCTGGTGTTAGGTTGGATCCTGTCGTGCGGGAAATCTATCTGCGCTTAGTTCGTTTCTTGAGGAAACAGGTCCTGCACATCGTAATAATTACAAAGGAATTGAGAAACCTCAGGAGAAGAGAAAGCTTACGACGATAAGAGATGTTGGCTTTAAATAGGCTGCTCTTGACCCAAAAGCGTTCAGAACATAATTACATACACGTGGGTTTTGAAATACGTTTGTGGCTCGTATCAACATCCTTCCGTCACTTCCGGTCTGCACACACAGTGCACTGGTGTAGAACGCCGTTGCCCTAGACTTTGTATCAGCGAAGAGATGAGCCGAGGAATTTGTCGGTCCTTGTTTTAGAAACATGAGGCTTCTTGAGTCGAACCGCGGACCCTGAGTAGTGGCCACAACGGTTTTGTGGTCCTTGGCAACTCTACGCGTTTCTGACTTCAAGCTTTTGCGTTTATACAGCGACCTTTAGTCTTGAAGCTGGGGTGGCTCTGTTAGTATTGTGACAGCCACGGGTTCGATTCCCTGGGGTTAGCTCCTCGCGGGTAAAGCGGTCGAGTTGTGCATCTGAGCACCGAATTTAAGAATATATGGATCAGTACCCCCACGTCACCATACGTCTGCATGGCGTTATGCTTTGTAAAACGGCGTGGACAACTTTACCGTTGTGTTTTTTCAAACTAACTACCAAACTGCGTGTTGAGGTTTTCTAGAGGGCTGCCTTTGAGGCCTCGAGGTCAGGTTTAGCTGCGTTCTGTGTTCAGGTTTCAAGGTATTTGAACTGTTGGAACCCAGGTTCAGATACGGTGTTATGTAACAAGGTCTGTAATTGCGGGAACCACGGGTTCGGTCTTATGTAAAGGTTTTTTTTTTTTTTTTGCTTGTATGATAATTTTCAGTACGTGAAAATGGTCATTTGCAATGCGACGTTGTAAAGTTTACGGTACCGCCGCGAAATTTATGGCAGCTTTATATTAGCGGTATTCTAATCCAGCCAATTTCTCTCCTTAGTTCATATCAAAACACATTATACTGAAATAATTAAACGGTGTGCTTATTATGTTCGTTATTGTGACAATGTTATGAATTGGCCACAGAGAAGAAGTCTATGAGGTCCTATAGCTTGTGAGGTAATTACATTTACGATGTGCTACACAAAAGTTTGGGGAATTTGAATTCGACGCGCGAACCGGTTGTGGAATGGCCTGCCGCCACTAGATAGGGGCGAGCAAATACCCTTTTTGAATTAGTGTGCCAACAGCCGTTAAGGTGAGAGTCCGCGTTCTTGAGTCTCGTGCGTTTTTGTAACGTCGTGTTGTAGTGGTTCGGCAATTTTTTAAACCGCAGATTTTAAGGAGCAAAGAATCTGCATCAAATTTTGCTTTAAGCTTAAAGAAACTGCTGTAGAAACCCACCGCGTGCTTGTAGAAGCTTTTGGTGAGAGTCCTATGAGTCAAACGCTTTAAGGATGGACGAACGCCTGTCGACGACGATGAGCGTTCAGGACGACCATCAACAAGCACAACACCGGAAAACATCGCGAAAGTGCGAGAGGCTACAACACCTCGGTTCTCCACCAAGACAACGCGCCCGCCCACACATCGCTCGTTGTTCGGCAGTTTTTGGCTTCCAAAGACACGACAGTGATTCCCCACCCACCCTATTCGCCTGACCTCGCCCCCTGCGACTTTTTCCTGTTCCCCAAAATGAAATTTCGATTGAAAGGCCGTCGTTTTGACACAACTGAAGAGATCCAGGCAGAATCACAGGAGGTGCTTAAGACACTCACACTTGAAGACTTCCAGGGATGCACGGAATCATAGAAAGAACGCTGGGATCGCTGTATTCATGCCCAAGGGGACTACTTCGAAGATGGCGGTGGAAAACTAGGAGCTATAAGTAATTTTTTATGAGAAAATTCCCTGAACTTTTGGTTATCACCCCGTATTTGTGATGGCAGTCTTGTGAAATACACAGAAGGAACACGTGAACTGAGCTGATTCGGGTGTTTGTGTAACAAAAATTAAACTTCATGCAGAAATGAAAATGGCGTCATTGGAAGGAGGACTTCAGAACCTGTTCGCATCAAGTGGCAGAAGTGCCGTAACTCCAAAGTTGGCCCCTAGGAACGCAACTGTCGTGCCGTCAGGAAAATTGCGACTCAACCTATGAAGGCGTTTTGCGTTCGCGAGGTCCATTCCACGACGCTTAGCCGACGTTCTCGAATGAACTTCCGTAAAATTCCAGCATGTGTGAATTTATTTCGGAGGAGTTTTGAGGTGCCCTCTAAAATTTGAAAATATTTACAAGGATTTTTTTTTTAAATTTTTTAATCTGTTTACTGTCTGTTCGTTTGTCGCTCTCGCGATATTTTCTCTTGAGTCAGTTGATACAGCAAGTGCGAGAATATAGTCGTAATCTAGTAATTTTAAAGCAGATTTGTATTTTTATTCCGTTCATATGGTTCTAGCTCCTCTCCACTCAGAAGACGTTGGATCCGCGTCCCACACTATGATGTAAGCCACTTTATTTTGTAGGTCCATAGGGCAAATTTCCAGTTTCTTGGCTCATTTCTTTTGCAGGACCTTACATTTTGGTCTTGCCTTGTCGGTAAAGGGGCGTCCGGCTTGTGTAAGAAGATGCAGCCATTTTTGAGTCTCGTGTGTGCAGGCTTATATTATTAGCATGTATAACTTAAATATTATCATTCGCATTTATGTCAATGTTGGCCTTCTGGGTTGGAACGTCGTGTGGACTTTGGGTATCACCTACACGTCCACACGACATCACAACCCAGAAGATCAACACCGACATCTTTACCGTGAGAACCTCAGCTCTCAGTGGATTTGTGTTTCGTCGTGAGTTCCGATTTGAACTGTCTCAACCTCATAATTACAATTGTAGGTTAAGAATCGGGGGAAACCTCTGTTGATGACTGCTTTCCCTCCACCAGCTGCAGTTAACATCCATAAGACTCCGACCTCCTCAATATAAACCCATTCCTCAGACTAATTTTTGCTGTGCGCCATTGATTGCGTCACTAACTCATAGCGCAAAGTACTTCCTGAGAAACTAATAGTTGCTGAAGATTTCTGTCTTCTGGGTTCTTGCGCCGTGTAGTCTGGTCGATGTTTATCGACGTTTCAGAGGTCATACTGCCTCCGTCATCAGGGCGAAGAAGATTTCTGTCTTCTGGGTTCTTGCGCTGTGTAGTCTGGTCGATGTTAACCAACGTTTCAGAGGTCATACTGCCTCCGTCATCAGGGCGATGAGTATGAAGATTTCTGTCTTCGGGGTTGTTGCGCTGTGTATTCTGGTCGATGTTTACCAACGTTTCAGAGGTCATACTGCCTCCGTCATCAGGGCGATGAGTATGAAGATTTCTGTCTTCTGGGTTGTTGCGCTGTGTAGTCTGGTCGATGTTAACCAACGTTTCAGAGGTCATACTGCCTCCGTCATCAGGGCGATGAGTATGAAGATTTCTGTCTTCTGGGTTGTTGCGCTGTGTAGTCTGGTCGATGTTAACCAACGTTTCAGAGGTCATACTGCCTCCATCATCAGGGCGATGAGTATGAAGATTTCCGTCTTCTGGGTTGTTGCGCTGTGTAGTATGGTCGATATTAACCAACGTTTCAGAAGTCATACTGCCTCCATCATCAGGGCGATGAGTATGAAGATTTCTGTCTTCTGGGTTGTTGCGCTGTGTAGTCTGGTCGATGTTAACCAACGTTTCAGAGGTCATACTGCCTCCGTCATCAGGGCGATGAGTATGAAGATTTGTGTCTTCTGGGTTGTTGCGCCGTACAGTATGGTAGATGTTTACCGACGTTTCGGAGGTCATACTGCCTCCGTCATCAGGGCGATGAGTATGAAGATTTCTGTCTTCTGGGTTGTTGCGCCGTGTAGTCTGGTAGGTGTTTACCGACGTTTCAGAGGTCATACTGCCTCCGTCATCAGGGCGATGATCGTTTTCGTTTTACGCGTTTTGTCTTACGTGGCGTGTTCTACAAGAACGCAAATGTCTCGTAACTCAGGACGCAGTTGCACTTCGAACAACGAATATGTAAGGACACAGCAGTAAGAATACGCAGGCGAAGTCCTTAGTTTCGCCGCAAGTGTACTTATTATCTGCCTTGCGTGTTGGCAGCGTGAGAGAAACTTGGTGAAGCGTAGACTGACAGTGCGTGTGAGACTTTCTCGACGATGGTTGCCCAATGCATGGCTTAAAAATATCATTATTTACTTATTATTGTTTGTATGGACTATAGTGGATGTGAAACTTCTCCAGTCGTTCGTAAGGAAAGTGCATTGATTGTGTTTTGTAGCAGGTTGTGGAGGAATTGAAGATGGCTGTCTTCTGGAAATAGAAATTGACGAAAGTTTTCAAAGGTGATCCTACTGCCTCCATCATAAGGGTGATCGCGCCGATTTCGAAGACTGCGAAGTAGATGGACTGGCCACTCGACCGCGAAGTTTTTTTTTCTATTTTAGAGACCTAAGCATAGATGGGATGACAATAATGAAATGGATGATTCTACGTGTGACTTCGGTAGTGCTACAGTTCACAGAGTTTGTTTTTACAGCTGTAAACAGTGACCGGGGAAATCGAAATGCTGTAATTATAAAATATCAGTAGTAATTTGTCGACACAGAAGTTTTTGTAATAGAATTGAGACATTTTGATATGTCTGAATTGAGGTGTGGATCGATTGGAGTAGTATGGCTGTGTGCCGACGTTTCAGTGGAACTGTCTCCGTATACAAGACTAAATTAATTTCAGTTAGTTTATTTGAGTTGACAGAAATTTAATACACTAGAAGATTCAAACGTTCCACGTTCCATTAGGGGGCAGTGGTGTAGCCTTGTCACTGACGTAAACCTGACGATCGTAGTTCATATCGCGGCATGGGTGATAGGATTTTTTATCTTTCTTCTTTTTAAATTCTGTACTTTAAAATTTTATATAAATTAAATTTAATTTTCCATTATATTTGAATCGTTGACGCATTAATTAAAGAATAAAGCCTCCAGTGGCTTAAATAGCCTGTTTCTTAGACATGTTTAACACCACCAAATAGGCCTGCATGAGAATTGTGAACAGTAATTGCGAAATAAGTGTTCGTGGCCTGTTTCAAAAATTGTTCAAGCATTTGTCTGGTGCGAATGAGGATACTGCTAGATCTTTGTCAGGATTGTTATCGTATACATTATAATCCACAACTTTGTGATTAGATGCATTTTGTACTTCGGCTGTTCGAGTAGCAAATCCTGTCTACCAATTTTTCACGAAAGAGGAACATTTTATTTGAAAGTGTTATAATCTATATTTCAATATTGAATCCCATATCGACATATTGAGACATCGATATCAGTGATAGAGTGAGACTATCTGTGGAAACCGCACGTTAACAGACCAATTGTTCGTCCCTCGAATGGTACATGGCGGAGTGATGTGGACACTGTAGAACGCGGAGATGAACCTGCCCCCCAAAGCCACTTTCTCCACAAATTCCACGTGGACTGTCCTGGGTGCGAACCCTTGGCCTCCGCGATGTGAATTCGATGTTCTTTCCAAAGATCTTACACAACCCCAAAATCAAAATTCTCCGTCATTGACTGGATTACGGTTTTACACCTTATTTCAAGTAAATAAGAATAATTTTATGGCACTAAGACATTAAGCGATATTTCATTATGCAGAATCTGTAGGCATGTGGATTTTTTCTGATGTGTCTATTGGATTTATCGATATCAACTGACACTCTTTGTGCCTTCCGAAAATACAGCCCTGGTAGCGCTGACGTGAAACTGGGTCACACGTGTTCGTGAGAGCCACGTGGACTGACTAGGGCTTCGCGCCACCTCCCAATTACCTTCTTAAAGAATGGGATGTACCACTAAGTCTAGACGCATGTTTAAAAGGGCTTGGCCCCGTGCTATTGTCAGTAGGCAATGAAATTTTGTTCTTTCAGGTGTGAAAGTTGCTGGTAGCAAGGCTGCATCATAGTCGCTTCTGCAGGTGATTGGGTTACTTGTTTACTGGTTTGAAACCCGACTTGTTGTTACTTGCGTTGGTTGTTAATGACTTAATGCAGTTCTGGGAAGAATCAGTTCCACGGGCTTTCCTTCAGATGCATTGACGAGCGGGCGAAGTGCAGACTAGTTACTGCAAAACTTTTGAACAGTTCCTACGTACGAGGTGCGATCGGAAAGTTTTAAGACTGTGTCAATAGAGGGCGAACCGGATGTAGTACGAGCTTCTGCCGCTAGGGGGTGCGGCCTACATTCATAGTGAATCAGTGTGCCAGCCGGCATCATCGAATTAGCATTTGTTTCTTAATTACGGGCGTTTTGGTAGTGCATTACACCGACCCTCCTGCGATTTCGGAATGACGTGTGCATTAAATTTTGCCAAAGACTCGCCAAAACGGCTACGGAAACCTATGAAATGCTAAAGCAAGCATTTGGGGAGTCCGCAATGGGTCGTGCACAAACTTTTGTGTGGCATTCACGTTTTAAAAATGGCCGAACCTCTGTCGATGATGACGAGCGTTCTGGACGACCATCTTCGAGCACAACGCCCGAAAATGTTACGAAGATTCGGCAGGCCATTCACGAAGATCGACGTCGTACCATCAACGACTTGTGCGACATTGTTGGAATAGGCTATGGGACCTGTCAGCTGATTCTAAAGGAAGAACTCCACATGCGACGCATCCTGTCTGAGGACCAGAAGCAGAATCGACTTCTCGTTTGTCAGGAGCTCAAAGATCTTGCAAGAACCGACCCCAACTTCCTTTCTAAGCTCCGTGTGACTTCTTCCTCTTCCCAAAGATGAAAATTCAGCTAACGGGAAGGAGATTTGAGACGATAGAAGAGATTCAGGCAGAATCGCAGATGGTGCTTGACAGGCTGACAAAGAAAGATTTCCAGGGATGCTTCCAGGCTTGGCAGCGGCGCTGGGATCGTTGTGTTCACTCCCAGGGGAACTACTTCGAGGGTGATGGATGAATTTAATACCTGAGATAAGTGTACGGGTTTTTATAGGCGCAGTCTGGAAACTTTCCGATCGCACCTCGTATAACTTCCGGCCGCATGGAATTTGTGAGTACTTTGAGCTTCGAAAAAGTTGTCAATCTTGTATAAGGTTAGTCGATGTGCGCATTCATTTTGTACGTACTTATAGGCATGGTGATTATTATTATAAATGGAACTGTTTCTTACATGCTTTTTAAATTATCTCGTATAAAAATCACCGGCGTTTGTATTTATTTTGTGTTTATATATAATTTATAATTCTTCTGATTATAACCGCTACTAAATATATTTCTTAAAATCGAATGGATCTTTCTTATTTTTATTTATTTATTTATTTTGTTTTGCATACATATTGCGTGTTGCATGTCTTATGTAGGGTTTTTGTTGTTGCTGTTATTTAATTTGTATTTATTGTGGAGTCTAGTTGTTTATTACCTCCGCTTTTCTGTTTGTGAGTAATGAAAAAAAACACATAATGCATGTAATTATGTACAAAATAACAACGCACAGCAACCAAACCAAATAAGTATGATAACAGAAATGAGACACGTGCAGGCATAACATTTACGGTAAATATATTATAAATTTTACAATAACAATAGGAAATATTTCTATTGTGTTTTGTGGATGGTAAATAATATTAATAGAGAATATTCATTACTTGTACTAGCTTTTTTCTGTTAAACGAAACAATTCAAGGAGGAGCAGTGGGCGTGGCATGTGACACACGTGGAGAAAATTAGATGATTGGGATTTGAAGTTGTGACGCCTTGTAGACTCACAGGTAAATTACAGAGCTGAAGATGGGGACAGTATGTTTCTCCGAAACGTCGTGTGTCTACACGGCGTGAAAACCCAGAAAAACATCTTCAAAGCGAGACGAATTTAGGCGTACAATATCTTGTTCAGTAAGCCTCAATGGAGGAGATTATTTTGGAAAGGAATATTTAGAATGGGCCTTTTTTTACATTAAGAACAGGATCCTTCCATCCTCTTCAGGTTGAAAAGGCCCTATTCATATGCTTTCTAGGCAAATGATCCAGAAGTGGTTTGCCATTGCCTTCTTCTGTGTGTGAATGGAGTAATTGTTGGGATGCCACGGAGGAAAACTCCGTGTTGCCGAGACCACGGCCTTGCCCAACACAAGTTATAAATTCGGGCACCGCCGGGAATCGAACCCGAGACCCCAGGATTACAAGGCTAGCGTTCTGACCGCCGCTAGACCACCATGGCGGTCTAGAATGGGCCTACTAACATTAAAATTAAAGTTGGAGAAATGGGGAGCGAGGGTATGGACTGGATTCAGGTGGCCCTAGGCAGGAATAAGAATTTGGTCGTGTTGCGTTTGGGTGAAGTCCCAGTGTGGGGCCGGCAAGCGAGTTTCTTCCTTATCTCCCCAAACGCCGTTTGCCTTGAGGAAGTCTTCCTTGGCTTACAGAACGAGTCGCAGAATGGGGTCATGTTTGAATTTTGGGAGGTTTAACCTGTGTTTAAGCCTTTGTGGTGCATATCGTTTCGCGGAGTGATACCGAAAGTGACAGTGCTGATATACGCGTCAGTAGAACGTAACTCAGTTCGTCGCGGATGATACAAGACGTCTTTCACGTAAATGTTTCTCATATTGTTTTCACACAAAAATTTTGTATGCGTTCGTTGTCTCCGAGATTTTACCAGTGCCTGCAATTGGGTGGCGATTACCACTAGACCCTTGAAAGCCCAGGGTTAAACGATATGTACCACGTTCTTTAACAATTAATAAATTCGAATTTTGTGAGTTTTGTGTTATTCGGTGTGTGAACAGGGATCAATTCCTTAAATACCATAGACAAATCGACCTTTTTAATGGTGGTGTTGTTTTCTTTGTGGTACGGTCTGAAGTCGTAACTGTTATTTACAGGAGGTTAGGCTACAAAGTGTTGCCAACTGTTTTCATGTGAAAAGATTAAAATATACGGATTTTCCTAATTTATGTGGTAATGAAACTTCATATTTCGCATGTATTTTTATTTGTTATTCATTTAACAACGTTGTCAATAGCTCGGAATATTTTGCGTCGAACGATAGAATTGATTAATGGTAATAGATACGGTAGGAATCGGTGATAAATTTAATGATTTCTACTTCGGTTGTGTGATTAACCTAATAAAGTCGGTCGTTTTTATGTTTGGGGAACCCCGTGATATTCTGAAGATGGTTGTCTTCTGCGTTGTTACGTCATGTAGGATGATAGAAGTTAACGCCGTGAAAATCTCAGTGAGATTTTATTTTAAATTTCATGATAATCGATAGACTTGAAGATTGGCCGTTGTAGTGTTTGGGCGCCAAAGAATACGCTCGCCTGTATGAAAGATGGAAGTTTGTATCACGCAGTTGGCAAGTTGCCCAAACTGGCACATGGCCTCTTCCTCAAACCTCCTCCACAAAGGAAGAAAACCGACCGACGCCAAGGACACGGCTGTCTTAATTGCTTAGAAACACACCGCCAGGAGCGCTAATGGTTCTGCATCATTCGCACGTCGGGCACTCGCTAACTGGCCCCCAATCAGAACTCTCGTCAGAAACCAATACCTTCGACATTTTGTTTCTTTTGATCTGTTTTCTTATTTTTACATTTTTAATTTGTTTCTCTCCCATCTGCTTTGTCTGTTTCGTCTGGAATTAGAACTTGTGGTAGGTTCAATCTAGGACTCTCCTCCCACGTGCCGGTTTTTGTGTTCATGAATACACGTATCAAGTTTATGCTACAATAAGAAAGTAAAAGTTCTTGTAAGCGGTTATGCGTTTCCACAGATATTTAAACACGCGTAACCAAGTTGAGACATTTGTTTTGATAGTGCTGTACAGTCGGTCCGTATAATTGACAATTTATACCTGCCTTGGTTCTTTGCTCTTGTACATGAATTTTATGAATATTTTTAAAAACAAATGCTGTATTTAAAACGCATTGGAAGGACGGGGGTGCAGTTCGGATTGTGTGGGCTCCAAAACAGATTACGACTTGCAACTTTTGGAATATATCGTACACTTTCGAGCGTTGTTCGATTATTTACATTCCTCAAAGATGAAATATGGGATGTTATGTGTACTATCATTAGTTTCACACGGATGTATGTTGTTCTGTCATGTACGAGTTAAGCGTAAAACATACAGGCTACAGTGCTTACGTCTTATAAACAAGTTTTGGAACACGTCCAGATGTATGTTCGTTCATCTACTGCTTAAACACATTTCGTCAGACACGTGTAAGTAGTCGAACTTTTCCGTGTTTGAAACACTTTTCGATTAATTTATACATCCACGAAAATGTGTTTCGATGTACCGAGATAATTCGAAGCACCCGTTAGTTAAGACCTGCCGTCAATCCCACTTTCGGTGGTTAAATCCAGTGTTTGTTTTGAAGTGAGTGTTTCTTGTAACCGTCCCAATTCTCTGATTTGTTGCCAAGGTGGGATCGGCTTTGATGAAGGAATTTATAAGACTCTTATGCTGGGTTTACGGGGTTTAATTAAAGATCGCCTTATTACACCGTTTCAAATTGCAACAACTGACGACTGACAACTGCAACTCCCTAAAATAAATTTGTCCCTCAAATATATTAATTTCTCCCACTAATTCCGAAATCTGAAATTTTGTAACATCATTGGTTCGACTTCCCGCTTTGTTTTGTGATTGGTTGAATAATTTAAATTTAAGTCAGAATAACTTTTCTCTGATTGGTCGGTTCGATACCCGAGAGGTCAACTTTGACAGTTTACATCTCGTGGTAACGATAGGTCACTTATGCCTAATTTTGCATAAACTCCGGGTGACTTCGATGTTAAACTACTCTAAAGTCTTCCGCCCGGTTTGATTTGCGAATTGGGTACTGTGATCAGAGATAATGCATTAGGGGTGCCTCACATTAGGAATGTATTTTGACGTGGTTTTATTCAAGCACGCCCTGGTCGTGGCCAATCGAAGTGGATATAGCTTTACATGTTTGGTGAAAACATCTAAGCATACGAAAATATATTTATTTCCCATCTGGGCGACCGGTAACGGGCCATACAGATCGACGCTAGGAAGCTATCCGGGTTTCTTTGGGAGGTGTGATCGGGATTCGACTTCGAGTCTTCTGACCGGAGACTTTACTTGTTGGCAAGTTTCTCAGTGAGCCAAGGTTTGCCGGACTTTCTTCCCAAAGGGTTTTGATATAGAAGGAACCCGCTATTGCCCTTAAGGTCTTGTCTGATCCTGCGTGTCCCAGGGTTCGATGACCGAAATTTATGATTTTGGTTTCTAAGCTCTCTGGGAGGTATATCCTCCACGCGGGATTCTGTTCGTTTCCTTTACAATACACGACTCCTTTGTGAATGTTGTATCGACGACTTACGTTCGGGTCTCCTATTCGTAATCTTTCTTTAATGCGTTTAATGGCCGCGTCTGGTAGTCTATGTCTTTCAGCTCCCGTTTTAAGGACTGGTCTGCACGGAGGTTTTAGTGGCTAGTCTTTCAAGTCTCCAGCAGTCGCAAAAATCCACGATTTCCCCACAAAACCCTTGATCGTTCTGATCGCTATAGCAAGCCCGCAATTGATTTGGAATGGCTTTAATGTTAAAGTAATCGTCTAATTGGGTGAGATGGAGTACAGCGTTTTGATCGTTAGAATCATCGATAGTAGGTAATGGGATCTCCGACTCTGCAATATAATTTAGAATGTGCTAGAATTTATGTTCGGGCAGGCTGACTCACGTATACGTAGGATGCATTCACACAAGTCACAATCGTTTCACATGCTATATGCAGTTCCTCGACACGTCTTAAGCTAGAATTATCCACCGCTTCGTTGAATGCTGGAGGGTTGTAACCTGGAACTATGGCTATTGACAGCTGATCTGTCTCTCCCCTCTCTAACTTCGGTTAGATGTGTTCTTTGTTCAGTCTCGATTACATTCTGAATTTTCACGTTTTCAATATTTCCGCGCCAGGTTCCAAGTCCCTCCTTCAACCTGTCATATCTTTCTAGCAATAAAACTGTCAAGTTCCCAGATGTACAGTTGCGGCAGGTGGCGTGTCTGTGTTGATACACCTCGAAAACCGCTCTTGTGCTTAGGATTCTTACGTATTCTCGTTACGTCACAGTCGTAATTTCTACCCGCTTGAATTCCGGACTATGGATCCACGAAGAATGCGCCAGGAGGCGGGGTAGGAAAAGATGGTTAAGAAACTAAGACAAATAATTGGTTCGACCCTGAAGATGGAGGTTGTACATTCCTTCGAAACGTGATTACCACCTGTAACACACTACACCTCGTCACAACCGAGATCAACAAGAAAATTTGGATTAAATAGAACAGGCAATCAGATCAAGGAGAAAATTTAACTAAGGAAGACATTTTTATCATCAACATATCTTTTATGTTGCAGAGGAAACATGACTCCGTCGTACTCGTGCTTGAAATGGTTTGTTTCAGAACAAGAAAATTTGGATTAAATAGAACAGGCAATCAGATCAAGGAGAAAATTAAACTAAGGAAGACATTTTTATCATCAACATAACTTTTATGTTGCAGAGGAAACATGACTCCGTCGTACTCGTGCTTGAAATGGTTTGTTTCAGAACAAGAAAATTTGGATTAAATAGAACAGGCAATCAGATCAAGGAGAAAATTAAACTAAGGAAGACATTTTTATCATCAACATAACTTTTATGTTGCAGAGGAAACATGACTCCGTCGTACTCGTGCTTGAAATGGTTTGTTTCAGAACAAGAAAATTTGGATTAAATAGAACAGGCAATCAGATCAAGGAGAAAATTTAACTAAGGAAGACATTTTTATCATCAACATATCTTTTATGTTGCAGAGGAAACATGACTCCGTCGTACTCGTGCTTGAAATGGTTTGTTTCAGAACAAGAAAATTTGGATTAAATAGAACAGGGAATCAGATCAAGGAGAAAATTAAACTAAGGAAGACATTTTTATCATCAACATAACTTTTATGTTGCAGAGGAAACATGACTCCGTCGTACTCGTGCTTGAAATGGTTTGTTTCAGAACAAGAAAATTTGGATTAAATAGAACAGGGAATCAGATCAAGGAGAAAATTTAACTAAGGAAGACATTTTTATCATCAACATATCTTTTATGTTGCAGAGGAAACATGACTCCGTCGTACTCGTGCTTGAAATGGTTTGTTTCAGAACAAGAAAATTTGGATTAAATAGAACAGGGAATCAGATCAAGGAGAAAATTTAACTAAGGAAGACATTTTTATCATCAACATATCTTTTATGTTGCAGAGGAAACATGACTCCGTCGTACTCGTGCTTGAAATGGTTTGTTTCAGAACAAGAAAATTTGGATTAAATAGAACAGGGAATCAGATCAAGGAGAAAATTTAACTAAGGAAGACATTTTTATCATCAACATATCTTTTATGTTGCAGAGGAAACATGACTCCGTCGTACTCGTGCTTGAAATGGTTTGTTTCAGAACAAGAAAATTTGGATTAAATAGAACAGGCAATCAGATCAAGGAGAAAATTAAACTAAGGAAGACATTTTTATCATCAACATAACTTTTATGTTGCAGAGGAAACATGACTCCGTCGTACTCGTGCTTGAAATGGTTTGTTTCAGAACAAGAAAATTTGGATTAAATAGAACAGGGAATCAGATCAAGGAGAAAATTTAACTAAGGAAGACATTTTTATCATCAACATATCTTTTATGTTGCAGAGGAAACATGACTCCGTCGTACTCGTGCTTGAAATGGTTTGTTTCAGAACAAGAAAATTTGGATTAAATAGAACAGGGAATCAGATCAAGGAGAAAATTTAACTAAGGAAGACATTTTTATCATCAACATATCTTTTATGTTGCAGAGGAAACATGACTCCGTCGTACTCGTGCTTGAAATGGTTTGTTTCAGAACAAGAAAATTTGGATTAAATAGAACAGGGAATCAGATCAAGGAGAAAATTTAACTAAGGAAGACATTTTTATCATCAACATATCTTTTATGTTGCAGAGGAAACATGACTCCGTCGTACTCGTGCTTGAAATGGTTTGTTTCAGAACAAGAAAATTTGGATTAAATAGAACAGGGAATCAGATCAAGGAGAAAATTAAACTAAGGAAGACATTTTTATCATCAACATAACTTTTATGTTGCAGAGGAAACATGACTCCGTCGTACTCGTGCTTGAAATGGTTTGTTTCAGAACAAGAAAATTTGGATTAAATAGAACAGGCAATCAGATCAAGGAGAAAATTAAACTAAGGAAGACATTTTTATCATCAACATATCTTTTATGTTGCAGAGGAAACATGACTCCGTCGTACTCGTGCTTGAAATGGTTTGTTTCAGAACAAGAAAATTTGGATTAAATAGAACAGGGAATCAGATCAAGGAGAAAATTTAACTAAGGAAGACATTTTTATCATCAACATATCTTTTATGTTGCAGAGGAAACATGACTCCGTCGTACTCGTGCTTGAAATGGTTTGTTTCAGAACAAGAAAATTTGGATTAAATAGAACAGGGAATCAGATCAAGGAGAAAATTAAACTAAGGAAGACATTTTTATCATCAACATATCTTTTATGTTGCAGAGGAAACATGACTCCGTCGTACTCGTGCTTGAAATGGTTTGTTTCAGAACAAGAAAATTTGGATTAAATAGAACAGGCAATCAGATCAAGGAGAAAATTTAACTAAGGAAGACATTTTTATCATCAACATATCTTTTATGTTGCAGAGGAAACATGACTCCGTCGTACTCGTGCTTGAAATGGTTTGTTTCAGAACAAGAAAATTTGGATTAAATAGAACAGGGAATCAGATCAAGGAGAAAATTAAACTAAGGAAGACATTTTTATCATCAACATATCTTTTATGTTGCAGAGGAAACATGACTCCTCCGTACTCGTGCTTGAAATGGTTAGTTTCAGAACAGAAATGTTGTTGTTGACCGAGGCACTGCGCTACGTGAGTGGCATTTATTCGATTGGTCGTTCCGCCTGGCTGGCCGGCAATTGTTTTGGGTACGTTATGAGGTCATCAGTTACTTACTGCCTTGTAAAGACGGCTGTGCGGGTAGCGTTCACACCGGGCGTCCTGCCAGGTGATCTCCAAGGTCTAGCAAATTTTGCTGCTCTAGAAAACTGTGTGTCGGTCAGTGTACCGAGTAATCGATATATTCCTTCGTTCACATGCACTCGACCCCGCTCCGACTGTCGGAATTTCGAGATAGTGTTACGGTGAATTTGTCCACGGTAATTTCACGTACTAATCCTTATCGATAAACATCATAATACTTGTGATTCGATCCGCTATAACGTACGTAGTTGATAACAGTTTCGTGAAATAACTTAATCAGACATATCTTTGGGAAGGCCTTCTGTGGGTTTATAAACTTGTGTGTCTCCTTGTAACTGTTTTGCTTATTTGAAATGTATTAAATTTGTGAACAAGTCTTGAACGGTAAACATGTTTGCAAACTGCAGATGGCACCGTGTCGTCTGGTAAAGTTTACTGGCATTTCAGAGGTGCGTCTCCCTAAGTTCATCTGAAACGTCGATAAACGTGTACCAGACTACAACACGACAGACAGCCGTCTTCATACTCGCCTCCGTGAGAACCTGAAATCCTACTTCATGACAACTTTTGTTATGGCTAGTTGAGCGACAGTTAGCTTCTCAAGGAGTTAGGAAGTTAGATAACCAATATGTTGATTAATTTTAAGTCATTAGTTTCAAACCCCTCTCAGTCCTTATGAAATAGTTTTGGAAACTGTACTTTTTTGAATCAGAATTTGAAAAATTTGCTGAAAAATACGATCATGGGCTGAGCGAGTTTTGTCGTCCTGAAACGATCACAGTAGAGGCGGGCAGATTTTGATGAAATGATGTATCATTGGTTCTTGTTGTTCCCCACAATAGCTGCTTGAAATGACATTGGTAAAATATGTTGCTAATTTTTTATTATTTATTATTAGTGTTCTGTCTGACGACAGGTCCATATGAACAGGATCCTTCCATCCTTTTCTCTTCTCGGACTGGGACCTGTTCATATACGTTCTTGGCAGATGATCCAGAAGTGGTTTGCCATTGCCTTCTTCTGTGTGTGAATGGGATGCCACGGAGAAACCGGGGAAGCCCCCGGAGGAAACCTCCGTGTTGCCTAGACCACGGCCTTGCCCAACACAATTTATAAATTCGGGCACCGCCGGGAATCGAACCCCAGACCCCCGGGATTACAAGGCCAGCGTTCTAACCGCTAGACCACCGTGGCTGTTGTTGCGAATTAGTGTAGAAAATGTCTATGTTGATATTCGTTCGTCCCTATTGTGATCTGCTGTGTCGTGGAAACAGTGCTGGCAACATTGCGCCATGCACGGAGGACATTGCGCAAGGTTTCAAGGCCAGGGGAAAGTTGAATTTTTACCGGTCTAAAAAGTGTTAAAGTAATTGCAATAGCAAGGAAACGTCGTCGATTAAACAACTTCGTCAAATTCAACATCGTCGTGTGCTTTGAAATTGTCTCTTGGTTTTTAAATGACGGTGTTTGGAGTTTAGTGATACCCGTTGCTTTGTGTAAATGCCTTTAGATTGCCTGAGCCAAGGTCTGTCAGTACGAAGGCTGATCACATTGAAGGTATTTCAAAACAAAGAAACTCACGAGAATATCTTGCGTGTATTTGGACCATATTAAGTAGCTCTACGCGGATAATATGGCCAGCCAAAACCGTGTCCCTGCCCGTAGGAGATATCAACTAATCTTTAAGCTGGTTACTTGTTCAAAATCTTCAAAATACTTCATATATACAGAGAGCTTACTGCGATCTAGCCATCGGCCTTGCTTGGCTAGAATAAAACAAATCAATACCGTACATTGAATGACATAGCGAGGGACTATTAAGGTTGCTCCCTTTCTTACAGCAAAACGGCGTTTGGCAAAATCAAGACGCTGTCTTCTTTAACACAACTCGAGCGATGTTCATGACCGAGACAATCTTATGAAACTGTGGGTATGTTAGTGACATGGGCCGTACTTTCCGATTGGATCATACTGAAACCCTGAAGATAGAGATAGTATGAAGATTTCCGTCTTCTGGGTTGTTGCGCTGTGTAGTCTGGTCGATGTTTACCAACGTTTCAGAGGTCATACTGCCTCCGTCATCAGGGCGATGAGTATGAAGATTTCTATCTTCTGGGTTGTGCGCTGTGTAGTCTGGTTGATGTTTACCGACGTTTCAGAGGTCATACTGCCTCCGTCATCAGGGTGATGAAGATTTCTGTCTTCTGGGTTGTTGCGCTGTGTAGTCTGGTCGATGTTTACCGACGTTTCAGAGGTCATACTGCCTCCGTAAGCCCCGCACTTTGTTGTAGTTGCCATTGCTGCGTTTATGAACCTGCAAAGAGAACATTTGAAGACGGAGAAGAATCACCAGTTCTTCCCAGAATACCAGACATCTGTCTTTCTCACGGCGGTAAACATGTCGATGTTGGGCTCCGGGGTAGTAACGCCGTGTGAAGCTGTAGATGTATATCACTGTTTAGGAGGAACATACTACTTCTGTCAACTCAGAAGATGAAGGCAGCATGTCCTTTCGAAACGCTTGTATCTACCTACAACTCCACAAAGCTTCATTACCCAGAAGCCCAACATCGACATGTGGGAGGATTTTTATGTACACGGAATGTCGGGGGCCGAGTGATAGCGCCCCTGTTTCGTATTTGGGATATGCCGGGTTCTAACCTCTGCTTGGAGACCGTCTATCCTGACTGATATCTGTCGTTTCCCTTCGTTCCTCCATGCAGACACTGAGATAGTGCCTTAAATTAGACCATGACCGATTCCTTCCGTATGTTTTGCAATTTATTATTTGTCTGATCATTCGACGCTGTATTATAATAGCCAGAGCTTCTGACAGCGTCGTTGAACCACGTGTGTGTAGGCCATACGTATTCATTTAACAGGGTCGTCCCTGAATCAACCATGCGTATTCTTCGCCAGTTCACATTCTCCTGTTATTCTTCGTCGCTGTGAGGATCTAATATCCCACGGTGAAGGGCTTGGCTTGTACGCGCTATGAGAGACCTACAGTAACTGCTGGCTTGCAAGGTACCCCGTCCACGCCAGGTGTCCAGCTTTAACCTTTTTCCTTTCCCCGCGTATATTACCTGTCGGATGCTTGTGGGGGGAGTTTACTGCGATATAATTATGCCGGCTTGATTACCTTGTTGCCATATTTGTTGGTCTAAACAGGTTGAGGAGTGATTTAGGTTTGATTTGTTTATGTTTACGGTGACACGTGAAGCAAACTGGACCTGTTGGTGAATTCATTCACAATGAAACTGCTGTCTAGAAGGCCACTGCAGTGTTTGCATTTCTATGCTACATCGTAATTCATACAAGGCGTCTTGTTGTAAGGGAAGACTTTGTTCTTTCTCAGAAGAGGGAGCAGGGATATCGCAGTCAGTATAGTGACTAGCTACGGGCTGGACGACTGGGGTTCGATCCCCGACGGGGGCGGAGGATTTTTCCTCTAGACTCTGCGTCCAGACCGGCTCTGGGACCCACCACATAGGTTCCCCGCGAAAAAGGGATACGGAACTACATTAATATAAAATTTATGAACATATAAAGTCATAAATAGGCTATGTAAAATCCCACTATGTTCGTAGGTTTTATTCAGCAATTTATCACGTCCCTAAAAGCCCTCTTTATCACCCCGTTTCATGAACCACGTGCTTACTCTACAGATTCCTTTCGTTGTCTCATTGCGTCTTATATGTGTAAGGCATTGTGACCCCACCCCCACCCCACCCAAAGAAAGTCACCCTGAAAATAGAAGCTGTAGTGTTTGCCGAAACGTTGAAACACCGTCAGCGTTCGACACGGCTTATCCCGAAGGCCGAGTTATTTGTTAAACTCGAGTTTCGAAAATTTGAGGACGTGAAGTGTTTTGGAAAACGTAGCCGATGTAAGTCTAGTGATATTTGTTGACGATGACTGCTGTTTTTATAAATATATTCAATGACACATTTGCTACGGAACTGAGATAATATTTTTTTTTTGAATCTCGGAAGCTTTTATGTTTTGCCTCCAGGTCGTCAGGAATTTGATAAGTATAAGGGGGTCGGGAGGAATCTGTGCGTTCAACGTCCGTTATAAATAAAAGGCATTGGGACCAGCCCCGGCTGCTGCACCTGTTGATTTATATATTTTCAATTTTTTTTTCCAGAAATTTCAGCGTCAGAACAATTAAACTCTGTTGTCAGTTGTCTGTATATCTGTCTGGAACGAAGGAAAGTACGTAATTTAGGATGAAGTTGGAGAGAAGGAAAGAGTTGTTGATAGAGTCTGAATCGTGTTCCCACACCCACAGCTCAACAGGTAGTCAGTCGGACCCGCAGTGTTGCCGCGTCTCATATGTAGGGGTGTTCAAATTTATCATTTGATGACACATGTGGCCGTGTTAATTTTGTGTTTCTATGGAACCGCAAAGTTCCCCACCCACCCAATCCGCCATTACACGCCACTCGTGTGTCTCTTAAGTCTATATACTCAGTCAAAAAGTAACGCCTATTGTTATTTCTTACATTTTGTATCGGAAAAAAAAACTACGCCGCTTTTAAGTCCCAGGACGTCCTTTACACGGTGACGAAGCACATGTGAAAGTTATGCTTCCTGTCTTCAGTGATGGTTACCTCGTAATGATGTTCGCGCAGTCTTCAGACAGATGGCATTCTGAGGCGGCGAAGTGTGTAATCTGTCGTCCACAGTCCATTCACCGAGTGACGGACTGCATTTTACGTGACCAACCCAGAACCATCTTCGTCTTGAGAAAACTGACGTCTCACTGATGTTACTAAATCTTACGCAGGGCGTCAAATTTAGACGAATTATTTGGAACGTCACAATAAATGGAAAATGGTCTTGGAACATGAAATTTATACGTTTTAGTCCTGAAACCAGAAGAGATCATTTGGAAGATCTATGCGTGTAGGCGGGTTGTAATTATTATTATTATTATTATTATTATTAGTGTTCTGTCTGACGACAGGTCCATAGGAACAGGATCCTTCCATCCTTTTCTCGGACTGGGACCTGTTCATATACGTTCTTGGCAGATGATCCAGAAGTGGTTTGCCATTGCCTTCTTCTGTGTGTGAATGGAGTAATTGTTGGGATGCCACGGAGAAACCGGGGAAGCCCCGTGTTGCCTAGACCACTGCCTTGCCCAACACAAGTTATAAATTCGGGCACAGCCGGAAATCGAACCCGAGACCCCAGGATTACAAGGCCAGCGTTCTAACCGCTAGACCACCGTAATATGAAATGGTTTTTAAAACGTATACTGGAAGGGTTTGGGCTGGATTATCACGACTCAGAATTAGGAACCAGTGAATTGGCTATGTTATTTTTACAATTAGGAGTATTCTGAATTGTAGGTTATGTAAGGAAGTGGGCAGTAATGAGGTGAAGTTAATGTCGCCAGGTATATAGCAATGTTCCAACTACAAGGTCGCGTTGGAGTACTGTTTTCTGACTTTAGATCTCAACGCGACCAGCGGTCTGAGTGTTGTGTACACTTGTACAGAGTGACGGAAAAGATAAATACGCCGAGACCATAACGATATTCCATTTTATGTTGGAAATGTCCACCGCGTGCGGTTTCTGGCCAGCATGCTTACAGTTTCACCAGACCTGTCAATCTGTTTTTCAAAGGAGAATCAGAAAATGTATCCATAAACTTATTCTAGAAAAATTTATGCCAGGTAGTATACGAGGTGCGATCAGAAAGTTTCCAGACTGCGCGTATAAAAACCCGTACACTTATCTCAGGTATTAAATTCATCCATCACCCTCGAAGTAGTTCCCCTGGGAGTGAACACAACGATCCCAGCGCCGCTGCCAAGCCTGGAAGTATTCCTGGAAATCTTTCTTTGTCAGCCTGTCAAGCACCATTTGCGATTCTGCCTGAATCTCTTCTATCGTCTCAAATCTCCTTCCCTTTAGCTGAATTTTCATCTTTGGGATGAGGAAGAAGTCACACGGCGAATAAGGAGGGTGCGGGATGACGGCCATGGTGTTTGAAGCTAAAAACTGCCGAACTTTGAGGGCGGTGTGCGCTGGCTCGTTGTCATGATGCGTCGCATGTGGAGTTCTTCCTTTAGAATCAGCTGACAGGTCCCATAGCCTATCCCAACAATGTCGCACAAGTCGTTGATGGTACGACGTCGATCTTCGTGAATGGCCTGCCGAATCTTCGTAAGATTTTCGGGCGTTGTGCTCGAAGATGGTCGTCCAGAACGCTCGTCATCATCGACAGAGGTTCGGCCATTTTTAAAACGTGAATGCCACACAAAAGTTTGTGCACGACCCATTGCGGACTCCCCAAATGCTTGCTTTAGCATTTCATAGGTTTCCGTAGCCGTTTTGGCGAGTCTTTGGCAAAATTTGATGCACACGCCATTCCGAAATCGCAGGAGGGTCGGTGTAATGCACTACCAAAACGCCCGTAACTAAGAAACAAATGCTAATTCGGTGATGCCGGCTGGCACACTGATTCACTATGAATGTAGGCCGCACCCCCTAAAGGCAGACGCTCGTACTACATCCGGTTCGCCCGATATTGACACAGTCTTGAAACTTTCTGATCGCACCTCGTATTCTACAACGAACATTCGTGCACTTGTGAAAAAGACATCCTTGCACTTCGGCTGTTGAAAGACAGCGAAATTGTGTTCATTAATCCAGTCGAATGGTATTGAACTGCAGCCATCAATCAATGTTTTAATGTTCGTCGCGTGACTTCTGCCAATGCCTGTGGTATTTAGAAGAGTGTGGCCCGGCTGGCTTCTCACCCAGATTCGCCTCTTCTGTGAACGCAATTCTGCGCATGCGTGTTGCTTGTCGTTCGTTGAAATCTCCCGTCATATCCCAACAGTTTACCACTGCGGTTTTTTAATGAAACAGCCATATTCTGATGGTACGCCTTATTGTAACGCACCGTGTCTGTTGCAACGCTGGGAATAGCTTCACCTTTAATTGCTGAGTGATGACCATGCAACTTTCCTTTCTCTGATCTTCCCAGACACAAGAATCTAGACTTCTAAGCGAGATATCTCGTACGTAGTATGGAAAAGGTTGAACTGTGTTATACTAAAGATTTCAGGGTCGTATCTTAATCAGGTCATGGGCCGTGTTGCCTCGGTCCAGTAACTACATAGCTGGGGTTCGATTTTCGACTGGGACGCCTCTTATCCAGATGAAGGCCATTCTTCAAGCTTTTTGTACAGGTTTATAGCGGCGGCCTTGGTTGAGAATGCGTCGAGTTTTACTTCCGTGTTAAAAATGTGTTAACCGTACGTTTAGGAAATCACATCTGTCATTGAAAGGATAGAAGAATTACACGAGGTATTTAAGAGCTGGTTAAATTCAGGAAATTCTTGCTACCAATGAATTCAGAATATTTATCGGTCCAGCTCCTATTATTAACATGAAGATTAAATGTGTTAAAGTGTAACATAGTTAAATTTTACAAGCCTATAAAGTGTAACACCAGTCAGCTTGTTTCATGAGCCAAGATTTGAACCCAGGACCTCTTGAATACGACGCAGTTGCGACGTTTGCTATGTGATTCTAATTTAACACATTAAATGTACCACTAACCAAATGCGTTCAGGGTAAACTTATTTTTGTTAATATTATCTTAGTTCGCGTACTACCAGCGGTACGCGTGGAATAGGTTGAGAAGCGCTACTCTGGAAGGATGTGTTCCATAGGGTAAATTAGTGAGTTCTCAGTGTATTGTCAGTCTCTGTTCTGGCATAGCCGCCAGCGTCCTCTTTCGTAGTTCGAGGTCTGTACCTAGAGTGCACCTGTGTGGGATCAGGTGTCTGCGTTCAGTCTCTGTAGCTTTCCACGCCTGGTCTAAATGTCGATTGTCTTGGTGTAAGGTTCCACATGAAACATCTCAGCACAGAATCAGTGGATCGTGAAATTTGTTGGGGTCCTGCACTAATTCATTGGTTTTCAGGTTTTTTGATGTGACCTTGAGTTTCATAGCTCCGAATCTCCGTGCCTTCGGGCGAATGATTTCCCGAGGGCTGAAGAAACACTCGTTTGCTTCCAACCAGGACAGAATGAGTGGAATAGAAATCCTGCATAATAAAGTCTGATGTACATCATCTTACAGAGCTGGCCCGTAGTTTGACTAGCGAGATGCGAGGTTAGGGTGATATGACTTATAGACAAGACATCTAGTATTCAGAGCGACGCGAGTCTAGATGTACAATTGAAGTGAATGGGATAAAGACGATGGTAATGAGGGATCTATATATAGCCTCCGGTCCTAGGTGGCAGTGTGTGTCGCCCTGTGTCTGCCTAGGCCTCGTATTGGGCGTGGGTGCATTCTTCCTACACCGTGCGATACTCATTCTCGCTCTCGAGAGCTCGATTACCATAATTGAAGGTAAATAGTTTAGTCGCCTTATGTCTGGCTCGTGATATGATCGATTTGCGGGACCTTCCGAACTGTGTCATTAACGTTCGGTTGCATGAAATGTGAGGAGACATTTTTTGGCCGTCTGGGTGACTATAAAGGTACAATTTGGCTGCACGTGACAGAGACAAGCGACCGAGGCAGGCGACAGAGACGGGAGACGGACACATCGCAGCTTGTCGCCACACACTTTTGAGGTGACGACCGAGACATGCGGCAAAGTGTTTGTTTTCTTTGTTTTGTTGAGACATACGTGCACATATTCTGTGAAAAATAAGTACAAAAATGCTTCTAAAAAGGTTACTCGAAGAATAAGAAGAAGATGATGTGTTGCGAAAGAAACAAAGAAAACCTACGAGTTCAATATTCAAAACCAGACGTGAAGAAGGATCTTTCTGTCTGTTAATAAAGAATCATTTATCATTTTCTGCTACTAATTCTACCAATTGCTCATCTTGGTCACCAGTAAATGTAATTTCTGCCATTATTTTACTCAACAACACACGTGCTGCCTGAGCCCGTCGCGAGACACTACTGGTCCGAGAGCGGTCTCCTGTGCTTTGTCTCTGTCTCGCGCTCGTAATTGTACTTCATACGATTGTACAGAGAGCAGACAGGAAGCGACCAGTCTCGGTCTCGTAACTCTGTCGCCTGCCTCGGTCGCTTGTCTCTGTCGCGTGCAGCCAAATTGTACCTTAAGCTTTGCATTGAGTGAGTGACTGTTGAAAGATAGGCCCTAAAGGGATGCTTTTCTGACCTGGAATACCAGATAAATGCAGATCAGAATGACCAGTGCTCCTTCGCGAGATACCTCGTGTATGGAACTGGTTAATAAGCGGGAATGACCTTCCTAGAATCCCTTTCTCCTGTAAGCAGGCCTATCGGCTGGTGCGACACACGTGGATTATTACTTCTTACGGGCTGCATTATGTCAAGGCCGGTTTTGATTTCCGGCACGTGGATTTCTTGTAATTGGCTTCGTGTTAATCATATGGTGATACTAATCCAAGGTTAGATGGCTGTCTTCAGTGTTGTAGGGCCGTTTAGTCTGGTGGAAGTTTACCAAACCAGAAGACAGCCATCTTCGTACTCTCCGTTGCGAGAACCTCAGGCCCTACTGAATTGTTTTCTGTTGTCCATATTAGATAAAGTCGAGCTTTATGTAGACTGAGCCGCTTGCTACTAATAAAACAATTATTTATGCACCGATTGTGATTGCAGTTTTTTAAGCACTGGTATTCACCGTCGGTGTGTGGGCGAAATAGCGGTTTTATTAACGAAAATCCGTGGTTGGTCCTCTAGCGAGAGGATTACACTGTGGCTACGAAATTCGATACCTCTACTAAAAGACTAGAAGCAGATTGTGTTTGCATGTTAAGTGCCTTTGAAAACATGGGCCTGAGAGTTGAAGTGAAGTAGACTTACGTATTTCGGAGAACCCATCCGAGGACACGCTGTCCTGAGGTAATTTTTGTAACTGCAGATGCCAGGATAGTCCCCTAAATTAGGTTACATCCGCTTAATATCGTATAATTTCCAACTAATTGTCCATATATCGTACGAGGATGGCGGTAGGATTTTCTGGGCGGGGACAGGTCCATCGAGAAGATCTTTCCTCACACAAAGCAGAAAGTAAGAAACATCCGTGCTCCGAGTGGGATTGAATTCAGTCTCTGTCCAGGGGTCGTACGATCTTACCGCCTACATAACACGTTCTCAGTTCTTCGTTTTCAAGTACGTCAACTTCACTGAGAGAGGAGACCAACTTTCACTTCAGAACAAACCAAACAAGTGATCTCACGGTGACTAGACGTCAGGCCATGAAGTGGAGGGGGGGGGGGGGAGTGGAGATTAAGTTCCACGTGTTCTTAACCTCGGCAATAGGCGGAAATGAGAGTGGTCACCTCATGCTTCAGCCAAGATTTGAACCAGGTGCCTTTCGAATACGAGTCCAGAGCATTTACTGCTGTACAAACCAGCTCGAATGAGATGATTTGTGATAAAACGTTTTGTTAACCCTCTGAAGTCGAAAGCTCCTCTAAATGTTTAATGTGACTGTCTTTGGCGGCAGTGTAATGTTATTTTAAGAATTAATTACGCACCTCTAAGAAAACACATTGCCATTTATTCTGACAGTCATACGGAATCCGCAAATACATTCTGAGGTCAATATGTTGAGTTAATTTATTACTAAAGGACGTGTAGTTAACATTGAGTTTAAGGGTTACGGATTTATGTTTCCAGGAACATTCAGAGAATACCTTCAATGTTTCATAAATTATAACAGTAATGATTACGGGTTTTCCTGAAGACGACTGCCGGGTGAATCTCCCTGATGATGGAGGCTGTAAGCACCTCTGTAACGTCAGTAAACTTCTACCACAATACACGGCGTTACAACCCAGAAGATAGCCATCTTTTGAGTCGCCGCCTTGAGAACCTGATATCTCACTTAGAAAAAGTCCTCCTGTCGGGAATCGGACGTCTGTTGTGGTTAATTGCTGTCAACAGGTGGACGAATTCGTGTGAAGGGTGTTCGTGGGCTGGCGGAACAGTTGTCAGTCAGTCATGGTATCACTGTGCCAGTGGGCCATGACGGTGACTCGTCTCCCCCCACAGATTCACGCGCGCCATGTTGGATTTCCTGAAGGCAGACGTTCTTTGGTGGTCTGTATACGTTTTGTGTTACTCGAGCCGCGCTCTGCTGAACCTATTTGGAATAAACGTGTTCAGTTCGAAGAATTGATTGAAGTCACAGCCCTTTTACCAAAAACGTCACTGGGAACGACGTAGTTAGGATAATTTACTGCTCCAGTAATAGAAACGAGACTGGAAATGTTTCATCGGTACCGGATTGCGTTCTTTGCAAGTTATGAACTCTACGTCTTATGCATATCTCTTCAACATAGATTGCTATTGACTCTTACCTACTTAGGGTCTTATTAACAGAAGAAGGAGCTACTTGTAATTTAGTTTTCACCGAAATACACGAACATTTAAAGCGTTGTTCTCTTTCGTATCTTCTGATTCAGTTGTTTTTTTCGGAATATTATTGTTGACAGAACAGCATAGATTCAAAGGGCCTTAACTCTTTGTTACAGATTCAGTTTATGGCCTACGATGTATATTGAAATATCTCATAACCACTTAGTTAAAAAAAATTATGAGTTCAAGGAAACACCAGTTACCTTGAAGATTTCTGTCTTCTGGTTTGTTGCCCCGTGTAGTCTGGTCGATGTTAACCAACGTTTCAGAGGTCATACTGCCTCCGTCATCACACCCTATTGGCATATTCATCACCCTGATGAAGGAGGCAGTATGACCTCTGAAACGTTGGTAAACATCGACCACACTACACAGCGCAACAACCCAGAAGACAGAAATCTTCATCGCCCTGATGACGGAGGCAGTATGACCTCTGAAACGTCGGTAAACATCTACCAGACTACACAGCGCAACAACCCAGAAGACAGAAATCTTCATACTCATCGCCCTGATGACGGAGACAGTATGACCTCCGAAACGTTGGTAAACATCTACCAGACTACACAGCGCAACAACCCAGAAGATAGAAATCTTCATACTCACCGCTGTGAGAACCTCAAGTCTTACACCAGTTACCTTGCGTAGACAGCTTTAATTTCGAGCAATACACATCATCTATTCGTAATATTTCTTTTGGCATTGTGAATCAGTAATAATATAGCACAATGCGTATCTGTGTGGTAACGTAGTGGGTTCATACACATGTGGTCATTGGATCGAATCCTGGTGGTGATATAACAGCTCTGTCTTTCTTAAAAGGGGAACGAACACGTTTTGTGATTTGAGGTTGCGACGGCTGAGAAGATGCCGATTGTGATCTTGTAGATGGTTTGCCAACGTTTCCGAAAAACACATCGGCTGAGGTAAGCCAGCCTGTGCATCGTGTTTAAAACGCCGTGCCCCTTGATTGTATCTTCACGCACGATATCCGAGTCAAAGTGTGGCCTGCTTTCCAGGCTAGCTTCGCCTCAGCAGCTGGTGTTACGTCACAGGTCTCAGCCCTGGTGACAGGGTCGATAGCGGAAGGTCAGCGAGGGATGGAAACGAGCGCCGGCCGAGTTGAGGGTCGGGTGGGGAAGGTCACGCATAATCGGGGTTGTTGCTTCCGCGAACGTCCTTGGCGGGGCGACGGGGAGCAGGGGTGAGGATTGCCAGTGTTGACATGTTGATAGACGGCAGAGGAATATCAATGACTACCCGATATCGTTCATTATGCAACAGCTGACCACTAAGACGAACGCACAGCCTCTGTCAGAGGCGATGAAACGATTTCTTTACCGCGCGTAAGCCCTTATAAACCTATTGGTAGTTAATGTGTACCACGTGCTTTAACAGTCGGTAATTCTGTGTATTTGTCCGTGATTCTCTGAGTAAACAGCGATTATTTTCCTTTACGGAAAAAAGTGATTGATCTTTGTAATTTTCCGAATATGACCGCCACGGTGGTCTAGCGGTTAGAACGCTGGCCTTGTAATCCTGGGGTCTCGGGTTCGATTCCCGGCGGTGCCCGAATTTATAACTTGTGTTGGGCAAGGCCGTGGTCTAGGCAACACGGAGTTTTCCTCCGTGGCATCCCAACAATTACTCCATTCGCACACAGAAGAAGGCAATGGCAAACCACTTCTGGATCATCTGCCAAGAACGTATATGAACAGGTCCCAGTCCGAGAAAAGGATGGAAGGATCCTGTTCATATGGACCTGTTGTCAGACAGAACACTAAATAATAATAAGATGAGGTGGTCTAGCGATTAGAACGCTGGCCTTGTAATCCTGGGGTCTCGGGTTCGATTCCCGGCGGTGCCCGAATTTATAACTTGTGTTGGGCAAGGCCGTGGTCTAGGCAACACGGAGTTTTCCTCCGTGGCATCCCAACAATTACTCCATTCACACACAGAAGAAGGCAATGGCAAACCACTTCTGGATCATCTGCCAAGAACGTATATGAACAGGTCCCAGTCCGAGAAAAGGATGGAAGGATCCTGTTCATATGGACCTGTCGTCAGACAGAACACTAAATAATAATAGTGACTGAATGTTTAAATATTTTAAGACAAACCTCAACTTCATAGAATCGTCTGTATATTTAAAAGTTCAGTCCGTACCGCAGAGAAAACACAACTCTTCTCCATTACAACGGCCAGTGTTGATTAGTGCTGTGTGAGGGATTAATCGCTGTTTGTTTCATCACTAATACGAAACTCATACATACAAAATGCTGTTACTGATTAAAGAAGGTGGCACGTAAATCTAGTCACTTGTCACGCCGGATGGTTAGTCACTGTAGGTCAGAATTTGGTCGATGACGACGGAGAAAATAACGTTATCAAAATATCTCAAAAGTTGAGGTTAATTCACGACTTTTGAACGCTAGAAAATGTTTTGATACTGTGCTATAGAGAATCAGATACGGAACCATTTTGGGCGGTCTGATCGTGTGATGTATTTGTTCTAATTCACTCACTCCTCGGAGCTCAGCTATTCTGTAAATTCCGCGTCTTTTATGGAGCTCCAAGGGTAATTACTGTATTCGTCACAGACCACCACTAACCACAATTTTGTGCCAGACAAAGCCAATCCTCAACGTTACACTCTATTACCTCTAGATAAATTCTAATAGCATCCTTCCGTCTATGTCTAAAGCAGTGGTATTCAACCTGGGGTACGCGTACCCCCGGGGGTACGCGAAGACATTTTAGGGTGTACGTGAAATTTAAAAAAAAAAATATTATTTTACGATAAACACTAAATTATCAGTAATGTAATTTATTTAATTTATTTTATATGTAGATTAACTTGAATTATACACCAACAACTTTGGGGGTACAAAGTTGAAGAGAAATTATATCTGGGGGTACGCGAAGACATCTTAAGGGGGTACGTGAAATTTAAAAAAAATATATTATTTTACGATAAACACTGAATAATCAGTAATGTAATTTATTTAATTTATTTTAGATGTAGATTATATACTATGTATAACTTGAATTATACGCCAACAACTTTGGGGGTACAAAGTTGAAGAGAAATTATATATCTGGGGGTACGCGAACAAAAAAGGTTGAATACCACTGGTCTAGAGCACCTGTAACACGGTACCTTGTTTTCTGACTTAAGTATAATGTACAGGACTTTACAAGAAACCGTAACTCTGCTTATACACGGTAAAGCAGATTTTTGTATACCAGGAAGCGTTTATAGTTCTTGAAAGTGTTGTACCAAGGGACTTGGGATCTTTGCTTTTTTTATTTACATCTCGTAAAATCTCCATACAGTTACGTACTTTATTACTTAGTTCGAAACTGTCGTTCATCCCAAGACTACGCAACACAACGTCGGTTATGTTGCTGAAATTGTTTTTAACTTTTCGAGGGGAAGACAATGTTTCGGGCATCTTGGAGTGATGGTCCGGCAAAGGTCAGATAAGATGGCGGCGTGGTGTCACGTAAGCGCGCGTCTTGATTTGGCTTGTAACATCTACAGAGTTATTCCAAATCGACCGACTATCTGGGTCAGGGTCGGCTCAGGGAGGGGGACCGGAATGGCGGAGAATCAGGAGGCGTGTGTTCTGTTGTTTAACGATGTATATAAGCTTTAGTTGTTGTGTTGAAGAGAGATGTCTGTTTACGGTCATTTGAACCAGAGCCATCTGGCGCGTAAGGACTGAGCTGTCACTTCAGAAAGCTCTTTGCACTTTTTTGGGGTACACTGTAATTCCACGTCACGTATGTCAATGCTGCACTAATTCAATTCGAGGTCATTGCTGTGCCTTAGGTTATTATTGCACTTACGTGATCCGAGGTCATCTTTTGCGCAACATTGTGTTTCAAAAATTGCCCCTGGTCGAGCAAGATGCCTACGTACGTAGGGAAAACACGACGGACATGAATGGTGTTTCTCGTGCATGAAGACCGCCTGACAGATTTACACGAAACTTGATGGGGTATGAGAACGTGGTAGACTTATGCCTGAAGGTGGAGGTCTTAAGTAATTGTTATCTTCCGAAACTCTTAAACATTTGGTTACGACCACCATGGACCTAGGATCGGCCCCTTGAAACGTCTTTATCTACACAGACGGCTAACATACATGCCTAGAATGGAAAGAAATTAATTTTTGTGTTCCGAATAAGCATGTTGAGACGTAGACGGCAGGAAGACAAGGTTACCGACCATCGGAAAGACCGATCCTTGAATCAGGGAGAATTGATAATCCTCTAACATCTCATCGTCCGTGGTGTTGTGTAACTTGTATTGATTTCTTTATCTCTGTGACCCAAGCCTCGTGACTGACTACGCCCTTGTCTTTGTGTCCACAGCTGTTCGGGCAGACCGCATGCGGGGCGGGAGGAACAAATTCGGGCCTATGTACAAGCGGGACCGGGCCCGCAAGCTTCAGATGATGCGTCAGAGGCAGATCGCGGTGCAGACGATCCGAGGCTCTCACCACCCGCTGGGGGAGGGCGTCACCGTCAGTTACGGCTCGCAGCAGGTTGCGGCTGGCACCTCGCCGTTCCCCAACCTGCACATCAAGGAGGAGATCCAGATTCCGCACGTGTCGTCCGTAACCTCGTCACCAGATTCCTCCCCTAGCCCAAACGCCGCGACGCTGGGTCAGGCCAGCGTCCCCATCGCGGGAGCGTCGCGCGTCACCGGACAACAGCCGACGCTCCACATCGTCGGTGGCGGGGCAGGAACTTGCAGCGGGCCGGCCGGAACTCCGACCACCGGGGCACTTGTTGTAGGGGCGTTAGACACGAAACTGTGGGCCACATCCAACCCCACGACGCCCTCCCCACGATCCCTTTCACCGAAATCCTTCCCATTCGACGGAGTGTTACCGAACGGCGCTAGTTCTGGGAGCACGACGTCAGCGGCAAATTCAGGAGCCGGCCCCACGACGGCCACGTCGGTCAAGTTCTCGCCGATTTTAGGAGACTTCGTACAGACTGTGGACGACCGTGAGTGGCAGAAATCCTTGTACGAGCTCCTACAGAACCAGACGTACAATCAGTGCGAGGTGGACTTGTTCGAACTCATGTGCAAAGTGCTGGACCAGAACCTGTTCTCGCAAGTGGACTGGGCGCGCAACTCCGTCTTCTTCAAGGACCTAAAGGTAGGAGATGTCGACACATTTTTAATGTGGCCCCTAACCCAGCGTTACTAGTTTCATTAAATTAAGGAAAATGTGCTGGTCGGGTCATATATCAAAGTGTATCTTAAGGATGTGCCTATGAGGGTGTGGACTGGGTTGAGGCGACCTAGGATAGGGTTTAGTCGTAGGCTTTTACGGAAACAGTAATGAAGATGATGTTCACAAGAGCCCGCCACTGGACCCTATCCTGATCCTGCCAGATCCAATACATACCCCATTTGATGACAGAATTTGAAAGGCAAATTTATAAGATAGTGTAGTTGCGTCATATTGTGATTTATTAAATTAAAATTAAAATTAAATTATTTGGTTATTCCGTCAAATCACATTGTATTTAAAATAAGATAATTAAAATAATTAAAATATCATTCTGTGTTCCATATCGAATAATCGATTTACAATCGGAACAGTTACAACATGTTTCGGTTTTATTAAACCATCATCAGGTGTAAAATTATATTAAATTTAAAACTCAATTACAATTTTTTACAATTTTTTTCGTAGTGTAGTTTTTTTGGAGGTCGTGTCCAGATATTTTCATATAATGGATCAACTTTATTGTTTGAAGTGATGCTTTTGATGTTTACATCGGTCAGAGATGAAATAGTAGACAACGCATAATGTGTCTGGAGGTGATCCAGAAGTATTACCGTATCCGATCAAGGTTTATTACTGAGTAAATTCAAGAAATTGTAGTCTTCAGTTTGAGATTTTTCATCCCGTGTTCTTTCCAGGGTCGTTCGAATTTGACCCCTGAGTTTTCATTGGTTCTTATAAAGAACGGTAGGATTCTGTGTCATTTTTGATCATTCATCTTACGAACGCCGAAAAGACTCGACGAGGAACATGGTGAATTATATGAGTCCCCTCGTAGATTCACCGTACACAAAGCCACACTATTGTTAGGGCAGCGCAGTCTAGATTAGGAGGTATTTGATGGACTGGGCATGTGACTGAATTGGGGGCAAGGAATGCACATATAGATAAAGCCCCCTTAAAGACGGAGAATTTAATTGTATTAAGGGCGTGTGCCTCAGTAAAAGATTTTGAGAGGTGGATAGAACTGGCACAGGATCGTTTCCATTGACGAGATTTTACTTTATCTCACTTCTACTGGCGGCTGAGTGTAGTTCAGCGCTTTGTGAGTGACCAATCAGCGCAAAGGTGGTGTGACGATAAGCATTGGGAGCTCAGTCTGTTTTGAAGCCGCGTGGTAGACGCATCGGCAGTTGAAATGCGCTGTTGCAAGTTCGCATCTGTGCCCTTGCAGTGTTGCAGTCTTTGCTTTCCGACGGAGAAGAAGGGAGGCAAAATGATTTGCATTGCCGAGCTCGCGAATTAATGCACTGTATCGATAAGTACTTTTATTCTTTGTGTGCAAATAATTTAACAAAACTATTAGCATTCATTGAAAATGAACATTCCACAATGCTACATTTGGCAGCACTGTATGTTCTGTTTCCCTGCTCCCCCCCCCCCCATTTCCAAGCCGTATTATTTGATTCAAATCTAAGCCACCAATTGTTGGGACGACGGGACGAAGTGTGAGATCGTTAGTTTCTGCTGTCAGGGAGTTTTGTCGTGAGCCCATTGCAAGAAATAGTGAGAAAGTGTGCCGGTCCTCATGCTTCATCTCATAACACTGTAGGTAACACAGGGATTTGGATTAAACTTGTTTTAAGGATTTGCACTGAGAGCTCGACACACCATACCAGTAAAACCTTATGTTAATGAAAATCGTTTGGAACTGAGAGTAAAGAATACATTTATCTGATGGAAACGAAAAAGTGGGCACAATGCATTGTTGTAGTTAAGTTCAGATAGCAACATGTTTTCACGTGAAACGTCTGGACAGGTGGCTTCGTTGTGTAAAGAACGATTAAAGGCAAAGGAAACATTATATCTTCTCCTTATTCAAATGCGATTTAGGTTTGTCTAGAAACTGGCTTATATTTCTTTTTCCCTTATCATCTCATTATCTGGAACGTCGGTTGTTTGGTTTACTGTGATAAAGACTTATCGAAGGCCGAGTACTACGTAGTGTCTAAAACTCCCTTTGCTTTGGCTCGCATCGCCTCGTCTTGTACCGTAATTTTCCGACACTTGTTCAGTTTGGTACAGGTTTGCCGACGTTTCAGTCATCGCCCTGATGACGGAGGCAGTATGACCTCTGAAACGTTGGTTAACATCGACCAGACTACACAGCGCAACAACCCAGAAGACAGAAATCTTCATACTCATCGCCCTGATGATGGAGGCAGTATGACCTCTGAAACGTTGGTTAACATCGACCAGACTACACAGCGCAACAACCCAGAAGACAGAAATCTTCATATTCATCGCCCTGATGATGGAGGCAGTATGACCTCTGAAACGTTGGTTAACATCGACCAGACTACACAGCGCAACAACCCAGAAGACAGAAATCTTCATACTCATCGCCCTGATGATGGAGGCAGTATGACCTCTGAAACGTTGGTTAACATCGACCAGACTACACAGCGCAACAACCCAGAAGACAGAAATCTTCATACTCATCGCCCTGATGACGGAGGCAGTATGACCTCTGAAACGTTGGTAAACATCGACCAGACTATACAGCGCAACAACCCAGAAGACAGAAATCTTCATACTCATCGCCCTGATGATGGAGGCAGTATGACCTCTGAAACGTTGGTTAACATCGACCAAACTACACGGCGCAACAACCCAGAAGACAGAAATCTTCATACTCATCGCCCTGATGACGGAGGCAGTATGACCTCTGAAACGTCGGTAAACATCTACCAAACTACACAGCGCAACAACCCAGAAGACAGAAATCTTCATACTCATCGCCCTGATGATGGAGGCAGTATGACCTCTGAAACGTTGGTTAACATCGACCAGACTACACAGCGCAACAACCCAGAAGACAGAAATCTTCATACTCATCGCCCTGATGATGGAGGCAGTATGACCTCTGAAACGTTGGTTAACATCGACCAAACTACACAGCGCAACAACCCAGAAGACAGAAATCTTCATACTCATCGCCCTGATGATGGAGGCAGTATGACCTCTGAAACGTTGGTAAACATCTACCAAACTACACAGCGCAACAACCCAGAAGACAGAAATCTTCATACTCATCGCCCTGATGATGGAGGCAGTATGACCTCTGAAACGTTGGTTAACATCGACCAAACTACACAGCGCAACAACCCAGAAGACAGAAATCTTCATACTCATCGCCCTGATGATGGAGGCAGTATGACCTCTGAAACGTTGGTTAACATCGACCAAACTACACAGCGCAACAACCCAGAAGACAGAAATCTTCATACTCATCGCCCTGATGATGGAGGCAGTATGACCTCTGAAACGTTGGTTAACATCGACCAAACTACACAGCGCAACAACCCAGAAGACAGAAATCTTCATACTCATCGCCCTGATGATGGAGGCAGTATGACCTCTGAAACGTTGGTAAACATCTACCAAACTACACAGCGCAACAACCCAGAAGACAGAAATCTTCATACTCATCGCCCTGATGATGGAGACAGTATGACCTCTGAAATGTTGGTTAACATCGACCAGACTACACAGCGCAACAACCCAGAAGACAGAAATCTTCATACTCATCGCCCTGATGATGGAGGCAGTATGACCTCTGAAACGTTGGTTAACATCGACCAAACTACACAGCGCAACAACCCAGAAGACAGAAATCTTCATACTCATCGCCCTGATGATGGAGACAGTATGACCTCTGAAATGTTGGTTAACATCGACCAAACTACACGGCGCAACAACCCAGAAGACAGAAATCTTCATACTCATCGCCCTGATGATGGAGGCAGTATGACCTCTGAAACGTTGGTTAACATCGACCAGACTACACAGCGCAACAACCCAGAAGACAGAAATCTTCATATTCATCGCCCTGATGATGGAGGCAGTATGACCTCTGAAACGTTGGTAAACATCGACCAAACTACACGGCGCAACAACCCAGAAGACAGAAATCTTCATACTCATCGCCCTGATGACGGAGGCAGTATGACCTCTGAAACGTCGGTAAACATCTACCAAACTACACAGCGCAACAACCCAGAAGACAGAAATCTTCATACTCATCGCCCTGATGATGGAGGCAGTATGACCTCTGAAACGTTGGTTAACATCGACCAGACTACACAGCGCAACAACCCAGAAGACAGAAATCTTCATACTCGTCGCCCTGATGACGGAGGAAGTATGACCTCCGAAACGTTGGTTAACATCGACCAGACTACACAGCGCAACAACCCAAAAGACAGAAATCTTCATACTCATCGCCCTGATGATGGAGGCAGTATGACCTCTGAAACGTTGGTTAACATCGACCAGACTACACAGCGCAACAACCCAGAAGACAGAAATCTTCATACTCATCGCCCTGATGATGGAGGCAGTATGACCTCTGAAACGTTGGTTAACATCGACCAGACTACACAGCGCAACAACCCAGAAGACAGAAATCTTCATATTCATCGCCCTGATGATGGAGGCAGTATGACCTCTGAAACGTTGGTAAACATCGACCAAACTACACAGCGCAACAACCCAGAAGACAGAAATCTTCATACTCATCGCCCTGATGATGGAGACAGTATGACCTCTGAAATGTTGGTTAACATCGACCAAACTACACGGCGCAACAACCCAGAAGACAGAAATCTTCATACTCATCGCCCTGATGACGGAGGCAGTATGACCTCTGAAACGTCGGTAAACATCTACCATACTACACGGCGCAACAACCCAGAAGACAGAAATCTTCAATCTTCTTGGGTTCTATAACAGGCGGGTGATTTATTGGCTAGCTGAGCGACTATAAGCTTTTTAGGAAGGATCCTAATCGTTGGAATTAGTAAAAACTTTAATTGCGACTTGTGTGTCGTATTTTACAGTCTTTTACTTTGTTCCCACGGGTCTTAAAGCTGGATGTCTCGTACTAGTGCAGACGTCCGACTACTGAGTTTATTTCAAGATCAGGCGCGCGTTACAGAAGGCAAGTCGATGATGTTCTGACAGCGAAGGGAATCGTCCCGCCATTACGCGTGTTGTTTCCTTATTTTTATTGACGAAGTAAGCAGCTGGTTTAGTAATTTCTCTGAATATTTTTATCATCTTTTAAATCTAATTCTTTTGCCGTATTCTTTTGTTTCTATTATGAAGCACTACTTACGCACATGCCATTTGATAAAAATTATATTCTCGTAAACTTCGGATTATTGTATCCCATCGTACATTCTACTGCATGTTATATTCTCGGGAACAGTGAAAGTTCTTTTGTGTTTCTGTAGAATCTGTTTGTTTTTTAATTGAAAAAATGTGATTGACATTTCGAATTTTCACATTTCTAGCAAGGTGTCTGGCGGTAACCTTGAATTTGTAAAGTTTTCGTGTTTAATCTCTGCCTGGCATCCTGACCGACATATTTTGCGGTATCCGCCATGCACTTAACCCTTTGAAGCCGAAGATCGTCTAAATATTATTTATGAATTCAGTCCGTACCGCGAAGAAAACACTACACCTCACCATTACGAAAATCAGCTGGTTAACCCTTTGAAGCCGAAGCTCGTCTTCATAATATTTACGAATCCAGACCGTACCGCGAAGAAAACACTTCACTTAACCATTAAAAGTCGAATCAGGCGGTACCACGTAAGATTTAACAAAAGAACATCCCGGTCAAAGCCTTAAGGCGAAAATCAGGTTCGGACACAACATCATACTTATAAACCTTTAACCTCTCTCTATTCTGGATTGTCCTTGCCATTGTATTCGTTGTTGTAGGCCGGAGGGTGTTACTTCTACGCCGTTAAATAATGTGAGGATCAGTCTATCACGTAACAGATATAATAATCTGTCTTTACTCGAGAGTGCGCTGTCGGCTGAACTCTTAGATATTTGTAAAACGATATTCAGACTTTTTTTTCCTAGGCATTTGAGACAGCCTATTACCATTCAACATTATTTTATGAACATTGAATCCTTTAGACATATAATAGACGATTAACCCTGTTCTGTTCTTTTAAACGCCGACAAGCGTTCGGTGTACCCTTGTTTCTAAGCCACTGCGCAAAATGTAGGGGGACTGACAAACGAAAACTGGCAACACGGACGTCGGTATGTTCTTGCCCCCCCTCCCTCCCTCCCTCCCTCTTTGAATAGTCAGGCATACTGAGAACCAACCACACAATCCTTACGTAACAGTTGGAGATCGCTTGTTCGACGTTGCCAGAGTTGTACTGCACGCAACCGGCTGTTTTATTGTCATTGTTATTGTTGTATCAGTTATCATTATTATTATCATAGAGCATTTTCGTCAGCGGTACAAATTTCACTTGCTGGAGCGATAAATTATTATATTTTCTAGTGTTACGCAAGAGCTTACGTCGTTGCCAAACTTCGTCACGCCGCTGTAAATTTGTGTGTATCCTTAAAGCGACTTATTCGAGATAATTAATTAAAGTGACTGGCCAAGTCTGGGTGACCGAAAATCGATTCCCGACACGGTCTGGGGTTTTCCTCCTTGTGACCCTCATCCCGTATGAGTACACAGATTAAATCGGTCAGAGAGTGAGCATACGAACGTAAATGTAGATGAAGATGGCTGTTTTCTGGGTTGTAATGCTGTGTAGTCTTGTGGAAGTTTACCTCCGTTTCATCAGGGCGACCTCTTAAGCGTTGGTAAACTACATAGCGTTACAACCCAGAAGACATTTTCTTACTCGCCCCCATGAGAACCTGGAGACGTCTGAGATGCTTAGATTTTTACCTACCTCACCCCCCCCCCCCCCACCAGCACGTCTGTGTTGTGGTATATAAACACAAGGACATGACATCTTATTATAGGTGGGATGTGTAACAGTACACGCCTTCGGGAAAACTACCGAAAGGTGACTGTCATAACCTCATTCTTGGACGACAGAGTTTCGACTTCACTGATTTAAAGGGTGCTATTGTAATATTTTTATTAAGTAATACTCGCCGTGGTCTAGGCAACACGGAGTTTTCCTCCGGGGGCTTCCCCGGTTTCTCCGTGGCATCCATTCACACACAGAAGAAGGCAATGGCAAACCACTTCTGGATCATCTGCCAAGAACGTTTATGAACAGGTCCCAGTCCGAGAAAAGATGGAAGGATCTCGTTCATATGGACCTGTCGTCAGACAGAACACTAAATAATAATAAGATGAGGTGGTCTAGCGTTTAGAACGCTGGCCTTGTAATCCTGGGGTCTGGGGTTCGATTCCCGGCGGTGCCCGAATTTATAACTTGTGTTGGGCAAGGCCGTGGTCTAGGCAACACGGACTTTTCCTCCGAGGGCTTCCCCGGTTTCTCCGTGGCATCCCAGCAATTACTCCATTCACACACAGAAGAAGGCACTGGCAAACCACTTCTGGATCATCTGCCAAGAACGTATATGAACAGGTCCCAGTCCGAGAAAAGGATGGAAGGATCCTGTTCATATGGACCTGTCGTCAGACAGAACACTAAATAATAATAATACTCGCATCACAGATATATAAGTTCTTCGTCTTTTTTAAAAAAATAAATTCGACATCACTTGTTTTTTTAATGTTTAACATGATTAATACTACTTTTGTGTTAGGTTAACAGACCATCCTTCATAAACAATGTAAACGTTAAAGTAAGTTCACTGTAAGTAACAAACATTGACTTGAATTTATTTTTACGTGTTATTAAATTGGGGTACGAGCATCGAAAGTGTCTTTTATGTTATTTATGGCTGTAGGGTACTAAATATGCATATTTATTCATTAAACAGAAGCAGCATTACTTGCAACTATGAATCTTGCCTTACGTGGCCTCCGAACAACCAGCAGACGTATACAGGACGAATTTTAAAATTATTTATGCATAGGTACAAAGTGAGGTGGCCCCCGGCAGCCCGGCGACACGCAAAGCTCAGTAACTTCAACTAGGTCAATGTTAGTCTGTCAAGATTACGTCTGATAGGCAACTTTCACCGCAGTAGTGATTATGTATACGTGTAGTTTCTTTGTCGTAATCCGGGGCTCATACGTAATAACCATTACTTCAAGTTGCACAAATCTAAACTTATGATAAATGTCAGTGATACGAGGTGCGATCGAAAAGTTCCAAGACTGCGCCTATAAAAACCCGTACACTTATCTCAGGTATTAAATTCATCCATCACCCTCGAAGTAGTTCCCCTGGGAGTGAACACAACGATCCCAGCGCCGCTGCCAAGCCTGGAAGCATCTCTGGAAATCTTTCTTTGTCAGCCTGTCAAGCACCATCTGCGATTCTGCCTGAATCTCTTCTATCGTCTCAAATCTCCTTCCCTTTAGCTGAATTTTCATCTTTTGGAAGAGGAAGAAGTCACACGGAGCTTAGAAAGGAAGTTGGGGTCGCTTCTTGCAAGATCTTTGAGCTCCTGACAAACGAGAAGTCGATTCTGCTTCTGTTCCTCAGACAGGATGCGTCGCATGTGGAGTTCTTCCTTTAGAATCAGCTGACAGGTCCCATAGCCTATCCCAACAATGTCGCACAAGTCGTTGATGGTACGACGTCGATCTTCGTGAATGGCCTGCCGAATCTTCGTAACATTTTCGGGCGTTGTGCTCGAAGATGGTCGTCCAGAACGCTCGTCATCATCATCGACAGAGGTTCGGCCATTTTTAAAACGTGAATGCCACACAAAAGTTTGTGCACGACCCATTGCGGACTCCCCAAATGCTTGCTTTAGCATTTCATAGGTTTCCGTAGCCGTTTTGGCGAATCTTTGGCAAGAGATTCAGGCAGAATCGCAGATGGTGCTTGACAGGCTGACAAAGAAAGATTTCCAGGGATGCTTCCAGGCTTGGCAGCGGCGCTGGGATCGTTGTGTTCACTCCCAGGGGAACTACTTCGAGGGTGATGGATGAATTTAATACCTGAGATAAGTGTACGGGTTTTTATACGCGCAGTCTTGAAACTTTCCGATCGCACCTCGTATGTCCATATTATTTTCATTTTCTGCCGGACCTTAGGATCCGTGTTTCAATTTAGTTGTAGAGAAGAAAATTACACAAGTTACCTGTGGCACAGAACAGCATATGACGAAATTATGCCACTAATTGGTGTATAGCTAATGATTCCGTACACTAATGCCTCTCGAATGCTTCCATTTTGTGCACAATAACCATTTTATTATTTTACGTGACGAAGGCAGAGTGTGATCTTGCAGCTTTCTTTGTGTCTTACCCCCCCAACCCCCCACACCCACCTCTGGTCGCGCAGTTTGTTTCCTGGGCCCGCATGGTCGCCATGACAACCTCGGAGCGAAATCTATGCAGGCGTCGCGTCCTTGAACGGCAAGGTTTTGAATGCTCTCGCTCTTGCCAGTGCATTAAGTTATTTTGTACAGGCGTTCTTTACTGTTCAATTTAACATTTATGCTACAGGTGGTTCTTGGAAAGTTTATTGTTATTTAGGTGGTCAAGAAATTCCCCGTTTTTTTTATGGAACCCGAGAGTTCATTGCCGCCTAGTGACAAAGATAGGAACTAAAGTTTCTTTATACACCAACAGTTGACACGTCATGGCCTATTATAGACCAGGATTAAAAATTATGTGATTATGAATGATGAGCGGAAATGATACCTCCCGAAAGAGGATAACCACCACGTCACGACAGTCCAAAAATGAAATATGTCCTGTTTCTAGTTGTAACGACACAGGAATTTGGGTGAGGGGTTTAAAACGTGAGCTCTTGACGTAAGGACAGAACACAGATTGGGAATTTTTGAGAACGGAGTTTTGAGAATATTTTACCCTAAGAGAGGTAATAAATTTCGTAATTTGTACGCTTCATCGAATGTTACTGTGGTTAATGTGAAAAATGGCGGGCGGAAATATGTAGCACGAATGGGCGAATGGAAAATTACATACAAAATGTTATCAAGGAGAGTCGCGCAGGCGCAAATGGGAGGACATTATAAAAATTCCTTCTGGTTGAGGATAGAAATCGGCGAGGTTCTGTGTCTTCGGTCTCATAAAAGGCGGCGAGCGTCCATCAGCTTCTGTAGAAGGGCTATGGCGCTTAAGAATTGCGGAAAGTGAGAGTGAACGCGAAACTCGCGCTGAAAGTGAGTGTCGCAGTGAAATGAGGCCAAGTTCAGCGCAGTTGAAGAGCCGATTGTGTTGTTGCTGGTGCCATTTTCTGAAATATGGCTGCTCAGCAGTTTTATTGAGGTCGCTTTGGCCTTGCGATCCCAGTGGCCGTGTCCCCTTAACCCAAATCTTCATTTTCTTACTTTAACGTCTCCCCGTTCCATCTTACGGTCTCCGGCCATTGGAGTGTTCCGAGGAAAAACGATCTATGCCTCCTTATATACGTTGTTTGTGTTAGGCTGTTCTGAAAATTATTTAACGTAGCTGTATCAATTACTTGCGTTCTTTGTTTGATACTACGTCGTAATTATACTGTTTGACGATGTTTTATAAATTACTGAGGTTATTTAGCGATGTTGTGCCAGTTAGTGTTTGCATGTTTAACGAAGCTTTATCAGTGGCTGTATGATGGAGTTTAATACATTTTTAAATTATTAGTTAACTTGTGATTGTACCTCAGTAGATATTATTTGATATCACGTTGTATCATGTAGACCTGTTGGTGACGACGTCTTTGTAGCCTACTCTTAGCTCCTTGTGGGTTAGTAATTAGTAGCCTTTGTGATCTTTCTTTGCTATATAATTATGCATTAGAAAAAGCGTTGTTGGTTGGTGTTTAAATGGAAGTATGTGCACGCGATTCTGCGGGAACCTAAGTGTCGTTAGTTTTTGGCTGGTGGAATTTTCAAGGGGAAGGCTAGGAGCGAGTCACTAACTGCACCGAGGAGCTTATCGGACTGAACGCCCAAACAAAAGAAATGCACTGACCGTGCCACCTCAGGTACACAGACTAGGCCCGTCCGCCAGCTCCGCTAGCTTGGAATTTTCAAGGGGGAGGCTAGGAGCGAGTCACTGACTGCACCGAGGAGCTTATCGGACTGAACGCCCAAGCAAAAGAAATGCACTGACCGTGCCACCTCAGGTACACAGACTAGGCCCGTCCGCCAGCTTGGAATTTTCAAGGGGAAGGCTAGGAGCGAGTCACTGACTGCACCGAGGGGCTTATCGGACTGAACGCCCAAACAAAAGAAATGCACTGACCGTGTCACCTCAGGTACACAGAGTAGGTCCGTCCGCCAGCTCCGCTAGCTTGGAATTTTCAAGGGGAAGGCTAGGAGCGAGTCACTGACTGCACCGAGGAGCTTATCGGACTGAACGCCCAAACAAAAGAAATGCACTGACCGTGCCACCTCGGGTACACAGTCTAGGCCCGTCCGCCAGCTCCGCTAGCTTGGAATTTTCAAGGGGGAGGCTAGGAGCGAGTCACTGACTGCACCGATGAGCTTATCGGACTGAACGCCCAAACAAAAGAAATGCACTGACCGTGCCACCTCAGGTACACAGACTAGGCCCGCCCGCCAGCTTCTCCACCGGCCAAAAACAACTGCGCCGACTATAACAGTAGAGGTAAGTTTTGGCCTGTGTGCATGTCTTATCATCGGACTACAGGACAAAATTATTATTTATTTAGTACCTAAATTCAGGGACTGTTTCCTGTGGTGACTGCCCGCGGCCTGCTGTCTTAAAAATGTGTTAAGGTTAAAATATAAAATTTCTGTGGGAGTCGAAATTGATCTCTTGCGATATTCTCGGTACAACGCTGATTGGGAACAGACTACCGAAGGAAATTGTTTCGACCTGAGAGGCGTAAAGTGACAGACGCTGGAGAATATTGCACAGTTTCATAATTTGTGCTATTCGTGGAGGAATTGTTAGGGGGTCATCATATTTAGTTCGCATGAGGAAATGAGGAGTTTGTACATAATTTTTGTTAAGAACCCCGAAGGAGGGAGTTGACTTGGAAGATCCAGGTGTTGATGTTATTAAAGTGGGTATTTGGAAAATAGGTAATAAGTGTCGACAAGATTGATCTGGGTCTAGATGGGGATGGACCGATGTCGGGCTTTTGTGAAACGGTAATGAACCTTCTGATTAGCTGACTTTCGGATTCTAGGGTAAGATGCTGCCTCCACGTGGTAACTGGTAGATACGCCATAGGCCCTTCTTGTTCTCGCGCGTGAAGTTTCTTTGTCGAGTCCTCAATTTGGTTTTGACTGCAATGAAAGTGAAAGTTCCGTTGAAGCTCCCGAATTATTTATTATCCATAAAAATCACTGGGACTTTTATAACAAAACCCGATGACAAGGAATGGCACGGAAATTGTTAGCAGGTGATTTATGGTGTTTATGTTGTTTGTGGGTTCTTGTGACGTGATGTCGAGGGACCAATGAATCACAGGCCTTTCTGAAGTTGTGTTACAATTCTGTTTTCACCTGCTGCGTCATTCTTACGCTAGATTTGTGCAATTTTGTTGTCGGTTTGTAAAATAAGACTTGTAGCTCATGCAAAACAGCTTTCAGAGGAAGAGTTCCCCGCGACAGAGTTACGAGACCGAGACTGGTCGCTTCCTGTCTGCTCTCTGTACAATCGTATGAAGTACAATTACGAGCGCGAGACAGAGACAAAGCACAGGAGACCGCTCTCGGACCAGTAGTGTCTCGCGACGGGCTCAGGCAGCACGTGTGTTGTTGAGTAAAATAATGACAGAAATTAAATTTACTGGTGACCAAGATGAGCAATTGGTAGAATTAGTAGCAGAAAATGATAAATGATTCTTTATTAACAGACAGAAAGATCCTTCTTTGCGTCTGGTTTTGAATATTGAACTCGTAGGTTTTCTTTGTTTCTTTCGCGACAAATAACACAGCAACACATCATCTTCTTCTTATTCTTCGAGTAACCTTTTTAGAAGCATTTTTGTACTCATTTTTCACAGAATATGTGCACGTATGTCTCAACAAAACAAAGAAAACAAACACTTTGCCGCATGTCTCGGTCGTCACCTCAAAGGTGTGTGGCGACAAGCTGCGATGTGTCCGTCTCCCGTCTCTGTCGCCTGCCTCGGTCGCTTGTCTCTGTCGCGTGCAGCCAAATTGTACCTTTAATGTATTTATTCGTTATTTTAATTTCGTTCTTTTATTCTTTTTACATTGCGTTTTCCAATAAAGTTGAACGCGGCTGTCACCGGCTAAAACTGCATGACTCACCGCCTATACGAGTCAGTTATCGCTCCACAAAAAAAAACAAAATCAACTTGCCTAAAAATATAGCAGTTGCTGCCAGGAGCCATGGAATTGACAATCGCGTTCAACTTTGTAAATGTACGCACTTCATATTTTTTTAATTCATTCCTTATCTTCATTTTCGTTCCTTCTCCCCCGTTCTCCAAAGTTAACACAACAGAAACGTCCCTAGTGGGGGCCTTTTTAGCATTTAATGTTAATATTACTAGGGCTGTGTTTATTAAATAATGTAGTAATCTGTTTTGGGATTGAAGTGGATTTAATAGGCTGTACTGTAACATTTTTACATTGGGGCTTAAGGTGGCAGTTTGCGCGAAGTATTTTCGCTCATAATGTCTATAAGCGGTGCCCAGGGCTGTGCGTTGCAACCGGCGATCGAGCCGAGTTATTGTGTAGTGTGGAACTGTCATCAGTCCGGATTACCTCAGAGCTCACGTGTGTAGGTTAGAACAAAAGTCGCTTTGTGAAATTTCTTTTTTCGCAGGTTGTCCGTTGTGTGTGTGTAAATAAATGCAGGTTTAATAGTCGTAGTTTTAGTGCCGTGAGAGAACTTAGAAATTGTGTCTGCCCCGTGTATAATAGTGCATTATATTATGACTGTGGCTTCAAGGCCGAAACTTTCACCTCTGTGTTGTTGGAATGCTGGCGTAATCTAACACAGCCACGTAGAGGCATGGATCCGGAACGGGCGGAACTGGGTGTTAAAAAAACAACTTTCCATCGTTGTGCTTCGCCTGTCGGTGTAGACAGAATCGCAGTTTTACGAAGGACTGGATTAGGAAATAAGACGTTATTACAGAATTTGATTACGGAATATTTTATAAAAAAAATTGAAGAAATGATACGAAAATTAAAAATTAGTAATTGAATTAAGAATTTATAACATACACCTGATGACGGCTCTATGAAAGCCGAAACATGTCGAGAATGTTCCATATGTAAATCGAGTACTAGATACGGAACAAATGATAATGTTTTAACAATTTAATTATCTTATATTACTTTATTGTGATTGACGGACAATTTTAATATATATATTTTAATAATATTTTTACGGAATATTTTGTAAAAGTGACGTGTTTTGGACCGATAAGCTGTGGAAATATGATATTAAAATTAACGTCGTCTGTGAGGATGTGAACTGAATTTAAATGTCTCGGAGCGTCCTTAGGACAGTTGTGGATTACAGGTTCTGACTACGGCGACCATGTAGATGGCTGGCTGTCTTCGTGGTTGTGCCGCGCAGATTAGTTTAAATCTACCGACGTTTCAGAGGTGCTTGCGGCCTCGGAAGACAGCCATGTTCATTCTCAATCGCGGGCTCGTCAGGATGAAGTTAGTTTAATTCGATACAGAGAAACTGTTACATCAACATCGAAGTACGAGTATCTTCAATTTTGCTAGTCGACGGGACGCAGCCGGTAAGGCATCTGACTGCTGATCCCACAGCCGACTGTGGCGTCGTCGATGCAGGACGAACGTGGGTGGGACGTGGCCTCCAAGTCAGCCAGAAACTGGGTCAGTAGGCCACGGCGTCACAACAGGGTCGTTATTGCGCCTGGGCGACGGCGCTGCGGACGCATGGAACGTCGGGAAGGCCACGGCCACCCAGAAGAATCGATTCGTCGTTACGTCAGCGTCGGACTGTAGACGGGGCCTTGAACGAACAGCCTTCAGCCCCAGGAGGGTATTTTGTGTAACGTGGCTGAGCGCCAGGACGTTGGAGATTTTTGCATTTCGGTGGACGGGAGAGAATTCGAAAACCGGACATTTGTTTTGTCGTGTCCGTCTAAACACCAGTAACACCGCCCGACGAATTTGGTTCAAATCTCGGAATGATGCACCTACGTTGAGGTGTTTTTATACGTCGTTTGTTTAAACTGTCAGAAATGATAAATTACCGTAGTATATACATGAATATTATGAGGTGTTAGCTCGTGATAGATAGAATAAATGTTAAATTAATTATTCGGTTTTGTCCGTCTAATCACAATTATATTTAAAATTTACAAATAAGATAATTAAAATATCATTTTATGTTCCACATCGAATAATTAATTTACCTGGATATGAACATCACCAAAAAGCTACACAACAGAAATTGTAATTGAGTTTTAAGTTTGTTGATATAATTTTACACCTGAAGATGGTTCGATGAAACCGAAACATGTTGTAAAAAAAAATGTTCCAAAGTAAATCGATTATTCGATGTGGAACATAAAATGATATTTTAATTATCTTATTTGTAAATTTTAAATATAATTGTGATTAGACGGACAATTCCGAATAATTAATTTAATATTTGATTCACAATATGACGCAATTATACTATCTAATAAATGTTGCTTTAAATTTACTCCCTTTAAATCTTTGTTTCTGACTAACTGGAGAACTTGTGTGTTTTCGGTTGCCGGATGTGGCCCGCGAGCCACCAGCTGGGTCACGTTCATTTAGTTGAGTCTCCGTACGCTGCATTTTTATTATTGTTAATGTTATTATTGTATTTAATTTGTTGCCAAACAACTTTTTCCAACTGAACTACACAGACGAGAGGCGGCGACTGACGAGCAGTTGGCATCCGACGCCAAGTCAGAATTAAATAAAGTGACGGAAAATTCGTACAGCCCTGTAAATACGTTTTTGGGCTTATCTAGCGAAAGATCGTGGGAGAATAAATATATCTTGAATAATTTAACCATAAAATTCACATTACTTCTTCAAGATAGTGTAATTGCGTCATATTGTGAATATTATAACAATTATTTATTTTAATCCGTCTGATCACAATATTTAAAAATTTCTTATAATTAAGATAATAAAATATCATTCATGTTCCATATCGAATGATCGATTTACATTTCGGAACATTTACACAACATGTTTCGGTTTTTTTATGTTGTGTAAATGTTCCGAAATGTAAATCGATCAATCGATATGGAAAATGAATGATATTTTTATTATCTTAATTATAAGAAATTTTAAATATTGTGATCAGACGGATTAAAATAAATAATTGTTATTACTTCTTCAAGGTCAGTTGTTTCACGGCAACAACACTAAATCTCGGCCCGGTGACCGACTATCATGACGGGTTAGTCGTTAATTAAACTATAAATAAACGAATAGCAAGCGATATTGAACGCGGTGTCCGATCTCCTGCCATCTAGCTGTAGACGATCTATTTACAGTTAATTTCATACATACAGTTCGTTCGGAAGGACGTGGGGCTTGTGATGCGCAGAAGGCAGTGCGCAGCAGCTTCGGCGTTCAGTGTCGTTCGTCTTGTGAGTCCGGGGCATGGCGTCATCTGAACGTTGCATACAGAGAAGGAAGTCTGACGTCGTTTGTCAACGAAGGCCATTTAGGTTTGCGTTGTTTTCCTCCGTGTTCACTGACAAAAGATGTCAGTGTTTCGAGCATTGAATATTATAAGACCTTTTGAGCAGTTTTAGTGAACGTCGTTTCCAAATTTGAATTTGCCTGTCGTCAACAAGCCGCTACGTCGGACAGGATTTGTCAGGTAAACAATCTGATGTGAAACTGTCTACGTAAGTAGTCACTATAAAAAAAATCTTGATTTAAATAGGCGCTATCTCATACGTCAGAGCGAATTCAATCATTAAGATGAGTTGCCATATATGACTGCTTTGTGACAGTGGAAGATAACGAGATCGTATCACAACTTGAATGAGGTTTGTTATGCTTCCGGATGCTTTATTCTACGTGGACTACACATTAATTTTTAAAATGTGTTTCCAAGATTCTAAATAACATCTCTGTTAGTATGACAACTAGTCACCAGTAGAGCCAATTTCCAAAAACGTTATGTGGAAAGAACAACATGGCGGAATAGCTCAGTCAGTTTAGTGACTCGGTTACGGGTTGGCCGGAGTTCAATTCCCGACAGGACAAGATTATTCTCATCACCTCAGCATTCAGCCCAGCCTGTTATCCAATTTGTACCGGAATTTTTTTACGTGGGATGGCTCTGTGCGTAGTTGATTACCATGGCCACCTTTATCTCAATTAGTGGACAACGTCCAGAAGAATATTCACTCAGCTTCTAAATGTTGCATCTGATCCAATTGGATGATCGATAGCAGAATTGAAGACTGCTGCTTATATTTTCTGTTCAATTTAAAGACAGTAAGCGGACCTTGTCTGTACTCGAACTCACGATTTAAGGGCGGTATCACACTAGGATGCCAACGGGAGGCCATGGCGCAGCTGCCAGCATCTCGGCCAAACTCAATGCATTAATTTAGTAGTCATATATCGCACCTGGCATCCGTCTGGCAGCGCTTCCAAATTGGCATCGCTGCCAACCAAGATGCCAAGTTCAAATGCTACTGGCATCGCTGCCACGGCCAAAGCCAAATCAACATCACATGACAGTCTGGCCAGTCCATTGACGTCCGTGCGTTAATGTGCTTGTGTTTATTTCTGTTTCTTCCAAACATGGATAATTTCGACACCGAAAGATTGATAATTGAAATTCAGTCCCGACCATCACTATGGGATTCATCTGCTATTGAATACGCAAACCGGGACTTGAGAAAAAGAAACTGGGAAGAACTTGTGGAAATATTTGGAGGAGATTTATTTACAGTAGAAAAGAAAGAATTAGCTAAGAAGTGTTTCTATCATTTCGTGATCTCATAATGTTGATCCATCTGTTCGCTCGACTGGCGTCGAAAGCTGGCAGCTTGTCTGGCGTCTTTTTCTGGCAGCTGGACGCCATGGCATCGCTGTTGGTGTCGCTGCCATGGCATCCTAGTGCGATACCACCCTAAGAGAAGCTTAGAGATGCTGAACTGATGTACGTAACATTTATAAACTGCTACTGATGTAAGAATAATCGCTGCTAGAGTCGTTTGTGCTTACTGTATGAAACGCTGAGGAGCAAAGTGCCTACAGAAATTCCCACGAAGTGACAGGCTGATGACGCAATGTGCAGCCTCTATCTGTCCCTAAGCTCAGCGAAACGAATTTCCAGCCGAGGCAAACGATCGTCAAGGTTCCTATTAAAGCAAGAATATTTTAGAGTTGCGCATGCGTCAAGCTGTTTTAAGGCCATTGCCCAAAGAAGATTTGTTTAGTGCTTTCATTTGTCACGTTTCCTGTCCTTTTCTCTCTCGGGCTGATCGGTTTGTAGGCGAGTTTCAAACAGGATATTTCTTGTGTGTTAACTCATTCAACTACGTTCGGTCAGAAAATTTGACTGGCTACGATCTGGACGACCACGGTTCGATTCTTGATAAAGGCAGAGTTTTTATTCTCCAATCCACGTCCTTTGGATACCGAGGGGCCTTTCCCGGGGTAAAGCGTGAAACTGACTACTTAATGCTTACGGAAGACATGGATCTTTACGTGTTCATCGTTGTTGATGGTACTTGGGTCTTATCAGTTGTTTCTGCGTTGGGATAAAGGATGTCTGTTTAAGAGCTTTATCGTACCGTTTATCGGGTAATTGAGGAACACCTCAGAAAGCTTGTGAGGTAGGCATAAGTTTGATTACCTTGTAGCTGCTGTATAAAACCACCTTGTCAGGGGTGTGGAAAGTACGACCTACCGTCCGACGATGTTCACGTATTGAGAATACAGCACTTTGTTGATCCACATTTTTACTCTCCTACAGCGGTTAGAACGCTGGCCTTGTAATCCTGGGGTCTCGGGTTCGATTCCCGGCGGTGCCCGAATTTATAACTTGTGTTGGGCAAGGCCGTGGTCTAGGCAACACGGAGTTTTCCTCCGTGGCATCCCAACAATTACTCCATTCACACACAGAAGAAGGCAATGGCAAACCACTTCTGGATCATCTGCCAAGAACGTATATGAACAGGTCCCAGTCCGAGAAAAGGATGGAAGGATCCTGTTCATATGGACCTGTCGTCAGACAGAACACTAAATAATAATAATACACATGATGTATAGAACGTATTGCAATACATAAAAATACATGTAATAGATAAATATCGAGATTTTGGCAGACCTGCAAGTTTGGTCCCCCCCTCCTAAATGTGTATTTGCATTAAGATGGATGTCATCTGCGTTGTATATGGTAGAACTTCTTCCAGACTACACGGCGCTGTAACCCAGAGACAGAGCCATCTTCGTACTCACCGCCGTGAAAACCTCAAATCCTACATGTATTTGTACTCTGCCAGCTGCTGTTCGTGGGAAAAAAAAAATACAGAACTCATCGTTGCCAACATTGGCCCGGAAACACGAAATACGCTAAAAAAGGGTGATTGCTTGTCTTTGATAAGGTAGTGAACATCTTCATAATCTGCTGTAAACTGAAAGGCATCTCGTTTGTCCTGATGTAACCAAATCTTACAAACAGTGTTGTAGTTAGGATTACATTTCAAACTGTGTCCGAATTAATTGGTGTGTGTTTCTGGACAGAAGGTTTAGTCGTTGCGAACATTTTCTCAAGGTTCTCGAGAGATTCTGCTGTTGTAAGTTTACTTTAAGGTAGCCTTTCCGGTCCCTCGCTTCGCACTGAGATTCAGGTCCTACCAAAGAATCATTAGAGCTCTGTGCAACTGCTGTTTCATTCTGTTACCCGCTGGACTGGGCAGACTTGCTATGAAGATGACCTTGGCTTGAAAATGTGTCAAAGCCAAACGCGAATGCGTCTGGTCTCCTGCCAGGCGTGTTTAAATAAATATAAAAAAACATTTCTGACGTCATACCTTTTCCCATCATTTATTATCGTGCCAGTGTTCATCATGTGCATTATTCTGTAGTTGATGTTGGGGGGGGGGGCTATCAAAATACACGAAGTTGTTTGTTTTCTGTCAAGTTTATTTCTCTATTAATTTCGTTGTTAATGTAACCACACGCTTATTTAAAGATTTAATATTAATAAAACTTCCTTTTGATATTATCAAAAATTTGCTATGTTATAAACGTTTTATTTTTGTCTACAAAAATCTTCTTATGGTAGACTTCTTATCAAGAAATTGCCTGATAATACGGTCTTAAACTACAAATACATGAATAAATTCACGAAAATGATTATTGTTCCTTCTTAAGCTTTCAAATTGACGATTAATTCAGAAACAGTGAAAATGTTCAGAGTTTCTAAGACTGTCTGCGTCTCTTATCATCACGGTACATCGTCGCCTTGACAGATTTATGTCTTAGAAACTAATGACTTGTGACTTTGTTGACGTCACAAATGATGATAGTTCCTTTCTGTTCCCTTGTTGTTTGCTATGCGCCCGGTATTACTCTACCTTAGTTTGTCCCGTTCTTTAATGTTTTTTTACCCATCAAATGTGAAATGTGCATCTATAATCTAGCAACCTTACAGTTCTCTGTAGTTAAAATCATACACAGTTGACTGAATATAACGACGCAGTCAGAATTTCGTGGAGACAGGCGTTAAATTCCTTCAGAACGTTGGCAACCTGCAAGACACACCGTCATCATCAGAAGACCACAATCCATGTTTTTACCGCCTTGAAAACCTCAAATCTCATATGTGAGTATCCGGTTTAGTGATTTGCTGCATTGGAAGGGCGTGTGTTGTTAAAACAGGATGTGTCGTGTACGAGGTATCCGGCAAATCTACGGTATAATGCGAGTCCGCGGCTTTTAACCTAAGAGAGAGGGCTCGTATCCCTGAGACTGCTGAATCCGACGTAGAAAGTAACCCTCGTTAGCATTTTTAGTGATGGTTTTTGTATAATTCTCAGAATAAACAGCGATTTATTCAAACGATATAAACATATTTATTTTTGTAAAGTGTTTTCTTTGAGGTGCGGATTGAACGGGTTGTTTAGATGGCACCTGGCTTCGTATATGATGATAAACTGTCATGTCACCGTGTTTGGCCTGTAATTTAATTTTGTATCTGGGGTCTCGGCTTCGATTCCCGGCGGTGCCCGAATTTATAACTTGTGTTGGGCAAGGCCGTGGTCCAGGTATCACGGAGTTTTCCTCCGGGGGCTTCCCCGGTTTCTCCGTGGCATCCCAACAATTACTCCATTCACACACAGAAGAAGGCAATGGCAAACCACTTCTGGATCATCTGCCAAGAACGTATATGAACAGGTCCCAGTCCGAGAAAAGGATGGAAGGATCCTGTTCATATGGACCTGTCGTCAGACAGAACACTAAATAATAATAAGATGAGGTGGTCTAGCGGTTAGACCGCTGGCCTTGTAATCGTGGGGTCTCGGGTTCGAATTTATAACTTGTGTTGGGCAAGGCCGTGGTCTAGGCAACACGGAGTTTTCCTCCGTGGCATCCCAACAATTACTCCATTCACACACAGAAGAAGGCAATGGCAAACCACTTCTGGATCATCTGCCAAGAACGTATATGAACAGGTCCCAGTCCGAGAAAAGGATCGAAGGATCCTGTTCATATGGACCTGTCGTCAGACAGAACACTAAATAAATAAATAAACACTTTAATGTCGTATTAGGGGGGTAATTTTAATTTTGATGATGAGAATGATTATAATTTACGTGATAAAAATTATTACATTTATGAATTTGGCAGGGAACTTGAAGGTAGGTCTATGTGGAAACTGGAAATGATGAGAATGCTTTTTATCACACAGATATTTTTTGTTTTTGTGTGTAAATGCAATATCATAAGACTTTCTTAACTTATAAATATAATAATTCTACGAGTAGGCTACTCAGCGCTCTGATGATGGAGGCGGTAATCATCTCTGAACTGTCTGTCGGTGTCTACCAGACTACACGGATCAACATCCCGGAAGACTGCCGTCTTTGTAACGTTTTATAAGCTGTGGAACGCACAGCTAACAGAATCGTTAGGACTTTAACGCTGTGTGAAACGGTGGGCAGTTGGTTTCTGCGTTGTTCAGTTTTCAAGTCCTAGTTTCTTGATTATTTCGGACGGGTTGAATGTCTTGGCAGTTGCGTGCTGTCCCACCCTAACCTTGGAGTCAAGGTTCTTCCTGAATGCTGCTGCAGCGATAGGAATGTGAAAGCAGCGGCTGCAGAGATGAGCCAGTGAATCACATGCAACACCCGGGAGACCCGCCATTGCTCGTAGAATAGGAACTCCAGAGATGACAGCTGTTTGGTAGCGTATTTCAGACTATTACCTATTAATTAATTAGGACGCTGGCCTTGTAATCCTGGGGTCTGGGGTTCGATTCCCGGCGGTGCCCGAATTTATAACTTGTGTCGGGCAAGGCCGTGGTCTAGGCAACACGGAGTTTTCCTCCGTGGCATCCCAACAATTACTCCATTCACACACAGAAGAAGGCAATGGCAAACCACTTCTGGATCATCTGCCAAGAACGTATATGAACAGGTCCCAGTCCGAGAAAAGGATGGAAGGATCCTTCCTGTTCATATGGACCTGTCGTCAGACAGAACACTAAATAAATAAAATAATTAATTGATCAGCTAGTTAATTAAACGACTAACCGAATGTGTAGGCGTTAATAGTCGCAAACATGCGCCTCGTAACTGCGATATTTCAATGTCCTTCCGTCTGTTCGCATGTAACGATTCTTGAACGGCTGAACGGATTTAGATGTGAAGCGGATTGAACTGACAAAATTTCCGTTCAATAACGGGAATTTCATAGTTAAATGAATGATTGTCAGCAAATAAGCCTAACTAAATATAGGATTAACCCATTTAATATATTTATTTTGTACAGTCTATACACAAACGTTTGAAGTTTATTGGTGTTGTAAAAAATTATATAATATTAAAACATTTTGTTGTGTAAAATATTATATTAGCGCCTCTTAATCGTAAATACGATTTTTACATTATATTTTTTTTAGCGCTTTTATTAAAACGACATGTTTCGACGGGTAATACCGTCGTCTTCAGGTTTTTATCAATTTAAAATATTTTAAAAACTATTAGATATTTAATGCAATATATTATAATGATCCGTAGTTCTGTTTGTAGCTTTCCATTTTCATGGTAAGTTGTTTATTGTAGTCAGACGTTATATTTATCTGTGGAATTAATATTTAATTATTTTCTTGGAATGAGTATGAATTGACATATGAAATAAATAAATAATCATATAAATATATATTAAAAATAGTAAACGAGGAGGCGTCTGACGGCTGGTGAAGATTAAGAGCGCTAATATAATATTTTACACAACAAAATGTTTTAATATTATATAATTTTTACAACACCAATAAACTTCAAACGTTTGTGTATAGACTGTACAAAATAAATATATTTAATCAAACACAAACATGACGCATATAAGATACAAATTAACCCATTTAAGTACGAAGCTCGTCCGATTAACACTGTCTAAGGAAATAATAGCTGTTATCCTTAAAATCGTACGGAACCCATAAATACATTCTGTAGACAAGGCACAAAGCTAGGATACATTTAGTTAGCACTGGGCTTTGAGGGATTAAAGGAAAATTACCCTGGTTCATTCCTGTTTCCTCCCTCCTGCCTCACAACTTTCTTACGAAGCTTCATAACGTGACTACTTGGCAACTGGTTGTTAAATAAGAAACAGCGATGTTTCTGTGTCAGCACGAAAGTCTCTAGAAGGTGTCATTTGGGTGTCGTCTCTCAACCTGTCTAGGATTTGAGGTTTTCACGACGGCGAATTAGAGGATGACTGTCTTCTGGGTTTACCGATATTTCATAGGTCCTTGCTGCCTCCATCATCAGGGCGATGAGTAAACTTCTACACGGCGCAACTACCCAGAAGGCAGCCATCTTAGTTTCTCAACCTGTTTGTCGCGGTATTTGGAAGCAAAACTCGTTTTTTTAACATTTAACACAGATGGTAAAGTTGCGTCATATTGTGATATAATAAATATATATTTTAAATCTTGTCCGTCTAATCACAATAAATTCTTATTAAATATTAAAATATTACAATAATTAACATTTAAAAATATTTAAATGATGGTCTAATGTAAATCGAATATTTCGATAAAGAATATCATTTAATATTTTAAATGTTAATTATTGTAATATTTTAATATTTAATAAGAATTTATTGTGATTAGACGGACAAGATTTAATATATATTTAACACAGAGTGGTTATGGCATCGAGTCTTGTTGAGCCCGTTTTGTTATCGCATTAGTTTGTTTCTTTGTTAAAGTGTCGCTGGTTCGATATCTAACTGCCATAACAAGTGTGAGATATGAAGAATGTTATGAACTGGTTTATTTAGCGAGTGCTGTTGCTAATAGGTGATGTGGAAGGAATTGTTGGTAGTCAAATTTCAGTTTCTGTTCCGTCATTTGTCTTTAGGGTCGCAGGAAAACTGAAGGGCGATCGGTCCTCGGACCGAGATTTGAATTGTGTGAAAAGTGACGAATGTGGAATCAGCAAACACGTAGAAACGTGGACCCTGTGATTCGCGTCGCACGCTGGTAGCTTATGCCGCGATAAATTTCAGTTCCTCCCAGTTTTATTGCTTTCATGACTCATGTTTGTGTCTGATGTAATTTTAAATCAGCTTCCCTGAGAGAGAGGGGTGGGGTGATGGCCTTGGATTGTGGCGTGTCGCTAGTATTGTTCAGTAAGTGATTTACTGAGTAGTGTAAAAAAATAGAGTTTATTAAAAACAACTGTAAAACCGAACAGCTCATTGGATTCGAATGGAACTTTGAACTGAATAAAACTTTTTTTACACTTTTTTTGTAGAACGTAAAATATTTTCATGTAGCTTTCATTTTGTCATATAAAATTTGGCACGAAAACATATAAACACGACTAGAAATTATAACAGAAAACATTACGAACTTCCCTACGCCTGATTTTCAGTGGTATATGTTAATTTATCATAATTAGAATATGTATGTAACGCAATTGAAATTGTGAGTAATAAAAGGGATGCTCATTCGACCAGGATTCAATCCTTTGACCACCTTTTCAAGTGCTAACGCTCCAGCGTTTTCGAATGTTCTTGTCGGAGTATAAATTTGCATAACCTAATTAACGTATACCATTAACAACACAGTATTTGTACTACGGAGGGGGGTCTCTGCAGTACAATAATAAATATTTAATGAGTTGTGCTCGGAAGTCCTTGTGTTCATTTTTATTTAAAGAACACAAATTAAAGTGAGCTCAGCGGGATGTTAACTTTAGCCTTGCTATATCTGTCCCACTTTAGATTTCATAATTAGTTATTTATAGTTATTTTAATTTCAGGCGTTTTCCTGTAATATATGAACGACTGTTCGCTTTGAATTTTCCGCGTGGGTGTAATGAAAACGATGTTGATGGACAGATAATGATGGAATATTGAATGGATTTAAATTTAGTTGAAACTATATGTGAAATATTACTTTACTAAATGCATATATACATTATTAAAAAGGGAGACGAAATTATAAAAACATATTTGTACGAAATACCTCAAAATAATTTGTTAATTTTTTTTTTATATTTCCTGTCATTCTAGTTTGTATTGAAGCCGGAACGAACCGGGAATCATCATAATCAAAATCATGTGTACAAATGCTACCAAAAGTAGCCTAAAAATGAACTGTGTAAACGCCGAGAACTTTGGTTCTCACGGCGGCGAGGGGGGTGGGGGGTGATCTGGGTTCTGGCGCCCTGTAGACTCGTCGGAAGACGCCAATGTTTCGGAGAAACATATTTGCCCTGAGAGTTGATGAAGGAGGTAGCAAATACCACCGAAACGTTGATGTAAACTTCTGTCAGACTGCACGCCGCTACAACCCAGAAGACAGCCATCTTAGGCTAACTTCGTCTTTAAAGTGTGCTCAGTTTCTTAGACGTGGCTGTGTTTACGTACTTGAGCGTTGCTAAGCAGCCGTGGCGACGTGTTCGCAGGTGGACGACCAGATGAAGCTGCTCCAGCACTCGTGGTCGGACATGTTGGTCCTTGATCACATGCACCAGCGGATGCACAACGGCCTGCCTGATGAGACAACTCTTCCGAACGGACAGAAATTCGACCTACTCTGCCTCGGCCTCCTTGGGGTCCCTACCCTGGCCGACCACTTCAACCAGCTGATGGCCAAGCTGCAGGACCTCAAGTTTGACCTCACGGACTACATCTGTGTCAAGTTCCTGCTGTTACTCAATCCGGGTAAGATTCTGCTCAACTGTCTGATAACCGTTGTATTGTAACAGGCATTAGACAGCCCGTGTAACTAACTCCGTGGAACAGAATCTTTCTCGTGAAGCCAATAGTACGCCTAACTACTCGAGAAATTCCCCGCCTCTCATATAACACAAAGGTTTATTACCATGAAGATATCCGTCTTCTGGGTTATTGCGCTGTGTAGTCTGGTCGATGTTAACCAACGTTTCAGAGGTCATACTGCCTCCATCATCAGGGCGATCGTTGGTTAACATCAACCAGACTACACAGCGCAATAACCCAGAAGACGGGAATCTTCATACTCACCGCTGTGAGAACCTCAAGTTTATTACCATGTTCACAAGAGCCCGCCACCGGATGAATCCAGTCCATGCCCTCAGACTCTGCGCCCCTAATATTAATTCATTAGCTTCCCGAAATTTCCCGTGACTGCCTTTCATTTAATGTAATTTAAATGCATTATACATGTCCAGTAAGAGCTCAGTATGTGGGGGGGGGGGTGGTCTCGTAAGCTATTACCCTCCCTCATCTATGCCCGTGTCTTCCGATTTGTCTCTTTATTTCAGGATCCCCCCAAACCAAAATTTTGTAAGCATTTCTCAACACCCCCGTGCCTGTCTCATTCTTTTTGATATGATTCTTTTGTAGACCATATCGTGTTAATTTTTTTTTTACACTGTAAAGCAACAGTATGGCCGCCGAGCGAAATCCATATTTATCTTTGCGTTTAGTTAAATTAAATTAACATTGCGAAGGTGTAAAGTTTTGAGGTTATTATATTCCCCATTAGGAAAAGGTCTGCGTTCTATAGCCACACGGTAAACTAGCCCGCAATGCAGAGCAGCTATTGGTACATTAACGGGGCCACGTGAAGAGGCGAGGTGGATCGCATGCGGCTCACTGGCCATAGGTTGAAATCTCTGATTTAAATAATAAGCTTATGATAAAACACAAATTATGATCTGTGTTTTGTTTCGCAATTGGAAGCGCGCAGATCCGGCCTTCCTCCAGGCTTCAGTTTCTAAATGGCGCACAGACGGACGATTCTATCTTGTTTCCGTGGATTCAGAAGGATGAGCCGACCGGCTGAGACTGGCTGTCCTTGGGATTCGAGACGCCCCGACATACTTGCTCTCACTCTCACTTCCTCTGTATGCATGATTGGCCCATGTCCAGAATCTGACAGACCCCGACCCCTCTAGGGATTTAAGAGAAAGTCCAGTTTCATCACGGCCTTACCCCAGGGCGAAGCGCATCTTGGGGAAAAGTTGTCAACAAAAATCGATTGTCACAGAAGTCAACTGTAGCCTGCCGTAAATGTTGTTTTCGTACTCAATTTTTTCCAGAAGAAACAAGTTCTAGGTAGTTAATAACATTCAGTGCTTTATTTTATAGGGCGAGGCTATAAGAACTATGAATAGTTATTCATTTTAATTATTCATTCCTAACCATAATTCAGACGAATACATATTCCGATTATGTTAAATTTTTGCCCTTTGTAACCTCAGATTTCGTCCATTCACGAAGTTTGTAACGTTTAAATTTTAAAACAATGTAAAATTGTCATAAAGAAACTTACATATGCTGATGGCTTTAATATCGTTCTCTGACCCTGGGAGACTTTTATTTACAGTACCGGATTGAGAAAAATATGAAGTTTAGACAATCGTTAGTATTTTGATGCTTATATTAAGGTTCGTGATTTAATTTCGAGTTCTTAATATCTTGAAGCCAAAGCCCATTTTAATTATATTAATCATTAGTTTTTACCTTCGAGACAACAAAGACCAGTTGGTTAATGCTGTTTAAGGAAGTAGTTGCTGCCATCTACTTACTAGTAGTTTCAATTTTTATTGTCAGATGGAGTCCAAGAGAGGGCTTCATCAACATTCTACATAACCTCAGAATCTTCGAAACCAGAGGTGAATGTAAATTATAGGTTGAACTTCATTAATCTTGAGTGTGGCATTTTGTTGATGCCTGGAGCAGGAAACGGGGGATACAGGAGGCATTATTTGGTGTTGTGTGCTGACAGAAATGTGCTGTGATTTACAGAAGTGCGGGGGATCATGAACCGGAGGCATGTGCAGGAAGGTTACGACCAGGTACAGCAAGCGCTCTTGGACTACACAGTCAACTGCTATCCACAGATCCAGGTGATTTACAGTTCAATCTGCCGATCAAATCTTCAACTGTTCACGTCAGAAAGAATTTACAGTTTTATGTACAGGTGCAACTTGCAAACAGTGTTGCAAGGGCGACGTATTTTAGTCACTTAATTTCAAACTCTGGCAAGTTCAACTGCAAAAGTTGCAACTGAATTTAAAATGGTGGTATGTAGGATATGAGGTTATCACCAGGTTGTAACAGGTTGTAGTCTGGACGAAGTTTACCGACGTTTCAGAGCTACTTGCTGTCTCCGTCATCAGAACAATGGCGGAGACGGCAAGGACCTCCGAAACGTCGGCAAACTTCTACCGGACTACGTGCTGTTACAACCCTGAAGACGGCCATATTTAAAATGACATCATAAACAGTGAATTGTGAGGGATTTGAGAAGAAGCAGTCGTGGCCTGTTTTTAACTGCTATGCTCATTCATGTAGAAGAAAGTCGTGAAATATCTTGGTCTAGTTTGTATACAATAGGAACCAGATGACTTTTATAATTTATTATGTGATTTCGTATGCTGTGCCATAGCTCAGGTGGTTAGTCACCGGCTACTCACCATGGCAGCCCAGGTTCACACCTGGGGCAGTCTAGTGGAATTTGTTGTGGGCAGAGTGGCACTAGGACACATATTAATAATTATTATTTTGAAGTATCCATATCGTAGTTAAGGTCCTTGGACAGTGGGTTTTTTTTTACTTCAGATGCTTGAATTTGATCTCGGAGCAGCTCCCCCGCTCCCCAGAAAGATCATTGATTTTCCATAATCATCATTATACTTGTTCTTCATAATCTCTGTCACTGCCCCTAAGATGCACAATAAGGTTGGCTAGCTTGCTTAATTATCAGAACCCGAGTTGGGCTTCACCCTGCACTTGGCTGACGTCAGAGGAAGGATATTTGATCGTGCTGAGGTGAGTGACGTTTGGAAACATACAAAATGCTGCCATATTCAAAATGAGTAACATTCGAAGTATGATCCACCATAAAGAGCAGTAGACAACACTGTATAAAGGTACAGTCCACAGATCAGGAAGCCATGGTAGGAGTGCTATATACGCGCATGCGCAAGATTTCGCTGTGAGTGACGAGCTGCTACTAGCCAGCCAAAACGCATTCGTACCACAACCACTGAAGGAACAACAGACGACAGGCTTTCATGTGTTCTAATGAGTATAGCTTTAAAATTACCTCACAGTGGCCGAGCGAGCTCGGAGTCAGACTCAACATCTTCACAAGAAGTCTCTTCGTCATCGCTACTGTCATTTGGATTGGAAATAATTATTGAGTCGATCACGTCAGCAACAACTCCGTCCCGTTCCCAGTATTGTTGTTCCAAATGTTGGCAGTATCTTTTCCAATCCTTTGCAGTCACAGTTGCACAGTATTCACATTTCTGACTTGGTACTCATTGTATTAAGTAGCAAGAACTTCGTTCAGCATTCATTAATATTACCAGCAACGCTCTTAAAAGATCGTGACGTTGTTTTTCTTCAGACAGCAGTACGTGTTGAACACGTGGCACCAACTAATTCCAATAGAATCTTTAAACACTGATCTGGTTAAGAATTTCCCTTGCACTGTTCTGAGCCAGTTGAATTCAATCCCTACCTTCATGCCTTGTGTCTCTAAGGTTAATTTTAATATCATAATCCTTTTTTATATCTAAGAATCACACGTGATTCGTTTATTTGAGATTTCGTAACGAAAATGGTTTTAACATTTCACTTTTTCCATTCCTTGCTACGTGTCCCACCAATCTAATCTTTCATTATTTGGCCTCCCTAACAACAGTGAATGAATTTTAAGTTCCTCAGTATGTAATTTTCACTCATCGCTGAAATTAAATATCGGCTGGCAATCCGAAGTCCCTCAAAGTTCCTATCTTCTTTCCAAGTCTTACGTAACGATGGATGACAAAACAGATATTTACTACATTCTGTTTAATGGGAATTTTATCATAAAAATATGTAAACAAGATTTTTTTCTAGTATTTTTACCGAACATCTTCACACGACAGCGTAACTGATCCCGAATTAGACAAATTTCAAATCAGAATAATTTAATTTCATATCTGTTTTAATATTATCCTCCTCCCTTTTTTTTTTTTTTTTTGGTCTTCCAAGGCCTGGTTGAGAGAAGAGAGCAAATGCTCTGTGGCCCATCTTCATATCCGGTTGACACGTGGTGTAATGTCCCACAGAGGACTTAAGAAGGTTAAACGTCACAGAATAATTCAGTGGACCCAACTGATTCAGAATGAAATTCCGAGTGACTTATTTTGCTTCGTTGGAATTTCAGGGTTTTTCATTTTTATTTTAGAATCTTATATATAAAACTAGGTTTTTCATTATATATATTTCAGTGAGGGGTCTGCATTGGCCGCAGAGACCTTGGGTTCGAATCCCACTCAAGCCATGGATGTTTTTATGTGTTGTGCTGTCATGTGTACAGGTAGAGGCCTTGCGACGGGCCGATCCCTCATCCAAGGAGTCCTACCGAATGTCTATAGATCAAGCCAAGTGAAAAGCTGGGGGACCCGTAAAGGGTACCGGAAAATGTACAAAAATTGTTAAACCGGGAATAGAAGAATATTTCAGTGAAGTGACTAGTTGGATGGCTGGGGTTTGATTCCTGGCACCCTTTCCAGATAGGCAGTGGGGCTTATTCACCGATTTTACCCGAGGATATTTTTTCTTGGGGCTTGGGCAAAGGGGATCTTAAATCATTACTGCAGTATTTCATATGAAGTGCTCCTCGTACAGTTCACATTTGAAGTAATTTATCTGGATACTTCAGCACTGTTCAGTATTTTTGTTGGTCATCAGCTGTAGATTTAGAGATCGTTGTTTCAAAATGTGTCGTAGCGATGAGTTACGTAATAATTTATGACTTAGTGTGATCAAGGATCATTAATAGAAAATGCACTGCTCTTGCAGAGTAGATGTAATATGAATGATAATGGTGCAAAATTATTCATGCGTTCTGAATAAACCTGTTTAGAATTTGTGCATCATAAGTGTTATAAATCAGCGTATCAATGATATGGTAACTAGCTTAAAAATGCGTGATTTATAATCCTGCGAGATTAAACTGTTTTTGTTCGTATGATTGTGGTGGCCATGACATAATTCAGGCACTTAGGTGTTGGCTTCTTAGCACAGATGCCTGGGTTCAGTCTCAGGGCAGTCCATTTGGGATTTTTGGTGGACATGTTTTTACCCGAGTACGCATGTTTCCGACGTACCAGTCATCATTTCATCGATGTTCTACGTTCATCTTATTAATGCCCCCGGGAGGTGCGGTATGTACGTATCATGGCTTATGTAAGATAACTTGGAAAACATTGTTGATATTTTGACTTACGAGGTGCGATCGGAAAGTTTCAAGACTGCGCGTATAAAAACCCGTACACTTATCTCAGGCATTAAATTCATCCATCACCCTCGAAGTAGTTCCCCTGGGAGTGAACACAACGATCCCAGCGCCGCTGCCAAGCCTGGAAGCATCCCTGGAAATCTTTCTTTGTCAGCCTGTCAAGCACCATCTGCGATTCTGCCTGAATCTCTTCTATCGTCTCAAATCTCCTTCCCTTTAGCTGAATTTTCATCTTTGGGAAGAGGAAGAAGTCACACGGAGCTTAGAAAGGAAGTTGGGGTCGGTTCTTCCAAGATCTTTGAGCTCCTGACAAACGAGAAGTCGATTCTGCTTCTGGTCCTCAGACAGGATGCGTCGCATGTGGAGTTCTTCCTTTAGAATCAGCTGACAGGTCCCATAGCCTATCCCAACAATGTCGCACAAGTCGTTGATGGTACGACGTCGATCTTCGTGAATGGCCTGCCGAATCTTCGTAACATTTTCGGGCGTTGTGCTCGAAGATGGTCGTCCAGAACGCTCGTCATCATCGACAGAGGTTCGGCCATTTTTAAAACGTGAATGCCACACGAAAGTTTGTGCACGACCCATTGGGGACTCCCCAAATGCTTGCTTTAGCATTTCATAGGTTTCCGTAGCCGTTTTGGCGAGTCTTTGGCTAAATTTGATGCACACGCCATTCCGAAATCGCAGGAGGGTCGGTGTAATGCACTACCAAAACGCCCGTAACTAAGAAACAAATGCTAATTCGATGATGCCGGCTGGCACACTGATTCACTATGAATGTAGGCCGCACCCCCTAAAAGCAGAAGCTCGTACTACATCCGGTTCGCCCGCTATTGACACAGTCTTGAAACTTTCCGATCGCACCTCGTAGTTTAATGAACAATAAGAATATACTTTTCTTAGAACCAAAATATCTGGCATCTGCAGTTTTGGGGTATTTTGTCCCACGTCTCTGCCTGTAGCATTACTGTAGTGAAATACAGGAAATAAAATATTTCAAGAGGTTTTTCTTTTCCTTCGTGTGTTTGTGTGTTCCAGGATAAGTTTTCAAAACTGCTTATGGTGATGCCAGAAATTCACGCGATGGCCAGCAGAGGAGAGGATCATCTTTACCACAAACACTGCAATGGCGGAGCACCGACACAAACATTGCTCATGGAAATGTTGCACGCCAAGCGGAAATAGCATCCGCAAACCCCACGACCGAATGGAACCATTGTTAACTGAAATTGTGAGTGTACAAGGTGTCCCACTGAGCCACTCGGTATGGTCATATTTTTATTTTAAATCAGCAGCTACGTACAATGTAGCAGAGTCACGTCAGTGTTCTGAATCGATAACTTGGCCGCATAACAGGAGATGGCATCTGTCCGCCTGCACGTCTCATTTCTGTAATGGATTTTAATTACAGTTTGTATGGAAGGTATACATTAGAAATTGTCTCTTCTCCTTCTCCTCCTCCTTCGTCTCCTCCTCCTCCTCCTTCTGCTCCTCCTCCTCCTCCTCCTTCGTCTCCTCATCCTCCTCCTCGTCCTTCTTCTCCTCCTCCTCGTCCTTCTCCTCCTCCGTCTCCATCTCCTCCTCGTCCTTCTCCTCCTCCGTCTCCATCTCCTCCTCCTCCTCCTCCTCCTCCTCCTCCTCCTCCTCCTCCTCCTTCTTCTTCTTCTATGGCTCTCCAGTCCGTGTTCGGTCCATGGCCTCAATTCTCCTCTTCCATTCGGTCCTCTGTTAGGTCCGTCTGTCCGAGGCTTTGATCGAGGTTTCGAAACATCTTCCTTTTTACGCTGCAAGGTTGTTAGCCTTGTGACCAACCCCAACCTGGAGGACCAGGGTACCTTTCTTAGTCTGACCTCTCCCCCTCGACCAATCTGGCTTGGGAGGCCCTACCAGTAGCTCTTGGGGTCACTGAGGTACTCGAGCCCCACCACCACGACAAGGTGCAGGTACCATTAAGTGGGGTTAGAAATTGTCTGGAAAGTTTTTATTTTGGTCTGAGCTGATGTATTCCGATTTATTCCAAAAGTTTAAAGAAGTAGGGACAACATTGCATAGAAATTTGTGTACCGCAAAGAGGAATAAAATGTTCGGCCCCAGTCAAAGAGTCGAAGTTGAAAGTCAGACTGGATCATCTTTTTAGTTTGCACAAATTTATTTTACTCCTGGAACAAGAATTTTACTGCGTATTCATTATTTGAGTAACCAGAGCATTTTTTTCAAGATGGGGAGTGACTTTCTTGTTTTGTGCTTGTTCTTTGCACAAAGTGTTAAAAAAAACTTGAAAGTGGTCATGGGTTGTCCGTCCGCATCAATTTTAAGCTTTGACAGTGACTGATTATTGATGTGGATCCTCTTGGGTGCTGGCGCTGTGTGGAAGTCGTCGTCAGCATTCCAGAAGGACGTACTGCCGCCATTATCACCCATAATAGAGGCGTTGTGGTCCACTGAAACATTGGTAGCAGTTCCATGAGGATCCTCATCTTCAAAATCATGGGACGCCTTTTGATTAAATCTAGTGAGACGCTTACAAACAGTTTCCAGGCACATTTAAATTTGATTTGCATTAACCAGTTAAAACCCTCACATTACGTGTATCTCAGGTTGTCAGTTTTATCAAAAGTGGTCCATTAAAACTTTGGTGACTTTTATTCGAAACATTTTAGTATGGTAAATACTTGACAGCTCAGTCGGTATAGTGACTGGCTATGGACTGGAAGACCGGGGTTTGATCCCAGCCAGGGACACAGGATTTTTCCTCTAGCCTCTGCGTCCAGACCGGCTCTGGGTCCCACCCAGCCTCCTGTCCAATGGTACTGGGGTCCTTTCCTCGGGGGTAAAGCACGGCCGGGGCGTGATGCTGACCACTCGCCCCCATCTAGTGCCAAGGTCAAGAAAGAGAGGAGCTATACCTCCTCTCCCCCCAAACGACCTACACGGCGTGTAGCGGGATGCTTTACTTTACTTAAATACATAAGAAACTACGTTGAAAAATAATTTCAAGTTTTTTTTAGTGTGAATAGTTTTCTGACAGAGAGCGCATATGACGAAAACTGAGGCCCATCACAAATTTAAGTTGTTCGTTTGGACTTGTGGTTCAGCAGAGAGGGAAACAGAGTTGCTGCAGGTGGGGAAGTGGATTTGATTCTGTAATGAAGTGACATCAAGAATTTTGAGAAGCGCAAATAGCAGAAAATGCTTTTTTATTCGCGTTCTTATGGGATTACGTTGATGGTCGTGAATGTTTTTCAAACAATATTCTACCAAAGTTTACAGGTAATGGGTTTGTTTTTAACGCTGAACATGATTTTATAATAATTCTTTTTAAACAAACATTTATTCTGTGTGCATTCTACAATTTATGTTTTTAACCTGTATGTCGTCACGATCATAAAAAAAACAGCGTGGATCGGATCTACAGTTGATATATCTGTGATAATCGCATTACAATCCTTCGAACAGTTTTAATGACCATGTAGTATGTGGGTTTCTGGCCATTTCATGAGGGCTGCAGTGGTGCTCCTTGTACTGTTGTAAGGATTCAGTATTTTGGATACTGTCAGAATTCTGTTAAATTTTTGCTTTGTCCAGATTAAGCCAGAAAATAAAAACAATTCCTTTATCATTTTAATTGCAGTCATAAATAGAAATATATGCATATCAAATCTAAAACTTCTTGACGATGGTGAAGAGTCAATTGAATAAAAATTTCCTTGGATATTATCCATCGTCTAGTAGTCGTTTTACGTTTTATGTTTACTAGACGATGGATAATATCCAAGGAAATTTTTATTCAATAGAAATATATGCGTTTATAAATGTGCAGAGTGAAAGTTCTGAGGACGTCTTTGTGGCAAAGTAACACGACAAGTAACATTTCACTTTGACGTGTATTCCTGGGTTCAGTATTTGGCAGTGCGCAAAGTAGCGCTGGGCAGACAGTTTTTCTCTGAGTATTTCATATTCTGGATGCCCATAATTCTGCAGGTCTGACCAATCAGTGATATCCCAAGCTGGCCTTAGGAAGAAATGCCTCAGCCTCCTATCACCTCGTGAAACTTTTTATGTTCTTTCTTATGCTTCGGCTCTTTGGTGATGAAGATATGAGATGATGGGGAAAAAAATTAAAAATTTAGAAATTGTGATAACAATATTCTAGAATTTTCTTGGAGGAACTGAAGAAAACCACAGTCACAGTAGCCATCTGAATGTGAAGCATCATGGGTTTGAGTCAATATTTTCAATTAGTAACTGCAAGAAATAAATAAAAAACCTGGGTGTGCCGAATCGTATTTTAGATTTGCCGTCAAAGAAAATCCGATAAAGAGCACCGGAGATATTTAAAGGGAATGCAAATGGTGGTATGGGAAAACTTTTGTGAACTGTTTTGGTGAAAATTTAAAGGTTAAACTGGTGACACAACTATGTAACAGATTTCAGTAGAAAATTTAAACCAAATCTGTTGAGCAGGCGTTGAATTGTTACACCCAAAGAAGGTAGAAAGTCGTAAGATTTGAGGTTTTCACAGCGATGAGTATGAAGATTTCTGTCTTCTGGGTTGTTGCGCTGTGTAGTCTGGTCGATGTTAACCAACGTTTCAGAGGTCATACTGCCTCCGTCATCAGGGCGATGAGTATGAATATTTCTGTCTTCTGGGTTGTTGCGCTGTGTAGTCTGGTCGATGTTAACCAACGTTTCAGAGGTCATACTGCCTCCGTCATCAGGGCGATGAATATGAAGATTTCTGTCTTCTGGGTTGTTGCGCTCTGTAGTCTGGTTGATGTTTACTAACGTTTTGGAGGTCATACTGCCTCCGTCATCAGGGCGATGAATCGCCTTAATGACGGAGGCAGTATGACCTCTGAAATGTCGGTGGAAATCTACCGGACTACATGGCGCAACAACCCATAAGACAGAAATCTTAATGTAGAAAGTCATTTCTCACGTAGGTCGTAAGCTGTTATCCTCGGAAGTGCCCATGAAAACATGAATAAATAGTTTGATGGATGAAATTCAGATATTGTTCCATTAGTCTGTAACAAATATTTGTAATAATTGTAATGCCATTTTATCAATTTTAAGTGAACCTATGGATTTACAAGTGTGATGGTTGATAGATGCGTTCTGCACTGAAATAGATTATTCAGATGTACGCTACAAATAGTGTGTTTGACGCACACTTCCTAATCTTATTACACTACCCAAAAGAACACAGAAGATACTTTTTAGGTGTTTTTCATGTTCTGGTATCTGTGAAGAACAACTTATAGGCCTGTATTTCTATCTGTGCACGTACATCATCGCACTATTTACATTTAGCTTTGCTTCGTTAAGAAAAGGAAGTTTTCATAATTTTGTGTTGGACAAAAAAGGCAGTTTGGTGCCCCCCTAAGGCCAGCCATGGCGATATCATGAACGTGGTCCTCAGATGTGGCTTCACATCTTTCTCAACACTGTTAAGTTTGTAGTAAGGAAGTTTTTAAATTCAGTGATATGAAATTCTAGTTTTGAGTTCCACATTTAATGGCTTTTAGCAGCTCAGAATATACTAATATTTTGTGAATCCTAACATTATTTTCTCATTTTCTCTTAGAATTGTTGACGCGTCTGCGGGAATTGGAGGCCGGATCCTTCAGCCTCGCAACTATTTTAACGCTTCGTCCAGCCGCATCGTCGCATCCGTGCGTTCTCTCGAGCAGCATGACACCAAGTGGGGCTGCCACAGAGATTCGTGCAGATGGATGTACATGATACGTCATATCTTCAGAGACAGTCAAGTTGAAACTGGATGTGCCACCACTGTCGAGTGATAACTGGCAGTGTTTGGAGGCAGTTAATTTTGGGGGCTGTGCCATTTACCTTGTACTTGAGAGGGGAAATCGTTTTTAATAGGAATTTGCTGCAGGCCTTTGGCAGCCAGAAAAAATGCTAGTTTGATGGGAGGAAGGTCCAGGTGGTGTGTTGGTTACCATGTGCGTTGCTCCGGCAGCATCGTTTTTGCGTGACGGAGCCAACATAGTCAGTTTGGACAAGGTGAAGTAAGCGTTACCATCTGCCTCCACGTGACATGGGAGGGGGGGACCATGCCGGTCTTAGGCTCGAGATGGGCATTACGTGAGTTACCGGGAAGCTGAGACGAGGGTTCCGTCTAGGTGCGTAGTGATTTCTGATGAAGAAGTGCAATAAAATATACTTTGGCAACAAAATCTGGCACATGGCTAAAGAATAGGCTTCATCTTCTAATTTTGTACTTTAGAAAATTGTCCAAAATATAATGACTTTTAAGAGATATTAAACTTGTCATAAGCACAGTGAGAAGTGGAATGTAATATTTTAATATGCCTGTTGACTTTTTTTTTAAAGAAAATATGCCTTTAAAAAGTACAAAGTCAAAAAAAGTCGGAGGCACTTTGTTTATGGAGCTAATCTCTCAGGATTTGTACTGTACCGTAGTTTCCCACACCACTGCAGTGGCACCGAAGTGTCAGCACGGATGTCCGTCACTCAGCTGCTTGGAATGTGGCGCCTCACCACATAATGATTTCATTGCATTTTGATAGAAATATTTCTTGATTATCTTTTAAAACTGAAATCTTCACCTGACCACAATATCCTTGCTCGCTGTATTTTTTTTTTTTTTTAATTTTATTTATGATGTGTTAATTTTTGTGCATTTACACATTCCAGAGGGTGAGGTCTCAGGGCCTTGCTCTGGAAGGGATATAAGGGCATCAAACAATTTGTACCATAGTTTTACTTTGATGTTGAATCAGCGTTCATACAACAGCAAACAAGGCGAAGATTGTTTTGCTGCAAGATTTTATTCTCCTTTTGAGAGTAAAATTCTGTAGCTGTGTTCACATCTTTTTTTATGGTTTGCAATTTTCTGCATAATTAGGCAATTAGTGTATTTGAACATTCCAGATAATACAAGCTTTGTACATTTGAGTTAGAACGTTGCATTGCCACTTGAATCGTTCGGATGAGTGGCGGTTGTGGGGAGAGTAAATTACTTTCTGACTAATGTTTCTATAAAATTATGTTATCTGATCTGTTTTATTTAATTAACAAGTCTTCAGTGAAGATGGTCTGGTGGTGGAGGACTAACACTGTTCTGCGTAGTGTCGTAGCTGCGGAGCAAGGTTGCTGTGGTCAAATGTTATATTGTGTAACTGTAGGTTTGTTAAGACGTGTAAAATACTAGTAATTGTTAATGATTGTTACTGTGAACTTTTGTAAGTGCGAGTTTTGTGTTGGTAACACTTGTTTCCAGTCAGTATGGTACAGTAGTTACCACCTTGCAAGGGATGCTATAGCTTCTGCACTTGTCATGGTATCTGGGCATCATAGTCTTTACTTCATTTCCCACCTGATCAACTTATCTGTTCCGATAGTCTTGTCATGATGGCTGTGGTAATTCTGAGAGCCGTCTTATCTTCCCAGACAAGTGTCAGCATTTGTTTTTTCTTGTGTTCACTGCCAAAAAGAAAATGTAAGGTCTGGTCTACCACAGGCGTCCCTCGCATCGTTTACACTTTGTTTCTGTTTGCCGTTAAAAGGAAAATGTTAAATTGTTGGTATGAGAGGTATTGTTTATAAAGTGCTTTTTTCTTACATAGATAGTTATGTATACAGATGACCCACCTGTCAGCCTCAGCTGTAGGCAAAGCTGTTTTGTGATGTACAGAAGAATTTATTTTATCTATTTTTGATCCAAATTAATGGACCAGTTGCAGGCTTTCAGGTGGCATATTTGAAGTTCTTTAATATGGAAATTAATGAATGAGCATATAAAAGAAAGGAAACGTAATCACATTGTAAGTTGCTGATTCACTGACTTTAATGATATTGATGCACTGAGCCTGAATGGTGCATTTCACTTTCCATCTTTAAACTTTTTATCCTCCTCCTCCTCCTTCCCTCCACATTTTATTTTGTTTATTAGAAACAGTTCTGTTACCTCACGCTGTTGTCAAGTCACCATGCCTGATGTGTATATATAAATATGAACCCGTCTGTAATTGCTATTGTTTGTACAAAAATATGCTGTGTCCGTTGTACGGATCTTATTAACCGTTATTACAGAGTATTGTTCAAGGACAGATGATCTGTTTCAAAGACCCTCCTTTTGTGTTTGTGTTATTGAGAGAGCTCATCGAGTTGTCAGGTTGTTGTAAAACAAAGGGCGAGTCGTTTTTGGAAAGAGTCATCTGTGTCCCCCTACCGAAATGTGTCCTTGAAGGTAGGCAGCAAACTGTAGAATAAAAATCCCAACACATTTTCAATTCAAAGTGTTTTTACTACGGAAACATTCTCGGATTTGTGTGTCTGTGTCTGTGATTTGAAGAGTACCAGTTCTAAGAAGTGCAAAATTTTGAAAACCACATTTGAGGAATGTAGAGATACATTAAGTTTAAAGATATTGATTCTGTAGCGTTGATTTAAAGCAGCCTCCAGGGTACGTGTCTAATGTGATTGAATACGCTAATTCCTCCCTGAAATCAGTAGTTAAGCAAAATTAGTTTTCCATAAATTTAAAGGTAATAAATAGTTGTGTAACCTGAGGTTATTTATGTATACATATAAATTATAGTAAATGATGTATGTAATTATTATATTTATGTTGACGAGTGCTTGGAAGTTGTGATGGAGAACAAAATATTTTTAGTTAAAACTCAAAAACATGGCTGAAGATCTGAATAAAGTACGCTTCAGGCAAGGGATTACAGAAAAAAGTTTGGTCATGGGAGGGATAATATATGCATTGTGTGGTAAGTTTTCACTGTAACAAAAATTAACATTTTTCAAATAATGGAAGACAAAAAGTTTTATAAAGTGAGTATTGAGCATCTCTTGTAAGATTGTACACTCTTAAGGGTAAAGGAAAAATATTTGCTGTCCTGTAAACAAATATTTAAAAATTGTCTGTTGTAAAGAAATGTGATGATGAAGGTGCGTATATTTTTGAAGACAACTCCAAACTAGTTTTTTTTTCTCTCTTGTTTTGGTAATTTTTCTTTTCCCACTTTCAAACTCAGTTGTCCGTAAATTTTACACAGATTTAAGCAGTTACGAAATTTGAATCTTACATCTACAAACTGGTCTCTTCACCCACAAACACGCACTCACAGAACCACATCTCCGTGTTGCCCAGCCTCTTACCTCGCCTCTCTACTCTGGTCTGGATCTGAATGCTATGATATACTGATACAGGAAAGCTACCAAATGCTGTTTTTGCAAAACTGTACTGCACATGAAATCCATGTTCTGTTATTTAAAGTCATTATTAAAAAGGTAGTGAAGATGTTAATCACAGCATTGAATCTTAATTTAGACGTCAGGTCATGTGGAAATGCAATACCATATTTTTAAATTCCCCTAATGTTTGCACCATATGTTAAGGTATTTTTTAATAAAAATGATGATGAATTATGCTGTGTATTAAAATATTTTTTATATATTACTCTAATTTTAGTGGTCTATCGGTGTACGACTGGGTGGACCAGAACATTCACCACTAGTTAATCAATATATTCAGTTACAAATTTTTATTTACAGCCGATGCATAATAACAACTATTGCCTTGCAATAGGAAAACAACATTTACTCAGTTACTGACAGTAACGCCTTCGGATTGCCGTGAATGACACTGCAAGACACGCTAGGATTTGTAAAGCAAAATTTGTGAAATAAACATTCTGTTGTCTTTCTCCAGTGTTGAAGCGACTAGATCGTAGTTGACCACTCAGCTCTTGTCTGGTGTTGAGATTTAGAATGTGAGAACTTTTATCTTCATACCCCCTGTATGCCTTTTTAGGACAATGCTTGGGCAAAGGGGTCAGCTTTGTACGTCAGTAACGGGTTACACAGAAACATTTCCCAAACCCACATATTTTATCTCAGCCTGTACCTAATATAAGTATACTGTTTTTTACCCCAATGGGTTCAGGATTTTCTCCATTGAATGGATGTTTTTATGTAAAATGTTCGTTCATTTATGGCGTAAAAAGCTAAGCAAAGTTTAATTTCTTATGAATGTAGGTGTTGTAAGAACTCAAATCTTGTACTTCAAATTATAATCTATTCTTTCCACAGATAGTATGACGTGAATTTGTGCTGGGAAGTTTGTTTCTTCCATTCCTAATTTAGGAAATGGCTATCATTACATTTGTTGCAAAATTTGTTAATAATGGAGAAAAAGGTTGAAATAGAAGCAATTATAAATATTCGAGTAATGAAAATTGAATTTTGGTTAAAATAAGTCAATTAGAACTCTGTTCCAAAACCATTTGCTATTGTGTTTGTCAGAGAGATTGTTTCACTTCAGATATGCAATATTTTCATGAACAAACTTGAATATAAAATTACAAAAATATTCTTATTAAAGTTTCCTTTTTATATACAGTTGAAATTAGTGTAGCTCATATTTATAACCTCTCTGTTTCAAGCAAATGTATCAGCCTTTTTAAGTATGTATATTTTGTAAACTGTTTATAATTAATTTCTGCATTGATTAGAGCTGTCATTAAGTAACAACCAGGATATCCTTATATAATCATAATTCATATCAGATTATCCCACCACTTTTATTTTTAGGGCTACTCTCCCATGTACGTACGTGTAAGTTCTTACAGGACTCATATCCTTGCAGTTAAAAACAGCATTTCGCTATCTAACCAGCAACCACTGCCTTTCACAAGATAGGAAAAAGACGCATATTTATTTTCTCCTACAAGGTTTTAGTTATTTATTTTAAGAATTCTTTAAAGCAGTTTAAAAGTCTTGACCTGTCACCTAGAGATAACATGTAAATATCTTTTGTGTTCTCTACCTCATTTCTTTAAAAAAAAACGCTGTGGGTCAAAGGGGAACACCATATTGCTCACGTATATAAGGTTTGTTGCTAGGGCTTCCAGCTTCCTGATGTGATGAGCGAGAGAAAGGGTGTGCATCGTTGCAAAGATTCTGGTTTATAGCATAAAATGGTCTGGTTAATTAGTATAATTTGTATTATTTTGTACTTCATCTGGGCTGATACGGTGAAACCATGTGGATACCCACCAGGTTAGTGTGCATATTTCATTGTGAAGAAAATTTTGAAGCTTTTTCAAGTTTTTAACATTTGTTCTCCCAGCAGTCATCATCTGAAATTTTAAGCAGAATTCGCTTCCAGAATGTGTGATGTAAAAACACTTAGACATTGGATAAAGTTCAACAGAATAATTATAAACAATTATTTAGATTTGTGTCATTTTCCTGGAAGAACTGAGGAAAACCAAGTTACTGGTGCCCTGACACACAAAACTTGCCAGCTTCTTTACAGATACATCAGAATTAATATTTTTGCAAACAATATGAACTTAAGTGATAATTCATTTTTAAAATGTTATTGTGATACGTTATATAGCATAAGACACAATGACAAAAAAGTGTAAAAATATAATTTTTACCATTTTATATATGCAAAAAAACTTTGTTTCTCATTATGAAGAAATAACAAGGCAAAAGTATGTACACTTTGAAACAGTCCCATAGGAAGTTTTTTTAATCATGTAAATGATATAATGTACTGAAGGGTGGCTTTTTATTTATCATTGAGTTAGTGAGTGTGTTAATTATCATATTAGTTTACTTAAATAAAATTGGCAGATCTGAAATTGCATTATATATATTGTTACATATTTTGAAATCTCACGAAGTTATTATCCACTATCCTTTTTTAAAATTTGTCATCCAAATTCTATTTAATCTACACCGAATCATTAAATTTACCATTTTATATAAATACTGAGATAATTTTCTGAACAGAAATAAATATTGAAATATCCCAAACGTTTTGTCAAACCTAATACAGACTTTAATATGTTAAACCTTTTGTATCTTAAAAACTTCCTTACCCAGGATCCAGTCAAGTGCTGAGCCAGAGGGGTAACATGAAGTAAAAACAGTTGCTGGCTGATCATTGCTCTCTCTCTCTTTTTATAGTAACAAATATGTTAGGCAGAGGATACAATAAATGCATGTAGAGTATTTTAGTACAGAAACATCATGATGGGGGTTAACTTGAGAGACAGAAACTTTGAGGACAGCATAAAAAGATATACTTGCGATGTGAAGTGGCAAAGTCTAGTTATGAGATATGGTAGCATTTTCTATAAACAAAGGTTAAAAAATTGCACAAGTATGTTTTATGTTTTTTGCCTTGTAAGATAGTTTGTGATTTATAAGTTTCATAATATGAAACAAGTGACAAGACATTCCTAAGTCATTCACAATTAAATCAATTCTAATTCTCATTTTAAAAATATAAATTATGTTGTGTGTTTTGTTTTACTTAATGCTGTCAGTGTTGAATGTGGGGATGATAGTGAATAATGAATTTGAAAGTTTGTCGAAAGAAATAGTCGTGAGTATTTATGTATAAGTTAGCAGATTCCAAGCCTTTAAAAATGTTATTTAAATTTGTATATTGTAGTATTAATATTTTATATGGAGAGCTAACTTTTTCAGATTCACAATCAAACACACCTTTATTTTCTTCTTTGAAAGTTTAATGGCTAGTTTTTCCTCAGAATGCATACAGGGTTTTGGTGGGCAAACCAGAAGGAAAGAAACCACTAGGAAGACCTAGATTTAGGTGGGAGGATAATATTTAAATGGATGTTTTAGAAATAGGTTGGGGTGGTATGGACTGGATTCATCCCAGATCATCATCATCATAAACATAATTAGTTGCAACATACTACGTATTTTACCCAAATGTTCTGTTCTCATTGCATAGTTTACTTTTCTGCAATGCAGATCTGTTTCATCCATAACAGTGAAAGGGTCAATCTGTATGTGTAAGGCAGCTTTATATGCTTTTGATATTTAGGCCCAATGTGGCTGCCGGTAGTGGGTAACTACCCATGGTTCCGAAAGAAGAAACTGCAGCTTGGCTATCACCACCTTGTGTGGGCTAGCCTCTCCACAAAATATGGCCCTGTGGTCGGACTTCGGCTTGGCAGAGACCGCATCGTCATCGTGTCCGGCTATGATGCGGTCAGAGATGTTCTTTTACGAGAAGAGTTTGATGGAAGGCCTGACGGATTCTTCTTTCGTTTGCGTACTTTTGGGAAGCGACTGGGTAATGTTTAAAAGCAGTCCTTTAGTAACTACATTATAAAAGGTCACAAAAATAATTATTTTTTTAATGTTTTGCCAAAAAAATAAACTTTAAGCCAGGGATTCTCAAGCTGTAGCCTACAGATGTGTTTTGTTGCGGTCCATGCATAGTTTTGTAATGTATCGGTATGTTTGACTGAGAATGTTTAATGGATATCAGGCAACTTGATTTGGTAATGTCATTGGCAGTAATTACTGCTGTGAGCCGCTGTTCAGCATAATGAAGTATGTCAGATCAAGAACTAAGATGTGTCATGCTGATGGAGGGATGTAAGTGAAGCATAACAACAGAAATTAAAAGGTGATATTGAAAGGTTACTCAAAGAAGTGTCAGTTATCTCACTAATGACTTATTTTGTTAAAGAATAAATAATATATGAACCTTTTTGCAGAAAAGGAGCTCTGATTATAAAATTAAACATCACAGCACAAGATAGCCATGGTAAATCATTGGCAAATTCTCAGTAAATTTATTGACTTTATAAAAGTTCATTTTAATTATTGTACATATGGTGGGGGTAGCTCAGTCAGTATAGTGACTGGCTACAGACTGGATGACCAGGGTTTGTGCCCTGATGGGGGCAGAGGATTTTTCCTCTAACCTCTGCATCCAGGCCAGCTCTGGGGAGGATCACCCAGCCTCCTATCCAATGGGTACCAGGGTCCTTTCTGGGGGGTAAAGCATGGCCAGGGCATGACACTGACCACTCACCCCCATCTAGTTCTGAGGCTAAGAATGAATAAGAGCTATAACTCTTTCCCCCCCCCCCCCCCCCCCCCCCCCCCAATGCCTACATGGCACATAGTGGGACAGCTTCACTCACTTTTACACATTGTGATACGAGACAAATTTAACTTTCATGAAGATAACTGACTTCTGGGATATTGTGCCATGTAGTCTTGTAGAAATTTACTGGTGTTTCAGAGGTGCTTACTGTCTCCATCATCAAGGCGATTAGTCTCATGAAACAGGTCAATTTCTACATGACTACCTGATGCAACATCCCAGAAGACACTCATCATTATAGAAATACCTGTTCATTTTATTATTTTTGTTGTGTTCTGGGGAACAATGATTCATATTACACTTGTAAATGTTGTAAAATCATATAACTTAATTTGCCATGTGTTAAGTTCTGTAATTCACGAGAATAAAGTGCTGATTCTGCCCACTCTCTGACTTTCCTTATCCCATTTCTAACCCTCATTCCTTGTGATGCAAGTTCGCATGCAGTGAACAGCATCATGTTAGTCATTAGATGTGACGTGAATGTGCACTGAATCAATAGTTTCATCCTTTTCAGGAGTTGTGTTTACTGATGGACAACTGTGGCAAGAGCAGCGTCGCTTCTGTCTTCAACATTTGCGGAAGCTGGGGCTGGGGAAGCGCAGCATGGAAGTACAGATTGAAGAGGAGGCCGGAGACCTGGTGATGACACTGCGAAAGAAGTGTAATGGTGGGTCAACGCCTCTGCAGCTTCATGATGCTTTTGATGTCTGTGTTCTGAACAGCCTGTGGGCCATGTTGGCTGGACATCGTTTTGCACTGGATGACAAGCGGTTGATGGAACTACTTGACATAGTCCATACCAGTTTCCGTATGATTGACATGTCTGGTGGACTTCTTAATCAGATGCCTTTCCTACGTTTCATTGCTCCAGATTGCTCAGGCTACAACCAACTGCTTACAATTCTTCATCGAATGTGGAACTTCCTAAAGGTTAGTAACATTTATCTTGAAACATTTAATGACCATATATTTGTGCCTCCATCAACCTGTTCAAAATGGAAACAATGTTGTGACATTGCGGTAAGGAGAAAAAATTCTGACATACCAGGAACTTAACCCTGGTTGTTCAACACAGCCTAGGCACTATAGTCACTAATACCCAACTCTGATTTTTTGTGAAGGTGTATTTTAATTTATGTCTAGACTGTCAGGACGTCTGTAGCAGAATTTTAGGTACTTGGAATGACAGCTTTGTCAATAAAGTAAGTGATCAAAACCTGAAAATCTGCACTACTGTTTTTTTGTGTGCTAATTGTATCAGAACAAAAAATAGGAAATTGTATGTAACTGGGAAATCAGAGTCCCCAATGTTTCAAGAATATAAAATGCTTGTCATTTCGGGTCAGCACCAATCATGGAAGAAGGTAGGAAAATTCTGTTGCTTGTAGACAATTGTACACCACATCCTGAGCTTGATAACTTGCAAAACATAAAATTGGTGTTTCTCCCAGCAAACACCACGAGCGTCTTACTACCTGTGGACCAAAGAATGAGGAAAAGTCTGGAATGTTATTTCCATAAACTGATATTGCAAAGTATGACTGAATGTATCGACAAGCAGCACGATCACAGTAACATTCTGCTACGTGTAATTCAATGCGCTGACAAAGCTTGGAGGTGTGTCATTCTTAAAACCATCCGACATTGATTTCGTCACGCAGGAATTACTACAGAGAGTACACGAAGTTGCTGAAACCACAGAGAATAGGAACAACGAAGACATACCTCTGTCTGAATAGGTGCGCATGGTTGATCGTCACATTCTTGCATCGTACGATTTGTAGGCATATGTCAACACAGACTGTGACGTTGTTACGGTCAAAACGCAGATAAAGGAGGACGTTGTCATGGCTGTTGAAAGAAAAAGAAACAAATGGACCAGAAGAGGAAGCAGAGGAATATCACAATCAAGAAACCTAAGTGGCAGTTCCAACCCTAAGTGAGGCTCTTGAAACGATTTGGACTGTAAATCGATTTTATGAAGCAAGATCAAAGAACACGAAAATTATTTCTGAAATTCGGAAACTCAGAACAATTTAGAGAAGCAGTAATGGACAAAACGAAAGCAAACGGTAACAGATTTATTTGGCTAAATCTCCGTAGGTTTGTAATTTTATTATAAGTATTCTGTAGTATCAGTTATTTTAAGAAATGTAATTTTCTAGAAATATCTTTAAATTTGTAATTTTAAAATAAGAGTTAGTTTACATTTAAAGTGAATTTTGGTGCTGTACAAAATGATTCCATATAGTTCTTCTTAAAATCTGATTCAAACTCTTCAACAGTTAGTACGACACTCTTTCGAAACAACATTATTTTACTGTTCTCTTGGATGACGTTATAACCAAGTTTAACTCTATTTTCATCTTGTAATTATTGAGTATTTGTGCCATCTTATGAATGCTGAATAGATTGTTGGTAGCTGCTATTTTTGTTTTCTTTACGTATATTCATACATATATACACTGGTAACCGCCTACGTGGTTATGTATCGTGTCAGTTCAGAATCTCAAGACCACAATCAGCACCATCACAGCCATGACAACTTCAATTTACAGATGTTTGTTTTCACATTTAAGGAAACCATCACTGATCATCGTAGAACAATCAACCCTGATTATGCCAGAGACCTGATTGATTCATTTCTTGAGGAAATGGAACTTAGAAACAAACAGACAGATTCAACCTTTGATGGTAAGGATCAGAAAAATTTGTTACTCTTGACATGTTGGTTGTTTTCTAAACATGTAGTTAAAATTTTAACTTATTATACTGAATATTGAAATAATTTTTCAGAGTTGTCAGAAGGGCTTCTGATGTCAGTGATATTTAACAACGGATTGTATGAAAAAGGAATATGCTTGGTGGGGAAATGAACCCATTGTCCCTGCTTCAGACATTCCTCTTATCATGAAATGTGAAACTAGATGTCAGGCAGACCACATGTTATTTTACATTTTTTTCAAAAGTATTTTATATGAATATTGCATATTTAACAAAGAATGATACATTAAATGACATTAATGTTTATACAGTGTCAGATGTTTGTATAATTGTCAAGTTGGATTTACTGAGAACAGAAGATTTAAAAAAAATTATGGCATAATTCTAAGCACTTTATGAAAATAAACTTATTATATCTGAGGTTTTTACTGTCCTAGACTTGAATAGCAGACATTGACATTTATTGGGTGTATTTCCTTTGTAAACAAGTGGATAGATGGAATGTAAGACCCATAGTAATTGATTTGAAAAGTAACATTTTACTTTAAAAAATATCCTATCACAGTGTCAGTAGGTATTCTGATGAGTAATTTATTTGAAAGTTTTATGATTATGTGTTGAAATTAATATGAATGAATGTACTACTTGCTTTTCTCTGTTATGAAGTAATGTTATTATCAGTACATGTTATGATGATGAGAGCAGGAAATATGGGAGGTTTTACTAATTTGTGGAAAATATGATGAAAATAGTGATTGCAGTTAACTATATTACATATTGTGCACCAGATTTTGTCATGTTTATTGAAGTTTAAAAGATGTGACATCCTTCGGTTGTCAAGTCAACTTGTGAAGTGACACCATAAAACACTTTGTGTGTCTGCAGGGTTTTAAGCTATGTTTTATAAGTGCGTAGACTCACTTCCTACCCATCTTGATGTGCAGAACTACAGCTAGTGGCATTATGCCTGGACCTGTTCATGGCGGGCTCGGAGACGACCAGCAACACACTTGGGTTTGCAGTTCTGTACATGTTGCTTCATCCGGACGTGCAATGTCGCGTGCACGATGAGTTGGATGGTGTGGTGGGCCGCAACAGGCAGCCCACTCTGCAGGATCGGCCCAGGTAGGTGCTTTGTGAACACACACAGCTTTTCTAATAGCGATTAGCTAACCTTATGAAATATGAGGTTCTCACAGCAATGAAGATGTCAATGTCGATGATCTGGATTGTAATGCTTTGTGAAGTTGTTGGTAGATACCATTGTATTGTGCCTTTACTTTCAGAGCTGAAGGGCATAGCATTACAAACCATAATACCAACGTAGACATCAGATAACAAGTTTTAACCTCAGCTTACAGTGATTCTTCTGACTAATTTTTTTGTGGTCATCTTCTGTATGTGGCAGTGTAGAAAATTCAATGTCAGATTGCTGACCAGCTTCGGTAATATGTTATACCATTTGCATGTTACAATGCTTGTATCGCATTCCAGTATGGATCGAGGAAAACCATTTTCGTAGCCGCCTTGATCGCAGTCCGATAAGTTTTTTTTAGCTACGTAAAAAATAAAATCTATTTCTTACAAGTGACGACACTAAGCATTTCAGTAAAAACTATTCGAAGCTACATCTGTTGTTTCTTAAGCCACAGATGCACATGGGAATAGCTGAATTATGTTACATTTATGCCGAGCTACAAATGGAGCTCATATCAAAATAATACATGTGAAACAAAAAAAATGTTGTTTTTTAAGTTACAGGTCATTTTATTCTAGGTTAGAAAATAATTCAAAATTTTAGTTAGAAAGTCAAATCTGAATACTTCCGATCGTAGACAGCCAAAATGTTCCTTGTCTGTTTTAGGCTGTGTTATGTTGAGTCGGTCATCATGGAAGTACAGAGACTTGTCAGCATAGTTCCAGTTGCTGTAGCCCACAGAGCACTCAAGGACTCGATATTGATGGGACATATAATACCAGAAGTAAGATGCAAGACCGGATTGAACAGTTTGTTCAGATCACTGTTTGAATTAATGTCAGTGTCCAAAATCAATTCCTCACTGTGCTGGCAGATATCAGGAAGGTTGGGATGGTTGATAAGAACATACTTAAAAATGCTTGTGGGAACAGCAGCAACAGATCAGTGGTGGATCTAAGAAGGGAAATGTTCAGAAGCGGACTCTGTTGACTTGGAAATGAAGGGAATTACGTGATGAAGAACGTAGAATTATACTATAAAACTACAGTGATTGCTTTAGCAGTAATGCTCTACATTTCTATTCAAGGCATACATAGTCTTTGCCAAGTAATCAGCTATCCAGATGCTTTTCAGAGTTTTCCTCAGTCTCTTCAGGCAAATACTGTGATAATGTCTTTAAAAAGGCCATGAATTCACCTTCCAGATCCATATCTGCTCACCATTTATGATCATATTCTTGTCTTACGATGTTTGCAGTTAAAAGAGCATAATTAACCCTTTGAGGAGCGTCGTTATTTAAAGGGCCAATAACACAGCCAGAGTATTTCTTTCCTTTCACAATAAAATTGTCAGTGGGCCATTTTTAATCAGAAGGTCAAATAATTCGCTTTTTCCATGTGTCCTTTTGCTTTTTATTCATTTACCACTAGAAATTACTGAAATTGGTTCAGGTTCACGCAAGCCACACTCATGTTTGGGTTCAGAATAATCCCAACATTGTCATCGGAGCCTAAGATGTCAGATTTTAGTGTTATTACCATTTCATCTATCTCCCTCTTATGCAAGGGGAGAACCTACTTCGTACAGGCTTGGTTTATGATCTGTCATAATTTGCATGTCACACAAAGAAAATATAAAAGTGTGAAAGAGATAAGAAGACAAACAGAGCACTTAATATAATCAGTCCCCATTGTCAGAAGCTTTACATTCCTCAGCAAAGCAAAGATTATTTTGTGCTTCCTAAGAAGCATTTAAGTAAATAAGAAATGTTTGACGCAAGCCTTTATTAACCGAGCACAAGGGAACTCTGAATTAATTTGTCGTCATCTTGACATGTCTCACCCATTGTATCGAGATATTAAGAGCGCATTTCTGCCGTTTGTTTAAACCCCCTTTCATTATCATAATCTTGCCGTTTACCACGTGCCTTGTGGTTTGCTCATTTGACTCTCTGTAATTACCAGGGTGCTACTGTGTTGGTCAGCATTTGGAGTCTGCATATGGATCGCAATCACTGGGGAGACCCTGAAGTGTTCAGACCAGAGCGGTTCCTGGACGACCAAGGTGGCATCATGCAGAATGACTGGTTTATGCCTTTTGGATTTGGTAAGTGACAAGATTTGTAACGGAACTTTTTTTATAGGTGGGGCCTGAGATCATTTGAGTACCGTGTTGTGTTTATTACAGGTAAAAGACGATGTCTTGGAGAAACCCTGGCTAGGTCAAGTCTTTTCCTGTTCTTCTCAACGCTGCTGCACAACTTCACCATCTCTGTGCCCCCGGGTTTTCCTGCCCCATCACCAGATGGTTATGATGGTGTCACACTGTCTCCTAGACCTTTCTATGCAAGACTTATTCCAAGAATATGAGTCGGTAAGTCTAAAAGAGGAAACAAATTGTAGAAGTTGGACTGATTGTTATTATTTGTTAATGACATGGACAGTCTGTAAATACATAATAACTTAAAACATTTCTGAGACAGGAATCCTATCTCAGATATAGCAGTACTAGGAAATACGGAGATTATTCTTCTGCCTTCAGCAGCTACATGCTTCTGTCAGTAGTCGTTGCTAGAGGTCTCCATTTGCCTGGGCTTTGTCTGACTCGGCTCAAGGGCCAGGCCTAGGGTCGCAGATAATGTTTGGGTCCTGACCAGGTTTTGGAACGATTGAAATGATAGGAATCATACGTTATATAGAACATTTCAGGATTTCTCAGATTTGTACTTATTCGATGCTCGTGACACAGTTGGGCTCTGAAACAAATCCCAGTGACTTGAGCTTCTTAAAGATTTTCTTAGTCGTCCCCTCCCAGAAATAGTTTGAGATAAAACACCTTACAAACTTGGCATTTAGTGTCTTTATATGGTTCTTCAAATATCAAAATAACCTCAGATGTTTTACAGTGTCACTGAATAATTCATTCATAGATTACTGTAATTTAAGAATTAAAATCCGTGGCGTAACAGCTCCAGAGAGCCAAAGCCGACTAGCTTGACTGCTGGCCTCATGTTCACATGCCTAAGCGGAGGTGAACAATCATCCAACCAGATATAGGGTGACGTGTGGTCAGCACGACAAACCCCCGGCCATTGCTAGTTTTCATGACCGGATTACGCTACTCATTGTAGCTCCCCAATTTCCTCACGATGCTGAGTTTGCACCGGTCCCATACACTGGTCGAAAGCTCGTGAGAAAATTTCTTCTCCCCCGAGACTCGAACCAGCGCGCATTTCGTATCGCCGGTCCAAAGCATGATGCCTCAGACCGCGCGGCTACGGCGCGGGACAATTTAAGAATTAAAAGAAACATATATTAATTATACGATACTTAAAGAAAATTGTACATAGAATGGGTTTTGTTTGGCTTGGAATATAGAGAGTTTGGGCTTCAGTGGGGCATTGGCAACATATCTGAAGAAATTTGGGCTTGGGCCAAATGCTCCTGAGGCTGGGCTCGATGAACCGTATCAAAAAGTTATCTGGCGACTGTGGTTAAGTTACGTGGGTCACGTACAGCAAATAAAATTCTTACCTTCAGTATTTCACTGTGACTTTAGTGATGCTTGGACATGGAATGTTTGATTTCATTCAATAGGGAAATATCGTAGGAAGACAGACATTGATCAAAATATTTTATTTTTTAATAAATTATTAGTATACAGTAGTTGACATGAAATTATATAGTATATTGACTACTTTTGTTTGTTGGTTATCAGTTGGTTTTACCCAACAAGACTATTCTTGAATGATAGTGGGTATACTGTGTGAATGACGGGGACTAGAAAAAGGCATGAATGTGAAGAGACTGGGGGTGGGGGGGGGGGCACATACATCTTTTTGGAAATAATCTTAAGTGGTAAAGTAAAGCTGTCCCAGTGCATGCCATGGAGGCACATTTGAGGGAGACTACCCATTCTTGGCCTTGGCACCAGATGGGGTGAGTGGTCAACGTCACACCCCTGCTACGTTTTACTCCTGGGGAAAGGAGCCGTGATACCCATTGAATAGGAGGCTGGGGGTGGCCACCAGATCTGGTCTGGAAGAAAAATCCTTTGCAATCTTAAGCACTGTCTGACATAAAGATCTTTGAAACTTTGTTTATTCCAAAGTGCATCTTTCCAATATTATTAATTTTATTCAAGATAAAGTTGTGTTTTGAGTTGAAGAAAATTTGGGCATTCGCACATCCTTACAAGATACTTGTCCTGATCTTGATGAGTGCTGTTAAGATTTTACATCCTCTTGGAATCGTGGTTTCAGCAGGATATCATATGGTGGTGGTGACAGTGTGATGCCCGGTATCGGTGTGGAGGAGGGCAATGTTTTACCAGGAACAGACACTAGTTCATAGTGTTGAAGGATTCCAGCAGAAAATAGAAATACACAATTTCTAGCCAGTACCTCTCCAAGGCAGCGTCTTTTACCTGAAATTAGGACATTAGAATGTTACATTTATGTGTAGATGGCTGTCTTCTGGGTTGTAGCGCCGTGTAGTCTAGTAGAAGTTTACCAACGTTTCAGAGGTCCTTGCTGCCTCCATTATTGCCCTGATGATGGAGGCAGCAAGGAGCTCTGAGACGTCCATAAACTTCTGCCAGACTACATGACACAACCCAGAAGACAGCCATCTTCAGACTCATTGCTGTGAAAACCTCAAATCCTACTTACATTCATGTGTTAGAATGGTACCATAGCTTTAAGCTTGGAAATGTGAAAATAATTCAGAATTAAATAGTTTGAAAGAAAGAATGCATTTTAAAGCCTTGTTATAATAAATCACAATCTAGAGTGAGAATATTCAGTCATCATCATAGATTATCCAGAACACTGCCCATTGACCTTTATCAATCCTCTATCGCTATGTACACAATCAAATTGCAGTAGAACAGCATTAAACGCAGTTGTTAAAGTCTGGCCAGCCGTCACATAGCTCAGGGGTTTAAATTCCCACCACCCATATGATAAAGGTTAATAATTATGGAAGTATTTGGAAAAAAACTGTCTGTTCTTCATTCTATTTGTAACTTTAATAAGAGATGTCTGACTCGGAAGTTGAAACTTATCTAAGCATATACCATCAACTTTAGAGATGAAGAAGACATCATTTCCCATTGCAGTTTCTTACGTTACAGTTATTTCTTGCTAAGTCCTACTATAAAGGTGATGCATCCCATTGGAAATACATCACGGTTGAAATTAGCGTGAGGTGTCTGTGGTCAGAGTTAATTTAAATATCTTGTTATCTTCTAGGAAGTGTCAACTGGAGTTGTCATATAAATTGATGGCATTGCTGTTGGTATAATTGAGTTACCTCAAACAGCACCTCTTTTCGTCTTTCTGAGCTTACCAACACCGAAGTTTAGTAACCAGTCATCCTTAATGAGTTCTCCATGCTCGTTGATGAATCTCTCAGGTCGGAACACATCAGGATCTCCCCAGTGTTTCTGGTCTCTGTGCACAGACCATAGATTGATAAGTACCGTCGTGTCCTGTTGAAACAATATTCGTTTTAATGCTGCACAGATCTCACATATTACTTACATTTCACCAACCACGTGCTTTATCATAGCAGGTCTAGAATTGAAGTGTTTTCTGTTGTGCCTAATAGAAACATAGCAATTAAATGGTCTGGTAGCTTCACACAACTAACTCAATAGAATAGAGACCTTGAAAAGATGACAGTTGCTCAGCTAGTCAAGTAATTCTCCACATGTCTTGGAACCTCAAGGTTCATTATTATGGCCAGTAGAACCTGTACCTATCCATGTTCTGAGTAAAATTAATCATGTACACACCCCCTCACCTTATTTCCTTAAGATCCATTTTAATATTGTCCTCCTATCTACACCTAAGTCTTGTGAGTGGCCTATTCCCTTCAGGCTTCTAAACCACAATTTATCCATGCATGCTATATGCCCTGTCCATCTCATCCTCTGGGATTTGTTGATCCTGATAATATTTTATACAGTTTTCTTGAGCTTGACAATTAATCCCTCTTGGGACCAGATATTCTTCTAAGAATCTTTTCTCAAACACCCTTAATGTGTGTTCTTCCCTTAATATGAGAGGTCAGGATTCATACCCATACAAAACAAAGAGGTAAACAGAATATGATGAGGCAAGAGATTTCGAACTGCGTGATAGAAAGTATTCCTCAAATTTAATGTATCAGAAGGTATTGAATTTAAATGGTAAGCTGAAGGGTTTATTAGATGAAGATTTCCGTCTTCTGGGTTGTTGCGCTGTGTAGTCTGGTTGATGTTAACCAACGTTTCAGAGGTCATACTGTCTCCGTCATCAGGGTGATGAATATGCCAATAGGGTGTGAGGTGCTAGGTTTATAGGCCGGAAAGTGAAAGGTGTAGCCTGCCCCGAGCCAATGGGAGCAGGCATGGGATTGGACCAATGGTAGCACGTGGGCGAGAAAGTAGAGAGAGAAAGGTTGAGTTTGGTTGGATGGATCAGGGCCCTGAAAAGGGGGCCATATTAGTGGTCTGGTTGGTTCTGGCGGCGCACTCTTGCTCGCTCTCGGGAGTCCTCGAAGTGTGTGAATAAGAGGCTTCCAGGACCGGCTCAGGTGAAGTCCATCTTCGCTGTTAAAGTTATCGGGATGTAGTTCGATTTCGAACGTTTGCCTGGACATAATTGTACTGTTTACAGTACGCAAGATGTCACTGGAGGACACATTACAAAAGTGAAACTGTGAGTCGATGAAAACAAATCGGAATGGAGAGAAGAGAAAAGAAAATACCATAATCAATATAAAGATGTAAGGGGGAATGAAGATATAGTTCCAGAGGTTGTTGCTGCTGCCATCATCAGGGTAATGACAATGCCAGCAAGGTCCTCTCAAATGCCGTCTTCCTACTCTCTGCTATGAGAACCTCAAATCTTACTAAACAAAAGAAGGTGGAAATAATACGCAAGAAAGAACACTGTAAGAGAGTTTCTTACCTTGGGGATATCATATCCATACAGTATTGTGTCCTTCGTAACACGTCGGGGTCCAGTAACTGGTGTGATAATGTACATCCGGTGAACCTCCATTAGTACTGCTTCTAGGTATGGCAGGCTGAACAGATTGTGTCAACGAAAATTAGAAAGAAACGTTTCGAAAATATTGAAAAATGTGAAAGGAAAGTTCTAAAAAATATTTTCCAGGCTAGACCGAAAGGTATTGTGACATATTTCATTGTGGGATTATACTGAAATAATTTATTTTAATCTTTACTCTGCACAAAGTGCCTGAGCAAATAAATTATAAATCTAGATATAAAGAAATGATTAACTAGGAGGATGGACGTTAGGTGCAGTTACATACTGACTGTTGTCCATCCAACTTAGAGACATACTGTGGTTTGTCACTCAGCTGGGGCAACCTGTTCCTCCCCACAACAGCGTCAATCTCTTCCTGAACGTTCTTCTGTACATCAGGGTGAAGAAGCATCATGAGTACCAGAAAATCAAGAGTGTTGCCAATTGGAATGGCACCAGCAATGAATAAGTCCATGCAGATTTGAATCAGCTGATCACCTGTGGATCAACAAACTAGTTATGGTAATACTGATTTGCTTTTGGTTGGAAGCATTCAGTTTGTGCCTCTCACATGGACTTGTGGTCTTGGACCACTCAAAAATGAATTTCAGTCCGCTTTCACCACGGATGTTTCAATCCTACCAAACGCCTAATGATTCGCTGAATCGGAATTATTTCTGATTTGGAACAGGAAAGGAGGTTTACTCCGTGAAAACAGGAAAAGAAGATGCATTTACTTTGACAATTCAAATCACACATTGACATGATGTTAATAATACGGTGACTAGATTTTAATTTCACTGTACTTGAATTAACGGGAAATTATGCATCTTTCAAAAAGTTCCTAAATTGAAGACTACAAGGGTAGAACTCATAAAGCCTAATTTCCTATTACCATACAGATCTTGTGCTGTAAATGCTATATTTAGGTAATTATCATTTGCTCGTTATGTTCCATCGAGTCGTTTCCGGCTCATGGCGACCTCATGAACCCAGGTTCTCCACATTGCACTGTCTTTCACTTCCTCCTTTAGTTCGTCCAGATTTTGCCCGGTCAGTTCTTTGGTGGAGTTTGACCGTCCATCCTTTGATTTGTTACTATTCCCTAACACTGAAATTCTGTGATTTTTATTTATTTATTTTTGTTCTGGGATCCAATACCTGTTATTATACTTTTGCACCTGTATCCTGATGATGAGGCAGGAAAGTCATAGGCTGCTTAGTTTTCTCTGTGTTTATTTCTGGACCAAAATACTTACTAGTGTTAATAGGCATAAGTAGTCAAATTCTTGTTTAATTAATTTTAATCATTCATATTATGGAGAACAGATGAAGCAGTTGCTATTGTGCATTGATTATTTATATTATTAGACTTGTGTCATGAATTTATGAACTGAAAGTCTTTGCAAATCTCATATTTGTGGTATTTGGAGATGATGACATTTTGGTGTTTTTTTCTTAATGATGTTAGGAATTTTGATAATCCTGTTAAAGGCTGCTTTGTTGTAGTAGTGTGAATTTTGAAATTTGAAGCTAAGAATATGAAATTTACTTTTCTTGCGTCTCCATGTTCACAGTTAGTTATATGTAGAACCTGAGAGATAGGAATTTCTGGAAAAGTTCACAAAATTGGAAAGTTATTTCATCAATTTAGTCTGCTATCATATTTTTGCTATTAGAATAGTAACTATAAGATTAAACAAGTTAGGTAAAAGTGGACGTGTAAATCAATATAGCAATAAAACACTTACAAGTGAAGTTAGAAGTTTCGAGGTGCTTTCTTGCTTCCATTTCATGGAGGTATGCATCGATGAGGTCATTGGTTACATTTGGGTCATACCGCTTGTAATGTTCATTGATAGTTCCCTGTTGGAACATTCAGACATTGAAATCATACTGCAATCTGTTATGTTTCACATTTTTTACTGGATATACCGAAATAATTGCGTCTTTTATACTGACGCTATCAAACATTTTTGGTGAGTACTTATTTATCACTTTTAAGTGCTATGTTAACAATAATATTGTTATGTACTATCTACTTTTACATTCAGTAACCTAGCATTTTGCCTACAGATTGTATTTTCTTATAATTCTCAGAATGAACTGCAATAACTTATTTATCTTTGTAATGGAGACAGGTTGTGTTTTATTTGAGGTTGGAACTGTATTATAAATCTTATCTTCATCAACTTTCTCGTGTTTCGAAGGGTTATTGCTTGAAACAACATAGCAGATTAATCTTCTGCGTGCATCGTTTTAATAAACTCTGTGAAAAATGTAAACAATAAACGTGTTGCTCGTTCTTACCACAATCATCTCCTTGAGCCCGGTGTTGATGCGCGTGATGATATTGTAGCCACTCCAATCTGGCGCGAAGAATCGTAGCCATGGGAACTGATTGAGAGTGCCGCCAGACATGTCAAAGGCCTTGGCCCGTTGACTCATAAGTTGCATAAGCTGCTGCAGGCGAGGGTCGTCCCATGAAGAGAAGCGTGTACCGCTCACCATCACCCATAGAACGTTGAGCACGCAGGGCGTTACGTAGCGTCCCACGCTGATCTCGCGTGTACCTCCATCCCCTTCCTTACCCAGCGTCTCCAGCAGATCTAACACCTCCTTCGTTATCATGTCCTCCATTACCTGCTTGCCGTAACCCACCTGTTTGAGATGCCGCACCACGAAACTACGCTGTTCGTGCCATATCTCTCCTTCCGTGAAAGTTATTCCTGGGAAGTATTGGTCCACAAATCAGTTAGCTCTTCAAAGTTATTTATGCTAGGCGGTCTGTAGTACACGGAGTTAAAAAAAATAACATAACGAAGTAGATAAAAGTGATATTTCATCCTCTCATTCTGCCCGCCACAAACGTGAATGGAAGAAATAATATTTTTTATCTTCGGCTAAAACCGGACGTAATCGTAGTGTTACGAGTAAGCCTATAGATGCGCCACTCATTGTATTTATTGTGAACTACATTTTTACGTAGATGTAAGATGGCTGAAAGCGAAATACGTGTGTGTTTGGTCTGTGAAAGACTGCTGCTATGGGATTTTAAAAATAAAAAGGAGATACAACAGAGGTGTCTTCAGAAAGTTTTGTAATTAAATTGCTTTGGAAATGGAAAGCACAAGTAAGTAACGTTACTACTTTTATTCAATAATTGCAGAATTCTTGTCGCATGCGGGAGTTACGGCCACTATGGCAGCTACTGGAATCAGTTTGACGTTGGCCTAACCACTGTTTGGTATTGCGTTTCCTGTGGCGTTTTGAAGTCTGCTTCATGTTCAGTCTACTACTGCAAATGGAACTTCTGAACAACATAAATTTCGGATCAACAAGGGTGGTCTATAAAACGGGTATCCCAATTTCCATCAGGGACTTTCGGATATTTTCATCAAAACCGCATCTAGAATGGGTCACCAGTTTGTGTTGAAGGTATGACGCTCAGTACCAGCACCGACTGTAAAACGAATTAGACATGACCTTAACGCCTTCTACACGGCTACATGGCTGGACTGTTATTTCGAACATTGTCCATCGTCTTGGTTATCTGTTCAAAGACGCACAACCTTTCGGAGACTGGATGATACCAAGCTCTGCCTGAGGGACCCACCGGAACAGGCACCCCTCTTTCATATCCTCACCTGATGACGAGACAGATCGAGACGATGGACAGTATTCAAAATAACAGTCGAACTTCGGGCAATAGTAATTAGTAGCATTTAATAAACTCATATGAACATTCAATAAATTATCTTCAGTTATGACCCGGCGGTCAACGAGTCGATAATAAAGTGTGAATGTGACCCCAAGTCTCTAAAAATAGAGGAAATCTGACCAAATGCCCTTGCGATAGGGCAGACCTTATCTCGTTTCATCCTGCGATGCTTATATTGCCTCATCGGGAGAAAGTTTGGATTGTGGTCTTGCAAATTGTGACGGCTTGTAGTCTTGTTGGTGTTTACCTACGTATGTCCTCCGTCTGTACCTACAAGAACACAACCCAGAAGACCCCAGTCTATAACAAAATACCATTTCCATAGTTTTTATTTAATTTTTTATGCTGTAATTTTTCTGTCAGTTTGTTACTAGCTTTATACGCATTTAACGTTTCATGTAAAATGATACTCCCATTTAAACGACTGGAACATATTTTCATAACAAGCAACAAAGTAGGTTTAAGTGAATATTATGGGTCCGCAGTGACCGCGCGGTCTGAGGCTTGGTCCCTGGGACCGTGGGTTCGAATCCCACTCAAGCCATGGATGTTTTTCTGTGTTGTGCTGTCCTGCGTACAGGTAGATTCCTTGCGACGGGCCGATCCCTCGTCCAAGGAGTCCTACCAAAATGTCTATAGATCGAATCAATGAAGAGTTGGGACCCGCAATGCTCAGGAACTTGAAGAACGGGTCGTTCCCAGTATCCCCAGTAAGTGAATATTATTTTCACATGTTATAATTACAGTAAATCAATTAAAGTTAAGAAACTGTGTGTTTTTGTCCTCATAAGTTTTGAACAAGGTAACGGATTTTCACGAAACGTGGTACTAATGTTATTCTGACAATTACAAACATGAAGGCTATTTGAAACTTTGAGAATGTATAGGGAAAAATTTATAGAACTCGGTGGGAAAGGATGGATGAGTTGTAAACCAATATAATTCATGCAAACATCACCAGAAGGAAAATAGATCCAACGTTCTGTCTTCTTGGCTGCTTTGTTGAAAGATGGCAGAAAGAAACTTGTAACGATATGAGAGTATCTGCAAGTTTCTGGTAACCATTAAGTTAATAATAAGCAAATATAGGACCGCAACTTCAGTATGGACTGACTCCATTAGACCGTCTTCGTGTTTTAGCTCACCTTTGCGAGCTCCCATGCAGCGGAGCTTGATGAAGAAGTTGTAGGGTCGGCCTTCGTACTCCTCTTGAGTGTGAACCTGATGTACCACTTCATGTGTTAACACCACGATGGTCCGTTCGTTTCCCAGCTTCAAGCCTACGACGGGAGAATTGTACTGTTCCGCCATGTGGGCCACGGCTAGGTGCATGTACCCCTTCTTACGACACAGCCGTTTAAGGTAAGGAGCGCTCCCCACGATGGGCAACCATACTGGCCCTAAAACACATTACAAGGACCTTCGCAGCAGTTGTGACCAAACAAAAGTATCAGTCAGCAAATTGTGTGCTTCAAGGTCACAGCAGAATCGTGCAACGTCGCAACACAAACAGAATTGGCAACGCTGTAATGGCAACTTGACAACATTTCCCGGCGTTGAATTGTAACTATCGCAGAGCTAGTCGAGAAATCTCTTACCTTTCATTCTTTACCGTGTTTACAAAGGGTCTGATGTAACATGTGTCGTTAGAAACTGGTTTTTTACTGTGGGCAGTTGTTAATCTCTTGCACAACCCTTGAGCTATAGTATCATCCTTTGTCGGCCGTCGTCATTGAATTATATTCTTAACTAATTTAGACAGGTTTACGTTTTCCATAATTTAATTTATCTTAGATTAATTTTAATAATCTGCTGTCTTTCGTTCTACTTATCAGTCTAACAGAGATTGTCCCGCCAAAATTCTATGCTAGTTTATTTACCCAAAATTTGAGTTACATGTCTAGCCCACCATGGTCTACTGCTGTGAACATTTTGAGACATAAAGCAAAAACGTCGCTGTTTATGGATATCAGACAGGGCACTGAGCCAGTTCAGTCCAGAAACGTCCCTTTTGGTCGGTAACTTTCGTAGATTTACCTCCAGAGGTCTGTACTTCGTTTCCCCCTCACACAGAGGCGTATTCTTGTTGACTAACCTGGTGGGAAGTTCCTAGGCTTTCCGTGTGTCTTGATATAGAACGCAACGGCAAGTGTGAAGGTCACGGCTAGAAGGACGAGGGTCCACATGGCGACCGGACCGGCTGTCTCTGCGCTTGTGGCCACGCGAACAGATGCAAGCCCTTTTATCTTTTCGCTTAATGGACCTCAAAAAAAAAAAGGGAGAGAGAGTAGCAAAGTCCATTTCCGGACCATCGAATCTGTGAATGGGGTCAGAGGGAAGCCATTTTTAGGTTACGTGTCTCGATATCAACCATAATTTTTCTAATTTAAGTGTGTTGCCTTGTCAAGGACAAAGTGATAAGAAATTGTGCAGTTAAAATAATATGGCAACACTTATATAAATAAACACGCATGTAAGATGTTTACATGATAATTTATGGATTGTATATTATTTAAGATGTATCGATTATTCACTAATTTCCACGTAACATCAAGCGATTAATCGTAAATGTGGGAATAGTATTTCCGAAATTACAAACGCTTATGGATGATTCAGTCTGTGAGACCAAATATGTATTTGATACGGGTAGAATTTTCAATTAAGAAATATGAAACAAATTACGTATACTCTGGTTAAATGTAAAGAGAAGTATTGAATACGGCAGCGAATGAATGACATTACGATGCAGAAAATTTATTTGAATTAATGGGCACGGGGCACAGAAGTTTGCAGTGTAAAAGGAAAATACGGACTGAGCTGTGAGTTTCGAAATGGCTTCCCTCCAGTCGCAGAAGAGGGATCCGTGCTGTGAGCTAATAGATACCAGTTTATACGTAATTCAGCAGAGTTGCGAAAATTTGATCCAGGAGAGTCCAGGCGAGACTTAACTGACGAACGTTCTTGCGTGGTTGTTGAATTTTAATGCACACTCACTGGCTGCGTGAAGATTAGCCGAGAGGCTCATAACATCCATAAATCAGACTGCGAGGCCATTTGCATAAGCGGAATTTTGGTGTTGTAGGATTTGAGGTTTTCACGACGGTGGATCTACAGATTTCTGTCTTCTGGGTTGTTGCGCTGTGTAGTCTGGTCGATGTTAACCAACGTTTCGGAGGTCATACTGCCTCCATCATCAGGGCGATGAGTATGAAGATTTCTGTCTTCTGGGTTGTTGCGCTGTGTACTCTGGTCGATGTTAACCAACGTTTCGGAGGTCATACTGCCTCCGTCATCAGGGCGATGAGTATGAAGATTTCTGTCTTCTGGGTTGTTGCGCTGTGTAGTCTGGTCGATGTTAACCAACGTTTCAGAGGTCATACTGCCTCCGTCATCAGAGTATGAAGATTACTGTCTTCTGGGTTGTTGCGCTGTGTAGTCTGGTCGATGTTTACCAACGTTTCTGAGGTCATACTGCCTCCGTCATCAGGGCGATGAGTATGAAGATTTCTGTCTTCTGGGTTGTTGCGCTGTGTAGTCTGGTCGATGTTAACCAACGTTTCAGAGGTCATACTGCCTCCGTCATCAGAGTATGAAGATTACTGTCTTCTGGGTTGTTGCGCTGTGTAGTCTGGTCGATGTTAACCAACGTTTCAGAGGTCATACTGCCTCCGTCATCAGGGCGATGAGTATGAAGATTTCCGTCTTCTGGGTTGTTGCGCTGTGTAGTCTGGTCGATGTTAACCAACGTTTCAGAGGTCATACTGCCTCCATCATCAGGGCGATGAGTATGAAGATTTCTGTCTTCTGGGTTGTTGCGCTGTGTACTCTGGTCGATGTTAACCAACGTTTCAGAGGTCATACTGCCTCCGTCATCAGGGCGATGAGTATGAAGATTTCCGTCTTCTGGGTTGTTGCGCTGTGTAGTCTGGTCGATGTTAACCAACGTTTCAGAGGTCATACTGCCTCCGTCATCAGGGCGATGAGTATGAAGATTTCTGTCTTCTGGGTTGTTGCGCTGTGTAGTCTGGTCGATGTTTACCAACCTTTCAGAGGTCATACTGCCTCCGTCATCAGGGCGATGAGTATAAGATTTCTGTCTTCTGGGTTGTTGCGCTGTGTAGTCTGGTCGATGTTAACCAACGTTTCAGAGGTCATACTGCCTCCATCATCAGGGCGATGAGTATGAAGATTTCTGTCTTCTGGGTTGTTGCGCTGTGTAGTCTGGTCGATGTTAACCAACGTTTCAGAGGTCATACTGCCTCCATCATCAGGGCGATGAGTATGAAGATTTCTGTCTTCTGGGTTGTTGCGCTGTGTAGTCTGGTCGATGTTTACCAACGTTTCAGAGGTCATACTGCCTCCGTCATCAGGGCGATGAGTATGAAGATTTCTGTCTTCTGGGTTGTTGCGCTGTGTAGTCTGGTCGATGTTTACCGACGTTTCAGAGGTCATACTGCCTCCGTCATCAGGGCGATGAGTATAAGATTTCTGTCTTCTGGGTTGTTGCGCTGTGTAGTCTGGTCGATGTTAACCAACGTTTCAGAGGTCATACTGCCTCCATCATCAGGGCGATGAGTATGAAGATTTCTGTCTTCTGGGTTGTTGCGCTGTGTAGTCTGGTCGATGTTAACCAACGTTTCAGAGGTCATACTGCCTCCATCATCAGGGCGATGAGTATGAAGATTTCTGTCTTCTGGGTTGTTGCGCTGTGTAGTCTGGTCGATGTTTACCAACGTTTCAGAGGTCATACTGCCTCCATCATCAGGACGATGAGTATGAAGATTTCTGTCTTCTGGGTTGTTGCGCTGTGTAGTCTGGTCGATGTTTACCAACGTTTCAGAGGTCATACTGCCTCCGTCATCAGGATGATGAGTATGAAGATTTCTGTCTTCTGGGTTGTTGCGCTGTGTAGTCTGGTCGATGTTTACCAACGTTTCAGAGGTCATACTGCCTCCGTCATCAGGATGATGAGTATGAAGATTTCTGTCTTCTGGGTTGTTGCGCTGTATAGTCTGGTCGATGTTTACCAACGTTTCAGAGGTCATACTGCCTCCGTCATCAGGATGATGAGTATGAAGATTTCTGTCTTCTGGGTTGTTGCGCTGTGTAGTCTGGTCGATGTTTACCAACGTTTCAGAGGTCATACTGCCTCCGTCATCAGGATGATGAGTATGAAGATTTCTGTCTTCTGGGTTGTTGCGCTGTGTAGTCTGGTCGATGTTAACCAACGTTTCAGAGGTCATACTGCCTCCATCATCAGGACGATGAGTATGAAGATTTCTGTCTTCTGGGTTGTTGCGCTGTGTAGTCTGGTCGATGTTTACCAACGTTTCAGAGGTCATACTGCCTCCGTCATCAGGATGATGAGTATGAAGATTTCTGTCTTCTGGGTTGTTGCGCTGTGTAGTCTGGTCGATGTTTACCAACGTTTCAGAGGTCATACTGCCTCCGTCATCAGGATGATGAGTATGAAGATTTCTGTCTTCTGGGTTGTTGCGCTATGTAGTCTGGTCGATGTTTACCAACGTTTCAGAGGTCATACTGCCTCCGTCATCAGGATGATGAGTATGAAGATTTCTGTCTTCTGGGTTGTTGCGCTGTGTAGTCTGGTCGATGTTTACCAACGTTTCAGAGGTCATACTGCCTCCGTCATCAGGATGATGAGTATGAAGATTTCTGTCTTCTGGGTTGTTGCGCTATGTAGTCTGGTCGATGTTTACCAACGTTTCAGAGGTCATACTGCCTCCGTCATCAGGATGATGAGTATGAAGATTTCTGTCTTCTGGGTTGTTGCGCTATGTAGTCTGGTCGATGTTTACCGACGTTTCAGAGGTCATACTGCCTCCATCATCAGGGCGATGAGTCTGAAGATTTCTGTCTTCTGGGTTGTTGCGCTGTGTAGTCTGGTCGATGTTTACCAACGTTTCAGAGGTCATACTGCCTCCGTCATCAGGGCGATGAGTATGAAGATTTCTGTCTTCTGGGTTGTTGCGCTGTGTAGTCTGGTAGAAGTTTTTACCGACGTTTCAGAGGTCCTTGCTGCCGTCATCCTTTTTCGTCGCCTTTCGCAGTTCATTAGAAAAAAAATTTCTGAGCTTACGGCTATAATCAAGGAGATTCTGACTTGAATCTCATCTGTGTTACCCTACATCTCCAGAGTCTCGTGATACTAACCATTTATGATTGTCTTCTGACCTCATTTGGTGCTGTTTCGAATTGTCGTTAGCGTAAAAATGAGTCAAACTCTTTATCGTGTGCGTGCCCTTAATAGAGGCTGTTAAGGGCCCGGATGGTTCAATCAGTAGAGACTAACTACGACCCGGATGCCGAGGGGTCATTTCTGGGTTTGTTCAGTTGGCAATTCGGCCGGAGCATATAATTGCCACCAATCGCCACTAGAGTTCGTGGAACTCTTAGGTCTATCTCTATATACGTGTATGTAGCCGAGTTTAGAAATTGAATTAAACGACACTCCAGCACAATCTACATTGAATGTATTTATGGGTTTCATATCGTTCTCATTATACGTCTCTAAACAACATTGACCTTTGGAATGGTGACACGTGTTTTGTTTGAGAAAGTATGCGAATTTGAACTTCGTGATGCAAATGATTAAAAATTTACTTAGGTTATCGCATTCTTTTCTGCCTCAAGAAAGCAACGACATGTATCCTAGAGCGTTCTGCCATCTATGTTAGAGTATGTAAGTTACTACGAAGCCGGAATCTGTCTCAATGGCTAAGTCGGTTCATTAGTTATTTTTAAATCGTTTTCTTAACTGCATAGATTATACAGCGTATATGGTGCAAGGATTGTAAATAATGGATATGATATTTGTCTAAGTGTTGTCACTAAACCAGAGGTACTGTCCCGGCATATTTCTGAAGGGACTGAAGAATACGACGAAACATTTGAGCCATGATGGACGATTTCCTGATAGATACGTAAAAGGATTATCATCGGCGTGCCTTTGTAAACTTATGATGTGGTACTTTAGTGGGAAGCACGTTTTATCGTAATAGAGGAATATGTAATGTGACCGACCCTAGAGTGTGACATCTGGTGCCGAGATAATAATGAGTAGATGTAAGATTTGAGGTTTCCATGGCGGCGAGTCTGAAGGTGACTGTCTTCTGGGTAGTCTGGTAGACGTTTACTGACGTTTCAGAGGTCCTTGCTGCCTCCATCATCAGGGCGATGAGTCATCACAACAACCCAGAAGACAGTCGTGTTTGTTTCAGCAAGAATCTCTTTCCAGTCTTGGCCGATGCCTGGTGTTTCGTAGTTTTAAAGAGTACCTTCAAAAATGAATAATGAAATGCCAGACTGTGTTATTCAAGCAGTGTTATGGAATACATAGTCGCACGTCGATTAGATAGAATTTTATGGGATTTTTATAGGAGCTTATCCAGAATTAAATTAAATGAAGTTAAGTCCAACTTCACCTGTTTTAATTTGTATTTATTAATAAGCGACAGTGGTGTTTCTTATCTTTTCATTGGCATTTTTAAAATATGGGAAACTGATAAATATGTTTCGGACTTTGAAGTACATTGCTCTTTTTTTACGAGAGACTGTCTCCCCCCTGTTACTTCAAGTAAAAATTATTGCCTACACCTGATATAGATTAATATTTCCTCTTTTTTTTTGGTATAAATTAGTCAAATCTGAACATCTCAGTTTCATTTCTGCAATTGAAATTCTTTTCCTATATCGCACTAAATTCGAGAAAGTTAAATTTGATAAAGATCTTAATATTATATCAAAAAAGGGCTGGCTTCAATCTCCAGCGCCCTTTGGGAAAGGAGGCCAGATGTTCTCTAGCGCAAGTCTAGACGCGGTGGCACCATTTTTTTTTTCGTTGTCTGTAAATGCTCTTAGAATTCAGAGTACACTTATAAGCGTATAATTTTAAACTCGGAATTTGGAAGGGGCCTTTTCGGGGCACGTAGACATATGTTTGGTACGTTTTGTTTCTTGTAGGTCCCTTCTTAGCTTTACTGTGCTACAAAAACGGAAGTTTCGTATTTGAATGCTCCAGACGAGGTTTGAGCATCGCCGTGTACGGCTGAGGGGTAAGAATCAGTCCGGGGATCGGTGCCTCATCGGGCAGCTTCTTGCCCGGAACAGGCAAAATCTCGAAGTTCTGCAAAACCCCAGCGAAGAACATGAACAAGCAACTCTTTGCCAGTGCTTCTCCAAGACACCTTCGCCTGCCTGAAAAGTGAACAGGACCCATTACGAGGACGCTTCACTTACGGCTAGTTCCTCGAAAATAAAGCGTGACTGAGGACCTTCTTTGTGCCGCTATTGTTTTCAAGTGAATTTACAAAAATGTATTAGCCTCCTCGCGCAGTCATAACAGTCTTATACTGAAACGTCGGTAAACTTCTACCAGACTACACGGCGCTACAACCCATAAGACAGCCATCCTAAGTAGATAATTTCTTGAAATTAGAGAAGGATTTTCTCATATGTTATCGGTATATTAATATTGACATTTTTGGTTGGTGGCTGTAAACTTTTCACTCTCTCCTGCACAAGAATACTCTATATTTATTTAAACTACTTTTTAGTTGATAATGGGAATGATTTGTGAAATATTAAGAAGTTGTAAGTGGGTAGGATTTCTCTGAGTCAATGGGTTATCAAGATGGTAGTTGAAACGCTGGAAGATTTACTAAAATATGTCGACAACTCCATTATCTGTCAAAATCAGACAATATGTACACGTGTTTCTGCGCTCGGAAATGGCAACATTGGGAATCCCCAGGTTGTCTACCTTACCATGGTTACTTTAGTTACAATGGTTACTGTAGTAACTATCAGTACCTTGTTTACCGTGATAACCTGGGGAATACCCAGTCACCCAGGCAACTTTGAAGTTACTCGCAAAGGTCAAAGTTTTGGCAATCCTGCAAGAATTGTTTCACTGTTCGTACATTTTATAGCTTGAATTTATCTCGCAAGGACATTTAATCATATAAATTGCTGGCGGTTTGACTTTTTGCCAGTGGAAACCGATTACTTTTCCACTCACCTAGCCCGAAGGGGAGAAACCACTCGTCAATGATGAGCTTTCCGTCGTCGTCCAGGTGCCTCTCTGGTCTAAATACCTCGGGGTCTCCCCAGTGCTCCTTATCATAATGGACTGACCACATGCTCATAAGCACAGTTGTGTCCTACAACAAGAGAAACACAGTTCACGTCTTCCTGGACCTGAACATGTTCATTACCTCAAGATTCGAGATATAACTGTACGGGAAAGGTGATTTGGAAGGTACGGAATATTTTAACCTTAACTCGTTGTATTTTCGTTTGGTGAGAGAGCGACAGCGTGAGTTTTTAAACGCACAAAAAAGCTCGAAAGTTACCTACGACTTTGATCTTCTATGTGATCTTTTGTGCCTATCCAGTAGATCAAACTGTGTGACCGATTTCGATCAGACTCAGTACTAGTTGTTGCGTTTCTTCCTTGAAGGCAACAGAGTCGCATCTTAAGAGTTTCTCTTGTTAGTTTATTTTGAAGTTATGCTTTAACGACTGTAATACGTCGGATTATATACCGACGATTGCGAGGATGATTAATGCGTCTTTAATTCGTAAGGACGTGGAAGGAAGCGGTAGTGGTCCAGTTTTAAGTACTGCCCTGGAATTTTCCCGAAGGGACGAGGAAAACAGCGAATGACCTCAGTCACGATGGCTGTTTGATCCGAGGGCCTCCCGTTGAGGTAGGACGGAGGCAGTATGACCTCTGAAACGTTGGTAAACATCGACCAGACTACACAGCGCAACAACCCAGAAGACAGAAATCTTCATACTCATCGCCCTGATGACGGAGGCAGTATGACCTCTGAAACGTCGGTAAACATCGACCAGACTACACAGCGCAACAACCCAGAAGACAGAAATCTTCATACTCTGATGATGGAGGCAGCATGACCTCTGAAACGTTGGTAAACATCGACCAGACTACACAGCGCAACAACCCAGAAGACAGAAATCTTCATACTCTGATGATGGAGGCAGCATGACCTCTGAAACGTTGGTAAACATCGACCAGACTACACAGCGCAACAACCCAGAATACAGAAATCTTCATACTCATCGCCCTGATGATGGAGGCAGCATGACCTCTGAAACGTTGGTAAACATCGACCAGACTACACAGCGCAACAACCCAGAATACAGAAATCTTCATACTCATCGCCCTGATGATGGAGGCAGCATGACCTCTGAAACGTTGGTAAACATCGACCAGACTACACAGCGCAACAACCCAGAAGACAGAAATCTTCATACTCATCGCCCTGATGATGGAGGCAGCATGACCTCTGAAACGTTGGTAAACATCGACCAGACTACACAGCGCAACAACCCAGAAGACAGAAATCTTCATACTCATCGCCCTGATGATGGAGGCAGCATGACCTCTGAAACGTTGGTAAACATCGACTAGACTACACAGCGCAACAACCCAGAAGACAGAAATCTTCATACTCTGATGATGGAGGCAGCATGACCTCTGAAACGTTAGTAAACATCGACCAGACTACACAGCGCAACAACCCAGAAGACAGAAATCTTCATACTCATCGCCCTGATGACGGAGGCAGTATGACCTCTGAAACGTCGGTAAACATCGACCAGACTACACAGCGCAACAACCCAGAAGACAGAAATCTTCATACTCTGATGATGGAGGCAGTATGACCTCTGAAACGTTGGTAAACATCGACCAGACTACACAGCGCAACAACCCAGAAGACAGAAATCTTCATACTCTGATGATGGAGGCAGCATGACCTCTGAAACGTTGGTAAACATCGACCAGACTACACAGCGCAACAACCCAGAAGACAGAAATCTTCATACTCATCGCCGTGATGATGGAGGCAGTATGACCTCTGAAACGTTGGTAAACATCGACCAGACTACACAGCGCAACAACCCAGAAGACAGAAATCTTCATACTCTGATGATGGAGGCAGCATGACCTGTGAAACGTTGGTAAACATCGACCAGACTACACAGCGCAACAACCCAGAAGACAGAAATCTTCATACTCATCGCCCTGATGACGGAGGCAGTATGACCTCTGAAACGTTAGTAAACATCGACCAGACTACACAGCGCAACAACCCAGAAGACAGAAATCTTCATACTCATCGCCCTGATGACGGAGGCAGTATGACCTCTGAAACGTCGGTAAACATCGACCAGACTACACAGCGCAACAACCCAGAAGACAAAAATCTTCATACTCATCGCCCTGATGATGGAGGCAGCATGACCTCTGAAACGTTAGTAAACATCGACCAGACTACACAGCGCAACAACCCAGAAGACAGAAATCTTCATACTCAATGCCCTGATGATGGAGGCAGTATGACCTCTGAAACGTTGGTAAACATCGACCAGACTACACAGCGCAACAACCCAGAAGACAGAAATCTTCATACTCATCGCCCTGATGACGGAGGCAGTATGACCTCTGAAACGTTGGTAAACATCGACCAGACTACACAGCGCAACAACCCAGAAGACAGAAATCTTCATACTCTGATGACGGAGGCAGTATGACCTCTGAAACGTTGGTAAACATCGACCAGACTACACAGCGCAACAACCCAGAAGACAGAAATCTTCATACTCATCGCCCTGATGACGGAGGCAGTATGACCTCTGAAACGTTGGTTAACATCGACCAGACTACACAGCGCAACAACCCAGAAGACAGAAATCTTCATACTCATCGCCCTGATGACGGAGGCAGTATGACCTCTGAAACGTTGGTTAACATCGACCAGACTACACAGCACAACAACCCAGAAGGCAGAAATCTTCATACTCACCGCCGTGAAAACCTCAAATGTTACATATTTGTTATGTCTTTATATTATTATTTTGTTCTGCACTGAGGCGAGAACCGAACATACAGACCGATACTTAGATTTCATTCCGTTCAGTTCTAGAGCCACCTTTTCACTAGCGTTAAAAGATTTTCTGTATTTTTCTTTATGGTATTTGTATTTTTGACCTGAAAATTAGAAATAACTTCGCTCCAGCCAGGAATAACGGGATCAACTTCAAATCCTACGACTTTCCGGTCGTAGCTTGTGGTCTGTTTACCAGAACATTGGCTGGGGCGAATCGAATTGATAAGAAGTCAATTTCGTACACATGGCATCGATCGACATTTCTACGTCGTTTATACATTCCATGTGCCATGGCCCAGGAACTATTTCAGTCTTGCCTTCGGTATGTTATATCCGTTCAGCGTAGTGTCCTTTGTTACACGTCTCGGTCCTGCCAGTGGTGTCACCTGGTGTATCCTCTGTACCTCCATCAGGACGGCCCCAACATACGGTAACCTGAGAAAGAATGATTCTTATATTTTGTCTACACCAAAGTTGGAATCAAACAAGACGGCTGGTGAGTGAGACAGAGATGTTGGATTGCGATTCCGCTGGATTGTTTCCACACAGACTTGACAGAACAGATAACCTTCTGCAGTACAGTAAATAAGTATCTGGCTTGAGTGGAGAGGCGGCGTTTGTAGGCGTAATGAACTTACTTGTGCCTGTCGGCGAGTTGTAGAGGTTTGTCTCTCCCCACGACGGCGTCCAACTGTTCCTGAGCACGACGCTGTACCTCGGGATACAAAAGCATCATGAGAAACACATAGTCCAGCGTTGTGCTGGTGGTCTGTGTCCCCGCGATGAAGAAATCCATACAGATCATAATCAGCTGATCAACTGTAACAGAACGAGTATAGGCTGACACCGAATCACGACGAATGTTTGCGGCAAAGATGTCCCTGCACGTTGATCTTAGGCAGTATACTTCATAACAAAAACCTTTATCAAACCAACGCCGCTTCAGACAGAGGCGAGGTGAGACTTGCACTGGAAACTGTACGAAAGAATACGTAATTACTGAGTGAGATGATCTTATGATGGCGAGGATGAAGATGACTGTCTTCTGGGTTGTCGCGCCGCGTAATCTGGTAGAAGGCACAGAGGTGCTTGCTGTCTGTGTCATCAGGGTGGACGATGGAGGCAGCAAGCATCTACTAAATATAGTTACTGTATGTCAGAGTTTATAAGTTATGGGGGGGGAGGGGGGATTTTGTAAAACATTCGAATGGAGGGTTGAAGAAATTCTTACTGCAATTGTCGGATTTTGTGAACTGTTTTTTAAATCTACGAAGTTACGAATGTCGCCGGTTGAGAACCGCTGGTCATCGATTAACGATGACCATTAGTGGTCGCGAACGATGGATAAATTTTTAAATGATTTCAAGGTGTGACGCGTATTTACCTGTAAATGTGGATGTCTTATCGCCTTTCCTAGCTTCCATTTCGTGAAGGAATGCATCAATCAGGTCATTTGTTGTGTCCGAATCGTAACTTTTCTGGTGCTGTTTGATAGACATCTGCAAACAGAACATCGCAAGTGAAAGGCAAGGTTTTTCGTGTGCCTAACACCAGATAAAGAAGGCGTGTTTGGGAAGCTGAGGTAAAAATACTCATTCTCAACCGTAGTAGCATGTGGAACTAGTATGACACGCTCAGCTTGTACTGGCGTCACATATTGTCGTCTATTTGCATGAAGCACACTCTAAGGAGCCGAGCCAGAATAGTTACTGTGGACGTCTAACCTCTCCGTTTCTCACCATGAACATATCCTTGAGGTCAGCGTTCAGTCGCAGAATGACGTTGTATCCTATTCGCTCTGGCGCCAGGAACCTCATCCAGGGGAACTGGTTGAGTGAACCCCCCGTCAAATCGAACGCTTTGGCCCGAGCCGTGAACAACTGCTGTAAACGATGTAGGTTCGGGTCGTCACGTGACGAGAATTTGTCGCCAGTGGTCAGGACCCACAACACGTTGAGCACGCTAGGGGCAAACGTGACCCCCATGCTGACATCGCGCCCCACCGCAGAAGATTCTCCGAACAGATGCAGCAACTCATGAAGCTCGTCCATTATCTTACCCTCCATCAGCTCCTTACCGAACCCTACCTGTCGTAGGTGACGAACCGCAAAACTCCGCTGCTCTTGCCAAAATCTGCCGTCTGTAAATGTGATTCCTGCAATTCAAATACAGGGCATAAATGAATGTGGTTGATGATGCCTGTTGGTTACGTGGTATTGTACTCTACAACATTGTCCTCGCCTACTGCAAAAGTCGTCATGTATCTACGACACTCTTCTCTCGTTAGGCTGGCATAACTGAGGAAATGCATTTCACAATTCAGGACCTCTCTCGATAAGTTGTAGTCAGTTGATTAAGATTTACCTGTTTTTATGCCAAATTTCTAAGAAATTGCCTGAAAGTATTGAAGGGACACTTCAAAAGAGTCCTCGGTTTCCAAGTCGTGTTTCCGACCCTAACAAAGTAGATGTCAGCTGCAGTTAAGTTTTGATGGGTCATGTCACTCAGACAAACCGAAGCCCACCTTTGCGCTGTCCCATCCCCCGCAGTCGGGTGAAGAAGGAGTCCGGTCGTCCGTCATATTCCTCGCTGCTGAACACCTGCTTAACTAGTTCTTGGCCAAACACGATGACGGTGAGGTCAGTTCCAAGTCTGAGCCCCAGGACCGAGGTGTTGTAATCGTGAGCCAGAGCTGCTAGAGCTTCGTGCATGTATTTCTTCTCGCGGCATTTTATCTTCAGGTCAGGGAAGTTTCCTACCACAGGCAGCCACGACGGACCTTTAAGAAAAAGAAGTCAACTGTGTAATAAAGCTCTGATGGTGTCTGTCGCTGTCTTTCTTTATCGCCCTGATGACGGAGGCAGTATGACCTCCGAAACGTTGGTAAACATCGACCAGACTACACAGCGCAACAACCCAGAAGACAGAAATCTTCATACTCATCGCCCTGATGAAGGAGGCAGTATGACCTCTGAAACGTTGGTTAACATCGACCAGACTACACAGCGCAACAACCCAGAAGACAGAAATCTTCATACTCATCGCCCTGATGAAGGAGGCAGTATGACCTCTGAAACGTTGGTAAACATCGACCAGACTACACAGCGCAACAACCCAGAAGACAGAAATCTTCATACTCATCGCCCTGATGAAGGAGGCAGTATGACCTCTGAAACGTTGGTAAACATCGACCAGACTACACAGCGCAACAACCCAGAAGACAGAAATCTTCATACTCATCGCCCTGATGAAGGAGGCAGTATGACCTCTGAAACGTTGGTAAACATCGACCAGACTACACAGCGCAACAACCCAGAAGACAGAAATCTTCATCGCCCTGATGATGGAGGCAGTATGACCTCTGAAACGTTGGTAAACATCGACCAGACTACACAGCGCAACAACCCAGAAGACAGAAATCTTCATACTCATCGCCCTGATGAAGGAGGCAGTATGACCTCTGAAACGTTGGTAAACATCGACCAGACTACACAGCGCAAGAACCCAGAAGACAGAAATCTTCATACTCATCGCCCTGATGAAGGAGGCAGTATGACCTCTGAAACGTTGGTAAACATCGACCAGACTACACAGCGCAACAACCCAGAAGACAGAAATCTTCATACTCGTCGCCCTGATGACGGAGGAAGTATGACCTCTGAAACGTTGGTTAACATCGACCAGACTACACAGCGCAACAACCCAGAAGACAGAAATCTTCATACTCGTCGCCCTGATGACGGAGGAAGTATGACCTCTGAAACGTTGGTTAACATCGACCAGACTACACAGCGCAACAACCCAGAAGACAGAAATCTTCATACTCGTCGCCCTGATGACGGAGGAAGTATGACCTCTGAAACGTTGGTTAACATCGACCAGACTACACAGCGCAACAACCCAGAAGACAGAAATCTTCATACTCGTCGCCCTGATGACGGAGGAAGTATGACCTCTGAAACGTTGGTTAACATCGACCAGACTACACAGCGCAACAACCCAGAAGACAGAAATCTTCATACTCATCGCCCTGATGAAGGAGGCAGTATGACCTCTGAAACGTTGGTAAACATCGACCAGACTACACAGCGCAAGAACCCAGAAGACAGAAATCTTCATACTCATCGCCCTGATGAAGGAGGCAGTATGACCTCTGAAACGTTGGTAAACATCGACCAGACTACACAGCGCAACAACCCAGAAGACAGAAATCTTCATACTCGTCGCCCTGATGACGGAGGAAGTATGACCTCTGAAACGTTGGTTAACATCGACCAGACTACACAGCGCAACAACCCAGAAGACAGAAATCTTCATACTCGTCGCCCTGATGACGGAGGAAGTATGACCTCTGAAACGTTGGTTAACATCGACCAGACTACACAGCGCAACAACCCAGAAGACAGAAATCTTCATACTCGTCGCCCTGATGACGGAGGAAGTATGACCTCTGAAACGTTGGTTAACATCGACCAGACTACACAGCGCAACAACCCAGAAGACAGAAATCTTCATACTCATCGCCCTGATGACGGAGGCAGTATGACCTCTGAAACGTTGGTTAACATCGACCAGACTACACGGCGCAACAACCCAGAAGACAGAAATCTTCATACTCGTCGCCCTGATGACGGAGGCAGTATGACCTCTGAAACGTTGGTTAACATCGACCAGACTACACAGCGCAACAACCCAGAAGACAGAAATCTTCATACTCGTCGCCCTGATGACGGAGGAAGTATGACCTCTGAAACGTTGGTTAACATCGACCAGACTACACAGCGCAACAACCCAGAAGACAGAAATCTTCATACTCGTCGCCCTGATGACGGAGGAAGTATGACCTCTGAAACGTTGGTTAACATCGACCAGACTACACAGCGCAACAACCCAGAAGACAGAAATCTTCATACTCGTCGCCCTGATGACGGAGGAAGTATGACCTCCGAAACGTTGGTTAACATCGACCAGACTACACAGCGCAACAACCCAAAAGACAGAAATCTTCATACTCATCGCCCTGATGAAGGAGGCAGTATGACCTCTGAAACGTTGGTTAACATCGACCAGACTACACAGCGCAACAACCCAGAAGACAGAAATCTTCATACTCGTCGCCCTGATGACGGAGGAAGTATGACCTCTGAAACGTCGGTAAACATCTACCATACTACACGGCGCAACAACCCAGAAGACAAATCTTCATACTCATAGCCCTGATGATGGAGGCAGTATGACCTCTGAAACGTCGGTAAACATCTACCATACTACACGGCGCAACAACCCAGAAGACAAATCTTCATACTCATAGCCCTGATGATGGAGGCAGTATGACCTCTGAAACGTTGGTTAACATCGACCAGACTACACGGCGCAACAACCCAGAATACAGAAATCTTCATACTCACGGCTGTGAAAACCTCAAATCTTACATTTGTGTTAATTTGTTTGACTTCACTCTGATTGTAACGGATTTATTTTTGGAACACTGAATCGTGCACACATTCGATAGCATACTTAGGACGAGACATTAATTTAACTCCATGGAGTAGACTCAGCTACCCGATAATTTATTTTTCATTTATGGACTTCGAAGTTCCATACGAGCCCGATGAATCCAGTCAAATAGAATTTTTCATTTACCTCACGTGTGCTACACACCGTCCATGTCACCCGGGTTGATTTTATAATTCTAATATTTGGTACCAAAAACTGCGGCTGAGTTAGCTTTCCTGCTTTGATATTGAAGTCAGGTGTTCAAATTTCGGCTCGAAGATTCGTTATTTTCCCATCAAACAGTACGCATTTCTCGTTTACCCACGCCTGCTGCATGTTTCGACTGTTCAGGCTTAGGTTGTTAGTTCAAATGAAGAACTTAGTCTTCATGCACCTCTGATAGCTTTGAGTGATCAAACTGCCTTCAACCTTCACATATTGACTACTGACTAATGTTAGTAACTTTAAGACAGAACGGTAACTTACCGGGAGGGAATTTCCTCGGTCTCTTGAACTTCTGCAGATAGAGCTTGACGGACAGCAGAAATAGCACTGCGACCAGTATCAGAGATAACATTTTGAGAGGTTATTGGAAACATCTTGCTTCGTTGTTCTTATAAATTCTCAGCTAATGGGACTTTGTGCCCATTAGGGCGTTACAGGCAACGCAGAGGTCAGATTCATCGTCACGACACTCGTGTTTTGTTTCACAGTTCATAGGTAATGCGTAAGAAAACTGGTCGCATCTCACGGCCGACCACAGAGCTGGTCTAATTGAATCCTACAACTGTAGCGGTAACCTTAAAACCTTGCATACCGTGTAGTGTATTGGAATATAATATTAAAATACGCATACAAACAAAACTGTTTACACTTGAAGGACACTAATTCCAAACGCGTTTCGACCTCAAGAGATCATCATCATATTTTATATTACAGCGGTAACGTTATTTTAATAGTCGTTTAAGAAGTAAAATATGTCGGTTTTTTAATTATCAATAAAGCATAGTTATAATGGGTGATACATATGTGATTTAATGGATATAATATGACCGTAGGGGTCCGCAGTGGCCACGCGTTCTGAGGCGTGGGCCTTGTGCCGCTTGGTCGCTGGGACCGTGGGTTCGAATCCCACTCAAGCCATGGATGTTTTTCTGTGTTGTGCTGTCCTGTGTACAGGTAGAGGCCTTGCGACGGGCCGATCCCTCATCCAAGGAGTCCTACCGAATGTCTATAGATCGAGCCAACGAAAAAGTTGGGACCCGCAGTGCTCAGGAACTTGAAGAACGGGTCGTTCCCAGTATCCGCAGTAATATGACTGTAAAGCATTGAACTTGAATATCGTGATATTCTTCAGAATTTTTTTTTGGCGAATCGACGCCATAGGTAGTATCAAGCTGAAATTTTGAGTTACATAAGTGTTCATTATGTAACATCTGTAGTCGTATTTCGTATATAACATCGGCTTACTCTTTTGTTGTTAATACGTTCTTTTACTTTCAAGTAGGCGTATTTTAACCATTACAACCTTTCCTGATTTGATTCCAGCTTAAAATCTCCGAAGGCAAATTGTCAGAAAATCACGCTTAAAAATATGCCGACAGAGTTACCAAGAATGCATTTCATATTCCGTATGGAGCTGTCAACACGTGTTGGAAACGTGTCAGTGGTCACAACTGATTATTTAACGGCCCCTGCATTTAAAAACTGTTGGGAAGTAGATACAGATTTAAGAAGGGTAAATACGAACACTGATGTCCTGTCAACGCAACGCATGTTTTATATCGCATAACGACATGTCGCCAGTACAAGTGTTTTTTTTGTGAATATGATAATCGTCAAATGCGACTGCTAAAATACATGTATAATAGAATGGTATGGATCAGTACGTTTACAAAACGGTAAAGGTCGAAATGCTAATATACAGAGTGAGTAAAAAGTATGTTTACAAAGTAAGACTTGAGGTTCTCACAGCGGTGAGTATGAAGATTTGTCTTCTGGGTTGTTGCGCTGTGTAGTCTGGTCGATGTTTACCAACGTTTCAGAGGTCATACTGCCTCCGTCATCAGGGCGATGAGTATGAAGATTTCTGTCTTCTGGGTTGTTGCGCTGTGTAGTCTGGTAGATGTTTACCAACGTTTCAGAGGTCATACTGCCTCCGTCATCAGGGCGATGAGTATGAAGATTTCTGTCTTCTGGGTTGTTGCGCTGTGTAGTCTGGTCGATGTTTACCAACGTTTCAGAGGTCATACTGCCTCCGTCATCAGGGCGATGAGTATGAAGATTTCCGTCTTCTGGGTTGTTGCGCTGTGTAGTCTGGTCGATGACGGAGGCAGTATGACCTCTGAAACGTTGGCTAACATCGACCAGACTACACAGCGCAACAACCCAGAAGACGGAAATCTTCATACTCATCGCCCTGATGAAGGAGGCAGTATGACCTCTGAAACGTTTGTTAACATCGACCAGACTACACAGCGCAACAACCCAGAAGACAGAAATCTTCATACTCACCGCCCTGATGACGGAGGCAGTATGACCTCCGAAACGTTGATTAACATCGACCAGACTACACAGCGCAACAACCCAGAAGACAGAAATCTTCATACTCATCGCCCTGATGACGGAGGCAGTATGACCTCTGAAACGTTGGTTGACATCGACCAGACTACACAGCGCAACAACCAGAAGACGGAAATCTTCATACTCTGATGAAGGAGGCAGTATGACCTCTGAAACGTTTGTTAACATCGACCAGACTACACAGCGCAACAACCCAGAAGACAGAAATCTTCATACTCATCGCCCTGATGAAGGAGGCAGTATGACCTCTGAAACGTTGGTTAACATCGACCAGACTACACGGAGCAACAACCCAGAAGACAGAAATCTTCATACTTATCGCCCTGATGATGGAGGCAGTATGACCTCTAAAACGTTTGTTAACATCGACCAGACTACACGGAGCAACAACCCAGAAGACAGAAATCTTCATACTCATCGCCCTGATGAAGGAGGCAGTATGACCTCCGAAACGTTGGTTAACATCGACCAGACTACAGAGCGCAACAACCCAGAAGACAAATCTTTATGTTTACAAACTTTGTGTGCGTGTTTCTAGATCAAAAATAAGGAAAAAAATGTTCCTATGAACATGTGGTCGCAAATGCTTCTTTTTAAAAATAATAACCAAAAATAAGGTAAGCCTGGTGTCAAGGGTGACCCCAAGATACGGCGCTGTTTCGACACATTGTGGACAGATGTTATTAGAAGCTTACAGTCTTTTGTACGTCGGGTCTCGAAATTTTAATTTCTGTCACAATATTACGAAAATGTTAATCATATGTTTTAATATAACCGTCGTAGCATTATGAAAAACGCGTGATGTATGCTACAGTTCGTTGTTTCGGTTTTGTCAGTTCATTTACTACACAGTTTTCTTTCCCTCTTATGTAATGTGGTCACGTGTTTCAAGCTGAATTTTTTTCTAAACCATTTGTGTCACAGGCCTTCACTTGTGGTGGGTCAGCCACGTGTTGTGGCGGTCGCTTCGTTGAGTAATCGTATGATTTGTGTATTTTAATGTTGGTATTTATTTATTACAAATTTTGTTGGCTCACAATTTTATGCATTTTCGTTTGTGTTTTATACCACGCTTTTCCATCTTTTCACAAGAGCCCGCAAACGGTCTGTACCTGAGCCAGATTAATCCATTCCACGTCCACCCACATTGTTTTCAGATTTACGCTTATGGTCTTCATTCTACTTTCGTGTTCCCCAACCTATTCCTTCCCCACCCACTGCATACTGTAACTTGTGAGAGACACATGACGGCACATCACAGAATTTCGCCTCACGAAAAAGGGGGTACAAACTATGCATGGCTATAAGTATGTATCAATCCTTACGCTATAAGAATGCAAGCATTTGAAAACAAAACACATTTTGAATAAATCTATCGATGACGAACCAGTGTGTGTGAATTGTGATTACGAAAGATAAGATCTTGCATTTTTCTAACTAAATATACGCCGCTCATAGCGCGAACGCCACATTGTAAACAGCCTTGAGAATGAGGACAGACATGGTCCTCGAAACGTCGGCGATTAATCAACATCTAACACGGCTGATAGCTCGAGAAAACTTTATTAATAAAAGCCGCAGTGAAAGCTTCAGATCATGAGTCAGATAGCAGAAGGTCGCAGCACTTTTCTTATAAACTGAAGAAATCCGTTTTCTTAAATTCGTAAAATATTTTGTATCTTTGTAATAAGGTCAATGACTCACTCATTGGCTTATAAACAGTTACTCTCGCAGAACGCATTTTCAGGCCAGCGTTGAATTGGAACTCCCATGTTTATTGCCAAGTGCCGCGATGGTCTAATAATAAAAATCCTTGATAAACATTTTCTTAATATTTTAATATTTTCCGTCAAATCACAATTTTTAATAAGATAATAAAATATATTTAAAATATCATTTCACGTTCCGCATCGAATGATCGATTTACAAATTGGAACGTATCTTACTACATGTTTCGGTTATATTTAACCGTCCTCAGGTATAAATTAGATTGGTAAATTTAAAACTCGAAATACAATTCTTTACAATGTTATGCAGTTTATTGAAGATGTTCTTATCAGATTACGGAGGCCATTGAAGGCAGGGAAGTCTGATAACATAACGCTGAAATAATCGTACTTTGCTATTCTCCTACTAGCTTAATTTTGTTTTTTTATTAATGTACAAGGATTACATTAGCAATCTTACAAACCAAATTATTTCAATGGCCTCGACTGATTCAGGATAACTTCGGAGGACATGGATTCCTATTCGAAAGTTGTTCTCTCTGAGTCCCTCCATACGCTCCTTCAGTTTGGCCCTAACCTTTTGAATCATCCTGTATATTAATTTAACAATCACTGCGATTACTTATCGTCAGAGCTGGGTTTGGACATAGACAAGGTCTTTAAGTCGATTACGATACGTAAACATCGACATATCTATAAATTATAGGCTTACATTCCGACAAATTGGACTCCATATACGTATAGGCCTTGAACTCAAATGTAATAGCCAATTAGCAAGATACTGTCTCGAAGAAGCCTGTGCTTCATACAAATGTTTTGTAGTTCATGTTGATCTCCGTTAACTGACCTGCCTGGATAATTACAGTCTATTTATAAAAGCCGATTTGTTTATGAGGAAGACACAGCTTTAGCGGCATACATTATGCTAATGTATCTTTATACCACAATTTCACATGTGCTATTTGTCAGCCATACTTTTTAAGCCATCAGCAGTAGATATTAGGACCGAAAATGAGTACACACATACAATATCACGAGTTACTGTCAAGAAATATCGGGATAGGTTATGCGTTCGTATCCCGGAGCAGGCCTGTTTTTCAGATAATGAGGAATTTGTAAGCCATAGATACTTCGAAAATATATTCGCAAGAAATATTTTCCATACTTACTTTGGAGAGATAAATTAAAGAACATAATTTGATTTGTAATATTACATCGCGTTTTAAACTCCTAAATCTAAAGAGATACACACATTTGAAAAAAAAAAGTAAAGTTCCATGAATCAAAATATAAAGATTGTTAATAAATCTTTTCAAACTGGCAGCGTTAAGATATTTCTGATCATCCTCATGATGAAGAAAGCAAGCACCTCTGAAACGTCGGTAAACTTATACTAGACTACACGCACAACAACCTAGAAGGTAGCCAACTTCATATTCGCCGCCTTGAGAACCTCAAATCTAACGTATCTGAGAGTAACTCTAAATTCCTCCATTTGCCTTAATTTTATTGTTTTTCAAGTTTCTGGACAAATTCAGAGGGTCCAAGGATCCACGAACGCAGTTGTGACCTTTGTCCCCTTGTTTTTCCCATTCAGCCGGAAGTCGATAATATCCAAGGCGCAGGTCATGGATTCGATGTTAATTTGTCGCAGGGATCTTCATTAAAATGATGCAGCTGATGGTCATTATCCTTGAATACGCGTATTACAGCGTAATCAACAGATGAATAAGTGAAGCAAACGACAAATGGATACACATGTAAAGAGATAAGCAAAGAAAAACAACCAACAACATTTACAGTAGGAGACAGTTGAAAATTCACTGGTGCCGGAGTGAAATCCTAATTCATATTAAATGCAATTTAGAAAAAAAAAACTATCGCTCTAACCTTAAATTACTATGTAAAATATAATTTCGTGGATTTATGGAAATATCAATAAATACGATTTGTGAGAACTTTCCGATTATTTTTTTCACTTTAGTAAATTTTTGTTCTTACACCGTTTTAGAAGCCACGGTGGTCTAGCGGTTAGAACGCTGGCCTTGTAATCCTGGGGTCTCGGGTTCGATTCCCGGCGGTGCCCGAATTTATAACTTGTGTTGGGCAAGGCCGTGGTCTAGGCAACACGGAGTTTTCCTCCGTGGCATCCCAACAATTACTCCATTCACACACAGAAGAAGGCAATGGCAAACCACTTCTGGATCATCTGCCAAGAACGTATATGAACAGGTCCCAGTCCGAGAAAAGGATGGAAGGATCCTGTTCATATGGACCTGCTTGTCATTATTTTACATGGTATAGCGTTGTTCTTACTTGATTGGAAATTTTTTCTATGTGCTTTTAATGTGTGCCCCTTTGTCCCTCTTATCACGTATCATATGCACAAGGCGATCTGTTTAGTCTGCAAGGGTGACGGGGTAGGTTGCAGTATGTGCTGGTAATGGCCCCGCGCTTGCTTTAAAGTAACCCAGTCCGATATTATAAGTTGTTTCAAAATGTATATTTGAATGGTTTAATGATTTAAATACTTTGATGAAATAAATGCAATAGAAGATTGCCATTAACACATATTAACACAATATGGAGGAAATTGAAAATTTGTTACGTGTAAACGTAGAAACCGCTTGCGTGTTTAGTTTCTGAATATTCCACTCAACGGTGCTCATGAGGAAGCCGCTTATTACATGTTGCAACATGGCCTGGAACTTCATATTATTAAGTTAATACTTTAATCCTATTGCAACGTAATAATTCCTATTTTTAGTATATGTCTACAAAGGATATGCGATTAATATAGTTTGCCAGATAGAGGTCTTTAAAACTCTCAAGGTCATAAGTTTCACGCTTATTTCTGCCAAACCGTAAATACCTGATGTCAAAATGAGGTGATCAAGGTCATATGGAAAATCGGCCCAATAGTTTCTTAGATACGGATCTTTAAAAAAAATTCTCACGAATATTTCTGCTAGCCAGCCACCCAAGGCCACCCCTTCCCAGGTATCCCCTTCTTCGGGCCCTAGGACCACCCCGTGCCCCCCCACCCCAGGGCCCCCCCAAACCCCAAGGCCCCCCCAAACCCCAAGGGGCCACCCCCCAAACCCCAGGGGCCACCCCCCAAACCCCAGGGGCCACCCCCCAAACCCCAGGGGCCACCCCCCAAACCCCAGGGGCCACCCCCCAAACCCCAGGGGCCACCCCCCAAACCCCAGGGGCCACCCCCCAAACCCCAGGGGCCACCCCCCAAACCCCAGGGGCCACCCCCCAAACCCCAGGGGCCACCCCCCAAACCCCAGGGGCCGCCCCCCAAACCCCAGGGGCCACCCCCCAAACCCCAGGGGCCACCCCCCAAACCCCAGGGGCCACCCCCCAAACCCCAGGGGGGCCCCCACCCCAGAGGACCCCCACCCCAGGGCCCCCCACACCAGGGCCCCCCACACCAGGTGCACCTCCAAAAAACCTCCCCGCGAAGCAGAGGGACTGACCCGGCTCCGGACAATGGCCCGGGCGCCTGGTTCCGACGAACCGCCCGAATCCAACTCGTTGGCTTTGCGCTCGCACGCTACGGAAAACAGGACCTTGTAGGCGAGGCAGGTTGTCCAACTCTTTCGACTAACTCACCTGGCAACAGATCTTGTCTACAGGATATAGCAGGAACATAATAAGATTAGGTATAATGAAAGGACCACTCAAAATTCGAAAATAGTACCAGCAACGAAAGCGCGGTAATTGATATCGAATAATTCCGAAGGGGGGCTCAACCCCAGCGGCCGAGTGGTCTTAGGAACTTAAAACAAATCTCTTAAAGCAAAATAATAACTTGCGCCCTCTGTGCGGGATGGCGCTTGAGGTGGGTCCCCATGTTCCCGCACAGAGGACGCTGCCATTTATTTTACGTTTTTGAGCCTTGTTTTATTCTCTACGACCATTTACAGTCTGAGGCTGACCCTCCGTCCCGCGATTTGGTTTCATTCGATTAAATCATTGAGTTTTCGCTGCTGGTAGTATTTTCGCTTTTAGTGTTTTATTACTGGACGTATAATTTTATCTGCCCCTTACTTATCTCTGCCGACGCGCGGTGGATGAGTTTTTCATCTTTGCCTTTCCCAGCATGCTCCGCGAAACTTGTTTCCTCCGGACAAGTTGAGTTTTTTTTTCCGGTTGTCTGTCTCCTGCTCCGATACAGCGCGTATGTACTCAGTCTTTACGTAAGTTGGGGCTTCAGTCGGCCATTTTGATATTACGTCTCAGCTTGTGTTTGGTTTAATTCTCGATTTATTCGACAGCCAAAGAATTGTTGAAGCTTTCGTGGTGGCAGTACGAGGATACAAAGAATGCAGGCGATTTCGTGATAATGAAAATACTAACCGATTTTCTCTAGAAATTACATAAATCGTTGAGTTAGATTGTATTCGACTTACACCCTTGTTCCATTGAAAATTTAATCCTGGAATCTGAAGCGAAAATAATAAATTTTTATTGACTAATTCTGTGTGGATTTCAACCTCTTTTCCTACTCACTGAACGTGTGATGTAAGCACAAATCGATGAAAATTGAAATATTGATTATAATTGACTCCTGGATTTGACCTTATCATGGAAGATTATGTTGTCATAATGAATAGAGATTTAACCTGGTCGCATAGATAACGATCCTGACTTATCGGCATTTGTGTCGGGCGGCTTTACATGTGAATTACGTCGCTTTTCCATGGAGGAAATGGAGTGGTAAAAGGTCGTTTATATATTTTTCTCTAGGACTGTGACACGCGAAAGTTGCCAGAGCCGACAGGAACAAGTACATCGTGATCTCATCCTCGTGTGTCTGTCCTGTTGTGGGTCTCCGGGTGCTACGTCTTGTACAACGCGAACCCGCTTAAGTCATTCAAGGTGAGTTGCATGAAATGTTCCGTCCTCTGAAGTAGAGAAAAACAAAACTTATATTGCGTGCTGTTACCGATACAACGTGACTTGGCCTACGTCACACAAGACGAGATGCAACACTGAACTAAGTATTCTGAGATAATGTTTTCCATCGTGTCGCAAAATGCATTAGTTTCTATTAGAATTTGAAGGCATTTGACGGTCGTCTCACTGCAGGCTGGCTTCTTGTTTGTTTTGAAGGAGGCGATGACCCACATCAAGGGTTGGCCGTGCACGTCTGTACGCCTCGTTAAATGCCAACCTCCTGAAGGCGACCTGTTGTCCGTTGAGTCCATACGCCCCAGGGAACTCGTGGAGCCGCGGCAGACTCCTGTAAGTACGCTGAGATGTTATTTTGATTGTTCTGTGATACTGCCCACACAGATGAAGTATAGGATTCCGTCTGCTTCTAGGTCAGTGGTAACAACCACGTCACACTCGTTCAAGACTTGAGGTTTACGCAGCGGTGAGGATGATGGCCGCTTACATCGTGATGTCGCTTACGCCGTGCAACACGACAACCCGAAAATTATATTGCTGCTAGCAGCGAACTAAGGACTCCTGTGAGTACAATGAGAAATTATATTCCGTCTTTGTCAGATCGAGTTTCCGATCGTACGAGGTGCGATCGGAAAGGTTCAAGACTGTGTCAATAGAAGGCGAACCGGATGTAGTACGAGCTTCTGCCGCTAATGGGTGCGGCCTACATTCATAGTGAATCAGTGTGCCAGCCGGCATCATCGAATTAGCATTTGTTTCTTAGTTACGAGCGTTTTGGTAGTGCGTTACACCGACCCTCCTGCGATTTCGGAATGGCGTGTGCATCAAATTTTGCCAAAGACTCGCCAAAACGGCTACGGAAACCTATGAAATGCTAAAGCAAGCATTTGGGGAGTCCGCAATGGGTCGTGCACAAACTTTTGTGTGGCATTCACGTTTTAAAAATGGCCGAACCTCTGTCGATGATGACGAGCGTTCTGGACGACCATCTTCGAGCACAACGCCTGAAAATGTTACGAAGATTCGGCAGGCCATTCACGAAGATCGACGTCGTACCATCAACGACTTGTGCGACATTGTTGGGATAGGCTATGGGACCTGTCAGCTGATTCTAAAGGAAGAACTCCACATGCGACGCATCCTGTCTGAGGACCAGAAGCAGAATCGACTTCTCGTTTGTCAGGAGCTCAAAGATCTTGCAAGAACCGACCCCAACTTCCTTTCTAAGCTCCGTGTGACTTCTTCCTCTTCCCAAAGATGAAAATTCAGCTAAAGGGAAGGAGATTTGAGACGATAGAAGAGATTCAGGCAGAATCGCAGATGGTGCTTGACAGGCTGACAAAGAAAGATTTCCAGGGATGCTTCCAGGCTTGGCAGCGGCGCTGGGATCGTTGTGTTCACTCCCAGGGGAACTACTTCGAGGGTGATGGATGAATTTAATACCTGAGATAAGTGTACGGGTTTTTATAGGCGCAGTCTGGAAAATTTCCGATCGCACCTCGTATATAGAGAAGCGACGTAATTATAAATTCTTGTCATTATGTGAGGCATTATGTCTGCTTTCAGGTGATTAGCGGAGCCCTCTTCACATTCACGGTAATTATGATATCATCATCATTATTCTTCATCACCGCCGTGAACCCTCTGAACCTGAATCGAGCCTTGCAGGCGGAAGGAAGATTTTTCTACGTCTCGCTCCTGGACGCTTCTCTGTGACGTCATCTGACACGAGACGTCTGAAATGATGAGGCACCAGTGAGCGATGGACTCGGGTGAGTACAGTGATACGTTATTTCAAGGTTGATTCAAAATTATAATGACTTTCATAGATAGTGGTCTGTGGGAAATTAAAAATTAGTACACTTTCAGCATCAGATCAATTTCTTCCGTCTCTCTTGTTGTAAACATACACGGCAGTCATCGTGTAGCTGACAGTCGTTTAACTGGTCAAAGCGTTTCTCTTCGTGTATGAAAACAGAAATTTTATTACAGCGTTTACAAAAACTGACTGGTCCACTTTCTGAAGCAGAGGAACGTAGCCTGCGTCCTTACTCCATTTCTCGTGAATAATTTCGCAAAGAAATGCTGTGTACCTTCAGAAATTGGTGTTAGGTGGACCGAGTATTGCGTATGGATTAACCCCCTCTGCCAGGGACGCGACTGAATAGGCGTCCATCACGTAGTGATGGAATTAGAGAGAGCTGCTAGAATGTAGTGCTGTATAGAGCAGAGGTTCCGAAAGTGTGGGGCGTGTTGTTTGTATGAAAAACTTTTTGTAACGAAATTTGGAGAAACATTTTTAACATCCTACGCTTGATTGAGGCAGTTCAGCATTGAACCTGCGTTGTATCCCGAAGGATGGTGATGGGATACGGGATCGTAGACCGAGCGGAAGTCTGTTGATTGGGTGCGTTGGACACTTAAGAATTGATGTTCAAGTCAACTTGTAGAAATACAGTAGAGATATAGATTGAATTATAGTTAGACCAGTTTACAGTATCTCGAGTCAGAAAACTATGAAGCAAGACTGTGTTAGGCGTAATGCAGAGTAGAACGTGACGTTCGGTAGTGAATTCCGGTGTAGGCCGCGTTTACATGTGCCAAGGTGCGGCAGACACGGAAAAGTTTAGAAAAAATATTAAAAATTTTCAAACTTTTCGAAAAATCAAAAAATGCTGGAAATTGGCTGAAAAGCGCACAAAACCAATTGTTTTTTGAAACATTTGAAAAAAATTTGAATGTGAAATTTTTCAAATTTTCTTGGTTTTGTTCGCATTTCGGACAATTTCCAGCGTTTTTTTGATTTTTTGAAAATTTTGAAATTTCACAAAATTCCACCACCTGATGCCTTCCAGAACCGGTGTGTCTCGGACAGTTTCTGATGTACTGTGTCTCTGACGAATGCGGTCTGTGCCTGACTCGGTCTCTGCATGACACGGCTCTGACGTGTCGTCTCTGAGAAGCCCAGGTGCGGCAGGCAACACGTGAGGCAGACACGGATCTGCAGAGACCGAATATTGAAGAAGCCGGTTGGTGCAGTCACCGAGGCAGGCAGCAACCGGATGTGGTAGAGGCCGATTCCGAGAGAGACAGGATGAGGCATTCAACGAGTTTTGCATGCATCACTAGGTAGAGAGTTTAGAAATAATATTAAAATTTTTCAAAATTTTCTAAAAATCAAAAAATGCTGGAAATTGTCTGAAAAGCGCACAAAACCAAATTTTTTTGAAGGTTTTGAAATTTTTAAAAATTCCACCACCTGATGCCTTGCAGAACCGCTGTCTCTCGGACTGTTTCTGATGTACTGTGTCTCTGACGAATGTGGCCTGCACGGACCGGTCTCTGTATGACACGGCTCTGAGAAGCCCAGGTGCGGCAAACACGTGAGGCAGACACGGACCTGTATAGACCAAGTATTGAAGAGGCCAGTTGGTGCAGACACCGAGGCAGGCAGCAACCGGGTGTGTTAGAGGCCGAGTCCGACAGAGACAGGATGAGGCATTCAACGAGTTTGGCATGTATCTCTAGGGGAGAGCTTAGAAAAATATATTCAATTTTTTGAAAATTTTGAAAGAAATTTGAATGTGAAATTTTTCAAATTTTCTTGGTTTTGTTCGCATTTCGGACAATTTCCAGCGTTTTTTGTTTTTTTGAAAATTTTGAAATTTCACAAAATTCCACCACCTGATGCCTTACAGAACCGGTGTCTCTCGGACTATTTCTGATGTACTGTGTCTCTGACGAATGCGGTCTGTGCCTGTCTCGGTGTCTGCACGGACCGGCCTCTGTATGACACGGCTCTGACGCGCCGTCTCTTTGAAGCCCAGGTGCGGCAGGCAACACGTGAGGCAGACACGGACCTGCAGAGACCGAGTATTGAAGAGGCCGGTTGGTGCAGACACCGAGGCAGGCAGCAACCAGGTGTGATAGATGCCGAGTTCGACAGAGACAGGATGAGGCATTCAACGAGTTTGGCATGCATCTCTAGGGGAGAGCTTAGAAAAATATATTCAATTTTTTAAAATGTTGAAAAAAATTTGAATGTGAAATTTGTCAAATTTTCTTGGTTTTGTGCGCATTTCGGACAATTTCCAGCATTTTTTGATTTTTGGAAAACTTTGAAATTTTTCAAAATTCCATCACCTGATGCCTTGCAGAACCGATGTCTCTCGGACAGTTTCTGATGTACTGTGTCTCTGACGAATGCGGTCTGTGCCTGTCTCGGTCTCTGTATGACACGGCTCTGACGTGTCGTCTCTGAGAAGCCCAGGTGCGGCAGACATGAAGGAGGAGAGTACCTCAATAAAAATGCCTAATATGGAATGAGTAACATTGTGTATTGACATGCTATGATCAGAATTCTGGGTCAAATTTGAAACATGTCAGGGGTACATTTCCTGTTGCGTGATGGAAGGACAATATTAACGTATCTAATCTAGTGGCCAAAATTCAGTTGTAGTTGTATGTTATGCGCAACATAATAGAAACGAAGTACATAGCTATCCAGTGGATGATGTGGAACAATCAACCTACAGAGATTGGAATTGCTGTTTATGCATATTATTTCGAAAATTGTTCTTATTTTACACACAGTCTTTCTTAATATGCTGGTTGGTTGCAGATTATTGTTACAGACTGTACAGTATCTTATTGTTGATACATACTGCTTTTATGTTTTAGCAAATCTTAATGTCTCCAATGGTAACTCCAAACCAGATGTCAACACCATCCAATATGGGACCAGCGACACCGGGCCCAATGACACCCATGACACCTTCGTCAGCAGATCCTGGCATTGTTCCACAGCTTCAGTAAGTTCTGGGCCAAATCCTTGATGTGTATCAGCTGTGCCAGCTTCTGTAGAGTGATATGTGAGAATTGGCAGGCCTGTACAAATTTATTATAATTTCAGTAACCACCTCCAAAAATTACAGGTTGAAGTTTGGTTCTTCCAAACAGTGACCATGGTCCTCCATTTTGACACAGACCAGAGAACCCCTAGGTATCTTTCATTTTATAGCTGTTATTAATTATTATATATTATGAATGTATATTCCTGTTAACCAAAAGAAATACAGTGAAAGTGCCAATAAACTGTACTAGTGTGTTTATTTTGGCAGTCTTTTGAGTTTCTATTGACCATATGGTGGTACTGTAATTATGATTGCTTGTTACATCTGATATGTGGAATCAAATATCAAACTCAGGGCAGTTTTCAGGATGGAAAGTACATAGTTTCTTGAAACAAGGTTTTTGAAGACCAAGTTTTCTAGGAAATTAACTAACCCTGTCACACTTCTGAAAGATGAAATTGAATCCACAACTTTTAACCTTTCAAAGTGTCTGGAATTAAACTCTGGTACCATTGGTTGAAAATTATCCATGCTTTAAGGGAATCTGTCTTAATTGTTTTTTTATACTGCAGAGTTTTCTTCTGCTGGAGATTCATATTTACTCCTAAACTATAAATATGAAAAAAAAGTCTGATTCTCTATAAAAAGCTTCAGACCTAGTACCATATTTCATCTGAAGTTTTTTTTGTACTTAAAGAATGAAAATTAATTGTAAGACATTATTTTTAAGCTGTATCAGCCGTAGATGCCTGGCCATTTAATTCAAAAAATAAATGTAGTGAGAATGAAGAAAGATACATTGTGTGTTTGTGTGTGTGTATGGACATTTTTTTCACCTCTTGCACTGGCAAAGGTCCATCATAAAGAAACAGATCTGTACTACTAATGGTGTCAGGACTCGTTAATTTTGTTGAAAGCAAAGAGATTCTCTTGGGCACTCTTCATGGATGAAACAGAGTCTGACTTGGTAAAGACTCTGCAATGTTCTCCACGAACAACGACAATAACAGTGGCACAGATTTTACATTTCAGCGCTGTGCACGTCACCCATGTTGAGTGGGAGTGTTACCATGTAAAGCATTGAATAGCAAATATTTCTTTCAGAGGTGCAGTCCTTAGTCCCAGCTTGTATATAGAATATTTATTTCTGCTGTAACACAATAGTTGCAGTTTTGAAAATCCTGTGCTATAAAGAAATTATAATATAAACATACTTTATTTAATATAAATAAATTGCTTAAGTGCTTCTTGCTACACCATGTCTGAAGAGTGCTTTGTACCGAGTTGTGATGTGCTCATCTGACTGTTGGCAGATGCAATGTGTTTGTTTTAGGAACATCCTTTCAACTGTTAACTTGGGCTGTAAACTGGATATGAAAAAGATTGCCCTTCATGCTCGTAATGCCGAATACAATCCCAAACGATTCCCTGCTGTCATGAGGATACGTGAACCTCGGACCACGGCACTCATATTCAGTTCCGGGAAGTCACTTGTCCCAAGTCTTGAGAAGTCACTTGTCCCAAGTCTTGAGAAGTCACTTGTCACAAGTCTTGAGAAGTCAATTGTCCCAAGTCTTGAGAAGTCACTTGTCCCAAGTCTTGAGTAGTCACTTGTCCCAAGTCTTGAGAGGTCACTTGTCCGAAGTCTTGAGAAGTCGCATGTCCCAATTGTTGAGAAGTCACTTGTCCCAAGTGTTGAGAAGTCACTTGTCCCAAGTCTTGAGAAGTCACTTGTCCCAAGTGTTGAGAAGTCACTTGTCCCAAGTCTTGAGAAGTCACTTGTCCCAAGTGTTGAGAAGTCACTTGTCCCAAGTCTTGAGAAGTCACTTGTCCCAAGTCTTGAGAAGTCACATGTCCCAAGTCTTGAGAAGTCACTTGTCCCAAGTCTTGAGAAGACACTTGTACCAAGTGTAGAGAAGTCACTTGTCCCAAGTCTTGAGAAGTCGCATGTCCCAAGTGTTGAGAAGTCACTTGTCCCAAGTCTTGAGAAGTCGCTTGTCCCAAGTCTTGAGAAGTCGCTTGTCCCAAGTTTAGAGAAGTCAATTGTCCCAAGTCTTGAGAAGTCACTTGTACCAAGTATTGAGAAGTTCTTTTCCCAAGTCTTGGGACGTACTTGTCCCAAGTCTTGATAAGTTCTTGTTCCAAGTCTTGAGAAGTCACTTGTCCCAAGTCTTGAGAAGTTCTTGTCCCAAGTCTTGAGAAGTCACATGTCCCAAGTCTTGAGAAGTTCTTGTCCCATGTCTTGAGAAGTCACTTGTCCCAAGTCTTGAGAAGTCACTTGTCCCAATTCTTGAGAAGTCACTTGTCCCAATTCTTGAGAAGTCACTTGTCCCAAGTCTTGAGAAGTTCTTATCCCAAGTCTTGAGAAGTCACTTGTCCCAAGTCTTGAGAAGTTCTTGTCCCAAGTCTTGAGAAGATGGTTGTCCCATGTCTTGAGAAGTCACTTGTCCCAAATCTTGAGAAATTCTTGTCCCAAGTCTCGAGAAGTCACTTGTCCCAAGTCTTGAGAACTTCTTGTCAAAGGTCTTGAGAAGTTCTTGTTCCAAATCTTGAGAAGTCACTTGTCCCAAGTATAGAGAAGTTCTTGTCCCAATTCTTGAGAAGTTCTTGTACCAAGTCTTGAGAAGTTCTTGTCCCAAGTCTTGAGAAATTCTTGTCCCAAGTCTTGAGAAATTCTTGTCCCAAGTCTTGAGAATTTCTTGTCCCAAGTCTTCTGTAGTCACAAGTCTTGAGAAGTTCTTGTCCCAAGTCTTGAGAAGTCACTTGTCCCAAGTCCTGAGAATTTCTTGTCCCAAGTCTTGAGAAGTCACTTGTCCCAAGTCTTGAGAAGGTCTTGTTCCAAGTCTTAAGAAGTTCTTGTCCCACGTCTTGAGAAGTTAATTGTCCCAAGTCTTGAGAAGTTTTTGTTCCAAGTCTTGAGATGTCACTTGTCCCAAGTCTTGAGAAGTTCTTGTCCCATGTCTTGAGAAGTCACTTGTCCCAAGTCTTGAGAAGTCACTTGTCCCAATTCTTGAGGAGTCACTTGTCCCAAGTCTTGAAAAGTTCTTGTCCCAAGTCTTGAGAAGAAAGTTGTCCCATGTCTTGAAAAGTCACTTGTCCCAAATCTTGAGAAATTCTTGTCCCAAGTCTTGAGAAGTCACTTGTCCCAAGTCTTCACAAGTTCTTGTCAAAGGTCTTGAGAAGTTCTTGTTCCAAATCTTGAGAAGTCACTTGTCCCAAGTATAGAGAAGTTCTTGTCCCAAATCTTGAGAAGTTCTTGTCCCAAGGCTTGAGAAATTCTTGTCCCAAGTCTTGAGAAATTCTTGTCCCAAGTCTTGAGAATTTCTTGTCCCAAGTCTTGAGTAGTCACAAGTCTTGAGAAGTTCTTGTCCCAAGTCTTGAGAAGTCACTTGTCCCAAGTCTTGAGAAGTTCTTGACCCAAGTCTTGAGAAGTCACTTGTCCCAAGTCTTGAGAAGGTCTTGTCCCAAGTCTTGAGAAGTTCTTGTCCCACGTCTTGAGAAGTTACTTGTCCCAAGTCTTGAGAAGTTCTTGTTCCAAGTCTTGAGAAATCACTTGTCCCAAGTCTTGAGAAGTCACTTGTCCCAAGTCTTGAGAAGTTCTTGTCCCATGTCTTGAGAAGTCGCTTGTCCAAAGTCTTGAGAAGTCGCTTGTCCCAAGTCTTGAGAAGTCACTTGTACCAATTCTCGAGAAGTCACTTGTCCAAAGTCTTGAGAAGTCACTTGTCCCAAGTCTTGAGAAGTCACTTGTCCCAAGTCTTGAGAAGTTCTTGTCCCAAGTCTGAGAAGAAAGTTGTCCCACGTCTTGAGAAGTCACTTGTCCCAAGTCTTGAGAAGTTCTTGTCAAAGGTCTTGAGAAGTTCTTGTTCCAAATCTTGAGAAATCACTTGTCCCAAGTATAGAGAAGTTCGTGTCCCAATTCTTGAGAAGTTCTTGTCCCAAGTCTTGAGAAGTCACTTGTCCCAAGTCTTGAGTAGTCACTTGTCCCAAGTCTTGAGAGGTCACTTGTCCGAAGTCTTGAGAAGTCGCATGTCCCAATTGTTGAGAAGTCACTTGTCCCAAGTCTTGAGAAGTGACTTGTCCCAAGTGTTGAGAAGTCACTTGTCCCAAGTCTTGAGAAGTCACTTGTCCCAAGTCTTGAGAAGTCACTTGTCCCAAGACTTGAGAAGACACTTGTACCAAGTGTTGAGAAGTCACTTGTCCCAAGTCTTGAGAAGTCACTTGTCCCAAGTATAGAGAAGTTCTTGTCCCAAGTGTTGAGAAGTCACTTATCCCAAGTCTTGAGAAGTCGCTTTTCCCAAGTCTTGAGAAGTCGCTTGTCCCAAGTTTAGAGAAGTCAATTGTCCCAAGTCTTGAGAAGTCACTTGTACCAAGTATTGAGAAGTTCTTTTCCCAAGTCTTGAGAAGATCTTGTCCCAAGTCTTGAGACGTACTTGTCCCAAGTCTTGATAAGTTCTTGTCCCAAGTCTTGAGAAGTCACTTGTCCCAAGTCTTGAGAAGTCACTTGTCCCAAGTCTTGAGAAGTTCTTGTCCCAAGTCTTGAGAAGTCACATGTCCCAAGTCTTGAGAAGTTCTTGTCCCATGTCTTGAGAAGTTACTTGTCCCAAGTCTTGAGAAGTCACTTCTCCCAATTCTTGAGAAGTCACTTGTCCCAATTCTTGAGAAGTCACTTGTCCCAAGTCTTGAGAATTTCTTATCCCAAGTCTTGAGAAGTCACTTGTCCCAAGTCTTGAGAATTTCTTGTCCCAAGTCTTGAGAAGAAAGCTGTCCCATGTGTTGAGAAGTCACTTGTCCCAAATCTTGAGAAATTCTTGTCCCAAGTCTCGAGAAGTCACTTATCCCAATTCTTGAGAAGTTCTTGTCAAAGGTCTTGAGAAGTTTTTGTTCCAAATCTTGAGAAGTCACTTGTCCCAAGTATAGAGAAGTTCTTGTCCCATTTCTTGAAAAGTTCTTGTCCCAAGTCTTGAGAAGTTCTTGTCCCAAGTCTTGAGAATTTCTTGTCCCAAGTCTTGAGTAGTCATAAGTCTTGAGAAGTTCTTGTCCCAAGTCTTGAGAAGTCAACTGTCCCAAGTCCTGAGAAGTTCTTGTCCCAAGTCTTGAGAAGTCACTTGTCCCAAGTCTTGAGAAGGTCTTGTTCCAAGTCTTGAGAAGTTCTTGTCCCAAGTCTTGAGAATTTCTTCTCCCAAGTCTTGAGAAGTCACAAGTCATGAGAAGTTCTTGTCCCAAGTCTTGAGAAGTCACTTGTCCCAAGCCTTGAGAAGTTCTTGTCCGAGGTCTTCGGAAGTTCTTGTCCCAAGTCTTGAGAAGTCACTTCTCCCAAGTCCTGAGAAGATCTTGTCTTAAGTCTTGAGAAGGGACAAATGACTTCTCAAGACTTGGGACAAGTGACTTCTCAAGACTTGGGACAAGAACTTCTCAAGACTTGGAGCAAGTGACTTCTCATGACTTGGGACAAGAACTTCTCAAGACTTGGGACAAGAACTTCTCAAGACTTTGGAAAAGTGACATCTCAAGACTTGGGACAAGAACTTCTCAAGATTTGGGACATGTGACTTCTCATGACTTGGGACAAGAGCTTCTCAAGACTTGGGACAAAGTGACTTCTCAAGACTTGGGACGAGTGGCTTCTCAAGACTTGGGACAACTGACTTCTCAAGACTTCGGACAAGAACTTCTCAAGGTTTAGTTTCAATTGACTTCTCAAGACTTGGGATAAGAATATCTCAAGACTTGGGACAAGTGACTTCTCAAGATTTCGGACAAGTGACTTTTCAAGACTAGGGACAATAACTTCTCAAGACTTGGGACAAGAACTTCTAAAGACTTGGGACAAGTGACTTCTCAAGATTTGTAACAAGAAATTCTCGAGACTTGGGATATGTGACTTCTCAAGACTTGGGACAAGTGACTTCTCAAGACTTGGGACAAGTGACTTCTCAAGACTTGGGACAAGTGACTTCTCAAGACTTGGGACAAGTGACTTCTCAAGACTTCGGACAAGTGACTTCTCAAGACTTGGGACAAAAACTTCTCAATACTTGGGACAAGAACTTCTCAAGACTTGGGACAAGTGACTTCTCAAGACTTGGGACAAGAACTTCTCAAGACTTGGGACAAGAACTTCTCAAAACTTGGGACAAGTGACTTCTCAAGACTTCGGACAAGTGGCTTCTCAAGACTTGGGACAAGTGACTTCTCAAGACTTGGGACAAGTGACTTCTCAAGACTTGGGACAAGAGGCTGCTCAAGACTTGGGACAAGTGACTTCTCAAGACTTGGGACATGTGACTTCTCATGACTTGAGACAAGTGACTTCTCAAGACTTGGGACAAGTGACATCTCAAGACTTGGGACAATTGACTTTTCAAGACTTGGGACAAATGAGTTCTCGTGACTTGGGACAAGTGACTTCTCAAGACTTGGGACATTGACTTCTCAAGACTTGGGACAAGTGACTTCTCAAGACTTGGGACAAGTGACTTCTCAAGACTTGGGACGAGTGACTTCTCAAGACTTGGGACCAGTGACTTCTCAAGACGTGGGACAAGTGACTTCTCAAGACTTGGGACAACTAACTTCTCAAGACTTGGGACAAGTGACTTCTCAAGACTTGGGACAAGTGACTTCTCAAGACTTGGGACAAGTGACTTCTCACGACATGGTACAAGTGACTTCTCAAGACTTGGGACAAGTGACTTCTCAAGACTTGGGACAAGTGACTTCTGAAGACTTGGGAGAAGTGACTTCTCAAGACTTGGGACAAGAACTTCTCAAGACTTGGGACAAGTGACTTCTCAAGACTTGGGACAAGTGACTTCTCAAGACTTGGGTCAAGTGACTTCTCAAGACTTGGGACAAGAACTTCTCAAGACTTGGGACAAGAACTTCTCAAGACTTGGTACAAGTTACTTCTCAAGACTTGGGACAAGGGACTTCTCAAGACTTGAGACGAGTGACTTATTTTTGTGCGCTTTTTGGACGATTTCCCACGTTTTTTGATTTTTCGAAAATTTTCGAAAAAATTGGAATTTCTCAAAGGGGTACCCCTTTGAAAATTTTCAAAAATCTTCGAAATTTTAAAAAAAATAAAAATGGCTGCAAATGGCATGAAACGCATAGAAACCAAACATTTTCGGGAAATTCGAAAAAAAATTAAAAGTTGAAATTCTTAAAAAATTCTTAGTTTTGTGCGCTTTTTGGACGATTTCCGACGTTTTTTGATTTTTCGAAAATTTTCGAAAAAATTGAAATTTCTCAAAGGGGTACCCCTTTGAAAATTTTCAAAAATCTTCGAAATTTTAAAAAAATTAAAAATGGCTGCAAATGGTATGAAACGCATAAAAAACCAGACATTTTCGGAAAATTCGAAAAAAAATTCAAGGTTGAAAATTTTAAAAAATTCTTAGTTTTGTGCGCTTTTTGAACGATTTCCCACGTTATTTACAAGTGACTTCTCAAGACTTGAGACAAGTGACTTCTCAAGACTTGGGACAAGAACTTCTCGATACTTGGGACAAGTGAGTTCTCAAGACTTGGGACAAGATCTTCTCAAGACTTGGGACAAGAACTTCTCAAGACTTGGGACAAGAACTTTTCAAGACTTGGTACAAGTGAATTCTCAAGACCTGGGACAAGTGACTTCTCAAGACTTGGGACAAGTGACATCTCAAGACTTGGGACAATTGACTTTTCAAGACTTGGGACAAATGAGTTTTCGTGACTTGGGACAAGTGACTTCTCAAGACTTGGGACATTGACTTCTCAAGACTTGGGACAAGTGACTTCTCAAGACTTGGGACAAGTGACTTCTCAAGACTTGGGACAAGTGACTTCTCAAGACTTGGGACAAGTGACTTCTCAAGACTTGGGACAAGTGACTTCTCAAGACTTGGGACAAGTGACTTCTCAAGACTTGTTACAAGTGATTTCTGAAGACTTGGGAGAAGTGACTTCTCAAGACTTGGGACAAGAACTTCTCAAGACTTGGGACAAGTGACTTCTCAAGACTTGGGACAAGTGACTTCTCAAGACTTGGGTCAAGTGACTTCTCAAGACTTGGGACAAGAACTTCTCAAGACTTCGGACAAGAACTTCTCAAGTCTTGGTACAAGTTACTTCTCAAGACTTGGGACAAGTGACTTCTCAAGACTTGGGACAAGTGACTTCTCAAGACTTGGGACAAGAGGCTTCTCAAGACTTGGGACAAGTGACTTCTCAAGACTTGGGACAAGTGACTTCTCAAGACTTGGGACAAGAGGCTTCTCAAGACTTGGGACAAGTGACTTCTCAAGACTTGGGACATGTGACTTCTCAAGACTTGGGACAAGTGACATCTCAAGACTTGGGACAATTGACTTTTCAAGACTTGGGACAAATGAGTTCTCGTGACTTGGGACAAGTGACTTCTCAAGACTTGGGACATTGTCTTCTCAAGACTTGGGACAAGTGACTTCTCAAGACTTGGGACAAGTGACTTCTCAAGACTTGGGACGAGTGACTTCTCAAGACTTGGGACAAGTGACTTCTCAAGACGTGGGACAAGTGACTTCTCAAGACTTGGGACAACTGACTTCTCAAGACTTGGGACAAGTGACTTCTCAAGACTTGGGACAAGTGACTTCTCAAGACTTGGGACAAGTGACTTCTCAAGACCTGGGACAAGTGACTTCTCAAGACTTGGGACAAGTGACATCTCAAGACTTGGGACAATTGACTTTTCAAGACTTGGGACAAATGAGTTTTCGTGACTTGGGACAAGTGACTTCTCAAGACTTGGGACATTGACTTCTCAAGACTTGGGACAAGTGACTTCTCAAGACTTGGGACAAGTGACTTCTCAAGACTTGGGACAAGTGACTTCTCAAGACTTGGGACAAGTGACTTCTCAAGACTTGGGACAAGTGACTTCTCAAGACTTGGGACAAGTGACTTCTCAAGACTTGTTACAAGTGATTTCTGAAGACTTGGGAGAAGTGACTTCTCAAGACTTGGGACAAGAACTTCTCAAGACTTGGGACAAGTGACTTCTCAAGACTTGGGACAAGTGACTTCTGAAGACTTGGGAGAAGTGACTTCTCAAGACTTGGGACAAGAACTTCTCAAGACTTGGGACAAGTGACTTCTCAAGACTTGGGACAAGTGACTTCTCAAGACTTGGGACAAGTGACTTCTCAAGACTTGGGTCAAGTGACTTCTCAAGACTTGGGACAAGAACTTCTCAAGACTTGGGACAAGAACTTCTCAAGACTTGGTACAAGTTACTTCTCAAGACTTGGGACAAGGGACTTCTCAAGACTTGAGACGAGTGACTTATTTTTGTGCGCTTTTTAGACGATTTCCCACGTTTTTTGATTTTTCGAAAATTTTCGAAAAAATTGAAATTTCTCAAAGGGGTACCCCTTTGAAAATTTTCAAAAATCTTCGAAATTTTAAAAAAATTAAAAATGGCTGCAAATGGCATGAAACGCATAGAAACCAAACATTTTCGGGAAATTCGGAAAAAAATTAAATGTTGAAATTCTTAAAAAATTCTTAGTTTTGTGCGCTTTTTGGACGATTTCCCACTTTTTTTGATTTTTCGAAAATTTTCGAAAAAATTGAAATTTCTCAAAGGGGTACCCCTTTGAAAGTTTTCAAAAATCTTCGAAATTTTAAAAAAATTAAAAATGGCTGCAAATGGTATGAAACGCATAAAAAACCAAACATTTTCGGAAAATTCGAAAAAAAATTAAAGGTTGAAAATTTTAAAAAATTCTTAGTTTTGTGCGCTTTTTGAACGATTTCCCACGTTATTTACAAGTGACTTCTCAAGACTTGAGACATGTGACTTCTCAAGACTTGAGACAAGAACTTCTCGATACTTGGGACAAGTGAGTTCTCAAGACTTGGGACAAGATCTTCTCAAGACTTGGGACAAGAACTTCTCAAGACTTGGGACAAGAACTTCTCAAGACTTGGTACAAGTGAATTCTCAAGACTTGGGACAAGTGACTTCTCAAGACCTGGGACAAGTGACTTGTCAAGACTTGAGACAAGAATTTCTCAACACTTGGAACAAGTGACTTCTCAAGACTTGGGACAAGAACTTCTCAAGACTTGGGGCAAGTGACTTCTCAAGACTTGGGACAAGAACTTCTCAAGACTTGGGCAAGTGACTTCTCAAGACTTGGGACAAGTGACATCTCAAGACTTTGGACAATTGACTTTTCAAGACTTGGGACAAATGAGTTCTCGTGACTTGGGACAAGTGACTTCTCTCGACTTGGGACATTGACTTCTCAAGACTTGGGACAAGTGACTTCTCAAGACCTGGGACAAGTGACTTCTCAAGACTTGGGACAAGAATTTCTCAAGACTTGGAACAAGTGACTTCTCAAGACTTGGGACAAGAACTTCTCAAGACTTGGGACAAGTGACTTCTCAAGACTTGGGACAAGAACTTGTCAAGACTTGGGCAAGTGACTTCTCAAGACTTGGGACAGAACTTCTCGATACTTGGGACAAGTGACTTCTCAAGACTTGGGACAAGATTTTCTCAAGACTTGGGACAAGAACTTCTCAAGACTTGGGACAAGAACTTCTCAAGACTTGGTACAAGTGACTTCTCAAGACTTGGGACAAGTGACTTCTCAAGACCTGGGACAAGTGACTTCTCAAGACTTGAGACAAGAATTTCTCAAGACTTGGAACAAGTGACTTCTCAAGACTTGGGACAAGAACTTCTCAAGACTTGGGACAAGTGACTTCTCAAGACCTGGGACAAGTGACTTCTCAAGACTTGGGACAAGAACTTCTCAAGACTTGGGACAAGTGACTTCTTAAGACTTGGGACAAGTGACATCTCAAGACTTGGGACAAGTGACTTCTCAAGACTTGGGACAAATGACTTCTCAAGACTTGGGACAAGTGACGTCTCAAGACTTGGGACAAGTGACTTCTCACGACTTGGGACAAGTGACTTCTCAAGACTTGGGAAAAGAGGCTTCTCAAGACTTGGGACAAGTGACTTCTCAAGACTTGGGACATGTGAATTCTCATGACTTGGGACAAGTGACTTCTCAAGACTTGGGACAAGTGACATCTCAAGACTTGGGACAATGGACTTTTCAAGACTTGGGACAAATGAGTTCTCGTGACTTGGGACAAGTGACTTCTCAAGACTTGGGACATTGACTTCTCAAGACTTGGGACAAGTGATTTCTGAAGACTTGGGAGAAGTGACTTCTCAAGACTTGGGACAAGAACTTCTCAAGACTTGGGACAAGAACTTCTCAAGACTTGGGACAAGAACTTCTCAAGTCTTGGTACAAGTTACTTCTCAAGACTTGGGACAAGTGACTTCTCAAGACTTTGGACAAGTGACTTCTCAAGACTTGGGACAAGAGGCTTCTCAAGACTTGGGACAAGTGACTTCTCAAGACTTGGGACAAGTGACTTCTCAAGACTTGTGACAAGAGGCTTCTCAAGACTTGGGACAAGTGACTTCTCAAGACTTGGGACATGTGACTTCTCATGACTTGGGACAAGTGACTTCTCAAGACTTGGGACAAGTGACATCTCAAGACTTGGGACAATTGACTTTTCAAGACTTGGGACAAATGAGTTCTCGTGACTTGGGACAAGTGACTTCTCAAGACTTGGGACATTGAATTCTCAAACCTTGGGACAAATGACTTCTCAAGACTTGGGACAAGTGACTTCTAAAGACTTGGGACGAGTGACTTCTCAAGACTTGGGACAAGTGACTTCTCAAGACGTGGGACAAGTGACTTCTCAAGACTTGGGACAACTGACTTCTCAAGACTTGGGACAAGTGATTTCTCAAGACTTGGGACAAGTGACTTCTCAAGACTTGGGACAAGTGACTTCTCACGACATGGTAGAAGTGACTTCTCAAGACTTGGGACAAGTGACTTCTCAAGACTTGGGACAAGTGACTTCTGAAGACTTGGGAGAAGTGACTTCTCAAGACTTGGGACAAGAACTTCTCAAGACTTGGGACAAGTGACTTCTCAAGACTTGGGACAAGTGACTTCTCAAGACTTGGGTCAAGTTACTTCTCAAGACTTGGGACAAGAACTTCTCAAGACTTGGGACAAGAACTTCTCAAGACTTGGTACAAGTTACTTAACAAGACTTGGGACAAGGGACTTCTCAAGACTTGAGACGAGTGACTTATTTTGGTGCGCTTTTTGGACGATTTCCCACTTTCTTTGATTTTTCGAAAATTTTCGAAAAAATTGAAATTTCTCAAAGGGGTACCCCTTTGAAAATATTCAAAAATCTTCGAAATTTTAAAAAAATTAAAAATGGCTGCAAATGGTATGAAACGCATAAAAAACCAGACATTTTCAGAAAATTCGAAAAAAAATTCAAGGTTGAAAATTTTAAAAAATTCTTAGTTTTGTGCGCTTTTTGAACGATTTCCCACGTTATTTACAAGTGACTTCTCAAGACTTGATACAAGTGACTTCTCAAGACTTGGGACAAGAACTTCTCGATACTTGGGACAAGTGAGTTCTCAAGACTTGGGACAAGATCTTCTCAAGACTTGGGACAAGAACTTCTCAAGACTTGGGACAAGAACTTCTCAAGACTTGGTACAAGTGAATTCTCAAGACTTGGGACAAGTGACTTCTCAAGACCTGGGACAAGTGACTTCTCAAGACTTGGGACAAGTGACATCTCAAGACTTGGGACAATTGACTTTTCAAGACTTGGGACAAATGAGTTCTCGTGACTTGGGACAAGTGACTTCTCAAGACTTGGGACATTGACTTCTCAAGACTTGGGACAAGTGACTTCTCAAGACTTGGGACAAGTGACTTCTCAAGTCTTGGGACAAGTGACTTCTCAAGACTTGGGACAAGTGACTTCTCAAGACGTGTGACAAGTGACTTCTCAAGACTTGGGACAACTGACTTCTCAAGGCTTGGGACAAGTGACTTCTCAAGACTTGGGACAAGTGACTTCTCAAGACTTGGGACTAGTGTCTTCTCAAGACTTGGGACAAGTGATTTCTGAAGACTTGGGAGAAGTGACTTCTCAAGACTTGGGACAAGAACTTCTCAAGACTTGGGACAAGTGACTTCTCAAGACTTGGGACAAGTGACTTCTCAAGACTTGGGTCAAGTGACTTCTCAAGACTTGGGACAAGAACTTCTCAAGACTTGGGACAAGAACTTCTCAAGTCTTGGTACAAGTTACTTCTCAAGACTTGGGACAAGTAACTTCTCAAGACTTGGGACAAGTGACTTCTCAAGACTTGGGTCAAGAGGCTTCTCAAGACTTGGGACAAGTGACTTCTCAAGGCTTGGGACAAGTGACTTCTCAAGACTTGGGACAAGAGGCTTCTCAAGACTTGGAACAAGTGACTTCTCAAGATATGGACATGTGACTTCTCATGACTTGGGACAAGTGACTTCTCAAGACTTGGGACAAGTGACATCTCAAGACTTGGGACAATTGACTTTTGAAGACTTGGGACAAATGAGTTCTCGTGACTTGGGACAAGTGACTTCTCAAGACTTGGGACATTGACTTCTCAAGACTTGGGACAAGTGACTTCTCAAGACTTGGGACAAGTGACTTCTCAAGACTTGGGACAAGTGACTTCTCAAGACTTGGGACAAGTGACTTCTCAAGACTTGGGACAAGTGACTTCTCACGACATGGTACAAGTGACTTCTCAAGACTTGGGACAAGTGACTTCTCAAGACTTGGGACAAGTGACTTCTCAAGACTTGGGAGAAGTGACTTCTCAAGACTTGGGAGAAGAACTTCTCAAGACTTGGGACAAGTGACTTCTCAAGACTTGGTGCAAGTGACTTTTCAAGACTTGGGTCAAGTGACTTCTCAAGACTTGGGACAAGAACTTCTCAAGACTTGGGACAAGAACTTCTCAAGACTTGGTACAAGTTACTTCTCAAGACTTGGGACAAGGGACTTCTCAAGACTTGAGACGAGTGACTTTTTTTTGTTCGCTTTTTGGACGATTTCCCACGTTTTTTGATTTTTCGTAAATTTTCGGAAAAATTGAAATTTCTCAAAGGGGTACCCCTTTGAAAATTTTCAAAAATCTTCGAAATTTTAAAAAAATTAAAAATGGCTGCAAATGGTATGAAACGCATAAAAAACCAGACATTTTCGGAAAATTCGAAAAAAAATTAAAGGTTGAAAATTTTAAAAAATTCTTAGTTTTGTGCGCTTTTTGAACGATTTCCCACGTTATTTACAAGTGACTTTTCAAGACTTGAGACAAGTGACTTCTCAAGACTTGGGACAAGAACTTCTCGATACTTGGGACAAGTGAGTTCTCAAGACTTGGGACAAGATCTTCTCAAGACTTGGGACAAGAACTTCTCAAGACTTGGGACAAGAACTTCTCAAGACTTGGTACAAGTGAATTCTCAAGACTTGGGACAAGTGACTTCTCAAGACCTGGGACAAGTGACTTCTCAAGACTTGGGACAAGTGACATCTCAAGACTTGAGACAATTGACTTTTCAAGACTTGGGACAAATGAGTTCTCGTGACTTGGGACAAGTGACTTCTCAAGACTTGGGACATTGACTTCTCAAGACTTGGGACAAGTGACTTCTCAAGACTTGGGACAAGTGACTTCTCAAGACTTGGGACAAGTGACTTCTCAAGACTTGGGACAAGTGATTTCTGAAGACTTGGGAGAAGTGACTTCTCAAGACTTGGGACAAGAACTTCTCAAGACTTGGGACAAGTGACTTCTCAAGACTTGGGACAAGTGACTTCTCAAGACTTGGGTCAAGTGACTTCTCAAGACTTGGGACAAGAACTTCTCAAGACTTCGGACAAGAACTTCTCAAGTCTTGGTACAAGTTACTTCTCAAGACTTGGGACAAGTGACTTCTCAAGACTTGAGACAAGTGACTTCTCAAGACTTGGGACAAGAGGCTTCTGAAGACTTGGGACAAGTGACTTCTCAAGACTTGGGACAAGTGACTTCTCAAGACTTGGGACAAGAGGCTTCTCAAGACTTGGGACAAGTGACTTCTCAAGACTTGGGACAAGTGACTTCTCAAGACGTGTGACAAGTGACTTCTCAAGACTTGGGACAACTGACTTCTCAAGGCTTGGGACAAGTGACTTCTCAAGACTTGGGACAAGTGACTTCTCAAGACTTGGGACAAGTGACTTCTCAAGACGTGTGACAAGTGACTTCTCAAGACTTGGGACAACTGACTTCTCAAGGCTTGGGACAAGTGACTTCTCAAGACTTGGGACAAGTGACTTCTCAAGACTTGGGACAAGTGTCTTCTCAAGACTTGGGACAAGTGATTTCTGAAGACTTGGGAGAAGTGACTTCTCAAGACTTGGGACAAGAACTTCTCAAGACTTGGGACAAGTGACTTCTCAAGACTTGGGACAAGTGACTTCTCAAGACGTGTGACAAGTGACTTCTCAAGACTTGGGACAACTGACTTCTCAAGGCTTGGGACAAGTGACTTCTCAAGACTTGGGACAAGTGACTTCTCAAGACTTGGGACAAGTGTCTTCTCAAGACTTGGGACAAGTGATTTCTGAAGACTTGGGCGAAGTGACTTCTCAAGACTTGGGACAAGAACTTCTCAAGACTTGGGACAAGTGACTTCTCAAGACTTGGGACAAGTGACTTCTCAAGACTTGGGTCAAGTGACTTCTCAAGACTTGGGACAAGAACTTCTCAAGACTTCGGACAAGAACTTCTCAAGTCTTGGTACAAGTTACTTCTCAAGACTTGGGACAAGTAACTTCTCAAGACTTGGGACAAGTGACTTCTCAAGACTTGGGACAAGAGGCTTCTCAAGACTTGGGACAAGTGACTTCTCAAGTCTTGGGACAAGTGACTTCTCAAGACTTGGGACAAGTGACTTCTCAAGACGTGTGACAAGTGACTTCTCAAGACTTGGGACAACTGACTTCTCAAGGCTTGGGACAAGTGACTTCTCAAGACTTGGGACAAGTGACTTCTCAAGACTTGGGACAAGTGTCTTCTCAAGACTTGGGACAAGTGATTTCTGAAGACTTGGGAGAAGTGACTTCTCAAGACTTGGGACAAGAACTTCTCAAGACTTGGGACAAGTGACTTCTCAAGACTTGGGACAAGTGACTTCTCAAGACTTGGGTCAAGTGACTTCTCAAGACTTGGGACAAGAACTTCTCAAGACTTCGGACAAGAACTTCTCAAGTCTTGGTACAAGTTACTTCTCAAGACTTGGGACAAGTAACTTCTCAAGACTTGGGACAAGTGACTTCTCAAGACTTGGGACAAGAGGCTTCTCAAGACTTGGGACAAGTGACTTCTCAAGACTTGGGACAAGTGACTTCTCAAGACTTGGGACAAGAGGCTTCTCAAGACTTGGAACAAGTGACTTCTCAAGATATGGACATGTGACTTCTCATGACTTGGGACAAGTGACTTCTCAAGACTTGGGACAAGTGACATCTCAAGACTTGGGACAATTGACTTTTGAAGACTTGGGACAAATGAGTTCTCGTGACTTGGGACAAGTGACTTCTCAAGACTTGGGACATTGACTTCTCAAGACTTGGGACAAGTGACTTCTCAAGACTTGGGACAAGTGACTTCTCAAGACTTGGGACAAGTGACTTCTCAAGACTTGGGACAAGTGACTTCTCAAGACTTGGGACAAGTGACTTCTCACGACATGGTACAAGTGACTTCTCAAGACTTGGGACAAGTGACTTCTCAAGACTTGGGACAAGTGACTTCTCAAGACTTGGGAGAAGTGACTTCTCAAGACTTGGGAGAAGAACTTCTCAAGACTTGGGACAAGTGACTTCTCAAGACTTGGTGCAAGTGACTTTTCAAGACTTGGGTCAAGTGACTTCTCAAGACTTGGGACAAGAACTTCTCAAGACTTGGGACAAGAACTTCTCAAGACTTGGTACAAGTTACTTCTCAAGACTTGGGACAAGGGACTTCTCAAGACTTGAGACGAGTGACTTATTTTTGTGCGCTTTTTGGACGATTTCCCACGTTTTTTGATTTTTCGTAAATTTTCGGAAAAATTGAAATTTCTCAAAGGGGTACCCCTTTGAAAATTTTCAAAAATCTTCGAAATTTTAAAAAAATTAAAAATGGCTGCAAATGGTATGAAACGCATAAAAAACCAGACATTTTCGGAAAATTCGAAAAAAAATTAAAGGTTGAAAATTTTAAAAAATTCTTAGTTTTGTGCGCTTTTTGAACGATTTCCCACGTTATTTACAAGTGACTTTTCAAGACTTGAGACAAGTGACTTCTCAAGACTTGGGACAAGAACTTCTCGATACTTGGGACAAGTGAGTTCTCAAGACTTGGGACAAGATCTTCTCAAGACTTGGGACAAGAACTTCTCAAGACTTGGGACAAGAACTTCTCAAGACTTGGTACAAGTGAATTCTCAAGACTTGGGACAAGTGACTTCTCAAGACCTGGGACAAGTGACTTCTCAAGACTTGGGACAAGTGACATCTCAAGACTTGAGACAATTGACTTTTCAAGACTTGGGACAAATGAGTTCTCGTGACTTGGGACAAGTGACTTCTCAAGACTTGGGACATTGACTTCTCAAGACTTGGGACAAGTGACTTCTCAAGACTTGGGACAAGTGACTTCTCAAGACTTGGGACAAGTGACTTCTCAAGACTTGGGACAAGTGATTTCTGAAGACTTGGGAGAAGTGACTTCTCAAGACTTGGGACAAGAACTTCTCAAGACTTGGGACAAGTGACTTCTCAAGACTTGGGACAAGTGACTTCTCAAGACTTGGGTCAAGTGACTTCTCAAGACTTGGGACAAGAACTTCTCAAGACTTCGGACAAGAACTTCTCAAGTCTTGGTACAAGTTACTTCTCAAGACTTGGGACAAGTGACTTCTCAAGACTTGAGACAAGTGACTTCTCAAGACTTGGGACAAGAGGCTTCTGAAGACTTGGGACAAGTGACTTCTCAAGACTTGGGACAAGTGACTTCTCAAGACTTGGGACAAGAGGCTTCTCAAGACTTGGGACAAGTGACTTCTCAAGACTTGGGACATGTGACTTCTCATGACTTGGGACATGTGACTTCTCAAGACTTGGGACAAGTGACATCTCAAGACTTTGGACAATTGACTTTTCAAGACTTGGGACAAATGAGTTCTCGTGACTTGGGACAAGTGACTTCTCAAGACTTGGGACATTGACTTCTCAAGACTTGGGACAAGTGACTTCTCAAGACTTGGGACAAGTGACTTCTGAAGACTTGGGACGAGTGACTTCTCAAGACTTGGGACAAGTGACTTCTCAAGACGTGGGACAAGTGACTTCTCAAGACTTGGGACAACTGACTTCTCAAGACTTGGGACAAGTGACTTCTCAAGACTTGGGACAAGTGACTTCTCAAGACTTGGGACAAGTGACTTCTCACGACATGGTACAAGTGACTTCTCACGACTTGGGACAAGTGACTTCTCAAGACTTGGGACAAGTGACTTCTGAAGACTTGGGAGAAGTGACTTCTCAAGACTTGGGACAAGAACTTCTCAAGACTTGGGACAAGTGACTTCTCAAGACTTGGGACAAGTGACTTCTCAAGACTTGGGTCAAGTGACTTCTCAAGACTTGGGACAAGAACTTCTCAAGACTTGGGACAAGAACTTCTCAAGACTTGGTACAAGTTACTTCTCAAGACTTGGGACAAGGGACTTCTCAAGACTTGAGACGAGTGACTTATTTTTGTGCGCTTTTTGGACGATTTCCCACGTTTTTTGATTTTTCGAAAATTTTCGAAAAAATTGAAATTTCTCAAAGGGGTACCCCTTTGAAAATTTTCAAAAATCTTCGAAATTTTAAAAAAATTAAAAATGGCTGCAAATGGTATGAAACGCATAAAAACCAGACATTTTCGGAAAATTCGAAAAAAAATTAAAGGTTGAAAATTTTAAAAAATTCTTAGTTTTGTGCGCTTTTTGAACGATTTCCCACGTTATTTACAAGTGACTTCTCAAGACTTGAGACAAGTGACTTCTCAAGACTTGGGACAAGAACTTCTCGATACTTGGGACAAGTGAGTTCTCAAGACTTGGGACAAGATCTTCTCAAGACTTGGGACAAGAACTTCTCAAGACTTGGGACAAGAACTTCTCAAGACTTGGTACAAGTGAATTCTCAAGACTTGGGACAAGTGACTTCTCAAGACCTGGGACAAGTGACTTGTCAAGACTTGAGACAAGAATTTCTCAACACTTGGAACAAGTGACTTCTCAAGACTTGGGACAAGAACTTCTCAAGACTTGGGGCAAGTGACTTCTCAAGACTTGGGACAAGAACTTCTCAAGACTTGGGCAAGTGACTTCTCAAGACTTGGGACAAGTGACATCTCAAGACTTTGGACAATTGACTTTTCAAGACTTGGGACAAATGAGTTCTCGTGACTTGGGACAAGTGACTTCTCTCGACTTGGGACATTGACTTCTCAAGACTTGGGACAAGTGACTTCTCAAGACCTGGGACAAGTGACTTCTCAAGACTTGGGACAAGAATTTCTCAAGACTTGGAACAAGTGACTTCTCAAGACTTGGGACAAGAACTTCTCAAGACTTGGGACAAGTGACTTCTCAAGACTTGGGACAAGAACTTCACAAGACTTGGGCAAGTGACTTCTCAAGACTTGGGACAGAACTTCTCGATACTTGGGACAAGTGACTTCTCAAGACTTGGGACAAGATTTTCTCAAGACTTGGGACAAGAACTTCTCAAGACTTGGGACAAGAACTTCTCAAGACTTGGTACAAGTGACTTCTCAAGACTTGGGACAAGTGACTTCTCAAGACCTGGGACAAGTGACTTCTCAAGACTTGAGACAAGAATTTCTCAAGACTTGGAACAAGTGACTTCTCAAGACTTGGGACAAGAACTTCTCAAGACTTGGGACAAGTGACTTCTCAAGACCTGGGACAAGTGACTTCTCAAGACTTGGGACAAGAACTTCTCAAGACTTGGGACAAGTGACTTCTTAAGACTTGGGACAAGTGACATCTCAAGACTTGGGACAAGTGACTTCTCAAGACTTGGGACAAATGACTTCTCAAGACTTGGGACAAGTGACGTCTCAAGACTTGGGACAAGTGACTTCTCACGACTTGGGACAAGTGACTTCTCAAGACTTGGGACAAGAGGCTTCTCAAGACTTGGGACAAGTGACTTCTCAAGACTTGGGACATGTGAATTCTCATGACTTGGGACAAGTGACTTCTCAAGACTTGGGACAAGTGACATCTCAAGACTTGGGACAATGGACTTTTCAAGACTTGGGACAAATGAGTTCTCGTGACTTGGGACAAGTGACTTCTCAAGACTTGGGACATTGACTTCTCAAGACTTGGGACAAGTGATTTCTGAAGACTTGGGAGAAGTGACTTCTCAAGACTTGGGACAAGAACTTCTCAAGACTTGGGACAAGTGACTTCTCAAGACTTGGGTCAAGTGACTTCTCAAGACTTGGGACAAGAACTTCTCAAGACTTGGGACAAGAACTTCTCAAGTCTTGGTACAAGTTACTTCTCAAGACTTGGGACAAGTGACTTCTCAAGACTTGGGACAAGTGACTTCTCAAGACTTGGGACAAGAGGCTTCTCAAGACTTGGGACAAGTGACTTCTCAAGACTTGGGACAAGTGACTTCTCAAGACCTGGGACAAGTGACTTCTCAAGACTTGAGACAAGAATTTCTCAAGACTTGGAACAAGTGACTTCTCAAGACTTGGGACAAGAACTTCTCAAGACTTGGGACAAGTGACTTCTCAAGACCTGGGACAAGTGACTTCTCAAGACTTGGGACAAGAACTTCTCAAGACTTGGGACATGTGACTTCTTAAGACTTGGGACAAGTGACATCTCAAGACTTGGGACAAGTGACTTCTCAAGACTTGGGACAAATGACTTCTCAAGACTTGGGACAAGTGACGTCTCAAGACTTGGGACAAGTGACTTCTCACGACTTGGGACAAGTGACTTCTCTAGACTTGGGACAAGAGGCTTCTCAAGACTTGGGACAAGTGACTTCTCAAGACTTGGGACATGTGAATTCTCATGACTTGGGACAAGTGACTTCTCAAGACTTGGGACAAGTGACATCTCAAGACTTGGGACAATGGACTTTTCAAGACTTGGGACAAATGAGTTCTCGTGACTTGGGACAAGTGACTTCTCAAGACTTGGGACATTGACTTCTCAAGACTTGGGACAAGTGATTTCTGAAGACTTGGGAGAAGTGACTTCTCAAGACTTGGGACAAGAACTTCTCAAGACTTGGGACAAGTGACTTCTCAAGACTTGGGTCAAGTGACTTCTCAAGACTTGGGACAAGAACTTCTGAAGACTTGGGTCAAGAACTTCTCAAGTCTTGGTACAAGTTACTTCTCAAGACTTGGGACAAGTGACTTCTCAAGACTTTTGACAAGTGACTTCTCAAGACTTGGGACAAGAGGCTTCTCAAGACTTGGGACAAGTGACTTCTCAAGACTTGGGACAAGTGACTTCTCAAGACTTGGGACAAGAGGCTTCTCAAGACTTGGGACAAGTGACTTCTCAAGACTTGGGACATGTGACTTCTCATGACTTGGGACAAGTGACTTCTCAAGACTTGGGACAAGTGACATCTCAAGACTTGGGACAATTGACTTTTCAAGACTTGGGACAAATGAGTTCTCGTGACTTGGGACAAGTGACTTCTCAAGACTTGGGACATTGAATTCTCAAACCTTGGGACAAATGACTTCTCAAGACTTGGGACAAGTGACTTCTAAAGACTTGGGACAAGTGACTTCTCAAGACTTGGGACAAATGACTTCTCAAGACGTGGGACAAGTGACTTCTCAAGACTTGGGACAACTGACTTCTCAAGACTTGGGACAAGTGACTTCTCAAGACTTGGGACAAGTGACTTCTCAAGACTTGGGACAAGTGACTTCTCACGACATGGTAGAAGTGACTTCTCAAGACTTGGGACAAGTGACTTCTCAAGACTTGGGACAAGTGACTTCTGAAGACTTGGGAGAAGTGACTTCTCAAGACTTGGGACAAGAACTTCTCAAGACTTGGGACAAGTGACTTCTCAAGACTTGGGACAAGTGACTTCTCAAGACTTGGGTCAAGTTACTTCTCAAGACTTGGGACAAGAACTTCTCAAGACTTGGGACAAGAACTTCTCAAGACTTGGTACAAGTTACTTCTCAAGACTTGGGACAAGGGACTTCTCAAGACTTGAGACGAGTGACTTATTTTTGTGCGCTTTTTGGACGATTTCCCACGTTTTTTGATTTTTCGAAAATTTTCGAAAAAATTGAAATTTCTCAAAGGGGTACCCCTTTGAAAATTTTCAAAAATCTTCGAAATTTTAAAAAAATTAAAAATGGCTGCAAATGGCATGAAACGCATAGAAACCAAACATTTTCGGGAAATTCGAAAAAAAATTAAAAGTTGAAATTCTTAAAAAATTCTTAGTTTTGTGCGCTTTTTGGACGATTTCCGACTTTTTTGATTTTTCGAAAATTTTCGAAAAAATTGATATTTCTCAAAGGGGTACCCCTTTGAAAATTTTCAAAAATCTTCGAAATTTTAAAAAAATTAAAAATGGCTGCAAATGGCATGAAACGCATAGAAACCAAACATTTTCGGGAAATTCGAAAAAAAATTAAAGGTTGAAAATTTTAAAAAATTCTTAGTTTTGTACACTTTTTGAACGATTTCCCACGTTATTTACAAGTGACTTCTCAAGACTTGAGACAAGTGACTTCTCAAGACTTGGGACAAGAACTTCTCGATAGTTGGGACAAGTGAGTTCTCAAGACTTGGGACAAGATCTTCTCAAGACTTGGGACAAGAACTTCTCAAGACTTGGGACAAGAACTTCTCAAGACTTGGTACAAGTGAATTCTCAAGACTTGGGACAAGTGACTTCTCAAGACCTGGGACAAGTGACTTGTCAAGACTTGAGACAAGAATTTCTCAACACTTGGAACAAGTGACTTCTCAAGACTTGGGACAAGAACTTCTCAAGACTTGGGGCAAGTGACTTCTCAAGACTTGGGACAAGAACTTCTCAAGACTTGGGCAAGTGACTTCTCAAGACTTGGGACAAGTGACATCTCAAGACTTTGGACAATTGACTTTTCAAGACTTGGGACAAATGAGTTCTCGTGACTTGGGACAAGTGACTTCTCTCGACTTGGGACATTGACTTCTCAAGACTTGGGACAAGTGACTTCTCAAGACCTGGGACAAGTGACTTCTCAAGACTTGGGACAAGAATTTCTCAAGACTTGGAACAAGTGACTTCTCAAGACTTGGGACAAGAACTTCTCAAGACTTGGGACAAGTGACTTCTCAAGACTTGGGACAAGAACTTCTCAAGACTTGGGCAAGTGACTTCTTAAGACTTGGGACAGAACTTCTCGATACTTGGGACAAGTGACTTCTCAAGACTTGGGACAAGATTTTCTCAAGACTTGGGACAAGAACTTCTCAAGACTTGGGACAAGAACTTCTCAAGACTTGGTACAAGTGACTTCTCAAGACTTGGGACAAGTGACTTCTCAAGACCTGGGACAAGTGACTTCTCAGGACTTGAGACAAGAATTTCTCAAGACTTGGAACAAGTGACTTCTCAAGACTTGGGACAAGAACTTCTCAAGACTTGGGACAAGTGACTTCTCAAGACCTGGGACAAGTGACTTCTCAAGACTTGGGACAAGAACTTCTCAAGACTTCGGACAAGTGACTTTTTAAGACTTGGGACAAGTGACATCTCAAGACTTGGGACAAGTGACTTCTCAAGACTTGGGACAAATGACTTCTCAAGACTTGGGACAAGTGACGTCTCAAGACTTGGGACAAGTAACTTCTCACGACTTGGGACAAGTGACTTCTCAAGACTTGGGACAAGAGGCTTCTCAAGACTTGGGACAAGTGACTTCTCAAGACTTGGGACATGTGAATTCTCATGACTTGGGACAAGTGACTTCTCAAGACTTGGGACAAGTGACATCTCAAGACTTGGGACAATGGACTTTTCAAGACTTGGGACAAATGAGTTCTCGTGACTTGGGACAAGTGACTTCTCAAGACTTGGGACATTGACTTCTCAAGACTTGGGACAAGTGATTTCTGAAGACTTGGGAGAAGTGACTTCTCAAGACTTGGGACAAGAACTTCTCAAGACTTGGGACAAGTGACTTCTCAAGACTTGGGTCAAGTGAATTCTCAAGACTTGGGACAAGAACTTCTCAAGACTTGGGACAAGAACTTCTCAAGTCTTGGTACAAGTTACTTCTCAAGACTTGGGACAAGTGACTTCTCAAGACTTGGGACAAGTGACTTCTCAAGACTTGGGAAAAGAGGCTTCTCAAGACTTGGGACAAGTGACTTCTCAAGACTTGGGACAAGTGACTTCTCAAGACTTGGGACAAGAGGCTTCTCAAGACTTTTGACAAGTGACTTCTCAAGACTTGGGACATGTGACTTCTCATGACTTGGGACAAGTGACTTCTCAACACTTGGGACAAGTGACATCTCAAGACTTGGGACAATTGACTTTTCAAGACTTGGGACAAATGAGTTCTCGTGACTTGGGACAAGTGACTTCTCAAGACTTGGGACATTGAATTCTCAAACCTTGGGACAAATGACTTCTCAAGACTTGGGACAAGTGACTTCTAAAGACTTGGGACGAGTGACTTCTCAAGACTTGGGACAAATGACTTCTCAAGACGTGGGACAAGTGACTTCTCAAGACTTGGGACAAGTGACTTCTCAAGACTTGGGACAAGTGACTTCTCAAGACTTGGGACAAGTGACTTCTCACGACATGGTAGAAGTGACTTCTCAAGACTTGGGACAAGTGACTTCTCAAGACTTGGGACAAGTGACTTCTGAAGACTTGGGAGAAGTGACTTCTCAAGACTTGGGACAAGAACTTCTCAAGACTTGGGACAAGTGACTTCTCAAGACTTGGGACAAGTGACTTCTCAAGACTTGGGTCAAGTTACTTCTCAAGACTTGGGACAAGAACTTCTCAAGACTTGGGACAAGAACTTCTCAAGACTTGGTACAAGTTACTTCTCAAGACTTGGGACAAGGGACTTCTCAAGACTTGAGACGAGTGACTTATTTTTGTGCGCTTTTTGGACGATTTCCCACGTTTTTTGATTTTTCGAAAATTTTCGAAAAAATTGAAATTTCTCAAAGGGGTACCCCTTTGAAAATTTTCAAAAATCTTCGAAATTTTAAAAAAATTAAAATGGCTGCAAATGGTATGAAACGCATAAAAAACCAGACATTTTCGGAAAATTCGAAAAAAAATTAAAGGTTGAAAATTTTAAAAAATTCTTAGTTTTGTGCGCTTTTTGAACGATTTCCCACGTTATTTACAAGTGACTTCTCAAGACTTGAGACAAGTGACTTCTCAAGACTTGGGACAAGAACTTCTCGATACTTGGGACAAGTGAGTTCTCAAGACTTGGGACAAGATCTTCTCAAGACTTGGGACAAGAACTTCTCAAGACTTGGGACAAGAACTTCTCAAGACTTGGGACAAGAACTTCTCAAGACTTGGTACAAGTGAATTCTCAAGACTTGGGACAAGTGACTTCTCAAGACCTGGGACAAGTGACTTCTCAAGACTTGGGACAAGTGACATCTCAAGACTTGGAACAATTGACTTTTCAAGACTTGGGACAAATGAGTTCTCGTGACTTGGGACAAGTGACTTCTCAAGACTTGGGACATTGACTTCTCAAGACTTGGGACAAGTGACTTCTCAAGACTTGGGACAAGTGACTTCTCAAGACTTGGGACAAGTGACTTCTCAAGACTTGGGACATGTGACTTCTCAAGACGTGTGACAAGTGACTTCTCAAGACTTGGGACAACTGACTTCTCAAGACTTGGGACAAGTGACTTCTCAAGACTTGGGACAAGTGACTTCTCAAGACTTGGGACAAGTGACTTCTCAAGACTTGGGACAAGTGACTTCTGAAGACTTGGGAGAAGTGACTTCTCAAGACTTGGGACAAGAACTTCTCAAGACTTGGGACAAGTGACTTCTCAAGACTTGGGACAAGTGACTTCTCAAGACTTGGGTCAAGTGACTTCTCAAGACTTGGGACAAGAACTTCTCAAGACTTCGGACAAGAACTTCTCAAGTCTTGGTACAAGTTACTTCTCAAGACTTGGGACAAGTGACTTCTCATGACTTGGGACAAGTGACTTCTCAAGACTTGGGACAAGAGGCTTCTCAAGACTTGGGACAAGTGACTTCTCAAGACTTGGGACAAGTGACTTCTCAAGACTTGGGACAAGAGGCATCTCAAGACTTGGGACAAGTAACTTCTCAAGACTTGGGACATGTGACTTCTCATGACTTGGGACAAGTGGCTTCTCAAGACTTGGGACAAGTGACATCTCAAGACTTGGGACAATTGACTTTTGAAGACTTGGGACAAATGAGTTCTCGTGACTTGGGACAAGTGACTTCTCAAGACTTGGGACATTGACTTCTCAAGACTTGGGACAAGTGACTTCTCAAGACTTGGGACAAGTGACTTCTCAAGACTTGGGACGAGTGACTTCTCAAGACTTGGGACAAGTGACTTCTCAAGACGTGGGACAAGTGACTTCTCAAGACTTGGGACAACTGACTTCTCAAGACTTGGGACAAGTGACTTCTCAAGACTTGGGACAAGTGACTTCTCAAGACTTGGGACAAGTGACTTCTCACGACATGGTACAAGTGACTTCTCAAGACTTGGGACAAGTGACTTCTCAAGACTTGGGACAAGTGACTTCTGAAGACTTGGGAGAAGTGACTTCTCAAGACTTGGGAGAAGAACTTCTCAAGACTTGGGACAAGTGACTTCTCAAGACTTGGGACAAGTGACTTCTCAAGACTTGGGTCAAGTGACTTCTCAAGACTTGGGACAAGAACTTCTCAAGACTTGGGACAAGAACTTCTCAAGACTTGGTACAAGTTACTTCTCAAGACTTGGGACAAGGGACTTCTCAAGACTTGAGACGAGTGACTTATTTTTGTGCGCTTTTTGGACGATTTCCCACGTTTTTTGATTTTTCGAAAATTTTCGAAAAAATTGAAATTTCTCAAAGGGGTACCCCTTCGAAAATTTTCAAAAATCTTCGAAATTTTAAAAAAATTAAAAATGGCTGCAAATGGTATGAAACGCATAAAAAACCAGACATTTTCCGAAAATTCGAAAAAAAATTAAAGGTTGAAAATTTTAAAAAATTCTTAGTTTTATGCGCTTTTTGAACGATTTCCCACGTTATTTACAAGTGACTTCTCAAGACTTGAGACAAGTGACTTCTCAAGACTTGGGACAAGAACTTCTCGATACTTGGGACAAGTGAATTCTCAAGACTTGGGACAAGATCTTCTCAAGACTTGGGACAAGAACTTCTCAAGACTTGGGACAAGAACTTCTCAAGACTTGGTACAAGTGAATTCTCAAGACTTGGGACAAGTGACTTCTCAAGACCAGGGACAAGTGACTTCTCAAGACTTGGGACAAGTGACATCTCAAGACTTGGGACAATTGACTTTTCAAGACTTGGGACAAATGAGTTCTCGTGACTTGGGACAAGTGACTTCTCAATACTTGGGACATTGACTTCTCAAGACTTGGGACAAGTGACTTCTCAAGACTTGGGACAAGTGACTTCTCAAGACTTGGGACAAGTGACTTCTCAAGACTTGGGACAAGTGACTTCTCAAGACGTGTGACAAGTGACTTCTCAAGACTTGGGACAACTGACTTCTCAAGACTTGGGACAAGTGACTTCTCAAGACTTGGGACAAGTGACTTCTCAAGACTTGGGACAAGTGATTTCTGAAGACTTGGGAGAAGTGACTTCTCAAGACTTGGGACAAGAACTTCTCAAGACTTGGGACAAGTGACTTCTCAAGACTTGGGACAAGTGACTTCTCAAGACTTGGGTCAAGTGACTTCTCAAGACTTGGGACAAGAACTTCTCAAGACTTCGGACAAGAACTTCTCAAGTCTTGGTACAAGTTACTTCTCAAGACTTGGGACAAGTGACTTCTCAAGACTTGGGACAAGTGACTTCTCAAGACTTGGGACAAGAGGCTTCTCAAGACTTGGGACAAGTGACTTCTCAAGACTTGGGACAAGTGACTTCTCAAGACTTGGGACAAGAGGCTTCTCAAGACTTGGGACAAGTGACTTCTCAAGACTTGGGACATGTGACTTCTCATGACTTGGGACAAGTGGCTTCTCAAGACTTGGGACAAGTGACATCTCAAGACTTGGGACAATTGACTTTTGAAGACTTGGGACAAATGAGTTCTCGTGACTTGGGACAAGTGACTTCTCAAGACTTGGGACATTGACTTCTCAAGACTTGGGACAAGTGACTTCTCAAGACTTGGGACAAGTGACTTCTCAAGACTTGGGACGAGTGACTTCTCAAGACTTGGGACAAGTGACTTCTCAAGACGTGGGACAAGTGACTTCTCAAGACTTGGGACAACTGACTTCTCAAGACTTGGGACAAGTGACTTCTCAAGACTTGGGACAAGTGACTTCTCAAGACTTGGGACAAGTGACTTCTCACGACATGGTACAAGTGACTTCTCACGACTTGGGACAAGTGACTTCTCAAGACTTGGGACAAGTGACTTCTGAAGACTTGGGAGAAGTGACTTCTCAAGACTTGGGACAAGAACTTCTCAAGACTTGGGACAAGTGACTTCTCAAGACTTGGGACAAGTGACTTCTCAAGACTTGGGTCAAGTGACTTCTCAAGACTTGGGACAAGAACTTCTCAAGACTTGGTACAAGTTACTTCTCAAGACTTGGGACAAGGGACTTCTCAAGACTTGAGACGAGTGACTTATTTTTGTGCGCTTTTTGGACGATATCCCACGTTTTTTGATTTTTCGAAAATTTTCGAAAAAATTGAAATTTCAATTTTCAAAAATCTTCGAAATTTTAAAAAAATTAAAAATGGCTGCAAATGGCATGAAACGCATAGAAACCAAACATTTTCGGGAAATTCGAAAAAAAATTTAAAGTTGAAATTCTTAAAAAATTCTTAGTTTTGTGCGCTTTTTGGACGATTTCCGACGTTTTTTGATTTTTGAAAATTTTCGAAAAAATTGAAATTTCTCAAAGGGGTACCCCTTTGAAAATTTTCAAAAATCTTCGAAATTTTAAAAAAATTAAAAATGGCTGCAAATGGCATGAAACGTTGAAACGTTTGAAAATTTTCAAAAATCTTCGAAATTTTAAAAAAATTAAAAATGGCCGCAAATGGTATGAAACGCATAAAAAACCAAACATTTTCGGAAAATTCGAAAAAAAATTAAAGGTTAAAAATTTTAAAAAATTCTTAGTTTTGTGCGCTTTTTGAACGATTTCCCACGTTATTTACAAGTGACTTCTCAAGACTTGAGACAAGTGACTTCTCAAGACTTGGGACAAGAACTTCTCGCTACTTGGGACAAGTGACTTCTCAAGACTTGGGACAAGATCTTCTCAAGACTTGGGACAAGAACTTCTCAAGACTTGGGACAAGAACTTCTCAAGACCTGGTACAAGTGAATTCTCAAGACTTGGGACAAGTGACTTCTCAAGACCTGGGACAAGTGACTTCTCAAGACTTGGGACAAGAATTTCTCAACACTTGGAACAAGTGACTTCTCAAGTCTTGGGACAAGAACTTCTCAAGACTTGGGGCAAGTGACTTCTCAAGACTTTGGACAAGAACTTCTCAAGACTTGGGCAAGTGACTTCTCAAGACTTGGGACAAGTGACATCTCAAGACTTTGGACAATTGACTTTTCAAGACTTGGGACAAATGAGTTCTCGTGACTTGGGACAAGTGACTTATGTCGACTTGGGACATTGACTTCTCAAGACTTGGGACAAGTGACTTCTCAAGACCTGGGACAAGTGACTTCTCAAGACTTGGGACAAGAATTTCTCAAGACTTGGAACAAGTGACTTCTCAAGACTTGGGACAAGAACTTCTCAAGACTTGGGACAAGTGACTTCTCAAGACTTGGGACAAGAACTTCTCAAGACTTGGGCAAGTGACTTCTCAAGACTTGGGACAGAACTTCTCGATACTTGGGACAAGTGACTTCTCAAGACTTGGGACAAGATTTTCTCAAGACTTGGGACAAGAACTTCTCAAGACTTGGGACAAGAACTTCTCAAGACTTGGTACAAGTGACTTCTCAAGACTTGGGACAAGTGACTTCTCAAGACCTGGGACAAGTGACTTCTCAAGACTTGAGACAAGAATTTCTCAAGACTTGGAACAAGTGACTTCTCAAGACTTGGGACAAGAACTTCTCAAGACTTGGGACAAGTGACTTCTCAAGACCTGGGACAAGTGACTTCTCAAGACTTGGGACAAGAACTTCTCAAGACTTGGGACAAGTGACTTCTTAAGACTTGGGACAAGTGACATCTCAAGACTTGGGACAAGTGACTTCTCAAGACTTGGGACAAATGACTTCTCAAGACTTGGGACAAGTGACGTCTCAAGACTTGGGACAAGTGACTTCTCACGACTTGGGACAAGTGACTTCTCAAGACTTGGGACAAGAGGCTTCTCAAGACTTGGGACAAGTGACTTCTCAAGACTTGGGACATGTGAATTCTCATGACTTGGGACAAGTGACTTCTCAAGACTTGGGACAAGTGACATCTCAAGACTTGGGACAATGGACTTTTCAAGACTTGGGACAAATGAGTTCTCGTGACTTGGGACAAGTGACTTCTCAAGACTTGGGACATTGACTTCTCAAGACTTGGGACAAGTGATTTCTGAAGACTTGGGAGAAGTGACTTCTCAAGACTTGGGACAAGAACTTCTCAAGACTTGGGACAAGTGACTTCTCAAGACTTGGGTCAAGTGACTTCTCAAGACTTGGGACAAGAACTTCTCAAGACTTGGGACAGGAACTTCTCAAGTCTTGGTACAAGTTACTTCTCAAGACTTGGGACAAGTGACTTCTCAAGACTTGGGACAAGTGACTTCTCAAGACTTGGGACAAGAGGCTTCTCAAGACTTGGGACAAGTGACTTCTCAAGACTTGGGACAAGTGACTTCTCAAGACCTGGGACAAGAGGCTTCTCAAGACTTGGGACAAGTGACTTCTCAAGACGTGGGACAAGTGACTTCTCAAGACTTGGGACAACTGACTTCTCAAGACTTGGGACAAGTGACTTCTCAAGACTTGGGACAAGTGAATTCTGAAGACTTGGGAGAAGTGACGTCTCAAGACTTGGGACAAGAACTTCTCAAGACTTGGGACAAGTGACTTCTCAAGACTTGGGACAAGTGACTTCTCAAGACTTGGGTCAAGTGACTTCTCAAGACTTGGGACAAGAACTTCTCAAGACTTGGGACAAGAACTTCTCAAGACTTGGTACAAGTGAATTCTCAAGACTTGGGACAAGTGACTTCTCAAGACCTGGGACAAGTGACTTCTCAAGTCTTGGGACAAGTGACATCTCAAGACTTGGGACAATTGACTTTTCAAGACTTGGGACAAATGAGTTCTCGTGACTTGGGACAAGTGACTTCTCAAGACTTGGGACATTGACTTCTCAAGACTTGGGACAAGTGACTTCTCAAGACTTGGGACAAGTGACTTCTCAAGACTTGGGACAAGTGACTTCTCAAGACTTGGGAAAGTGACTTCTCAAGACGTGTGACAAGTGACTTCTCAAGACTTGGGACAACTGACTCCTCAAGACTTGGGACAAGTGACTTCTCAAGACTTGGGACAAGTGACTTCTCAAGACTTGCGACAAGTGACTTCTCAAGACTTGGGACAAGTGATTTCTGAAGACTTGGGAGAAGTGACTTCTCAAGACTTGGGACAAGAACTTCTCAAGACTTGGGACAAGTGACTTCTCAAGACTTGGGACAAGTGACTTCTCAAGACTTGGGTCAAGTGACTTCTCAAGACTTGGGACAAGAACTTCTCAAGACTTCGGACAAGAACTTCTCAAGTCTTGGTACAAGTTACTTCTCAAGACTTGGGACAAGTGACTTCTCAAGACTTGGGACAAGTGACTTCTCAAGACTTGGGACAAGAGGCTTCTCAAGACTTGGGACAAGTGACTTCTCAAGACTTGGGACAAGTGACTTCTCAAGACTTGGGACAAGAGGCTTCTCAAGACTTGGGACAAGTGACTTCTCAAGACTTGGGACATGTGACTTCTCATGACTTGGGACAAGTGACTTCTCAAGACTTGGGACAAGTGACATCTCAAGACTTGGGACAATTGACTTTTCAAGACTTGGGACAAATGAGTTCTCGTGACTTGGGACAAGTGACTTCTCAAGACTTGGGACATTGACTTCTCAAGACTTGGGACAAGTGACTTCTCAAGACTTGGGACAAGTGACTTCTCAAGACTTGGGACGAGTGACTTCTCAAGACTTGGGACAAGTGACTTCTATAGACGTGGGACAAGTGACTTCTCAAGACTTGGGACAACTGACTTCTCAAGACTTGGGACAAGTGACTTCTCAAGACTTGGGACAAGTGACTTCTCAAGACTTGGGACAAGTGACTTCTCACGACATGGTACAAGTGACTTCTCACGACTTGGGACAAGTGACTTCTCAAGACTTGGGACAAGTGACTTCTGAAGACTTGGGAGAAGTGACTTCTCAAGACTTGGGACAAGTGACTTCTCAAGACTTGGGTCAAGTGACTTCTCAAGACTTGGGACAAGAACTTCTCAAGACTTGGGACAAGAACTTCTCAAGACTTGGTACAAGTTACTTCTCAAGACTTGGGACAAGTGACTTCTCAAGACTTGAGATGAGTGACTTATTTTTGTGCGCTTTTGGACGATTTCCCACGTTTTTTGATTTTTCGAAAATTTTCAAAAATCTTCGAAATTTTAAAAAAATTAAAAATGACTGCAAATGGCATGAAACGCATAGAAACCAAACATTTTCGGGAAATTCGAAAAATATTAAAAGTTGAAATTCTTAAAAAATTCTTAGTTTTGTGCGCTTTTTGGACGATTTCCGACGTTTTTTGATTTTTCGTTTATTTTCGAAAAAATTTAAATTTCTCAAAGGGGTACCCCTTTGAAAATTTTCAAAAATCTTCGAAATTTTAAAAAAATTAAAAATGGCCGCAAATGGTATGAAACGCAAAAAAAACCAAACATTTTCGGAAAATTCGAAAAAAAATTAAAGGTTAAAAATTTTAAAAAATTCTTAGTTTTGTGCGCTTTTTGAACGATTTCCCACGTTATTTACAAGTGACTTCTCAAGACTTGAGACAAGTGACTTCTCAAGACTTGGGACAAGAACTTCTCGATACTTGGGACAAGTGAGTTCTCAAGACTTGGGACAAGATCTTCTCAAGACTTGGGACAAGAACTTCTCAAGACTTGGGACAAGAACTTCTCAAGACGTGGTACAAGTGAATTCTCAAGACTTGGGACAAGTGACTTCTCAAGACCTGGGACAAGTGACTTCTCAAGACTTGGGACAAGTGACATCTCAAGACTTGGGACAATTGACTTTTCAAGACTTGGGACAAATGTGTTCTCGTGACTTGGGACAAGTGACTTCTCAAGACTTGGGAAATTGACTTCTCAAGACTTGGGACAAGTGACTTCTCAAGACTTGGGACAAGTGACTTCTCAAGACTTGGGACAAGTGACTTCTCAAGACTTGGGACAAGTGACTTCTCAAGACGTGGGACAAGTGACTTCTCAAGACTTGGGACAACTGACTTCTCAAGACTTGGGACAAGTGACTTCTCAAGACTTGGGACAAGTGACTTCTCAAGACTTGGGTCAAGTGATTTCTGAAGACTTGGGAGAAGTGACTTCTCAAGACTTGGGACAAGAACTTCTCAAGACTTGGGACAAGTGACTTCTCAAGACTTGTGACAAGTGACTTCTCAAGACTTGGGTCAAGTGACTTCTCAAGACTTGGGACAAGAACTTCTCAAGACTTGGGACAAGAACTTCTCAAGTCTTGGTACAAGTTACTTCTCAAGACTTGGGACAAGTGACTTCTCAAGACTTGGGACAAGTGACTTCTCAAGACTTGGGACAAGAGGCTTCTCAAGACTTGGGACAAGTGACTTCTCAAGACTTGGGACAAGTGACTTCTCAAGACTTGGGACAAGAGGCTTCTCAAGACTTGGGACAAGTGACATCTCAAGACTTGGGACATGTGACTTCTCATGACTTGGGACAAGTGACTTCTCAAGACTTGGGACAAGTGACATCTCAAGACTTGGGACAATTGACTTTTCAAGACTTGGGACAAATGAGTTCTCGTGACTTGGGACAAGTGACTTCTCAAGTCTTGGGACAAGTGACTTCTCAAGACTTGGGACAAGTGACTTCTCAAGACTTGGGACAAGTGACTTCTGAAGACTTGGGACAAGAACTTCTCAAGACTTGGGACAAGTGACTTCTCAAGACTTGGGTCAAGAACTTCTCAAGACTTGGTACAAGTGACTTCTCAAGACTTGGGACAAGTGACTTCTCAAGACTTGGGACAAGTGATTTCTGAAGACTTGGGAGAAGTGACTTCTCAAGACTTGGGACAAGAACTTCTCAAGACTTGGGACAAGTGACTTCTCAAGACTTGTGACAAGTGACTTCTCAAGACTTGGGTCAAGTGACTTCTCAAGACTTGGGACAAGAACTTCTCAAGACTTGGGACAAGAACTTCTCAAGTCTTGGTACAAGTTACTTCTCAAGACTTGGGACAAGTGACTTCTCAAGACTTGGGACAAGTGACTTCTCAAGACTTGGGACAAGAGGCTTCTCAAGACTTGGGACAAGTGACTTCTCAAGACTTGGGACAAGTGACATCTCAAGACTTGGGACAATTGACTTTTCAAGACTTGGGACAAATGAGTTCTCGTGACTTGGGACAAGTGACATCTCAAGACTTGGGACATGTGACTTCTCATGACTTGGGACAAGTGACTTCTCAAGACTTGGGACAAGTGACATCTCAAGACTTGGGACAATTGACTTTTCAAGACTTGGGACAAATGAGTTCTCGTGACTTGGGACAAGTGACTTCTCAAGACTTGGGACATTGACTTCTCAAGACTTGGGACAAGTGACTTCTCAAGACTTGGGACAAGTGACTTCTCAAGACTTGGGACGAGTGACTTCTCAAGACTTGGGACAAGTGACTTCTCAAGACGTGGGACAAGTGACTTCTCAAGACTTGGGACAACTGACTTCTCAAGACTTGGGACAAGTGACTTCTCAAGACTTGGGACAAGTGACTTCTCAAGACTTGCGACAAGTGACTTCTCACGACATGATACAAGTGACTTCTCAAGACTTGGGACAAGTTACTTCTCAAGACTTGGGACAAGTGACTTCTGAAGACTTGGGAGAAGTGACTTCTCAAGACTTGGGACAAGAACTTCTCAAGACTTGGGACAAGTGACGTCTCAAGACTTGGGACAAGTGACTTCTCAAGACTTGGGTCAAGTGACTTCTCAAGACTTGGGACAAGAACTTCTCAAGACTTGGGACAAGAACTTCTCAAGACTTGGGACAAGTGACTTCTCAAGACTTGGGACAAGTGACTTCTCAAGACTTGGGACAAGTGACTTCTCAAGACTTGGGACAAGTGACTTCTCAAGACGTGTGACAAGTGACTTCTCAAGACTTGGGACAACTGACTTCTCAAGACTTGGGACAAGTGACTTCTCAAGACTTGGGACAAGTGACTTCTCAAGACTTGGGACAAGTGACTTCTCAAGACTTGGGACAAGTGATTTCTGAAGACTTGGGAGAAGTGACTTCTCAAGACTTGGGACAAGAACTTCTCAAGACTTGGGACAAGTGACTTCTCAAGACTTGGGACAAGTGACTTCTCAAGACTTGGGTCAAGTGACTTCTCAAGACTTGGGACAAGAACTTCTCAAGACTTCGGACAAGAACTTCTCAAGTCTTGGTACAAGTTACTTCTCAAGACTTGGGACAAGTGACTTCTCAAGACTTGGGACAAGTGACTTCTCAAGACTTGGGACAAGAGGCTTCTCAAGACTTGGGACAAGTGACTTCTCAAGACTTGGGACAAGTGACTTCTCAAGACTTGGGATAAGAGGCTTCTCAAGACTTGGGACAAGTGACTTCTCAAGACTTGGGACATGTGACTTCTCATGACTTGGGACAAGTGACTTCTCAAGACTTGGGACAAGTGACATCTCAAGACTTGGGACAATTGACTTTTCAAGACTTGGGACAAATGAGTTCTCGTGACTTGGGACAAGTGACTTCTCAAGACTTGGGACATTGACTTCTCAAGACTTGGGACAAGTGACTTCTCAAGACTTGGGACAAGTGACTTCTCAAGACTTGGGACGAGTGACTTCTCAAGACTTGGGACAAGTGACTTCTCAAGACGTGGGACAAGTGACTTCTCAAGACTTGGGACAACTGACTTCTCAAGACTTGGGACAAGTGACTTCTCAAGACTTGGGACAAGTGACTTCTCAAGACTTGGGACAAGTGACTTCTCACGACATGGTACAAGTGACTTCTCAAGACTTGGGACAAGTGACTTCTCAAGACTTAGGACAAGTGACTTCTGAAGACTTGGGAGAAGTGTCTTCTCAAGACCTGGGACAAGAACTTCTCAAGACTTGGGACAAGTGACTTCTCAAGACTTGGATCAAGTGACTTCTCAAGACTTGGGACAAGAACTTCTCAAGACTTGGGACAAGAACTTCTCAAGACTTGGTACAAGTTACTTCTCAAGACTTGGGACAAGGGACTTCTCAAGACTTGAGACGAGTGACTTATTTTTGTGCGCTTTTTGGACGATTTCCCACGTTTTTTGATTTTTCGAAAATTTTCGAAAAAATTGAAATTTCTCAAAGGGGTACCCCTTTGAAAATTTTCAAAAATCTTCGAAATTTTTAAAAAAAATAAAAATGGCCGCAAATGGTATGAAACGCATAAAAAACCAAACATTTTCGGAAAATTCGAAAAAAAATTAAAGGTTAAAAATTTTAAAAAATTCTTAGTTTTGTGCGCATTTTGAACGATTTCCCATGTTATTTACAAGTGACTTCTCAAGACTTGAGACAAGTGACTTTTCAAGACTTGGGACAAGAACTTCTCGATACTTGGGACAAGTGAGTTCTCAAGACCTGGGACAAGTGACTTCTCAAGACTTGGGACAAGTGACATCTCAAGACTTGGGACAATTGACTTTTCAAGACTTGGGACAAATGAGTTCTCGTGACTTGGGACAAGTGGCTTCTAAAGACTTGGGACATTGACTTCTCAAGACTAGGGACAAGTGACTTCTCAAGACTTGGGACAAGTGACTTCTCAAGACTTGGGAGAAGTGACTTCTCAAGACTTGGGACAAGTGACTTCTCAAGACGTGGGACAAGTGACTTCTCAAGACTTGGGACAACTGACTTCTCAAGACTTGGGACAAGTGACTTCTCAAGACTTGGGACAAGTGCCTTCTCACGACATGGTACAAAGTGACTTCTCAAGACTTGGGACAAGTGACTTCTCAAGACTTGGGACAAGTGACTTCTGAAGACTTGGGAGAAGTGACTTCTCAAGACTTGGGACAAGAACTTCTCAAGACTTGGGACAAGTGACTTCTCAAGACTTGGGACAAGTGACTTCTCAAGACTTGAGACGAGTGACTTATTTTTGTGCGCTTTTTTACGATTTCCCACGTTTTTTGATTTTTCGAAAATTTTCGAAAAAATTGAAATTTCTCAAATTTTCGAAAATCTTCGAAATTTTAAAAAAATTAAAAATGGCTGCAAATGGCATGAAACGCATAAAAAACCAAACATTTTCGGAAAATTCGAAAAAAAATTAAAGTTTGTAAATTTTAAAAAATTCTTAGTTTTGTGCGCTTTTTGAACGATTTCCCACGTTATTTACAAGTGACTTCTCAAGACTTGGGACAAGTGACTTCTCAAGACTTGGGACAAGTGACTTCTCAAGACTTGGGACAAGTGACTTCTCAAGACTTGGGACAAGTGACTTCTCAAGACTTGGGACAAGTGACTTCTCAATACTTGGGACAAGTGACTTCTCAAGACTTGGGACAAATGACTTCTCAAGACTTGGGACAAGTGACGTCTCAAGACTTGTGACAAGTGACTTCTCACGACTTGGGACAAGTGACTTCTCAAGACTTGGGACAAGAGGCTTCTCAAGACTTGGGACAAGTGACTTCTCAAGACTTGGGACATGTGACTTCTCATGACTTGGGAAAAGTGACTTCTCAAGACTTGGGACAAGTGACTTCTCAAGACTTGGGACAAGTGACATCTCAAGACTTTGGACAATTGACTTTTCAAGACTTGGGACAGATGAGTTCTCGTGACTTGGGACAAGTGACTTCTCAAGACTTGGGACATTGACTTCTCAAGACTTGGGACATGTGACTTCTCAAGACTTGGGACAAGTGACTACTCAAGATTTGGGACAAGTGACTTCTCAAGACTTGGGACAAGTGACTTCTCAAGACTTGGGATAAGTGACTTGTCAAGACTTGGGACAAGAACTTCTGAAGACCTGGGACAAGTGACTTCTCAAGACTTGGGACAAGAACTTCTCAAGACTTTGGACAAGAACTTCTCAAGACTTGGGACAAGTGACTTCTCAAGACTTGGGACAAGAACTTCTCAAGACTTGGTACAAGAACTTCTCAAGACTTGGGATAAGAACTTCTCAAGACTTGGTACAAGTGAATTCTCAAGACTTGGGACAAGTGACTTCTCAAGACCTGGGACAAGTGACTTCTCAAGACTTGGGACAAGAATTTCTCAAGACTTGGAACAAGTGACTTCTCAAGACTTGGGACAAGAACTTCTCAAGACTTGGGACAAGTGACTTCTCAAGACTTGGGACAAGAACTTCTCAAGACTTGGGCAAGTGACTTCTCAAGACTTGGGACAAGTGACATTTCAAGACTTGGGACAATTGACTTTTCAAGACTTGGGACAAATGAGTTCTCGTGACTTGGGACAAGTGACTTCTCAAGACTTGGGACATTGACTTCTCAAGACTTGGGACAAGTGACTTCTCAAGACCTGGGACAAGTGACTTCTCAAGACTTGGGACAAGAATTTCTCAAGACTTGGAACAAGTGACTTCTCAAGACTTGGGACAAGAACTTCTCAAGACTTGGGACAAGTGACTTCTCAAGACTTGGGACAAGAAATTCTCAAGACTTGGGCAAGTGACTTCTCAAGACTTGGGACAAGAACTTCTCGATACTTGGGACAAGTGACTTCTCAAGACTTGGGACAAGATCTTCTCAAGACTTGGGACAAGAACTTCTCAAGACTTGGGACAAGAACTTCTCAAGACTTGGTACAAGTGACTTCTCAAGACTTGGGACAAGTGACTTCTCAAGACCTGGGACAAGTGACTTCTCAAGACTTGGGACAAGAATTTCTCAAGACTTGGGACAAGTGACTTCTCAATACTTGGGACAAGTTACTTCTCAAGACTTGGGACAAAATATCTCAAGACTTGGGACAAGTGACTTCTCAAGACTTGGGACAAGAACATCTCAAGACTTGGGACAAGTGACTTCTCAAGACTTGGGACATGTGACTTCTCAAGACTTGGGACAAGAACTTCTCAAAACTTGGGACAAGTGACTTCTCAAGACTTGGGACAAGAACTTCTCAAAACTTGGGACACGTGACTTCTCAAGACTTGGGACAAGTGACTTCTCAAGACTTGGGACAAGAACTTCTCAAGACTTGGGACAAGAACTTTTCAAGACTTGGGGCAAGTGACTTCTCAAGGCTTGGGACATGTGACTTCTCAAGACTTGGGACAAGAACTTCTCAAGACTTGGGACAAGTGACTTCTCAAGACTTGGGTGCAAGAACTTCTCAAGACATGGGACAAGTGACTTCTCAAGTCTTGGGACAAGAACTTCTCAAGACTTGGGACAAGTGACTTCTCAAGACTTGGGACAAGTGACTTCTCAAGTCTTGGGACAAGTGACTTCTCAAGACTTGGGACAAGTGACTTCTCAAGACTTGGGACAAGTGACTTCTGAAGACTTGGGACAAGAACTTCTCAAGACTTGGGACAAGTGACTTCTCAAGACTTGGGACAAGAACTTCTCAAGACTTGGTACAAGTGACTTCTCAAGACTTGGGACAAGAACTTCTCAAGACCTGGGACAAGTGACTTCTCAAGACTTGGGACAAGTGACTTCTCAAGACTTGGGACAAGTGACTTCTCAAGACTTGGGACAAGTGACTTCTCACGACATGGTACAAGTGACTTCTCAAGACTTGGGACAAGTGACTTCTCAAGACTTAGGACAAGTGACTTCTGAAGACTTGGGAGAAGTGTCTTCTCAAGACCTGGGACAAGAACTTCTCAAGACTTGGGACAAGTGACTTCTCAAGACTTGGGTCAAGTGACTTCTCAAGACTTGGGACAAGAACTTCTCAAGACTTGGGACAAGAACTTCTCAAGACTTGGTACAAGTTACTTCTCAAGACTTGGGACAAGGGACTTCTCAAGACTTGAGACGAGTGACTTATTTTTGTGCGCTTTTTGGACGATTTCCCACGTTTTTTGATTTTTCGAAAATTTTCGAAAAAATTGAAATTTCTCAAAGGGGTACCCCTTTGAAAATTTTCAAAAATCTTCGAAATTTTAAAAAAATTAAAAATGGCTGCAAATGGCATGAAACGCATAGAAACCAAACATTTTCGGGAAATTCGAAAAAAAATTAAAAGTTGAAATTCTTAAATATTCTTAGTTTCGTGCGCTTTTTGGAAGATTTCCGACGTTTTTTGATTTTTCGAAAATTTTCGAAAAAATTGAAATTTCTCAAAGGGGTACCCCTTTGAAAATTTTCAAAAATCTTCGAAATTTTTAAAAAAAATAAAAATGGCCGCAAATGGTATGAAACGCATAAAAAACCAAACATTTTCGGAAAATTCGAAAAAAAATTAAAGGTTAAAAATTTTAAAAAATTCTTAGTTTTGTGCGCATTTTGAACGATTTCCCACGTTATTTACAAGTGACTTCTCAAGACTTGAGACAAGTTACTTTTCAAGACTTGGGACAAGAACTTCTCGATACTTGGGACAAGTGAGTTCTCAAGACCTGGGACAAGTGACTTCTCAAGACTTGGGACAAGTGACATCTCAAGACTTGGGACAATTGACTTTTCAAGACTTGGGACAAATGAGTTCTCGTGACTTGGGACAAGTGGCTTCTAAAGACTTGGGACATTGACTTCTCAAGACTAGGGACAAGTGACTTCTCAAGACTTGGGACAAGTGACTTCTCAAGATTTGGGAGAAGTGACTTCTCAAGACTTGGGACAAGTGACTTCTCAAGACGTGGGACAAGTGACTTCTCAAGACTTGGGACAACTGACTTCTCAAGACTTGGGACAAGTGACTTCTCAAGACTTGGGACAAGTGACTTCTCACGACATGGTACAAAGTGACTTCTCAAGACTTGGGACAAGTGACTTCTCAAGACTTGGGACAAGTGACTTCTGAAGACTTGGGAGAAGTGACTTCTCAAGACTTGGGACAAGAACTTCTCAAGACTTGGGACAAGTGACTTCTCAAGACTTGGGATAAGAACTTCTCAAGACTTGGTACAAGTGAATTCTCAAGACTTGGGACAAGTGACTTCTCAAGACCTGGGACAAGTGACTTCTCAAGACTTGGGACAAGAATTTCTCAAGACTTGGAACAAGTGACTTCTCAAGACTTGGGACAAGAACTTCTCAAGACTTGGGACAAGTGACTTCTCAAGACTTGGGACAAGAACTTCTCAAGACTTGGGCAAGTGACTTCTCAAGACTTGGGACAAGTGACATTTCAAGACTTGGGACAATTGACTTTTCAAGACTTGGGACAAATGAGTTCTCGTGACTTGGGACAAGTGACTTCTCAAGACTTGGGACATTGACTTCTCAAGACTTGGGACAAGTGACTTCTCAAGACCTGGGACAAGTGACTTCTCAAGACTTGGGACAAGAATTTCTCAAGACTTGGAACAAGTGACTTCTCAAGACTTGGGACAAGAACTTCTCAAGACTTGGGACAAGTGACTTCTCAAGACTTGGGACAAGAAATTCTCAAGACTTGGGCAAGTGACTTCTCAAGACTTGGGACAAGAACTTCTCGATACTTGGGACAAGTGACTTCTCAAGACTTGGGACAAGATCTTCTCAAGACTTGGGACAAGAACTTCTCAAGACTTGGGACAAGAACTTCTCAAGACTTGGTACAAGTGACTTCTCAAGACTTGGGACAAGTGACTTCTCAAGACCTGGGACAAGTGACTTCTCAAGACTTGGGACAAGAATTTCTCAAGACTTGGGACAAGTGACTTCTCAATACTTGGGACAAGTTACTTCTCAAGACTTGGGACAAAATATCTCAAGACTTGGGACAAGTGACTTCTCAAGACTTGGGACAAGAACATCTCAAGACTTGGGACAAGTGACTTCTCAAGACTTGGGACATGTGACTTCTCAAGACTTGGGACAAGAACTTCTCAAAACTTGGGACAAGTGACTTCTCAAGACTTGGGACAAGAACTTCTCAAAACTTGGGACACGTGACTTCTCAAGACTTGGGACAAGTGACTTCTCAAGACTTGGGACAAGAACTTCTCAAGACTTGGGACAAGAACTTTTCAAGACTTGGGGCAAGTGACTTCTCAAGGCTTGGGACATGTGACTTCTCAAGACTTGGGACAAGAACTTCTCAAGACTTGGGACAAGTGACTTCTCAAGACTTGGGTGCAAGAACTTCTCAAGACATGGGACAAGTGACTTCTCAAGTCTTGGGACAAGAACTTCTCAAGACTTGGGACAAGTGACTTCTCAAGACTTGGGACAAGTGACTTCTCAAGTCTTGGGACAAGTGACTTCTCAAGACTTGGGACAAGTGACTTCTCAAGACTTGGGACAAGTGACTTCTGAAGACTTGGGACAAGAACTTCTCAAGACTTGGGACAAGTGACTTCTCAAGACTTGGGACAAGAACTTCTCAAGACTTGGTACAAGTGACTTCTCAAGACTTGGGACAAGAACTTCTCAAGACCTGGGACAAGTGACTTCTCAAGACTTGGGACAAGTGACTTCTCAAGACTTGGGACAAGTGACTTCTCAAGACTTGGGACAAGTGACTTCTCACGACATGGTACAAGTGACTTCTCAAGACTTGGGACAAGTGACTTCTCAAGACTTAGGACAAGTGACTTCTGAAGACTTGGGAGAAGTGTCTTCTCAAGACCTGGGACAAGAACTTCTCAAGACTTGGGACAAGTGACTTCTCAAGACTTGGGTCAAGTGACTTCTCAAGACTTGGGACAAGAACTTCTCAAGACTTGGGACAAGAACTTCTCAAGACTTGGTACAAGTTACTTCTCAAGACTTGGGACAAGGGACTTCTCAAGACTTGAGACGAGTGACTTATTTTTGTGCGCTTTTTGGACGATTTCCCACGTTTTTCGATTTTTCGAAAATTTTCGAAAAAATTGAAATTTCTCAAAGGGGTACCCCTTTGAAAATTTTCAAAAATCTTCGAAATTTTAAAAAAATTAAAAATGGCTGCAAATGGCATGAAACGCATAGAAACCAAACATTTTCGGGAAATTCGAAAAAAAATTAAAAGTTGAAATTCTTAAATATTCTTAGTTTCGTGCGCTTTTTGGAAGATTTCCGACGTTTTTTGATTTTTCGAAAATTTTCGAAAAAATTGAAATTTCTCAAAGGGGTACCCCTTTGAAAATTTTCAAAAATCTTCGAAATTTTTAAAAAAAATAAAAATGGCCGCAAATGGTATGAAACGCATAAAAAACCAAACATTTTCGGAAAATTCGAAAAAAAATTAAAGGTTAAAAATTTTAAAAAATTCTTAGTTTTGTGCGCATTTTGAACGATTTCCCACGTTATTTACAAGTGACTTCTCAAGACTTGAGACAAGTTACTTTTCAAGACTTGGGACAAGAACTTCTCGATACTTGGGACAAGTGAGTTCTCAAGACCTGGGACAAGTGACTTCTCAAGACTTGGGACAAGTGACATCTCAAGACTTGGGACAATTGACTTTTCAAGACTTGGGACAAATGAGTTCTCGTGACTTGGGACAAGTGGCTTCTAAAGACTTGGGACATTGACTTCTCAAGACTAGGGACAAGTGACTTCTCAAGACTTGGGACAAGTGACTTCTCAAGATTTGGGAGAAGTGACTTCTCAAGACTTGGGACAAGTGATTTCTCAAGACGTGGGACAAGTGACTTCTCAAGACTTGGGACAACTGACTTCTCAAGACTTGGGAAAAGTGACTTCTCAAGACTTGGGACAAGTGACTTCTCACGACATGGTACAAAGTGACTTCTCAAGACTTGGGACAAGTGACTTCTCAAGACTTGGGACAAGTGACTTCTGAAGACTTGGGACAAGTGACTTCTCAAGACTTGGGACAAGAACTTCTCAAGACTTGGTACAAGAACTTCTCAAGACTTGGGACAAGTGACTTCTCAAGATTTGAGACGAGTGACTTATTTTTGTGCGCTTTTTTACGATTTCCCACGTTTTTTGATTTTTCGAAAATTTTCGAAAAAATTGAAATTTCTCAAATTTTCGAAAATCTTCGAAATTTTAAAAAAATTAAAAATGGCTGCAAATGGCATGAAACGCATAAAAAACCAAACATTTTCGGAAAATTCGAAAAAAAATTAAAGGTTGTAAATTTTAAAAAATTCTTAGTTTTGTGCGCTTTTTGAACGATTTCCCACGTTATTTACAAGTGACTTCTCAAGACTTGGGACAAGTGACTTCTCAAGACTTGGGACAAGTGACTTCTCAAGACTTGGGACAAGTGACTTCTCAAGACTTGGGACAAGTGACTTCTCAAGACTTGGGACAAGTGACTTCTCAATACTTGGGACAAGTGACTTCTCAAGACTTGGGACAAATGACTTCTCAAGACTTGGGACAAGTGACGTCTCAAGACTTGTGACAAGTGACTTCTCACGACTTGGGACAAGTGACTTCTCAAGACTTGGGACAAGAGGCTTCTCAAGACTTGGGACAAGTGACTTCTCAAGACTTGGGACATGTGACTTCTCATGACTTGGGAAAAGTGACTTCTCAAGACTTGGGACAAGTGACTTCTCAAGACTTGAGACAAGTGACATCTCAAGACTTTGGACAATTGACTTTTCAAGACTTGGGACAAATGAGTTCTCGTGACTTGGGACAAGTGACTTCTCAAGACTTGGGACATTGACTTCTCAAGACTTGGGACATGTGACTTCTCAAGACTTGGGACAAGTGACTACTCAAGATTTGGGACAAGTGACTTCTCAAGACTTGGGACAAGTGACTTCTCAAGACTTGGGATAAGTGACTTGTCAAGACTTGGGACAAGAACTTCTGAAGACCTGGGACAAGTGACTTCTCAAGACTTGGGACAAGAACTTCTCAAGACTTTGGACAAGAACTTCTCAAGACTTGGGACAAGTGACTTCTCAAGACTTGGGACAAGAACTTCTCAAGACTTGGTACAAGAACTTCTCAAGACTTGGGATAAGAACTTCTCAAGACTTGGTACAAGTGAATTCTCAAGACTTGGGACAAGTGACTTCTCAAGACCTGGGACAAGTGACTTCTCAAGACTTGGGACAAGAATTTCTCAAGACTTGGAACAAGTGACTTCTCAAGACTTGGGACAAGAACTTCTCAAGACTTGGGACAAGTGACTTCTCAAGACTTGGGACAAGAACTTCTCAAGACTTGGGCAAGTGACTTCTCAAGACTTGGGACAAGTGACATTTCAAGACTTGGGACAATTGACTTTTCAAGACTTGGGACAAATGAGTTCTCGTGACTTGGGACAAGTGACTTCTCAAGACTTGGGACATTGACTTCTCAAGACTTGGGACAAGTGACTTCTCAAGACCTGGGACAAGTGACTTCTCAAGACTTGGGACAAGAATTTCTCAAGACTTGGAACAAGTGACTTCTCAAGACTTGGGACAAGAACTTCTCAAGACTTGGGACAAGTGACTTCTCAAGACTTGGGACAAGAAATTCTCAAGACTTGGGCAAGTGACTTCTCAAGACTTGGGACAAGAAATTCTCGATACTTGGGACAAGTGACTTCTCAAGACTTGGGACAAGATCTTCTCAAGACTTGGGACAAGAACTTCTCAAGACTTGGGACAAGAACTTCTCAAGACTTGGTACAAGTGACTTCTCAAGACTTGGGACAAGTGACTTCTCAAGACCTGGGACAAGTGACTTCTCAAGACTTGGGACAAGAATTTCTCAAGACTTGGGACAAGTGACTTCTCAATACTTGGGACAAGTTACTTCTCAAGACTTGGGACAAAATATCTCAAGACTTGGGACAAGTGACTTCTCAAGACTTGGGACAAGAACATCTCAAGACTTGGGACAAGTGACTTCTCAAGACTTGGGACATGTGACTTCTCAAGACTTGGGACAAGAACTTCTCAAAACTTGGGACAAGTGACTTCTCAAGACTTGGGACAAGAACTTCTCAAAACTTGGGACACGTGACTTCTCAAGACTTGGGACAAGTGACTTCTCAAGACTTGGGACAAGAACTTCTCAAGACTTGGGGCAAGTGACTTCTCAAGGCTTGGGACATGTGACTTCTCAAGACTTGGGACAAGAACTTCTCAAGACTTGGGACAAGTGACTTCTCAAGACTTGGGTGCAAGAACTTCTCAAGACATGGGACAAGTGACTTCTCAAGTCTTGGGACAAGAACTTCTCAAGACTTGGGACAAGTGACTTCTCAAGACTTGGGACAAGTGACTTCTCAAGTCTTGGGACAAGTGACTTCTCAAGACTTGGGACAAGTGACTTCTCAAGACTTGGGACAAGTGACTTCTGAAGACTTGGGACAAGAACTTCTCAAGACTTGGGACAAGTGACTTCTCAAGACTTGGGACAAGAACTTCTCAAGACTTGGTACAAGTGACTTCTCAAGACTTGGGACAAGAACTTCTCAAGACCTGGGACAAGTGACTTCTCAAGACTTGGGACAAGTGACTTCTCAAGACTTGGGACAAGTGACTTCTCAAGGCTTGGGACAAGTGACCTCTCAAGACTTGGGACAGTTGACTTCTTAAGACTTGGGACAAGTGACTTCTCAAGAATTGGGACAAGTGACTTCTCAAGACTTGGGACAAATGACTTCTCACTACTTGGGTTAAGTGACTTCTCAAGACTTGGTACAGTGGACTTCTCAAGACTTGGGAAGCCAAGGTGCTGCAGACAACACGTGAGGCAGACACGAACCTGTATAGACCGAGTATTGAAGAGGTCATTTGGTACAGACTCCGAAGCAGGCGGCAACTAGATGTGTTAGGGCCCAAGTCCGACAGAGACAGGTGAGGCATTCAACGAGTTTTGCATGCATCTCTAGGGGAGGGTTTGGAAAAAATATTTAAAATTTTCAAAATTACTAGAAATCAAAAAAATGGTGGAAATTGTTTGAAAAGCGCACAAAACCAAAATATTTCGTAAATTTTTAAAAAAATTTGTATGTGTAATTTTTCAAATTTTCTTGGTTTTGTGCGCAATTCGGTTAATTTATAGCATTTTTTGATTTCTTGAAAATTTTGAAATTTTTCAAAATTCTACCACGTGATGGCTTGCAGAACCGGTGTCTCTCGGACTCTTTCTTATGTATTGTGTCTCTGACGTATGTGGTCTGTGCCTGTCTTGGTGTCTGCACGTACCCGTCTCTGTATGACACGGCGCTGACGTGCCGTCTCTGAGAAGCCCAGGTTGTGACATACAACACGTGAGGCAGACACGATCCTGGAGAGACCGAATATTGAAGAGGCCGGTTGGTGCAGACACCGAGGCAGACAGCAACCGGGTGTGATAAAGGTCGACTCCGACAGAGACAGGATGAGGCATTCAACGAGTTTGTCATGCATCTAAAGGGGAGAGTTTAGAAAAAATTTGCAAATTTTTCAAAATTTTCGAATAATGAAAAATGCTGGAAATGGCCTGAAGAGCGCAAAAAACCAAAAAATTGTGAAAATTTTGAAAAAAAAATTGAATGTGAAATTTTTCACTTTTCTTGCTTTGTGCGCATTTTGCACAAGTTCCAGCATTTTTTTGTTGTTTTTTTGAAAATTTTGAAATTTTTCAAAATTCCACCAACTGATGCCTTGCACAACCGGTGTCTCTCGGACTGTTTCTGATGTACCGTGTCTCTGACGAATGCGTTCTGTGCCTGTCTCGGTCTCTATATGACACGGCTCAGAGAAGCCCAGGTGCGGCAGGCAACACTTGAGGCAGACACGGACCTGTATAGACCGAGTATTGAAGAGGCCGGTCGGTGCAGACAACGAGGCAGGCAGCAACCGCGTGTGTTAGAGGCCGAGTCCGACAGAGACAGGATGAGGGATTCAACGAGTTTGGCATGCATCTCTAGGGGAGGGTTTACAAAAAGAAATATTCAAATTTTTCGAAAAATCAAAAAATGCTGGAAATTGTCTGAAAAGCGCACAAAACCAAAATTATTTTAAAATTTTGAATGTGAAATTTTTCAATTTTCTTGGTTTTGTGCGCATTTCGGACAATTTCCAGTTTTTTTGATTTTTTGAAAATTTTGAAATTTTTAATAATTCCACCCCCTGATGCCTTGCAAAACCGGTGTATCTCGGACTGTTTCTGATGTACCGTGTCTGACGAATGCGGTCTGTGCCTGTCTCGGTCTCTGCACGGACCGGTCGCTGTATGACACGGATCTGACATGCCGTCTCTGAGAAGCCCAGGTGCGGCAGACAACACGTGAGGCAGACACGGACCTGCAGAGACCGAGTATTGAAGAGGCCAGTTGGTGCAGACACCGAGGCAGGCAGCAACCGGGTGTGTTAGAGGCCGAGTCCGACAGAGACAGGATGAGGCATTCAACGAGTTCAGCATGCATCTCTAGGGGAGAGTTTACAAAAATATATTCAAATTTTTCAAAATTTTCGAAAAATCAAAAATGCTGGAAATTGTCTGAAAAGCGCACAATACCAATATTGTTTGAAAATTTTGAATGTGAAATTTTTCAATTTTCTTGGTTTTGTGCGCATTTCGGACAATTTCCAGCATTTTTCGTTTTTTTGAAAATTTTGAAATTTTTTCAAAATTCCACCACTTGATGCCTTGCAGAACCGGTGTCTCTCGGACTGTTTCTGATGTACTGCGTCTCTGACGAATGCGGTCTGTGCCTGTCTCGGTCTCTGTATGACACGGCTCTGAGGAGCCCAAGTGCGGCAGACATCACGTGAGGCAGACACGGACCTGCAGAGACCGAGTATTGAAGAGGCCGGTTGGTGCAGACACCGAGGCAGGCCGCAACCGGGTGTGATAGAGGCCGAGTCCGACAGAGACAGGATGAGGCATTCAACGAGTTTGGCATGTATCTCTAGGGGAGAGTTTAGAAAAGAATATTCAAGTTTTTCAAAATTTTCGAAAAATGAAAAAATGCTGGAAATTGTCTGAAAAGCAGACAAATCCAAAAAATTTGAAAAAAATTTGAAGGTGAAATTTTTCAAATTTTCTTGGTTTTGTGCGCTTTTTGGACAATTTCCAGCACTTTCGATTTTTTGAAAATTTTGAAATTTTCAAAATTCCACCACCTGATGCCTTGCAGAACCGGTCTCTGTCGGACTGTTTCTGATGTACTCTGTGTCTGACGAATACGGTATGTGCCTGACACGCTCTCTGACTCTGAAGAGCCCAGGTGCGGCAGACACCACGTAACGCAGAGACGGAGACGGGCATAAACATGGTCGGCCACTTGCGTCACTGGTTGAGGACAGATCAAGGTCAAATGTGGTATCATTCCGTAGCATGAAACTGAATTAAGTTGTATTATTAGACCCCTCTCCCCTTAAAACTCAGCTGAAGGTAACGTATTATTAGCAGGCCAATCTTTATTCAGTCCCACAGTGTTACTGACTGTTTTCAATCTTGGAACACTGACATTCTTTCTGGAAACAAGGGAGTTGAGGATGGATGCTGTAATGTCTCGACCACGTTAATTATATCCATACAAATGTCCTTCAACCTAATTCAATTAGAGAGTTACGACCGGGATAATGATTTCGACTTACATTCAGGATGTACACAGTTCGAATCTCAACCGAAGACCGATTATTTTTTGATGTATTCTTCAGTCCCTTTAGATTATTGGATGAGAATACGCTCAGCTTGGCCACGACAGTTTCCTCAAAAATCCCTACCTATTCATCAATTAGTCTTCCTATCATAAACCAATCGGTGCTGTATAAAATTAGTATTTGGTAAAACGTCCCGTCGCAACAGACTGATTGCTGACGACACAAGTCGGACGAACTTTCCTTCCTGATTTACTACAAGTTCAGCTTCTGGAATCCTATACCGTCGGTCTGTCCCCAGCTTCAGTGACGAAACGAACATCAACGTTGTAAAGATATATGTCACGGGCTCTCACCCACGGCCATTTATTTTGCTTTGTGAGTCTCGCGTACATTTTTTAATCATATCCCACTGTATAAAGAAAAATAGTTACCGATTAAATTGCACGAGCCATGTTTAATTCTATATTATAAAAAAGTGCCAACAACTTTATTAAAGGAAGCTTTAAGTAGGAAGAAAAACGTTTCACACATAACACACAATAAGAACTGTATTCATGTCAACCTACCACAAAGCAATGCAACACCATTTATTTCTATAGTGAAATGTTTCGACCCCCAAAAGGGGTGATCTTCAGGACCTTACTGCTTGTACATACGAGGCGCGTCCACAAACTAAGTTTCCCACTCGTCCCACAGCTAGCAAACCTTACATTGCGCGAAGCGACTGTGCGTACGTGATAGAGCAATGACGTAGCATGGCGCATGCACTAACGGTACTTCCCGCGTTCTCACAGTAGCATCGTTGCAGCTGTTGAAGATGGAGGTTCTTATTCCAGCTCCCGCCGACTGTGAAGTGCGGTCAGTGATAACGCTAGGCCGCACACGGCTCGACGGACAGCAAGTCTCCTGCAGGAGTTCAGCTGGGAGGTGTTTAATCATTCACCCTACAGCCCGGACCTCGCTCCCAGTGATTTCCATCTTTTCCTACACCTCAAGAAATTCCTGTCCGGTCAGCGTCAGCGTTTTGAGAATGACAGAGAGGCGGAGATGGTTGTCACACAGTGGTTCCAATCCCAGGCGGCAGACTTCTACGACACAGGTATTCAAAAGTTGGTCCCACGGTATGACCAATGTCTCAATTCCGGTGGCGAATATGTTGAAAAATAGCTGGACACTTGCTGTATCTGTTGCAATAAATATCTCCATGAAATTGTGTTTTGTTTCTGTAAACGGCCCCAGGGAAACTTACTTTAAGGACGAGCCTCGTATAATATTAATGAGAATTGTTTTAATATTTATTGCCTTGAATTTGTAACGTATTTAATATTGTAACACCACAGTCTTGGAGCTCAGTTAATACAGTGACTATGCTTTGGGGTGAACGATCGGGGTATGATTTCTGGCAGGGCAAGACCTTTCTCTACGCAACAACGTTCAGACCCGCTGGCCTCCTAACCAATGGAAATTGGGGGTATTTTCTCGGGGATAAATCAGCCTGCTGGTAACCCCGATCACTGTCTTCCATCTAGTACCTAGGTTACGAATACGTGCATCCATTCCCACATGTCCGCACGGCGTAGTGATTAGTTCAGCACCAGGGAACCTTTCCCTCTCACTTGACAGATTTCGATGTTATTTGGTATTAGGGCCAACGCTGAAATTTGTTAAGCAAATTTAATTTGGATTCTCATTGGTCTAATATAATCAAACTTCATCGATTTTTTTTCCATGTGCAAATTTAGCGCTGATTCAGATTTACAACTTATGTTTAATTCCGATAGCCTTCGGAGAATATTTCACGAAATAAAGAAAAAAAAGAAATTCAGACTACATGTAGCGAGAATAACTTTGAAACAATAGATCTGTATCAGCAAAGAATGAATTTTGTAAAATTGAACGTCTCTGCTTTTGTTTCAACAGTGAAACCGACCCATCATGATACTTCTTTATTCATCAGCTGGACTAGAGGGCTGCTATTGGTGGGAAGTGTGACACGCCATAGTTTTACGCTACTACACAGACTGAAAACATCAAACCGTTAAGAGTAGCGTGTAGTGAGAACACCTCTAATGTGTTCTGCGGGTGTTGCGATAATATTCTAGATTAAATCACTGTGCCACTGTGAGTTAATCTTAAAACTGTACGCATTAAAACACATGAAAGCCTGTCGTCTGTTGTTCGTTCAGTGGTTGTGGAACGAATGCTTTTAGGATCGGTCGTCACTCACCGCGAAATCTTGCGCATGCGCGTATATCGAATTCCTAGCAGGGATTTTCTCCTGATCTGTGGACTGTACTAACACATCGCGTAGGGCTCTGAACATTTCGTTCGTAGAGTTTTTTTTTTCCCGATTCATCTAATTCTGAGCAAATCATCGATTATTCTTCCTACACATTATGAACCGATTGAATTTTGTGGTGATGTGTGCTATCTTAGAGGTAGGAACTGAATCATTAACGTATTTTGATTAACTTTGACTGCTAAAGGGTTGTTGCACATTTCCATCACTCATGTCCATTAAATTCCGTGGCCGAGCGTTACCTGACGGATATCGACATAAGGGACACTAATTCTCCCGCTTACAAACATTTTGCCAGAAACTCCTATTTGTTTATCTAAGCTCATTCAACGTCTGTCGCCGTTTCTGAGCTAACAGAAACCATACCTCAGCTATCAAAATACACTAACTGAAGAACGTTTATCTTAATTAAAATCTAGGATAGAAAGAGTTAAACAGACGACGGGAAGGGCAGAGAGAGGTTTTGGGTTACACAGTTTGTGTTCTCCATCTCTCGTCTCGAAAAGACTGAACATTGCTGATGAAACGTCTTTGCTGCGAAAGCTGGTTCGTTCTACGAGTTTGGCATCAACTGAAGTGAATTAAATCACTGCTGTCATTTTATTTCCTTGGCAACTTCCATTCTTCGTCGGCCAGGTGCAGTTGTATGACAGTCACCAGCCAAAAAGAATTATTTTTACTCCTCATTAAGACCGCTCCCTACCCTTTGTGAACGAACGACGACATTGCCGAGAAGAGTTTGTCTTCGCCACCACACGATGGAGGCAGTGGTCAGCTTCACGTTCTGGCGGGATTTACCCCTGATAAAAATGAAGTTGAAGGAGAACTGGTCTGAACAGTCGCTCTGGTTTGTATCTGGCCGTCGACCGCGATTTGGAGTCAACTGTACATATTATAACAGAACAAACTCATTGGACCTACTTAAAATCGTCCCATGGTATAGTCGGCGCAGTAGTTTTTGGCTGGTGGAATTTTCAAGGGGAAGGCTAGGAGCGAGTCACTGACTGCACCGAGGAGCTTATCGGACTGAACGCCCAAACAAAAGAAATGCACTGACCGTGCCACCTCAGGTACACAGACTAGGCCCGTCCGCCAGCTCCGCTGGCTTGGAATTTTCAAGGGGAAGGCTAGGAGCGAGTCTCTTGTGCGATGGTATAATGCTGACTGCACCGAGGAGCTTATCGGACTGAACGCCCAAACAAAAGAAATGCACTGACCGTGCCACCTCAGGTACACAGACTAGGCCCGTCCGCCAGCTCCGCTGGCTTGGAATTTTCAAGGGGAAGGCTAGGAGCGAGTCTCTTGTGCGATGGTATAATGCTGACTGCACCGAGGAGCTTATCGGACTGAACGCCCAAACAAAAGAAATGCACTGACCGTGCTACCTCAGGTACACAGACTAGGCCCGTCCGCCAGCTCCGCTAGCTTGGAATTTTCAAGGGGAAGGCTAGGAGCGAGTCACTGACTGCACCGAGGAGCTTATCGGACTGAACGCCCAAACAAAAGAATTGCACTGGCCGTGCCACATCAGGTACACAGACTAGGCCCGTCCGCCAGCTCCGCTAGCTTGGAATTTTCAAGGGGAAGGCTAGGAGCGAGTCACTGACTGCACCGAGGAGCTTATCGGACTGAACGCCCAAACAAAAGAATTGCACTGACCGTGCCACCTCAGGTACACAGACTAGGCCCGCCCGCCAGCTCCGCTAGCTTCTCGACCGGCCAAAAACTACTGCGCCGACTATAAAGTCAATTGGCCCCTAACGCGTAGGATCTATATGAAGCATAGCCCATCTTGAGAATCTTTTAGTCCATCAGATAGTCAAGACACCTGAAGGTTCATTATCGTGTTCACAAGAGCTCTTTCACGTTCTCCCACTGTATTTCACAAAGACACATTTTTAATATTATGCGCCAATCTACACCTAGGTCTTCCGCGTGGTCTTTTACCTGTAGGTGTTCAATTTTTCACCATCCCCAAGCCTCCCTCATCTCATCCATAATTTAATTACGTCAATAATATCTAGTGAATACAAATGATCGACTTTCTCATATCCAGTTTTCTGTAGTCAATTTAATAATAGTAACATTAATAATAATAAAAAAATGACAAGAACAACCCCGGAAGATAACGGCTCGAGAGCATTTTGTGCGGTCGAAACTTCAATCAAGCTGATCTTTGGCTGACCTGAAGTTTGCAATGGAATAAATCTGCACAGATATTCCCGTTTCTTTACTAGCCTTTCAGGAAATTCCTCCAATCAATGAATTCAGAGCGCTAATTCCAGCATTATTCTGGTCGTGATTATAAAAGCTGGTCTCCAGGTAACGTTGTTCTTGTGGACCCTAAGTGAATCGAGCATCATCTGTTGTGAAACAATATGGACCCTCCTTGAGAGGCGTCTCAACAGCTTCCATTGACAAAAATGTTCTTATGTTCTTTGTGTGATGGGAGAAGGCTTTGGGGGGGGGGGGGTTGAGGGGGTTGAAGAGTGAGTCCCTCCAGACAACTGACTGTGCGCGTGTTGTTTCAGTTTGCTGCTAGAGGGCTTGAGCGTCATCAGTTTGTAAACACTAGTGCGGTTCAAGGAAGTGATTGTAGCAAACTATTTTACAGGTGGATAGAACGCTTTTTTTCTAAATCCGTTGCAGTGTGGAAACTTGTAAAACGTGGCTCAACATGTGATTCTCCCCCCCCCCCCCAAACTGTGCGGAATAAATGCAGGATTTACTAAATTGAGAATTAAGAAGACAGTTATTGGATTGCATGTTAAAACTCTCATTGTTTTCGTAAATTATAAGATTTGTTTCCTTCATATATGAGGTTTTTAGTGTCTGTATTACAAAGGTATGACAAAGGCGATTGCGATGAAAATATACATCCCAAGCTTCACTGGCTTTCTAGTTATCTCTTTGAGGAACGGAAGTACCTATACGTACCATCTGCTCAGAATTAACAGCGGTCATTAACACCATTAATGACTTGGAGACGCGTGGGAGTTCATTATAAATATTAAGATAAACTTCGTGCTTAATTTTGAATGAAATAAACGTGTTGGCAAAAGTTCAAGGCGTGTCAATAAATAGCTCCATTTCGAATCATGGGGTCAGCTGGCCCAGGAACCGTCTATTCAGACAGGGTTTCCATTGTTTTTCTCAGTCCCTCCAAAGCCAGAGCGGCAGGCCTGCCTTAAAACCAGGCCAGGATCGCTACTTTTCACATACTTTCTAATGCATTATTTATTAACCATCTCATCGTTCGATTCTGTACAATGTAAAATACTGAAAGCGATGTTACGTAAACCACAAACAATTTGTGAGTCAAATATTTTTCGATCCCGCTTAAGTTTTTAAATACAACGGAAATCGTATTTGTTTTAAAGGAAACATGATAACTCCATTAAGCAATGTCTTTCTTGAGGAGCTAATAGTCACTCATCTGTTCAAGAAATACCCCGCCCTTCGCTGAAACCAAAGGTCCATGATCCAGATGAATCAAATCCGCTGTATCTGTCGCGATTACAATCTCCGAAGCTGAGTTTTCGAACCGACTGTCCGCGTTAAAGATAAATCTTAAATTAACCCCGCTGAAGATAATTCTACAGGTACATCTTGTCCTTAGGTTTCCACGGGGAAAAGCCGAATCGAAAGTTGAACATTATCAAACGTTTCGGAAAACACTGCACCTGCCATATTCAGGGTGAATACGTAAAGGTTGAGTGGTGTATTTAAAGGTGCTGGTTGGCGAAGCGAGCCACCGGTTAGCACCATGAAATCCAAATCTACGCATACTCCCTGATATGTATACACTGTTGCCTAAATCGCACATTATTTACATATTCACCATGAAGATGACAACTGAAATTTTTACCAAAACATTGGCTCATTTTCAACTACTACTACTACTACGTATTCAATTTGTTTGCTTATCAGAGCCCTGCTCTTCAAACAAAATGGCTTCTGAATTAGGACCTAATATTAATTTTTCTGTGAAATCATGTCGAAAGTAAGGGTGTGTTGACAGGCATTTACTAACGCTGCTTTTGTGAAGCATGGAAATGTTAAGAAGGATTCATATTCTGACACGAGAGCAATATTCAGTTCTTAAATTTTCACAAACCATAGTTTTCTCCTTATTTTTAGTTAAACCACATATTTATAACCAATTCCAGGTTTAGTTTCATATTTTTAAACACACGTGCACAGCAAACAGACTTTATACTGTACTTAAATATCGAAATACGAATCCTGTCATATTTGAAGTGAAGAAATATAGATGATTGATAATTTTTATTGCCACTATAAAATGTCACAAAACTAATACAACCACATAATGGTGCTTGAATTGAGAACTGATAACAACTTGGGTGAAATGGCAAATAATGATTTTGAAAGCGTCAAGATTACAAGACAATCATGAGCAATGCTTGGGGCTAACTCACCATGAACCTGGCGCAACGTCTTGTGGTGCACATTAACATTTCATTACCGGCGGAAGTAAGGATTTTATAAAAAATTAACGAGTAGGCCTGGACATGACGGCATGAAGCGCTCCGCATCCTGGACGCTGGTCGCTCTATGTGCAGTTATAGTTGCCGGTAAGTCTGCATGCCATTGAAAGTCGCAGTGTTCACACTTTTCAGCAAGCATTTGGCCCCTGAAACCACATTGAAGGCAGCAAATTTTGACTATGAAAACGCCATCCAAGATATGGCAACATTTTGCCCTTTAAATTGCCTGTAAATAAAATAAACATTTCTCATCCTATCCCCTCCACAATTCTGACATCTAAAGAACACGCCCACATCTTCAATTCACCCTTGCATCCCTCAACACCACCAAGCATCAATCACACTATCACACATGTGCCACGAGCCTCAAGGTTGCCTGAGGTAGATCGGGGATTGCCCCATTGGGTCAAAAAAGATGGTGTTTTGACAGATACTCCACAACTAAGTTCAACTATATTTTACATTTATTGTAATTCTCAAACACGTGGACCTTTCCTAGGTCATTCTGATAGCGGTGATCATTGCCAAGGTGACCGTGCTTGTGATGGTGGTCGTACTGTCCTCTGTCATAATGGTCAGTTTCGAGTCATCCGACGTGGTGGTGGTGAAGTCATGTTCAAGTTGGCTGTTATGGCAGAGTTGGTTTTTTGTAGTAGTGGTCACCATGATGGTGGTGATGGCCATGTTGGTTGACATTTCAGCTGTGGCACTAGTGACGGTTATGGTTGATATGATAATGGTCCTAATAGTGGGTAGGTGATGTCACCAGGGTGGTGATAATAGATGTAGTTGTGGAGGTTGTGGTGACTCTAACTGTGATTGCAGGAGTGTTTTTGTCGACTGTTTTTATGTTGGGATCTGCAGTGTGATAATGTGTCATGTCTTCCAACCTATCACACACCATACAGAACATAATGACTATAAAAGTTGATGAGTAAATGAGAAAAACCAGTACTCTGAAACAACCAGCTCCAGTACCACTTGGTCCACTACATATTCCTAGAAGACTTCCCCAGATTTATTCCAGGCCTCCGTGGTCAATTGTCCCAGCTATAACAAAACCACAGGTCTGATACTTATGAACTCTGAATGTTGTTTCACCGGTGTACATGTGCTGGTGGTTGTTTCAGAAGTCAACAGCCTGGACAATGTCAAGTTGGTATTTCCACCAGTAGTTCGAGTGGGTGATGAAGCTACACTTCTGTGTCTGTATGACTTGGAGGGAGAGCCTTTATACTCTGTCAAGTGGTACAGAGGAAACCATGAGTTCTACCGGTACATGCCAAAGGAATCGCCACCAAGCCGTGTTTTTCCTTTTAAGGGAATAATGGTCGATGTAAGTAAAGGTTCAGCAGCAAGATAGAAAATGTCATACTGATTATGGTGAATTAAAAATGTTGGAAAATATAGTAACGTTTAATTCACGTAATATCTTGCGATTCATCTTAAGGGTCTGAAGAAAACCATGAAGGTAAAGCTCCACACATTCCTAACCTTGGCAGTGAATTCGCCAATCTTGCAATTGATAATGTATTTAAAAATGTCCACTTATCTTGTGACTGCTCTAGAACGAAAAATTGCTTCAGGCTGAAGCATCCCCTTGCAGAGAATTAAGCATGTGTTTGCTATTCTGCACTCTTGTCAGGTTCAGATAATCTACCGACTGTAATCCAAGAATGTTTGTTAATATACCCCCTCTTCCTTTCATCCAACACACTGACATGTAGTTTTAGTTAGATGTTGCCAAGTGTATGATGTGGCTGACAACATAGAAATGGGAGAGGTGGAAGTGACAACTAAAATTGTGTTTCTTACTGTGCTTTCAAAATTTTAATTCTAGTCTGTTTCTTTAGCAGAATCATGATTGTGACACTGATAAATTAGACGACTAATTCTTAATTGTGGTCCCGCGCCATAGCCGCGCGGTCTGAGGCATCATGCTTCGGACTGGCGATATGGAATGCGCACTGGTTCGAGTCTCGGGGGAGAAGAAATTTTCTCACGAGCTTTCGACCAGTGTATGGGACCGGTGTCAACCCAGCATCGTGAGGAAATTGGGGAGCTACAATGAGTAGCGTAATCCGGTCAGGAAAGCTAGCAATGGCTGGGGGTTCATCGTGCTGACCACACTTCACTCTATACCTGGTTGGATGATCATTCACCTCTGCTAGGCATGTGAACGTGAGGCCAGCAGTCAAGCTAGTCGGCTTTGGCTCTCTGGAGCTGTTACGCCACGGATTTCATTTTTAATTTTAATTCTTAATTATGTGTTTGTCCTCAAGGGAAAAGATTTCCATCAGGTGACACCTGGTGCTTATAATTAACAAAGAAACTCCCTACCACAGGATGTACACTAAACATTCAATAATTATTTTGCTGTTCTCATGAACACTTGGAAGGATGCATGCAAATTGAAACAAATGAAATTAAACCAAAGAGTGAAAGATTACTCAATCAAAAGCAGGTCAAGTATCTCACTAATGTCTGATTCTGTTACTATAATTCTTAACAAACTGTTATAAAATTTCAATAAACTGCCCTTATTTAACCCTGTGCCACCGATTCATTAATCAAGCTTCATGTGGCCCTCAAACTGAACAAGTTAGAAAACTCCTCAGAAAAAGTTTTAACTCAAAGGTTTCCTCATTTAGTTTTAGTATATTCAGCTAATTTACTTCTTTATTTTACAGATATCAGCATCAAATGCAAACCAGGTATCTCTAAGGAATATACCACTCCATTTGTCTGGAAGATTTCGCTGTGAAGTATCAGCTGATGCCCCTCTGTTCACAACCAAATGTACTGAAGATGAATTAACTGTCCTGGGTAAGCCAAAATAAAATGTTTGTTACAGATAATAGCTACCATAAACTCTTCATTGGCTGCAACTGGTCTCGGTGAATGGAAGAAAGATCATTACAAGACAAGTGTAATACATATTGAAGTTATATGAAATGTATGATACTGTCCACAGAATATATATGTAAACACTACAAAAGGAACAAGGCATTTTAGACGAAATAAGACTAAAAGTATTTGAGAGAAGTTTTGGACTACTTGAAAGAGAGATATTTTTCATAATAACAGACTATGGAGACACACTCTTCAAATTAATGATGAAATATTGCTAACTAATTAAAACAGGAAACCAACAATAACTGTTGAAGATACTATTGGACAAATGAGGCTGAAACAGGTTAATAAATGGCCAAAATCCCTGACAGTTTGATGATAGTGATGGTGTTAATGATGTGTGATACTGTCATGTAGCTTATTTTGTGAACAATTTATTATATAATAATTCTTGGCGTAACAGCCCTATGTGAGCCAAAGCTGACTAGCTTGACTGCTGGCATCACATTCACATGCCTAAGCAGAGGTGAACGATCATCCAACCAGATATAGGATGACGTGTGGTCAGCACGACGAACCCCCAGCCATTGATAGTTTTCCTGACCGGATTATGCTACTCATTGTAGCTCCCCAATTTCCTCATGATGCTGGGTTGACACCGGTCACATACACCAGTTGAAAATCTCATGAGAAATTTCTTTCTCCGAGACCCGAACCAGCGTGCACTATAGAAGATGTAACAAGTTAAACTTGACTGATACAGACCACAATGAAATTAACCATCAGCATTTTAATGTAAATTTTTCCATACAAAATTTAAATTACATCTGCAAAATGGGTCAGAGAGTAAACATGCAAATGGCTGGACAGATCTATAAATACATTCTGAACCATGTCTTCTTTTAACAGAGAACTGGCTTAGGTTGCATGTTAATTTCACGCATTTGTAACTGAATTGACTGATATGGCAACAAGGGACTAAACTTCCAAACGTGGTATCTGCACTTCCTGCACACAAATATGACAGGTATACCACCATGATTTAACTCTTCTTAAAAGAAGGCAGTGAAATTTCTGTCAAACCAGATAATATGACATGGAGCAAATTCGCATTAACGAAACATACGTAATTGCAGAGATGACTGTATTTATAATTTTTATTCAAAATCAGTGATGTAAGAATTATGATTTAGTATAAGACATTATAAATAATACTATTTTTTTTTTCACTTCTCGACTTGCTAGTTTCAAAATCGGCGTTATTATGAATCAGCGCAAATTGAACCTGCGCAAATCGAGGGTTACCTGTATATGATCCTGTTATGACAGTCTCCATGGCAAGTAAGGAAAGGCATTTATTTCTTGTTCTTTTTTTATGGTCTGGCCACACAAAATTCCGTTTGTCATAAATGTAAACATGTCAAGTTTTTTTGTTCATCAACATATTTGTAGTTAAGCTTACTGTTCATAAATGTCACCATGGCAAAATCTTGACTGAAAACCAGTGCTACCATTCCAGTTTTAGAATCATGTTTGAAACCTTGAACTACTAAGTGAATGCTTGCAGAATTCCCAGATTCTCGACCTGTGATGACCGTAATGAACACAAGCTACCGAGAAGGTGAGCTGCTAACTGTGAACTGCACAACACAACCATCTAAAACAATGCCAACTCTCACATTCTATATCAACAATCGCGCAGTAAGTAAATTCACTACCAGGAACAGCACTGTTATGCATAAAGAAAGACACATTCCTATTATTTGTAGTAACAGGAACGAATGATCAAAGACTGCAGATATTCTTACAATTATGCCATAGCTCAGAGCTTAAATATTTGTACTCCTCCCCCAATATTGTCGGGGTGATTAAGTCAAGAAGAATGAGATGCGTGGGGCAAGAGGTGTGCACCGGGTATTGGTCGGGAAGCCTGAAGGGAAGAGACAACTGGTGAGACCTAGACATAGATGGGAGGATAATATCAAGCAGGATCTATGAGAGATAGAAGTTGAAAGCGACTGGATTTTGTTGGCCCAGAACTGGGACTGGTGGAGGGCGTTGGTTAGTTCGGTGATGAATCTTCAGGTTCCCTAAGCCATCTAGTTAGTTAGTTATGCCATAGCCCAGACACTGAGATATCACCTTGCCATTATGGAGACACATGTTGAACCCCAGGGCAGGAAGTGTGGAATTATATCAGATAAAGTACTACTGAGGCAGGTGCACCTCTGTTCTTTTCAGACTTTCATCATCCACAGGTGCTGCAAGCTCATCTATCACTGTCCCTAGCAGATGAGTTGGGTGTGGCCAGTCAAAACACATCATATCCCCAGTACTCAGACAGTTTAGCTGATTAACCTATCCTCACATCTAATCTATAACTTAGATTTTGGCACATTTGATACTTCACAAATCACCCATATAATATTTTTAATGTTATTTGCAAAAACGGCATAAAGCAAATGCAGAACTGGAACACTGTGTCTGCCAGTCTGAATGTTTTATATTCTACGTAGAATTTGGAATTTGGCGGTTCATACCGAAAGATGGATTTGTACATTGCTCTCCAGCCACAAAAAATTCAAGAGCAAGAACATTTATCAGTTATTCTGATTAGGGATATGTATGGTTTCCATCAGTCCCTCTAGTTGAATGCTGGGGTAGTTCCTTTAAATTGGCAATGATTTATTTCTTGCCATTAATTTCTATCTCACTATGCCACATGTAATGCAGTTATAGCTAATGATATCAAATGTCCCTGGACATGATGAACACACTAAAACATATTGTATACAGCACAATTAAATTTATAGTCTCAATATGTAATGATAGCCAATTTTAAATAGAGTGACAGTATGTCAGTCATTGCTGAATAACATTCAGTTGATTCATCATAATTAAATACCACTATCCAACCATACTCTATTATGCAGCTACCAAAGGATGTGGTCAGAGTATGGGAAGGAGGGGCAATGCTAGAGACAAAGCTTAAGAGGTCAGACTTCTCTCCGAGAGGAGAGCTGCGACTCAAGTGTGTGGCCTCAGTTATGGGGCTGTACAACATCAGCAGTGGAAGTATAGCCATCTGGCTGGAACATGGCAAACCATTTGTACTTGGAGCTGAAGATGCAAGTACCACAGGTGTGTTGTAAGATTCATACCTAAGCAAGTACATTAACACTTTCTTCCTCCTAACATATTAGAACAGAATAAACTAAAAAGAATCCTGCTCCTTCTGAAGCATAAATATCTGATTTGAAATATAAATACTTTTAAAACATGTCTCATAGCACCACACACTAGTATAAACATAACAGAACAGGGTTAAAGCATATATGCACTATCTACATATCATATTTACTACAGACTCAAGAGTGAAAGATGAGAAAGTACCAAATGAAGACGACTGTCTTTGGGTTGTTGCACTGTGTAATCTGGTAAAAGTTTACTGGCATTGTCTCCATCATCAGGGTGATGACTACCAGACTACAGAGTGAAACAACCCAGAACAGTCACCTTCACACTCGCCACCATAAGAACCTCAAATCTGACGAAGCATGTAAATGTCACAGCTGGACAGAAACACAGACTCTCTGTACTGTACTTCTTTTTACTGACTGGTGCTGCTTACTCCACTAAAATAGGTATCATAAAAATCTTCATTTGTGAAAAAGGAATTGTTTATTTCCAGGGTCCAAGAATTCAGCAGAAAATGGTTTCATGTCACTGGGAATGATGATGTGTATGTACTGTATATATTCTGTCCAGTTCATGGAGGCTTAAATATATAGACAAGAAACTGTAATATTTGCCCTGAATGCCAGTGATCATTTGCATATTAGGACTTCTGTCAAATACTCCCCCATTTCAACTAGTCACAGCCATTAGGGTTAACAGATTCTCATTAGTGGAAGGCAATGGTATATGGAAATATAAAAGAAAAGTTCCTTAACTTGCAAGATGTGAGTAGACAAATAATAACATATTTTTGACATCTCATCCCAAAACAAGCAACTCTAAGTAAAGCAAATCTTTTAATGTGCTGGGATAACTGTATATTAAATGTACTGCAGATAACATAAGATGTCAAATATACTTGTAATTGCAGTGTAATGAATCGACCATTGTCACAAATCTACAGTGATTCATTAGTGTGTGTACATGTACGATATTTACATCTTACTCATAGAAAGATGTTATCTAGCACAGCAGTTAAAATTTAGAGAATATACTTTCAGCATCTAAGATATACGTATCAAATTAGAGTAGCTTAAAGGTGATTTTTGTGATTTTTATGTCTAACAAAATAGTCAATTGTATATAGAAAAGTGTTTCAACAGTAATAATTGCCATATTTCTACTGAATACTAGTAAACAGATAATTGTAATACTTGTGGTAATGAAGCTTTGTAAATAGTAGCTGCTGCTGGAAAATAATCCTGTATCTGCACTGTACTTTTCAGAAAGCAAAGATAAAACATCTGTCATGATAAATGGACTCCATTTAATTCAGTTCTTAATAATCCAAACTAGTCAACAGACATGCAGAAACTAAAAGAGGGAAAGATGACTAAATATGGTCATATTTTCTGGGGAAACTCAACAGAGAGCAAAGAAGTATTTTACATTCAGAAGAAAATTGTTAGAATAATGGCAGGCACTAAAAGGAGAGCCTCATGCAGGGAATTGTTGAGGAAATGTAATATTTTTCCACTAGCCAGCGAATCCTCACTCTTGTTATTATCATTTGTAGTGGACAGCATAAACAAATTTCAAACAAACTCAGATATCAACAATATAAATACAAGATACAGACATAACCTTTGTGTGCCAAATTCTAACCCCAGTAAATATAAAAAAGGAGTTTACTATACTGGAATTAAGTTATTCAACAATCTTCGACCTACTATCAAAAGTTTTAAATCACGATATAAAAATATTTAAGCCAGCATTAAAAAAGTATCTCATACCTTCCTCCTTGTATGGAATGTAATTAAATTCTATTGTATCCGACAAAAAAACTGAATCACTATACAAAGAAGTTTAAGCAAGCACTAAAAGAGTATCTGCTATCTCACTCCTACTCCACCGACGAACTGAGCTCAACCAAAAATTCTCAGCTTTTATAAATACATGTAGCAATAGTGGTTTTGCATTCTTGTATAATTATTTTTTCGGTAATACTGTAGCTGACTGTACATCACCATCATTATATTTGTTTTCAATACAAGTATTTTATTTATGCTATGACATATTCTATATCCTTAGCTTTGGCCTATGTAAATATATTCTATTCATTACTTTACGTGCATACTTTCTACAGTTACGAAATTTGCATAGACATATTACTTGTGAAAACGATATGTTGCCCAATGTTAGGTTAAGGTAGATTGGGCCACTGATGCGCTTGCGCAGACGATCACGGGTAATGGCGTCACCAACCTAATGCACGACTCAAGGAACATCGTCGTCGGCCATTCTCTTGTTATGAACTTCAGATCTTACGCACAATACAAATAATCAACGGTGCACTTGTTCTACGCATTAACACACACCACAACATGTTACAATCTTCCTTCACCCTATGAAGTCGGATCTTCTCTGAATAATATTTAACGATTCGTTCTGTACCTCAAAGACGAAACAGCTCCTCTCCATTACAAAGAGTTTAATGTTTAAAGGAAACAGTGCATGTCTACACTGAGAATCATTCGATACCCACAAATACAAAAGGCAGTCAATGATTGTCAAAGCACTGAGATTTAATATACTAACGTAACACTTATTCCCATTCTGACAAGCAACACAGTAGTACATAGATAAATTACATTGATTCTAATTATTATTAGCACACACAATCACTCGAAATATTTTACTGTTTAAGTTAATGCTTGTTCAGAAAACATTTACGTAGCGATGAATTATTTTTGAGCGACTTCACAGCAAGTGGTGGCCCATGAAGTAATGTTCTTACTAAATTTCATTAATTTCCATGCAGCCTTTTTATGGTTATGAAATGTGTAGACAGATATCACTTGTAAAGATGTTGGGTTAGTGATGCTATGTACAGACAAACATGGGTAACGGTATCATCATAAATCCACCCCATAACTTTAGTCAACTATTGCTGGCATTATGGAGTGAAGTTAAAAACTGAATTTTCATTAGTCACTGGTGGTGTAAGTCCATAGAAATTTTAATAAAAATTCACACATCATCCAGTTATTAAATGCATACTGACAAATATGACAAGTGAAGGTCTGGTAGGTTAGCTTCAAGCTAACCATCATGTTATGATTAAACTAAGTGTAAATCATTTTCACACACAACATAATAATGCAAATCACACAAGAATTAGGAGTTCATGTTTTCATACAATAGTTTATAAATTCAACAATCTGTATATACAAAAGTTACAATAATCACTGTTGAAAATACAAAAACACAAAATATTGTACATTAATTACAGTAAAAGTATTTAGTATAAAAAGAGTCTTGTAGATTTTATTACACATTTGGATGGCCAAAAGAATCATCCCTGTGTCTAGAAGTTGTAAAGCTTTGTGTTTTTTTTCTCACCATTAAACAGTTGTGAGAGATCAATTCCAGAGTCCCAGATACAGAATGAATAAGTAAGTGGGTGGACCCCAGAGCCAACTAATATGGATGTGATGGCAAAGAAGAAATTCATCACTCATTGGGAATTAAGTTTTGAAATGTGTATAATTAATTCAAAGTTCTTGAATTCTTCATTATATGCATATTTTCCCCAACCAAAAATTAACTTAATTCATAATTCATGGAAGCATCGAACTGTGCTCAGGCCTTCTCCTTGAAACTTTCTATGAGATGTCGTGAAATTACAAGTCGCTGGATTTGGGATGTTCCTTCATAAATCTGATATATCTTGGCATCTCTCATTAGTTTCTCTACTGGATATTCACTGTTGAATCCAGCACCTCCAAATATCTATAAAATAATAAGAAATATGGGCAGTAATTTCAAAACAACTTTCAAACTACTTTCCAAATTTGGCACACATTTCTGAAAAACATAAAACAGACACGGAGATGAAGGCATGATGGGAAGTAAAAATAAAAAAAGACAGAGCTTACTATGTGTGGGCAAAATATTTCTCTCTCATTTTGATGGAAAAACAAGGACCAAAAATTGTACAGAATATGTAAAAATTAAATACCATACTGTTGGACATTATCATCAAAATTTTATACTCTGATGATAGAGATACAATGTGCAATTTATTGGTTTAGACTTAAAATGTCATCCACAAATGGGTTTGGAAACTGATACCACTTTTAATGTATTGTATCCTGTTGCACTTTCTTACCTGTACAGCATCTGACACACACTTATTAGCAATATCACCTGCGTGTGCCTTTGCAATAGATGAAAAGTACGAATTCCTTATGCCATTGTCAGTTTGCCAAGCTGCCATCTTCCACGCAAGACGTGCGGTCTCAATGTTTATTGCCATATCAGCCAGCATGAATGCAACGGCCTGCAGAGAGAGATAGCTGTCCGTCACAATTGTTTCAACACACAAATTCTGATGAAGTATGAGCCAAAGAAAGAAATTTGGTGTTGCAATATTCTCAGTATATCACAAAATTCTATTGCCAACAATATATGTCGGCCAATAAGAGACTACAGCCATATATTTAGTCTCATCATTGGACAAGACTACCTTGCAGTGTATCTACACAGACTAAGGCAATGTCCTACGTAAGCGATAACAAGCGGGCTGCATAAGCAGCATGGGGTATCATATGAAGCGGGGAATCGCTTGTTGTGTCCTATGTGAGAGACTGCAATAGAAGCACACGGCCTTCCTGCGCATGCACCTTCCCTGTACTGCATGGTCAGAGCTTTCTTGAACATGCGCCTTACTGGCCAGCGCAGCGACTCGCACGAAAATATCAAAATATTTGATCTCAGACTTTGGTCACTTCCCTCTCCTGACCGCTTCGCTGGAACCTAGGACAGCGCCACACAAACAGCCAGTTTGATATTTCCGCTTCACCCACGCAATTCGCACCGCTCGCACTTAATCGCTCACGTAGGACACCGGGTAAAAGCCTGTTCATGTCCTAACTGTATCCTCTACAAAAAGCACCACAATAAACAAGGATTATCTTATCATCTTCCACAGTGCCCCGGCTTGAACTGCAACAACAGTGTAACATCTAGTACCAAATTACAAGTGGTGATGGAAAATGAATGGAATATCTCAATAAAAATGCTTTTTAGAGTATACTAAGTCTTTCAAAACTGTCTAATCAATGTGCACAACTAAAGCAGCAAGATAGAGCCAATAAAACATGTTACATATTACTGGACAGAAATTTAGACAGATTTCAGCCCCCCTGAAAAAAAAAGGCTGTACTGTAAATAGTTTGACGACCTACACAGAGGGGAAGTCGAAGCAACTGATCAATGATTAAATGTTAAAATAATAAAAAAATTAGTGGGGATGAGGTCTAAGAAAGAAATGTGTGCTGATGTTCGTACTGGGCAAACAAAGGATTCCCTTATCATTAAAATATACAAAAATTATTCCAAACCCAACTTCAGTAAAATTAAATAAAAAATTATTATCCTAAAAAATCATCTGTATGTAGCATTAAATTTTTTACCTTGCTATACATAGTTTCTATCAACTACATAATATTAATGAAACAAAAGAACAGTAATGTTTTATACTCTGCTCACCTGATGAAAGACTGGTGTTCCTTGTGTTTCCTTATTATTATGTAGACAATTTATATAAGATATATGAAGAATCTAAATACGTTTTTAGTGAGACTATTGGTTATTTTCTTGTACTGTACACTGGTGTGGGAAACATTTACTGGTGACTACATTACAATGAACTGACTGTGACAAAATAATTACTGTCACATTCCAAGATCACAGGCCCTTTTCTGGCAAAATTTGATGCCCCCTGTCTATAATATTATTTCTGCGCTGTAACACAGATGGTTAGTTTTTACCCTCTCACCACAGACACATTGGTTCAATTATGATGGACAATGTACATCAGGCAAATTTTTCTTTGAAAACATAAGTTTTCCCCTCTCAACCACCATTCCAACAGGACTACATCTCATGTACGCCCAGCTTGTGCAACAGGTCTGACCAATCAGCAAAATTAGTTAATATCACTAATCTTTCAACCTGCCTGGTGATTTGCAATTGGAACACCAAACGTTTTCCTTTCCAAAGAATACTTTGTTGCCTCATCTAGGGCCCTCTGTGCTACCCCTGTTGCCCCTGAAGCAACCTGCAACACAGAAATTAGCATATAAGATAATTTTGAATTTGATGAAGTCAGTGATCACACAGACAGTACATAAAATAGGTTAATTTATAAGATCTGGACAACAAGTAACATCAGCAGTGGTTGTTCTGTTACTTACGCCTGGCCGTGTTTTGTCAAAAGCTCCCATTGCAATTTTGAAGCCTGCTCCTTCACCAAGGAGAAGATTTTCTTTTGGAACACGAACATCTTCAAAAGTAATACCTCTTGTATCAGAGCAGCGTTGTCCCATGTTTATTTCCTGAAATTAATGTTTTGTGGAAATAATACAATTCCCAGCCACACATAGCAGTGCCAAATATTACAAAAAATATACAGTTATAACCGAAGGTACTGATGTAAGAAACAGGTAAGTCAACTTTTTGACTTTTTACTTTTTTAAAATTTCACATACAGGTAATATTGGCCAACAAATTGGTGATAGAATGAAGTAGGTCCACTGGTAGTATGTTTGATTGGAAACAAATTTAATTCACATTTAAGTTTGTATAGCAAGAAATAGGAAATTCATTGCTTTTACCACAAAATTTAGCAAAGCGGAGTTAAATGGTTCTTCAATTATGATTCATGGATCATGTCATTGTGGGATTACCTACCTTCCTTCCTGGCGTAACTCCTGGCGTGTCACGCTCCACAATAAAGCCACTGAATGCTTTGTTTGCAGGGCATTTGGAGTCAGGGTCTGTTCGTACCAAAACAAAGTACCTGAAACATGACCATAATTTACTTTGATGCACAAAAGATAAAGGCTGTCAGCCTCTGAAACATTGTATAGATAACTTAACTCCAGATATGGCACATCTTCCCATCACGATACCAGACCAACGTCACAAGCCTTTAGACCTACTAACCAGTTTGCTACACCTGCATTTGTAATCCACATCTTCTGACCATTTATGATGTATTCATCTCCCTTCTTCTCAGCTCGAGTTTTCACTCCATTTACGTCTGAACCTGCTCCAGCTTCTGTGACACAATAAGCCTGTAAAAATTAAAGTATATACAATGAGTCTTCATTTGCAAAATAATGGCAATTCATGCATACAAATTAACTCTTTCATGTACAAACTTCACCTAAACAACATTTAAAAAGGTAAAATTTCAGATTATCACAGCGGTGAGTATGAAGAAAGAAGGTGAGGACAAAACAAATGACCACAGTGAATAATAATTTGTATGACTGAAAGGTGTTTTAACCCTCTACAAAGTTATATTGTTATTAACACCATTATAAAAGGATTAATGAAAAAAAAGCATATGAATTGTTCTGAGTCCATCAAAATTCAGATCTGATCCTTTGTCCAAATACTAGGAAAATTTACAAGCTGATCTGTGAATCCACTTGCAAGTCATTCAAAGAAATGAAAAAAGTATGTCTCTCTCAATAAGACACTAAACAAACAACCACTTCCTTACGTCAGATGTCAAAAAAATATATTGTTTAAAGACTAGTGGGAAAGACTACGTAGTGTAAAATAACAACCAACATAAAGAAAATAAATAATGTTACACAAGGCAAAAACCCATACTTACAGTAACTAGTGGCTCTTCTAACAACCGTCCCAAGAATTTTTTCTGTTGCTCCTTATTTCCAGCTAAGATGACAGGTGTTTGCTGTAAACATGTAACAATTATGATCCAAGAAACCGCTTCATAAGTTTAAATATATGTAACCACTATCCAAAGTGATTTAAGGGGCCAAAAAATGATAAGACCAAAGTCCTTAGAACTTATTTCTGCATGGTTTTACACTAAATATTGCTGCAAATGGGACAGAGACACCTCTCTATTCAATAACAAGATACTCATGTTCCATGAGAATATAGTACTACAAACAATAGTTTTTTTTAGTTATTATTATTTTTTTTTTGTAGCTTAACCCAGTAGCAGGTCATCGCCGCCTCCTTTCGGAGGTTTCATAGTCTTTAAAGCATGCATTTATGAGTAGTGAGTGACCAGCCCACTGACTCTGCACAATTTCTACTGACTCCTGATTTGACTGCCAGAGCCATCTAGCAGTGAATCAGGAGAGACTTGGGTGAGAAATGGCCGCTGAATTTTGCTTACAAAACATCTCGTATCATGCTCGCAAGGTTCTTTTACATGCCATAAATCTATGACATGGGACCGCCGGCTTTACTTCCCCTCCGAAGGAAGTTGTGCTACAGATTTTTATCACCCTTAAAAATCCATTGACTTCGGCTGGAATTGAACCTGCGAACCTTGGGTCCAGTGGCGAGCACGCTAACCACTAGTCCACCGAGGGCGACACAAACAATAGTGGCAGTGCCTAATTCTCTTAGTGGGTAGTTCTGCCAACATTACAGTATGGTAAAAGGCAACAAAACCAGCACAAATATCACCAACGGTACTGAATGTGAACCAATCTCAAAATGGATATGGACTTTTTGATGTGTGTCTAACATGAATGAAACTCAATATGACTCTGGGGCCCACTCAGACTATCTAATGGATAACAGGGTTCAGAGTTCTTTCTGTATTCAAGGGTAAAGTGACCAAGGCGTAAAGGTAAACCACTCATCTCCATCTCATGTTGAGGTGAAGAATGCTTGGAGCATGTACAGTATTTAGTGAAGCAGCAGGAATAACTTTGCCTTTTTCTTATAAATTATCAGTGCTGTAAATTTTAAATCTTATGCTGAGGTTAAGAATACCTCCAGGTTCCCCAGACATTATTTTGCAAACTATTTCGGTACAGGGCCAGCTTTATCTTTCCTAACTTCATACTTTACAGATTTCATGAGGAGGGAGAAAAATTATTCTTCATTTGTAGAGTTAACACCAAGATAAAATCACAAGTCTCTCCATTTACAAATAAAATACATGGGAAAGATAAGAATACCACACAAAATTTTAGCTGAGAAACCTGGAGGGAAGTGACCACTTGGGTGACACAGGCACAGATAAGTAGATAATACTAAAATAGGGGTGTACTCACCAGGCACAGGATACGAAAGTGAAACAGACTTGTAAACATTGTACCAACTATTAATGTCTCAAGGAATTTGTTCCACTGGGTCATTTAAATAAAAAACAATTTGGATTAACATAACAATATTTACCCCTAGGCCGGAACCCTCAATTGCAGTCTTCATACCGGAACAACCATATGCCAGTTCTTCAGCAATCAAACAGCCTTCAAAAACACCCATCTCCACGCCACCTGTAATATTCCTGACATGTTAATAAAGGTATCTGAATTTAACAGAAAAAATTATAATAAATTGTAATATCATATTCATATACCGTTACAGAACACTTTTATTTGATATTCTACATGTATTAACAAACTTCATGTTCAAGCCAAACTAAACAGATTACATTTAATCAGAAGCACTGACTCCTCCTTTCTGAAGGATGAAATGATACTGTATTTTGTTTAGACTTCAGGTTCTCACAGTGGCAAGTATGAAGATGAATGTAGTCTGGTAGGAGTTTAACAATATTTCAGAGGTGCTTGCTGGCTCCATCACCAGGGTGATAATTACCCTGATAATAGAGGCAGGAAGCACATCTCTAAAATGTCGGTAAATTTCAACCACACTACACAGTGCAACATCCCAGAAGACATCTTGTATTTTGTTGTTTGAATCATATTTCAGGAGTGACCAAGGTATAAATTGATCTAATTAGTTTCCAAAGTTGTAAACATGAAGATTTCTGTCTTCTGGGTTGTTGCGCTGTGTAGTCTGGTCGATGTTAACCAACGTTTCGGAGGTCATACTGCCTCCGTCATCAGGATGATGAGTATGAAGATTTCTGTCTTCTGGGTTGTTGCGCTGTGTAGTCTGGTCGATATGTAAACATGAGTTGTGGGAAAAAGTGACAATAAATTACTACTTCTCCTCTGGGGCATCATCTGATTTACATACCGCAGTGTTTGGGGATGCTGGAATTGGTGAGGCCCACTGACCATGCCTTCTTGACAATATCCCATGGATACTCCATTGTTCGGTCATACTCTGCTGCTTTGGGTATGATTTCATCTCTTGTAAACTTCCTTGCAAGATCCTGGATTTCTTTCTGTTCATCAGACAGTTCTGAAAAAATATAAATATAACAAGCATTGCTGAACAAGGGGCATCCAAAGTAATTTATTTATTGACCATTTCAGTAGTTAAAATTTTTTTTATGAACAACTTCTAACATACCAAAGCAAACACCACCTGAAGGTTTTCCATCTGTTGCAGCACTCGAGAATGCCCTCAACCTTGAACACAGACTTTTGCGAGCAAGCTGAAACAAATAAATAATATCTAATATTTAGAACTACAAGAAATTTGAGTAGACATATATGACAATGCAGTTAAATCTTAGATAAATGATACAAAAATTGTAAAAGAAGAAACATAACACTGTATAACTCAAAGACCAGGGTTGCCTGAAGCTTGCTTGAACAGTTTATACATGAACTGCAAGGGGTGAAAGGGGTCTAGGGTCACTCGTACTTCCACAAGTTAATGCAGCTATGTATTAATGATGATGGAAATATTTAAAATATGAAGGTGAGCAACCTCTGGTCATTTTATAAAATTCTGTCAACCAATTTAAAGTTAGATTCAAAATTTTCATGGCAGTGAGTCAGTAGATGTCTTCTGGGTTGTTATAGAACCATGCAGTACAGACTATACAGTGCTACAACACAGAAGACCGCCACTTCTAATTCAAAAGTTATTGAGGGAAAAGAAGCAGATACATGAACAAAGAACAGGCATGATGATATTATATACTTACTTTTCCTCAGAAAATACAAATATTTATATGCCTACATGTGTAAAGTAGTGTGCTGCATATAACATTCATGTTTAACCATAAAAAAATTTTCAGTCATAAGAATTATATTGTTGGGTCACCTATGTAAATCTTTTGATGAGAAAAAATTAATATAGTCCACCACAATCAACTACACTATGAAAGAACACGTTTTAACTAAGCACCATACCATACATGTGTGGAGGGGAATGGAGTATAATTCCACGCATTCTTAACCTGGGGACTAGATAGAGGTTTAGTGGTTAGCTTCATTCAGCCCATAGTCTAATCATTATAGGTTCAAAGATTTCAGACTGCAAGGTTAAATGAATACACTTTGGACCTTGCACATGCAAGGAAATTTCTATCAATTGGTGGTGTTAAGTGATTATATTAAGCAAAACCAAACAATTATCTTACTCATTTCAAAGTCCACATGAGCAAATTTAAACTAACTGTCTATAAGAAGCCTTACTATGAAAGTTCTGTCCTGCTTATCTGATGACGTATAAAATCAAATAAAACTTTGTCTGTTCAAATATCCTGCAAAACATATCATAAGATAAGTGATACTTCTAAATTACAACACTGAATACATCATTTCAAGACCTGCATGCTTATACTAAATTTAAAGTATTTGAGGTTCTTTGAAATTATGACCTGTATAGGAAACTCCCAATATCACATCCCTAACATTGAGGCTATGGGTTTAGTGGTTCTGAGACAACAATATTCCATACATACCAACAAGAATTCCAAAAATATCCTGACAGGAAAGCTGAAAATACTGACTCCTAACACAGAACTTTTATTTAGGTACAGAGAATTTTCTGATTGTTTTTAGATGAACTCAACAAAATAAATGCACAATGAGAAATGCACATACATATCCATCTATTCACATACTTAACAGCCAAACTACTAAAAAGATGGCAATGCAATTTCAAATTAATATCTAGACAGAAGCTGTTATGCAAACGTTTGTTTCACAGTGGTTGAATATAATTGCTACTTTTCATGATATACATACATGAAATAAAATGTCATCATGACATAGACTATCCATTGAGATCTATGAATGGCCTACAAACTGCTGTTGACATGGTAAAATCCAAAAGTTCAGAAAATAAAAACAATTATTAGAAAAAATTCTGTTTTCTGCGTTGTTGCGCTGTGTAGACTGGTAGATGTTAACCAACGTTTCAGAGGTCATACTGCCTCCATCATCACCGCCCAGAAGACAGAAATCTTCATACTCACCGCTGTGAAAACCTCAAATCTTACAATTATTGGAAAGTTCTCACAAATAATTTTTATTGATTTTTCCAAACATTTACATATATGATTCTACAATGTACATAAAAACTTAAGTAGAAGTGATACTTTGTTAAATTACAATTAATAATAAACAGTAAGCCACAAAGTAGTAATCATAATTCAGCTGTAATTTTTGGATTTTCTTCCTCTATCTCGGCACCATTGAAATTACCATATGCACGGTACAGGTATAAGACAGCCATCTTCACAAATGTGGATCTGTTTGAAGTTTGAATGTCTTTTCTAAATTTAAAAGGAATTAATATTTTATAGTAATTACATATAGATCTACTTGTTGATGAATGTGGTATTTATTTCCAGTTACTAGACAGGGCATAAACTATTCTAAAACCTTCTATCCTCTAACTGAATTTGAGTTTTAAGGTTATGAACACAAACTGTTTCAAAGCAATTAATGGGCCTGGTCATTGTTCTGTACATCGACACCAATCAAAACTACACACCTTGGCCTAATGCGTGCAGGACAACTTGTTAATGCCTTCTCTCTTCTTAGGATCCCAAGATCGCTCCAATTTTATTATATGTACCGCCGAAGCGAGTAATAATTAATAATTAAGGAAAGTTTAGTATCACTGATAAATCTCGTAATCCTGGTTAATAAAAGAAAAGTTGTTAAAAGAATTAGATTCAGCGTTATTTTAAATATAGGAACATACCTTTGCAACAGATCCCATTTTGCCAATCTTGCAAATTTTCGAGTACGTTTCACAGCAACTGTGCGGAAAATTATACAACCAGCTTTCAAACCCCAACTGATTAAAGTTCAACAATTCAAGTGCACTTTAAACCGTCCGAAGTCCAATATTCGAATTTAAAATAGAAAGAAAACAAGAAAGAGCACGGGAAAAACAAAACATCTGCCGATGACGGTGTTACCAACACCCAGGCTCCATCAAATGACATCGCAAGTTTAAAATGAGTTAAAAAGTGACAGTTATCCATTGCAAACAATATTAATAAACTACCCGAAACTATAAATTAGAAAAAAGAAGATGCATGCAGGTTTAAGGACTTACAAAGTGTGTAGCAACTATTTCTGACTTTGCAACCTACCATAGATTGTAATGCCTGGTAGACAGGCGCTCATTTCAAACATAAATTTACAATTCTTTTACAAATGCCCCACAACAGAATATCCATAGCTTAACTACGTGCCCTTGAGATAATTTTGAGTCGAAAAGTTCAAATAAACATGGTTTGTCAAGAAAATGAGCATTTTATTGCATTTGTAACTTTTACATTATTTCCATTCAATTTTTGGTTACATTGTTATTATTGTTATTAATAAGTTTAGATTACACTCTAAATTGCACCTTCAATTACTTACATCATTTACGTGACTCTAAATGGCGATGCACACCTGAGCCCTATGTGTAATTGAAGTACAGCCTTCCTCGCAGAGCTTCACGTTAGCACCAGATTTCATTTGATTCAGCAGCTCAGTCCTACTGTTTGACTTTATGGCATTTACCAGGGATTTCATGTGGCCCTAGAAAAAGTAGTCCAAAGGCGAAAGATCTGGCGATCTCGCTGGCCAAGCAACTGGACCACCTCAGTCAATCCAATGGTCTGGAAGCCGTTGATTCAGACATGCAGTCATCTACCTACAAAACTGAGATGGTGCGCGAAGACGCAAAGCCCACCACCCTGAGATCCATCTTGACATTATCCTCCCATATCCTTCTTGGTCTACTCAGTGGTCATTTTCCAGAAGAGTTTCTGCATTCTTACCTGGTGCAGACCATACAATTCAAGCCCTTCCTGTTTCTCTCTGACTTTCCTGATGACATGTTAAGAATCATCTACTATCTTCTAAAAATTATAAAATGCATTATGGCCGGAGTGATTGAAATTTTAGTGCTTACTAACAACTGTAAAGGGGGGGGGGGAGGTTCTGATTCAATGCATTATTTGAAGTGTTTATTGAAAGCCCCAATATAGCTGCATGGCCAATTCCATGGGTACTGAGCATTTCCTTCCCTTAGGTCATAATGAACAGAGTATGAAGACCATTCACTTATATTTGGTACTGAGATTTGAACATCGACAGCTTTACCTCCATGGCATGGTGCTTAGGTAAAACCAAACCTTCCGATTCAATAATGCTCACTGAAGTTTCTGTCATTATTTACAAAGATATAGATTGAAATGAGAAAAGTAAGGATAAGGAGTGTGGATTTCCACCATAAATGTTACTTTATTTTCTTCAAAGCCACTCTTGATTCTGAATCAGTATCGTCGGAACTGTTTCTTAAACCTTTCATAGTGATAGTCATCTGTAGCTTTCTCTCCATTGTCTCTCGACCGTTTCACTTTATCTTCAGGTGCTGATCCCACAACAACCATTTTTGTCTTTTCTTCCATTTGCCTTTCTCGTTTCTTAGGTGGTTCTGGGTCTTCAATGTTAACTGGAAAATACAACAGATATTAAAACGTAGTAAATAAATACGGAAAAAATATTATTTCCAGAACTCTTGTAACGAAATTAGTAAATATAGTTACAACTTATTCTTAGAAAGCAATCTGTTAACCCACACACTGACCTATTTGTTGTATCAATGCTGATACTGTTATCCATCTTTCAAGAAATAAAAATCTGGATCACTAATGCAGAATAAAGTATCACTGTACAGGTTATATGTAACTATTACACAGTGATTTCTCATGCAACAAAGTAAAAAATGCTGGGTTCCTGTTTTTGGTCTCCTAAAAGATATTAACTCAGGCACCACTGAACAGTCTTGGACTATATTATTTATAGATACAAAAAACATATGAATGAACTTACATCTGTTATGCTGTACAAAGTTGACAGCCATATTAGTGGGTACAAACTGTGATGGGCCATCTTTCTTACTGTGACGCTCCCACAGCAGTTTCAACTTCGCCTCTTCAGTGGCTTCTATGTTACGTATCTTAGCACTGAAACATGATGAATACAAGTTACTTTAATAACCTACTGCAAGGAATGATTTTATTAGATTTTGGTTGAAAAAACCTTGTGAGAAACATCTGTAGATTGGAGGAAATACTGAAATATATTTGAAAAATATTTCATGTAGACATAAACTGGATTGAACTGGTTCATAATAAAATCCAATGATAAGCCTTTGTGGTGATGAGCTTCCACTTTCTGTAATAGGAAATTTCACATTTTGATAATTAACTATAATCTATTCAAGGATGACCATGTACCACCAAGTTGGTTAGTATAACTTCAAGACTTATATTTGTGTCCATGGAATATTTTACTATATTATAATCACACAACATAACCACAATCTTACAAGTCAATACACCTTTATACGAATACTGAGTACTCTCTGTTAAAAGAAACTTTCCAAATTAATCATATTTACATCTCTTCAAACTAATTCTGTATGATCAAGTTTAATATTACATACATTATGGTCTTCATCATGGTATTTGTAAAAATCAATTTTTAAATAAACCAGGGGCATATGAAACTCTCAAGTTAAAGACGGTTGGATCAAACTTCTGCTCTGACAAGACTCACTCGATGCCGAGGTCTACTTCTGGGATTCCACTTAGCATTTGGTTAGACAGCATCTCCTCTGAGCGATGTGTGGATGAGGCACGCAGGTGGTCAGGCACTGCTTGAAGAGCAGCCTCTTCTGGGGAACAGTACTTGACATCCTCACTTATAGGTAGTTCGTCTTCTGTCTTTATTATTCCTTTCCGCTTTGACAGTTGATCTTCAATATACTTCATCCTGTATCACAGATGTAGAAACCTGTAAAGAACTTTCCTACTCCAAGTCTAGTTAAATGCTAAACCTGAGATGAGACCTCAACTTAGGATTGAGGCTGTGATAATGTATTACACGATCACGGTTATTACTGTTGCAATGTAGCAAGTTTTAATATATTGTGATTTCTTCTAACTTTATATTTATCATGAAGTGATGCAACTAATAGCAGTATTTCATAACTTTTGAACCGAGCTGTGAAGTCTACATCAGTCACTGAATTAAATTTTATAAAACTACTGTGTCATAATAATAAAAGATGCAACTCACATTTCTTCATCTTCATCCCTCTTATTTGTTTCAGCAGAAAACTGTGTTCCAATCCCTGTGCTATAGGCATCATCCATACGTTTTATTTTGAGTGCTTTCATGTGTACCATACCTCCGGTTTTCAGTTTAAATGGATCAGTCTACAAAAGAAATTAAAAGAAACAAAACATTTGAAAGTAGCCTTGTAAAACAGTTGTAAAATCACATGACACAGTCATAAAAACAGAGAAGGGCATGAACAACCATTCCCAGAGCTGAAACAAGTACAATACAGTACCATCCTAAGTATAATAAACTACTGAGAATGAACATACTATAAGTGGAGGGAGGGAGAGACAGAATAATTCACTTATTAATAGTCTGCAATGTTGATGAGCCAAATTAAGACATCTAAACCTAACAACTAAGATTACAGACTGTAGATACAAAAAAAAATTGACTTAACCTAACACAACTTCAAAGGACTGTAACAAATGGAATAAAACAATTCACTCACCTGTAGCATTGTAGCTGGGCTGGGCAGAAGAAAGGGAGGAAAGGAGAGAGTTGATGTGTGTGTGTACAGCAGCCTCAATTTCTTTGCGTTAATGGATTAAGTAAGTTCAAACTCAGTTTATGTTATATTAGGTCTAACATTCATAAGCCATGCATTCTGCAGCATGTTTGGCATAAATAATGTTATGTGGATGATAATATTACTTGACATCCGACATCTACCTCCAAACCTTTCATAGAATTCATTTAGCCCTGAAAATCCTCGGCCACAATGAACAGCTGGCATAACCAAAAGTAACACTATCTATCAAATAATTAATATCTGCTGGGCATATGGAAAAGCAAGCTTAAATACGAACAAAAATATTTAATTTTATTAGCAATATTAGTGGAACTGGGTAAAAACACCATGCAGTCACTGTATTTAGAAGATATACCAGTCTGTTATTAACCTCAAATTTCATATTCCCTTTACTTACCCCTAGTGTTTCATCCTCAGTAGTAGCCTTTTTCCCAAATGCCAAACTGACAATGCTAACTCCATTCTGCCTTTTCCTGAGTTTTTGTAAGGTCTTCATTTCCTCCAATTTTAAACTGGAAAGACAGAACATTGTTGATTTTAATTATAACTTACATATCAAACATAACAACTACAATCTCATGAGGTTATGCTGTACTATTTTCTACCTGACATCATTATCACTCCTTTCTTCCTCACTGTCATTACTTTCTTCTGAAGAGTCAGTTCGTTTCCTGAACTGTTTCTTGGTTTTATTTTTAAATTTTACATTTTTTGATGACACTACGTCTTGAGTTTCTGTCATAATTATTGCTCTATTTCCATATACACTGATCCAAACAACGTCAATCACAGGAACTGTGGTTATAAACACAGAGTACACAAATATGTATTATCTACGGAGTAAAACTAGCAACGTTGTGGTCTTCTGTGGCGTCGATATTTGCACCAGTTTAGTTAGTACGCACATCCTTGCACAAGATGGCAACAGCTCCTGCGGTGAAAGTCACATATGGTTATTGGCATTAAAATGGCTATATTCCGGGTTGCAACGGCGTGTAATCCGGTGGAAGTTTACTAGTGATTCAGAGGTCACTGCTCCTCGCCCTGATGATGGAGGCAGCAACGACCTCTGAAACATTCGAAATTTCTATTAGACACTACATGGCGCTAAAACCCAGAAGACAGCCACCTTTGGACTCATCGCCGTGAGAACCTGAAATCCTTAATTTTAATAATATCTCAGGTTTATCAATTGATATTTTAATCTTTACATTTATAGATATTGAGAAGAAATATAAGTACGCCGCGCGACTCTCTAGTAATAAAGGAAGCAAGTACCTATGAAACGTCGGTAAACTTTTACCAGATTACAAGGCGTAATATAAGACAAGTATTCTTCATACTCGCTGTCATGAGAACCTGACGTATCACAACCTAGTGAAATATCGTGCGTCGTCAGGTCTAATATTTCACCTTTAAATCACAGACTTCGGTGTAATTTGGCACTGAGTGGAGGGGAGTTTTCACCAGACACTGTCAGGGGATTATTATCTAGATCTATATCTGTCTAATATACAACCTATTTTGCATGAAGTTGAAATAAATCATTATAATTCACCAAAGGAGCAATTCATCTTAAAATCTGTCATGACATAAAATACGTTTCTTTAAGATCTACAAGTATGATTTATATTTTTATGTATAGCGCATCTTCAAAAATAATTTGTAAGTCTATGCAATGTGTAGTGCGACTGAATTATTTCGCAAACAATATATTTGCGTTTAAAACAAGTTTAGAACAAAGCAAATATATGTTATTTAAACTGAGAACACTATTGCACTCTTGACGTTATCTACTATAAAAAATTTGTGATTTGTCGTTGTCGTCAAAAAATGACGTCATCAAACAATATCACGTTATATTTGTTTACTTGGCATTGTTGTACCAACACAACAATGCCGAGTAAACAAATGACTTGAGTAAGACACTAAACTAACCCCCCCGAAGGGAGATTGGTCAAATGTTTAAACACCCCATTCAGGGGGGGTTGGTTTAGTTTCTTACTCAAGATTTTAAAACGCAACCAGCTACCCCGAAAGGGGGTGGGTTGCGTTTTAAAAACTTGACCAACCCCCCAAAGGGGGGTTTAGTCAAGTGTTTTAACCCCCCCTTTCGGGGGGGGGGGTTGGCTTAGTTTCTTACACACGATTTTAAAACTCAACCAACCCCCCCAAGGGGGAGTTGGTTGCGTTTTAAAAACTTCACCAACCCCCCCCAAGGGGGAGTTGGTTGCGTTTTAAAAACTTCAACAACCCCCCCCGAGGAGCTCCGAAAGGAGCGCTCTGCTCTAGTATAAAAAATACCGAGAAATGAAACCAAATAGTTGTGAAATTAAATTTTAATCGTTGTTTTATTATTTACGTACTGTTTATTATATTTTAAATCTCACCATCGGTACTACATTCACAGTTAAGAAATTCACTTTGCGACATTAATTTGCAATGCATAATCTTAAACATTGCTTAGGCCTGCATTGAATTTTATAATTATATTAATGCCCTTTTTTTAGTCCATAAGGCGCATGCTTGCTATATTTTCGTTCCTGTGTCACGATTCGTAAAATGACTGTCGATGGCCTCTGCAGCAGTATGCTCTAACGTAAATATCTATACAGGTCAGTGCATATTGTTTTCATGCCAACTATCGACTTTATTCCGACGAAGCCTTATCTGATTCTTGGCCAAACTTTTTAACAGCCTGTTTACAGAAAGTAGACAGATTAAAAGGATTTTGCGTAAGTCTCTTAATCCTTGATCACTCACAGATCACGATTCTAAGACGTAATATGTGCTAGACTTTTTGAGGTTAAACATGAAATACGATATTTCTATCACCGATTACACGAACAAAATCAATCAATTTTCCATACTTGAGTACTCAAACCCTGATTATCTGGAAGGAGAGGATTATTTCGATGTACGTCACGGCATCTTAACTTCCCAAGTTTCATAGAGGCAGAAATGCAACTGGGGAGGGGATTTTTGTTTGATAACTCAAATCATTTTAATGTGTAGACTTGGCTAGAAAAGTCGTTTCAAATCTCTTGGAGTGTCTTCTTCAAATATTACACCGAGGTAAGAAGTCAAAATTTATATTGCTGTAATTACACTTGGTTAATTTGTTGCTGAAACCTAGTATTGCACAACGTCTCATTTTGGAAAAAATTAAATAACAAGGATCCTATAATTTACACTATTTATTTAACATTTCCTTAATTAAATACTTAATTTAGGAATTTATAAGATGGTAAGATGGTCATTTGATATCTTGTAAAAATCTGATAAAAATGTACGCTAGCATAATGTATGAAAAATTGTATTTGAATTATTTATCGTTTTGAAGCTTTATATAATTATATACACCTGAGGATGGTTCTTTTGGGAACTGAAACATGTCGTGAAAACATGAAAAATGATGGTATAATGTAAATCGAATATTTCGATAAAGAACATAATTTAATATTTTAAATATTTTAAATGTTAATTATTGTAATATTTTAATATTTAATAAGAATTATTGTGATTAGACGGACAAGATTTAATATACACTTAGGAATTTATGTTAGTATGGTATTCTGTACTTTCAAGTTACTTAGTTGTGGCTTTATAACTCCAAGTCATTACATAACTTTCCAAAATGAATGTTATTTCCTAAGAATGTACAATATTATTATATCTGGTAAATAAACTGAAATGGAATCATTTCATCAGTAGATTGAATATCTTTGGCTCTGTTCGCAAACACTGAAAATTTGTAGACTTTTACTCTCTGAGAGTATATAAATAAAAAAATAGTTTTCCGTGCTTAAATTTGCAGGTTTGACAGAGAGATCGGCTCTTACTTATTACAGGCGAAATTAACTCTTTAACACTCTGAAGCTAAAACTCGGCTAAATAATATTTAATTGTTAATTCCGAACCGCAAATAGAATACAACACGTAAGATCTGAGGTTCTCACGGAGGTGAGTACAAATATGACTGTCTTCTAAGTTGTAGCGCAGTGCAGTCTGATAAAAGTTTGCCAACGTTTCAAAGGTCCTTGCTGCCTCCATCATCAGGGCAAACACTTTACAATTGAAAATATTAATTGGTTACTGTTGTTTAAGAAAATCATCACTGTTTATTCTGAGAATTAAAGGAATGCCATTAATACACTACGTTTACAAATTCCAAAGTTATTTATTATTGAAGTATTTGGTAAACTTAACTTCCGCTGGGCTTTATAGGGTTAAAACTCAGTGACAAATGTGTGTACCTCATGCTTTAGTATCCAGATACTCTATATTTTACCAAGAGAATATGCGTACATAAATTATTCCTCTAAACATTTGTAACCTATTGATCTTTGTAACGGAGATGAGGTATGTTTTCTTTGAGGTCAGAACTAAATTCTTAAATATATTTTTAAAATTAAATAAAATTAAATTATTTGGTTATTCCGTCAAATCACAATGTATTTAAAATAAGATAATTAAAATAATTAAAACATCATTCTTTTTTCCATATCGAATAATCGATTTACAAATGGATTATTCGATATGGAACAAAGAATGATATTTTAATTATTTTAATTATCTTATTTTAAATACATTGTGATTTGACGGAATAACCAAATAATTTAATTTTAATTTAATAAATCACAATATGACGCAACTACACTATTTTATGAAAATTAAGTAACTTTAGTAGTACTCTGTAACGACGAATCTGTCATTGGAGATCAACTATTGAAGACATCTGTACATTTGTATCTATAACGATTCTAAGACGGCAGCCATGCATATTTCTGAAGTTGGACCAGGAACCATAATATGTGTATAATGGCGATGTATCTTAAATACTGAGATAGCATCCCAAGACTTAATTTTTAAGTCAAGTGTTAAGATAAAAATATAAAATAAGAAGATATTTCTAGTGAGAATTTAAATGTGTAGAGTCGGACTGTCGAAAGTTATATTTTTGAAATAAATATTTTTTTATTATGTACGTTGTTACGTGTGTTCAATACAGTACAGCCGATTTGAAACACGAGTGATTTTTAATTCTAATTATTTGTTTTCTATTAGAAAGATCTGTGCAACATCCAGCGTATAGACGCAGTAATAAAAACTCCAGTTTGCAATGTTATTATCCACTTAACTGTTACACTCTTATGTGACTTGTCCCTCGAGATATCGAATGTGATGTGATAAAATCCCGTATGATAAAAATGCGCCAAGTTTGTCGTTCTCTATATCGATATCCCGAATTATAGAAATAAAAATGTTAACATGTAAAGTACATCTCTTATATCGTTTAATCGGCAATAGACGACTAAACTGAAGACGCGAACTATCGACCAACTTTATTTATCCTTGTTCTAGGAAGGGCGAAGCTAAATGACGAGGGAGGTGGCCTAGAGGCCAGGCCAGTTCAACTTCTGTTTCCTATGCAAACAGGAAATACACAGTTCTTGACACAGCGAAGTCGATATTTTCCAATTAACTAATTAACTGCCGAACTAAACCAACAAACTAAGGAATTAATTATTAACACACCCTTTCTTATTTGCAAATATTGTTCTCGGATTTCTGTTTTCAAACATACTTAATGCAAGGTATATTTCTTTTCCTTCAAAGTGAAATTTTAAATTTTAAACCCAAATAAAATAAGTCGTATTAGCTTCTCATATTATTTTTTTTTTTGCAGAAATAAAAAACTGAACGATAGAAAGTATTTACCGAATTTCATAAATTTCAATATGTTTTTCGTAGTACCCGACGTTTGATAAATGTTCAAAGAATTTGTTAACAGTTATGAGAGGACATGAACATATACATTTCAAATTTAAAGACAGTGGCTTCTTCTGTCTGCAGGAACATGAAGTACCTAGCTGTGTGCTTGCTGGTTGTAGCGGGGTCATGTCTGGCCGATTTGTCAAGAAGGAACACATACGGCAGTTACTACGACAAGCTGGCAGATGAGTGTGAGTGTGTCAGAATTTCGCCGCTAGATGGCAGACTATACGAGATCTTACGTGATGGAAGGTTTATTTGAAAGCCGTTATAAGGCTTGTTAATACTCGGTTAACCTTCTATTAAATGGGAAGTTTTACGGTGGAATTATGATTTTTACCTTTTATTAAACGATCCCATAAGCTAATAAAGTGGTTAGCAGAACATATGATTAAAATTTGTGTTCTTTAGTGTTTATGCACACAATTTTCATTGCCACTGAACTCCATTGTCCGGAATCTTAAGGTTATCAGACAAAAACTCAAAGTTTAAAGCCATTTTTAAAATTATCACAAATTAAGTGTTTCTTTCAAAATACGTGGACATGTTTTGCTTTATCTCCGTTCTGTATTTCACAAGCGTCACAGATGTGAATTATTGTTTCTTGGCACAGAAATAAACTATCCGGTCGATATGTTATTATTTTACAATAAATGACACGTTACCTACTGTTTTAATTTTTTTTGTTAGTGTCAGAGATCTTCATGAAGGTAGGAATACTTTGAAACCGATCAAAAATGCCAGTCACTGGACCACAGGGTTAAACTTTCAGTAAAATGACAATCAGTCACCTTAAGCTTGGGTTGGAGCCAATTCGGGAAACTTTGTACGTATCAGACAATGGAAAATACCCACAAACAGAATGTTTGATATATAACATAGTAATTATCACAAACAATTAGATGGTTAGATACAAATACGTTTTATTTGTAATCAATGCGTTTTTTTTTAACAAAGTGAATAAAATTAAGGGACAATGGAATGATCCCATCTGTGCATCCTTATCTCCAAAAAAATATTCAACGAAATCTAATTAAATTTGGTGTTTGGATTCAACAATAACATCGCGGTGTCATTGCGTAATTTGAAGTCCACTATCCTGATGCTTCGCCCTCTTTCAGTGAAGGTGCCGTTCCTCAGGTATCAGCTGGCAGTGGCTGTCGTCGAGGTTGGGGCTAATTCTGAAGACAAATCTTACCCTGTCGCAAACCACCTATTGACGCCAGAAGGCCTTGGACTACCGGATACAGTATTTTCGAGCTTGGAGGTAATTTCTATTGGTTCACACACTTACCACCCACCCTCATACACATACAATCTCCATCATTCAGCATCTCAGCAATACAATGACTAGTCGACTCATTCGTTTTTAACGTTAAGGTAGAGCCAACGTTTGTCCGAAACAAAATTAGGTAATAATTATGAAACGAGGCAGATTAAAGTAAATATGTGGTAACAAAGCTACTGAAACATCAAGTATAGGAATGTAACACGCAGTAATAAAACTGGAAAGATTTACTCAGTGGAGTACATTGACATTCCAACTGTGTTCCTCACACCAAGTCATGTAGAATCGTTGTTTAACTGGTGTTATCTGAGGGTAGTGATACGTCTTAGGTCATTCTTGCAATAATAACATCGCAGGTAATGCAGAATTGAGTACCCACGTAGAAACATTGACCCTTCTGGTTTTGCAAGTTGAGTACCCTGTGAAGAACCGACCAACAGGGAGGTGTTGACAGAGGTATTCTTCGCTCACGCTGGGGTGTGACGAACGCCTTCAAAGGAATTCACCCTTCTTGTTATCACTTTATTGTACTGAAGAATCTATTTTCTCTTTCGTTCTTCATGATAACGAAACGCACCCTTCATTTATACATTTCTGTTATGTCAAAAATGGATTTTCTGCTATGTGGTCTAGCGGTTAGAACGCTGGCCTTGTAATCCTGGGGTCCCGGGTTCGATTCCCGGCGGTGCCCGAATTTATAACTTGTGTTGGGCAAGGCCGTGGTCTAGGCAACACGGAGTTTTCCTCCGTGGCATCCCAACAATTACTCCATTCACACACAGAAGAAGGCAATGGCAAACCACTTCTGGATCATCTGCCAAGAACGTATATGAACAGGTCCCAGTCCGAGAAAAGGATGGAAGGATCCTGTTCATATGGACCTGTCCTCAAACAGAACACTAAATAATAATAAGATGAGGTGGTCTAGCGGTTAGAACGCTGGCCTTGTAATCCTGGGGTCTCGGGTTCGATTCCCGGCGGTGCCCGAATTTATAACTTGTGTTGGGCAAGGCCGTGGTCTAGGCAACACGGAGTTTTCCTCCGTGGCATCCCAACAATTACTCCATTCACACACAGAAGAAGGCAATGGCAAACCACTTCTGGATCATCTGCCAAGAACGTATATGAACAGGTCCCAGTCCGAGAAAAGGATGGAAGGATCCTGTTCATATGGACCTGTCCTCAGACAGAACACTAAATAATAATCTAAAACATTCAGAAGGAACTTAAGGTGTCATAAAACACGAGACGTAATTTGAGAAAAAGCTTTCGTAATAGTGATCTTACGCGTTATATAATAGTGAAATAGGTAACAGTGCATACAAACGCGTAACCAGGCTCAAGGAATGACGAATTCTTTGCTACAGGAACTTGACACTCCAGCCGGATTCAGCAGTCATTTATTCAGCCTGGTGACCAAGGACATGGGACTTAATGTATACCACGTCATTGACCTGATCAGGACGAGTTTCGCCTGCCCCGATAAGAATTCGGGATGCTGGGATATCGGCGATGTTGGCAGTAACTGCTGTTGACATGACAACGAGGTTAAATTAAATCTCCATTTCTGGTTTTCTTACCCAACATTTTATGGGTCCATGTAGATGTGTATGTTCCTTGTACTGAACAAAGATAACTGAATTTGTATTACTAAGCTTATAAAATGATTCATGTAGTGAAATCACGAATAAACGTTAAAATATTACCAACACGATGTAAAAATCTGTAGCTCAAATCGTGTTTTTTTATCATTTGAAACTAACACAGAATAGATTCGTTCCAATATACTTCAGATTGGAGTACTCAAGTTTTCCAAATGAATTGTTTCCAACTTTGCATATCCATTGATATTGATATTTACGTATCACTGATACAAATCTAATTTTCCACACAGTTAGAAGATGTCATCTCAACTGATTAGTCAACAGTGTACCTAAAGCATCGGAAAACTAGAAACAAAATTAGTGATGTAATCAGTAACTGAGTTTAGGTTTTTACATACAGGCAAAAATTGTTCTAACTTCTCCTCAGTTAAATATTCATATCAACAAAAAATGTTTCAAACAAATATTTTTGAATGCGTAATTTTGACTTCCGTGAATAAGCAGCGTCGAATGTCGAAGATTTTTAACATTTTTTCGCCAAACATTAAAGCTGAGTCTTCAGCGTAAAACGCCGAAGTATATATTAATTCAGATGTAAAATCATAAAAAAAATAATTGTTTCAGACTTTGATAAGACGTAAATTTAATCACGCGCACGACTTATATATAATTTAAGATTTGCATAGGATTTTTACTTCATTGATACGAACCAAAATCGAATTTGCTCTATAAATTCATATAAACCACCAATAACAAACATCATATAAATACGTGATATTTGAAGTCGTCTTCAGTTGTCTAACTTGTGACGCTGAGTAGTATATGGTGTGTCTATTCAATTCGCGCCCTGTCAGTAAATTCATTCCGTTCAACTGTCTGTCTGTCTGTCACCATGTGGTAACCTCTCTGTGAAAGAATATTATTAAAATATTTGATTGATGATGGAGCGGTAATTGTGACAACGCCCCACTACATAAAGGCATTTTGGTGTATGCGCCTGACTCATTGAAGGCTTGTAGCATTATTATTGTAAGGCATAATTAAAAATTAAATTTTCGTCCAGTTCAGATATTTTATCTGCTTATACTTTTGTGTGGGGCAATATTATCAGAAATCCAAGTCCTTCTATATCCGTTTTAAATATATTTCGAAACATGGTTACAATGATTTCAAAGTGCTTTTAGGTCAAGACTCAGTAAGGGTCATTATACTTTGTAGTTAACTGTTCTTATGATCATTATGAACAAGGGGAAATTTCACAACGTTTAAGATTTTCAACCTGGTTACTAACACAAAATGTTATCTCCCGTATCAATTTGTTTACAACATGCAATGGGATTAAGCTATACAATGTTAAATCCCCAATCATTCACTGATAATTATTCTGATATTAACATTTAATAGAGATTTCATCAGGTTTAAACAAACATTCTTGCCATAAATATGTCGAAATTTCAACACTGTCAATCAATTTCACTTTGCTGTGTAAATATATAGAGTATGCTCATTATCTGAACTCTTGACTAAATTCTCGGTATTTCGAACAACCTTACTCAAATAGGATAAGTTAAGAAATTTGTAGATGGCTGTCTTTTGAGTTGCTGTCCTCATGATGGAGGCAGCAGGGACCTCTGAAACGTCGGTAAACTTGTACTAGACTACACGGCTCAACAATCCAGAAGACAGCCATATTCAGGCTTACCTGATAGACCCATGTAAGATTTTAGGTTTGCAAATCTTACATGGGTCTATCAGGTTCGCCATGTCTGTGTTTATGTCTATCTGCCTGTTTTTTTCACTTATAACAAATCGAGCATTTCTGAATGGATTTCCGGAATATTTTATATTGGGGAGCTGTGTAAGAAATATACATTTCGTCAAGTTCTAACAGAATAATGCATATAAAATCTCGCAATTAATGCTAAAGTTTCCTGTGTTTCAATCCAGCCATTTGCTTTATAATTTAAATAAAAAAAAATTAAAAGAAACAATATTTTGGTCTCAATTTCCACGGAAACCAAAGAAATTTGATCTCTCTTAGATTTCATGCGAACTAAACAATTATTGTTTAACACTGTGAAAAACGATGTTCATCTAGATAGATCAAATTAAAATAACATTTCCTGAGTCGAAGGAAACAAAGCGTCTCCATCACGAAGACTACATGAAAATTGGTGTTTACAAATTAAAACATGTCCCATACATTAATTAAAATATCAAATTCCGCTTTGATGATTATTTTTAGAATCACATGTATCCCATAAATAAACTCTGCGATGTTATGTTGTAAGGTTCAAACAGCGTCAAATGAGATGAGAATATGATCACTAATGTTAAGTAGGTAAACATTTTGAACGGGGTAGATCATCCTATTTAATTTTAAAGAGACTCTCAACTCTCCGAATTTAAGACAACACACCAGTCTCACAGACACTGATGTTTCTTTGGTTTAAGGACGAAGTTTCCTGTATTCCTTGTGAGCTAAAATCGTATGTGAATAAAACATCTTACGTTATGCATAAGAATGACCCATGTCAGGCCCAACTTCTGAACCGATCGAGAATGAATGCTATGTTATCACCAACGCAGAAAACAGAAAAAGTAAATTTGTGATCTGTAAATATTTTAAGCAGCGTGAGGATGATAGATAAATGCCATGTACTCAGCAGATGTTCAGTATCAAACATGTATCAGGACTATCTCCAGCCGGATTACAGGATTAGCTAAAATCAATCGCAGAATTATTGCACAGTAAGACACTTAAAATCCTCTGATTGAACTAGCAACCGATTTCAGACTGTGATACCATAGCAGCCATATTTTATATTGCGTATAACAAAGTTCACTGGGATATGTAAGAACCATGTTGACTTAAGTTTAAAAAAAACCGCAAATTAACTCTCACATTCTGCAGTCAAAACAGTGACTGAATATTTTTCGAAGACCAGTTTCCATATCAGTTTTAAAACCTGTATTAAATGACTCCAGTTTTGTTTGGTTGACAGTCCATCGATACATCAATATCTGAATATAATTTCAATGCTTATTAACAATATACTACATGTTTCGACCATAATTAGTCATCTTCAGGTTATTATCTTTAAATGTTTAAAACTAATATATGTGACTGCTAAATTCTTACACTAACCTGCACTCCATGCCTTTTAAACCTGCTTTTGTGTTTTTCAGAACAGATGTAAACCATAAGAGTTTCCTTCATAGTGTACGTAGGATTTACACGGTTGATAAGGATACAAGCTTTTTTGAGTGTAGCCAGTAGGCAGTGTTGCGAGTCCTGAGTGCAGATGATACTTTGGAAGATATCTCCGCAACGGGATTATGGGATTAGCAACTGAAATGAAAGGTTGTTCTTGTTATGATGGGGATTCTCAGCTTCGTGACTCGTATCTCTTTATCTTGTAACATACCAGGAGTGCCCAAACTACAGGGGCCACGCGTTACGTTAGTCAAATTTGCGTTTAGGTTCAGGTTTTGAACGTTGCAGTATGTCGTAATAGACGGTGACTAATTTAAATATATATTTTAAAACTCTGTTTTAATGCGTTACTTATAACCATATAAGTAACATTGATCTACATAATGATTACAATAAGGCTGTTATATTGATATTGTTGATAATATTAAAAAGTAACGACATAAAACGTTTTTATATGTCTGTGTTCAAAGTGACTATAGCAATAACCGGTCAGTTCGTGTCTGAATAAGTGGGCAGACACGATCAACTGGCTGAGAGGGCTCTGAAGGAGGGACTTCCGTTCATGGACCCTGAAAATACATATAGATATAACGTCATAATTAATCTTCCTTTCTTCCTTTCTTTCTTTCTTTGTAATCGATTAATTCATGGGCCAGTTAGTTACTCAATAAAATATTCCCTACTGAAAACTACAGCAAGACGTCACTTTGTTTCCTGCTCCAACGATCTCGTTCAATCCATTCCGTTGTTTCTAAGCAGCATCAACTTTCCTATTCTACTGTATTCACTGCAGAACTTAATGAGACAGACAAAGCCTTTATTTAACTTAATGCAAGACACGAATCTACTGCATGCACTCAATTCGTTTTAAATTCTAGATTAGAGCGTCTGGCTCTGTGTATCTAATCTTACTACTTTAGCATTTGAGGATTATGTTACAAAGACCACTTTGGACGGTTAGAATTGTTGTTCTTTTCTTTTTAAATCAACATCTCTCCTGCTAATGTGACTGTGTACTTTTCACTACCCATTGTAACCTGAACTTTTCAGGATAAATGATCTCTATCATTTTCAACTAAGTTTGTGATCCGTTGAGAGAGTATTTCGAGAGATCGAAGTTATACATTACATACACATGGACACAGAGAACGTATAAATTAATGTATGTTCTCCACTCAGACAGTAAAGGATTACACTGTGCATAAAGTAATCTTTTATTCTCATCTTGTAAATTGTGTAAGGTAATTAATGAATGGAGGAAAATTATAATTTAAATACGGAAATATCTAAACAAAGAGAATGAAAGTGAAAAATCAATAAATAAAGGAAAGGAAAGAAGGGAGTATATTTCCGTCCTACCATTTCGGTGACATTGACTGATGTACCAAACAATACATCTGCTTTAAAAACTCTTATAAGTTCTTGTATCAAGGAAAGTATACGAAACTGTATGTCTAATAAATCCGGGAACACAAGAGTATTTTTTTTTGGCAAAATACAAAAAAAAGTTAGGAAGAAAGTTGTTAAAATGATGCACTTACTATCACGAGTCTTGGAAACTTTACCTATGAAAAACAAATTACAACACTACATTATTTTCATTACTAACAGTAAAACGTGACAGCGAAGTTGCCCCTTTGACATGACAGCGAGTGGGTTGTATTTCAAAAATTGATGAAAGTGATAGTGAAGGAGACGCGGTTACCAGGAAAATCTGAAAACAAATCCTCATTTTTTTGTTATGTTAACGTGGCAACATTGCAGTAATTTTTGCTACTGATAATATAAAGAGTGTAGTGACGTAACGGATCGTCCTAGGTCAAATATTTCAACGCTTCATGTTGAAAACACATTAATTACAATATATAATATAATTCAGGTCCATACACAAACTTTACTTACAGATGTTAAAATTTAAAATTAATATTGATATTTGCGCTATTCATCGTTACTACGATGTTACAATAAGATGCAAATAATAAGATCAACAGAACACCTACTATAATAATTTACAAAATAGATAGAATAAATGAAAAACTTGCATTGAAATATAAAGTAGTTTTAAAGAAAAAAACCTGAAGATGATGCTATGCATCGAAACATGTAGTAATGAAAGCGCAATATTGTAACATCGTAGTAACGATGAATAGCGCAAATATCAATATTAATTTTAAATTTTAACATCTGTAAGTAAAGTTTGTGTATAGACCTGAATTATATTATATATTTTAATTATAAAACACAAACATGACGCATTTAAACTATAAACATTAATTACAGTAACTTTTCTCTCCTTACAGTTGTCTGTATATATCGTCATATAAACTATTTTTCTATGAACCAATTATTATTGTTGTATCATGAAGTTATTTCGGTCTATCGCAACTTCCTCAGGGTATTTACACGTAATGCTAATTCAAGTTGAAGGCTTTTGCTATTGAATTAAAATCTGGTGAAGTTAATACCAATCAGAAATATTTTTCAACCATGTATTTTGATACGCTAGATATTATAGTAAATATAAAATGCTGGATCAGACTTACAATTTTAAAATCACTTAAAGTGTTTATTACGCACTTTATCTCGCTAATTTTATATTTTATTGTATAAAAATCGGTATATGTTTTTTTAATTAGACGTGAAAGTATTATAGATAGGGATTTGAAAGGGAGTAACTTTTGGAGAAGAAACAAGGAGAAATAGAACTACAAAAATAATAGATAACAGAAGGGAAGGAAAATATAAGAAATAAAGAATTAATCGAAATAAAGTAATAAGGAATGAATATAAAACAGAGATAAACTATTTTGGAAATGAGGAAACCAAAAGTTCTTCGAAGTAAATTTTTAGGAGTCGTGCTTCAGAGGCAACTTCTCCGACTCGTCTGTAAGGCGAGTAGCCTATTTTGCAGGTGCGCGTAACCATTTGTGGGGTCTGTGATATTTATAAATTACTATATACTTGTATACTCCAATATACATATAGGTATATATGTACATTATGTATGTATATTATGAAGGTATCTAATAAAAAAAGTCTAAGCTGATTTGAATGTCCATCGTGCTGCGTAAAACTCGAATCATTACAAATGATTACGTCACAAATTCGCCGTAATATTTATAGAACTTCCCTTTTGGGATACTTGTAATGCATTTTCTAAACGAATTCACAGACAATATCTTGATATTTGGAGCGGCATGTAGTAATTCATGTAAAGCTATCATCACGGCGAACGAGCGTGTTCAGTCGCTTGAAGCTTGTCTGGTTAATTTATGGCAACACGGGGGCTGAATACGCATCTCGCCTAGAAGAATAACGAAGCATTGCCACTCCGTTAATTTTCTTTTCCTTGTTGATATCGATGGCAATCTTAGGCCACTTTAAAGTGGGATTGCGGGTTCGAATCCTGATGGCAGATGAATGCTTCTCGAGTTTTTCTGATTTATAACAATCGTCGATTATTTAATATCTTTCAATAAAATCTTCTCAGGCAATCAGCCGCGTCAACTGGTTACCTTAGTAAACCGACGTTTCGAGAACCAACTCTGTCCCCATCATCAGGGTTCTGATGTGACTGGATACCTTGGAAGTAGCACAGGCGACTTCCAAGGTATCCAGTCACATCAGAACCCTGATTACGGGGACAAAGTTGGTTCTCGAAACGTCGGTTTACTAAGGTAACCAGTTGACGCTGCTGATTGCCCGAAAAGATTTTATTGATTGTACTCGCCGCGAAAGTCTCAAATCCTATATTTAACATCTTTGTTTCTTTCAGAGATTCAATCGCAGAAGTTACAATATCGAATGATATTGTAATTATAATTAATCGTGATTGGTTTGAAAGATGGCAGTCATCGAATATTTTGATAATATTCACTCGGATAGACGGAGAATATTCCTCAATCAGTGTAACCAGCAACTGGGTCTAAAAGTCCTCTATCGTTAATGTTTCGCCAATCTGCTGGGTAAACTATTATATGTTCTGCTGTTAAACTAGAGGGCCTTTGTGTCGTTTACAAAGTACAAACTTCTGTTCAAATGAGCTTCAAAGTGGGCGATAAATATCTTGCACATTTTCACACAGGGAGGACAATTTAACAGCAATGGGAATATTTTTTTTAACAAATAAGACAGAATTTTGAGGATAATATTTAAAAGTCCTAGGTTTTGAAGATGACGCTTTTCAAGTTATGACATTGACAATAATCTTCATTCTTGTACAAATGTTGCAACCACGGTAGCGGGAGCACATTGGTGTCCATGCAGGGGTGACCAGGGCAGGGAAAAGGTCACCAGTGCAGGAAAGGCCCTGGATCACAAGTCGCTGGGGACCAGACCCCAAAGAAGCCAGCATTCTGGGGACGGGCCATGGCTGTAAACCCCCAGGGGTTAAATAAAAATCCCCAATTAAATTAGGTGTAAAGAGTTTTATCTAGGGGTGTCCCTAGGGTGTGTAATGCCCACAATTTGAGTAGCTCTGTGGGTGACAAAGCCCTTCGGAGGTAGTACTAGCTTTCCTGAGGACTGAACGATTTAACCTGGGGCAGTAGAGGCAATCCGACGAGGGAAAAACCAAGAAATTACAACAGAAAAACAATGACAACATTAATACAAATAACGCTGTGATTAATAGGATATTCTGTTAAATAACCAAGCCAGAGACAAGTTCAAACCAAGACTGACACCATAAAACAATAAACCGACGGCGAAAGCAGATACGAATTTAAATGTTTCAAGTAATGTCACGTAAGCAAGCCCCTTAGCACACTGATGCTTGAAAACACTGCTGCTCGCGACGAGACATCGCGTCAGCACATTTTGATGATGGATTGTGACTCTGATTCACTGGCCTTATGGAGGGGAATAAATGCATGTCGAAATATATTTAACTTTTATAGGAGACGCAGGACTGGAAGGGTTTTTCAAGAGAAACGAATTATAGGCTTCGTGGTTTGTTTCTCCTCAGAATTTACTTTTACGAAGAAAGTCAATTTGACCGAGTGTCTAAGAACCACCGTCGTGAATGAAATTCTCCATCATTCTTAACGTACTTATTCCTCTGATGTCTTCGTGAATGTTACACAAATTCCGTTATGTAAATAAATAAAAATATAACTATTACACAACTGACATATAACGGAGACCTGAGGATTTTTTATTCTTCCTTTCTGTGTGTTGAATTGTACCCGCGTGTAAAACATTTCATGCAGCATGAATTAATAAACTAAAAAAAAAATTACGAGGCTCGTCCACAAAGTAAGTTTCCCTGGGGCCGTTTACAGAAACAAAACACAATTTCATGGAAATATTTATTGCAACAGATACAGCAAGTGTCCAGCTATTTTTCAACATATTCGCCACCGGAATTGAGACATTTGTCATACTGTGGGACCAACTTTTGAATACCTGTGTCGTAGAAGTCTGCCGCCTGGGATTGGAACCACTGTGTGACAACCATCTCCGCCTCTCTGTCATTCTCAAAACGCTGACGCTGACCGGACAGGAATTTCTTGAGGTGTAGGAAAAGATGGAAATCACTGGGAGCGAGGTCCGGGCTGTAGGGTGGATGATTAAACACCTCCCAGCTGAACTCCTGCAGGAGACTTGCTGTCCGTCGAGCCGTGTGCGGCCTAGCGTTATCACTGACCGCACTTCACAGTCGGTGGGAGCTGGAATAAGAACCTCCATCTTCAACAGCTGCAACGATGCTACTGTGAGAACGCGGGAAGTACCGTTAGTGCATGCGCCATGCTACGTCATTGCTCTATCACGTACGCACAGTCGCTTCGCGCAATATAAGGTTTGCTAGCTGTGGGACGAGTGGGAAACTTACTTTTGGGACGCGCCTCGAACCATGTTGGTATTTGTTTAGGCTTGTGTACAGAAACATTGTCAACATTAACTTCTAATACTATCCCATTATTCAAGTGTCATCATCATAAAAGTTCAACAAACCGCATATTTTTACTTATAAATCCTTATGAAAAAATTAATTCCATGGGGTAGAAATCTTCTTGAGAATCTAATATTACGCTCAGCTACTGAAGAAACAGTAGTATTATACGGGAATCGAAGATTCATTGACATGTCCACAACACAATGTTATCGGTCTAGTTCATGAGCCAGATTAATTCAGTCCATATACACTACTAAGATACATTTTAATATTATACTCCAATACTCCAATGTCTTCAAAGTTGTCTTTTAACCTCGAAGTTCGATGAGAAAAGTCCTTTTACTGTCATTCGTTGTGAAATGTTATGAAAGATATCCCATACAATGCACATTAATTTGGAGTATTAGCTCAGACGTCACACGAATCCATTTATCACCTCGGGATCATCAGTTTTGAGGAACGGAGTATGTTCGTTATCTTGTCTAACACCACCCGAACTCTAAATCTGTAGGATAGATTGGTTTATGTGTCAGAAAGCTTGTATTTGCAAAGCATTTGTTTGGAAGTCAGACCATGACACCGGCTAAATCAAAGGAGTACTTTCTTGGGTTTCCATAGCCATTTTAGAAAATGTTGAAAAAAACATCATCATACTAAAAGGGATGTATCTCATTCAAATTATCTGCTGCGTCTGTAATACTAAGTTACATATTAAACTATTAAATAAATTTCTGTACGCTATTAAGCGTAAATAAATTATTTACTGACTGATTCTGAGTTGAAAGTTATGATATGAAACACAACCTCTACATTCGATATAGCACAGTTAAATAATCCATTACTAATTGTCTTTTCCTGCTAAGTACGTCATTCTTGAGCAGGTCAAAACCCACCCTGGATCGAAGAGCCCATGATGATGAAGTACGTCATTCTAAGTTTGGAAACTATAGGCCTATGACGCGGATATATTCAACATTGTTATTTAATCTACTAATCAACAAATTCTGCCATCTACTTAATATTAGTTTTATGATTTTAGCATAAAACGAACCACACGAGCGATCTAACATAAGTAATTTAATTAGACGGAAGTCGTTCCATGCAATGGATTGTACCTGCAGAACTTCATTTTATCACGGAATGTTCACGATGGAATGTACTCATCACCCAGGACATTCCTCAGCCAGCTGTGGAATGTTGCAGTGTGGCTCTAATCCATTACGTCCTTCGATCGACATGCCTGTTAAATGATTCTGAGTCTGAAGATGGCTGTCTTCTGGGTTGATGCGCCGTGTAGTCTGGTAGAAGTTTACCGACGTTTCAGAGGTCCTTGCTGCCTCTATCATCAGGGCGATCGTCCCGCACTGATGATAAAGGCAGCAAGGACCTCTGAAACGTCGGTAAATTTCTACTAGACTACACGGCGCATCAACCCAGAAGACAGAAATCTTCATAATCACCGCCGTGAAAACCTCAAATCCTACATTCTTAGTCTTGTTTCAGAGAGTAACGTCGTATTATTACGCACTTATCTGTACACATATGCAAACGGGCGTTACATACATAAAATAATTATGTATATTTGATATTAGGTACCATCGAATGGCAAGGTAATTGCGAAGAATAAACGTTTAAGGATGTGGAAGCCAGAATTTTATTGGACGGACTAAAGGCAACCACTCAAATATTCCGTCAGGATGTTTGATATCAAGGACGACATTCAAATGTGGGTCCTGTCAAACAGGATGCTGGAGCAAAGCTCTCCGAATTGTGTGGATAAAGTACAGTCTTAAGAGCAAGTATTTATTTACTTCAGTTTCTTTACGAAAAATAAATGCAATGAGGAAGTAGCATGTTAATGCAAGTGTTACACTTCAGTACCGTAATCTTATGAAGATAAAAGCTATGATGCTTCAGGTTGTAATAATATTTTTATATCCAAGATACGAATGTTTTGTGAAAATTTATTTCAAGGAAACGTGTATAAAATAACTAATTCCGTCTCTAACTGCCGAGTCAATAACGCTTTCTGTACACAACTGCTGTTAATTTATTTAAATTACATTTGTAATCAGTGAATAGTTTTGGATTCAGAGAAAATTGTGTTTGCTGTACAGAGCGCTAATTATGTTCGCCACTTACTACAGAAAACCAATTAGTGCGTGTGTGATACGTTACAATATCTGAAGTATTTCACTATTGAATCTTCCTGGGTATAAACGGCTTTGTTCTGCAAATTGGGATAAGAACAAAACTTGTTGCGCTGTTGACTTAATCAAGTAACTGCTTCGTTAAGTTTCAAGGTAATTGGAAGATGAGGAGATGTACCAATAAAATCGACGATGCAGCGTAGCGGTATAATCTCGGACATGTTAAATTTCACATTAAAACGTGTAACAAGCACGGACGTATAAATATATGATTTTTAATGACAATGAAAGACATACTGATTTTTGGATTTTATATAATATAGGAAAGTAGTAGAAAGGTAAGATATTTGTGAATGACCCACTTTTGATTTTGTATAAGGCAGTAACTGTAATTATATGCAATAGTTTCGATTTTCCTCAGTCATTACCGCAGAATACTAAGATAGAAATAATTCAGAGCGGTAACCATACTTGAATATAATTTGTTTCAACATAAATTGTACAATCTGTTGAGAATGTTTAACTAATGTGTTAGCAATGGAATAGGGAAAAAATGAAATCACAATAACATTTATTATTCATCACATACAAGTCAACAGCTGCATTACAACAAACAAGGCTCAACCATTAACATAGTTCAAGTTCATATGGAAGTCACGACAAGATCGGTCCTCTAGTTTCCCAGATATTGGTCTTTAAATTTTTCAAGGTCATATATCTTAACGCATATTTCTGCTAAATCATATATACATGGTTGACCATACTCATGCCAGGATGAGGTCACGTAATGTTCAAGTTCATATGGAAGTCACGATGAGACCGGTCCACTAGTTTTCCAGATATTGGTCTTTGAATTTCTCAAGGTCATATATCTTCACGCTTGTATCTTCCAAACGGTGAATACCTGGTTTACAATACACATGTCAGAATGAGGTCACGTAATGGTCAAGTCCATATGGAAGTCACGACTAGATCGGTCCTCTAGTTTCCCAGATATTGGTCTTTGAATTTCTCAAGGTCATATATCTTCAAGCTTGTGTCTGCCAAACGGTGAATACCTAGTTGATCATACTCATGTCAGAATGAGGTCACGTAATGTTCAAGTTCATATGGAAGTCACGACAAGATCGGTCCTCTAGTTTCCCAGATATTGGTCTTTGAATTTCTCAAGGTCATATATCTTCACGCTTGTATCTGCCAAACGGTGAATACCTGGTTGATCATACTCATGTCAGAATGAGGTCACGTAATGTTCAAGTTCATATGGAAGTCACGACGAGATCGGTCCACTAGTTTCCCAGATATTGGTCTTAGAATTCCTCAAGGTCATAAATCTTCACGCTTGTATCTGCCAAAACGGTGAATACCTGGTTGACCATACTCATGTCAGAATGAGGTCACGTAATGTTCAAGTTCATATGGAAGTCACGACAAGATCGATTATATAGTTTCCCAGATATTGGTCTTTGAATTTCTCGAGGTCATATATCTTCACGCTTGTATCTGCCAAACGGTGAATACCTGGTTGTCATACTCATGTCAGAATGAGGTCACGTAATGTTCAAGTTCATATGGATGTCACGACGAGATCGGTCCACTAGTTTCCGAGATATTCGTCTTAGAATTTCTCAAGGTCATATATCTTCACGCTTGTATCTGCCAAACGGTGAATAACTGGTTGACCATACTCATGTCAGAATGAGGTCACGTAATGTTCAAGTTCATATGGAAGTCACGACGAGATCGGTCCACTAGTTTCCCAGATATTCGTCTTACAATTTCTCAAGGTCATATATCTTCACGCTTGTATCTGCCAAACGGTGAATACCTGGTTGACCATACTCATGTCAGAATGAGGTCACGTAATGTTCAAGTTCATATGGAAGTCACGACGAGATCGGTCCTCTATTTTCCCAGATATTGGTCTTTGAATTTCTCAAGGTCATATATCTTCACGCTTGTATCTGCCAAACGGTGAATACTTGGTTGATCATACTCATGTCAGAATGAGGTCACGTAATGTTCAAGTTCATATGGAAGTCACGACGAGATCGGTCCACTAATTTCCCAGATATTCGTCTTAGAATTTCTCAAGGTCATATATCATCACGCTTGTATCTGCCAAACGGTGAATACCTGGTTGACCATACTCATGTCAGAATGAGGTTACGTAATGTTCAAGTTCATATGGAAGTCACGACGAGGTCGGTCCACTAGTTTCCCAGATATTCGTCTTAGAATTTCTCAAGGTCATATATCTTCACGCTTGTATCTGCCAAACGGTGAATTCCTGGTTGATCATACTCATGTCAGAATGAGGTCACGTAATCTTCAAATTCATATGGAAGTCACGACGAGATCGGTCCACTAGTTTCCCAGATATTCGTCTTAAAATTTCTCAAGGTCATATATCTTCACGCTTGTATCTGCCAAACGGTGAATACCTGGTTGACCATACTCATGTTAGAATGAGGTCACGTAATGTTCAAGTTCATATGGAAGTCACGACGAGATCGGTCCACTAGTTTCCCAGATATTCGTCTTAGAATTTCTCAAGGTCATATATCTTCACGCTTGTATCTGAAAAATGGTGAATACCTGGTTGACCATACTCATGTCACAATGAGGTCACGTAATGTTCAAGTTCATATGGAAGTCACGACGAGATCGGTCCACTAATTTCCCAGATATTCGTCTTAGAATTTCTCAAGGTCATATATCTTCACGCTTGTATCTGCCAAACGGTGAATACCTGGTTGACCATACTCATGTCAGAATGAGGTCACGTAATGTTCAAGTTCATATGGAAGTCACGACGAGATCGGTCCTCTAGTTTCCCAGATATTGGTCTTTGAATTTCTCAAGGTCATATATCTTCACGCTTGTATCTGCCAAACGGTGAATACCTGGTTGATCATACTCATGTCAGAATGAGGTCACGTAATGTTCAAGTTCATATGGAAGTCACGACGAGATCGGTCAACTAGTTTCCCAGATATTCGTCTTAGAATTTCTCAAGGTCATATATCTTCACGCTTGTATCTGCCAAACGGTGAATACCTGGTTGACCATACTCATGTCAGAATGAGGTCACGTAATGTTCAAGTTCATATGGAAGTCACGACGAGATCGGTCCACTAATTTCCCAGATATTCGTCTTAGAATTTCTCAAGGTCATATATCTTCACGCTTGTATCTGCCAAACGGTGAATACCTGGTTGACCATACTCATGTCAGAATGAGGTCACGTAATGTTCAAGATCATATGGAAGTCACGACGAGATCGGTCCTCTAGTTTCCAGATATTGGTCTTTGAATTTCTCAAGGTCATATATCTTCACGCTTGTATCTGCCAAACCGTGAATACTTGGTTGATCATACTCATGTCAGAATGAGGTCACGTAATGTTCAAGTTCATATGGAAGTCACGACGAGATCGGTCCACTAATTTCCCAGATATTCGTCTTAGAATTTCTCAAGGTCATATATCATCACGCTTGTATCTGCCAAACGGTGAACACCTGGTTGACCATACTCATGTCAGAATGAGGTCACGTAATATTCAAGTTCATATGGAAGTCACGACGAGGTCGGTCCACTAGTTTCCCAGATATTCTTCTTAGAATTTCTCAAGGTAATATATCTTCACGCTTGTATCTGCCAAACGGTGAATTCCTGGTTGATCATACTCATGTCAGAATGAGGTCACGTAATCTTCAAGTTCATATGGAAGTCACGACGAGATCGATAGACTAGTTTCCCAGATATTCGTCTTAGAATTTCTCAAGGTCATATATCTTCACGCTTGTATTGCCAAATGGTGAATACCTGGTTGACCATACTCATGTCACAATGAGGTCACGTAATCTTCAAGTTCAAATGGAAGTCACGACAAGATCGATTCTCTAGTTTCCCAGATATTGGCCTTTGAATTTCTCGAGGACATATATCTTCACACTTGTATCTGCCAAACGGTGAATACCTGGTTGACCATACTCATGTCAGAATGAGGTCACGTAATGTTCAAGTTCATATGGAAGTCACGACGAGATCGGTCCTCTAGTTTCCCAGATATTGGTCTTTGAATTTCTCAAGGTCATATATCTTCACGCTTGTATCTGCCAAACGGTGAATACCTGGTTGATCATACTCATGTCAGAATGAGGTCACGTAATGTTCAAGTTCATATGGAAGTCACGACGAGATCGGTCCACTAATTTCCCAGATATTCGTCTTAGAATTTCTCAAGGTCATATATCATCACGCTTGTATCTGCCAAACGGTGAACACCTGGTTGACCATACTCATGTCAGAATGATGTCACGTAATATTCAAGTTCATATGGAAGTCACGACGAGGTCGGTCCACTAGTTTCCCAGATATTCTTCTTAGAATTTCTCAAGGTAATATATCTTCACGCTTGTATCTGCCAAACGGTGAATTCCTGGTTGATCATACTCATGTCAGAATGAGGTCACGTAATCTTCAAGTTCATATGGAAGTCACGACGAGATCGATCCACTAGTTTCCCAGATATTCGTCTTAGAATTTCTCAAGGTCATATATCTTCACGCTTGTATTGCCAAATGGTGAATACCTGGTTGACCATACTCATGTCACAATGAGGTCACGTAATCTTCAAGTTCAAATGGAAGTCACGACAAGATCGATTCTCTAGTTTCCCAGATATTGGCCTTTGAATTTCTCGAGGACATATATCTTCACACTTGTATCTGCCAAACGGTGAATACCTGGTTGACCATACTCATGTCAGAATGAGGTCACGTAATGTTCAAGTTCATATGGAAGTCACGACGAGATCGGTCCTCTAGTTTCCCAGATATTGGTCTTTGAATTTCTCAAGGTCATATATCTTCACGCTTGTATCTGCCAAACGGTGAATACCTGGTTGATCATACTCATGTCAGAATGAGGTCACGTAATGTTCAAGTTCATATGGAAGTCACGACGAGATCGGTCCACTAGTTTTCCAGATATTGGTCTTTGAATTTCTCGAGGTCATATATCTTCACGCTTGTATCTTCCAAACGGTGAATACCTGGTTTACCATACACATGTCAGAATGAGGTCACGTAATGTTCAAGTTCATATGGAAGTCACGACTAGATCGGTCCTCTAGTTTCCCAGATATTGGTCTTTGAATTTTTCAAGGTCATATATCTTCACGCTTGTATCTGCCAAACGCGTGAATACCTGGTGGACCATACTCATGTGAGAATGGGGTCACGTAATATTCAATTTCATATGGAAGTCGCGACAAGATCGATCCTCTAGTTTCCCAGATATTGGCCTTTGAATTTCTCGAGGTCATATAACTTCACACTTGTATCTGCCAAACGGTGAATACCTGGTTGATCATACTCATGTCAGAATGAGGTCACGTAATGTTCAAGTTCATATGGAAGTCACGAAGAGATCGGTCCACTAGTTTCCCAGATATTCGTCTTACAATTTCTCAAGGTCATATATCTTCACGCTTGTAACTGCCAAACGGTGAATACCTGGTTGACCATACTCATGTCAGAATGAGGTCACGTAATGTTCAAGTTCATATGGAAGTCACGACGAGATCGGTTCACTAATGTCCCAGATATTCGTCTTAGAATTTCTCAAGGTCATATATCTTCACGCTTGTATCTGCCAAACGGTGAATACCTGGTTGACCATACTCATGTCAGAATGAGGTCACGTAATGTTCAAGTTCATATGGAAGTCACGACGAGATCGGTCCTCTAGTTTCCCAGATATTGGTCTTTGAATTTCTCAAGGTCATATATCTTCACGCTTGTATCTGCCAAACGGTGAATACTTGGTTGATCATACTCATGTCAGAATGAGGTCACGTAATGTTCAAGTTCATATGGAAGTCACGACGATATCGGTCCACTAATTTCCCAGATATTCGTCTTAGAATTTCTCAAGGTCATATATCATCACGCTTGTATCTGCCAAACGGTGAATACCTGGTTGACCATACTCATGTCAGAATGAGGTCACGTAATGTTCAAGTTCATATGGAAGTCACGACGAGGTCGGTCCACTAGTTTCCCAGATATTCGTCTTAGAATTTCTCAAGGTCATATATCTTCACGCTTGTATCTGCCAAACGGTGAATTCCTGGTTGTTCATACTCATGTCAGAATGAGGTCACGTAATCTTCAAGTTCATATGGAAGTCACGAAGAGATCGGTCCACTAGTTTCGCAGATATTCGTCTTAGAATTTCTCAAGGTCATATATCTTCACGCTTGTATATGCCAAATGGTAAATACCTGGTTGACCATACTCATTTCACAATGAGGTCACGTAATCTTCAAGTTCATATGGAAGTCACGACAAGATCGATTCTCTAGTTTCCCAGATATTGGCCTTTCAATTTCTCGAGGACATATATCTTCACACTTGTATCTGCCAAACGGTGAATACCTGGTTGATCATACTCATGTCAGAATGAGGTCACGTAATGTTCAAGTTCATATGGAAGTCACGACTAGATCGGTCCACTAGTTTCCCAGATATTCGTCTTACAATTTCTCAAGGTCATATATCTTCACGCTTGTATCTGCCAAACGGTGAATACCTGGTTGACCATACTCATGTCAGAATGAGGTCACGTAATGTTCAAGTTCATATGGAAGTCACGACGATATCGGTCCACTAATTTCCCAGATATTCGTCTTAGAATTTCTCAAGGTCATATATCATCACGCTTGTATCTGCCAAACGGTGAATACCTGGTTGACCATACTCATGTCAGAATGAGGTCACGTAATGTTCAAGTTCATATGGAAGTCACGACGAGGTCGGTCCACTAGTTTCCCAGATATTCGTCTTAGAATTTCTCAAGGTCATATATCTTCACGCTTGTATCTGCCAAACGGTGAATTCCTGGTTGTTCATACTCATGTCAGAATGAGGTCACGTAATCTTCAAGTTCATATGGAAGTCACGAAGAGATCGGTCCACTAGTTTCGCAGATATTCGTCTTAGAATTTCTCAAGGTCATATATCTTCACGCTTGTATATGCCAAATGGTAAATACCTGGTTGACCATACTCATTTCACAATGAGGTCACGTAATCTTCAAGTTCATATGGAAGTCACGACAAGATCGATTCTCTAGTTTCCCAGATATTGGCCTTTCAATTTCTCGAGGACATATATCTTCACACTTGTATCTGCCAAACGGTGAATACCTGGTTGATCATACTCATGTCAGAATGAGGTCACGTAATGTTCAAGTTCATATGGAAGTCACGACTAGATCGGTCCACTAGTTTCCCAGATATTCGTCTTACAATTTCTCAAGGTCATATATCTTCACGCTTGTATCTGCCAAACGGTGAATACCTGGTTGACCATACTCATGTCAGAATGAGGTCACGTAATGTTCAAGTTCATATGGAAGTCACGACGAGATCGGTCCACTAATTTCCCAGATATTCGTCTTAGAATTTCTCAAGGTCATATATCTTCACGCTTGTATCTGCCAAATGGTGAACACCTGGTTGACCATACTCATGTCAGAATGAGGTCACGTAATGTTCAATTTCATATGGAAGTCGCGACAAGATCGATCCTCTAGTTTCCCAGATATTGGCCTTTGAATTTCTCGAGGTCATATATCTTCACGCTTGTATCTTCCAAACGGTGAATACCTGGTTGATCATACTCATGTCAGAATGAGGTCACGTAATATTCAAGTTCATATGGAAGTCACGACAAGATCGATTCTCTAGTTTCCCAGATATTGGCCTTTGAATTTCTCGAGGTCATATATCTTCACACTTGTATCTGCCAAACGGTGAATACCTGGTTGACCATACTCATGTCAGAATGAGGTCACGTAATGTTCAAGTTCATATGGAAGTCACGACGAAATCGGTCCTCTAGTTTCCCAGATATTGGTCTTTGAATTTTTCAAGGTCATATATCTTCACGCTTGTATCTGCCAAACGGTGAATACCTGGTTGATCATACTCATGTCAGAATGAGGTCACGTAATGTTCAAGTTCATATGGAAGTCACGACGAAATCGGTCCTCTAGTTTCCCAGATATTGGTCTTTGAATTTCTCAAGGTCATATATCTTCACGCTTGTATCTGCCAAACGGTGAATACCTGGTTGATCATACTCATGTCAGAATGAGGTCACGTAATGTTCAAGTTCATATGGAAGTCACGACGAAATCGGTCCTCTAGTTTCCCAGATATTGGTCTTTGAATTTCTCAAGGTCATATGTCTTCACGCTTGTATCAGCCAAACGGTGATTACCTGGTTGATCATACTCATGTCAGAATGAGTTCACGTAATGTTCAAGTTCATATGGAAGTCACGATGAGGTCGGTCCACTAGTTTCCCAGATATTGGTCTTAGAATTCCTCAAGGTCATATAGCTTCACGCTTGTATCTGCCAAATGGTGAATACCTGGTTGACCATACTCATGTCAGAATGAGGTCACGTAATGTTCAAGTTCATATGGAAGTCACGACAAGATCGATCCTCTAGATTCCCAGATATTGGTCTTTGAATTTCTCGAGGTCATATATCTTCACGCTTGTATCTGCCAAACGGTGAATACCTGGTTGACCATACTCATGTCAGAATGAGGTCACGTAATGTTCAAGTTCATATGGAAGTCACGACGAGATCGGTCCACTAGTTTCCCAGATATTGGTCTTTGAATTTCTCAATGTCATATATCTTCACGCTTGTATCTGCCAAACGGTGAATACCTGGTTGACCATACTCATGTCAGAATGAGGTCACGTAATGTTCAAGTTCATATGGAAGTCACGACGAGATCGGTCCTCTAGTTTCCCAGATATTGGTCTTTGAATTTCTCAAGGTCATATATCTTCACGCTTGTATCTGCCAAACGGTGAATACTTGGTTGATCATACTCATGTCAGAATGAGGTCACGTAATGTTCAAGTTCATATGGAAGTCACGACGAGATCGGTCCACTAATTTCCCAGATATTCGTCTTAGAATTTCTCAAGGTCATATATCATCACGCTTGTATCTGCCAAACGGTGAATACCTGGTTGACCATACTCATGTCAGAATGAGGTCACGTAATGTTCAAGTTCATATGGAAGTCACGACGAGGTCGGTCCACTAGTTTCCCAGATATTCGTCTTAGAATTTCTCAAGGTCATATATCTTCACGCTTGTATCTGCCAAACGGTGAATTCCTGGTTGTTCATACTCATGTCAGAATGAGGTCACGTAATCTTCAAGTTCATATGGAAGTCACAACGAGATCGGTCCACTAGTTTCCCAGATATTCGTCTTACAATTTCTCAAGGTCATATATCTTCACGCTTGTATCTGCCAAACGGTGAATACCTGGTTGACCATACTCATGTCAGAATGAGGTCACGTAATGTTCAAGTTCATATGGAAGTCACGATGAGATCGGTCCACTAGTTTCCCAGATATTCGTCTTAGAATTTCTCAAGGTCATATATCTTCACGCTTGTATCTGCCAAATGGTAAATACCTGGTTGACCATACTCATTTCACAATGAGGTCACGTAATCTTCAAGTTCATATGGAAGTCACGACAAGATCGATTCTCTAGTTTCCCAGATATTGGCCTTTGAATTTCTCGAGGACATATATCTTCACACTTGTATCTGCCAAACGGTGAATACCTGGTGGACCATACTCATGTGAGAGTGGAGTCACGTAATATTCAATTTCATATGGAAGTCGCGACAAGATCGATTCTCTAGTTTCCCAGATATTGGCCTTTGAATTTCTTGAGGTAATATAACTTCACACTTGTATCTGCCAAACGGTGAATACCTGGTTGATCATACTCATGTCAGAATGAGGTCACGTAATGTTCAAGTTCATATGGAAGTCACGACGAGATCGGTCCTCTAGTTTCCCAGATATTGGTCTTTGAATTTCTCAAGGTCATATATCTTCACGCTTGTATCTGCCAAACGGTGAATACCTGGTTGATCATACTCATGTCAGAATGAGGTCACGTAATGTTCAAGTTCATATGGAAGTCACGACGAGATCGGTCCTCTAGTTTCCCAGATATTGGTCTTTGAATTTCTCAAGGTCATATATCTTCACGCATGTATCTGCCAAACGGTGAATACCTGGTTGACCATACTTATGTCAGAATGAGGTCACGTAATGTTCAAGTTCATATGGAAGTCACGACGAGATCGGTACTCTAGTTTCCCAGTTATTGGTCTTTGAATTTCTCAAGGTCATATATCTTCACGCTTGTATCTGCCAAACGGTGAATACCTGGTTGTTCATACTCATGTCAGAATGAGGTCACGTAATGTTCAAGTTCATATGGAAGTCACGACGAGATCGGTCCACTAGTTTCCCAGATATTCGTCTTACAATTTCTCAAGGTAATATATCTTCACGCTTGTATCTGCCAAACGGTGAATACCTGGTTGCCCATACTCATGTCAGAATGAGGTCACGTAATGTTCAAGTTCATATGGAAGTCACGACGAGATCGGTCCACTAGTTTCCCAGATATTCGTTTTACAATTTCTCAAGGTCATATATATTCACTCTTGTATCTGCCAAACGGTGAATACCTGGTTACTCATACTCATGTCAGACTGAGGTCACGTAATGTTCAAGTTCATATGGAAGTCACGACGAGATCGGTCCACTAGTTTCCCAGATAATCGTCTTACAATTTCTCAAGGTCATATATCTTCACGCTTGTATCTGCCAAACGGTGAATACCTGGTTGATCATACTCATGTCAGAATGAGGTCACGTAATGTTCAAGTTCATATAGAAGTCACGACGAGATCGGTCCACTAGTTTCCCAGATATTCGTCTTACAATTTCTCAAGATCATATATATTCACGCTTGTATCTGCCAAACGGTGAATACCTGGTTGATCATACTCATGTCAGAATGAGGTCACGTAATGTTCAAGTTCATATGGAAGTCACGACGAGGTCGGTCCACTAGTTTCCCAGATATTCTTCTTACAATTTCTCAAGGTCATATATCTTCACGCTTATATCTGCCAAACGGTTAATACCTGGTTGACCATACTGATGTCAGAATGAGGTTACGTAATGTTCAAGTTCATATGGAAGTCACGACGAGATCGGTCCACTAGTTTCCCAGATATTCGTCTTTCAATTTCTCAAGGTCATATATCTTCACGCTTGTATCTGCCAAACGGTGAATACCTGGTTGACCATACTCATGTCAGAATGAGGTCACGTAATGTTCAAGTTCATATGGAAGTCACGACGAGGTCGGTCCACTAGTTTCCCAGATATTCGTCTTAGAATTTCTCAAGGTCATATATCTTCACGCTTGTATCTGCCAAACGGTGAATTCCTGGTTGTTCATACTCATGTCAGATTGAGGTCACGTAATCTTCAAGTTCATATGGAAGTCACAACGAGATCGGTCCACTAGTTTCCCAGATATTCGTCTTACAATTTCTCAAGGTCATATATCTTCACGCTTGTATCTGCCAAACGGTGAATACCTGGTTGACCATACTCATGTCAGAATGAGGTCACGTAATGTTCAAGTTCATATGGAAGTCACGAAGAGATCGGTCCACTAGTTTCCCAGATATTCGTCTTAGAATTTCTCAAGGTCATATATCTTCACGCTTGTATCTGCCAAATGGTAAATACCTGGTTGACCATACTCATTTCACAATGAGGTCACGTAATCTTCAAGTTCATATGGAAGTCACGACAAGATCGATTCTCTAGTTTCCCAGATATTGGCCTTTGAATTTCTCTAGGACATATATCTTCACACTTGTATCTGCCAAACGGTGAATACCTGGTTGCCCATACTCATGTCAGAATGAGGTCACGTAATGTTCAAGTTCATATGGAAGTCACGACTAGATCGGTCCTCTAGTTTCCCAGATATTGGTCTTTGAATTTTTCAAGGTCATATATCTTCACGCTTGTATCTGCCAAACGCGTGAATACCTGGTGGACCATACTCATGTGAGAGTGGGGTCACGTAATATTCAATTTCATATGGAAGTCGCGACAAGATCGATCCTCTAGTTTCCCAGATATTGGCCTTTGAATTTCTCGAGGTAATATAACTTCACACTTGTATCTGCCAAACGGTGAATACCTGGTTGATCATACTCATTTCAGAATGAGGTCACGTAATGTTCAAGTTCATATGGAAGTCACGACGAGATCGGTCCTCTAGTTTCCCAGATATTGGTCTTTAAATTTCTCAAGGTCATATATCTTCACGCTTGTATCTGCCAAACGGTGAATACCTGGTTGATCATACTCATGTCAGAATGAGGTCACGTAATGTTCAAGTTCATATGGAAGTCACGACGAGATCGGTCCTCTAGTTTCCCAGATATTGGTCTTTGAATTTCTCAAGGTCATATATCTTCACGCATGTATCTGCCAAACGGTGAATACCTGGTTGACCATACTCATGTCAGAATGAGGTCACGTAATGTTCAAGTTCATATGGAAGTCACGACGAGATCGGTACTCTAGTTTCCCAGTTATTGGTCTTTGAATTTCTCAAGGTCATATATCTTCACGCTTGTATCTGCCAAACGGTGAATACCTGGTTGATCATACTCATGTCAGAATGAGGTCACGTAATGTTCAAGTTCATATGGAAGTCACGACGTGGTCGGTCCACTAGTTTCCCAGATATTGGTCTTAGAATTCCTCAAGGTCATATATCTTCACCCTTGTATCTGCCAAATGGTGAATACCTGGTTGACCATACTCATGTCAAAATGAGGTCACGTAATGTTCAAGTTCATATGGAAGTCACGACAAGATCGATCCTATAGTTTCCCAGATATTGGTCTTTGAATTTCTCGAGGTCATATATCTTCACGCTTGTATCTGCCAAACGGTGAATACCTGGATGATCATACTCATGTCAGAATGAGGTCACGTAATGTTCAAGTTCATATGGAAGTCACGACGAGATCGGTCCACTAGTTTCCCAGATATTGGTCTTTGAATTTCTCAAGGTCATATATCTTCACGCTTGTATCTGCCAAACGGTGAATACCTGGTTGATCATACTCATGTCAGAATGAGGTCACGTAATGTTCAAGTTCATATGGAAGTCACGACGAGATCGGTCCACTAGTTTCCCAGATATTCGTCTTACAATTTCTCAAGGTAATATATCTTCACGCTTGTATCTGCCAAACGGTGAATACCTGGTTGACCATACTCATGTCAGAATGAGGTCACGTAATGTTCAAGTTCATATGGAAGTCACGACGAGATCGGTCCACTAGTTTCCCAGATATTCGTCTTACAATTTCTCAAGGTCATATATATTCACTCTTGTATCTGCCAAACGGTGAATACCTGGTTGATCATACTCATGTCAGACTGAGGTCACGTAATGTTCAAGTTCATATGGAAGTCACGACGAGATCGGTCCACTAGTTTCCCAGATAATCGTTTTACAATTTCTCAAGGTCATATATCTTCACGCTTGTATCTGCCAAACGGTGAATACCTGGTTGATCATACTCATGTCAGAATGAGGTCACGTAATGTTCAAGTTCATATAGAAGTCACGACGAGATCGGTCCACTAGTTTCCCAGATATTCGTCTTACAATTTCTCAAGATCATATATATTCGCGCTTGTATCTGCCAAACGGTGAATACCTGGTTGATCATACTCATGTCAGAATGAGGTCACGTAATGTTCAAGTTCATATGGAAGTCACGACGAGGTCGGTCCACTAGTTTCCCAGATATTCTTCTTACAATTTCTCAAGGTCATATATCTTCACGCTTATATCTGCCAAACGGTTAATACCTGGTTGACCATACTGATGTCAGAATGAGGTCACGTAATGTTCAAGTTCATATGGAAGTCACGACGAGATCGGTCCACTAGTTTCCCAGATATTCGTCTTTCAATTTCTCAAGGTCATATATCTTCACGCTTGTATCTGCCAAACGGTGAATACCTGGTTGACCATAATCATGTCAGAATGAGGTCACGTGATGTTCAAGTTCATATGGAAGTCACGACGAGATCGGTCCACTAGTTTCCCAGATATTCGTCTTAGAATTTCTCAAGGTCATATATCTTCACGCTTGTATCTGCCAAACGGTGAATACCTGGTTGATCATACTCAGGTCAGAATGAGGTCACGTAATGTTCAAGTTCATATGGAAGTCACGACGAGATCGGTCCTCTAGTTTCCCAGATATTCGTCTTAAAATTTCTCAAGGTCATATATCTTCACCCTTGTATCTGCCAAACGGTGAATGCCTGGTTGACCATACTCATGTCAGAATGAGGTCACGTAATGTTCAAGTTAATATGGAAGTCACGACGAGATCGGTCCACTAGTTTCCCAGATATTCGTCTTAGAATTTCTCAAGGTCATATATCTTCACGCTTGTATCTGAAAAATGGTGAATTCCTGGTTGACCATACTCATGTCACAATGAGGTCACGTAATGTTCAAGTTCATATGGAAGTCACGACGAGATCCGTCCAATAATTTCCCAGATATTCGTCTTAGAATTTCTCAAAGTCATATATCTTCACGCTTGTATCTGCCAAACGGTGAATACCTGGTTGAACATACTCATGTCAGAATGAGGTCACGTAATGTTCAAGTTCATATGGAAGTCACGACGAGATCGGTCCACTAGTTTCCCAGATATTCGTCTTAGAATTTCTCAAGGTCATATATCTTCACGCTTGTATCTGCCAAACGGTGAATACCTGGTTGACCATACTCATGTCAGAATGAGGTCACGTAATGTTCAAGTTCATATGGAAGTCACGACGAGATCGGTCCACTAATGTCCCAGATATTCGTCTTAGAATTCTCAAGGTCATATATCTTCACGCTTGTATCTGCCAAACGGTGAATACCTGGTTGACCATACTCATGTCAGAATGAGGTCACGTAATGTTCAAGTTCATATGGAAGTCACGACGAGATCGGTCCTCTAGTTTCCCAGATATTGGTCTTTGAATTTCTCAAGGTCATATATCTTCACGCTTGTATCTGCCACACGGTGAATACTTGGTTGATCATACTCATGTCAGAATGAGGTCACGTAATGTTCAAGTTCATATGGAAGTCACGACGAGATCGGTCCACTAATTTCCCAGATATTCGTCTTAGAATTTCTCAAGGTCATATATTATCACGCTTGTATCTGCCAAACGGTGAATACCTGGTTGACCATACTCATGTCAGAATGAGGTCACGTAATGTTCAAGTTCATATGGAAGTCACGACGAGGTCGGTCCACTAGTTTCCCAGATATTCGTCTTAGAATTTCTCAAGGTCATATATCTTCACGCTTGTATCTGCCAAACGGTGAATTCCTGGTTGTTCATACTCATGTCAGAATGAGGTCACGTAATCTTCAAGTTCATATGGAAGTCACAACGAGATCGGTCCACTAGTTTCCCAGATATCCGTCTTACAATTTCTCAAGGTCATATATCTTCACGCTTGTATCTGCCAAACGATGAATACCTGGTTGACCATACTCATGTCAGAATGAGGTCACGTAATGTTCAAGTTCATATGGAAGTCACGAAGAGATCGGTCCACTAGTTTCCCAGATATTCGTCTTAGAATTTCTCAAGGTCATATATCTTCACGCTTGTATCTGCCAAATGGTAAATACCTGGTTGACCATACTCATTTCACAATGAGGTCACGTAATCTTCAAGTTCATATGGAAGTCACGACAAGATCGATTCTCTAGTTTCCCAGATATTGGCCTTTGAATTTCTCGAGGACATATATCTTCACACTTGTATCTGCCAAACGGTGAATACCTGGTTGACCATACTCATGTCAGAATGAGGTCACGTAATGTTCAAGTTCATATGGAAGTCACGACTAGATCGGTCCTCTAGTTTCCCAGATATTGGTCTTTGAATTTTTCAAGGTCATATATCTTCACGCTTGTATCTGCCAAACGCGTGAATACCTGGTGGACCATACTCATGTGAGAATGGGGTCACGTAATATTCAATTTCATATGGAAGTCGCGACAAGATCGATCCTCTAGTTTCCCAGATATTGGCCTTTGAATTTCTCGAGGTAATATAACTTCACACTTGTATCTGCCAAACGGTGAATACCTGGTTGATCATACTCATGTCAGAATGAGGTCACGTAATGTTCAAGTTCATATGGAAGTCACGACGAGATCGGTCCTCTAGTTTCCCAGATATTGGTCTTTGAATTTCTCAAGGTCATATATCTTCACGCTTGTATCTGCCAAACGGTGAATACCTGGTTGATCATACTCATGTCAGAATGAGGTCACGTAATGTTCAAGTTCATATGGAAGTCACGACGAGATCGGTCCTCTAGTTTCCCAGATATTGGTCTTTGAATTTCTCAAAGTCATATATCTTCACGCTTGTATCTGCCAAACGGTGAATACCTGGTTGACCATACTCATGTCAGAATGAGGTCACGTAATGTTCAAGTTCATATGGAAGTCACGACGAGATCGGTCCACTAGTTTCCCAGATATTCGTCTTACAATTTCTCAAGGTCATATATATTCACTCTTGTATCTGCCAAACGGTGAATACCTGGTTGATCATACTCATGTCAGACTGAGGTCACGTAATGTTCAAGTTCATATGGAAGTCACGACGAGATCGGTCCACTAGTTTCCCAGATAATCGTCTTACAATTTCTCAAGGTCATATATCTTCACGCTTGTATCTGCCAAACGGTGAATACCTGGTTGATCATACTCATGTCAGAATGAGGTCACGTAATGTTCAAGTTCATATAGAAGTCACGACGAGATCGGTCCACTAGTTTCCCAGATATTCGTCTTACAATTTCTCAAGATCATATATATTCACGCTTGTATCTGCCAAACGGTGAATACCTGGTTGATCATACTCATGTCAGAATGAGGTCACGTAATGTTCAAGTTCATATGGAAGTCACGACGAGGTCGGTCCACTAGTTTCCCAGATATTCTTCTTACAATTTCTCAAGGTCATATATCTTCACGCTTATATCTGCCAAACGGTTAATACCTGGTTGACCATACTGATGTCAGAATGAGGTCACGTAATGTTCAAGTTCATATGGAAGTCACGACGAGATCGGTCCACTAGTTTCCCAGATATTCGTCTTTCAATTTCTCAAGGTCATATATCTTCACGCTTGTATCTGCCAAACGGTGAATACCTGGTTGACCATACTCATGTCAGAATGAGGTCACGTAATGTTCAAGTTCATATGGAAGTCACGACGAGATCGGTCCACTAGTTTCCCAGATATTCGTCTTAGAATTTCTCAAGGTCATATATCTTCACGCTTGTATCTGCCAAACGGTGAATACCTGGTTGATCATACTCAGGTCAGAATGAGGTCACGTAATGTTCAAGTTCATATGGAAGTCACGACGAGATCGGTCCATTAGTTTCCCAGATATTCGTCTTACAATTTCTCAAGGTCATATATCTTCACGCTTGTATCTGCCAAACGGTGAATACCTGGTTGACCATACTCATGTCACAATGAGGTCACGTAATGTTCAAGTTCATATGGAAGTCACGACGAGATCGGTCCACTAGTTTCCCAGATATTCGTCTTAGAATTTCTCAAGGTCATAAATCTTCACGCTTGTATCTGCCAAACGGTGAATACCTGGTTGACCATACTCATGTCAGAATGTGGTCACGTAATGTTCAAGTTCATATGGAAGTCACGACAAGATCGGTCCTCTAGTTTCCCAGATATTGGTCTTTGAATTTCTCAAGGTCATATATCTTCACGCTTGTATCTGCCAAACGGTGAATACCTGGTTGATCATACTCATGTCAGAATGAGGTCACGTAATGTTCAATTTCATATGGAAGTCACGACGAGATCGGTCCTCTAGTTTCCCAGATATTGGTCTTTGAATTTCTCAAGGTCATATATCTTCACGCTTGTATCTGCCAAACGGTGAATACCTGGTTGATCATACTCATGTCAGAATGAGGTCACGTAATGTTCAATTTCATATGGAAGTCACGACAAGATCGGTCCTCTAGTTTCCCAGATATTGGAGTTTGAATTTCTCAAGGTCATATATCTTTACACATATTTCTACTAAACAGTAAGTACGTGGTCGACCATAGTCATGCCAGAATGAGGTTACCAAAACCGTGAAAAAGCAATTGCGGTTCAATAATGTACGTTATGTTTTCACGATACATTGCAATAGAAATTGCATTTAATTCGTGTAATGTAATCAGCGACACGAGTGTAAAATGTGTGAACTTTCGGTATTCACGCAGCTACCAAATGTTAGTCATTGTAGAAGGCTTCAGTTTCAGCATCAAATTCCATGAATATTCTTTTGGTATTGGTCGAAACATTTTGTTTTTTATTATATAATTTGACCTTGTAATGAAATGCAGCGTTAATATTAAAACGATAATTCGATACTTGGTTGTAAGTAAAAGCTGGTAATTTTTTTAGGAGAAGCAATTATTTGCCTGCGTATAGCTACAAAGTTTTTTTCCGACTTGGTGTAATGCGGCTGGAGCTAAATTCCCAAATCTATCTACTGGCGAGTTTAGCATTTCTAGAATACGACCTCCAATACATCACATACGAGGCTCGTCCTTAAAGTAAGTTTCCCTGGGGCCGTTTACAGAAACAAAACACAATTTCATGGAAATATTTATTGCAACAGATACAGAAAGTGTCCAGCTATTTTTCAACATATTCGCCACCGGAATTGAGACATTTGTCATACCGTGGGACCAACTTTTGAATACCTGTGTCATAGAAGTCTGCCGCCTGGGATTGGAACCACTGTGTGACAACCATCTCCGCCTCTCTGTCATTCTCAAAACGCTGACGCTGACCGGACAGGAATTTCTTGAGGTGTAGGAAAAGATGGAAATCACTGGGAGCGAGGTCCGGGCTGTAGGGTGAATGATTAAACACCTCCCAGCTGAACTCCTGCAGGAGACTCGCTGTCCGTCGAGCCGTGTGCGGCCTAGCGTTATCACTGACCGCACTTCACAGTCGGTGGGAGCTGGAATAAGAACCTCCATCTTCAACAGCTGCAACGATGCTACTGTGAGAACGCGGGAGGTGCCGTTAGTGCATGCGCCATGCTACGTCATTGCTCTATCACGTACGCACAGTCGCTTCGCTCAATATAAGGTTTGCTAGCTGTGGGACGAGTGGGAAACTTACTTTTGGGACGCGCCTCGTATCTTCATGGTGTTGTGTTTAAGTGCAGGGCACTAACTTTTTATTTAGTTTAAGGTCAATGTTACACTAAATTTGGTTTTTAATTTTTTCCGTTTTGTCTAGAAATGTGACAAAGTTTATCTTTTACACATTTTATGATTTATTTTAGCCATACGGTGTCAAGGATAATCCCGCTTATAAAGTTATCCTTTAAAAAAATTTAACCGTATTGCATTAACATACCTAATAATTTGTTCACTTTAAATTCATTATAACACAGCCACACATAAAAGTTTACAAGTCTCCGTGCACCCTTTCTGTTATAACGAACAAAATTATTGAGATTTGTTATGTAAATGTGGTGTGACTGTATTTGTCAGCCATACCAAATATTCATAATAGATCTAAATACTTCGTAATTTATACATAAATTCGCTTTATAAAATAAATAATGGAGCCTCAACTTTAATCATAACGGCGGAAAAAGTGTTAATTTACCTTTTTTCAGTTCTACGTAGTTTCTATTATTAAAACGCGTGCACCGCTCTAAACGAATATAGCAGACCATTTACATGAACACCTCAGTCGTTATGAGGTGAAAACGCTTACGTTAACTTCATTCAAACGTATTTAAAACAGAGCAAACTTTGAAATTATTCATCCGTTGCCCTCTATTATTTAACCCCGCATAAACACGAGCGTACTCCAATGTTTCTTTCTCTATGTTCAGAGATCAAGTTCTTTCGTTATTTTAACAGTTGGTATTGAAAATAAAGACCATTTGGATTGATTTTCGTTTTGAACACTCCATCATTGCCCACAATGTCCGTGGTCCGAAACACGATTACCAACATAGCGTCCAATGAAATTTTAACACCGTAATGAAGACTGATTTCCGTTCAAATAACAACAAAATTACCAATATTAACAACAGTTCTCTGACAAAAACCCAATCTACTGTAATAAAGCTAAATACATATGAAAACAAATCAACTTATTTAATAATATTTGCTCTTTCAAACAAACAAAGAACAGAGTCCGCCCAACAGAGTTCTGAACATATAAATCAGCATTCTGCAGTATATTCAAGGAGCGGAAGCTACAAAAGATTTTAGTCTAATTTAATTTCATGAAGAAAGATTGGCTTGATGTTACCAACTTAGTCATATTACTCTGTCCGTTCCCATCTAACAACTCCTTATTCCACTGGTCCAGTTTCACAAAAGTTCGTATGAATGTCATGCCACGGAAGAAGGCCTCATAACCTAAAAAAGACATTTCTCTGAAATACATGAAACTTCCAAAGGCCTTTAGCACGCTATATCCCGAGCGATGAAGTCAGCAGCTCAACAAATGGTATTATGGTATAAAAGTTAACAACAGCATCAATGTAATTGTTGCAATAATAGAATTACATTTTTGAAACCATGTTATCTAACAATAACCTCTGTTTATATTGCTGCAACATTGCTAACATTATTACGGCCAGTATCGTGGAAATACAGTGGAATACAATGAGGTGGTCTAGCGGTTAGAACGCTGGCATTGTAATTCTGGGATCTCGGGTTCGATTCCCGGCGGTGCCCGAATATATAACTTGTGTTGGGCAAGGCCGTGGTCTAGGCAACACGGAGTTTTCCTCCGTGGCATCCCAACAATTACTCCATTCACACACAGAAGAAGGCAATGGCAAACCACTTCTGGATCATCTGCGAAGAACGTATATGAACAGGTCCCAGTCCGAGAAAAGGATGGAAGGATCCTGTTCATATGGACCTGTCGTCAGACAGAACACTAAATAATAATAAGATGAGGTGGTCTAGCGGTTAGTACGCTGGCCTTGTAATCCTGGGTTCTCGGGTTTGATTCCCGGCGGTGACCGAATATATAACTTGTGTTGGGCAAGGCCGTGGTCTAGGCAACACGGAGTTTTCCTCCGTGGCATCCCAACAATTACTCCATTCACACACAGAAGAAGGCAATGGCAAACCACTTCTGGATCATCTGCCAAGAACGTATATGAACAGGTCCCAGTCCGAGAAGAGAAAAGGATGGAAGGATCCTGTTCATATGGACCTGTCGTCAGACAGAACACTAAATAATAATAAGATGAGGTGGTCTAGCGGTTAGTACGCTGGCCTTGTAATCCTGGGTTCTCGGGTTAGATTCCCGGCGGTGCCCGAATTTATAACTTGTGTTGGGCAAGGCCGTGGTCTAGGCAACACGGAGTTTTCCTCCGTGGCATCCCAACAATTACTCCATTCACACACAGAAGAAGGCAATGGCAAACCACTTCTGGATCATCTGCCAAGAACGTATATGAACAGGTCCCAGTCCGAGAAAAGGATGGAAGGATCCTGTTCATATGGACCTGTCGTCAGACAGAACACTAAATAATAATAAGATGAGGTGGTCTAGCGGTTAGTACGCTGGCCTTGTAATCCTGGGTTCTCGGGTTTGATTCCCGGCGGTGACCGAATATATAACTTGTGTTGGGCAAGGCCGTGGTCTAGGCAACACGGAGTTTTCCTCCGTGGCATCCCAACAATTACTCCATTCACACACAGAAGAAGGCAATGGCAAACCACTTCTGGATCATCTGCCAAGAACGTATATGAACAGGTCCCAGTCCGAGAAGAGAAAAGGATGGAAGGATCCTGTTCATATGGACCTGTCGTCAGACAGAACACTAAATAATAATAAGATGAGGTGGTCTAGCGGTTAGTACGCTGGCCTTGTAATCCTGGGTTCTCGGGTTAGATTCCCGGCGGTGCCCGAATTTATAACTTGTGTTGGGCAAGGCCGTGGTCTAGGCAACACGGAGTTTTCCTCCGTGGCATCCCAACAATTACTCCATTCACACACAGAAGAAGGCAATGGCAAACCACTTCTGGATCATCTGCCAAGAACGTATATGAACAGGTCCCAGTCCGAGAAAAGGATGGAAGGATCCTGTTCATATGGACCTGTCGTCAGACAGAACACTACAAATAAAAAAATAACAAGGAGATTACGAATGACACTACTTCAGGTACATATCCAAAGTTCCTCCTACCAACCTTCTGAAGGACTTAAATTGCAGAGATGATTATGAATTGGGAGAGACCACAGGGCTCAATCCTTTAAAACCTGAGGAAGAAAACGTTGAGATTTTAATTTATAATTTATTATAATTGTAGTCTCTCTGTAAAGAGAGAAAAAGTAAAGCCAAGTGTCGTAATTTTTTCCTAGAATTTCCCGTTGTATGCAGTCCTTAAAATTGACCAAAAAAAACCCAGAATTTACCGTAGAAGTACAACACTAAAGAAGAACAGCGCCACCGTTATCCGCGTTACAGCAAAGACGGTGTTGGTGAATGGTTTAATCTTTGCTTACTTTACGGTGTTCAGTGTTCAATTTTCATTGCTAGCAGTTTCGTCGTAATGTCTGCAAACGTAAATATTAACCGGAGAGCACAGATTTTCTTAGAATGTCAGCGAGATAACTGAGCACGTTTGAAAAGAACCAGTGACGAAAAATTAAACTATTCTATATGAAATTTATGATTCTGAATGGATCTAGGAAAATTTAAAATTTCTTGCATATCTGGATTCCCTCTCTTCATCTTAATATATTTTTCTCTCCCACCTTACATAATTTGTTCCCTTCGTTATTTATCTTTCTACGTGTTTTTCCTTCTCTATTGCTTACATGTTTTTATTCTCTTTCTGTATGTACCTTAATTTGTCTCACTTCACTTCATCCTCTTCCTTAATCTTTCTCACGTATTTTTCTCTCTTATTTGTTTTGTTCATCGTAATCTCTTTCTCATTAATTCTCTTTCCGTCATATTCCTTGTATTTCGTGAATTATATTTCTTTCCATATTTTTAATTCTCTCTCTGTTGTTCCTTTATTCTCCTCCTTTCGTCATCTTCCCTTTTCAAGCACTTTCTGCCCTATTCTGTAGGTAGCGCGTGGGAGCACTGACGGATCGTTCGTATTTTCACGCCATCAATTACTTGGGAGCTCCGCTCCGTGGTGCAAATGCGTGGCGTTTCGATTGAACCTCACAGCGCATTGCCTGATGGTGCACTGGATTCACAGTCTTATTCGAATCCATCTTAACGCTACTTGGGTAAGAAATTCTATCCTTTGCTGTAAATAGACATGCTTCTACTATCACATAAAACACTTCGGAAAGCCGATAAGTCATCTCTGCTACCGCAAAGAATTCCTGCCCTTACTACATATCTCCGAGACGACAGAGACCTCTTGTATTAGAACTTTTATTTTCAGAGGAAGTTTGTGTCCTTGAATCAATCACCTGGGTTTAAAACTTAAAAGAAAAGTTTGGGAATGTGTAAAAATTCAAATTCCGATAAGTTGTTATGAATTTATATATAGAAACAATAATAAACAAGTAATCAGGAAATATTCTTAAAATATACTTGTCTTTTACGGATCTCTTGTCACCTTTTTATGATCTGTGGTAATAAAATAAGAATTTTACTTGAGGATTATAACTTTATTGGTAATCAGCCCAATATAAGACATAAGTGAAGAATTTAAGGTATAAAATGCTCACTACAATGCTCAAAAGTCTTCGTATCATACCCTGTACTGAGTTAATTCAACATTATTTCTTCTTCCCGAGGAGGTTAATCATTTATTTATTTAACATTCAAAATTTATGGTCTGTGACACAAGCCTTTGTGAGCAGGAATTTATTATAAAGGTATTTGACTTTCTGGGGGAGCATTCCGTATTATTTTAGAGATCCAACTCAGAATCCAGTAATTCCCAGCCACAATGCGATTTATGCGTGATTTTACGATTCTTCCACACATTCAATAAAATTTATAGCCTAGTTTGTTTCTAACTTTAAAATGGTAGCGTGCGATACGAACGAGACAAAGGATGGGAAAAAGTTTATTACTTAGGAAATGGAAATATTAATTAATACCGTAATTCAAATAACTCCTCTTCTCTTTCTTTGAGCGTGGCGGTGGAGTTAGAGCCCGTGCTTTGTAATTATAGCGTTGGTTTGAATTAAAGGGTAACCACCAGGTACACGCAGTGGTAAACCTCACTCGCTCGGTCGGTATAACTCCACTGCCTAATCAGTGCGGAGAGATTACAGTTTGGTCTCGTACACTAAATAAGCTATGGTACACCCAATATAGACCCCTTGCAGTTCGAAGTTAATCTGAATAATATTTAAAAATCGAGTCCAGACTTTAAAACCCAATACTTCACCATTACAAAGATCAATTAGTTCATGCTGTTAAAGCAAATTATCGCCATTTACTCTGAGAATAATATGAAATCTATAATACACTCTTTGAGAAAAATTCAGACTTGGTAAATGTAAATTTTGGTGACAAATATTTTACCACTGTGCCGAGAATTATTAAGAACAGATTGTGTTGTATTATAATCTTCTATTTTCAGTAGCGTTGTGATTATGGTGTTTTTGTATTTGATGATAGTATGGCTTACTCGTATTTAATTTTAAAGTTAGCAAAATTATTGAAATCTTCGTAAAATAATAGATTTTCTATATTAAAAAATAATCTTACTTTGATCGCATAACAATAACATTAATTCAGATCCTGATAAAATAATCAATTTTCAAACAATATGAATGCAAATTATAGTAAAGGGGAATCTATTTCTCTCCCGGAATTCGAAAACTTTAATGTAGCTCAGGAAATTATCTACTTTGCATAATATTGCGCTGAATTCGCGGTCTTAGAATCCGTCGTCAAGTTGATAACTCAACACGGCAATTTTATCAAACTGAACCTTATTAGAATCTTAAAATTCTAACTTGTTTGATTTGCTACATTATGTTAAGCTTGTTAGTATCGAAAGCTTAAATTTCGGGTTCCCACGGTATCGAGTACAAAGTATGTTAACTTCTGACATGCTGGTCAGTACTTTGTAGTTCGAGAAAATGGTAGATTTCTCAGAGGTTCCTACTGCCTCTATCATCACCCTAATAATGGAGGCAACAAGCACTTCTGAAACGTCTATCAACCTACACGGCGCAACTTCGTAGAAGACAGCCATCTTCTATAATGTTTAGTTTTCAGTGAACCAATATTCTTCAGATGGCTGTCTTCTGGGTTTTGCGCTATGTAGTCTGGTCGATGTTAACAAACGTTTCAGAGGTCATACTGCCTCCGTCATCAGGGCGATGAGTATGATAATTTCTGTCTTCTGGGTTGTTGCGCTGTGTAGTCTGGTCGATGTTAACCAACGTTTCAGAGGTCATACTGCCTCCGTCATCAGGGCGATGAGTATGAAGATTTCTGTCTTCTGGGTTGTTGCGCTGTGTAGTCTGGTCGATGTTTACCAACGTTTCGGAGGTCATACTGCCTCCGTCATCAGGGCGATGAGTATGAAGATTTCTGTCTTCTGGGTTGTTGCGCTGTGTAGTCTGGTCGATGTTAACCAACGTTTCAGAGGTCATACTGCCTCCGTCATCAGGGCGAATCATCTACCATACTACACGGCGCAACAACCCAGAAGACAGAAATCTTCATACTCACAGCTGTGAAAACCTCAATTCATACAATATTCTTCAGGTAACGCAAATAATACCATAAACAACTAATATCGATTTTGGTTATTTGCGATTACGCTCGCAGTAAAAGTTGTATCGTGTGATAACTCGTACTTAGCTCCGCCATCTATGCTTATTGTCTGGGATACTTACATCTCCTTCTCCCATTAATTTTATTCGCTCTCTCTCGTCTTTTGTTTTTTGTTTGCTTTATTCCTCACTGTCTCTGTATTCGTCTTATTTTCTTCCCTGACATCCTGAGCTGGTTCACGTTTTTATATACCCTAATTTGTGTCATTGCTAATGAGCGTGTTTTTGTTCAATGCTGCAACAGCATCGATGCAGCTGCCAGCCTTACTGACTGAGAGGATTACTAAACTGTGCAACAGACAGCTCTAGTTACTGCTAGATTTTCTAGGAAATTCTTCTCATATCGAAGGTCCAAATATCTCCTCTAAATAAGACCGGAAGCTCTCTGTTAGTCAATACGAGACATCCTTATAGATAGTTTAGTCACGATAGGTTAGACATGTGAATGATGTGTTAGACACACCTCATTCACATGTCTAACGTATCGTTCCTGCTTGTCTAAGGAAAAAAATACTTGCACAGCTCGTATTAATATCAGTCAGTGTATAGACACAAACTAAAGTTATCAAGTCTTATGCTGTAATAGCAAATTGCGAATGAGAATTTGGGACAATATTAAAAACAAACGAACAGAACCTACCACAACTTCGTTCTTTACCTAAATTTTCATGCTTTTAAAGCGGCTCCGTTGTTTCAGGCGTCTGAATAATATCGGAGAGATACTTTTCAAAGAGAAGTTAATCATCAGATGATTTTAAAATGAGCTTTGGATTCAGGATGCTCCTTGTTCAGATCTCGAGCAGGAGATCGAGTGTTTCGTATTGTTAATCAGTAACTCCATTTAAATGCTTGGATACTACCTTAAAATATGCCACAACCGCACCTTTAACATTAATTTCAGTTCATTAATTATAAATGACTGTATCGTTATACAATACATCATCTTACCAACAAACAACGCCGTTAAATAAACCATATATTAATAAGAAAATAAATGCATTATATTTAAATAAAATAAAATAGCTCCAATGCTATAGGCATGTGTTCGGGAGCAACAGCGTTCAAACCTCGTCAGGGTTACTGACAGTTTCTATAGATTTTCTCAAATCGTGTCTTTAAATAGGCCACGACTGCATTCTTTCAATTCCACACATACAGACAATTCGTGATCATATTACCACATAATTCTTTGCTATACACAATCTTTGCAGTTGAAATGGGATGGTTGGTAAATATTAGTAAAAATATGTCCTGGATCGTGAACCAGGGACCTTGCGAAAGCAAGTCCGGTCCTTTACCATCCACTTTACATTCGTTTTCGTTTCCGGGAACCTAGCAGCAAAATTGTGGGAAGGTACAAACAATAACTGCATTGCGGTGGACCCCGTCATATAATCTAACCATCAAATTTCTCGCCCGAAGCTGGTTTAGGGAGATTACACGGTTAAATTCCTCCCGCCCCAAATGAGGCACAAGGCATGAGGCATGAGGAAGGGGGGGAGACCGCGAGGGAAAGGGGAATTGCACCGAAATAAAAATTGGACACAAACGTAGCAACACTTCCATGAGGGGGAATGGCTGAAACTTATCCACAAATATTGAGCACTTTGCGCAAAACGGTACATTCGTATTTTTGTGTTATATGTTGGTAACATTTATAGGCCTTCTGGCGACAAGAATAATTTTGTGAACACATTTTCTTACACATTCTGTTATTTCGTTAGGGTAATGTTATGTACAAGCCAAAAGTGACATAGAAATTTCTATTTTAGTATCTTTACAACATCCTCTTTCGGTCCGAAAATAATTTCTCTTGACAGGATTTAGAACTAACATCCGGGTACCAAATTTTGTAAAAGTCGATTGAATGACATTGTTGTTATGTTATTAAGGGAGACATGGACAGACGTAGGATGCCAGGGAACTTTATATTAATACGTGTCATTCGAAGTTAAATTATCTTTGAAGTAAATACAGCGTCGTTAAATAATATACTACAGAAGCGAATATGGTAATGAGACGTCATTGCTTTGTATTACTTATTAATCTCAAATGGGAAGTCTGCGTCACCAAGTTTTATCTACAAAATTGACAGATTTAGAATACATTTTGGAATTTCGATTTTACGCTTAAAGACACAGTGTGAATCTCATTTCAGTGAGTATCTGACTAGAACAACCCCTTTTAGGTGTTCATCACACTACTGTGAGCGAAGAACAACCTATGGGCCCCTCCATGACTGCCGTGTTTCCCCCTGTCTTCTCCGCCCCCCTCTGCAGCCGCGGTCGATGTAAACATTCAAAGTGTCCTCCGAAAAGTTCTTGGTCAGACAGGATGTGTGTTTGTGTGTGCCGGCTTTCTTCTGTGTTATGTTAGCCAACTCCCCTTGCCACGGAATCCTCTGAAATTTTGAAAAGAAGTTAGAAGCGGTGGTAGAACATTTCTGAGAGAGGCCAAGGCTTGCAGGGAGCCTGAGTAGAAGTAAAGTTACTACATCTGCCTTTTCAGTACATAATCTACATGTTCATTAGCGAGGTGCGAGGGTATGGATGTGCCTTACTTAGTCAGATAACAAGTCCAATTACAACGAATTTATAAGAAACTTCAGTAGCGTTGACAAAGGTAGACATTCATCTTGCTCAGAATTGTCATAACAAGGACACATTTGTAAGCAAATCGAAATAAATCAGGACGGAACTTTCTAGGTAGACTGACTAACACCCTGGAGGTCCTGTGTTCAGATCTCTGTCAGAAGACCGGTTATCCCGACTAAGAGTTTTCGTGGTCTTCCACAGTACCTCCAGGCAAATTCTAGAGATGTTAGGCCACGACTACTTCTTTATATGTTCATTATAATCCATTATTCTTTAATCATCCTGCAACGGTGTTAATAAATAAATAAAGAAGGAAATCAAAAATAACCGAACTTGAAACGAACATGTGAAATACTGATAAAAAGGGCTTCAAAAATTATATCAATTTTTGGATCGACAAAGTAAAATTTCATTCGCTAGCTTGGAGCACTTAATAAAATTACCTTTCTTATTTGTGAGTATACACAAGAGTTTAACGATTTCTTTGTCAAATTATTTCCAAGAACCTTACGGCAATCATTTACTCGACAATGGGAACAGAAAGTATATTAAAATATATCAGATCTAAAACTTCTTGACGATGGTGAAGAGTCAATTGAATAAAAATTTTCTTGGATATTATCCATCGTCTAGTAAATATAAAACGTAAAACGATCCCTATCTCCGGAGATAGGGATTAGCTCTATCTAGTGGGCCCAACTGTGTAGGAACCTGAAGACGGAGATAGAGTCCCATCTCCGAAACGTCGTTTTACGTTTTATATTTACTAGACGATGGATAATATCCAAGAAAGGTCCGGAGATAGGGATTAGCTCTATCTAGTGGGCCCAACTGTGTAGGAACCTGAAGACGGAGATAGAGTCCCATCTCCGAAACGTCGTTTTTACGTTTTATATTTACTAGACGATGGATAATATCCAAGAAAATTTTTATTCAATATTAAAATATTTTTAACAAAAATTTACCAATTTTATTTTAAGTTTAAGAAGCTTTTACATAGTTTGATAATCACAAATAACTTGTGTAATTGATAATAATGAATGCTAAATATTATTTGTTTGTGTTTTTGTTATGGGTTGTGACGCTGTGTGGACTCTTCGGCAGATACTGTCGCTTTGTAGAAACGTAGGCTTACTCACCCCTCTTCAGCAATATTCACGCCGTTAAAAATTAAAATATCAAATAAATTTCACACGTTGCTTCTCCTCAATTACTTTTACACAATCCGATCTTAATAGCATTAAGGCAACATGTACAAAGGTTATCGCCATGTTATTTTCACATAACAACATATTTTAATATTTGATTTAATGAAGTAATAAATGACAGTAGCGTAATAGCCCGACATATGGACTCATATATAGAAATAAACAAAGCGCTTGATTTACATTACGTAGTTACGGCTGGCGTATGTGTGAAATAGCGTGATGGTGATGGCTATTTCAACAAAAAAAGATAATAGAGTTTATGATAAGCTATACATATGTATAAGTGGACGGTACTGTATATGCAGTGTAGTTGGGTCGACTTCAATCTGATGAAACCAATCAAGAGCAGATTTGTATCAGTAATAAAATGAACACAGTCACGCAAAGTGTAATGGTTCGTGCACTGTGTATTTCAGGCCGCCTAATTCTGTTATATCGATTTTCAGTGCTGAACTTATTTAAAATTGAAAGGGCCGCACAGTTTTGGTCGTCAACGTGCTGGAAGATTGTCAATCCAGCAGAGCAGTTTGGCGCCTGCCATCGTCCAAGTGCAACGTGGAACATCCATCCAGACAAGAAGCCAACATTGACAGGCCAGCAAAGTAAAAGTGAATTGTAAAAAAAAATTGTAAAAAATTGTAATTGAGTTTTAAATTTATTAATATAATTTTACACCTGATGATGGTTTAATAAAACCGAAACATGTTGTAAATGTTCCAATTGTAAATCGATTATTCGATATGGAACACAGAATGATATTTTAATTATTTTAATTATCTTATTTTAAATACATTGTGATTTGACGGAAAAACCAAATAATTAATTTTAATTTAGCAAAGTAAAAATTAACAAATCGTCTACCTGATTAACAAACAACTAGAGACCAAATATTTGAGCCGGGGATAATTAATTATAAAACAAACTTGTGACATCCAATTTTTTTATATTTTAATAAAGTGTCCAGAAGGGTTTAATAACGTGTAGCAAGGTAGAACAGGCGTCTCGTACTTTATGTTAAATTATGACACCGGAATAAGCAGATGACTGTATAAACCGAAAGATTTTCTTGGCAAGTGCATGACTACGGTCGGGACGACTGGGGCAAAGCCTCAGTGGGGCGTGACGCTGACCACTCTCCCCATGTAACGCCGAGATAAAGAATGAGTACGAGCTATTATCGCCTCTTCCCCCAAGTATCACAAGTTCAGACAGAGGAAGACGACGAATACGAAGGCACTGACAATCGCATTACTTCGGTATGTTATGTTCTTAATTACGTAATTGTATCTTATGTCATAAAGCAGTTGTTTTATTTATTCACATTGTCGATCTAGCAACAACCACTTCACACATTTCCCCTTGTTCTACTTTAAATTGAAGCTCTCTGCTTTAAAGTCAAGTTGTATTCCTGTTCATTCAATCACAGCAGCTGATAGGTGGTTCCACTGACGCCAGTACGTGCCTCTGCACGTTTAACAAATCCACAGATACTACCGGGTGTACACTAAAGTAGATTTACATTCATGTTCTCTTTCTGAACACTAAGAGCGAAATAACAAAAAAGACTGTTACCAGATTGGATACTGACCTTGATGTTAACCTCAGAACTTTTCTGAAATCACACAAACAGACATCTTCAGCTGCATTTGAATCACGTTATGCAGAGCATTCCCTACGAAGTATCGGAATCTTTCCTGAATTATTGACAGTGTGATCAGAATTGCCTGGTCCTCCAGGTTGGGGGTTGGGTGTAGGGCTAACAACCTTTCACCTTTAAAAAAAATATGTGTTACGAAAAAATCAACCAAGCCTCGGATCAGGACGGACTCTTTGGCACGACCACGGCAATTGAAAAAGGACATGAGATTTGGTACCTGGAACATTAGGAGCCTCTATAGGGCTGGGGCACTGAAATCAGTGTGTAGGGAATTAGGGAATTATAAGTTAGACTTAGTGGCAGTGCAGGAAGTGCGATGGGAGGGGGAGGGCACGATCCCAGTGGACAATTTTACATTTTTCTATGGAAAGGGGAATGACAATCATCAGCTAGGGACGGGTTTTTTTGTTCATAGCAGAATTAGGGCAGCAGTTAAGAGAGTAGAATTTGTTAGTGACAGGTTGTCTTACGTAATTTTGGAAGGACGTTGGTGCGACATCATTGTCCTTAATGTTCATGCCCCAACTGAAGACAAAAGCGATGATATCAAGGATAGCTTTTATGAAGAATTGGAATCAGTATTTGATACATTTGGCAAGTATCACATGAAAATTCTGCTAGGAGATTTCAATGCAAAAATTGGGAGGGAGGATGTCTTCAAACCCACAATAGGCAGCGAGAGTCTCCATGCACTTAGTAATGATAATGGCGTCAGAGCAGTGACCTTCGCTACGTCAAAAGATTTAATTGTAAAAAGTACAAAATTTCCACACCGTGATGTTCATAAATACACTTGGACTTCTCCAGATGGCAGAACACACAATCAAATAGATCATGTTTTAGTAGATAAGAGAAGGCAGACAAATGTAATTGATGTGAGATCATTCAGAGGAGCAGATTGCGACACTGATCATTATCTGGTGGTAGCAAAAGTGAGGGAGCGGCTTTCAGTAAGTAGACGAACTAAACAAAATTTTGACACAGAAAGATTTGATTTGAAAAAATTAAGTGAGGGAGAGGCAAAGGAACAATATCAAGTTGAAATTTCGAATAGGTTTCAAATTTTAGAGACAAATGAGGATAATGAAAGTGTGGACATCAACAGGGAGTGGGAAAATGTCAGAAACTGCATCAAAATTTCAGCAAAAGAGAAACTAGGATACTACAGGAGAAAGCAAAATAAACCGTGGTTTGATGAAGAATGTTCAAAATTAATAGATCGAAGGAAGCAAACAAAATTTCAATGGTTGCAGAACCCAAACAAAACAAATGCGGATAATCTATGTAACGTGAGACGTGAGGCTAGTAGAACCTTTAGGACTAAGAAAAGGGAATACCTGAAGGGCAAAATTGCTGAACTTGAGACAAATAATAAGGAAAAAAACATCAGAGACCTGTACAGAGGCATTAATAACTTTAAGAAAGGATATCAACCCCAGACTAATTTGGTAAAGGATGATAGTGGCAATTTGCTTGCAGATCCAATAAAAATTGTGAATAGGTGGAAAAATTTCTTTAGCGAGCTCTTAAATGTTCATAATACTGGTGATATTAGACAGATTAAAATGCATACAGCTGAACTGTTGGTGCCAGAACCTAGCTTAGATGAAGTGGAACTAGCCATTGGGAAGTTGAAAAGTTATAAATCTCCAGGAATTGATCAGATTCCGGCCGAATTAATTAAAGCAGGTGGCAAAGGGTTGCATATGAGGATCCATAAGCTTATTCAGTTAATTTGGGATAAGGAAGAGATGCCACATCAATGGAAGGAATCCATAATTATTCCTATTTATAAGAAGGGGGACAAGACTGAGTGTGGTAATTACCGAGGAATATCGCTGCTATCAACCTCATACAAAATTCTATCCAACATTCTTTTGGCAAGATTAACCCCATATGCGAATGAAACTATTGGGGATCATCAGTGTGGGTTCAGACGAAACAGATCAACGATTGATCAGATCTTTTGCATTCGTCAGATACTAGAGAAAAAATGGGAGTTCGGTGGGACTGTACATCAGTTATTTATAGATTTCAAAAAAGCCTATGACTCTGTGAAGAGAGAAGTGCTATATAATATTCTTATTGAATTTGGTATACCAAAGAAGCTAGTGGGTCTAATAAAAATGTGCTTAAATGAAACCTGCAGCAAAATTCGAGTAGGTAAATATGTATCTGAGACATTCCTCATCAAGAACGGTCTAAAACAAGGAGATGCTTTGTCTCCCTTGCTCTTTAACTTTGCGCTAGAATACGCCATCAGGAAGGTCCAAGGTAGGCAGGAGGGTTTGCAATTGAACGGGACACATCAGCTATTGGCATATGCTGATGATGTTAATTTATTGGGGGACGATATAAATACAATAAAGAGGAACGCAGAAGTTTTACTAGAGGCTGGTAGACAAGTGGGGCTGGAAGTAAATTCAGAAAAAACTAAGTACATGTTAGTATCTCGTCATCAGAAGACAGGCGGGCAAAATTATCTTAGGGTAGCTAATAAATCCTTTGAAAGGGTTACAAAGTTCAAATATTTGGGAACAACAATAACAAATCAAAATGATACTTGTGAGGAAGTTAGGAGGAGACTAAATTCCGGAAATGCTTGCTACTTCTCAGTCCAAAATATTTTGTCTTCCCGTCTGATTTCTAAGAACCTGAAAATTAAAGTATACAAAACAATAATCTTGCCTGTTGTTTTGTATGGGTGCGAAACATGGTCTCTCACTCAGAGGGAGGAACACAGATTGCAGGTGTTTGAGAATCGGGTGTTGAGGAGGATATTTGGGCCTAAGAGGGAAGACGATGGGGCGTGGAGAAAACTGCACAATGACGAGCTTAAAAATCTGTACTGCTCCCCCAGTATTGTGAGGGTGATTAAGTCGAGAAGAGTGAGATGGGCGGGACATGTAGCGCGCATGGATGGGACAAGAGGTGTGCACCGGGTACTGGTTGGGAAACCTGAAGGGAAGAGACCGCTGGGGAGACCTAGACGTAGATGGGAGGATAATCTCAGGCGGGATCTATGGGAGATAGGAGTTGAAGGAAACTGGATTTTGTTGGCCCAGGACAGGGTCCGGTGGAGGGCTTTGGTTAATTCGGTGATGAACCTTCGGGTTCGGTAAGCCATCTAGTTAGTTAGTTAGTTAGTGATCAGAATTGAATTAGACCACAATAGGCTTATTAAGTTTAGTATTAAACAGATAATCAAATAAGAATAATCTAAATTATAGGCCTATATAATTACAGACTTCGTTTCACGTTCAAAATAAATGTAAAATAGGCCCAGTGGTGAATGGGGTTTGAGGACGCATGTAATTGGATGCACTTTTCATTATTATTTATTTAGTGTTCTGTCTGACGACAGGTCCATATGAACAGGATCCTTCCATCCTTTTCTCGGACTGGGACCCGTTCATATACGTTCTTGGCAGATGATCCAGAAGTGGTTTGCCATTGCCTTCTTCTGTGTGTGAATGGAGTAATTGTTGGGATGCCACGGAGAAACCGGGGAAGCCCCCGGAGGAAAACTCCGTGTTGCCTAGACCACGACCTTGTAAAGACATGTTAATACCCGGGGAAAGATAATAAGATAATATTAAGAAAATATTGTCCGGCTCTTCTGAACGCAGTAATCAACCTTTGGGTTGCATAAAAAAGGGTTTCTTACTGGAACATTACAGATTGCATTAGACGCATGGAGTTTCGTCTTATTTTCTTATAAGATGTATGTTTTATTGGCGACTAGACATAAACACGAACAAGGCATAAGATATTACAAGTAGGAAGTCAAGTTCACGCTGAGTCGACTATTGTAATAAGCAAGTTGCGAAACTCTGAATATCATTCGTAAGAAATAATCTACGTTTCCAGTTAACGAAAGGAGAGTAGCAGTGAAACGTTTTGGCGTTAATGTAACCTGTCTTTTTAAATATAAAACTTCTTATATAATGTTAAATTGGTTAAGAAATTCTCCACATTTTATAAAATCCGAAGATTTATTATCGTGTTTATAAAAAACGGCGCTGGAACCAATTTTGAGCCAGTTTATTCAAATCCAAAAAAATTCATACCCTTTCTCCAAAACCTATTTTAATAAGGTACATCTATTTGATCCTAGTTATTCTAAATTGTCTCTGTCGTTCAGGATTTCTGTCTAAAATTTTGAACTCATCAAGCTCCGATAGGTTAGTGCATTAAAGTACACCGCTCGCTAACACGTCATTTTCAATTCACTATTCATAACCGCCGTCACATTTAATGGCATATAAACTTCACAGCTGTTGAAACACAGTTAAATAAACTAGTAGAGATGAAGATATAAACTGTTAAATTACTAATATTTCGCCTAGGATATAAATTATGAAACGCACTGTGACCTTAAGTCCTATATCTGTTGGAAATAATACAGTCTCTCAAAGTCTAGTGAGGGTTTTAATAACGTGCAGCCGGGTAAAGTATGAGACTCGTATTTTTTTGTTAAACGTGCCCCAAGTAAGCAGCAGAACTTTATGAACCAAAAGAGTTTCTTGGCAGGTTGCATCGATCAGAATTGCCCATACTTCGTGGAGATCTGTGAGAGAGTAGCTCAGAACCACTGTTATAATCATAAAAACAACAAATAATATTAATACTAAATAAATACATAAATAAAGACTCTTAGAATTTGTAAGCTACAACCACACATTTATTTCTGTGTAATACAGCAGAAAAGATGTTCATGCTTCTTGTAATATTTGTAAATAAAAATGTTTATTAAGGACCAATTTAAAATTTCCCAAACTTAACAAGGAAATTGAAAGCGAAAGAATCGAGATGGCTGTCTTCTAGGTTTTTCTTCCGCGTGGTAAGCCATTTTGAGACAAGTTTTTTTTAAAATATAAAAAATATAGTCTCAAAATGGCTTACGACTCTGATGATGGAGGCAGCAAGTATCTCTGAAACGTCTGTCAATTTACATGAGACTACACGACAGTACAACCCAGAAGACAGTCTGCTTCATATTCGGGCCGTGATAACCTGATATCTAAAGAACCTGAACGATGTTAAAAAGATAGAAACAGTCAAAGAAATGGGAAATGTAAAAGAGAGCACATAAGTTAGCAAAAACAAAAGAAAACGATAAGGGGAAATAGTGAAAGAAAAGAATCAGTTAGGGAGATGCAATGTGAGCAGGTGTCCGCGTTCATTTGACACGATGTGAACGATTCCAAATTGCGTATTGCGTTTGAAACCTGGATCTGAGGCCAATTCTAATACATTTTCCACTGTAGCAGAATTCTAAGGTGTGACAAATTACCTTTGACACGGTGTCCGGTCCACACCTCCCTTCAAGGCTTCCAGAACTGCCGAGTAACAAGGCAAGGGATTATTGCTAGCTAATTTATGATTCCGTCCGTAATAAGGAAACATTCTGGTTGTCCACGAAGTTCAGCTACGAGACAGAATAATTAACACAAGTACTTGAGAGGTTTCGGTAGCGCTAAAATTATTATTTGCCTAATTGAGAGACATCTGCCTAGATTATGGAGTAGTACTCATCAAAACTAATTGACAATATAACAACGCATCCTTTAAATAAAAGGTGAAAAAGACTATAACAACATAATTTATCGTTGCATCCTTCAAAGCTGATGGTACATACATACATGAATCACCCTGATGACTGAGGCAGTATGACCTCTTAAACGTTGGTAAACATCGACCAGACTACACAGCGCAACAACCCAGAAGACAGAAATCTTCATACTCATCGCCCTGATGACGGAGGCAGTAGGACCTCCGAAACGTTGGTAAACATCTACCAGACTACACAGCGCAACAACCCAGAAGACAGAAATCTTCATACTCATCGCCCTGATGACGGAGGCAGTATGACCTCTGAAACGTTGGTTAACATCGACCAGACTACACGGCGCAACAACCCAGAAGACAGAAATCTTCATACTCATCGCCCTGATGACGGAGGCAGTATGACCTCTGAAACGTTGGTTAACATCGACCAGACTACACAGCGCAACAACCCAGAAGACAGAAATCTTCATACTCATCGCCCTGATGATGGAGGCAGTATGACCTCTGAAACGTTGGTAAACATCGACCAGACTACACAGCGCAACCCAGAAGACAGAAATCTTCATACTCATCGCCCTGATGACGGAGGCAGTATGACCTCTGAAACGTTGGTTAACATCTACCAGACTACACAGCGCAACAACCCAGAAGACAGAAATCTTCATACTCATCGCCCTGATGACGGAGGCAGTATGACCTCTGAAACGTTGGTTAACATCGACCAGACTACACGGCGCAACAACCCAGAAGACAGAAATCTTCATACTCACCGCTGTGAAAACCTCAAATCCTACGAAATAAACCATTTTTTAAGAGTCGTGTTGCACTGCCGATCCACAGGGAAACAACATTGACATACTGGCTATGGGCCGTGACCTTATAATGGCAGGCCACTCGATCCAACACCATTATATCCTGCATCCCAAGTAGAAACAGATGAATGAAGGAGAGGGTATCAGTGTAACCGGTACAGTCTGCTGAAAAATGCACTGCACTGTTTGATACCGGGGCTTAGTAGTTACCAAGTAACCGGAAAATTGAGAAAGTTTTCACTGGAGTGTATTCAGTCTTGCATGGATGATGCGAAAAGTTAAGGCTGTCTGTGTCAAGTTTATAATCTGTGCCTAAAGTCTTTGTTCTTAATCTACCCTTATCACAAGGATGAGCGGGTAAAGCCTGGGAACCTTCTTTCCACCAGAAATATTGTCAATTCTCTCCTCCCCCTTTCCCCCACACTCTCATCGTTTCTCGTCTTCAACAATCCTTCTTTACTGTTTCTACTGTCAGTGACTCACGTTTTTTAAGATTTGAAATTCCGTTCACGTATGAAGTGCTATGATTTAGCTATAAAAATGACAGAATTGGACGTTCTGGTCTTGGTGGAATTAGTTTATTCTATGTGTTACATAGTTAAAAGTCAAAACTTAAAGGTGGTGTCACGAAATCCTATAGTCCTCGTACACAGCGTGATTTTTGTTTCAAAATGTCGAGGACGAATGTGTTTTTGCCAATATATTTGTCATAGTTCCCCCATAAAATATCACACAGTCATACATGGACCCAATCTACAACTGCCATCACGGAGTAGGTGTTAACTTTTACGAACGTATATCAAATCTAAAACTTCTTGACGATGGTGAAGAGTTAATTGAATAAAAATTTTCTTGGATATTATCCATCGTCTAGTAAATATAAAACGTAAAACGACGTTTCGGAGATGGATAATATCCAAGAAAATTTTTATTCAATTTACGAACGTAGTTTTTCTAAACTCTTCTGAAACGGATATAACGAAGAAATCATATTTCCGTTCCGTCAGTTAACGATTCATATAGCACAGACCCATACCACGTACTTTAACCACATAATGTATTTATGAGATTCGTATTATTCTCAGCAGGTATAAAAACAACTATTATTTACTTAAACAAAATTAACCAGTTGCTTTTATAAGGCAGGTGTGTTGTGTTTCCTCTGAGTTAAGAACTGAACTAATGCATGCTTAAAATTGCTATTTAAAGTCGATCTGATGATCCCGTTCATTTATTTATACTATTCGTGCATCTCCGAACAAATTTGTTAATCCTTGTGCGTTATATATGAATAGGTTTTTAGATTAAGTTAGGTTATGTCACATTAGGCTACTTGTAGTCAGTGTGGGATGTCGTCTTTAAAGTGTTCTTATTACGATTAAATTCTACAGAGTCTACTACACCAAGGACTCTTAATTAAATGTTATTTATTTAATGTTACTTTAGTTAGACACCGGAAAATATTGACTAAGTTGTTAAATCCGGGACAGTTTTTCGATCTAAAAATGTAATAGGTAGTGGTAAAGTTTGATTACTAAAAATAATATTTATATTTTTTAACTTACATTTGTTGTGACCTGTCACCTTGCTCCATCTTCTATAGTAATGATATAATAAAATATAAACTGATGCACGTCTCAGGGGAAAAAAATGTCAGTAGTCTAAAGTTCTAGAAAGAACATTTGTCGGTACACAATATAATCACGCGAGAACAAATAAAATAAACTTAATAAGTTATCATCGTTCTGTATTAATTCCACTCGCACTGAATACAACAAAATGATAATGACCACTTTAACTGTACCTGCGAACAACATCGCTGATCCATGAACGATTTCCACATTTACATGCTAGTATTTTTGATTCTTACTTGTTTTCAGATCCAGTGGGTTCAGTTCAATTAGACATGGCCGCTGAAAACATGATGCACCGTACGTAGTTAACAGATGTAGAGAATTAAACTGGTGTGTCTGTTCGTTCAGTTACTACATTTCTCCTCAGCAAATTCACTGCGCATTGAATTTCAACTCCTTTTAATCTTCCCCTCATTTCCCCTCACGCGCTGCTCAGCGGTCATGTCTAAGAAATCGAACGGTACGTACGAGAGTGAAAGGAATCAACTGGAATCAACTGGTACACTATGAAATTAAACCTTTCTATGTTAGATGCAGGGCGATAGTGAAAGTTTGTTATGTTATGAATCTTTTCGTATTGTCCAAAAGATTACAGGGGTTTTAAAACAGTTGTCCACGATATATACTGCGTTAAAATATTACACGAGAAATCAAAATTATTATAATATACCCATTTTTAATTCTATCAAAACTATAGATAGAATATGATAACATTATGGCTGGTTGCTTTTAAAGTAATTACGCTTAAAAATAGTATTAAAATATATTAAAATTGTCCGTCAATCACAATAAAGTAATATAAGATAATTAAAAGGTTAAAATATTATCCTTTGTTCCGTATCGAGTACTCGATTTACATATGGAACATTCTCGACATGTTTCGGCTTTCATAGAGCCGTCATCAGGTGTATGTTATAAACTCTTAATTCAATTACTAATTTTTAATTTTCGTATCATTTCTTCATTTTTCACATTGTATCAACATTTGTTGTTGTATTATATATCATTGATACAATCGTATTGTCGGAATGATGTTAATGCTGCGTATATTGGTCAGAGAAGTAATATCGAAGTTGTAAGAGGAGAGATCAGAAGTACATCGTATCGGAGCGAGGTTGGTTATTGAATATTTAATATATTTTAATACTATTTTTAAATAAAATCACAATATGACGCACCTACAATATCTTGTAATTACGCTGTTCAGTCGGTAAATTGGCTTGTTCCAGACAGTCAAACAGCAAAGATAATGATAAATTTTGAAGTAAAGAATAGGGAACCGTATTGTACGCACAAAGTAATAAAATATATTTGGTCTAAAGTAAAATAGCTGAAGGGCGTAATGTTGACGCTGTTACACACAAACAGACAGCTACATTTATACACTAACAAACAAAATTAGAATTTAGTATCCTATATTCATTTGATACTCCCTTCTGGCATTAGCTCTCGATATGAAAACGTGTCTCGTCTGTAACACTGTCTATAGAAATTATTATATTATTTGAAAATCCCCCGATTACAGCCCCTAGAACTACATTGTTTGACCTACGTTGGTATATTCATTAGAAAAACGGAAAATTAAGTATATTATGTATATGAATTATAGATATTAAATAATTACCTATAACGTATACCACAATAATTCCTGAAAAGCTAACAGCCAGCTACTTAAAAGATTCGCACTATCTCAAAATCCGAAATTTCATTACATATTCGATCCACTTTACGTTCTGACATCCTCGAAGATTCTAGGAGAATGAGATGTAATATGCATAGAGAAGATGTGATATAAATATAAAATTGTTATTGTAAAACCTTTTACTTATTTTAGGTCTGTACGAAAGACAATATAAATATGCGGTGTGATGATTAAAGTCATCAAGAGAATGTCAAATGACCTGCTTCTTTGTGAATAAGCCATTGGATTTAATAAAAGTATCCATACATTGAAGTTCAGGTAGAATAATGGACGGAAATATTTAGGATTATCCAACATACAGGAGGAAATAATAACATAAATCAGTTTATACTGATGTTTATTCGACGAATTATTTTTCCAAAGGCATTAATTCTATCCACTATTTGTCTAATGTACTATATTTAATACACAAAATATTTTATGTTAATAAGTCGCACAGCAGACATTCTTACGATCAATATATTTTTATCATCAATCATAATTAATCATTCATTTCCACAGAAAATACACGAAACAATTATACGATTTTAAATGTCGTGTTTCAATATTTTATCACAATGAAATTCTGAATATGTCTGTTTTAACATCGCTAAGATAAATGCAACTACTGATTGAATTTTTGTGAATAATTCTCTCTTCGTTTACTAATATATTTATTTCTCAAACATTTGGTCCTCGTAGAAGGCCGACAAGTAAGGTCACCTGTTGGCGTCACTGCGCACAAAACATCACAGTAAATTAAGGTAAGTTCCATATTCTTCATGTATCGTTGCTAGAAAACCTTCGAATCGATTGTCAATTTTCTTACGCTTTCCAAAGTCGACCTTTTTTAAATCACACTTCTATACAGTAATTTCCACATTAAGTGCAAAAGAATTTTGCTGAACACTATAGGCCTATTATTTTTTTACTAGACATATCTATGTTATATTTATACGTATGTGTTATACAAATAATAACTTGTGGAGATACTGCGACAGTATGTTTTGTAACCATCTTGACAAAATAAATCGTGGTATTGTTCTGTCTTCATACAGGTGTTATTATGAGACTGTACTTCACAAAGATTATTTTATTATCAGACGCTATATTATTTATTTTAAATTAACTTTTGGGCCGTAGGTATCGAATCCGCATAAACGTCTGTCAAAATTTTATTAATTTCTGATAGAACAATACAGCAAAGTTAATCAAAATATATAATATAATTCAGGTCTATACACAAACTTTATTTACAGATGTTAAAATTTAAAATTTGCGCTATTCATCGTTATATATCATTATATATTTTGATTATAAAACACAAACATGACGCATTTAAACCTTAAAAACAGCAAAGTTAGCTAACAGAGTTCACTATCCCCATATAACAAAATCAGTGTTATTAAAAGCTTTCCAAAGATAGGTTACAGATTGGAAGAGGAGGGTTTATGTTAACCTTTTTAGCCCGGCTAACACTTTGAAAAAATAATTTCTACTTTCGTAGTTCAGCGGTACTCCATACTCTGGAACACAGCGGGACCAATAAGGTAAAATGCATTGTCAGTCAGCTCCAACCTGCCAAGCTGGAGCTGGAGTTGGTGTTACAGTTTCTCCACAAGTTTTTCACTTCAACGTAATTACATTTTAAATAAAGCATTACATTGGGGAAATCCGATTTTTCAAATTATTTCATCGGTTCATTGATTAGAACATATCTCGATTTTATCTGTCAATTTATAAAAGAATCATTTGAAATATTAAAACAGTCTATCCATTTTGAGACTTAATATGGCTTCAATTTTTTTTTTAAAAAATTTGTGTATATAAGGCGTTACTTTATTTTTGTTAATCAGGAGGTAAATTCAAGAATCTCATTGCACATTTAAAAATGTTTCACTAAATATCAGACGTAATATACCAAGTCTAGCAGATAAATACTTTCGCGTATTCAAAAGTATTTGTTTCTTGCTCAGTGTCTCCATGGTTACTTAATAAATGTATATCAAAAGCAAGCTCGTTGCCATAGTAACCACAGCGCGTCTCTCTAAGCGGGATTAAACTGTCATCCGAACTATCATATATTAATAGTAGAAGATTTGCCTAAGTGGATTCTCCCATTGTCATACAAGTACTGAATTAAACAATGCACGTGACAGAAAAATATCCAAGCTGCCATACCAAAAATGTAGGGCAGGGCAGGCCCGACAAGCGAGGTCCTCTTCACACTCTGACAGAAAGCTACTTAACAAGACAAAATTCGAAATAGCTTGCCCTTTATAAGGGAAGGAAAAGATATGTAATTCCATTGTCTTTCGGTGTATGAACTGTATCCATGATTAATATAAAAATTGTAAACCCTTTTATTCAGTTCATCTCTCTGGTGATGCATGACGGTCTGCGGAGGAAATCACAAAGTGAGAAATTTCTGTTCGCCTTCAAGATTATTAAATTCTTATGTGATTATAATTTACAAGTGAAATTTTGACTTGATTTACAGACAAACTTATTCTCTTCCGTGTAATACGTAATAAAATATGGCTTTAGATTCAGCCATTAACTGTCTTCAAAATGTTAACAGTTACCCCGAAGTAACATTTGTATAAAATATGACAAATGTTAGGGGATTTATGCTACTTTTTTGGATTGCGTATTGGAAACAATACAACAACAAGAATGCTGTGATGACAGAAAGAGAAAACCCATTATGGAAATGGGTTACGGAAACTTATGTGTCGTAGAGAGCTACTTGAATGCATTACAAGTGCCTACAAAACTAACAAATTTGAACAGCCATACGACAACTGAGGCGAGATGGGTGAGGCTTGTGACAAGCATGGGATATATGACAAATACATATACTTTACTAAATGCGGAAAATGTTATAAATATACGGGGGAAAAAAAAAATCTGCCCCCAAAAATACAAGACTGGTGTCTGGTTCAATAGAAATACGACTAGAGATTGTAGTCAAATATGAGGGTTGACGTTCCCTGACAAAAAATTATGGATTTCCTTTCGGGACCCTCACAATCTCCTGACCTCACCATGCTTCCTGACACCATACAGCATCACTGAGCGTCAAGCCTTGTTTCTGTTGCTATCACAAGGGCTGTGCGCGCTTTAGGGGGCCGCAGTTCTGTGAACTCTGTGCAGAATCACCTCACCTTCCCCATTCGTGGGTCTTGCAGTAGCCAGAGATATCTCCTGCTCGGGGAGTGTTACCTCCTCACTGCACGATCCCGCGCAGTGGCACTTCAAAATCCACTGAACGCCAAAGAAAACTTTACGGTACATCCTCAAGCCTTCAGGACCCTGGTGCTGTCGGAATTCCAGGCTCCGTCCGGAGTCCCCATCCCTCCATGGTGGCCTTCTCGCTGGTTCGCGGTCGTAGTAAAAGTAGCGGTAATGTTCTTCCTTGTCTACCTCCGGCCACCAAAGGTCTGTCCCTGGTTCAACCAGATCCAGAAGTATGTCTCTCTCGTCTTCAGTAGCGCTGCCAGTCTCGCAGTGGAACTCAACTTTGATCGTGGTGCTGAGCTGCGGTTTGCAGCATACTCTGGGGCAGCTGCCGCAGAATTTGGGGCGGTACCTCTTCCTACTTCGACAGGGTCCAAACCGCAACCTCACGGGACCTGTCACTCTCTGCGTGGCCTTACATTCGTGACCCTTCTGGAAGGAAATGTTTGCTTAGTTAGCTCCGACAATTGTTAATTTCATTACAAAACAGACGGAGCACACACGAGGGAGAAGTCCGTATTCTAAATTTAGCGCAGTGGAGACTCGTGAAACATTTTGCAAGGATTCTTACGCAAATGGAATGATACATTATATACTAATAAATAAAAGACAAATACTTCTGAAATTATGGCAACCACACGTTATCATTGATCTTACAGGCAGAACTGGACACGATTCTGTTGATAACCGGAATAAATACATAAGAACTATCTTTGTAGTATTGATATAATTTTTTTATTTAATTTTTTAGCTTGTTGCACAGGAATTACAGAGAACGGAAATAGCTCGCCAAAGGCTATTTTTTTGTTGTAGATAATTTTGTTTCACATATAGAACCTGAGGCATATATCGAACACCGCTAAACCATTTTCCAAAGAAAAAAAACACGTGGCTTGTTCTGTTCTGCAAGTTATGTACGAAAAAAAATGTTTCATGATGCATTCATGTTGCCACACAACGCGTGTGCTCCGTAGATACAGGCACAGGCTGATGTGTCTAGGCAAACTGGAACACAGCCTAAGCGATCAGGTAAAATACATCGTTAGTTACAAATAACTCTTGTTTTTATTCAAACTACAGTGACAGTTATTAAGAAGAGTAACTGACTGCAAGCTAACGTGACAGCCGCGTCATCTGGACAGAATTTACACTTGATTAATTAGACGCTCGGGTCTAAGAACGTGAGATCCAATTAATAGTGAGTAGAGAACATTCCAAGACGTAGGAGCGGAATCTGTGACGATTTATTACGAGCATCAGGTGGACGGGACTGGAAATGTGGTCTAGGAAACACGAAGATTGAGTATGAGGTTTGCTGACCACACCTGGTACTCAGGAGTGACCAAACCAGCGTTATTTCCACGTAACAAGTAACTGATGTGTTAAAAAAAGGTACAATTTACTGTTACCGGAATAAGGACTTCAGACGAATCGCCCTGATGACGGAGGCAGTATGACCTCTGAAACGTTGGTTAACATCGACCAGACTACACAGCGCAACAACCTAGAAGACAGAAATCTTCATACTCATCGTCCTGATGATGGAGGCAGTATGACCTCTGAAACGTTGGTTAACATCGACCAGACTACACGGCGCAATAACCCAGAAGACACCAATATTCAGACTCACCGCTGTAAAAACCTCAGATCCTACATGAGTAAGCCTATTACGCTTGTGACACGTAGCGACAGGAAGCGTTCGTGTTAGCCGTATTAGTACAGCTAACATTAAAAGACTTGTCTTTAGTGGATCAGTGCCACTCCACACATTGCGACACAGCAGACAGGCGTTGATAGCCATTGCACAATCGTGCCAAACGTAAGCCTCAACTAGCTACTTCAGAATACGACCGTATGACAGTTCTGTAAATTCTGTGATAATCAATAACATTCCATAGCATTTACTGATCAGCCAAGCAACCATCAAGTTTTAAAGGAAGAACCTGTATAGTATTCATACAATATCACGCAATAATTATTCTTCAGACGCATTTCTAATTTAAATATTTAAACGATTTTAAAATATGATGCACTGGGATTGAAGAAGTATGTTAAGATATGTTTACTTCGATGATTTTTTTTCTAGAAAACTAAGTTCAGTTCTCTCTTATGTTTCTTAAAAACCTTTAACATGCAAAAACTCCTTTGAAAGTACTTCCCTTTCATGTTTAAAGTTAGCAGAATCTTTCACAACTGTGCGACTATATTTTCATAATAACATTTTATCAAAGTCAATGATTCGGGTCAACCAACCCACCGACACTTCACCATAGAATGTTAACACAGTGAGACTTAAATTCGTAAGACAGAGTTCAATTTGTTTTCCACTTTTCTTGTTTTCCGGGAGAAAGTTTAAGTACCAACTATATTAGAATTCAAACATGACAGAGGTTGGCTTTATTTGCGCATTAGTAAGAACAAAACGTTTTCAGAGTGGAACCAACTACAGTTTGTCTAGTAAATCATATTTCGCTTTAGTGACTTGTACAGTCTTCTTGCAAATAAAATAAACATAACCCAAGAGTCAGTTTTACATATACAACATACGAGGCTCGTCCACAAAGTAAGTTTCCCTGGGGCCGTTTACAGAAACAAAACACGATTTCATGGAAATATTATTGCAACAGATACAGCAAGTGTCCAGCTATTTTTCAACATATTCGCCACCGGAATTGAGACATTGGTCATACCGTGGGACCAACTTTTGAATACCTGTGTCGTAGAAGTCTGCCGCCTGGGATTGGAACCACTGTGTGACAACCATCTCCGCCTCTCTGTCATTCTCAAAACGCTGACGCTGACCGGACAGGAATTTCTTGAGGTGTAGGAAAAGATGGAAATCACTGGGAGCGAGGTCCGGGCTGTAGGGTGAATGATTAAACACCTCCCAGCTGAACTCCTGCAGGAGACTTGCTGTCCGTCGAGCCGTGTGCGGCCTAGCGTTATCACTGACCGCACTTCACAGTCGGCGGGAGCTGGAATAAGAACCTCCATCTTCAACAGCTGCAACGATGCTACTGTGAGAACGCGGGAGGTGCAGTTAGTGCATGCGCCATGCTACGTCATTGCTCTATCATGTACGCACAGTCGCTTCGCGCAATATAAGGTTTGCTAGCTGTGGGACGAGTGGGAAACTTACTTTGAGGACGCGCCTCGTATATAAGACTAAACATTGTTTATTTTACGGAGATTAATTAACTGAAGCATGGTGGGTCACTGAACGTTACTGCTAAGTCTTAAGAATGCATTTCTGAGCGTGTAGTAGCTTTCACTTTTTTCACTAACTATTCCTACACAACTCGTTTTTCTAATAGACCATATAATAAAACAAAAAGATTTGGGGACGAATATCGTATTTTATAGTAGATAACTTAAGTAGCATATAAAGAGTTCAAATTAAACAACCGATCGTGCTGTAATGAAGTGGGTTATATGTAATCGTTTTTTAAAGTCTACCGACTGAAACTTTGAAACATTTAATTTTCGAATTCAATGGTATACTAGTACAGATCAACAGACAGACAATCTGTGGAAACCCTAAGCTTCTGTCTACACGATTTCAGTGTTATTAGATATAGGTATATGAATTAGCAATACGGTCATTTTACAGCGATTGGACGGGAACTAATTTGGAAATTGACCTCGCAATGGCCATATCATTACACGTGGTAATCGATTTGACGTGTCATTTAGATAATTAATATTGACAAAACAATCAGCAAGACACGTCTTGTGGAACGGTGACTGCCATTAGTTCAAACGTGGGGGTCGTATGCTACCAGTGAGTTACAAATTTTTTTGAAATTTACTAAACCGCAACATTAAATTCTACTTAATACGGGCGTAAAACTACGTGGTGGATACTTAAAGATAACTGAGAATATTAAGAAAACTACATAATGAGAAGCTTTATAATTTAATACTCCTAAACAAATTTTATGATAACAAAATCAAGAATAAAGGGATTGGCATGGTATGTAGCACGCATGTTAAAATTAAAATATTTATAAAAAATTTGGCTGGAAAACTCATAATGCAGAGCGATATTAAAATTCGTCTTAAATAAAAAGGGTGTGACGATTTGGGTTGAACTGAAGTGAAACAAAATATAGAGCAGTCACGTGGTTTTATGGACAAGTTAACAAAAGTTATGACGATGTAGTGAAGTCCGCGGTAGTCTGAAATGTTGACAGAAATCTTCTGGGTTGTTGCGCCGTGTAATGTGGTAGAAGTTTACTAACGTTTCAGAGATCATCACCCTGATGACGGAGGCAGTATGACCTCTGAAACGTTGGTTGACATCGACCAGACTGCACAGCGCAACAACCCAGAAGACAGAAATATTCATACTCATCGCCCTGATGATGGAGGCAGTATGACCTCCGAAACGTCGGTTAACATCGACCAGACTACACAGCGCAACAACCCAGAAGACAGAAATCTTCCGACTCATCGCCCTGATGACGGAGGCAGTATGACCTCTGAAACGTCGGTTAACATCGACCAGACTACACAGCGCAACAACCCAGAAGACAGAAATCTTCCGACTCATCGCCCTGATGACGGAGGCAGTATGACCTCTGAAACGTCGGTTAACATCGACCAGACTACACAGCGCAACAACCCAGAAGACAGAAATCTTCCGACTCATCGCCCTGATGACGGAGGCAGTATGACCTCTGAAACGTCGGTTAACATCGACCAGACTACACAGCGCAACAACCCAGAAGACAGAAATCTTCCGACTCATCGCCCTGATGATGGAGGCAGTATGACCTCTGAAACGTTGGTGAAAATCAACCAGACTACAAGGCGCAATAACCCATAAGACAGAAATCTATAAAATACAAGTTTATATCTTCTCACTTTATCAAAATCGGCCACGAACGTTAGGCACTACTATTTGCCAACAAAGAAACTTATACGTAATCGTCAGTGTTACATGAAAAACATAAAACGAATTAAAGCAAATGTGCATTAAACATTTTTACCAATCAATTTAAATCGTCACAGGTATACGACACCTCGCGCACATTTTCATACCGACAGCAAAACAGAGCAAATATTGACTATGTGTTTTTCTTGTCATTTAATTCGATTCTACAATCGATACCCTATTCTCTATGGCATGTCCGTGGATAATACGAGTTTTTACGCTGACCTGAATCCATAACGGAAAAAGTATAATTTCTATCCTCCAGTAGTTCAAATCCTACATTTTATCAATCACGTTTAAACAGTCTACAGACGAGAGTGATAACGAAACTATTGTATGTATACATAGACAAAATAAAAAGACAACTAAGCTGTAAGTTTGTTATAAATATAATTAATTACTTTCATCGGTTCTCTGAATCATATTTACAGATCGGATTAAGACAGCGGTAACAAGTCAGGCTCGTGTTGTAGAGGCACTTGCTTCGAACCAGGACTTAAAACTGGATATTTTGTGAAGTTTTGTTCATCCCAAAAATTTTTTAGGGACAACACAGGTCATTTTATGCCATTCCAATGTATTTTCACCGTTAATACTACAACATGTAATTCGGGACAGCATTCATAGTACTCACACATTTAACTAATGTCTCACCAACCGACTTACTCGCCCAAGGTTAAGTTTATTTTGCAACAAAATACGATCAGTGAAACCTACACCTGTTAAATGTGTTTCGTGTGGCATTTGCAAAGTAACTATATATATAGCATTTCATTCGTAGGCAACACACACGTAATGGAAACGTACGTAGAAATGTCAGATCTTATCGGAATGTTAATGGTCTTTTGGGAAGGTTGCATGGCTTTAATGCAATAAGCTACTGAAACCATTTGTCTTCACTTGTTTCGTTTGACAGCTCAGGTTTTTGCATAGCAGTTCTAAGTACAGTACAAGAAAAAATTCACATAAATTTAAAGCGTATACTTCTAAAATTTCTAGTCAATTCCGCATATTTCATTTATCTGGTTACCAGGCAACCATAACCGATTTTATAATGAATAAATTGATGTACGTTCATCCCTCTTCCGGTCATTAACAAAAGTTAATGCATAAAGCGATCACAATGAGACGCCACTGCTGCAAATAATAAATGATTTGGGGTTTATGTCACAACTTTTCGCATTTTCCGTAAATTAATTTTTGGTCAGCTTAAATAAAGAACTTATGAAACTATCAATTAAATAAGCGAGTTCATTATTTCTAGGTAAAGTACTTTTTAAGAAAGCCCTGAATATATAAAGTGTGTCTTATTTAGCTTTACACACAATTACACTGACTCGAATTTAACACCAATTGATTGAATATAATCGATAAGTGTGTGATAATAACTTATTAATGTAAATTAATTCGCTTAGACATAATAAATTCATCGTGTTCAGCAAGACAGCTTCCCGTCCTTTCTCATCGTCTGTATAAATGTAACGACAGCCTACAGAATTTTGATTACTACACCCGCCTTACAAATGTGCAGGAGAAGTTGCCGCATTGGCACGGCGACTCCATAAGAAATGAAGGCGGGTCACACGTATTAAATGACGAAAGCCACGTGTCCTTCTCTGTGATAGAAGTTAGTATAATAATTTGAACAAACCAGAAAAGTGGATTCTAAAGGATTCTGACGATGGTGGATTACAATTAAAACTAATTTTAAGAAAAGGGGAAATTGATTTATCAAGGTAGTACTCGACATATACAAGTGGTTATTTTCTCACATTATTCGCCAAAAAAATAACCTCTGTAGCTGTGTGAACATCTTTAAAAATACCAGGAACCAATCTATTTTTTTAATTTGTTCCACGTCAACGATTTCGAAAGCCTCTCAAACCTCACTGATACGTTTATACTGTATTCGGGAGATTCCTGACATTAGATTTTGGCTGATTACAATCCTGACTCGTAGTTTCGCCATGTTTCCTTAGTTCTACAGGAAATGTCACACTTTGATAAGTGTAGAAGTGCTTTCTTTTTTAAACAAGCAGGCCTAGATATTCTAGAACAGAGGTTGTAAAATAAATATAATAAATTGCCTTGATCTCACAAATAAAAAAACTTGTTGCCATAATCACGAAAAAACATTATAATATCATAAGATAGTGTAGTTGCGTCATATTGTGATTTATTAAATTAAAATTAAATTATTTGATTATTCCGTCAAATCACAATGTATTTAAAATATTAATTATTTTATTTTAAATACATTGTGACTTGACGGAATAACCAAATAATTTAATTTTAATTATAATATCACTTAAATTTAAATAATATCTAATATGAAATTTTCAAAACACGACAAAACATTATTTAAAAATTTAGCCATACATAACCACAAACATGGTACAAAACCTAGTAGGGTGTTACATATCTTTGTTACTAACATACTGTGTACTGCTCACGAAAATGCACACATATTTACTGCTTGAAGTAATAAAAGAGACTTACCCGGACGTGGTGGTGTCTGGCGTGGCCGCGTGGCACCACCAGTATCTCGTCTTCGCACGCCCGCAGCTGGCACAGGCGACTTTCGTTGGTGGGCCGGCACTGAGGGTTCAGGTTTGAAACCCGGTGGGACAGACCAACGCCACAAGGACTCGAACACGCTGACCATTGCGAATATTCCTGTCTGCAGTCCGGTGGGTGTTGAGCTGAAAACAGCGACAGAGGGTCACCTCGCAGCGCCTATAGCACGCAACTCCATTCTAAATTTGTTATAAATTGTGTTGTAAATGCGTCATAGCTCAGAGCGGCTGGACGCTGGCTTCTTGTCGTGAAGACATGGGTTCAAGTGAGTTTCATGGTGGACAAAGTGGCGTTGAAGCAAGGAAGAATTTGGTCTTAATTTGGGCCGGGGTGTCTTCTGATGTTTGTTTGAAAGTGGTGTAATTAAAACAGTTGGTCTCGATAGCTTATTTTTTTTAGGTGACATTTCAGGTTCTCACGGTGGCCAGTATGAAGATGAATTGTCGTTTGGAACTTTGCGACGTGTAATCTGGTAGAAATATGCCGACGTTTCAGTGGTGACCGCTGCCTTAAGGCGATCACAGGTACCTCTGAAACGTCAGTTAACTAGCAGAATACACGGCGCAATATCCCATCAATATTGTTTTATCTGAATGTTGGAATGTTCCCGTTAATAAACTTGTCTTATTTCGTTGTTGTCTTTATAAGTAACGAACACTTGTTGCATCTAGGAGATTTGTTACCATTTCAAATCCAATAGCCCAATCAAAGTTTATAATTGACAAAAAAATTGATTTTGAAACAACATTTAAAATTATGAAGATAAAAATATAGGAAAGTAATTTTACTTGTTACTTTGTGTGGACGTGAAACTTTTTCGTTACGTTAAGGCTTATGAGAGCAGGTTCATGAGGACATACGGACTGAAGACAAAGAAGGATCAACAGGCACTGAAAATAAAAATAAAGTATTCTACTCTGAGTAAGCACCACCTCAGAGTGAGATACAGGTAAACGATCAATTCTGTGCTCAGGGCGATATCTTTTCCCCAGGGAAAAGACAATATAGGAGAAACACGGGCTTGGGTAATTATGCATCAAGTTCCCTATAGTATAAAATTACTCACCTGTAACCTGTACAACGTCACTACAACGTGGATAACACAGGAAAGTTGGTGCCTTATGTTTTTCATAGAGCTAATTGTTTTTGTTCGTGTACCGTTCATAATCTGCAGTATTTTCAACATGATGGGCAAGTAATATCTCCAAGAGAATTTACTAATTAACTAAGTTCATGGAACAGAGTTCTTCAAAAGCCACCAGTAGTCCAATAAATCAATAAATTCCCCGCCTTTTATAAAACTGAGAAGTCCCTACCGTGTTCAAAAGTGCCCAAGACTAGTCCCTACATTTGCCAGATGAAACCAATCCATAACCTTATCTCTCATTTCTCTGAGACACATTTTAATATTGCCATCTCATGTACGTCTAGATCTTCTATGTAGTTTATGTTCAGATTTTCCAAACAAAATTCGTTATTCATTTCTAATTATTCTGATGTTTGCCAATCAATTGACTTATTTTAAAATATTTTCTCTTCAATATATCAACACGCATCAAATTTTGTAATGTACGCCCACAGTAAAGGAGAAAGTCAAACGAATAAGAACTTCGTCTCAGGACAAATGAATCGGAGAGATATCGGTGGTATATACCTCTTAGAAAACATGCAAAGAAAAACGTTGTAGGATAATACTGAAATAGATCTTAAGGGACAAGATTTTGGAAATGCGATTTGGATGAAAATATTTCCAGAAAGAGTAAGAAAATAAACGTTTATGTCTGAGCTGTTAGTGTCACGTTGCATGCTAGAACGTGGCTTAGGTTTGCTAATAATAAGAATTCCTTCTCAAAATACCAATTTCATGGGTTCAAACAGACGGACAACTTGGCAGACAGAAGCAATCTTAGAACTGCAATGAAGGCAGCTAGTGACTGTTCTTGAAAGGAGGTCAATTAAAGCAGCCACGCTGAATATTGAACTGGGACAGAGCCACTCGGAGTGGGGAGCGGCCAGTCGGGCAGAGCGCTGTTAACCAAGAGAAGGCGGTTCGAGGAAGCCGTCACACATACAGTCCAAAGCCGCCTGACAACCGGAACGGCCAGAGATTCACGACAGGGTGGACAGAAAACTGACTTCTCTCGTTTGTTGGATTTCAGGGGGTTGCTGGCAGATACCAACGTTCGGGAAAAAAAAATCTCCACGTGAGATTTAATGTTCTCACGGCGGGGGAGTTTAAGACGATTATCTCCTGAATAAAAATTTTCTTGGATATTATCCATCGTCTAGTAAATATAAAACGTAAACGACGTTTCGTCCGGAGATAGGGATTAGCTCTATCTAGTGGGCCCAACTGTGTAGGAACCTGAAGACGGAGATAGAGTCCCATCTCCGAAACGTCGTTTTACGTTTTATATTTACTAGACGATGGATAATATCCAAAAAAAAAAATTATTCAATTGACTCTTCACCATCGTCAAAGAAGTTTTAGATTTAATTATCTCCTGGATTATTTCACCTGTAGTCTGATAGAAGATTACTGACTTTTAAGACGTGATTGCTGCCTCCATCTTCGGGGATGAATATGGTTGGAGACAGTATGTTTCTCCGAAAGGTTGGTATCTTACCTACAAGTCCACACGGCGTCATATCCGTGATCGACATGTTCACCCCATTCATAATTTACAATATGACATATCCTGTTCATATATGGTGACACTTTGTAATGAAAAGGGAAATCCATTGTATTAACATAAAGTAAAAATGAAACCAAAGAAACAACCAACCAAATAAATCACTGACTAAGTTATCAACTAAGTGTTTAAGTGATTAATTCAACCTGTAACTAAGAGATTGGATAAATCGTTCGTCATTCCCTGACGGTAATATCGCTACCCGGACGTGGTCAGACACAAGCGACCGCCGTTTTAATCTGGAGCCCGTCGGGACTGGAAATGATGACAAACATAAAATATCCTTCGTTGTCGTGAAATAAACTCTTTAAGATAGTGTAGTTGCGTCATATTGTGACTTATTAAATTAAAATTAAATTATTTGGTTATTCCGTCAAATCACAATGTATTTAAAATAAGATAATTAAAATAATTAAAATATCATTCTGTGTTCCATATCGAATAATCGATTTACAATTGGAACAGTTACAACATGTTTCGGTTTTATTAAACCATCATCAGGTGTAAAATTATATTAAATTTAAAACTCTGATAACCTATTGAGATTTCTAAAGTCTTGTAAAGTGAAACAAATGGGATATCATTTCTTGAGATAGCAGACGCTAGAAGACTTAAAACCCTTCGGTGCTAAATGCGATGGACAAGCATTTGTTTCGTTTCACTGCAAAGCAGGCGAACACATGCGTTACAGGCAAAATGTTTCCTGTGCTAGAGGCTCATGAATTGTAGAGTTTGTTTAGTCCTTTGTTCCTGGTGACAGAAAGTCGTCTCCAAGTTCAGTCTAGAACTCGCCATACATTTTTCTAATTGTGAGAAGTTAGAGGTCAGCATTCTCGAAGTTCGGCTTATTGCGAACTCTACGGAGCTGTGAGCACACTAAATCTTCAGGGGAAGACGTGTACTTGTCCCGAACAGCGTAAGAGGACGCATATAGCGTTAAGATTAAATTCTGAGGTGCCGATGGAAGTTGTTTTGATATTCCTCACCTGTTTCGATTAACCCATGACCGACTAGAACGTATAGGATAAAGCGACCACAATGCAAACTTCTAAATTTTGGAAAAGTAGTGGTAAGATTTCAGAAATGATATTCATTAGCGCACAGACGCGATATCGATCAGATTCGTGTCGATTCCATTTTATTTTAAACCGAATATACTATTACTTGCCACTTTGAATAGCCGTATCTTATTAGACTTACCCAACTCCATGGAGGAGAAAGATAGTCCTTGAGAACCTAACAGTCTGCCAGCAGGCCAGCCGAGGCTGTCCCTAAAATGACGGTCAAGTCGGCGCAACGAGTGTTCTGACCACTCGGCTACTCTGACAGAGGTTTCCGTGCTTTTCCTCAGTTGTAAGGCAAATTCCTAGGTATAGATCAAACGGGGCACGGCCCGCCTTCCTTAATCAAGATCTTCAGATGAAGTGATCCCCCCCCCTCCCCAAGTCTCACAAGATATCTGCAAAGCGATCTCCGCCACTTCTGGGTTAAAATCCCAGAGAGTCATCCAACCAAAATAATTCTCTCAAAAGACGAGTTTCCTCATGGGATAATCTCCCACCAGTATCAACAGCCTCTAGTGTGAATATTTAAGGCTTTTCGCCACGACAAAACCCCTTTTAGTTGTCAGGCTCTGGTTACCATTTCCAGCAATGCGTTTCGTAAGCAGGAATGGTGTCGCCTAGCAAGGGACGATGTCTTACGCTTAAGCAGGACTCTGCCCTTAGTTAGCTTTTTGGGTGGTTCTTTGGTTGGCGTGAAGTAAACTCAGTTTGTATCTCTGCGCCATTCGCCTACGTTCTTGTCGGTCACTTTAGATACTCTACAGGATTCCCTTGTGACCTGCAGCACGCTGAACAGAAGTGGCAAGTTTCTCGAGAGATAAGAAGCCCGCCAGCCCACTCCTCCTTCCTTCTTCAACCCCTATATATATATTGCACCATTATACATATACGTTTATGACACAGGCCATAGATTATATGTTCCCATTATTTAATTCAAGAGACAAAGACGGTGCTATCTGTCTGTGATGTGTGGTATATGAATGCTGCGGAACTTGAAGCTAAATTTGCTAAAGTGCTGGGTGGGACGGGCCATGATCTTGTGGGAGTACGAAGTAGGGGCTCCTAGACGTTTCAGAGAACGATAATTCATTGCAGCAAAACACCAAGTAACTGCTCCTGAACTATACCATCTGTTTGTCTTAAGAAAGAGACGCGTTCCTTCAAAGTCGTTCATTAAGATGAAATGAATTCCCCATTATGATAAAGACAATAATTAGAGGCGGTGAGGCAAACTTGGTTTCCCACATTAAGATCAGAACACAGACTGAGGATGACAACACGACGCTGAGGAGAATATTAAGACCGAAGACAGAAGAAGTGGTTGGAAAAATTTTATGAGGAGTTTTATTGTACTCCTCACTACAAAATGTTATTAGGACCATCGAACGAAGGACAAACATTGACATGTATCACGCAAATGAGTGGTGAGAAATGCATACAAAATTTTAGAACGAAAGACCTAATGGAAAGAGACCACAAGACGTAAATAAAAAAAAGATATTATTAAAACGAATAGTCAATAAATATGGTATAGAATTGATTTATGTGATTCAGAACAGGCACGGTGTCGGGCTATTTGAACACGGTAATGAACTTTCCGATTCAATAAATGACGAGGAATTTATCGAGTAGCTGAATGACGCTACTCAAGAGTAGAACTGAAAAACGTAATTGTGAGATATGACGTTTTAACGCCATGTAGACCGGTCGGTAGACGCTCACGTTTCTCTAAAACCATTTTATCTAACAACGAGTCTACAACCAGAGTAACAGCATCATAAAAAACAGTGTATTTAATAATAGTTTCAGATTAATATACATTTTGACACTGTCCGGAGTCTCATAGAGCGACATGGTAAATCTTGTAATTAATTACTGATGTTTCCATTACGGTCCGGTTTGTGCAAGTTAGGTTAGCCTGTGTAATGATGCAAACTTTGTTTACACAGCTACACGATCCGCGCAAATAAAGTTTGATGTCCATCCGCTCTGTAGTTTGTCAGGTCACAGTAATTATTACTGATAAATATAATCAAGCCAATTTAATTAGAAAATTTAATTTGTACTGCTCGAAATTTTGACGTACGTGCAGATTCTCGACATCATAAGTTAAAACACAGTGGCGGAAAAATATTTAAAGTTAAACACGACAGTGGAAGGAAATGACCTTGGGATTATTTCATGAACTATAACATGGCATTCCGATTGTGTAACTTCGAATTACATTGTTTTCTTTAACCGTCAATACAATTAATCGTCAGCTGATACAAATTTATTATATTCAAGGTTTACATATATTTTATATATTTTAAATTTATTATAATTTATTGGCTGCATGTTTTTATATTATAGTATCATATCTTAGCTTAGCTTTATTACAAAACTAACAAGGTGCGAACAGTAGTCGTCTTCAGGGCTGAAGATGGAAACATTGTTTCGCCGAAACGTCTGTATCTACCTATAAGTTTACACGGAGTCACAACTCAAAAGACCAACAGCTTAGAACGAAACCTAAGCCTGTGATTCAATTGCGATCAAATGAAAGCAAACTGTAAATTTTCTAATTCATATTATTTATCCAAGAGAGCTGGAGTTTTTGGTTCATAAATTGGGTTCGTTGTCTAGTGACCCAGGGTTTCAGGGGCAAGATCTGTGAAGAAAACCAGCTTAAAATTTCCCTGTGCATTACCCAACAAATCGACAACAAATGCCACGAGCAGTCAATTTAAAATCTTTACGTGCTCAACATTTCTCCATAAAATCCATTCATAAGTGTCAATTTTACAGATCCTTGGAACCTTCTGATTTTCCTACAAAGTGACAACATTAATCTTCCTTGACCGATATCATACAAAGCCTCCTACTTGCAGTGCGGAGAACGTAATCACGGTCATTCCACGCGCTCTTAATTCCTGGCTAGCCATTATCTCCACAGTAATTAAGGCAGACTTCAGCTGCGGCTGCGACAACAAGCAGGAGCGGCAAGCAGCGGAACTACTCCAAGTAATTACGGCAACTCCCAGAATAATTAACAACTTCAGAGACTGCCGCCAGGTTCCGCCACTGCTGCCTGCCTGTAGCTTATCTATGTTTTTTAGTGGCACTGGACCAACCCTTGCAGCAGCCAAGTGGTTAACACTTTATTACACGAGACGTTTCAGCCGAAACTAGATGGCTAACAAGGCTTGGCTGTCTGAAACTAGCTAACGATACATTTTATCTGATCGGATCTGCTGTGTTCCAGTGTCTGGAATACCAATGAACCACGAATGTAAGACAGAAGACTTTATATGTTTCGTTTTTCGAAGCTTTGGTAAAACGACTAATGCTGTTAAGACAAACCCTGATTAAATGTAAGATCTCGTATTCTTATAACGAGAGTATGAAGATAGACAACGTAATATGGTAGACAGTGATAGACGTTTCAGCCTCTGTTAACGTCGCAACATCTCAGAAGACAGCAATGTTCGTAAAAAGGTAAAATAATAATTCTTTATTAAGATGGCTGTCTTCTGGGTTGAAGACAGCCATCTTAATACATAATTATTATTTTCAGAATCACCGCCGTGAAAACCTCAAATGATTTTTTATATTTTTTAGTGTTCTGTCTGACGACAGGTCCATATGAACAGGATCCTTCCATCCTTTTCTCGGACTGGGACCTGTTCATATACGTTCTTGGCAGATGATCCAGAAGTGGTTTGCCATTGCCTTCTTCTGTGTGTGAATGGAGTAATTGTTGGGATGCCCGGAGGAAAACTCCGTGTTGCCTAGACCACGGCCTTGCCCAACACAAGTTATAAATTCGAACCCGAGACCCCAGGCTTACAAGGCCAGCGTTCTAACCGCTAGACCACCTCATCTTATTATTATTTAGTGTTCTGTGTGACGACAGGTCCATATGAACAGGATCCTTCCATCCTTTTCTCTTCTCGGACTGGGACCTGTTCATATACGTTCTTGGCAGATAATCCAGAAGTGGTTTGCCATTGCCTTCTTCTGTGTGTGAATGGAGTAATTGTTGGGATGCCACGGAGGAAAACTCCGTGTTGCCTAGACCACGGCCTTGCCCAACTATTATATCAGTCAGATACCTAGTCACATCAGTGAGAAGTTAATAGGGTGAATATTATGGGATTAAAACAAACTACTAATAAAAATGATAAAATTCCTTTGCCGCATGTATCCCTATAAAATTCAATTGTACCTAACAATTTCTCACCCTGTTCAACGCAAAGAAAAAGAGAATTGTGTAGTTCGCCGACTTTATTTCCAGACGATAGAGTTTTCTTTTTCCAGAAGTTGGAAATCTCAAGACATAAAAAAAAGTCACCTTGCTGGAAGAGATCCAGCCCCGATAATGATGTGCCTGGGAGGCCAACTACAGACTTTTATCAGCTGAAGATAGGTTTAACCTTACGTTCTCGCGGCTAGAGTTTAATGTAACCTGTAACTATGCTATTTGAGACGTCAGAAAAGCTTAATCGAACCGGTTTATCGCCCAAAATAAAAGTTATACACTGTCATAGTTGTTTACTGGTATTTCGAACGAGTATTAACCTTTTGAAGATATCCGTCTTCTGGGTTATTGCGCTGTGTAGTCTGGTCGATGCTAACCAACGTTTCAGAGGTCATTCCCTGATGACGGAGGCAGTATGACCTCTGAAACGTTGGTTAACATCGACCTGACTACACAGCGCAATAACCCAGAAGACGGAAATCTTCATACTCATCGCCCTGATGATGGAGGCAGTATGACCTCTGAAACGTTGGTTAACATTGACCAGACTACACAGCGCAACAACCCAGAAGACAGAAATCTTCATACTCATCGCCCTGATGACGGAGGCAGTATGACCTCTGAAACGTTGGTTAACATCGACCAGACTACACAGCGCAACAACCCAGAAGACGGAAATCTTCATACTCACCGCTGTGAGAACCTCAAGTCTTACATGTTAACCTTTTCCTCGAAACCTGATTGGTCTACTCGACACAGCCATAGAAAATTTACGATAAACTTAAGTCAAATTGAAAACAACTGGCTTTAGCGGATGAAAACATTAATCGGTTGCCTGCCAAGTCTCCGAAACTGTTTTAATTTCTTCTTCTCAAGTGTTTTAATGAAGCCCGTCACGGCTTGTACAACCCAGAGGACAGAAATCTTCATACTCATCGCTGTTACTCAAATGAAGGGGGGAGGGGGTCACGCTGGGCTGGGAATGTAGCTCGAGAAGGGAAGTAACTCACATTTTACATTGCAAGTCGACTACATTGAGGACAAGGAACAAGATGATTAATATAAAACAGATCTTTATTAAATATGTTTCGTAACTTGAAATGAATTAAATTTGACTACTCCTTTCAGCTATGTATAACCTTCGACTTGTAATATGTTTAAAAACAGGATCAGTACCAAGCGCTGATGTTAGTGTCTGTCTAATGAATAAAACTGCTAATTCCGTTCCTCCGCCGCATTAACATTTGGGACACAAAAGAGACAATTTTTAATTTAATTCATACTTATGAGATATTTTAGTTGTATAAATTATCTTATGGATGGGGGGCGGATTCAGTACGTCCAAGGAGAAGGCTCCAAAATCCCCAAGTAAATTCGTATAAAGATCTTGGCTCTTACGTAAACTACTTACCCCCAACGGTCAATAATTCGATATTTCCATCACAGAGTAAATTTATTGGGTTCATTTAACATGAACTTAATACAGACCCTCTGCCAAACAGGATGATGTAATACAGTGAGGAAAGGAAGACGTTTCCATATAGTAAATTTTAAAATTACACAGAAGACAGCATAATTAAGAGAAAGGTTCTTTAATTACTTAAAGAATTCGTTTCAATGTATGATTTGAGGTCTTCTCGGTTGTTTCAACATGAAAATATGAAAAATAAATGCTAAGGACGTCGGAATGACTCGGTGATTCCTGATTTGGTACTACTTTCGCGACATGATCAGTCGTCATTGAGCGTTTGGCAATTCTGCTACGAATTTTGGAGGCCGCGGTTTCGAATCTCGGTCAAGACAGCACATGGCTCATTTCCTAGCGACCTAAACGAATAATTTATTTCTTTAAAAAAACCGCAATTCCATCCATATATGTATATACATATATTTAGTTATATTTTCCATTTCATCACTGAAATTATCCTGCCTTAAGACTCGACACAAGTTACATAGACAAAGAAGCGTCATTTAAAAATGTGTGAAACTTAACTATCTGTAGGATTTGAGGTTTTCACGGCGGGAAATACAAAGATGGCTGTCTTCTGGGTTGACATCTTCAAAATGGTAGGAAGTCAGGCTAGAGAAATGTTATTTTCTGTAGAAAGTTATTTCGTGTCTTGACATTTTCATTCAGAACAATCATGGAGCACGGAGAGAGAGAAGAAAACACGGAACTTTGAAAAGAACAGCTGAGTACTTGAATTTTCCTGCCTCGTCTCCGGAACCAATGGACAATTCTAGGAACAATAGACGGTTATTAGTCAAAATGAATTCTCATCTCGTGAATAGAATTCGCTGCTTTGAAGTAGGGGAATTTGTACGTGGCTAGACAACAGAAAACATTGCAGAAAGACTGACGTAAACGGAATCTCGTTTTCAGAATTACATAATTGTCTATTTGCTACAATTTTAGGCATCCGAGTTATTTCAGAATTCTGTATATGACTCGTTAACAGAATGCAATATGCATAATTTATATAAGGGAAATATATACCCAATATAAAACGATGTCATTTAAATGTTGGTTTCAATCACAATGCATTTTTTAAAATTGAAATTCAGTAACTGTCAAAAAACGATGGAAGGGCTAATTCTAAAGTGTATCTAAACTTGAGAACAGTCGAATAGGATAACCTTTAACGCAGATTATGATGAAGGGTTATGTGCACACAACCACGAAAAAAAAAGACTAGCACACATTCTTGCAAACTGCTGCTAAAATTGTTTACTGGTAAACCTACATAACCAACATTTTATTCATTTCCTCCACAAAATATATAATAAAACTACCAAAACATTTTACCATGAACTTTGATATGCGGCTCTGCTCTAAAGCGTATCGAAAGAATTTACTTTTGTTTTATAACCAATGCAACCCCTTCTTTACACGAAGCCCAACTTCAATTTATGCCATTTCATAAATGGAATTATAAATCTTACAGCCCGCATGGTGTGAAACATGAACATAATGCAATTCTCGAAAATTAAATTGAAATCATTTTCAGATGTGATGAAAATTTAAGGAAAATTTCGAGACCCACAGGGAAAAGCTTTTTCATTAAAAAAAATACAATGAACTTAGAACCGGTCGAATATTGTCAGGTTTACGGTTTTAGCTTTAAAGAACAAATGACCTTTCATGTATAAAAACAATAACGATCAAGGACTTCATGCACTGAAAGAATAACGCTATATCGCAAAAAAGTTCAAAAACTGCGAGAAATTTAAGTTGTTATTCAGACGAAAAAGAACACTGTTTCACGGTCAGTCATGCAAACCATTATCCCGAATGTCACATGACAGCGTTAGCATGGCAAGAGTCAGAAATTTATGTAGCCTAAAACAAACATGTAATCATAAACAGTATTCTTTTCTTATATTAAACAAGGCTAAAAAATCCATTATAACACACATGAATATATTCAATATTTAACCCTTTAAACTTCAGCAATATCTACACGTACCACCTGATTTAATAATGATTACTTCTACATTTTGCCTATACAGTGAAACTGTACTTTTTATAATTATTTAAGAGCGATTATTTCCAGAAAAATATTAATCCATTGATTTTATACGTAAACGTGTTGTGTTTACTGAATTTTTAAATATTATGTAGACGAGCTTTGCCTTCAAATAATTTCCAAATGTCTTTGGCACTAATCTACAAATCAATCTGCCGCACAGTTATGGGTTTATGTCTCATTTTGTGAACATCAAGGCAAATTACGTATGAAACATCGCAGAGAAAATTAGTGCATATTGAATATATATGTAACACAAGATAGAGTACGCCACACATCGTCAGTCCACTCTTCTTGTAACTTCTGTGACTTTTACAGGACAATGAACATAATAAACGCGAGCCACGTCGGGTATTTACTCCAGTGGTACCAACTTTCTTCAAGAAGTCTTTAACGAGTACAGGAGTCCTCAACTCAAAATGTGAAATATGGTAGCAAAGTTTCGAAGATATTAAATTCACTGGAAACTTCTGACAACAGTAACAAAACGTGAGAAAGAGAATTGCTGTACTTGTCAGATACCTCAGAGATCCTTGTTTATAATTCCCTCTTTAAATGGACTTGTAATGAGAAAGGTAAACATGAGCGTCACTTTCCGAGGCACAGAAAGTAATCTTCTATAAAGTTTAATCGCAAAATATCAGAAACAAACAAACCATTTCCAAAAATGGTTGTAACTGATACACAAACAAAACTTTTTTACTCAGTTTATATGAATGTACCTCTAAACCTGACCTCTTTCACGTCACAACACACACACAACATCAAAATAAGCCGGCCGTTAGGTTTTAAACACAACAACACGTCGTCTTCATATTCAAAATATCCGTTTTCGATGTTTTGTTAGACGTCAAGGAACGGGAATTATATTTCATGAAAATCCAAATCATATACAAAACATGTAAAATTATAAACCTAAAACAAAATAAATTTATATCCGAGAAATGGAACAGGCTTACAGAAACTTTTTACGCGTTTACAGACAATACAAGAGAAGACTTCAAAATTTACAATTTTAAGCATACAGGATAAAATTCCTGATGTTAGTTATAAAGTCGGAAGGTAGCTAATAGACGCTAAATTCCTTGACTGGACACGATCCCGGGTCAATTTTAAGAAAGCACTGACTGACCTGCTACGCTGTCACACATCCACTCTCTGCAGCATTGCCCCGGAAGTTCGACCAGCCGCGGGTGTCTGCAGGATCCCTGGGGTGAGATGTATTCCTGGGGACACAGCGAAGAGCACGCATACGTCCCGTTCTGGAAAAACAAAAAACACACGTGTGTAAGCACGGTCAACACTGGTCGCTCTGAACGAGGACTGGTAATACTTGAAACTGAGAGGTCAAATGACGGAGATTCTGAAACAAACAAGGTCATAACTACATTTTCCTTTCTTCCTATTGTTGCAGAATGAGATAGGACGCAGAACAAGCGAATTCATAAAATTACAAACTTCGCAATGCGTAATCTTCAACTGGTGATAAGATCAGGAAAGTTTATTTAAAAATAGAAATTAAAGAATTACGTGAATTGACTGAAGGGACAAATATAGGGCTTTTGCAGTAACGGTTAAAAATCTCGACTAGGAAACTTTTCATTCAGCTAAGGAAGACCACAAAGGCACAAATGATATTCAAACCACTGCTTATAAAATAGAATTCAGTACAAGAATCTGGATTATTTTGAATCACTCATTTCAATTCTGACAAGGTCTGGGCCTGTTGGTATTCAACAGTTGTCTATTCAAATTTCTACAAACGCAAAGCAATTGCGATATAGAATATGACTTGTTGAATTATTGATCAAAACAGAAAATTGATTTATATGTTGGGCCTTATATCAGGATCCCTGCCTCACGTAAAGGCATCCTTGTAGCACAGAGACTGATGGATTAACTGGGCCATTTCGAGAAACGAATGCGAAGAATTTCACTTTATACAAGTTTTTCAGGAGAAACCCGAAACATCTCAAACTTACTAAGGAATATACAAGACTGTCTCTGTTTATTTTATCATAGGGGCATGTTTATACAAAGTCCCTTCCTGAGGAGGTCTAACGAGACTGATGCAAATATATTGCATTTGTATTCGAAATAACCTGCTTCGTATCATGGTTGATTAACAGGCTACTCAACGACGTATGCAAAGCAGTGAATAGTATGTTTTAAAAAACTTATATCTGTCCACCTATGTTAGCTTAAAGAAAGAAAAATTTATTTACAGTACACTATTGCTGGCCTAGCCCACATCTTAAAAAGGGAAATTGAATTAAGATAAACGTACTTTGCTTTTGAAGGTGAATCTGAGTTTAAAAAGACGTTTTAAAATGATTTCGGATCTAATTTTGTGGCTCAAACAGATAACACGTTCTTAAATCAGATTCGTAATTAACATTCCAGGCATTTAAAATGCAGACAAAACAGACCTGAAGTAGTCGGAAACTGTGCTCTGTCTCGGCAACACGTGTTTAAAACCAAGTGCGTGAGAAACTTGTTACAAACCTAAGTCTCACGTATCAAGAATCGCAACACGAATTTTAAATACAATTACGTAGCTCTGAAAATGAAACACCGAAAAATGGCCAGAGACAAACGGTCTTATACTTATGCGATTTTATTAAGTTTAAGAAATTCCCCGATTTATATGAAATCCGAAAGTTCATTACCGAGTTTACAAAAGTCCCCATTGTGCGCTTGATAATCAAATCCACACCCCCAGCCCTTATATCCTTAAGATCCGTTTCATAATGTTCGCTCATCTATGTCTAAGATCTTGTGAATGACTTCTTGCCTTCAGGGTATCCAACAAAATTAATGTATGCATTTATGTACACAGTTACGCTAAACATCTTGGCCCGCCTAAATGTTTGTAATCTTCAAAGAGTCGATACAATGTCACAAAATTTACAATACACTTGCTTCTTTCTGATCTCAATTTTCAGAACTGAAATTTCACCCCCGCGTGGACTTAGATCACTTCTATCCGCATTACGTATTGACCTGACCTGTAATTTAATTTCAGGAATTTTCTCATTTGAGCCCTCGTTCTCTCCACTTCACAAAAGTTGGTCTAGATTTTTGAAACACATGAGATAAGCCTCCATAGCCCATAGCTCCAGTACTTTTATACAGCCTAGTCTACTCATTATCACAGCAACCGACAAAAAGACTGAGAGACGGACAGACGGACGTGCATTCCACCCCCTCTCCCCACACCACACTCTCACAATCCACGGGCTCATGATTACAAAAGAGAGTCATTAACCCAGGGCTATTGTTGATTTCTAGTATATAAGGTCCTTTTGTTAGCATTCGTGATAGATCAGAGGGGAACGGCTGGGGTTTAAAAATGGTCGCTGCTGGTTTGAATAACGTCTAATCCTAGTCTGATAACACAGTACGTTTAAGGTTTCTCTTGTACGTGTTTTACTCCGTATCGTTTCACGTTTAGCAATAACTTCTATTCAAGACTCAAGAGAACTGAAATATTCCTAAAATCAAGAAGATATTCAGAATGTAAGCAACCATTTATTTACATTCCTGGCAGATCCCAGTAAATGCTATTATTCCCCTCGACCTTATTTTTACCTGGAACTAAAGAATCAGGAACATACACGAAAGAAAGAATACTATGTTTATCTACTAACATTTAATCAGTTACACAATTCGCATCAATTGAACGCAAATTGGCAAGTTCTTGTCTGACCCACGTGGTCGTCTTCGAAATTACTTAAACAATTCTAATTATTGAAGATATCCGTCTTCTGGGTTATTGCGCTGTGTAGTCTGGTCGATGTTAACCAACGTTTCAGAGGTCATACTGCCTCCATCATCAGGGCGATATTCATCGCCCTGATGATGGAGGCAGTATGACCTCTGAAACGTTGGTTAACATCGACCAGACTACACAGCGCAATAACCCAGAAGACAGAAATCTTCATACTCATCGCCCTGATGACGGAGGCAGTATGACCTCTGAAACGTTGGTTAACATCGACCAGACTACACAGCGCAATAACCCAGAAGACAGAAATCTTCATACTCATCGCCCTGATGACGGAGGCAGTATGACCTCTGAAACGTTGGTTAACATCGACCAGACTACACAGCGCAATAACCCAGAAGACAGAAATCTTCATACTCATCGCCCTGATGACGGAGGCAGTATGACCTCTGAAACGTTGGTTAACATCGACCAGACTACACAGCGCAACAACCCAGAAGACAGAAATCTTCAGACTCACCGCTGTGAAAACCTCAAGTCTTACAATTCTAATTATTCTTGTTAGCGATAGTTGAAATAACGTTGCAAATCGAAACGTATTACAAAATATCATTCGTAGTGTTGTCATATTCATTCAGTTTTTCAGGAATAAATGCGAAAATCACACTTTAGCATAGTCCAAAACGACGTTTAATGTTTGTCATAATTATCTTACTGAAACGGCAAGGAATATTCTGGATAGCCTCGCCCACAAACACCGTATATTTAGGACTACGGACGTTTCGGTATCAGCCTAGAGGTAGTGGTTTCTCCCTTCAAACAAACTTATTGCTCTATAGGGAAATTGTGTTCCAAGATACATCTGTCAACACTAAAAATTACTAGTATAAAACCCCGTTAAAATTCAACGGGGAAATGATTGCTTTTATATATTCATACCTCTGTATTCCAGTGGCACTCAGTCGATAAGAGAAACTGGGTCCATGCGGAGTTTTAAGGACCTCAGCAGCACAGTGTTCTAAGAGCCTTAACTCTTTGGTAACATGACTAAAGCTGTCATTGCACACAGACGAGCTTTATTTTTTAAACAGCCGGTGGAATGACTTATGAAACGTTCTACATCAGGTGGCGATGCAAAGTGACACAGTCAGTTAAGCGGACGTAATGTCTGAGAACATCTATCTGCAGACTTGATGAGCTCGTAAAATTTAGAAAATGTCCATTTACGGAGCATGGTAGAAAACATCCAAGATGGCTCCACAACACTGTTATGCAGAACGTAAATACCAATTTTATTTTCAGATCTTTTGCAAACGACAAGCCATTTTCGTTCTTTTTAATCTAGTGGATAATTAAAAGTTTCTGCCATTATCAAAACATAAACGCTACAAGATAAGTGGCAGATATGCGCGTGTTGTCATATAAACTGTGACCCGTGTAAAATTAACGTTAGCTTCGCTATAATGCGATCAAGAAAATTCTACGATAAAGGAAAATTTCCTAGAGTAACAGATCGGCCTTTGTTATGGATTTAACGACGCTGCATAACGAGTTGAAGTTAATTCTCATCAAATCAAATTAGACGATTATGTGCACTAGACTGTAACCTAGTCAACAAGGCTATAAATATTTGCTGGACGATCGGGGATTGTTTCTCACAAGTCCACTCTTCTCGTACGTATTAGATACCAAGGGCTATTTTATAGGGAATAAAGTGGATGAAACGTGAAGCATATTCAGCTCCAGAAGGTATCGACGTTCATAATAAGATTTATGTATGTAGGATTTGTGGTTTTCAGGGCGGTGGGTCTAAAGGTGGCACAGCCGTTATACAAACATTGGCTGGCTCTCAGTTCTTCATTAGTTTTCTCATCTCGGTATTAAATTTTCAGTATTTCATAATTTATATATAATTTAGTGTACCAGTCGGGACAGTGGTAACTGACTAGCAATATCAAATAACATTCAATTATTCCAACAGTGAGAATATTTTTAGAAAGAGAAAATGTTTTTAGGACAGCATTTAGCATGACGTCACGGCTTCTAATTCCAGGCAATTCTCCGCTCAGACAGACAGTACTCTAACGTGTTTGATCGCCTACCGTGGAACAGTTCCTCGCTATTATGTTACGTTAGAGAAAATTATCAGTTTATACAATGTTTGTATAGAGCTTAATTTCATCACGTGGGCACCAAAATGTTAGAAGCTGATATTCGTTTATTTTAAAAATATAACGTTAAGTGTTAACGCATTTGCATTGTGGGTAGACTACCGTTAATGTATCACAAATTCGCAGACATGTTTACAGTCTTCAGTCTAACGATGACGTTTAATCAAGTAGAGTTTCTTTAAAACTTGGGCAAAATTTGTGGCAACACACTGTCCAACCCTGGCTATGGCATTGTTAAATAATAAACGATCTGCGGTATTATATATTTATTGCCGTATTACGGTCCCCCTTTGATGTAATAATTAGGTTGCCCGCACCACTTAGCGGCGTGCGGACCTCAAAGTGGTTTAGCTTAACTTCAAGACCTGAACTACTCGTAATAAAAGCAGCATTCTGAATCGCTTACGTCATCGGTAGCTTGTCTAACTTGTATTTGGAAAGAAACCGTAAAGCATTATTTAATATATTAACCAAATTATTTGAAACACTCGCATCTTCATTGATATAAGTACGAGATGTGCTACATTAAACCGCTTTCAATTTTAGGTTATAAATTTCATGCTCTTTAAACACAGAAATACTTTATGTCCGTAACAACAAAGCTGATTTCTTTGCTAGACTACAAAAATAATGACTTAAACAAGAAGGAAATTATGCTTACAGAAAAATAATTAATGTTTGTTCGTTTTAATATTATCTGTGTATTTTTAGTCAATAAATACTTTCATTCAGTAACCTAAATAGAGAAAAAGTTATAAAACGCTGTTTCTTTCATCAGAACATGACTTTAACCTTTGAGAATGGAACCAGTAACGTCAGAATTGTCTGAGTGTTGGTGGTTGGAATGTCCTGCGCCTGTCTGGACACCACGACGGGGATTCCCCAAATGTCTGCGTGGGAATCCTTTTGGTTGAGGATTACCCGCTATCACGCGCAGAAATGAATGAAGGTCCTAATTTAAAATCCCCGCTACTCAGCCACATTTTAAACAAAAATTAAAATGTGTTGACGAATTTTAATAAAAGTCAATATAAAATTTTATAAAATTCCGTTCAGCCGTTCTCGACAGCGAACGGACAGGCGTAAAGAAAAGCGAAACCATTGCACATCTTTTTGTAACACTGTCATGAACGCGCCTAAAATGACCCCTGAAACAATGAATCCGCTACCATTGGTTTCCTACAAAGGGAAAGCTTAGAGAATTTATTTTATTTATAACGTGTCCCTGTGTGGCGAACTTCGTAGCTGGGCTGAGAGAGAAATTTCACAAGAAATGCTCTGATGTAATCTGACGGCCGCAGCTGGAAGTATCAATACCGCACTACGTTCATTGTTTCCTCTCCGCCTTGCAGCCATTTCCCGTTTCGGGGCGCTAATTACTGCTGCAGTGGTATCTCCCCTGTGGACCGGAAGCGGCCAGCCCTCGTCACACTCGATTCTGCCTTCCTGCAGTCCCAATGTTGGTTTAGCGACGGCGATGTGGCGATGTGGCGATGTTCATGAGTTAAGACTTGTGAGTGTGAAACAGATTATCGGTTTATACTCTCTACCAAGTACTGTTATGGTTACTGAATCAAGGGAAAGGATGTAAATTTAAAACTATTCTTTGTCAGAACCTTTTCCATCGTCTGTTCTTTAAAAATCACGACGTTTCGGAGGCTGGTTCTGTCTCCGTCTTCAGGTGAGAGGTATCTACTCACTGTCCAGTGACAGAGACTAGATCTTTCTAAGGGATCCAACAGAGTAGGTACCTCTCACCTGAAGACGGACACAGAACCAGCCTCCGAAACGTCGTGATTTTAAAGAACAGACGATGGAAAATGTCCTGACAAAGAATAATTTTAAATGTAAACTATCGTCGTCAAATCCCTTTAAAATCTATAATATATATAAATATGTCAGTAATCTCTCGATGTATTTAGTTTAAATATATTTCCCACTCCATTACCTAACTATAGTTTGTTTCATTGTACAAATTCCCCCACCAATAGAAGTTTTAGAAGGGAATAAATGAAAACATGAAAGGGGCTAAGAGATTAAGATACGAACAGAAATCATCCCTTGTTTCACGTCAAGGTTCGTTTCCACTCATTCTTAGTATTACAAGGGTTTATCGAGAAGATTTGCTACGTGATAGGGTTGAATGTCATTTCGTATCGGAAGACTGCACTGAATTTGTGAGGTTAATTTGATTTTGATTCCGACTGACTGACAGGACTCCTGCTTCGCGTAATGATTTAATTAAATTTTAATGAGTTTGTATAATAACAATGGCAGCTGGAAACTTACTAAGAGAAGACGGAATTAAAAATTACAGACACACTTAAAGATATATTTAAATTTTGCAATGTTTTAGAAATTTTTCCATAAGAACAAATGTATAGAGCCTAAACTGGGCGTGGTGGCGCGCACCTCGTCAACACGACCTACTGCTGAATGAACTTAGAATTGAATAAGAATTCAAATCACCTCGCGACGATATTGAAATATTGTTAGTGACACATTCAGTTTTTATTCCACACGACAGAGAACTTTAACAAAGGCCCTAGTGCCCACGCCTGTCACATATTCAACATTTCTCATTTGTGAAGACCTAAAAAGTCAGTGGGAGTGAATCTTAATGAAGAAAATAACGGTCTTGATGTCTCACACGTAATTAAAAAGCAGACAATTCTGTCTGTCAAGCTCTGCCTATGTACGAGGTGCGATCGGAAAGTTTCAAGACTGTGTCAATAGAGGGCGAACCGGATGTAGTACGAGCTTCTGCCTTTAGGGGGTGCGGCCTAAATTCATAGGGAATCGGTGTGCCAGCCGGCATCATCGAATTAGCATTTGTTTCTTAGTTACGGGCGTTTCGGTAGTGCATTACACCGACCCTCCTGCGATTTCGGAATGGCGTGTGCATCAAATTTTGCCAAAGACTCGCCAAAACGGCTACGAAAACCTATGAAATGCTAAAGCAAGCATTTGGGGAGTCCGCAATGGGTCGTGCACAAACTTTTGTGTGGCATTCACGTTTTAAAAATGGCCGAACCTCTGTCGATGATGACGAGCGTTCTGGACGACCATCTTCGAGCACAACGCCCGAAAATGTTACGAAGATTCGGCAGGCCATTCACGAAGATCGACGTCGTACCATCAACGACTTGTGCGACATTGTTGGGATAGGCTATGGGACCTGTCAGCTGATTCTAAAGGAAGAACTCCACATGCGACGCATCATGACAACGCGCCAGCGCACACCGCCCTCAAAGTTCGGCAGTTTTTGGCCTCAAACACCATGGCCGTCATCCCGCACCCTCCTTATTCGCCGTGTGACTTCTTCCTCTTCCCAAAGATGAAAATTCAGCTAAAGGGAAGGAGATTTGAGACGATAGAAGAGATTCAGGCAGAATCGCAGATGGCGCTTGACAGGCTGACAAAGAAAGATTTCCAGGGATGCTTCCAGGCTTGGCAGCGGCGCTGGGATCGATGTGTTCACTCCCAGGGTTCGAGGGTGATGGATGAATTTAATACCTGAAATAAGTGTACGGGTTTTTATACGCGCAGTCTTGAAACCTTTCGATCGCACCTCGTAAGATGGCAGTCTTCTGGGTTGTTGCGCCGCGTAGTCTGGTAGAAGTTTACGGACGTTTCAGTAATTGTCCTGACGAAGAAGGCAGCAAGACCTCTGAAACGTCTGTAAACTTGACAGTCTTCGTAATTGTCCATGTTGCAAGAAATAGAGGGAGACAGACAGAAAGAGGCAACTGCGTTTTGCCTCAGTAAATTTAGAATCGATCAGACGCCGTGCAAAATTCTGTCTGAATTGTGAGAACGGCCGCAATGCGGAATCCATAGCTTATTAAACACTTTAGAACACAAAGTAATGCAGTGTATCGAGCACGAACTAGAGAATTTGCAAAAAAAAAGACAAAGTTTTGAGGCTCTTAAATTCAAGATACAACCATCGGTACGGTGGTATAACGATACGCCCTCAGTGTGCCAGAATTAGTATCCTATTTCCTTTGCTATCTGCATCAAACTAAATTATAAGTGAACGACTCGCCTTGATGCATTGGAGGTTAGAGAAAGGCGGGGCCAAAAGGGCTCAATATACAGTGACGTGTTATTGGTTGCAGGCACAGATCAGGGGGATTTGAGAAAAATGTGATAAAGAGAATGGAAAGACATTCGTATAATGATGAGCTTCACGGTCAGAAAACGCAAAGGAGTGAGAAAATCAAAGAACATGGAGTATGACAAATACAGAGTGGATTTAGCCGGAAGACGTCCACGTCTACTTTTTTTTCTTCCAAAATATGATTTTTCACTTACATAAAATACATGAATCGGTGAAAACATGTTCTTTGTGTTTTAATATACACAAAATTGTCATACGTACAGAGAAATTGCAGTTTAGGGTGATTAAGTCAAGAACAATGAGATGGGCGGGACATGTAGCGCGCATAGATAGGGCAAGAGGTGTTCACCGGGTAATTGGTCAGGAAGCCTGAGGGGAAGAGACATCTGGGGAGACCTAGACGTAGATGGGAGGATAATCTCAGGCGGTATCTATGAGAGATAGGAGTTGAAGGAGACTGGATTTTGTTGGCCCAGGACAGAGCTTTGGTTAATTCGGTGATGAACCTTTGTGTTCGCTAAGCCATCTGGTTGGTTGGGTCCACTATTTGGGAAGCCTGAGGGGAAGAGACCTCTGGGGAGACCTAGACGTAGATGGGAGGATAATCTCAGGCAGGAGGAAGCCTGAGGGGAAGAGACCGCTGGAGAGACCTAGACGTAGATGGGAGGATAATGTCAGGCGGAATCTATGGGAGATAGGAGTTGAAGGAGACTGGATGTTGGTGGCCCAGGACAGGGTCCGGTGGAGGGCTTTGGTTAATTCGGTGATGAACCTTAGAGTTCCCTAAGCCATCTAGTTAGTTACTCCGAGACCAGCCAAGCGCCGATCAGACATAACCTCTAACCTAAAATAAAAGCTATGTTAATATGATGCTTGGTCAGGGCTACCCACATCTCCAGGGCGATGAGAGATGAGTATGGAGTAATGGCGGATTGATGATAGCAGGAGGGAAACTGAAGAACTCGAAAAAAGATCTTTCAACATTGCCAATTCATCGACGACAGCATTTAGCCGCCTGAGCTACGCCACGGTAATTGTGGTGGTGATACTGCAAACTAACCACCAGAAAACTTTTTGTCTTTGAATCGTTGATGTACAATGTGATCAGTGACGTTACTGTACGTTACATTAAGTTTATATTGGGTAACTGGGTTGTGGCGATATGAAGCTAATGCACTTGGCAGTCAGTATGTTAAACATTAATGACTGAGGGGGATTCTGAATGCGCGGGGGTGATTTATTATTGACAGGGTTGGAAGTTGCTGCTTTGAAATACAGCGACGCGCTGTCGTAACGTTCAAGACATGGACACCTCATATATGTATATGACGGCCGTATGACTAAACGCCTGCACTTCACTCAACCATAATACAATGCCGTTTCGACGATGATTTTGACGTTTTATAACGACGCCTATAGCGGTGATGATTGCCAGGTTATTGTAAAAGTTGACGTACGAGGTGCGATCGGAAGGTTTCCAGACTGCGCGTATAAAAACCCGTACACTTATCTCATGTATTAAATTCATCCATCACCCTCGAAGTAGTTCCCCTGGGAGATTGAGGCAGAATTGCAGATGGTGCTTGACAGGCTGACAAAGAAAGATTTCCAGGGATGCTTCCAGGCTTGGCAGCGGCGCTGGGATCGTTGTGTTCACTCCCAGGGGAACTACTTCGAGGGTGATGGATGAATTTAATACCTGAGATAAGTGTACGGGTTTTTATAGGCGCAGTCTTGAAACTTTCCGATCGCACCTCGTATAAATACCTTTAAACAACACACACAAACAAACAAAACATTGTAAGACTTGAGGTTCTCACAGCGGTGAATATGAAGATTTCTGTCTTCTGGGTTGTTGCGCTGTGTAGTCTGGTCGATGTTAACCAACGTTTCAGAGGTCATACTGCCTCCGTCATCAGGGCGATGAATATGCCAATAGGGTGTGAGAAGTTGGATTTTATAGGCAGGGAAGTGAAAGGTGTAGCCTGCCCCGAGCCAATGGGAGCAGGTATGGGAGTGGACCAATGGTAGCACGTGGGCGAGGGTGGGAGAGGGAGAGATTGTAGAGAGAGAAAGGTGAGTGTAGTTGTATGGATAAAGGCCCTGAAAGGGGCCGAGTTAGTGGTCTGGTTGGTTCTGGCGGCGCACTCTTGCTCTCTTGCCTCTGATCCACACACTCCGAGGACTCCGAGAACGAGCAAGAGTGCGCCGCCAGAACCAACCAGACCACTAACTCGGCCCCTTTCAGGGCCTTTATCCATACAACTACACTCACCTTTCTCTCTCTACAATCTCTCCCTCTCCCACCCTCGCCCACGTGCTACCATTGGTCCACTCCCATACCTGCTCCCATTGGCTCGGGGCAGGCTACACCTTTCACTTCCCTGCCTATAAAATCCAACTTCTCACACCCTATTGGCATATTCATCACCCTGATGACGGAGGCAGTATGACCTCTGAAACGTTGGTTAACATCGACCAGACTACACAGCGCAACAACCCAGAAGACAGAAATCTTCAAACAAAACATTCACTAGCTATAAAGCGTGAAAACAGATAGATAGATATAGTAATAAATATTGTGAAGAAACAACCACGACATATTTCAAAGGTACGATTCCGGTACTCGTGTTGACAAACCGTTCAGGAGTACAGAAATCTTAAAACCCGACAACCAAACCTATATTTAAATTGAGAACTTCATGAATACAGAATACGATGCACTGACCATATACTTGATGTTATCAGCTGTATGGTTCCGAAATAAAGTGGACGATACTGAATTATAATACCCTAAATAAATAAGCGTATAAATTAAGTTTAATAACGCAAGGAGCCATGAAGATGAGTGGAGGTATAGTTCAACACATTCTTGACATAAGATTTATACCGACCGACACGTGGCGCAGATACACACACATATTAGCGCCAGATTCATGTTTGAAGTCATTAAATCTCCGTGACTGGCTAACGAGATCACGTGACAGCAGATGCATATCGGACGATAGAAGTAAAATAATGTACAATTCTGGAGTGGAAACCTCTTGGCAAGCCAGAGACTAATGTGAAAAGATAATATTAAAATGGATGCCACACAAGTTGTGGGGATGTTAACTGAATTAGTCTAGCCCAGGAAAGGGGAACAGATAGTGAATATCTCTTACCTGACATGCGCACTGCGTCCGGCAGTCGAGGAGGAAGGTCTCTCCATTGTCGTACGTCTTATTGTACACTCTGCACGGCAACCCCTTGATCGCTGCAACACATGTAACAAGGCCAGGTAATTACTCCGCTACAAGTCAATACATGTAATTGGATGCACAACCAATTACGCTAGTCCCAAACACCTTTCCCCTCTTTCGTTGCAGGCTCCATACCCAACTAATGTGACGAGATTTTGCCAACATCAAGGACCACGCAGTGAAATACCAGCGCAGGAGAAGAATACATCTGGAGGAACAAAGTTAATTCGATAATGGGTAAATAGGAGCGGTTGTCTTACATAATAACTTACCAACTGAACTAACCAACCAGTCATTTGTCCTATTAACCAACCATACAAAATATTACTTATGGACCTTGTGGTAATAGTGGAAGTAGAATTTTAGTCAAGGTACAGTTAGGACTATAAAATTAGTGCCAGTAATGTCGTATTCAACCGTAACAAAGATAAGTAACGTTGTTATGATGTGTTTTCTAGTTTGTGAGTTTATTAAATGTTATTCTTGCAACAAATCAATTAGAATCCCTGCAAAAAATATTATAAATTAACAAAAGTTTGCGTAAGATAATAAATATAAAGGAAAAATATTTTAAAATTTACGTAACAAGCATTAGCAGATACGTCCTAAACATAATGATCCAATTGACATTGAAATATGTAGTCTAATATTTTATACGATAATAAAATATTTTTTGTGTTTTGAAGTTCATAATTACCGTGGTAGTAGTTTACAAAACAGAAATATTTCAATGTAGATTTTAAGAACCAAATTAATTTTGTTGTAGTCACTCTTGTTATACAGAATGGGGCAGAGATTATTTTTAAAAACATAATTTTCAATCACAGATTATTAAGATCATTCAAAATAACGTGAATTGAAAGACATTGAGGAATATTATAACAAAGTTACTTCCTAAAAATAAGACCCCGTCAGATGTCGTCCATCAAGATTGCTATTCTGATGAACTGATTCGTAACACTTTAAATTATGCACAGTATAATTGTCGGTGACATAACATTAATTTCAGAAATTCCATGTTTTAGATTATTTAAGTCTGTTGAACGTGTTTGAAACACTTTGCATTTCTAGTAGCTCCATAAAAAGGGATCGAAAGCTGATATATCGGGCGAACGGGCTGGCCAATAAATGTCGCAAAAGCGAGGAATTATTCGATGTTCAGAGTCCTTTAACTATTCATCGACTGCCGAGCAGTACGTGCTGTCACTCTATCTTGTCGGAAGCAAAAGGTGACAAGGCTAATTTCACGACAGCGCACTCAGAAACAAAACTTAATCGTCGTATGCTTCCTTTAGGGGGCTAGTACCATTTCAATGATTTACCTAAATCATAGTTTTTACACTGCCACGAGGCCCCCCCCCCCCCATTCTTCTTCTTGAAGAAGTTGTGGTTTGAAACTTCTCTACCCGGTTCTTGATGGCGTTGCGATCAGGAGCCTTTCCATGTCTCTGAATGTTAAAATATCGTCTGCATTGCGATCACAGAATCCCCGGGACATTTAGAGTACTTATTTTATTTAGTGTTCTGTCTGACGACAGGTCCATATGAACAGGATCCTTCCATCCTTTTCTCGGACTGGGACCTGTTCATATACGTTCTTGGCAGATGATCCAAAAGTGGTTTGCCATTGCCTTCTTCTGTGTGTGTGAATGGAGTAATTGTTGGGATGCCACGGAGGAAAACTCCGTGTTGCCTAGACCACGGCCTTGCCCAACACAAGTTATAAATTCGGGCACCGCCGGGAATCGAACCCGAGACCCCAGGATTACAAGGCCAGCGTTTTAACCGCTAGACCACCGTGGCGGTGATATTTAGAGTACTACGTAAATCAAAATAATAAATGAAAGCTGTCATACTTTGTACTAGGCATTCTTTCCGAATCAAAAGGCGATACATCTTAAGACGTAATTTGCTACTCATTTGCCATAAAACTCATACAAACTGAGACCTAGAATTCGAAATTTTATAGATTTTACATAAATTTCTGGTTGACTGCTTTATTGTAGAAAGTAGACTAAGATAACTGTAGGCCTATACGCTATTCAACAGTCACAAAAAAAAATACTTTACGTGCTGATTTAAATTGAAAATTACACGTATTCATTTGGCTGTATGTTTCCGAGCTGGTAAAAATTTAATTTACTTTCTTTAAAGCATTAAAGTTTACACTGCGGTAGCGTCTAGTGCTTCTGAGGAAGAAATCTCGTTTGTAGCATAAAAACAGTTAACAACACAAAATTAGGAAGTAAACAAAAATTACATACCCTACTAAACTTCCTTTAGGCAGTGGTACTTATTCCGCCCTAAATGTAATTTATACAGAGACACGACTCTGTATAAAATCGGTTTAAATTTCACTCAAATGATGAGGTCTTAAAAGACTGTCTAGGAATTACCAACGAATGTAAATAAACAGGGCGCCATGAAACTCCACTGAGCTAAGTAGTAAGGCGTTTAAATCTAGAGAAACACAAAGTTGTTTAAACTTGCATATAAACATCGACATTTGCGGAAATTGCACATGGAATTAATTATGAACGTATCCAGTCTCCAAACTGAGAAAACTCAGTTGCCAATTACGGTGAACGAAATCATTAAGAACGGAACTCCGTATTTCCATTTAATTATTTAATTTTTCCAGGATTTTAATGAAGTTCAGTTTTGCAGTTTACAGATCCGTTACACCCCAATTCATCACACAGCCCACATCATGCGATGGAAATTAAGAGTCCTACAATATTATTCTAGAAAAAAAAAAAAAAACAACGGAGCAAATAAAATGTTTTCTGATACCGTTAACCACAATTAGTCTTATGCTTCTCCCGGTCAATTATTAAGCCTGTACCAGCCGCAAAATTCTCTTTCACCGTCTCTGTGGTCTTCATTCTCATGTTTACATATAATTCTATGCTATATTTGTCGTCGGTTTTGACCCGTTCTAGCAACGTAGAACTTTTATATATTACCATAGACCATATGTAATAGTCTCTAAGTAAATATCAACTTCCTAAGAAATTAAAATTAAATTATTTGGTTATTCCGTCAAATCACAATGTATTTAAGATAAGATAATTAAAATAATTAAAATATCATTCTGTGTTCCATATCGAATAATCGATTTACAATTGGAACAGTTACAACATGTTTCGGTTTTATTAAACTATCATCAGGTGTAAAATTATATTAAATTTAAAACTCAATTACAATTTTTTACAATTTTTAGTAGTGTAGTTTTTTGGAGGTCGTGTCCAGATATTTTCATATAATGGATCAAATTTATTGTTTGAAGTGATGCTTTTGAAGTTTACATCGGTCTGTGAAGTAAATGATTCAAAGAAACATTAATGAATATGGATGAATATAGAAAACAATTAAATAAATAAATAAATAATATTATAAGGAAAGTAAAGTTTTAAATTTAATATAATTTTACACCTGATGATGGTTTAATAAAACCGAAACATGTTGTAACTGTTCCAATTGTAAATCGATTATTCGATATGGAACACAGAATGATATTTTAATAATTTTAATTATCTTATTTTAAATACATTGTGATTTGACGGAATAACCAAATAATTTAATTTTAATTTAATAAATCACAATGTGACGCAACTACACTATTTTCCTAAGAAAGCTTCAGACCCACGGAGTTAAGGGTCTCTAAGAAAAACAAAAAAAACACGTGTATTTTGAACCGCAATATGCTGCAATGAGGAAACTCTCCGTTCCAACAGCAAATAGATTAGCTGGTGTACCAGTAATGCTGACAAAATCTGAGTAAAGAGTTTTAAGGAAGACCATCTAATATTTGCTCTTGGTAATTTCCGCCCGAAAACCTTATATCAAACGCGTAAAGACAAGAAACAAAGAGTTGAGGTTTAGCTGTCTCGTACAAAGAGGCTTGGAACAGAAACGCAAAACAAAGCTATGATGGCGCCTATGGAGGAGCCCACGTTAAGGTCTGGCCAAGTTTGGGTTTGGCGGGAGTCTTGAATCTTGATACACTGAGATTGAGATTCCCGATCAGTACGCATCAGATGTCAAGTTTGCTCACGTAACGCAAGGACAGCATTAGAACTTCATTATAAATATTTTAAAATGCATTTATAATTATCTTATCCTTCCTTTTCTGAATGGTAACTCATCTGTATAAAATTATATAAAAAATAAATTTCGTACAGACGAGCATGGGAAGCCAATAACTTAGTCATTTAAATTAAACATAAAAAGTTGAGTTTGACCTATACAGAGGGAGTCAAAGGAATTACTGTTGAGCCATGCATTGCTTTGTGTGGTTCTCATTAAACAGGCGGCAGTCACTGGACTTTAATTAGTTTCTGACTTCCTTAAAAAACAAATGCCGGCAGCACGAAACATCCATGAGACACAGTCTTTGTCGTACCAAATTACACTTTCCATGGATATTTTGTCCTCATCGCTCACTGCATGCGAGTAGCTCACCACGGGTGGATACAATTTTAATGCCCTACTGAAAACAGTGGTAGTTTATTAAGGGCATTGCCAAACATCCAGAACTAGACAGATCAGCAAAAGTTATTTTTTTATTTTTATTTAGTGTTCTGTCTGACGACAGGTCCATATGAACAGGATCCTTCCATCCTTTTCTCGGACTGGGACCTGTTCATATACGTTCTTGGCAGATGATCCAGAAGTGGTTTGCCATTGCCTTCTTCTGTGTGTGAATGGAGTAATTGTTGGGATGCCACGGAGGAAAACTCCGTGTTGCCTAGACCACGGCCTTGCCCAACACAAGTTATAAATTTGGGCACCGCCGGGAATCGAACCCGAGACCCCAGGATTACAAGGCCAGCGTTCTAACCGCTAGACCACCTCATCTTATTATTATTTAGTGTTCTGTCTGACGACAGGTCCATATGAACAGGATCCTTCCATCCTTTTCTCGGACTGGGACCTGTTCATATACGTTCTTGGCAGATGATCCAGAAGTGGTTTGCCATTGCCTTCTTCTGTGTGTGAATGGAGTAATTGTTGTGATGCCACGGAGAAACCGGGGAAGCCCCCGGAGGAAAATTCCGTGTTGCCTAGACCACGGCCTTGCCCAACACAAGTTATAAATTCGGGCACCGCCGGGAATCGAACCCGAGACCCCAGCTTTATTATCAATTGTTCCTTCTATCTTTCCAATGTTTCAATGTTGCTAACAAACTACACGACACGAGACATTCATCAGCGATTGCTGTGTCCAGTGAGTATATATTGAGGTTATTTTTGTGACATGTGGAAATTTGTCTCGTTACTGGTAAAAATGGACACCTGTATAAGTTTAATGTTACTTTAAATACGAGGGAAGCTGTCTACTGGTGCTACTAACAGTAATTACTTGTTGTGTGAAAGAAATGTTACAGTCAAAGCTCGGATTAAGAAGTTTTACGTTTTGGCTTCATTCGTTACTTGAAAGACCTCAATATTCACGAGGGCTCAAAAGATTTTAAACCAATTAGCCAACCAGTAATTGCAGAGTTCTGGGAATTGCTTGGACCTTCGCAAACCATTCAAAATCGATTACTCGAATCAGTAAGAGACATAGACAAAGGTCAGACGAACTTGTGTGCACACGCTGACACATTCATTTGTAATTGTCAGTTAACTTCAGTGAGTGTGCTGCAAGTTTCTAATGGAGAAAGTCAGTGGACGGAGTCAGGCTGACATTAAGCTAAAGTTTGAAGCAGAACGAAACTTATCCTGGCCACAGCACCGACTAATTCACGGCACACACGACGAAACTTTCATCAGTCGTGACGGACCACCAACAAACATGTCGTCATTCTATATTTAACCTATTATTTTATTTAAGTAACGTTGAGTTTCGCTTGTGCTGGAAATTCAATCGTAGCCTCTCTTCGGATCTTAAGTTGCACATGTCGCGATGTGTGGATCAGTTAACTCACAGCTACGTAAGAAGTTGGTCCAGTATGCAAAGTTTATCGCAGTGGTACTCCCAGAAAATACCTCTGACAAGTTGAAAAACATTCAGTTTTTAATGAAAGTAATAAACCACCCGTGCATATCACGGGTCATCAAGAAAATTGCGTATATAAATCGTTCCAGATGCAGGACACGTGATTTTTTTTTTAGCGTCAAACAAATTCAAAATCGTGAGTGGGTGACAGGAGAGGGAGTAATATATGCGGCCAGAAATTCGGGCCCAATGCGGAAATTTCCTATGTGTGTATTGTGACGTGAATAAAAGGACATAGCAGCTCCCAGCGGACAAAAACGTACAGAGTTTTCCTTTTTTGCTCGGAAACACAATGGGACAATATTTTTAAAAAAAATATTACCAGCCACGCCTAAAAAATTCACCTATTGCAACGGAGATCATTTCTGGGCAGAAGGAAACAGCTGCTCCTTTTAAGTGAACGCGTATTACAGAGATCGATTTTAAAGTAGAAGCGTGTTATGAGAAGTCGTTACGTAACAAGGAATCTCACTCAACGGCAAAAACAGAACACCTGAGAAACAACGGTAGATTTCTTTTTAGTTGTACTGGTCTTTAGCCACTTCAAACTGTCCAAGGGTCCACTAAATTTTACGCCTACACATTTCGAAAACTTCTTCTCGTATTCGACGAGTGTCGAGTTGGATCCTCCGCTGGAGGCCGCCTTCGATGCTGAGCTGTTTCGTGGTCTTCCTTTGCTAGTAAAGTCTCTTGTTAATCAATACCTTACATGACAGAAAAATATGCATTGGCACAAATTTTCTTAAAATAGTCGACGTAATTTAGAAAAATCGAGGTTAATACTATCTCAAAGTGCCGTTTTTATCTTAGGTTCTTCATTTTATAAATATTCTTAGATCACGGTAAGAAAATGTCCATGCAAACGCGTATGTATTCGCTACCAAGTATCCTGGCTTCAAATGATTTAAATATTATTTTATTTTAACGTAGCTGTAGCTCGGACTAAACAGCATAGGGCAATATTAAGGTTAACGAATGGCGAATTAGAAAGACTTTGAAAGTGAGTAATCGTGGCCTAATTCCGGCACTTGCCTGAAGGACCTGAGGAAAACCATGACAAACCACAGCCCCGAATATGAGGCAGGAGTGCAATATTCTAATTGTGATTTTTATAAAATGCCGAACATGGATATAACGAGAAATGCATACTAAATTTTTCATTCGACAGCGTTGAGTGATGAACTACCACAGACATGTGGAATTCCATCTGGGGAGTCACAAATTTCTGGGGCAGGATAATCTACTCATATTTGGACCTCTGGCATTTAAAACTGTTACAGAACATGAGTCATGTGATACACGTTCCATTAAGAAGAACGAAATTCTTCATTTAAGATTGAAATCTCTGTCCTAAAGACGTGGAGTTATTGACTTAATTATATAAGTTATGACATCCTCCTTCTTGTAAATTCTGTTTACGAAAATCTTGTTCAAATATCTTCCTCTCTTTACCGTCTCTGACAATGTGGACAATTTAATAACACACCGCGCTGTAAACACATACAAAGAAAGTTTCGCTACTTCTCTCGAAGTACCTTTCGTCCTATTTCCTGCGCTATTTCAAAATCCTGATAATTACCTTCCAAAAATTATTTTCAGAGGGGGTATCAGATGACAGAACCACTGAATTTGGCGGGGATACAAGTTGTATTTAACTTTCAGTATTTCACATCTACTGGTTTAATTTCACATTAAAAAAAATTATGTCTTGAAATGCAACATTTTCGACCCAATTAACTCTACAAAAAAATATTCATCGAACAAACTAAGAAAAAATTACTCCAAAAACATTACCGTGTAACTGTGTATGTAAGTCACCTTATGCATATATTGGAATGTGTAGATATACTTGTGCGTACGAGCGTGTATAAATGTATGGTCGGTGTGTATCTATATATGTCTTTGGGTTAAATATATGTCGAATACACTTCTCTAACAAATTACAGCTTATCTGCGATTCATTGTAGTCAAAATGGGCTGTCAGAAGTGTACTACAACTACGGCGTTTGAAATTTATTTTAAATTTTGTAGTATGAATTAGGTGTGTATATTAAATCTTGTCCGTCTAATCACAATATTTCTTATTAAATATTAAAATATTACAATAATTAACATTTAAAATATTTAAAATATTAAGTGATGTTCTTTATCGAAATATTCGATTTACATTAGACCATCATTTTTCATGTTTTCACGACATGTTTCAGTTCCTAAAAGAACCATCCTCAGGTGTATATAATTATATAAAGCTTCAAAACGATAAATAATTCAAATACAATTTTCATACATTATGCTAGCGTACATTTTTATCAGATTTTTACCAGATATCAAACGATATCTGGTAAAAATCTGCTTTGAAGCTTTATATAATTATATACACCTGAGGATTGTTCTTTTAGGAACTGAAACATGTCGTGAAACATGAAAAATGATAGTCTAATGTAAATCGAACATTTCGATAAAGAACATCATTTAATATTTTAAATATTTTAAATGTTAATTATTGTAATATTTTAATATTTAATAAGATTTATTGTGATTAGACGGACAAGATTTAAATAATATATATTTATTATATCACAATATGACGCAACTTTACCATCTTAGGTGTGTATGTTAATTTTGAATTTTTAAATGGCGGAGTTTAAATGAAAAGTGTATAACGGTTTAATGTTCATACCACGTTTAATAGAAATCCATCAATGTTGTTCAAATTATGTGGAATGAGATCCAAAATAAGGATTTTCATGCTCCTTAAACACGGAAAGAATACGCGAACATTATCTGCGATGATTCCTTTTTATTCCATGTTTTCTTTTCATATTCTTTGCCGTTTCCCCTCTGTAAATCCAGATCCTATTAACGCATCTTTTACTGGCGACTGTCTCGGACGTACTCATTTCAGGAAGTTAATAATCCCAGCGAGCTTTGAATATTTGACACAAAGTTCCATACAAAGTTTTTAAAATATCTGGTTTATAAGTACGGAGAAATCTTTTGTGCAAACTTTTCTTAATCTTGGACGGTAGGATACCTACAAGGCGAGGTCTTTGTGGAGCGATGGACTTACACTGGCACTCATTTCGCGACTCAGCGTAACCTCCATCTACTTTCTCTTCAAAGGAAGATAATTAAACACTAGGTCATGCTCCTGTAAACATCGTCCTTAGACCACGGAAAATTGATTGATTTTTACATCTTAACCTTTTTTTTATATAATTACACACTAAGTATTAATAAAAAAAACACGATACTCAGAGCGATTTACCTATTGCTTACTCCGTGACTCTACAGTCCATGAATGACCTTGACCGTCTCACATATGAGAGGTCTCTTGAACAATTAGGACGACGTTTGGGAGGACTCCTTGGACGAGTGATCAGTCCATCGCAAAGCCTCTACCTACAAAGGACAAGACAACCCAGAAAGACGCGGATAAACATCTATGCCTTGAGCGAGATACAAACCCAAGACTCTAGTGTCCGAGCGATCAAGGGACAGGTCGCGGACCGCGCGGCCGTTGTAACTGGCCGAGAACTCTTTAGGGAAGAAAAATGTGCTGAACACATCACGATCTGAGAAAGATTAGCAAGTAGCACGACTGGATACAAGATATAAAAATGTAATTTTATTTGGGGAACTGCTTAAAGGAATGAGTCAACTGCGGAGACCTAGACATAGATGGAAGAATAATACGTATTAAGAAATATTTAAAGCACCCCCGACATGCAGCAGCGCATGTTAAGTTTTGAAAGGCTTAGATGAGGTAATTATGCGTGCTACGTGTCCTAAGAACACATTTATATTATCTTAATCATGTACAGTGAACACGATTTCTTAGCTCGTTATGCACTTTTCGCCATCGTCTCTCTTGGGTTCAAATAATTCCCTCAACACATTGTTCTCAGATACACTTGATCGATGTCATTCTTCACAAAGTTCTACGTCCATTAAAAATTAGAGTTAAAATCAGAATTACAATTCTGTTTATAACATCTTAATTTTAAACCAAATGATGGCCACCAATACGTGGCAACTCCCTAACAGAATTCATGATACGTGAACAGACTTGATTGGATCAAATTGACCCGGGCTGACAACCAATAGGGACCCTCTGTTGTGGAGGCAATGAACCCTCAGGCCGTATACCAACACTGAATGTTTGAACAGTTGAATGTATGGGTCCTGGCCGTTAAAGGACATCGGGCGGCAGCGGCGTGTCCTTAGTGGTACAGAAGGAATAAGTAATTTTCACGACAATGGATGTGAACTCAGTTCCAGCAGTCTGACCAGGCCAATGACGTCACATTTTTTCCAAGATATTCATGTAATTAATACCCTCACGTGTAATCATTGTTCATCGAAACGTTTTTTTTTTCCATGAGTGCAAAATTTTCTAAGCATTTCGTTTTTCTTACCTATGTGTGCTACACGTCTCGCCCATCTTCATACTCACAATACTAAGCGAATAACACAAATTTACACCTGTTAAAGATGATTACTTCATGTAATATGCTAAAAATTTAATAATTTTTCAGAGATTCTTACTGCTTCCATCATCAGGACGATAGCCAATATCTCAAAGATCGTAATCTTCATACTCGCCGCCGAGACGAACCTGAATGCCACCTACATACCTGTTTCTCGTCGCCGTTGTTCATTAAAATCCCATCCAGTCCTCAATTCTGATTATTCTTAACTGTTCCAGACATGAACCTAACCAAAACCCGTCACCGTGAGTGCACCTGGTTTAGTCGGTGAATACTAAAACTCCGTCCCAATAATAAACGACCGCTCTTTCATTTCCTCTACCTGTAACCCCCCCCCAACCGCCCTTCCGGTGTCGTGAAAATCTGCTCAATTATTGGGGGACAAGATTAATGTGGCAGAGTTTGCCAAAGCAGTACACTTCTTTCGCTATCTGGCATTTTCCCAGGGAATGAACACACTCTTTAAATTATACACTCTGCGGCCTCAGAAGAAGTAGGATTAAGGATCCATATTGTTTCCCGAGATCTTTCTCAGTTGTTTTAAAGTGAGTTCACTCGTAGTAGAACGTTCGTCTATACATTCAGAACTAGAATCGCCCTGATGACGGAGGCAGTATGACCTCTGAAGCGTTGGCAAATATCGACCAGACTACTCGGCGCAACAACCCAGAAGACAGAAATCTTCAGACTCAACACTGTGAAAACCTCAAATCCTACTTGTCTGTATTTGGTTTGGTATTTCGTGCCATTACATTAAATTTCATTCCTTGTGTCTCCACGTGTCATAAGCGCATGCCCTCATGTATTATGTGCTCAACGTCCCCGTGACATATCATACGGCAATCACTTCACCTAACATTCACGCCGGCATCAGCGTTATTTTTTGTTCTATATAGTTTAGATCTAGCCTTTAATTCAATAAATTTATCAATGTGATGAACACTTAACTAACACAAGAGAAAAATTACGTAATCCTCAACACAATTTCGCAAATTTTGCGCTCTTATATGTAATTTTCAGGTTAGAAAATGACCCTTCACTAAACACAACACTAATTCATAATTACAGGAACTCCGAGTGAAATAAATACAAGAAAATATGTTATGTACCTCCATTTATAATTAGCTTCGTCAACGACGAATTTATATCTGAAATAATTTAAATAAAATCTTTATTCACGTATATTTAAAACATTTAAGAAAATATCAGGAAAATCTTTGTATGACACGGAGAGCAACATTGTATTACAGCATTATAAATTTATACTATACATTTGCTTCGTTTCACCGAAAAGCTTTGTTACAAAATGACTCAGATAAATATTACGGACATTAAAACAATTATTATGTGTTTCCACGCGATGCGTACTTCCATTGTTTCTAGCTCGCCATCAACTTTGCCTCTAGTATAGAGACAGTAACTCAAAGACTACAAGTTAGTGAACTTTTTGTAATTGAAAAAGTTAAGAAACAATCTGAAATTTTTGTTTACAAGAAATCTAAACCATGTGGCCTTTAGTTGTGCTATTTTCTTCAGTCCACAGACATTAAGAAGAAGAAATTGTGTCACGGAGAGAATTTCTGAAGCTAGTTTGCATGATTATTAATTTTTTTTTCATAAGGCGTAATCATAGAATTTCTCTGCCCTATAACATTCAGAATCATGGCGACTCACTTGAATTTCAATTACTTCTCAGTCTCTGTGTTCTCTTATGTATGTATTTTTAAACTGAGACAACAGTAAGACTCTAGTGTCTGACAACAAAATACTGAGAAAGGTTAAATTAATCACGATTTGCGAGTAGTACCAAGTTTCTGAATATAATTTGAAGAGCGTTAGTCTGACATTCACGCAGTTAAAGCAGCTTCGGTAATTCGACTGTGGTCTTTTTAAGGTGTACTTATCACCTCATCAGTTCATTCGATCCATCGATCAACGCACAGTCACCAGAACGTACGAAATTTCCTCTTCATTTTAAATATCTGCTATCAGTGAGCTGGAGCTCTATCGTGCTGGTTTCATTTTAGTCAAAACGATCATAAAGGCTAACGTTAGGGATGTCAGATTAGTTCAATAGGCAAACAAAGCTACCTAGTCTTATACACATGTACGCATGCTCAATATGCAAATCAGGGCCTGTTTAACGGCCCAAAGGATTACAATGCATGAATATTTTTATCGATTTAAAATTAAATATTCGAAACGCGTATTCAACATCGTTTAAGTCGAGGGATAGGTCTGACATTTCGATATTTTAAATAGACTTTTCCAAACGTCGCCTGGAATAGCAAGGATTTGTTGTGGGCAGAGTAGCACTGGGACAGGTTTGTCTCCGAGTTAATCGGCAATATTATTCCACCGCTACTCCACATTCACTCATGGGTCAACTGGGAAATGGTCCGTTACCGGCCGCAGTTCCACAGAAAGGCAGTCTCAACCCATTGTAACATTAACAAAGGTGTTCTTGTAATTAATTTATAACGCAGAAGACACGTACCCTGCGGAAACTTGAACAGTACAAAAGTAGAAATGTCAAGCAGTCTGGTGTAGCATTAACTTCGTACATTCTTAACATCGTGATGTGCGGTTCGAATTTCGGCTATTCTGTGCAGATAATGCTTCCGTTGGATAGAAAATTCAGTCACCACGGCCCGAAAACAGATTTGGGCGATTTACTTCTTAATAAAACACTAAACATTTAAGATTTAATTTGTTTCCCGTTATTATGGTTCAAGAACATTCATTTTCAGGGGAGAAAACTAACATTTCAAAATAAGGTACTGAAAAAATACTGGACCAAGGTTTGTTTTACACAAATGAATGGTGGAGTTTCGTGAAGTTGCCATTAAGTCGAATGTGAGTACAAGATGGCTGTCTTCTGTGTTGTAGCACCATATATTCTTATAGCAGTTTACATACTTTCACGACTCATGATCCTGATGACGGAGGCAACAAGGACCTCTAAAACGTCGGTAAACATCGACCAGACTACACAGCGCTACAACCCAGAAGACAGAAGTCTTCATACTCATTGCCCTGATGACGGAGGCAGTATGACCTCTGAAACGTTGGTTAACATCGACCAGACTACACGGCGCAACAACCCAGAAGACAGAAATCTTCATACTCATCGCCCTGATGATGGAGGTAGTATGACCTCTGAAACGTTGGTTAACATCGACCAGACTACACAGCGCAACAACCCAGAAGACAGAAATCTTCATACTCATCGCCCTGATGACGGAGGCAGTATGACCTCTGAAACGTTGGTTAACATCGACCAGACTACATAGCGCAACAACCCAGAAGACAGAAATCTTCATACTCATCGCCCTGATGATGGAGGCAGTATGACCTCAGAAACGTTGGTTAACATCGACCAGACTACACAGCACAACAACCCAGAAGACAGAAGTCTTCAGACACAACGCCGTGAAAACTTCAAATCCTACATGTCACATGTAAGACAGACATAAAGATAAGATAACATTAAAACGAATCTTACATAAGTAGGTTATAGGACGTGGAATATTGACTTAACACAGCATTGCATCCAACGTTATACTTTTATGTAATCCGTATTAGATCGCCGCTAGACACTTCGCTGTTTAACCTACATTCAGCTGACATGGGAATTCGTCTCCCGTCCACATCTGTTCAATCTCGTGTTTCAGAAGCCTTGGCAATGGCTTCCTGCTGTTATACATTTCGCCTCAACTGCGCTGCAGTGTTTACAAGTTGCGATCCTGCTCGCCGTTTCTGTTACATTTATTCATATTTCGTATTCCGGAGATCGTTTGTAAAGCCGCTTGCTGATCTCGTGCCAGCAGGTCTTGCCTTCCTCGGCTTCAAACTTTGTATCTCTATGGCAACAGGAGAGTGGGACAAGGAACGAAATTTCACCGGTATGCATGCCAAGTGTTTCATTTCGCCTGGACTCAACATTAAGATCTGTTTGCTGCTGTACAAAATATTTCTTTACAGGCGCCTTTATATAGTGTTTTATTCTGTAAAATTACGGCTGACATTTGTTAAAAACTAGACGGGTTTTTTTTCACAGCGAAAAACTGGAATATTTAAAATTTTTGTGGTGTTAAGGTAAGGGGAATAAAGACCATCAGATGTATCAAATATCAAATAATTTTGTTAAGTGAGTAATAAGAATTAGTAGATTACTAGATTTACGAGCAGATTCATCTCAACTTTTATTCAGTAGGTAAACAATTCCATTCTCGGAATTATTTGCTATGTTTTTCGTAAATCTCCAAAGAATCTACATGTGAATTATAGGGAAGTACCTTAAAATAGACCACGACAATTTCCCCCCCATTAATCCTGACCATCTTATTTCAGCAGAAAATATTCGCAGCAAATCTAACTCCAAATTTCTTCAGCCTGCTAACAGTTCTTCCAGTTATGGTCCAAAGATTCTTCTCTGTTGTCAAACACCGTATCTGTGTTTTTCCCAGACACGAAGTGTATCCGCGATTACAAAATAATCCATTTAAATCGAAATAATAACAGTAATATTTTAATATTTTCCGTCAAATCACAATTTTTAATAAGATAATAAAATATAAAATATTTAAAATATCATTTCACGTTCCGCATCGAAATGATCGATTTACAAATTGGAACGATCATTCGATGCGGAACGTGAAATGATATTTTAAATATTTTATATTTTATTATCTTATTAAAAATTGTGATTTGACGGAAAATATTAAAATATTAACCTAATTCACAATATGACGCAAATATACTACCTTAATAACAGTAATGTCAAGCCTTGGTGACATCAATGTAATAAGACATATGAGATGATTTGTATAGTTGTTGTTAGGAAGAACTTTGAAGAAAACACATTTTCATCTAACAACTCTGTCCAAATCTGAATCAGAAATGTCGTTACCACTCTGTGCACCGGTGACTTATACAGTTCTCCCTCATCAGGATACGCAATTCTTTTAGGTTTCGTTTTAAATGTCGCACAATGCATATTGAATAAACATTCACAGACAGCTGACAAGTGGTGGTCCGCCAACTTGGTGTTGCGAGATGTTACACATGGCCTTTGGTATCGACGAATTCTTTTTAATGACATACAACTATAGATATTATAATTAAAAAGTATCCTACAGTATATATTATTATTATTTATTTGACTGCAAATGGGTTTTTACCCGGTGGCAGTGGTCCTACAATAAGACACAACAAAACATAAGACAACAAAAACAATAAGAAACAACAGAACAATGAGACAGAACAAAACAGTAAGACACAACAAAACATAAGACAACAAAAACAATAAGAAACAACAGAACAATGAGACACAACAAAACAATGAGACACAACAAAACAGTAAGAGAAAAAGACATAAGACACAACAAAAACAATAAGACACAACAAAACAATGAGACACAACAAAACAACACACCATACTCAAAATAAAACAACTCATAATATTACAAAACCATATAACCTAAAGTACATAACTTAAAAATTAATACCAACTAGACATAAGACAGTAACAGTAATGAATCACACGTTTCATCAGCGTAATTCTGTTTTGCACTATTACGAAATGTAAGCAATTTATGTATGGATATACACCAGTTTAGCTCTCACAACAAACGAGTGTCTACATCTTTAATAATGTTTTTATGTAGTGCGATCTCCGAGGGGATTCTCGGGTTTGCTTTGCCGGTAAAGGGTCAGTCGGTCCTTGTTCCATTACGAGTGACACGTGACCCTCCAGGAATAAGAGCTCCGCCCCTTGATGACGTTATTTCCTCCCCACATATCCTACCAGACCAAACTTCATATCACGGCAGTTTGGCAAAAGGCCGTAACTGCCACTCTGAATCACAATGAGTTATCGCTCTAAGCAATATCAGTGCAGCCAATGGAGACACGCCAAATTGCAGTTTCTTATGTTATAGGATGTTCAAAAAAGAATGTTTGCAATTAGATCGTTACTACAAATTTTTGGTAGGAAAACCACAAGGAAAAATGATGACACTAAAACGCCGAAGGCTATGAAATTCAGCTCATTAAAGACACGGACAAATATCTGACAAAACTTTGTACTTCTTAACAGCAGAAGGTCTATTGATAAGTTCAATACTTATCGACTGCCCACAGAAGACCCAAAATAGTATCATCTTTGGTTAGAATAAATAGTCTCAAGAGAATACAGGGATGTTTCCCAACACTGACAATACATTTCTTCGGTAAATGCATGGTACAGTGGCGTAATTCGAAACTCGACATTCACTAAGCTTGTCAAGGAACACTTGCTTCAACAAAACCAAAAGTTTTCTCTCAATTTCCCACAATCTTGATTTTGGACTTTATTCTAAGGCAGTAAAGTCCGTGCCAATTGTGGTCTGGGTTGAAAAGCCGTCTTATTACCAACCTATCGGAGGAAAAATTGCCTCTGTCTTTAGGGTAGTGAAACTCAGGAAAACATAATTGACACCTGAAATATCACGAAATTTAATGAAGCCCTCAACTTTAAACCCGATTTATCTAAGATAAACGCTAATATTGCTTTCCTAAGTAATATTTTCCTTTGTGGTTCTCCGGACATTTTGTGTACATGTATGATTTAAGGTTTTCACAGCGGTGAGTATGAAGATTTCTGTCTTCTGGGTCGTTGCGCTGTGTAGTCTGGTCGATGTTAACCAACGTTTCAGAGGTCATACTGCCTCCATCATCAGGGCGATGAGTATGAAGATTTCTGTCTTCTGGGTTGTTGCGCTGTGTAGTCCGGTTGATGTTAACCAACGTTTCAGAGGTCATACTGCCTCCGTCATCAGGGCGATGAGTATGAAGATTTCTGTCTTCTGGGTTGTTGCCCTGTGTAGTCTGGTAGATGTTAACCAACGTTTCAGAGATCATACTGCCTCCATCATCAGGGCGATGAGTATGAAGATTTCTGTCTTCTGGGTTGTTGCGCTGTGTAGTCCGGTTGATGTTAACCAACGTTCCGGAGGTCATACTGCCTCCGTCATCAGGGCGATGAGTATGAAGATTTCTGTCTTCTGGGTTGTTGCCCTGTGTAGTCTGGTAGATGTTAACCAACGTTTCAGAGATCATACTGCCTCCATCATCAGGGCGATGAGTATGAAGATTTCTGTCTTCTGGGTTGTTGCGCTGTGTAGTCCGGTCGATGTTAACCAACGTTTCAGAGATCATACTGCCTCCGTCATCAGGGCGATTAGTATGAAGATTTCTGTCTTCTGGGTTGTTGCGCTGTGTAGTCTGGTCGATGTTTACCAACGTTCCGGAGGTCATACTGCCTCCGTCATCAGGGCGATGAGTATGAAGATTTCTGTCTTCTGGGTTGTTGCCCTGTGTAGTCTGGTAGATGTTAACCAACGTTTCAGAGATCATACTGCCTCCATCATCAGGGCGATGAGTATGAAGATTTCTGTCTTCTGGGTTGTTGCGCCGTGTAGTCTGGTCGATGTTAACCAACGTTTCAGAGGTCATACTGCCTCCGTCATCAGGGCGATGAGTATGAAGATTTCTGTCTTCTGGGTTATTGCGCTGTGTTGTCTGGTCGATGTTTACCAACGTTTCAGAGGTCATACTGCCTCCATCATCAGGGCGATGAATATGAAGATTTCTGTCTTCTGGGTTGTTGCGCTGTGTAATCTGGTCGATGTTAACCAACGTTTCAGAGGTCATACTGCCTCCATCATCAGGGCGATGAATATGAAGATTTCTGTCTTCTGGGTTGTTGCGCTGTGTAGTCTGGTTGATGTTAACCAACGTTTCAGAGGTCATACTGCCTCCATCATCAGGGCGATGAATATGAAGATTTCTATCTTATGGGTTGTTGCGCTGTGTGGTCTGGTAGAAGTTTTCCGACGTTAAATCGCCCTGATGACGGAGGCTGTATGACCTCAGAAACTTTGGTTGACATCGACCAGACTACACGGCGCAACAACACAGAAGACAGAAATCTTTATTTTGTATGCATTTCTCATCGTTTTCATACCTCTTCGTCTACATGCCTCCCTTCCCACGTAACTTAGCCACAAAAATTCAATTGCCATTATAACGTTACGTGAACAGAATAAATTATAAATTCATTAATATTGTCTCTCCAAATCTTTTCCACTTCGTATCTTTCTCCTCTCAATACCTCGTTCTCAAGACACTTTCACTTTTTGCTTTCATGCATTAGCGTGAGAGTTCAGTTTTACACCGACATAAAAGAACAGGTAAAACCAAAAGTTATATGTGAGCACTTAAGTCTTCAGTTCTTTGGTGTTCACTCTCTGATGTGAGCGAAAAACATTCTGTCTGTCGCGATTTTCGAAACAACAGAACTTCTGATCACATTGCTGCAAGAACGACATACGTTTATAATTGGCAGAGGCTGGACTAGGATAACATTAGAACAATATTGACCTAACACGCAACTAACTTAGCCTCTTGTTCAGCTACCGCGCAACTACATTGCGACGCTGATTTATCGATGCCAGTTTTCACGATGACCGCCAAGAATCCGCCCTCCTGAAGGCTTTCTTTGTACGACACATAGATGTTATAAATCCAAACCATGGAGTTTAGGGCTCACGGACATAGATTTTTATAATACAACATACAACAATACAACATGGGGAGAGAATGCCTTCAGTAAGTGAGTCGCGTAGTGAACTATTAATACCACGAGGTTACCATGAAACAGACATAAAGCTTGTAAACGCCAATGACGTAATTTGGGTCAGTCATATTTTTAAATTTACAGGATAAACGTGAGTACGTTAACAACTTTACACATGGTCAATCCAATTTATAACTTGTGTGGGGCAAGGCCGTGGTCTAGGCAACACGGAGTTTTCCTCCGGGGGCTTCCCCGGTTTCTCCGTGGCATCCCAACAATTACTCCATTCACACACAGAAGAAGGCAATGGCAAACCACTTCTGGATCATCTGCCAAGAACGTATATGAACAGGTCCCAGTCCGAGAAAAGGATGGAAGGATCCTGTTCATATGGACCTGTCGTCAGACAGAACACTAAATAATAATAAGATGAGGTGGTCTAGCGGTTAGAACGCTGGCCTTGTAATTCTGGGGTCTCGGGTTCGATTCCCGGCGGTGCCCGAATTTATAACTTGTGTTGGGCAAGGCCGTGGTCTAGGCAACACGGAGTTTTCCTCCGTGGCATCCCAACAATTACTCCATTCACACACAGAAGAAGGCAATGGCAAACCACTTCTGGATCATCTGCCAAGAACGAATATGAACAGGTCCCAGTCCGAGAAAAGGATGGAAGGATCCTGTTCATATGGACCTGTCGTCAGACAGAACACTAAATAAATAAATAAATAAATATAGTCAGTTAATCAGTCAACAAATATAAAAATAATGCATAAATAAATCAGTCCAAATAGGATTGTGCTTTTTTTGAGATATTATTATATCCATTCCTTATTTACTTCCCTAATTATAATTCTGATGCATTTTAAATGTTGTTACTCGAACGACATGACCCTTTATTTACAGTATTGCCCTTATTACGTTTCCGCTTTGTAAATTTTACGTCAGGATAACTTTCTAAGAAAGGACATCAGAAAAGTACTCAACTAGAAGAGTAGAGAGGTATTTTAGTTTTATTAAGAAATTCCGTGGAATAAATATGAGATTTGGTGTAAAAGAAAAAGTCGACATAGCTCAGTGCAATGAATGGACTATGGGTTTGATATTCGCTTACGATTTCTGGCATGGCACGAATTTCCTTTTCGTCACAACATCCACACTTTCTCTAGGGTCAGCCCAACCTACGTATCGGGGTCATTTCCTGCGGGATAAAGTAGCCGAAGCTTGAATCTAACCACTTACTTCCACATAATGCCAAGGATAGTAATCCATGGATCATATTTCTGTATGTCTGCATGGCATAACGCTTAGTTATGCACCACGGACAACCTTATTTTAAACCTCTTTCTGTAAAAAATAAGGCAGAACACAAAAAGAGATGATTCCTATTCCTTCTACTGACCTGTGACAGGCCCTGATAAAAGTTAAATGATGTATTCCGAAATTCCCGAGCATTCAGTACTTAAGTCAAGTTAATCACTGTCGTAAAACGTCTTTATTGGAAAAGGATTATTGATTGTGGTTCGTGGGAACATCCCAGGTCGTTAAGTAGTAGATGATGGCTGGGGTCGTGATGTGAGCGTCATTTGTCTGGCAGCTATATGACGTCACCTATAAAGAAGCAGCATGTGAGCTTTAGTGATGAAAGGGACATCCCCCATTCGCTCCCGACGTTCTGTGACTATCGCGTTGAGTACCCCAAATAAGGTATGAAAACAGACAATACTAGGGATGTTAATTTTCATGAGATTTTCAGGGTTCACACGGAGCAACATCTCAGGAGACGTTTTGACGTTAATTTAATTACTCTTGTACTCCAAACATTCTGACATATAACTTGTATTCTAGGCCGTGTAAGAGATAAAACGTAATGATGCAATTATATTTCGAGGAAATTATTGTGGACATTTTCACTTTATACGACACTGTAACGGATAAAAGCAAATAAAACTTAAGTATAAAAATCAAAATTTATTCTACAACACTCACGTGATGTCCAAAAGTACTAATCAGAGTCTAATTAATGCTAACTAACTCCATTGAGCAGAGTTATTATTGGAATCTGACCGTCTCTCATCAAGTCAAGAACATTTCCACGACTTACGGAACCCGAAGGTTCAGTATTTTATCACAAGAAGTCGCCACCGGTCCTTATCCTGTGACCAGACGAATCCAGTCCACACATTCCTACACTACTTTCATTTTAATATTATCCTTTAATTTACGCTTAGGTCTTCCAATCTCTTAACTTAAGTCTTTCCTGTCAAAATGTTTTATTCAATTCTCATTTCTCCCATGCAACGTGGTACTTACCCTCACTGACTGTCATCCTAATAATATTTACTAAAGAACATAAATTATGGAGTTACTGAACACAGGTTAGTAAACCACACAGAGTATCGTGTCATATATCTTAGTGGTAAAAACGTCTTCAGATTATTTATGTCACTGTGATCTGTATAAATGGCTTTCGATAATCATCCTAAGCCCTCTTTTGTGGAAAGGCAAATATTTTCAATGTTTCTGATTTATACTTGCTCAATTTTATCAGTCTAATCACAATAAAATATTATTATTAAATATTAAAATATGGGCAGAGCAATGGACCTGTCGTAAGACAGAACACTTAATAATAATAATAATTAAAATATTATTACAATTAACATTTAAATATTTAAAATACATATTAAAATGATGCTCTCTATCGAAATGTTCTAATGTAAATCGATAGAGAGCATCATTTTAATATATATTTTAAATATTTAAATGTTAATTGTAATAATATTTTAATATTTAATAATAATATTTTATTGTGATTAGACTGATAAAATTGAGCAAGTATATATTCAAGACAATATGACGCAACATTATCATCTCACTTTTATGATTTATTTAACGGCTGGGTCAGTAACTTCTCAGATTACACAGTATCGAATGACAGAATGATTAAATGACTGATGAATTTTAAAGCATATGGAAGGAAGTGATAGTAGCCTAATATAAGACACTATCACGGTATTTTCCCGGAGAGACTGAGTAAATCCACAAAAATCCATTTTAGGACATGTCTAATCCGTTTACATATAGAGAACTGAACTCGAAACAGGAATGCTGATCGACTACATTATCTGGAGTACTGTATTAAAACCCGTCCATAACAATCACCATCAATATCACCAGTGTCATTATCTCTATGTGCACCCAAACACTGGTCTAGAGATGAAAATGATGATAACCAAAGCAGAGATAAAATTGCTGTTTACCACACAATAAAGACTCATATAGAAATTGTAATAAAAAGTTACTGTTAGAACAAAAGACGAATGGTTACGCGGGGAATATTGATAGAGCGGATGTGGTTGTCGAGGTAACGGCATGCGGGGGAGGGGGAAGGGAAGGGTGTTCATGAACGGAGAGCAATTATCAGAGTCTGGTGCAGTTACTGTTTGCCCCAGGCGACGGGGCTGGCGGGTGTTAGCAACCCGCTCAACTCTAGGGGCTATGAAACTTTGGAGAGAATGATTCAAAACTGTCTTTATTTCTACGTGAAAACAGCTCCGCAGAGAGCGATTTATGAACAACGCTGTCAGCAGTTCAGCTATTATAGCGTTGAATGGTGGAGTGGTTAATGAACAATGAATCGGAAAAGACAGGAAGGAATCGGTCGTGACGTAATTTACGATAATATCTCGGCATTTAACTAGAGGACGTGATTGAAAAAAACCAAAAAATTAACCTACAGCATCACCGACATCTAATGATATATTGAATCAGAGCTCAGCTATGACAGTCTCGAAAGGGCAATAGCGATAGTCAAGGCGAGGTTTTGGTTTTATCTTTCAATTGCGAGCACTGACAATTATTTTCTCCGTTAGACATGTTTTCAACAGTTCGTATTCCGGCATCTGCGAGTTTTCGACCGCACTCTTAGATTTTTTTTAAATAAAAATCACTATATTCTTCCGCCTGAGCTGGGGCTTGATACGTTACACGCTACCGTGAGCCAGGGTAGCAGGTTTCTGAACCGTGATTTTTACGTGAGATTTTGAAAATATGAATTAGGAATGCTAACCACTCAAATTCGAAGTTCGGCGCTTGAAAATATACCCGTCATTTGTTGTGATTATCATTTCCTGCAGACGCAATTTCATTGGTGAAAGTTTGTCGACAGTACAGATAATATAATTTAAAGATACGACTTATTACTTTCGAGGAGACTCAACAACTCTAGAGATAGAACATTGCACACTTTTTTCTGTTACAATGCACGAAAACGAAACGTATTTCAAGTGGAAGTTAAAATTCTTAAGTATCAGCTCTCAACTGCCGTTTTCTTTAAACATGATTCGTTTTTACACATTTCGAAAAGTTCTATTCTAACTTCGATTTTGAAGTGTAGAGGCGGAATGAAAATTAAATTTGCTCGACGATGAATACAACCCCGCCTCTCCACAACATAAAACTGAATCTAGATTCGTTACGTGTTTTTTTTTACACAAAAGATGCGGTCAGACAGAAATGGAAACGACACTGGTTTTCAATTATTCGCTTTTGTGAAAACGTGCAACGCATAAAATCGTGTAGTTAACCACCATTTTGTTTTTTAAATCTGAGAAAAATATAGCTAATATTCATTACGACTTTGAAATCGAGAGGTTTATTAACTGATGAAATTGAAAATATGTCGGCGCAAATGATATAAGAATTTTTGCATTTAAGACATCTTGGTCATTTTGTGGATGTGCGGTCTGTTGGAGTTGGGCTTTAACTTTTCCCACAATGATCAGTATTACAGAAACCACCACTGTTCAAATACGTTACAGCTAGTTTTAGAAAAAAAATGTAAAATGTTTTCATTCCTAAAATTGCACTTATACTTAGATTCAGGGACACGTATACTTATTCAGCGAAGTATTCAAACACCAAATAAATCCGGATTGAAACTCAAGTGTTTGTAAGCGAGATATCTCGTGCGTGGCGTTTATATGTTAATCCTTCGAGCAGAGCATTATAGGAGAGCCCACACCTGCAACAACGGTTTCTTTGGCCCTTTCTTAAAAGATTCCCCAAGTGAATGCCTTAGCTTCACACCATCAATATTCTTTTGACATACAACAGGGTGTTGCCAATCACTTGTCGGCAGGAACACGAAATTTAAGGGTTTCTGTGTAATCAACAGTTGATTAACAACTGAAAAAAAAGTACATGAACCGTTTCAGTCGCTTTCGTAATAAAAAATGTAAAAAAAAACATCTATTAAGTTTGTCCTGTTTGTGTGTGACGAAAACATCTGAACGGATTTTCGTTAAATTTGACACCAGAAAGTTTTTACTAAAATTTGTCGACACACTCCAATGTTGGATAAATTCAGACAAAAATAAGAAAACCCTCATGGGTGGGGATTCCCCAGTCAGATGCCGTGGAGAATCTTTTATGATGTCATCCCCAGCCATACGTGTGCCAGGCGCCTCACATAAACGCCATTTATCCCAGACAACCATGACATCACTGTCGAAATTCGAAAAGCAACAAAGATGATACGGGTTGAGCATATTTCTTAAATTCCTACGATTTCTATCACACTATTTATAAGATATTGTAGGTGCGTCATATTGTGATTTTATTTAAAAATAGTATTAAAATATATTAAAATTGTCCGTCAATCACAATGTGAAAAACGAAGAAATGATAAGAAAATTAAAAATTAGTAATTGAATTAAGAGTTTATAACATACAAATGATGACGGCTCTATGAAAGCCGAAACATGTCGAGAATGTTCCATATGTAAATCGAGTACTCGATACGGAACAAAGGATAATATTTTAACCATTTAATTATCTTATATTACTTTATTGTGATTGACGGACAATTTTAATATATTTTAATACTATTTTCACACTATTTATCACCTTGCATTTATTCCATCCGTATTTACCTCTCTACCTATAGGATCTACGTTTCGCTGTTGTCCAACACCACCTACCAGCACCGCGCACTCACGAAAGAAATCAAAAAATACATCGACCATCACTCGGCTCATTTCCAGCAATATACCCAGAAGACAGAGAAGCCTACCTTGGCAGACGCCCTTCACGGCAGCGTGGTGTGGGTACTGACAGACGAGGCCACGCTTCTCGTCGCACAGCGTTGTGCCGTCACACGGCTCTCCTTGCTGACGCGCACAGATGGCGCAGCAGCCGCAGCCATCCCGCACAACCGAGACTCCCTCAGGACACGCGGGTTGTCGCGATGGGCACTCACAGGGGTAGGAGCAGTGAGAACGAATCTGCGGGAAAAACGATACTAGCAATAATAACAACAACAAAGCCGGTGTGACTGTTGCCACTACCGTCGACAACTTAAATTTACTATCATTATTACTCTGGCCCTTATCATAATCGCCATACACATCACTACTAACTGTTTATGAATGAAAAAATTACGACCAATGAACGCTTAAATAAACTATTCTTCCTATACAGATTAATTAGTCTGGAATGTGAGCGTCCGTCTTCATCTTCTGGAATTATTCTAGCATTACTCTGACAGACAAGCAATGGGCTTGCCTCCAAGAATGTAAGATATAATTCCACAAACTCCAAACAAAGTAACAAATGTAAATCATGACGCCAGTGTTATTAAAATAATGTCAGTGATTACACATCACTTAATTGGTGGATAACTCAGTAAATGAAGTGATTAATAACAGTTAAGTTCGAATGGTTAGCACTCCTGTGCCGTATTCGGGACGTTCCTTTCCCAAAAAGCGACCCAGATATCGGCTACACTGGCAGATATTTCAAAGCTTTCCTCAGAACCTGGAATAATTCCGGTACAATATCCTAACTTAGTCCAAGGTACCTTTTATTATTATATTTATTTAGTGTTCTGTCTGCCGACAGGTCCATATGAACAGGATCCTTCCATCCTTTTCTCTTCTCGGACTGGGACCTGTTCATATACGTTCTTGGCAGATGATCCAGAAGTGGTTTGCCATTGCCTTCTTCTGTGTGTGAATGGAGTAATTGTTGGGATGACACGGAGGAAAACTCCGTGTTGCCTTGCCCAACACAAGTTATAAATTCGGGCACCGCCGGGAATCGAACCCGGGACCCCAGGATTACAAGGCCAACGTTCTAACCGCTAGACCAACAAACTATTATTCCTAGATATTTACGTCACTGGACGCTATAATGTGAGCTGATAAATAAACCACAAATAAATAAATTGACTCAGGGCTAGACGTCCGGGGTTCTATACCCATCAGAGGCAGATATTTTTGTCTTTGGTACCACTTCTAGTCCATACAACACTCCATCTATTAAGTCTTTTGGTAAGGCGGCTGGAATGTTAAGTTGTACACCGCTATCGAAAGTCAAGGCATGGAATGCGAATTGTTCTCCCTTCACGGCCCGAAATACCTCCCCTTCATCGGGCGTTAAAACTTAAGCGTCTGATTATTATCTTACTTCTTCATGCTTAAATATTGGAAGGGTAGCTTATGAATAAATTAATGATGGATGATATGATGGCTATTACACACAAATTTCAGCATATAACATCTGAAACGATGGTGCTGGTTTCTAGTTTCAGAGCCTTAACCTCAATATTTAATCACGTTTAGTGAATTTCATTTAAACAATCCGACACGCCAAGAAGACGCTTTCAGTGTCGCAGTCATACAACAGGTGCCCAGTGCAACTGCTGGATGAATTCATAACTGATCATCTAATCTTAGTATGCGAATGAATAACGAGAAATGAAAAAAAATACATTATAAGTTATGAAAAAATATAAATTTATGTGCACACCACCAAATGTTTTAATCACGAACAATTACGTACATCTTGCGCAAAAGAAATGCCACTATGAAATTTAGTTTGAGTGCAGTCAGTTAAGTTCAGATTCTCTTGCTAAATTTGTTGACAGCAGCAAAGAACAAGTTCCATATAGCTCGATTCTTATTTTACTTGATGAAAGTTTATATTAAATTTTGTCCGTCTAATCACAATAATTCTTATTAAATATTAAAATATTACAATAATTAACATTTAAAATATTTAAAATATTAAATGATGTTAATTGAATAAAAATTTTCTTGGATATTATCCATCGTCTAGTAAATATAAAACGTAAAACGACGTTTCGGAGATGGGAAAAATTTTATTCAATTGACTCTTCACCATCGTCAAGAAGTTTTAGATTTGATATTAAATGATGTTCTTTATCGAAATATTCGATTTAATCACTGTAATATTTTAATATTTAATAAGAATTATTGTGATTAGACGGACAAAATTTAATATATACTTATTATATCACAATATGACGCAACTTTACCATCTTGATTAAAGTTATTAAAATACGTACATGCGAGGGCCTACAACCCAGAATACTTATCGCCGTGAGAATCTAAAAAAATTGCAAAATTTTGATCATGTTCATAATTTTCATTGTGAAACCCTTTAAAGTGTTTTAAGTTAAGTAAGAATGAACGGTTTCTGTATATAGTCTGTGCGTGAATAAATGAGAGGTATTATTTGTTAAAAGCAGATTAAACAGCGTGTTACATTTATTTCAGACACCGCCCATAATTCACTTGCTGTAACCACAGAGGATAATTTAGTGGGTCTGCCCGCGCTGTAGCCATGATTAAAAGTGGTGACAAATACGAAACGAACCGCGAGTTACAAAGGGCATCAGGCCGCAATGTTGTGCGAAAGCTTTCAATAAAAGACAGCTCTGATTTAAAACCGGCGCTCAATTGATTACCAGCGTAGGCAAGTGACTGAGGTTTTCACAGATTGTAATCGTTCTTTGCACTCAGTGGATAGAACAAATGTGTTACAGACAAGTGATCTCTATTCGTCCTTATGTCTGTCATAGAATCACGCGAAGGCATAGGCTGGCGACAAATCTATACGAAAATGTGTTCAGAATACTTCCGTTTTGCACTTTAAGATCCTGAAAGGATAATCCAAAGGCCTATAGTGTATGATAGGGATTAGCTCTATCTAGTGGGCCCAACTGTGTAGGAACCTGAAGACGGAGATAGAGTCCCATCTCCGAAACGTCGTTTTATGTTTTATATTTACTATACAATGGATAATATCCAAGGAAGGTCCGGAGATAGGGATTAGCTCTATCTAGTGGGCCAAACTGAGTAGGAACCTGAAGACGGAGAGAGAGTCCCATCTCCGAAACGTCGTTTTTACGTTTTATATTTACTACACGATGGATAATATCCAAGAAAGGTCCGGAGATAGGGATTAGCTCTATCTAGTGGGCCCAACTGTGTAGGAACCTGAAGACGGAGATAGAGTCCCATCTCCGAAACGTCGTTTTATGTTTTATATTTACTATACAATGGATAATATCCAAGAAAGGTCCGGAGATAGGGATTAGCTCTATCTAGTGGGCCCAACTGTGTAGGAACCTGAAGACGGAGATAGAGTCCCATCTCCGAAACGTCGTTTTTACGTTTTATATTTACTAGACGATGGATAATATCCAAGAAAATTTTTATTCAATTTTTTTATATTCTTCTGTCTCTCCTCATAAATGTTTCAGTTTTCTATTAACACGGATCAGCATGCAGACAATAATAATTTGAGGCAGGAGATTAAATTTAGTTCGTAAGCCTCATTATACATGCAGTTCCATCTGAAATATCGTTTGAGGTTTAAAAAACCATGCAAGGAATAACATTTCCGAATTCCGTACAGTGTGACACCTGATGGTTTTACAACGACAGATTTATATCTTAAATAAATTAATCTCATTGTAATTTATATATCAAAACTTGTCCGTCTAATCAGAATAAATTCTTATTAAATATTACAATAATTAACATTTAAAATATTTAAAATATTAAATGATGTTCTTTATCGAAATATTCGATTTACATTAGACCATGATTTTTCATGTTTCACGACATGTTTCAGTTCTTAAAAGAACCATCTTCAGGTGTATATAAATATTTTAAATGTTAATTATTGTAATATTTAATAAGAATTTATTGTGATTAGACGGACAAGTTTTAATATATACTTATTATATCACAATATGACGCAACTTTACCATCTCATTGTAATTTGTTAAAAATCGCAAAAGACGACATTTGAAAAATTCCCTTAGGTCTAACCTAAAGTGCTTCATCATTCCACACATATCAACTGAATATTTTCGTTGTACTCTAAACCTGACAAAACACAAAGCCAAGTATGCGTCAGAAATGTAGGTTTTGAGTCAACTTGTACGATTTCTCGAGCAAGGATTATCTGTTGCCGTATAATTCTGTGGGTTCCATGACCATCATTTGTCATCTCAAAATACTATGTTCCAGAGACCCATCATGTGACTACATCCCGCATCGTTAATAACAAATATGTTGGCAGCCCTGACGAGTTGCCAACCCAGTGGCGGTTAAGGGGAGATATCTGAAGGAATAATAATGAGAACAGTAGTGAGGCCTGAAACAAGATAAATAAATATTGCCTGGGCCTGCGCACAGTTCGGGTCGGTATTACAGAACTCTGTAATAGCAGGGTCACAGCTCATTTTATTAACAAGACATCCGTCTTCGTACAAACTGTTGGAAGATCTCAAGGGAAGAATAACTTTAAAATTGCTTTTAATCTTTTAACGCACTTACATGTACCATTTACTCTAACATATACTAACTATAAATTACGCCCACACTACAGGCTAGCAAGGAAATATTCCTAGGATTAAATATAGACAAAACGAAGTACATGGACGTAATACGGGATCAACTTCAGAAACAGCTACAGAATATAATTATAAGTAACATCATTTGAAAATGTTTCAAAATTTAAGTATGAGAACTACAATAACAAATATAAATGAGATTGATGATGAAATTAATAGTAGAATACATTCGGGGAACGCCTGGTTTTATTCAATTCCAAAACTGTTATCATCTCGTTTACTATCCAAAACACTGAATATCAGGATATATAAAACAATAAATTTGCCTGCTGTCTTGTATGGTTGTGAAACATGGTCCCTTACCTTGGAGGAAGAACGTAGATTACAAGTGCTTAAGAGAATATTTGGACTTAGGAGGAATGAAATAAAAGGGTAATTTAGAATATTGCATAATGAGGAGCTGATAGGCTGGACATTTAGCACGTATGTGGGTGGGGAAGAGAAGGTGTGTATACAGGATTTTGGTAGGGAATCCTTCTTAAAAACGACCACTGGGCAGACCAAGAAGGAGATGGGAGGAAAACATAAAGATGGATCTTAGGGAAGTGGGCTGTGAGGATGGCAAATTGATGGAGTTGGCTCAGGATCGTAGCCGGTGGCGGACTTTGGCGTTGTCGGTGTTGAACCTGCGGGTTCTGATACCGGGGAGTTAGTTAGTTAGTTAGTGTAAAAATTGGTTTCGTGTGAGTCTCAGATATTACAACGGTTTTCCTAAACTGAATATGAAACGGACCTTTGTAATAAAGATGTCGTGTTTTCTTTGAGGCAAGGACCGGATTTTTAAACATTACTTGGATGAAATTAGGGCTTCAAAGGGTTAAGGACGGTCCTATCCGCTTCTTGCATAAAAATGGCAGTTTCGTCTCTGATCTAAAAGTACTGAGCGGATAGGCATATACGACACTGACAAAGTTAAGGTGCGCAGAAGGCAACCTGGATTCGCCACTGATAATCCAAAACGGATGATTAACGATACTGCGCCCTCCATCGGACAGGATGTTCGCCATCATCGCTTCATTATTGTTTAATTCTGCAATCAATGCGACCTATTTTCACTGCTCTGTATTGTTAGCCGGGCCACATACACAGGAAACGAGTTGTATGTAATGTTTCATGTAGTTTCTTGATGGTAAGCACACACGAGGAACAACCTTGGACCATCTCCGTTACGTCATCAGACAAGCGGAATATTTTGTTCCTCTGGCGATGCTGACGTCGATAAAGTCTGAGAAGACGATACTGGGTACATCACAGCGACACAGTGAATTTATCGCATAGACGGAGAAAAATATGTCTTTCTACTGGATCAGTTAATCATCTTTCAGAATTCCATGTGTCTGGACGAAAGTTGACAAAAAAAAGGACACCAGTTAATTCTGAATAGAGACTTAAGGTTCCTCAGTTCCCTGACGATGAAACGCTTGATAAACTTACAACAGACTACACGCCTCAACAACCCAGAAGACAGAAATCTTCATCGCCCTGATGACGGAGGCAGTATGACCTCTGAAACGTTGGTTAACACCTACCAGACTTCACGCCTCAACAACCCAGAAGACAGAAATCTTCATACTCATCGCCCTGATGATGGAGGCAGTATGACCTCTAAACCGTTGGTTAACATCTACCAGACTACACAGCGCAACAATCCAGAAGACAGAAATCTTCATACTCATCGCCCTGATGATGGAGGCAGTATGACCTCTGAAACGTTGATAAACATCTACCAGACTACACGCCTCAACAACCCACAAGACGACCATCATAAAACACAGGGCTGCAAGAAACTAAACGTGAATTCTCACGAATATAAATTTCTTCGTTCTTAGGTCTGTTTGTCCCTCAAGACAGCGTAAACGGATTGCAGACGTAAAGTAACAACATTTTCAAGACAGCGATCTAAGTCTGTCACGAAGTGTAAGCGACTGTATATCTTGTTGAAACTGCTATTTTCAGGGTACGCCTAAACTGCATTATCACTATTCCAGCAGGATTTTTTTTATGGCGCTAATGGCTGTCGGTCCACATTACGAGCCCATCTAGCAGGGGGCGAAGCGTCAAAAGAGTGCCACGCAATCTGCAGGCTCATCCACCCAAACTCAAACAAAACACGTGAAACAACGGCCGAGTCGTAATACATAACACGAGATACAAGTAGAAGGAACGGTGTGAGGAATTTAAAAGCTGCTTCTTGTGGTACTGGATGCAGAATAAATTAGAAATGGACTTTGCATTGGAGCGTTTAGTGTTCCTGTCTATTCTACTGAAATCTAAGCAAGCTGGAATATATAATGGAATAGCAAATGGTGTACATGTAAGACTTGAGGTTCTCACAGCGGTGAGTATGAAGATTTCTGTCTTCTGGGTTGTTGCACTGTGTAGTCTGGTCGATGTTAACCAACGTTTCGGAGGTACGTGCTGCTTCCACCATCAGGGCGATGAGTATGAAGATTTCTGTCTTCTGAGTTGTTGCGCTGTGTAGTCTGGTCGATGTTAACCAACGTTTCAGAGGTCATACTGCCTCCGTCATCAGAGTATGAAGATTTCCGTCTTCTGGGTTGTTGCGCCGTGTAGTCTGGTAGATGTTTACCAACGTTTCAGAGGTCATACTGCCTCCGTCATCAGGACGATAAGTATGAAGATTTCTGTCTTCTGGGTTGTTGCGCCGTGTAGTCCGGTCGATGTTAACCAACGTTTCAGAGGTCATACTGCCTCCGTCATCAGAGTATGAAGATTTCTGTCTTCTGGGTTGTTGCGCTGTGTAGTCTGGTCGATGTTTACCAACGTTTCAGAGGTCCTTACTGTCTCCGTCATCAGAGTATGAAGATTCCTGTCTTCTGGGTTGTTGCGCTGTGTAGTCTGGTAGATGTTAACCAACATTTCAGAGGTCATACTGCCTCCGTCATCAGGGCGATATTCATCGACCAGACTACACAGCGCAACAACCCAGAAGACGGAAATCTTCAAATGGTGTACAATTTATATTGAATCCCAGTAACAATCACGAACATAGGTTAAAAAAATTAAATTAAACGTAGGTCACAAGATATCTGTCTTCTGGTCTATAGCATCCTATAATCTGGTAGAAGTTTACCAATGTTTCAGAGGTCCTTGCTGCCTCTATGATAAGGGAGATGATCCATCTTCCGACTTACCGCCGTAAAAACCTCAAATCCTACTCAGAAGCAGGTTCATCATCGTTTAACATACTCTCCAAAACTCCCCCCCCCCCCCCGACACTCAAGTCAACATCACTGCTAATGTCAGTTGCGCGAAAGCTGTGTAGTTGCAACCATGGTGTATTCACGAGCAGAACGCGTATTACAATTCACGAATACTTCGTATCGAAATCGTTTGCTGCTATTTGTGAAACATTCAGAAATGCGTATATTACAAGGATAATTCCAAGTTTAATTCGGATTGCTAAATTGACGGTATTTGCCAGTAATGTTGTCATGTGTCAGTTGCTTGCAAAATACAAAACTGCAATCAACCAGGTTTCCAAATAATAACAAACTATTAATTATATGAACATTGGTTCCATTGTCAACATATCTTGGTACTTACACAAACATGGCGTCGTAAGGTTTGACGTGTCAATCATTAAAATCTTACAAGAAGGGCTCAAGTCAATATTAAGTAAAAAACTTTTTACCTGGCATCAAATATATATTCTTAAAACTTAAAGGAAATATAGACCAGGGTAGTCCAACTTTTTTCCTTGCACGGGCCAGAATATTTCTCTTGTTGGACCCAAGGGCCAAGAAGCCCTTACTTTCACTATTTTAATAATACATATTCTTTTTTCTATTTTATCAGTCTAAACACAATAAATTAAATATTAAAATATTATTACAATTAACATTTAAATATTTAAAATATATTAAAATGATGCTCTTTATCGAAATGTTAGATTTGCATTAGAGCATCATTGTGTAAAAGATGTTGCTCTAATGCAAATCGAACATTTCGATAAAGAGCATCATTTTAATATATTTTAAATATTTAAATGTTAATTGTAATAATATTTTAATATTTAATTTATTGTGTTTAGACTGATAAAATTGAACAAGTATATATTTCAACACAATATGACGCAACATTATCATCTCAATAAATATTCAGAAATAACAAATTACCATTGCATATGCTGAAATATAAATGCTATTTAAATGTAAACAAACTACTACAGAGTTGTATATTATTTTAAAATTTCTCCTGCAACAGCTTGTATCTGATACAATAAACGTTTCTACCAGTAGAACGTACATCTTATGCTTTTAGAATCAATGGCTTTAGTAATTTCGCCAGTGACGGAATATCAACTTCTATTTTTGTTGTTGATAAATGAAGGGTTGATCATAACACATCCTCAGATAACCTGTTCCTCTGCTTCGTTTTTAACATTTTCATGGTCGAGAAAGTTCACTCACAAATATATGTCCTACCAAACATCGATCACACTTTTAATGCATATTTGCGAAGCTTCGGAAACTGTTCAAGCAATTCTTCTTTGACAGAAAAGGTGTCATTAACTGTTCTCACAAAAAACAAAATCTGACTCAAATCAGATATTTCCGTGCTCTCATCGACAGCAAAAAAACCCTCACATTTCTCCATTTCCTTTCTTATTCGTGACTCGAGCTGTTTATTCGTGTCACAAAACCTTCGTGAGACAGTCTACCATGGATACTGATTTTCAAACGGATTCGGAAGGTTAGCTCATCGACCAATAACTTTGTTTAAACGAAATAAATCCAACGTACAGAGTTTTAAAACCTATACAATTATACAGCTGGTAAATAAATTCTCTGCTGTAATACGAGGCGCGTCCTCAAAGTAAGTTTCCCACTCGTCCCACAGCTAGCAAACCTTATATTGCGCGAAGCGACTGTGCGTACGTGATAGAGCAATGACGTAGCATGGCGCATGCACTAACGGAACTTCCCGCGTTCTCACAGTAGCATCGTTGCAGCTGTTGAAGATGGAGGTTCTTATTCCAGCTCCCGCCGACTGTGAAGTGCGGTCAGTGATAACGCTAGGCCGCACACGGCTCGACGGACAGCAAGTCTCCTGCAGGAGTTCAGCTGGGAGGTGTTTAATCATTCACCCTACAGCCCGGACCTCGCTCCCAGTGATTTCCATCTTTTCCTACACCTCAAGAAATTCCTGTCCGGTCAGCGTCAGCGTTTTGAGAATGACAGAGAGGCGGAGATGGTTGTCACACAGTGGTTCCAATCCCAGGCGGCAGACTTCTACGACACAGGTATTCAAAAGTTGGTCCCACGGTATGACCAATGTCTCAATTCCGGTGGCGAATATGTTGAAAAATAGCTGGACACTTGCTGTATCTGTTGCAATAAATATTTCCATGAAATTGTGTTTTGTTTCTGTAAACGGCCCCAGGTAAACTTACTTTGAGGACGCGCCTCGTATAAAGCGTCCATCAATATATCCTTAGACAGTGAAATCCTTTTAAGATCTGTATAACGCGTTCAATATTCACACTATGTTCATTTCCGTTATATTGTATATAATTTGATATAATTGCGTCATATTGTGAATTAAAATTTAATTATTCGTGTTTTTTCCGTCTAATCACAATTGTATATAAATAAAATTCATACATAAGATATTAAAACATCATTTACCAAATATGTAAATGATATTTTAATATCTTATGTATATAATATTGTTTTTAAACCTACTTTTGTGTCGCATGTAACTATTCAACTCAGGTGTTTCAATAAAGATGTACGAGTAGGATTTGAGGTTTCCACAGCGGTGAGTCTGAAGTACTAGTTTCCATATGCATTTTACATGCATTTCCCATTTCACCCCCTGCCTCAGTTTAATTTCGCAGAGAATAGTAGAGTTATTTTCATGCAATTTTCTCTATTTTCCTGTCAGTTCATCTGTCGTAAACCGAAATATTCCAAACCCTCCGGTAACGTGGACAAAACACCAAGAAATCTCTGTTGCGTGTGACAGTTGACATATTCGAAATAGGTTCCTCTGAAATAAAAACGTAGGTATCTACCTGCAAAGTTCCAACAGTCAATAAGTATTCCTCACAATACGCAATGTTACATTTTTCTGAGCCAGAAATGATCCTTATCCCGGTGTTACATGGAGGAGCCAGGGCTCGCACGTGCTTACAAATTCCTGACAGAAGAAAAAACCTCTCCAGATCTAATTTACAAGCGAACATTTTGGATCCGAAAGAGAGGCACTGACACAGTACGTATATTTTAAACACAAAGATCAAATAAAGAAACTTCTTTTCCCAGAAACTGAGCGTTAAACATCACGCATATATTACAAACATGAAAATAACAAATTGCTTTCCCAGAACCTGTTCGCTATATAAAACAAATTTTCTCCTGACAATGTTTCACTCTCTTATTACGTAAATCATTCTGGGAAGGAATAATTAGTGTAATTTATTTTATATGCTCTCATCTGTGTACACACGTCAGCAGACCTAATATATTTGTGTTGTAATATACAGAATGTATCATGCGTCTGGAATCTTATTCAGTATAAACGGCTTCCCTTAGTCACAGCTGTGAGCTATGATACTCCAGCATTGTCTTAGATGGGCTATTTGAGTGACGTTGCATTCGTTGACATGAAGAAATATCCAAGACAGGTCCGGAGATAGGGATTAGCTCTATCTAGTGGGCCCAACTGTGTAGGAACCTGAAGACGGAGATAGAGTCCCATCTCCGAAACGTCGTTTTACGTTTTATATTTACTAGACGATGGATAATATCCAAGAAAGGTCCGGAGATAGGGATTAGCTCTATCTAGTGGGCCCAACTGTGTAGGAAACTGAAGACGGAGATAGAGTCCCATCTCCGAAACGTCGTTTTTACGTTTTATATTTACTAGACGATGGATAATATCCAAGAAAGGTCCGGAGATAGGGATTAGCTCTATCTAGTGGGCCCAACTCTGTAGGAACCTGAAGACGGAGATAGAGTCCCATCTCCGAAACGTCGTTTTTACGTTTTATATTTACTAGACGATGGATAATATCCAAGAAAGTTCCGGAGATAGGGATCAGCTCTATCTAGTGGGCCCAACTGTGTAGGAACCTGAAGACGGAGATAGAGTCCCATCTCCGAAACGTCGTTTTACGTTTTATATTTACTAGACGATGGATAATATCCAAGAAAGGTCCGGAGATAGGGATCAGCTCTATCTAGTGGGCCCAACTGAGTAGGAACCTGAAGACGGAGATAGAGTCCCATCTCCGAAACGTCGTTTTACGTTTTATATTTACTAGACGATAGATAATATCCAAGAAAGGTCCGGAGATAGGGATTAGCTCTATCTAGTGGGCCCAACTGAGTAGGAACCTGAAGACGGAGATAGAGTCCCATCTCCGAAACGTCGTTTTACGTTTTATATTTACTAGACGATGGATAATATCCAAGAAAGGTCCGGAGATAGGGATCAGCTCTATCTAGTGGGCCCAACTGTGTAGGAACCTGAAGACGGAGATAGAGTCCCATCTCCGAAACGTCGTTTTTTACGTTTTATATTTACTAGACGATGGATAATATCCAAGAAAATTTTTATTTAAATGAATCTGAAGTTTAACCAACGAACAGAACTAAATAATGACTGTCTTATCTGAAGTAAATAAAAGATATTGTCTTGTTTCAAAATGATAGCATTTTTAAAAAATGAATACAATTATAGGAACACTATATTGGATACTGTAAACTTCTGAGATGTATGTGATATACACGACGTTTCGGGAGTTGACTCTATTCATATCATCAGGTGATTTACGTCAAGTGACCTAGCAACAGAGGAGTTGCTACAGTTTGTACACTGTTGCGTTAACCAATCAGTCCAAACCGAGTCCTTTGCCTGCGTCCTGCGATTCTTCTATTGCCTTATGCTAATGATCAGTCCAATCCAATCATCGAGTTTGCTTTCGCGTCAATTACATGAAATAGCGTAGTCTCTTTGTTTGTTTGTTTGTTTGTTTGTTTGTTGAAGTCCATTGTATTCAAGTGGGTAGTGTGAAGAGGGCGGATTTGTAGTCAGAAACATTCCGGTGGTCACATGTGCTGCACAAGAGGGTTTGAACCGTAGACACTTTCATTTTCAGAACAGGGGTGTACATATTTTATCACTATCGCTACTTTCAATTATCTCTCAGAATTTTGAAACCGAAAAATATAACAGAAATACTCAACAAATGCGCTGAATTATGACATTTTAGGTTCTCACGGCGATGGGTATGAAGATAACTTCTTGAATTTTGCGGCACGTAGTTTAGTATACACGTACCGACGTTTCAGAGATGCCTTCTTTCATTAATGGGCTCCGGTGATGGAGACAGCAATGACCTCTGAGACGTCGGCAAACTTCTACAAGATTACACGGCGAAAACAACCCAGACGACAGCCATCTTCAGGTTAGCCGGAGCGAGAACATGAAATCTTGGTCATTTTCTTACAATATGTAATGAATTTATAACTTGTGTTGGGCAAGGCCGTCGTCTAGGCAACACGGGGTTTTCCTCCGGGGGCTTCCCCGGTTTCTCCGTGGCATCCCAACAATTACACCATTCACACACAGAAGAAGGCAATGGCAAACCACTTCTGGATCATCTGCCAAGAACGTATATGAACAGGTCCCAGTCCGAGAAAAGGATGGAAGGATCCTGTTCATATGGACCTGTCGTCAGACAGAACACTGAATAATATTAAGATGAGGTGGTCTAGCGGTTAGAACGCTGGCCTTGTAATCCTGGGGTCTCGGGTTTGATTCCCGGCGGTGCCCGAATTTATAACTTGTGTTGGACAAGGCCGTGGTCTAGGCAACACGGAGTTTTCCTCCGGGGGCTTCCCCGGTTTCTCCGTGGCATCCCATTCACACACAGAAGAAGGCAATGGCAAACCACTTCTGGATCATCTGCCAACAACGTATATGTACAGGTCCCAGTCCGAGAAAAGGATGGAAGGATCCTGTTCATATGGACCTGTCGTCAGACAGAACACTAAATAAATAAAAATAAATGTTTTACAGATTTAGAAGTTAAATATTTATACATACATATAATCAGTCACGGAAATCATTTGTAGTTTCACGTTGCTAATGTAGGGCAGTGCACATGGGATTTGTGGCGGGAAAAGTGGCACTGAGAATGTTAATCTCCGGTTCCCCTACGTTCTGCCATGTCAGTATCATTCCACAACCACTGCTACATATTGACCCATATATCACGTGTTGAGTGGAGAATGGGCTCATTAGAGGTTGCAGGTTAATACAGATATAGTGTCGCACAATGAAACAATAAAATATATCGAGAATGAAGCAGGTGAACTGCGTCATTCCCACCCCTAAATTAAAAATACCTCGTTCTAGCGTTTGGGTATGCCACGAGATCCAACAAAGGATAAACAGGAAAGCAGAGAGAGGACTTGGTAACGGATTTTCACTCGAAATTAATATGTGTTTCTTGATTCAGATATTCATTCATACAGGTAAAATTTACATCGTCTATAGAATATTATTTGCATAAAGTGCAAAAATGGTATACAGCACAGGCGCGATAAGTACGATACAAATTTAATTAAGATCAAAAGATTTATTTGGATAACAATTTTATTATGTGCATTTAGAGAATACAACGGTAACTGATTAAGTACCAGGAGAAACACCCTTAATATTCTCTGGTTGATTAAATAGAGAAGTCCACGCGTGTAACACACATGGAGAATTAAGAAATATTTTACAAATAATTGTAAATAAAAAAAGAGATTTAAATAAAGACAGGCGAATAATATATAAATACGAGGCGCGTCCCAAAAGTAAGTTTCCCACTCGTCCCACAGGTAGCAAACCTTATATTGAGCGAAGCGACTGTGCGTACGTGATAGAGCAATGACGTAGCATGGCGCATGCACTAACGGTACTTCCCGCGTTCTCACAGTAGCATCGTTGCAGCTGTTGAAGATGGAGGTTCTTATTCCAGCTCCCGCCGACTGTGAAGTGCGGTCAGTGATAACGCTAGGCCGCACACGGCTCGACAGACAGCAAGTCTCCTGCAGGAGTTCAGCTGGGAGGTGTTTAATCATTCACCCTACAGCCCGGACCTCGCTCCCAGTGATTTCCATCTTTTCCTACACCTCAAGAAATTCCTGTCCGGTCAGCGTCAGCGTTTTGAGAATGACAGAGAGGCGGAGATGGTTGTCACACAGTGGTTCCAATCCCAGGCGGCAGACTTCTACGACACAGGTATTCAAAAGTTGGTCCCACGGTATGACAAATGTCTCAATTCCGGTGGCGAATATGTTTAAAAATAGCTGGACACTTGCTGTACCTGTTGCAATAAATATTTCCATGAAATTGTGTTTTGTTTCTGTAAACGGCCCCAGGGAAACTTACTTTGTGGACGAGCCTCGTATATTACAACGGATAATTAGCGTGTAAAGATTTGTACCGAATTAAATTAGTGCAGGATATTGCTCAATGGCGTACTTTTATGAAGAAAGTGATAAAATTTTGGATCCCGTGAAAACATTACATTCTTGAAAAACCTAAACAGCTTATAAAGTGTAGAAACTATGTAGAACTGAGTTTTAATATTTGATGTCTATGTTTTATGATGACTATCGCTGTGAAAGAAATAACAAAACTATCTGGAAACAAAGTTGTGATGGAATTATCTGAACAAAAGTACGTAAAATAACAAGAGAATTAGCGTAATTTCGTAATAAACTGATTTATAATTAACAATCTCCTCCTATAATAGCATGCATCTCTTCGGGTGAGTTTTGAAAAAAAAGTTGAAAAATTTCAAAATTTTCGAAAAATCAAAAAAAATGTTGGAAATTGTCTGAAAAGCGCACAAAACAAAAAATTTTGAAAATTCTCAAAAAAAAATTTTTTTTATAGAATTTTCCAAAAAATTTTCTTTTGTGCTCATTTTGGACAATTGTATATGTTACATGTGGCAAACCTGGGGAAAACAAACGCTGCAGAGAAAGTTTTAGTTGAGAGACATTCTCCATGGCAAACTAAGGCCCTAATCTCTTAAGGAAACTTTGAGAAGAAATCAATGGCCTTGAGTTGTCCCTGGGTCGACTCAAGAGGCACGCTTATACGGCGATAACCAAAGGGATTTCGAAACGACACGAAAGAGAAATATGGCTGTGGCGTGCTTGTAGGTCACCGTGGCAAAAGGGGGTTCCCCCTTTCATTCAGCCTGATAAGCTTCAAAGCGAAGTTAAAGAGCCTTTGGAAATAACTGCAAGGACATGAAAAGCGGACATAAAAGTACCGTGTTCTTTATCATTCGCAAAGCCATAAAACAAGAACATGGCTCTACAAATTTATGAGCGTTTGTAATCTGCAATGACATGGATACGACAGAAATTTTTCTGTATCATAATGGGAGAATGGTACACGATAAACACACTAGCGTGTTTCAGGATAGGCGTGGAACATGGTGTATTCAAAATCGTACTGTAAGAACTTCTGTGTGTGCGGGGAATCATTCCCTGAAAATAATTTAGGAATAATATGTGTGTGTATAAACTGCCGACACGATTGATAAACCGAGAAGACTTGTTAAATGATATGTAATTTCCAAATAAAGTGTCTGTTATTTATATACTATATTTATTTTACAGTCTATTTTTTTTTATTATTATTTGTAGTGTTCTGTCTGACGACAGGTCCATATGAACAGGATCCTTCCATCCTTTTCTCGGACTGGGACCTGTTCATATACGTTCTTGGCAGATGATCCAGAAGTGGTTTGCCATTGCCTTCTTCTGTGTGTGAATGGAGTAATTGTTGGGAAGCCACGGAGAAACCGGGGAAGCCCCGGAGGAAAACTCCGTGTTGCCTAGACCACGGACTTGCCCAACACAAGTTATAAATTCGGGCACCGCCGGGAATCGAACCCGAGACCGCAGGATTACAAGGCCAGCGTTCTAACCGCTAGACCATCGTGGCACTGTCTATACACAAACTTATTTAAATTAATGTTGTTAAAATATTATAACATTTACAGTATAAAGTATATTATGCTATATTTATGGCGCTCCTTTATCGTATTACAACATTATATTATTCAGCGCTTTTGTTTTTGGACGACATGTTTCGATGTTTTATGACATCATCTTCAGGTTTATCAATCTATATTATTTTAAAAACTATTATACATTTTGATGCATTGCATTTATTGATCTTTTAGTATGTTTGTAGAATTTTCCGTCTTCATAATGATCTGGTGTCTGTATTTAGACGTTCATTATTAAGTTGTATTTGTGACGTATCCTACGTCTGATAACAGGAGACGATAAACTGTTACGATAAAGGAGCTCCATAAATATAACATAATATACTTTATACTGTAAATGTTATAATATACTAACAACATTATTTTAAATAAGTTTGTGTATAGACTGTAAAATAAATATAGTATATGATTCAACACAAACATGACGCACTTAAGATACAAAGTGTCTGTTATTGTTGTCAGATTTAACCGTAAACTGAAATGTGTCGAAATTTTTAAACAAAACTCCACAAAAAGAAATCTAATGTAAATCAGTTCTGCTGTTCTCAAATTCTTACATGCGGAGAGACGGATTGACAGCTTCATCGAAGGTAATATAAGCATCTTTTTTTAAAATTCTTTTTGCGAAAACGTGTAACAAAAAACAGTAAGGAAGGCAAAATGAAAGGAATATAAGAATAAATAAATAAAGTCAAATAAAATGAAATCAAAAGTTTCTCGAGAGCAGTAAACGTGCGCAACGCACTGTGTATCGGCCATTGTTTTTATGTCCAGTCAGTCACGAGGTTAAGTTATGGAATCCGTTCTGCAAGTCAAATTTGTGGCGACTGTGATTTCCAGGTGCAATATTCTCCTCGTGCCATTTGTCACCACCAGAGCATGTGACAGGTGACGGCTAGCATTTGTCATCTGTTTCAATTAAAACAAGAGAGTTGGAAATTCGATCCCAGATGTTAATCCAATCACTTTTCATGCATAATGATTCAGGTAGGCGACGATAGTTGTCACTTGGCATGGGTTACTTTCACCTGCTGACATATGGATTGGGAGGGAAGAAGGAGGGATAAAAATGTTCGAAGGAACAAATAAATGAAGGATACGAGGAAAATATAAGAACCAGAGAAATAAGGGAGAGTAAAATAAAATAAATAATGAGTGTGAAACGATAAATGTAACAAATACGAAACCAATTAAAATTAATAATATGAAACACATATACGATTCTTTCTAAGTTATCTACGCTATGAAGATTTCTGTCTTCTGGGTTGTTGCGCTGTGTAGTCTGGTCGATGTTAACCAACGTTTCTGAGGGCATACTGCCTCCATCATCAGGGCGATGAGTATGACCTCTGAAACGTTGGTTAACATCGACCAGACTACACAGCGCAACAACCCAGAAGACAGAAATCTTTATACTCATCGCCCTGATGACGGAGGCAGTATGACCTCTGAAACGTTGGTAAACATCGACCAGACTACACAGCGCAACAACCCAGAAGACAGAAATCTTCATACTCGTCGCCCTAATGACGGAGGCAGTATGACCTCTGAAACGTTGGTTAACATCGACCAGACTACACAGCGCAACAACCCAGAAGACAGAAATCTTCATACTCATCGCCCTGATGACGGAGGCAGTATGACCTCTGAAACGTTGGTAAACATCGACCAGACTACACAGCGCAACAACCCAGAAGACAGAAATCTTCATACTCGTCGCCCTGATGACGGAGGCAGTATGACCTCTGAAACGTTGGTAAACATCGACCAGACTACACAGCGCAACAACCCAGAAGACAGAAATCTTCATACTCATCGCCCTGATGACGGAGGCAGTATGACCTCTGAAACGTTGGTTAACATCGACCAGACTACACAGCGCAACAACCCAGAAGACAGAAATCTTCATACTCATCGCCCTGATGACGGAGGCAGTATGACCTCTGAAACGTTGGTAAACATCGACCAGACTACACAGCGCAACAACCCAGAAGACAGAAATCTTCATACTCATCGCCCTGATGACGGAGGCAGTATGACCTCTGAAACGTTGGTAAACATTGACCGGACTACACAGCGCAACAACCCAGAAGACAGAAGTCTTCATACTCATCGCCCTGATGATGGAGGCAGTATGACCTCTGAAACGTTGGTTAACATCGACCAGACTACACAGCGCAACAACCCAGAAGACAGAAATCTTCATACTCATCGCCCTGATGACGGAGGCAGTATGACCTCTGAAACGTTGGTTAACATCGACCAGACTACACAGCGCAACAACCCAGAAGACAGAAATCTTCATACTCATCGCCCTGATGACGGAGGCAGTATGACCTCTGAAACGTTGGTTAACATCGACCAGACTACTCGGCGCAACAACCCAGAAGACAGAAATCTTCATACTCACCGCTGTGAAAACCTCAAATCATACAAGATATGTTATATTAACGTAGTGTTCGGACATAAACCACGAGGAAGGAAAGAGAAATACATAAAATATCATGGACAAATGAATTGTTGCAAGAACCGAAATTCGGAGAAGCAGAAAGTTCGGGCCAAAATTAAATAAAATAATGTAAAAGCAAATTTGTAGAGACTACTCGATTTTATCAGAAGTAAATCGATTCTGTCACATACCGAGACGGGCAATGCGTACATCTGAAAGGGCCTCACTGATTTACGCAGCTTAGTTCACGTTCTCCTTTCATCTCTATACAAATGGCGCTAGGTGGCTGTCCAGAGCGCCGGGCTTTCACCATTACCATCACGAAGGAAGGACACAGCTGCGGACGAAGGAATTATCATACCCATTGTTGCGTTGAACGGAAGTGCAGAAAGGTGGGGATGGCGATCAGCCACCAATTTCGCCACCCTCCCACCCTCATCGCTTGGCCACTGCTTCGAACGATAAAATGGCGATATCACAATTCATGAAGAGCAGAATTCAATGTACGCACGACTTTAAAACCAACTTCGAGGCTGTAATGAGAAATACGAGTAATCCATCTGAATGTACGGGTGCTTTGTTCCGCGTCCCAATGGCTAGGAGCTATTAAACTCTAGAAAACCAAGTTTATTTCATGATTATTTGTTCGTCATTTAGTCCATTAATTTCGTTCGAATGCTTCAATCTGTTTGTACGAGGTGCGATCAAAAAGTTTCAAGACTGTGTCAATAGAGGGCGAACCGGGTGTAGTACGAGCTTCTGCCGCTAGGGGGTGCGGCCTACATTCATAGTGAATCAGTGTGCCAGCCGGTATCATCGAATTAGCATTTGTTTCTTAGTTACGGGCGTTTTGGTAGTGCATTACACCGACCCTCCTGCGATTTCGGAATGGCGTGTGCATCAAATTTTGCCAAAGACTCGCCAAAATGGCTACGGAAACCTATGAAATGCTAAAGCAAGCATTTGGGGAGTCCGCAATGGGTCGTGCACAAACTTGTGTTTGGCATTCACGTTTTAAAAATGGCCGAACCTCTGTCGATGATGACGAGCGTTCTGGACGACCATCTTCGTGCACAACGCCCGAAAATGTTACGAAGATTCGGCAGGCCATTCACGAAGATCGACGTCGTACCATCAACGACTTGTGCGACATTGTTGGGATAGGCTATGGGACCTGTCAGCTGATTCTAAAGGAAGAACTCCACATGCGACGCATCCTGTCTGAGGACCAGAAGCAGAATCGACTTCTCGTTTGTCAGGAGCTCAAAGATCTTGCAAGAACCGACCCCAACTTCCTTTCTAGGCTCCGTGTGACTTCTTCATCTTCCCAAAGATGAAAATTCAGCTAACGGGAAGGAGATTTGAGACGATAGAAGAGATTCAGGCAGAATCGCAGATGGTGCTTGACAGGCTGACAAAGAAAGATTTCCAGAGATGCTTCCAGGCTTGGCAGCGGCGCTGGGATCGTTATGTTCACTCCCAGGGGAACTACTTCGAGGCTGATGGATGAATTTAATACCTGAGATAAGTGTACGGGTTTTTATACGCGCAGTCTTGAAACCTTTCGATCGCACCTCGTATATGGTCTCTTTGTTTGTAGTTAACACAAGAAAAATTCAGACTGAATTCATTTTAACAAACTTACACAGACAATTCTCACGCATTCGCCAGAATATGACCATCGTGTTTCAATACACTTGACCACGGTAACCACGGAAGCTTAGAGATTCCGCACCCCAAGTAACAAATGAATAGAGAAACGGGCAGCACAGTCACGAGACAATGTCGGAAGGTAGAAAGATAAAGTGAATAAAAAATGGTTAGAAAAACTGTATGGAAATTACTCGGAGACGAGAAACATTAAAAATTACCCTCTGTTCGTCCAAAACAAACTTCTCTAAATTTACCACACTTTCCCTTCCATTTTCAAAATTGCGCCTAAATAATGATGACACGTTGATTCAAGTGAGGGCGTGTTGGTCTGAATTACAACCAGGAATAACATGAAAATAATGGATTGGCTACCCAACAAGATCAAACTGCTTCCAGCAGCGAATTGTTGCGATGTGGTGAGAATAATTCTCTGTGGAGCTAGGCCTTTAGCGGGCCGCGTTCTTCGTCCCCCAGATGATACAAGAGTGAATATGGAACACCGATGGAATTATACTGACAGGAAAACCGAGAGACTCGAAAAAGAGCCTGTCCATCTAACATCCTACATGGACTGACGAGGCGATTATCTGGGTCTATACGGTGAGAAATCAGTGACTAATAAACCTATGTTTCACACATGAATACGTTTAGTAAAAATGAAACGTGTTTCGACAAACATAAAATAAATTCATGACTCAGGTGTAGGCTTACATACCTCAACGCTTGGAAATAGAAATAAATTATCAATGAAAAATAACTGTTCTATTTGGACTACGGTATTTCGCTCTACTGAATCCCTCCATGAAAATACAGGTAGGACTCGGTTTACGCCGCTGCAATTTACGACAGCTTCTCTTTTACGCCTCTCATAGATCACGATTGGAGGGTGATGAGTCATGCCTCTAAAACTTACATTGTGATAGAACTATAATACTAAATGATAAACTACGGCCTGAAATTTAATTAATTAAACAAAAAACTGACGGACAACATAAATGAGCTCCTTGAGAGTCATGGTGAAGAGCTTTTAACGGAAGATTTAGAAGAGATGGCTGAACAACACACAGAGGAAAGTGAAGGTAACTCTGCAGTGCTGGTTAGGACACTAACAGTGAAATCAACGCAAGAGGCTTTTGCTCTTATTAATAAGGGATGTGAGATCTTCTGTAGTAACGACCCCAACTGGGAGCGGAGCTCAACCGTTAAGAGAGAAATTGATACAGTAACTTATTATCAGAAAAGAAGACAACCAAACAGACATCTATTCTATCGTTTTTAAAGCAATAAATTTTCTTTCTTTTTCTAAAACATTATACAATTTCAATACGTAAATTTCATAAAATAAAAAAATTCCAAATATTTTGTACTGATTACTGAAAATCTTGGAACGAAACCTAATGTATTTACATATGTTCCCATTATATTTTTGCTTTAATAACCCGCTTCATTTTACGCCGGAAATCTCAGGAACCTAACCCCGGCGTAAACCGAGTCCTACTTGTACCAGGAAAACACATTCAATTAGACCAAGACAGTCTCTTATCTTATCACTTTCAGTTTATTAATTATCCCATCATTCGATGGCATAGTCCTAGCTAGAGAAATCGTTAAATCACAAATAAGTAAATTACGGACAGACGGACGGACGGAAGGACAGACAGAGACTACTTCTATCCCGCACTCAGCTCATATGTTCACGTGCAAGGTCCAATATTGAGCCCGGAAGATCCTGCAATATAAACATGATGGATGACCGGGTTCATGACATCACCGTGTTTTCGTGCAGGGCGAGGTGTGTCTCGTGGGGTGTGCAGGTGTGCGAGTTTTCCCATCTTCATCCAATATCGATTCCTGCATCGCCTCCTTGGTCTGTTCCCCGCGGAGACTTGGAAATCTGTGAGATTGAATAGCTGCCCGGGAAAAGCGGAGGATATGGGATGATAAGATTTTTCTACGGGGTGAGGTTTCACCGTTGCTCACATACCAGTACACCATTATTACAATATTATAGCTATAAATACCAGTGGTAACTACTTGTACCACCTCCTTTAACAATCAACAATCTGCATTTTGGCCAAAGAGTGTATGGATTTCATATGATTCTCAAAATAAACAGCGATTATTCCCTTAACAGAAATACCTAATTGATCATTGTGATGGTAACGCGTGTTTTCTTTGCAGTACGGGCTATGTTTAAACAGGGGTTCAACGAGCAAACCCTTTGAGGCTGACATAAGCTATATACATTTTTCTGAATCAAAAGGTTATTAGCTTGTGTGTGGATATCATTCTATTAAAATGAGATGGAGTAAATTAGCTAACGACACTTTTTTTATTTAGTGTTCTGTCTGACGACAGGTCCATATGAACAGGATCCTTCCATCCTTTTCTCGGGCTGGGACCTGGTCATATACGTTCTTGGCAGATGATCCAGAAGTGGTTTGCCATTGCCTTCTTCTGTGTGTGAATGGGATGCCACGGAGAAACCGGGGAAGCCCCCGGAGGAAAACTCCGTGTTGCCTAGACCACGGCCTTGCCCAACACAAGTTATAAATTCGAACCCGAGACCCCAGGATTACAAGGCCAGCGTTCTAACCGCTGGACCACCTCATCTTATTATTATTTAGTGTTCTGTCTGACGACAGGTCCATATGAACAGGATCCTTCCATCCTTTTCTCGGGCTGGGACCTGGTCATATACGTTCTTGGCAGATGATCCAGAAGTGGTTTGCCATTGCCTTCTTCTGTGTGTGAATGGAATGCCACGGAGAAACCGGGGAAGCCACCGGAGGAAAACTCCGTGTTGCCTAGACCACGGCCTTGCCCAACACAAGTTATAAATCTGGGCACCACCAGGAATCGAACCCGAGACCCCAGGATTACAAGGCCAGCGTTCTAATCGCTAGACCACCTCATATTATTATTATTTAGTGTTTTGTCTGAGGACAGGTCCATATGAATAGGATCCTTCCATCCTTTTCTCGGACTGGGACCTGTTCATATACGTTCTTGGCAGATGATCCAGAAGTGGTTTGCCATTGCCTTCTTCTGTGTGTGAATGGAGTAATTGTTGTAATGCCACGGAGAAACCGGGGAAGCCCCCGGAGGAAAACTCCGTGTTGCCTAGACCACGGCCTTGCCCAACACAAGTTATAAATTCGGTCACCGCCGAGAATCGAACCCGAGATCCCAGGATTACAAGGCCAGCGTTCTAACCGCTAGACCACCGTGGCTACATAACGACACTTACAACATTTGAATTCTTATAGAGTAGGCCTACACATTAAAGTCCTTGATTTTACGGAGTTAATAAGTCAGAATGATGCCAGCTACAACGAATATTTTAACCGACCAAGCCGAAGTGAAGACATTTAGAAAATATAGGTCCATGTAGTGTTTTACGCATTACTTTTCTATCCACACTTTTTACATCCGAGATGTGAATGTCTGGTGCTGTATCAGCGACCCCCGCCGTCATTGACAGAAGGCACATACAAACCGCAAAGGAAAAAAAATCCGAAAACAAACAAACAAACGCAGATTGCACGATTCGTTATTTGAAGCTAGCGCAGAGCTGACAGTAGAGCTCTAGATTAACACCAGATCTCCCCTCCCTTCGTAAAAGTACTTCCATCTATTGCAGGAGTAGTGATATATGAACCTAGCCAAGCTCCACTGTGTTTGCTAACCGAAGCACAAGCCAGCTTCCTCGAAGGTAAACGCCAGTGTTTTTTTTAAAAGGTTTGAGATCTCGCAGAAAACAGTACGATGCGATTATAATGTACTCGGACAACGAAGGGTTCAGCTACAAATCCAGGAATGGAATCTAAAATAACCCGTGTAACATATTTTTGTCGATAACAGACGAAATATGTTGTTTTTATACTAAATCATGCGCGATTTTCATGAAAATTACATAAATAAATTTGTAACACGCGGTCTTTTAAAACCTGGTTATTATTTTTTTTTCAAAATATATAAACTTCCGTATCACCTATTATGTTATTTTAAAGATGTATGTTATATTAACGAAACACTCGGTGGTATAAATAAAATATATATTAGTAAAATAAATTATGTAGACGCAACGATACTTATTATGGTCGCAGTTTTAGAATGCAAAAAAATCGCCCTTTTCCCGGAGATGGGGGGGGGGGCAGTTTTAGGCGAATTTTACTTACAGCCGTGTGGACGCTAGGCCTGTTAATTTATATCTCAGAAATGTTTATTGTACTGTTATAAAATTATATAAATCGGATTACGAAGACAATTACATCGTGGTTTAAGCGGAAGGCGACTATATTTACAACGTCTTTGCAGAGTTTGATAAGAATCTACTTTATGATGGTTGTCTTATAGGGGGTGTTGCGCCATTCAGTCCTATATAAGTTTATCGACGTTTCAGAGGTGCTTATTGCCTCCAAAATTTCCTCATGATGGTTACAACAAGCAGTTTCTATCGGAATACGCGACTTATATTGACGCTCACAGACAATATGTCCAAAATTTGAGTAAAAAGCCGATACGAAGCAGGAAAATCCTGTGGGAACACTGGCAGAAACATGTCTATCGTCTCTCTCGGAATCTGAACCCGTTCCATCCAGGCCATAGTCAGACTACACGCCGTTTGAGGGGCTGTGAATGCGGCGAAACCAACTATTCTAAGAAACGCGTACTACAAGGAGGAATTCTGGACGGCTACATGAGAAGGGAATGCGTTCCTGGCCTTTTGCCATGCAGTACAGCCATGTCCGTCAGTCCGTCCATACAACGAACATCGGAACGCAAGTGACGTCGGTCGTCGAGACTGAGACGTCTTCCAGTGTCGGCTGGTAGCAAATGATTGGTCTATCGATTTTCACTTCACTATTGAGGCATATAACCAACCACTAACCGACCATCTACGTTCTTCTTTGTCAGTTTAAAGGCAATGAACTATAAAATTTCTTATGGAAACCAAAGTTTACAGTATTGATCAAAATTTAAATAATGCTACTCCAATCTTTACTACCTGTTTAAGTATTTAGGTAACAGCGTCGAATATCAGAACGACAATAAGATGAGACCCTAACTCTAGAATACGGGTCTCTTTATAATATATTGACTAAAATACTGTATAAAATATTGTTGCCAGTTTCAATGTTATAAAATATTACTGAGTAGCTGAGCGAAACATTATCCTATTAAGTTAAAAACTACAATCTTGTGAAAGAAAATATTAAATTCACAATCCACGTGGCCCGTCACTAGACCTATTTGTATCCCGTGTATATAAGAAAGCAATGTTTCAATTATCGCAAAAACAAGACATCACAGCGGCTTCCGGAAGATTTTCAGAATAATTAAGAAGCCATGTGTCTCATGTGACGCCTACCAACGTGCATTAGACTGATTCGCTCAACTTCAAAGTCAGAGATGTTACCGCTAAAACAAGGCGTTTACACATGTAGCAAATATGAATTTAAATTAGGGGCGATCTGTAAAAAATTACAACGTCAGACTGATTCCATATATATTTATAGATTTAAGTTCTTTTAATGTATTATTTGTGATGTCTTCTTTGTTGTAGGTTTTTGAAGTTTTCACGGCGGTGAGTCTGAAGATGGCTGTCTTCTGGGTTGTTGCGCCTTGTAGTCTGGTAGAAGTTCACCGACGTTTCAGAGGTCCTTCCTGCCTCTATCATCAGAGCGATCATCGCCCTGATGACAGACAAGAGTCGTCTTCATATTCACAACCGTGAGAACCTCAAATCCCACCTTATTATTTGTGTTAAACCCTGAATCGAATTAAATCAATCAGTTATGCGGGATTCAAATGCTGTTATCTCAAACTAACCAGCCGCCACTGACGCGTCCTACCCCACATCAAACCAATCTATCAACTACATGCTGTAGATGTTTGACATTTATAGGGCTGACGTCCTTCTACCCCAGGAGCCCCAAGGACGCGAAGTAGCCTGCAGGACTAGGAGAATGATTTATTTGGTAATGATACCTTCCGGCCGAGCCTCTTACCATGCCTTGCCGCTTCAACTTTTTGTGTACCAGCAGCAGGGACAGAGTAGCAAATAAATTACTGTTCCCTGTTTCTTGATTTTGTGGCCGTCAAGAGAAAATTAAACGAGGTACGTTTTAACATTTCTCCTGAAGTGTGTTTTCGCTCGAGATTAACTGCCATGTTAAGACGCCTACGTCGTCCCTAATATGAGGTCAAGAGGAGCGCGTCTATAACAAAAACATCTACTTCTTAACTAATTAAATTATACTTTATCAAGTGTTATACAGAATAAAATGAGAAAGTAAGTGCAAATATAAGGTCGTGGCCTGTTAAGATATTATGTCAAGACGCTGAGATTATTCAGTTAAGACAATGAAACCCTAATTTCACGAAACCTAATTTAATTCAACTCAATTCTGAGCCATTTAAATTCACTCAAAAATGATTTATCTAAGAACTATTTTAATATTATCCTCTCATTTTAACCCAGATCTTCCAAGTTACCTCTTCTATGATATTTTCAAAACGTTCAGTTTGTAAGATTTATTTAACCAAATCCCATTATTCTACAACCTGATTATTAAATAATAATAACAATATATAATACATTTAACACATTAAGAACAAAATGTATTTTGGAAATAGCTGCATCACTACGATTTCCAGGGATGCTTCCAGGCTTGGCAGCGGCGCTGGGATCGTTGTATTCACTCCCAGGGGAACTACTTCGAGGGTGATGGATGAATTTAATACCTGAGATAAGTGTACGGGTTTTTATAGGCGCAGTATTAAAACTTTCCGATCGCACCTCGTATGTACCTCAGGTGCACGGTTTGTCTCGCGTACATAGAAGTAAATATCCTATAAAGTGATGAACAGATTGAGTAATAATAGTGATAGCCATTCGTAATTATAACTAACAGTATACTTTAATACGATTTCATAAGTCTGAAATCAATATTGAAGGATTCTTGGACCACAGAATTTACGCAGTTTCGGGAAGAAATGTTTGTTCCTCTCCCGAGTCTAATAAAGAATGTCCCGCTTTGAAAATGATAGCGCTGATGCATGTGACAAGAGACATCTAAGTATGTTTCCGATCTGAAGACCAAACACTTTTCAGTGCTGTATCGATCTCGCTGTCCGGTGGACACTGCTTTCAAGGAAGATAAACTGCCAATATGAAACGGGACATACACACACACACAGGACTTACGTCATTCCGCCCTCGAGACGTATCACTGCATTTCTAAAACCCCCACGTTCATTAGCAAAGCTGGAATACCCTAGTTATATCTCTGGCTCTACTGATCTCAGGATTCCTTCCACTCTTCATCGCCATCTTTACCTCCTTCGTCTTCTACTTCTCCTCATTACATCCTACTTCTTGTTATTATGCGTATATAGGTCACGAGAAGTAAGCTTCGCATTGATCCATCTCACTACGTATTATCATCGGAAGTTAAATAGCCGGATATTTCAGTTGGCAGAAATGCCGATTGTCTCTTTCTGACTTCGTGTATGTTTCCTAAACACAAAGAAATTGTAACAGGCCTGTTTTTTTTTTTTTTTTTTTAGCAGAATTAATATGCATCCAAAACTCCAGTTCATCATTTCACTTTTGTTACTTGCAAATTCCTTGAATTCCACCATTCCTTTGTTCGTTTTGTATGTATATATATATGTGCATTTTTAATCTCACTGGAATGCTCGCCGTGTGAATTCAATAGTCTTCAGATATTTTCCTACCGAAGCTTTCCTCTTTCGTGCATTTTTTTTTATTTATTTTATGTGAATGTTAATTCTGAATATAAGCCCCGGTCAGCTATTCGTTCCCATTCATAATTTAAATAAAAATGGAACAGATAAGGGTTGTTCAATATGGAGATAGCACAAATTTCATGCTTGGATCTAAATACGTTTAGAATATTATTAGCTGAACTCCGTCATTAAATACAAAATTTAATACTGGCAATAAATATCTTAATAACGTGTTATGTAATGACTACTTTAAGAATTATCATCTGAAGTAAGCAATGTGGTTGTACATTATATTTTAGATAAATCTCTGAAACAGGAAGAAACCACTTCCAGAAGAGGTGGTTCACGAACCGAAATTTAAACCCGGCATCTCTCAAATACTAAGCTAAATCTGGCGTGCTATTGGGAAGGATCGCTCATGAATACGCAAGTGTTATAAAAAAGCCCTTACAGTTCTCTGTAATGATGCTAGATGGCAAGATGTTCTATCTTACAAATTATGTCATCATTACGCAGCTTTTAGAAGCAGGCGACGTCTAACGTAATTGACAAAGATTATGACAGAGAAAAAAGAGGCAAGACTTACTTAAAGTGGTTTTGTTTGCATAGATATCATTATAACTCACAAAATGTTCGCATTATATAATTAAGCATAATTATGCCAGTGAGAAATCTGCTATACGATAAAAGTTTCCCAACATAACATTACGCAGCCATGTTGGTACTGACACAAACATCGAAACCACAAATTAAACTTGGGAGTTACTATACTCTCTGCCCCGTTCTAAGCGCGTTTGCAACATTCCTGCAAAACGTCTATTAAGTTAGCCTTGTAAATCAGTTTGTACACATATAACTCTTGAACGGCTGAACAGGTTTCCATTAATTTGATGTGGAGGTCGTGTCAATGGAGGCTACTCCTAACTCATAGCTTTTAATTTCCTTCAACAGGTAATTCAAGGTTAAACCTTCGCCAAGACGATTTTCCACAACTGATGATGTCGTCACACGTAACGGCGTCCTTGCGCCTAACAGTATAAAATCTCGTGAATGGTGGAGTGATTTTAATTAAATTTGGTACAAACGCCGACGTCGTCGCCCGAGACATCAAAAATTGTTTCGTTTCTATGGTCACCAGCTATGAGGAACGTGTTTCTAGTATTTCAGCTAAGAAAAACCAAATCCTTGCGAAAGCTATGAATGTATTTGAAAACTTGTTAAATTTAACTGACATTTGCTATTTTAATTACAACAGTTAACGTATCACAATTTAATGATAAATAATGCTAAAAGGATATGATGTATTATGAGTGTTTATCTTTACGTTCTTATGCAATATTTGGTTTTACTTGCATTAAAGTACGGAAACTTTAGTGTTCACGCGTAAATTGACGTTAGACTCAGTTTCTGCTGAGCTATAAGCAGCCGGAAATTGTACTATTTAGTGTAGAACACTCAACAATACGGTGTCTGTGTTTTATTTATTCAAGTCAAATCCAGGAAACCAAGCCTAATGCTGTGGTTCGGATTCTGTATAAAAGGAGAAGTTAAATTAGTATTAGAATTATATACCAACAACAGCATGACAGATGGACGGACACTTTTGAACCTGACATATAAATTGCAGAATCTACCGATAAACTGAAATTCATAGCCCAATTAACAAACATTTTGCAATGAATTATTTCTTACGGTTGGCTGTCGTCTGGGTTGTTGCGCCGTGTAGTCTGAAGTTTACCGACGTTTCAGGAGTCCTTGCTGCCACAATGATGCAGATAGTAAATTTTAACGCTGTTTTTCTGTAAATGATTAAGCTGTCCTGATGTTTTTCTTAGAGGTTATAGACAGAATGAATCATATTTTTAAGGTTTAAATGCGTCATGTTTGTGTTTTATAATTAAAATATATAATATAATTCAGGTCTATACACAAACTTTATTTACAGATGTTAAAATTTAAAATTTAAAATTTGAGCTATTCATCGTTACTACGAAACATGTAGTAAATGAAGGCGCAGTATTGTAACATCGTAGTAACAATGAATAGCGCAAATTTTAAATTTTAACATATGTAAATAAAGTTTGTGTATAGACCTGAATTATATTATATATTTTAAGAATGAATCATATAGTTTTACTGTATGTTCAAGCAGCCTAGGAGCTACGTAAGATTCCGGGTTCTCACGACGACGAGTATGTAGAAAGACAACCATATTCAACCTAGAAACTATCAGGTTTTCTTCTCTAGCGACCTCTTTTCATTTGAGAATTAGTTGGTCAAGTCGTCCTTCATCTCAATGAATATGAGAGTGATCTTTCGGAATTATGTAGCGTTTACGCCCCATTTCTTGGTGCAGAGATAATCCACTACAGTGCGGACCAAAACGAATCGATTTCCGATGTCGTACGAAATGTATCTTTATTCCATTGTGGTTTAGGAGCATTATAAAATCTACGAGAGCAAAGAAACTTGGTGAAATTAAAATAAAACAATGATTCGTCTCCCTCCACTGCTTTCATGAACATCTGTCTCTCCTTTGTCTCAAAATGGTGCCACATAGGACATCCTCTCATCACCACAAACGGTCCAGTGTCTCTTGAGATTCGATAGTTTCAAGTATGATAAGAACACGTGACAACATGCCTTTCTATATGGCAAAACATTCCTACTCTTTCGACACATCATATCGTAGGCTGCAATAAGGTAAAGTATTAATCAATGTAGCAGAGTCCTTCTTGATAAATTAATATTCTCCCAGCTGCTCAGGTAATTCTCCTAGCTTAAGAAGTGAGTATGTTCCCCCGAAACGTCGGTATCGTTTTACAAGTCCACATGGCCCATTAGCCCAGAAGACATCTATGTTTTGATCGTCGCGAGAACTTAAAATATTATTGATTATCCTGTTGACAAGAGTCTGACACTTGAGCATTTATTTTTATTTTTATTTGTAATATTCTGTCTGACGACAGGTCCATATGAACAGGATCCTTCCATCCTTTTCTCGGATTGGGACCTGTTCATATACGTTCTTGGCAGATGATCCAGAAGTGGTTTGCCATTGCCTTCTTCTGTGTGTGAATGGAGTAATTGTTGGGATGCCACGGAGGAAAACTCCGTGTTGCCTAGACCACGGCCCTGCCCAACACAAGTTATAAATTCGGGCACCGCCGGGAATCGAACCCGAGACCCCAGGATTACAAGGCCAGCGTTCTAACCGCTAGACCACCTCATCTTATTATTATTTAGTGTTCTGTCTGACGACAGGTCCATATGAACAGGATCCTTCCATCCTTTTCTCGGATTGGGACCTGTTCATATACGTTCTTGGCAGATGATCCAGAAGTGGTTTGCCATTGCCTTCTTCTGTGTGTGAATGGAGTAATTGTTGGGATGCCACGGAGGAAAACTCCGTGTTGCCTAGACCACGGCCTTGCCCAACACAAGTTATAAATTCGGGCACCGCCGGGAATCGAACCCGAGACCCCAGGATTACAAGGCCAGCGTTCTAACCGCTAGACCACCTCATCTTATTATTATTTAGTGTTCTGTCTGACGACAGGTCCATATGAACAGGATCCTTCCATCCTTTTCTCGGACTGGGACCTGTTCATATACGTTCTTAGCAGATGATCCAGAAGTGGTTTGCCATTGCCTTCTTCTGTGTGTGAATGGAGTAATTGTTGGGATGCCACGGAGAAACAGGGGAAGCCCCCGGAGGAAAAAAACTCCGTGTTGCCTAGACCACGATCTTGCCCAACACAAGTTATAAATTCGGGCACCGCCGGGAATCGAACCCGAGACCCCAGGATTACAAGGCCAGCGTTCTAACCGCTAGACCACCGTGGCATTTACTTAGGCGTAACACTTGTAATCTCTAGTTACAAATCTATATGAAATCGCCCAAAACCGAAAACCAGGTGGTTTCTGCTAACCTGAGATAGCTCGAAAATGTAAACCTACAAAATGAAAAAATTAAGGAAGAAGCTGGAAATATAATTCTTGACACCCATAAAAGCAGGGAGAAGATTCCAAGAAGACTTTAAAATAAAACTAAACCATTTTCAACCATTTTATAATGTACCTGGCAACACAGAAGTAAAAACAGGTAGCACGATTTCTGAAACATTCGTTACCGGCTGTGACGACAGTTCAGGTAACGTGATTTAAACATAGAAACAATCTTACAGGCCGTTGAAATCCACTAGTGGTAGAAACGAGAGTTATTTTAGGGTGTTAATTCATTGATCCTACCTCAAACAGCGAGGTAATTAGCTGAGAGAACGTGTATAAATTCTGGACTAATTCGCATCTTCAGGACGAGAGTTCGCGCTGATAACAGCAACAAGTCACTCCGTCACCTCGCTCTGAAACCTTCAGGAATTCGCACCTGTGACTACCAGATATATAAATTTAGAAGCAGATTTATCGTTCAAGACTCTTCCTACTATAAATTATTACAAATTTCCCTATTAGACACTGTTCTTGTTAAGTTTCATGCATTTACAAGACATAAATAAATCATAAAATATTGTTCTACACTTCACTTATGTATTAAAATAAGTTAGAAACTTGGTGAGGGCTCTTAAGAAAATAGTTGTTGCACCGTGTTATCTCTTAGATGTTTACCGACGTTCCAGACGTGCTTACTACCGCCATCATCAGGGATCAATGGAAACGCTCATCGCCCGGAGCACAGAAGCAGGTGTGATCGTACTTTGATCATGCAAGAACATAACTTCGCTGGAAAGAATGGGGAATTTTCGTTAAACGGCTTTACTATTGCACAATACGAGGCACGATTTTCGCTGTCAGAATCGGTAATTAAATAATTGTTTTTATGAAAATATTATCATTGTGTGTTGGATTATTTGCAAATTATATTATCATTATCCTTCATCACCCCTCAGAAAAACTGATACATTTATTTAGTGGATGACAACAACCCTGTGCTTAAGTCAGTTGTAACCTATCCTAACCTATCCTAACCTATCCTAACCTAACCTAACCTAACCTATCCTAACCTAACCTATCCTAACCTAACCTAACCTATCCTAACCTAACCTAACCTATCCTAACCTAACCTAACCTATCCTAACCTAACCTAACCTATCCTAACCTAACCTAACCTATCCTAACCTAACCTAACCTATCCTAACCTAACCTAACCTTACCTATCGATTCCGAAGGGTTCTGGCAGTGGTGTAATGTAATCTGGATTGCTGGGTTTCGGACCTTGTCCAACGTTTAATGTTATAAAATACACACTGTTTCGAAGACTGAATCTATTCTCGTCTTCAGGTGTAGTGAAGGGGGCATCTACAAACCTAACCTAACCTAACATGCAAACAAGACAGAAATACTGACTCACCTCCTCGTAGGGTCTTGACTGCGGATGCGAGTCCTTGTAAACTTCACATTCATAACATGGTGCCCTCTGTCCCCAGGCTCGTTCAACCTCAGGTAACACGGACATCATAATAAGAGCGGCTCGTAACATGGCCTCCATCACTACCTGTAACAACATAAACTTCACTCCTGATTGTGTAACAGACTGTACCTTCACTTGTTTCAAATACCACAGGTTTTATTGCAAGATATGAGTTATAAATGGGGCTCACAATATATGCACTGGTAGGACAGAACAAATTTAAGAAAGATTTCTGTCTTCTGGGTTATTGCGTCGTGTAGCCTGGTAGATTTCCACCAACGTTTCAGAGGTCATACTGCCTCCGTCATCAGGGCGATGAATCTTCAGACTCACCTCTGTGAAAACCTCAAATCCTACAAATTTAAGAAACTTTTCACATCTAAAACCGTTACCATTCCTGTTCCCTCCATATCAACATCCACAGAGCAATTAGCTTAAAAATTGAAATTGTTAATTTTTCTGTGTGGTTGTGAAATTTAATCTATTACTCTAAATGAAGAACATATATTACAGTCATTCTTGATAAAAGTGTCCAGAACAATATTTGGACCTAATACCGATAAATCAATTGAATAATTTAGGAAAACTACAAAGATCATCACTTTTCTATTTCAAAGTTCACTAGCATTATTAGTACAATGAAATCAAGATGAGAATTAACCAACCGCCATGCCGCGTGTGGGAGGTACCACACTCAAATCTGACCTCAGTTCCTCCAGACAAATGCAATAAAAATATCTTTCACTGCACCACGAAAGCTTCCTTACATATAATTTTCAATTCATTATTCATTAATCGTCCTACCATCAACGCCATATAATCTGAGGCACTGACAGCCCGTTAAATAAACCACTAATACATAAATAAGACGAGTTAAGATAACGTTGAAATATGGCACTGATGGAGGAGACAAGAAGTGTGTACATTTTAAACTTTGAACTTCGGAAATAAAAAGACTCGTATGTTAATAGGCGCCTATATTACTATCAAATCTAAAACTTCTTGACGATGGTGAAGAGTCAATTGAATAAATTTTTTGGATATTATCCATCGTCTAGTAAATATAAAACGTAAAACGACGTTTCGGAGATGGGACTCTATCTCCGTCTTCAGGTTCCTACACAGTTGGGCCCACTAGATAGAGTCCCATCTCCGAAACGTCGGTTTACGTTTTATATTTACTAGACGATGGATAATATCCAAAAATTTTATTCAATTGCCTATATTACTGTATACGCGTGTTGTATACACAGAGCAGGTCTCCTTTAACAGCATTACTATAGAAACGGTTGTAATATTATCTCTTGAAGCCCATAATACCTTAACAACAGCAAATGATCACCATCCAAGCAACCAAATCTGCTTATTATACATAGAGATATCTATAGATAGATGTCTGGACTATAGATGGATGGAAACTGATGAACAGTGTGTCCAGTGGCGTGCTTTGTAATTATCATTGTCATAGTCTTGGATTACAATATTCAATATTAATTGGGAACTATTAAGTATCTCACAGGCAGATGTTTATTTGTATTTAAATCGATATTCATAATAAGAAAAATAATGGGTACCGAGTATCATCTATTTAAGTGTTTCATCATAAAGTCCGTACATGGTACATCTATTAAGAGTTAGTTAGTTACTGAAACATACATTAAACTGCATCAGTGAAAGTAGAGAGGCGGTTTCCAGTACCTCGATGCAAATCTCATTAGCACGACGCTCTCGATTGTCACAAACAAGAATCTGATAGTCGATTAGTGGCGACATAATCATTATTTGAATACATACGGGCGAAGAGCTTGGGGTGTGGGTGACGTCACAATTCTAAGAAATCCACAGCAATTCTATTGGTCACTAACAAGAATCTGATAGTCGATTAGTGGCGACATAATCATTATTTGAATACATACGGGCGAAGAGCTTGGGGTGTGGGTGACGTCACAATTCTAAGAAATCCACAAGCGATTCTATTGGTCACTAACAACGCATTTTACCTTATGACATGTATTAATTAAATAAACGTTAACAGTCTTTGTAAATACAACGAAATCTTAAAATACAAACAATGTTAACTTAACTTAACACGATGGACTTGAACAGCTGTCTATAACTGAAGAGATAAATGTTTCCCTCATGGCGTAGTCAATGGCCAAGTAATTGTCCAATTTGTATAACAAACTTATCTTATCATTTAATTCATTATATCCAAATATTTTCTTAAACACACTCTTCACAAGAACTTCAGTTTACCATGGTTTCACGGTTTATCACGAATTTGATTACTTTCTTATTCTCCTCATATCCTTCTCTATTCCTCGCTCACAGTCTTCTTTCGACACTTTAAATCAGGGGTGGCCAACCCAAATGATCTTTCGGGCCACTTTGGAAATGCATCATAACTCCGCGGGCCACATATAAAATTATATATCCCCATATTAGATTTAGATACACTATAGACATTTTTTTGGGCACTTAAGAGTGAAACATAGAACCTGTTATATTAGATGCACGCGCATCATGAGTTCGCAGAATATAGTTTAATTATTCTGCGAACTCATAACTGTAAACTCATGAATAAAACAGGCAATATCTGTCATATATTCGCAAGAATATTATTTTAAAATCAAAGTTAATTTTTTCTCATAATTTCGACAGATAATTTTTGAATATATGGATGCACAAATAATGTATTTTTTTAATACATTGGTTTTCACTACTTTGGCCATTATAAAATAAATATATTTTGTAAAAGTGTGATGAATCTCGCGGGCCGGAAAAATGTTCAAGGCGGGTCATATGCGGCCCGCGGGCCGCGGGTTGGACACCCCTGCTTTAAATCGTGATATAACACAGACATCAATTACAGAAACATTTTTACAGCGATTAATGGCGTTAAACTGTGCCACTGAGGCTATAAATGTGCAGTTTTAAAATAATAATAATAATAATAATAATAATAATAATAATAATAAAGACACTTCATTTCATATATGCCTTATCTTCCGAATTTCAACCTAATTTTATTTTAAAATTCCCTTGTAAACCAATGCAGAACATTCTTTTTAAACGCAGTACATTATTTTAACAGCAGAGTGCACTGGTGCTTTCTTTATTCCTTCATTCATTATCATGGTACACATCTCTTGTTGCTATCGCATGAACCATTCTGTTTATTTCTTAACGTTTGTTGTGCGAGAGGCAGGTTCTCTTGAAATACGAAACATTGTTCGTGAACTAGTGAACTGTGAAGCTAACTTTGATGATACGAACTTCGAGTTTCATTTCTTTCTGTCATTGTACTACAATGGAGTTTACAATGGAATAAGAAATATGACGTCATGGCTGTAAGCATCCACAGCGCTACAAACAGTACTAAGCAAAATTTTGTAAGGGTAAAATAACTTATTCTAAAAGGTCTTTTAGATTAAAACAGGATAAAAGAAAGACTGAGCTATTAAAAAACTAAGATAAAAACGAAGTTTATTCCCACAAGATGTTATTTTAATCGAGTCTTTCAATATAAATAGCAACATATTCTCTGAATTTTGAGTTCGTGTACGAGAATTACTCGCTATGTCATTCAAGAATGATATTTCAATCAAATTGATAATACCGATACACATTTCGATTTTAAACTATAAAAAAGGTTTCACAATAAAACTTTATTTTAAAGGTTTTATTTTACCTTAAATACATGTTTTATTTCACAAAACATTCTGCAAGCTACATGTTCCCAGAAAGCTGTATTTTGATTTATCTTTCAATCTTCCAATCAAAACCCGCAAAATAATAAATTGTATAATGTAATGTTTCACATTCTCTCGAAGAGAAATATATCGAACCAAGGGCTGAACAAACAACGCAAGCGCATTAATGCATCTACGAGAGAAACCGACATTTAAAATACACTATCGTTACATCACATAACTTCCAGTTATTAAAAGTGAAGTATATTTTAATTATGTCTCTCAATATTATTTTAGCTGCTACAGACGTATGTCTGTGGAGACAGATAGTTCATTCCTGTCTAAACAATAAACTTATTTAATGCGTAATTAATATTCTGTCAAAAATAGAGGAGGTATGCCTCTCTAAAAATAACATATAAAACGTGGGATTCCATCGCGGGTTATATTTTATTCATGTTAAATGTACGAACTGATGGAGTTTTTTTGCTACTGTCAAATTTATGGCGGTCCTATCTAAAAAGAAACATGCACAAATATGAAAAAAGATGTTTTAACTAGAAGCAACATGTTTTCAAAGTCAGAAGATAAAGCATTTGTGAAATATACAAAGATTAACTCCTTATCGAGTAATGTATAATACTAAAACGTATTGTACTGATACTGATACAGAAAATTTTAAATTCATTTCTGGGAACCCGAGGATGAAAATTCTATGCTCATCGAAAATTGTGAGAACCATAAAAGGTAGCAAGTTTTCGTTACAGACAGATTTTTACTAAATGTGTAGGTGGAACAGTGAGTAGGACGAGGCCCGTAACGGTTGCATCGGACGAGAACTGAACTGTGGACAGTCGGGAAATAAATACGTCAATAAATAAGTAACACTGGAGGCATGAGATTACATTCAAGTGCTCATCTGTTGACAACATGTAAAATTAATTGTGTCTATCTTTTTATTATTTATAATTGTAAAGGCCAGTGTTTGAAAATTAACAGTGCGCTAACGCATAGTTATTAAGATTCTGCTTTACTGACCAATATAAACAAATTCCATGACGATAAAATTACGAACACTGCACTTTAGAAGGCAGTGGAATGCTGAACTCACATGCAACTATCATATTCACCTTAACGTGAGGCATTTCAATCCGATATAGCTGGAGTCTATTTTTTCCAATCACTCCAGAAATTTACAGTAGCGGTAACCATTTATACCTGCATTTTGGAGGTAGCCGGTTCGAACCCAGGCCACGTTAGAAGATATACTATTCGAAAATTTGACCGTTTTTCTTGTTTCTCCAAACCCATGTAAAACAGACTCTTCAAATACGACTGCCTCGTTACAAACCCATACCCAAAGTTAATTACCACTTTCCTCCTATTCGAGACTATACACCGCAGTTGAAATAGCGTTATTAAATATGGTAATAACCTTTCAATTATCTCCCAACTTTTGTTAAAATATGAATATGTTCTTCGGTAGGTCGTGTGTTTGATGTAAAATGATTTACATATAGTCATTTAAAAACACAAATGCATTATATAAAACGTCAGAATTCTAACACCTGAAAGCATTAAAAATGTCTAACAATATACTCCACGAAAGTACGAGAAGTATAAATAAATGCTTGATAATATTCAAGTAAATATTGTTCCTACTAATGTGTAGTTTCCCAGAGAACAGAAATAATTACTACTTGCTTTCATGGTCGTGAAGTGCTGTCTCCTAATTTGCGCTCAATACGAACTTTACACATCACATATAAATTATTATTATTAGATGATGACAGACTAAGTCCCTGTGAAACTGCAGCCACTACCACGCCCTCTCCCATGTCCCCTGTATCATCTGAGCAACGGGGGATTATATTGCCACGAGAAAACCCTGTCCCTAAACCACTTAGTCCATCGCTTACCGGGGCTCGATCGCGGGCCTTCGCAGTGAAATCAGGCGACTAACCGCTTGAGTCATGCCCTGGCTACATTTCGCTAGTATTAATACAGACTGAGAGAGATAGCACCTACCGACATCTTCCGCAATTATATATGAAGTGATTAAGTGATATTTCAGGTCCTCGTGGCGTCGAGTATGAAAGTAACTACGTATCTTCTGAGGCATTTCACGGCATAGTCTGGTAGAAATTGACCGACGTTTCAAACGAATTTATAAGATAGTGTAGTTGCGTCATATTGGGATTTATTAAATTAAAAATAAAATATTTGGTTATTCCGTCAAATCACAATGTATTTAAAATAAGATAATTAAAATAATTAAAATATAATTCTGTGTTTCATATCGAATAATCGATTTACAATTGGAACAGTTACAACATGTTTCGGTTTTATTAAACCATCATCAGGTGTAAAATTATATTAAATTTAAAACTCAATAACAATTTTTTACAATTTTTTTCGTAGTGTAGTTTTTTGGAGGTCGTGTCCAGGTATTTTCATATAATGGATCAACTTTATTGTTTGAAGTGATGCTTTTGATGTTTACATCGGTCAGAGATGAAATAGTAGAAAACACAGTTGTGTCTGGAGGTGATCCAGAAGTATTACCGTATCCGATCAAGGTTTATTACTTAAATACATTGTGATTTGACGGAATAACCAAATAATTTAACTTTAGTTTCAAAGGAACTTCTGAAGAATTTCTAAAATTTCGGTCAATTATCCCGGCATAGACATAATCTACCGGCGCTGAGCCAGAGTTATTCACTTTGGAGAATTCTGTGGAAGCTACCATTCAGTAGTACCGATGACTTATATAATATCATTAATACGAATAACTAGAAAGGATCGATATAGTATAAACATTAACAGTTAATTTTATGAGGAATCTTGGATGTTATGCCTTGATGATTAAAGAAACAGAAATATGCATAGGCATTTCCAGATAACGTTTTCTATAGAGGGCGGTGTGTTGAATTATCTACATGGGAAGAATTATTTGTTGACTACAAGGTGTCTATAGTCTCCAACACAACGCACTGTCCTCTACTTGTCAAAATGTTGCTGTGTTTCTGAAAGTGACGTATTTGAAGCGTTATTCCGTGTATCGGATTGACACTTGCCACATATGCATTCAACCGAAAATATTACATTATGAACATTTTAAACATTTTAGTACGTCTATGTTCTAGAATGTTTTCCTATGAGCTTAAACCCGTCAGTTATTTGTCAGTGTCATTTAAATTCGTCATTTATATGATACTGTCATTTAACGAAGTAGATAAAACCATTATTTTATTCTATTTTGTTTGTAGAATTTTATACATATGAACTACAACAGTCATACCACAATGGCACTCTTCAGTTCCTCGTTTTTAAAATTAATTAATAATAATCTGTAATTACGACTACTCTACAAACCATTTATTTTATTTATTTAGTGTTCTGTCTGACGACAGGTCCATATGAACAGGATCCTTTCATCCTTTTCTCTTCTCGGACTGGGACCTGTTCATATACGTTCTTGGCAGATGATCCAGAAGTGGTTTTCCATTGCCTTCTTCTGTGTGTGAATGGAGTAATTGTTGGGATGCCACGGAGGAAAACTCCGTGTTGCCTAGACCACGGCCTTGCCCAACACAAGTTATAAATCGAACCCGAGACCCCCAGGATTACAAGGCCAGCGTTCTAACCGCTAGACCACCTCATCTTATTATTATTTAGTGTTCTGTCTGACGACAGGTCCATATGAACAGGATCCTTCCATCCTTTTCTCGGACTGGGACCTATTCATATACGTTCTTGGCAGATGATCCAGAAGTGGTTTGCCATTGCCTTCTTCTGTGTGTGAATGGAGTAATTGTTGGGATGCCACGGAGAAACCGGGGAAGCCCCCGGAGGAAAACTCCGTGTTGCCTAGACCACGGCCTTGCCCAACACAAGTTATAAATTCGGGAATCGAACCCGAGATCCCAGGATTACAAGGCCAGCGTTCTAACTGCTAGACCCCTAATTCAGTGACTTCAAATATGCGTTATACAGGACTATCGGTTCAATAACCATTATCATTACACAAATACGGCACTGTAAGATCTGCTGCTTCGTATTACTGACGTCCCAGGTTTTAATCTCGGTCCGGACACCATCTGTTGTGGCCAAAATCTTTTCTGGTTTAATTCAGTCTCTAAAGACAAATGCCACGGAAGATTAAAATATGCTACGACCGTTTCCTTCTAAATACTTTCCGGTTTATTATGCACTAATAATCAACAAAGTGGGATTGGTTTTGTTGTTACCTTCATTTCAGCCATATGCAACATTGGATCAACAATAAGCCCTTTCTCTGGTGCCGGACAATAAATCCCTTTAAAACAATAGCATCGATTCGGTAATGCAGTTGTACTCATTTCCGACCATATTCCATTAAATACTCGAATGACGGGATACGTTTTTGTGGTATTGCAAGAATAATAATTATCATAACAAGAACATGTCACTGCATCCGTCAAAATGACTTCGCGTTTTATTATCCCATACTAATTGTATTATTCATTTTCCACATTGTTCTTTCAAATTGTCGTCTTCCTAGACAAGTTTTCCTTCCACCCACACAAATTACATACCCGATACATTATTAATATATTTAAGGAGTCTAAACAAGAGAGCCAGAAGTCCTTTTAATCCTTTACAGCGCAATAGAAAATAGTTTATGTTACTTACAGTTCTAATCGTAAACAGAAATTATTTCCTTAAATTACGTTACAAAACTAATAATCTAAAATGGAGGAGTGTTTTGATTTCTTTGTGGTAAAGACTGAATTTTCAAATAATAGCACTGTCTGTACTGGTGATGCGGGGAGCCTCTGTGGCGACGTGGACGACCTTGACGACATGTTCAAACGTCATAAAATGGGTAACCAGGGCGAACTTGGCGACCAAGACAACCTCAGTGACCTTGGAAAGATAGGCGAGATTGTATGGTTACACTAAGATCTGGTTAGGTTAGGTTAGGTTAGATTACGTAAGGTTAGGTTAGGTTAAGTTAGGTTAGGTTAAGTTAGGTTAAGTTAGGTTAGGTTAGGTTAGATTACGTAAGGTTAGGTTAGGTTAGATTACGTAAGGTTAGGTTAGGTTAGGTTAGATTACGTAAGGTTAGGTTAGGTTAGATTACGTAAGGTTAGGTTAGGTTAGGTTAGGTTAGGTTAGGTTAGGTTAGGTTAGGTTAGGTTAGATTACGTAAGGTTAGGTTAGGTTAGATTACGTAAGGTTAGGTTAGGTTAGGTTAGATTACGTAAGGTTAGGTTAGGTTAGGTTAGGTTAGGTTAGGTTAGGTTAGGTTAGGTTAGGTTAGATTACGTAAGGTTAGGTTAGGTTAGATTACGTAAGGTTAGGTTAGGTTAGGTTAGATTACGTAAGGTTAGGTTAGGTTAGATTACGTAAGGTTAGGTTAGGTTAGGTTAGGTTAGATTACGTAAGGTTAGGTTAGGTTAGATTACGTAAGGTTAGGTTAGGTTAGGTTAGGTTAGATTACGTAAGGTTAGGTTAGGTTAGGTTACGTAAGGTTAGGTTGGGCTCTTCAGGTCCAAAGAACATCATCCTAATCGCCGTGAAGACATAAAATCTTAAATAGAGGTAACTGATTATTAAAGTAGATGGAACACATAGTTACCGCTCGACTTTAAAGCGATATGAAAATCATAAAGCGGATATGTTGGCCTGAACGGTAGAAATTTAACTTTAAACCAAATGCCATGTTTCCATAAGACAGGCGCGGGGCTTGTTAAGCCGTTTCTACTTTCCATGTGTTCAAGTAGACGGCGTCAGTTGTTTCATGCAGCGGAAGTAGTTTTCGTGCGGTTATTGACTTGCTGGGGTATGTGCCCACGGGGTGACAGTGCTCTTAGTGGTGGGGTGGGGGGGACGACGTCGGAAATTGGTAGGATGCGTGGAATTCCTCTTGACAAAACACTGTCGTCAACCCAGCCTAGAAACATTGCAAGGCTGCTGCTGTATGTAAAATAAAAATCTAACGCCATCTTTACTTCAGGATCATACCTGTTGGATCAAAGGTTTACTTCCCCATAAGACACCACGATTCAGTTGACATTACCAGACGAGTAAAATTCTATTTATCTCGTCTTGTCTGCTATATCGTAAAGAAACCACTGTCCAAGAAACCGTGTACCAATATTCTACGTTTCTCTTTTCTATCTCCCAGCTAAATGTTAAATCTTTATTCCCTGATTTAACTTATATAAAAGTACTAGGTGAGGAGTACAAATCACTAAGTTGCTCGTTATGTAAATATCTGCAGTACCCACTTCATCTTCCTAGGGTTCAAATATAGTCTTTAGAACTTTCTTTTATCACTCACAGATTATTTATCTTCCACATTAAGTGAAGACGTCTTCCAATGATATTTTAAGAAGCAGAAATGACATCAGTGATTCTTAAACCGAATAATTTATCTTTAACATGAAAGACGGCAGAATTTATAGCACGACTATTACCATGTTCACATAAAATTTTATGAAGATATTGCCCTCTGCCTCTATGCAGAAAGAACAACATCTGGGACCCGTTATTTATAGAGCCCTTTGCGGCTACAATTCTCAGAAACGCAAAATAACTTTCACAACGAAATTTATTTTTTCTATGTGCACTCATCGTTCATTTAAATGTTTCCAGTACACGCCATATGCGTGGCACGTGTGCGAACTGCCAATGTAACTACAGAGAGGTGGTGACTCTAATTTTCGTTGTAATTCGTGTAAATGCGACGCGGCGAGCTTCACTAATAGCGGAAGGCAGAACGTCAAGTCGTATTAACGCCATTCTTCAAGTCGTCAGCCATTGTTTAGTGGTGGGGAAAATGATTCCAGCTACACAATAATTTACGGAGCCATTAACCAGCTTCATGATACCATGTAATTATAATAAATTACAGCCAGAGACAACAATCTTCTCACGTATAATTACCCGCACTTAATACTTTGCTAAGTTTTGGTTATTGTTCTAAATCAAGCAATGCCAGAAATATGTTTTTACATCTTTGAAGCACAAATTTTTCGAAAGAACATTTAGGAATATAAATTCCTACCTCAAATAAAACAAAACTCGTCTTAAATACAAGCATCAAGCGGTTGATGCCGTCTAATATAATAATTGTTGGTTATTATTACAACTACAAATGCGAGGTGCGATCGGAAAGTTTCTAGACTGCGCCTATAAAAACCCGTACACTTATCTCAGGTATTAAATTCATCCATCACCCTCGAAGTAGTTCCCCTGGGAGTGAACACAACGATCCCAGCGCCGCTGCCAAGCCTGGAAGCATCCCTGGAACTCTTTCTTTGTCAGCCTGTCAAGCACCATCTGCGATTCTGCCTGAATCTGTTCTATCGTCTCAAATCTCCTTCCTTTACCTGAATTTTCATCTTTGGGAAGAGGAAACCTTAGAAAGGAAGTTGGGGTCGGTTCTTGCAAGATCTTTGAGCTCCTGACAAACGAGAAGTCGATTCTGCTTCTGGTCCTCAGACAGGATGCGTCGCATGTGGAGTTCTTCCTTTAGAATCAGCTGACAGGTCCCATAGCCTATCCCAACAATGTCGCACAAGTCGTTGATGGTACAACGTCGATCTTCGTGAATTGCCTGCCGAATCTTCGTAACATTTTCGGGCGTTGTGCTCGAAGATGGTCGTCCAGAACGCTCGTCATCATCGACAGGGGTTCGGCCATTTTTAAAACGTGAATGCCACACAAAAGTTTGTGCACGACCCATTGCGGACTCCCCAAATGCTTGCTTTAGCATTTCATAGGTTTCCGTAGCCGTTTTGGAGAGTCTTTGGCAAGAGATTCAGGCAGAATCGCAGATGGTGCTTGACAGGCTGACAAAGAAAGATTTTCAGGGATGCTTCCAGGCTTGGCAGCGGCGCTGGGATCGTTGTGTTCACTCCCAGGGGAACTACTTCGAGGGTGATGGATGAATTTAATACCTGAGATAAGTGTACGGGTTTTTATACGCGCAGTCTGGAGACTTTCCGATCGCACCTCGTATGTGTCAACCAGGGGCTTTGCTCCTGGTTCCTTATCTTGCCAACCTTTCCCTCCCTGCTTCGTTTTCATTTTGTCCTCCTCTCTTCAGGGAGTTACGGCTGAAGAAACAAAGTAATGTACAATTATGAACTGTTCCTTCATTTTCATCTTTGGATGCTAACGCGAAACAATGTTCATACACTTCGCGTGGTCCACCTATTAATAACATCTGTTTCAGTTCCATCGGACACGCGTCCGCAGAATGTTCAATAACTTGTCGTCGTTGTTGAGCATTTGACAGGCTTTCCACAAGATCTTAATTCATATTAGCCACACGTCGAGAAGCCAGTACCCGTCCTGAGTTTTGGTCATATTCGCTACACGCCGTAATTATAATAAGCCTAACGATTATCATCTCGGTACCATCGATCATATTCGATCGACGTTCTTCTAACGTATCCATAATTAACACACATTCACCGATGCCACAATATCACGCAAGATAATTACGTTTCAACTAATGTCGGCAGAGACACCAACTGGCGGACGTCTATCATTATCACAATCTCAGGCCGTTTGACACTTTCAAACGATCTTTACGCTTCAGTTTTATCGGAGGCCACCAAATAGATTCGTCTGACTGTAGCGACTTTAGTCCGAGATCGTGCTGCCATCTGTCAGTGGCCTTATAAAACTGCTATATAACTCGAGAACGGTTGAACACATTTTTATGAAATTTGGTATAGAGGTCATGCCACTGGTAGGTACTAAAAATCATACCCTAAGATGTACTTTGCTCTTTTACTAGAGCGGAAAGCACTTTATGGAACCGGACAGGATCTGTTAGTCAAATGCTTGTATCTTTCGATGACCTCATAGCAGTTACGGCGACGTAGGACAATAACTCGAGAATCGACGAACGGATATGCATGAAATTTGTCGTGAAGAATATTGAATTGGGGGCCAAGTCCACGATACTCCTTTTTAACATCCTACAATTAGTAATACGTACATGACGGATACCTTACACTGTGGTCTAGCGGTTAGACCGCTGGCCTTGTAATCCTGGGGTCTCGGGTTCGATTCCCGGCGGTGCCCGAATTTATAACTTGTGTTGGGCAAGGCCGTGGTCTAGGCAACACGGAGTTTTCCTCCGTGGCATCCCAATAATTACTCCATTCACACACAGAAGAAGGCAATGGCAAACCACTTCTGGATCATCTGCCAAGAACGTATATGAACAGGTCCCAGTCCGAGAAAAGGATGGAAGGATCCTGTTCATATGGACCTGTCGTCAGACAGAACACTAAATAAAATAATAATACGTACATGACGGATGCCATAATGAAGATTCAGACAGATATACAGCTGATATGTGTTCTGTATGCATAGCAAATAACGCCCAATACAAATTAATCAGGCGCTAATTGTCATATATGGGATGTACGTTATGAGCAGAAAATAATTTTCTGTGTGGCGCACTGCATTTCAGTTCGCGTTGATCTGAATAATAAACCACGATCGGGAGAACCACAGTCGCACTAACGGGCTCGTGTATAAAAACAACTGAACATTCGCGGAAGTGCTACAGTAAAGTGGTTTACAGCTAGTACAATGTCTTTTGCATTTAATTATCGAAACGCATTTTCCATCTGATCTGAAAACAATACTGCGTACGACAGACACAACATATCATCTCAGCTGTGTTTTGAAATGTCCTTGTTGTTTGTACAAGACGCGATGTATCAATTCTTTTTGCCGGTCTCAATTTTTTCCTCTTTTTGACAGACTTTCAACTCAGGTGGCGCCTCCTTTCAGACCCTTACCTTCTAACCACTCTCAATATTTCTTCAATTCCAATCGATGGTGGATGACTCACACGTGATTGGATACTGTGGACATCCGATAATTTAATTTCCAACGCACAGATCTTTGGCTGTGTTAGTTTTCAGTTCGAAATATTAGCTGGTCGTTCTGTGTCTCCGTTTTGACAGTGAAACCGACAAATTTTTTTGAAGGCCTGTGAAGTGGAGGGGGGGTGGTAACTGTGGTAGCGAGGGGATTCACTTCAATCTTTGTAATGGAGTTTTCCACCCAAACGAATTACAGCAACAGATAAATAAACAGAACACTCGAAAACTGAAACAACTCTGATAACTATGGCAACCACGTAACAAGATCACCATAACTGTTTTTATCGCCGATAGACAGCGCGCAATACAGTTATATTCTACGTCCGTTTATTTTGCGTAATTTCCTATTACAATGCTGTTTGTTTTTCGTTATCTCAGATTTCTATTATCTTGCTGTCCCGACAGAACAAACATTTATACCGTAAACAATCAATTCTCTATTCGAATTCACGTATGCATCAATAACTACTCTTATCTAAATATGAATTAAATCCTTCTTACTTTAAATGGTTGACACTCCTGCTTCGTATTTGGGAGATCCCGGATTAAAATCTCGGCTCGGAGACCGACTGTTATCAAAGTTTTCTTTTTCTATAAATTTTCATAAGTCCTTCCAGAAAAAAAAATGCAGGGATAATATCTCAAATTTAGCCACAAACGACCAGTCCTTTCCACATTACCCTAGTCATCAGATCAATCTGGGGTACTGACAACATCGTTAAATAAACCATAATAAAACAAACGAACAAATATATCAAAAATATCTTAACCACCTGCTTCGTATCTGCGATGGACGCAATTAGTATTCCTCCCACGACAACGGCTATTCTGAGGTTCGAGTCCGTCGATAAGGCTGTGATTGCTTGCACGCACGCACATTGCCTCCATGATTTTGAATTCTAAATTGTAATTATAGTTAAAATTTAAAGTTCTCGTGTAAATGGTTACGAAATCTGAAGGAAAAAAATGTAGATCTTCCAAAATGTTGCTAACCTTGCCATAACTGACATTGCTAACACAGTTATTCACTGAATCAGCAACTGAAATACCGCTTCAAATCGGTTCAACTGGCCCCTTCTGCTAGTATCAGGGTCTGATTTGGTGGCGTTCACAAGCCTCGTTACAGGCCTATCACACAACCGCTATACTATTTGATTTCAGTAAGAATCGTGTGAAATATAGCCGACCATGAATCGTGTATTGTCATATTCTATGTCTTTCTAGGATAGAAGTGTTATAAAGTTGGAGATAATCCGCTGCAATCTTCTGCTCACCTTCTGAAGACTATCATCGCTCGTGCTGCACACTGAATTTCAAAACGTGTTCTTCGCACCACATTACAGGTGGTGACGTCAACAGTTTGCTCGGATGATAACCACAGCTCAAAGGAACTGGGACGATACACATCATTCTTCATAGTCTTGCCCAATTTCAACAGTAACACATTAGTGTAAGACTTGAGGTTCTCACAGCGGTGAGTTTGAAGATTTCTGTCTTCTGGGTTGTTGCGCTGTGTAGTCTGGTCGATGTTTACCAACGTTTCGGAGGTCATACTGCCTCCGTCATCAACAACCCAGAAGACGGAAATCTTCATACTCATCGCCCTGATGATGGAGGCAGTATAACCTCTGAAACGTTGGTTAACATCGACCAGACTACACAGCGCAACAACCCAGAAGACAGAAATCTTCATACTCATCGCCCTGATGACGGAGGCAGTATGACCTCTGAAACGTTGGTTAACATCGACCAGACTACACAGCGCAACAACCCAGAAGACAGAAATCTTCATACTCTGATGACGGAGGCAGTATGACCTCTGAAACGTTGGTTAACATCGACCAGACTACACAGCGCAACAACCCAGAAGACAGAAATCTTCATACTCTGATGATGGAAGCAGCATGACCTCTGAAACGTTGGTTAACATCGACCAGACTACACAGCGCAACAACCCAGAAGACAGAAATCTTCATCGCCCTGATGATGGAGGCAGTATGAATTCTGAAACGTTGGTTAACATCGACCAGACTACACAGCGCAACAACCCAGAAGACAGAAATCTTCATACTCATCGCCCTGATGACGGAGGCAGTATGACCTCTGAAACGTTGGTTAACATCGACCAGACTACACAGCGCAACAACCCAGAAGACAGAAATCTTCATACTCATCGCCCTGATGACGGAGGCAGTATGACCTCTGAAACGTTGGTTAACATCGACCAGACTACACAGCGCAACAACCCAGAAGACGGATATCTTCAGTAACACATTAGTCTTTGTCGAAAGGAATAGAAAATGTACCAATGGTGTAAAAGTCAACGATGATATCCAATGTCATTGTTGTGACAACACATGCCAACACACACTGTTGTGAGTTTATAATGTCTTCGGTTCCCAATGTTTCAACGATGGCTCCTGGACGAAAGGGTTGCCTAATTCCTAGGGAAACCGCGATGGGCAAACAAACATGGACGGACCCATTAAGAACACGTGGCTTGAAGACGATCGCCTGCAGATGGGAAACATTATGACATAATAATGCACTTGGATTCTAAATCGAATTATTTACGACGCTGTTTCATATACAGAGGTTATATGGCGTCGGATAAGAAGCTGATCATGAGTAATACATGATGATGATTCAAATAAAGAAGTTGTATAGCTTCGAATGATATAAGATGATGATTGTACCAAACTTTATTTTAGTCAGAAGTCCTACTTCGAAACCCCACGCCATGCCTCACGCACCTTACAGATCAATCAGACGATAACTGATACATATTTATATTACCTATTCTGTTTTTATCTACGGATTTTGTGTAGCATCTAATGAGTCATCTGCCACGGTGGTCTAGCGGTTATAACGCTGGCCTTGTAATCCTGGGGTCTCGGGTTCGATTCCCGGCGGTGCCCGAATTTATAACTTGTGTTGGGCAAGGCCGTGGTCTAGGCAACACGGAGTTTTCCTCCGGGGGCTTCCCCGGTTTCTCCGTGGCATCCCAACAATGACTCCATTTACACACAGAAGAAGGCAATGGCAAACCACTTCTGGATCATCTGCCAAGAACGTATATGAACAGGTCCCAGTCCGAGAAAAGGATGGAAGGATCCTGTTCATATGGACCTGTCGTCAGACAGAACACTAAATAATAAAAAAAACTAATGAGTCATTAAGATGACGAATAACGAAGTATTAGGAATACAGTCATCAAAGTGTATCGAGAATTAGCATAGTAGTTAACAATCAGTTGTTTGGTTGTTACGTGGCGGATCTGTTTGATGTTGGGTGTAACAGCGTGTGAAATATAGGCCCTATGTTATTTTAATCAATGACTATAAACAGAGCCATGCGGAAGATCTTCCGGAAGAAACTGCGTGTTTATCGGTTGGAAGCCAAACAAGCAAACATCTGTGTAATCCGATACGCTGCTGGCGAACAAATTGCCCGGCAAAGTTTCTGTAACAAGAAAGTCGAAACGACTTGAAGCGTGATAAATCGCTTTCTCTTCACTATGATACACGATAAGGCATCCCGTTTCTCGGCACACTGAGCATGTTTGTTTTCTAATTACTTCTAGTACGAGCAAAACTGCAGAAAGGTTTTTCTTAACATCACGCCTTGCATGTTAGGCAACTAATCACGCATATCAGGGCGCCATTAAGACACTGTATAGTGTATAAATACAAGCCAATATTCATAACTCACGTACTGCTGCGCTATCGTAACATCATACTGTAGAAATTTATCCAAATTGCATTACAGAGATATTCGATATGAACAGCGGCCAATAATCGAATATCGTGACATCGATTTCTTGTGACCTTCTGCCCTATCAGGCAAATTTTAGAACAGTATCCCAACCTCTTGTTAGGTTAGGTTATGTTATGTCAGGTTAGGTCAGGTCAGGTCAGGTCAGGTTAGGTTAGGTTAGGTAAGGTCAGGTTATGTTAGGATACGTTAGGTTAGGTAAGGTCAGGTTAGGTTAGGTAAGGTCATGTTATGTTAGGATAGGTTAGGTTAGGCCAGGTTAGGTTAGGTCAGGTTAGGTTAAGTAAGGTCAGGTTAGGTTAGGTTAGGTAAGGTCAGGTTATGTTAGGATACGTTAGGTTAGGTAAGGTCAGGTTAGGTTAGGTAAGGTCATGTTATGTTAGGATAGGTTAGGTTAGGTCAGGTCAGGTTAGGTTAGGTTAGGTAAGGTCAGGTTATGTTAGGATACGTTAGGTTAGGTAAGGTCAGGTTAGGTTAGGTAAGGTCATGTTATGTTAGGATAGGTTAGGTTAGGCCAGGTTAGGTTAGGTCAGGTTAGGTTAAGTAAGGTCAGGTTAGGTTAGGTAAGGTCAGGTTAGGATAGGTTAGGTTAGGTTAGGTAAGGTCATGTTAGGTTAGGTAAGGTCAGGTTAGGTTAGGATAGGTCAGGTTGGGTTAGGTTATGTTAGGTTAGTTTTAGGTTAGGTTAGGTAAGGTCAGGTTAGGTTAAGATAGGTTAGGTCAGGTTAGGATAGGTTAGGTTAGGTTAAGTCAAGTACTGATGTGCATGGGCAGAGGAGGATGGGTATTGACGCCTATTCATTCCACTCCACGAATTCAAGTAAATGAATCCCTGGTATTACCGAGTGTAGAAATATAAAAAAATGCACCCAGAAGTCGTCTATGGCATAATGTCCATATCATTACTTAGTTTATCTTGGAATTCTGTGACATAAGAAGAAGGTTCCTAGCTTTATCTCACTCTCCAGTCTGTGGGATTATCAATATAATATTACAAGAGAATTTTGTACTAAATGTTCAACCATAACTGAGTTCTCCAGGTATTTATGACCATTGACAGAAATATCACGTTGAGGGAGATGGGCAGAAAGTAGTAGGGAGACAACGAAAAGACGACTAATTGCCCCCCCCACCTTCGAGTTAAATTTTGAAAATTATTTCGAAAAATAAAAAATGACTTGTCGCGTTTTATTCAGTGGCCATGTTTTCACTTAGCCAACGATAATGAATCAGCCTGCTTGTCTGGAGCGGCAGACCTGCGTATTTAAACTTAGTGTAGAATGAAGGAGATGAAATTTATTAAAACAGAGATAACACATGTTTGTCTACAGTACGCCTCAAATATAAATTTCCAAAAATACGTCAGAATTTTTATTAATTGTTATACAACAAAGATCATGATGCTGTCCTTCTGGATTTTGATGTCGTTAATACTCATTGGTAGATGCCAGTGTTTCGGAGAAACGAGTCTACACGGAGTAGAGACTCATGAAATTCAAATACAAAGGCAGACACATAACCGTTAGCTATACTGGGAAGTGAACACAGCTTTAATTAGTGACGCTCTGAATAAGTGCCGTTATTTCTAAAGTGAGCAAAAACTCTATACCAAAAGCAATCTTGAGGACAATTACGAAACGGTCCTATGAAATTTAAATCAAGATATGGAGTGCACACAAAGATATGCAGTCCATAGAACACGTCATCATTTAAATTTCAACGGATGGCATGAAAATTGAGGTTTCAACGACGACTACGTTCTACCATCGAATAAAACAAGGAGATTTCGAATGACTGTATTATACATGAGGCACCTATGTCATGAGTGGGACAAATCTGAAAATTTCCATATCTTTGCTTGAACTTATCGTGTTTCTAAGTTTTCCTACCAGCATTTTACACTCAATACTGTTTCTCCCTCAGCTGAATGTCCGTTGCACTGGAGTGTCTTTGTGTTGGAACAACCTAAATGTGTTTTAAGAACGATCCTGATGCACTGTCACAGAATTTTAATGCCTTCTTCAAGCATTCGAATTACGTAATGTTATGCCATGCAATGCGTGAGAGCAATTGCAAGCGTGTGATAATAAAATAAGATCCTTATGTGATTAATTTGTAACGCCAGTGACTTTGAATCAACTCGAAGATTTCTTACCGTCTCCTCCATCACACTGAGTTAGACGAATCGAACCCACACACTTACGCCATACTTTTTTTTTAAGATTCATTTTAGTATTACCCTCCAAAATCGTATTAATTGTTGTGAGTAACCTCTTCCCTTTGGATTTCCAAACTACAATTTTAAGTTACTTTTAATAAAGTATCATAATGTTTAAATCGTAAAGTTAAGAAATATTAAACCCTACGACAAGGTAGTACTTCAGAACTTTCAACTCAGTTGAGTCATTATGGATCTTACATCTTGCGTGTACCGTCACAGAAGTTAATGGGAACTTCGTTACTCGATACGGAACAAGATTTCTTGTTCCTGATACGCCATAAACAGTTATGGAGAAACAAAACGAGATACGCCAAGGGACGAGATATCCTTATTTAGCAAAAGTTACATATAATATATTGCACTACGATGCTTCCGGTAAATAAGTGTATAGAAATATAATTCCCAGTACATTAAATAAAGAGAAACTTTAAACCAAAAGATCACTTTATTTTCTAACAATAGAAAATATTCCGCATAGGGAAAAACAATTTTATAAAGAAGTGTGATTAGCAGGTATGATTGCAAAAAGTACATAACGAGTAACTTCAAAATTTACACACTTCCAACATCTGGGCGATGAGTCATCGCCCAAATGATGAAGGTAGCAAGAACCTCTGAACCGTCTGTAAACTTCTACCAGACTACACAGCGCAACAACCCAGAAGACAGAAATCTTCATACTCATCGCCCTGATGATGGAGGCAGTATGACCTCCGAAACGTTGGTTAACATCGACCAGACTACACAGCGCAACAACCCAGAAGACAGAAATCTTCATACTCATCGCCCTGATGATGGAGGCAGTATGACCTCTGAAACGTTGGTTAACATCGACCAGACTACACAGCGCAACAACCCAGAAGACAGAAATCTTCATACTCATCGCCCTGATGACGGAGGCAGTATGACCTCTGAAACGTTGGTTAACATCGACCAGACTACACAGCGCAATAACCCAGAAGACAGAAATCTTCATACTCATCGCCCTGATGACGGAGGCAGTATGACCTCTGAAACGTCGGTTAACATCGACCAGACTACACAGCGCAACAACCCAGAAGACAGAAATCTTCATACTCATCGCCCTGATGATGGAGGCAGTATGACCTCTGAAACGTTGGTAAACATCGACCAGACTACACAGCGCAACAACCCAGAAGACAGAAATCTTCATACTCATCGCCCTGATGATGGAGGCAGTATGACCTCTAAAACGTCGGTTAACATCGACCAGACTACACAGCGCAACAACCCAGAAGACAGAAATCTTCATACTCATCGCCCTGATGACGGAGGCAGTATGACCTCTGAAACGTCGGTTAACATCGACCAGACTACACAGCGCAACAACCCAGAAGACAGAAATCTTCATACTCATCGCCCTGATGACGGAGGCAGTATGACCTCTGAACCGTCTGTAAACTTCTACCAGACTACACAGCGCAACAACCCAGAAGACAGAAATCTTCATACTCATCGCCCTGATGACGGAGGCAGTATGACCTCTGAACCGTCTGTAAACTTCTACCAGACTACACAGCGCAACAACCCAGAAGACAGAAATCTTCATACTCATCGCCCTGATGACGGAGGCAGTATGACCTCTGAAACGTTAGTAAACATCGACCAGACTGTACAGCGCAACAACCCAGAAGACAGAAATCTTCATACTCAACGCCCTGATGACGGAGGCAGTATGACCTCTGAAACGTTAGTAAACATCGACCAGACTACACAGCGCAACAACCCAGAAGACGGAAATCTTCATACTCAACGCCCTGATGATGGAGGCAGTATGACCTCTGAAACGTTAGTAAACATCGACCAGACTACACAGCGCAACAACCCAGAAGACGGAAATCTTCATACTCAACGCCCTGATGACGGAGGCAGTATGACCTCCGAAACTTTGGTAAACATCAACCAGACTACACAGCGCAACAACCCAGAAGACGGAAATCTTCATCGCCCTGATGACGGAGGCAGTATGACCTCTGAAACGTTGGTTAACATCGACCAGACTACACAGCGCAACAACCCAGAAGACAGAAATCTTCAGACTCATCGCCCTGATGATGGAGGCAGTATGACCTCGAAACGTTGGTAAACATCGACCAGACTACACAGCGCAACAACCCAGAAGACAGAAATCTTCATACTCATCGCCCTGATGATGGAGGCAGTATGACCTCTGAAACGTTAGTAAACATCGACCAGACTACACAGCGCAACAACCCAGAAGACAGAAATCTTCATACTCATCGCCCTGATGATGGAGGCAGTATGACCTCTGAAACGTTAGTAAACATCGACCAGACTACACGGCGCAACAACCCAGAAGACAGAAATCTTCATACTCATCGCCCTGATGATGGAGGCAGTATGACCTCTGAAACGTTAGTAAACATCGACCAGACTACACAGCGCAACAACCCAGAAGACAGAAATCTTCATACTCATCGCCCTGATGATGGAGGCAGTATGACCTCTGAAACGTTGGTTAACATCGACCAGACTACACAGCGCAACAACCCAGAAGACAGAAATCTTCAGACTCATCGCCCTGATGATGGAGGCAGTATGACCTCGAAACGTTGGTAAACATCGACCAGACTACACAGCGCAACAACCCAGAAGACAGAAATCTTCATACTCATCGCCCTGATGATGGAGGCAGTATGACCTCTGAAACGTTAGTAAACATCGACCAGACTACACAGCGCAACAACCCAGAAGACAGAAATCTTCATACTCATCGCCCTGATGATGGAGGCAGTATGACCTCTGAAACGTTAGTAAACATCGACCAGACTACACGGCGCAACAACCCAGAAGACAGAAATCTTCATACTCATCGCCCTGATGATGGAGGCAGTATGACCTCTGAAACGTTAGTAAACATCGACCAGACTACACAGCGCAACAACCCAGAAGACAGAAATCTTCATACTCATCGCCCTGATGATGGAGGCAGTATGACCTCTGAAACGTTGGTTAACATCGACCAGACTACACAGCGCAACAACCCAGAAGACAGAAATCTTCAGACTCATCGCCCTGATGATGGAGGCAGTATGACCTCTGAAACGTTAGTAAACATCGACCAGACTACACGGCGCAACAACCCAGAAGACAGAAATCTTCATACTCATCGCCCTGATGATGGAGGCAGTATGACCTCTGAAACGTTGGTTAACATCGACCAGACTACACAGCGCATCAACCCAGAAGACAGAAATCTTCAGACTCATCGCCCTGATGATGGAGGCAGTATGACCTCTGAAACGTTAGTAAACATCGACCAGACTACACGGCGCAACAACCCAGAAGACAGAAATCTTCATACTCATCGCCCTGATGATGGAGGCAGTATGACCTCTGAAACGTTGGTTAACATCGACCAGACTACACAGCGCAACAACCCAGAAGACAGAAATCTTCAGACTCATCGCCCTGATGATGGAGGCAGTATGACCTCTGAAACGTTAGTAAACATCGACCAGACTACACGGCGCAACAACCCAGAAGACAGAAATCTTCATACTCATCGCCCTGATGATGGAGGCAGTATGACCTCTGAAACGTTAGTAAACATCGACCAGACTACACAGCGCAACAACCCAGAAGACAGAAATCTTCATACTCATCGCCCTGATGATGGAGGCAGTATGACCTCTGAAACGTTGGTTAACATCGACCAGACTACACAGCGCAACAACCCAGAAGACAGAAATCTTCAGACTCATCGCCCTGATGATGGAGGCAGTATGACCTCGAAACGTTGGTAAACATCGACCAGACTACACAGCGCAACAACCCAGAAGACAGAAATCTTCATACTCATCGCCCTGATGATGGAGGCAGTATGACCTCTGAAACGTTAGTAAACATCGACCAGACTACACAGCGCAACAACCCAGAAGACAGAAATCTTCATACTCATCGCCCTGATGATGGAGGCAGTATGACCTCTGAAACGTTAGTAAACATCGACCAGACTACACGGCGCAACAACCCAGAAGACAGAAATCTTCATACTCATCGCCCTGATGATGGAGGCAGTATGACCTCTGAAACGTTAGTAAACATCGACCAGACTACACAGCGCAACAACCCAGAAGACAGAAATCTTCATACTCATCGCCCTGATGATGGAGGCAGTATGACCTCTGAAACGTTAGTAAACATCGACCAGACTACACGGCGCAACAACCCAGAAGACAGAAATCTTCATACTCATCGCCCTGATGATGGAGGCAGTATGACCTCTGAAACGTTAGTAAACATCGACCAGACTACACAGCGCAACAACCCAGAAGACAGAAATCTTCATACTCATCGCCCTGATGATGGAGGCAGTATGACCTCTGAAACGTTAGTAAACATCGACCAGACTACACAGCGCAACAACCCAGAAGACAGAAATCTTCATACTCATCGCCCTGATGATGGAGGCAGTATGACCTCTGAAACGTTAGTAAACATCGACCAGACTACACAGCGCAACAACCCAGAAGACAGAAATCTTCATACTCATCGCCCTGATGATGGAGGCAGTATGACCTCTGAAACGTTAGTAAACATCGACCAGACTACACGGCGCAACAACCCAGAAGACAGAAATCTTCATACTCATCGCCCTGATGATGGAGGCAGTATGACCTCTGAAACGTTAGTAAACATCGACCAGACTACACAGCGCAACAACCCAGAAGACAGAAATCTTCATACTCATCGCCCTGATGATGGAGGCAGTATGACCTCTGAAACGTTAGTAAACATCGACCAGACTACACAGCGCAACAACCCAGAAGACAGAAATCTTCATACTCATCGCCCTGATGATGGAGGCAGTATGACCTCTGAAACGTTAGTAAACATCGACCAGACTACACAGCGCAACAACCCAGAAGACAGAAATCTTCATACTCATCGCCCTGATGATGGAGGCAGTATGACCTCTGAAACGTTAGTAAACATCGACCAGACTACACAGCGCAACAACCCAGAAGACAGAAATCTTCATACTCATCGCCCTGATGATGGAGGCAGTATGACCTCTGAAACGTTAGTAAACATCGACCAGACTACACGGCGCAACAACCCAGAAGACAGAAATCTTCATACTCATCGCCCTGATGATGGAGGCAGTATGACCTCTGAAACGTTAGTAAACATCGACCAGACTACACAGCGCAACAACCCAGAAGACAGAAATCTTCATACTCATCGCCCTGATGATGGAGGCAGTATGACCTCTGAAACGTTAGTAAACATCGACCAGACTACACAGCGCAACAACCCAGAAGACAGAAATCTTCATACTCATCGCCCTGATGATGGAGGCAGTATGACCTCTGAAACGTTAGTAAACATCGACCAGACTACACAGCGCAACAACCCAGAAGACAGAAATCTTCATACTCATCGCCCTGATGATGGAGGCAGTATGACCTCTGAAACGTTAGTAAACATCGACCAGACTACACAGCGCAACAACCCAGAAGACAGAAATCTTCATACTCATCGCCCTGATGATGGAGGCAGTATGACCTCTGAAACGTTAGTAAACATCGACCAGACTACACAGCGCAACAACCCAGAAGACAGAAATCTTCATACTCATCGCCCTGATGATGGAGGCAGTATGACCTCTGAAACGTTAGTAAACATCGACCAGACTACACGGCGCAACAACCCAGAAGACAGAAATCTTCATACTCATCGCCCTGATGATGGAGGCAGTATGACCTCTGAAACGTTAGTAAACATCGACCAGACTACACAGCGCAACAACCCAGAAGACAGAAATCTTCATACTCATCGCCCTGATGATGGAGGCAGTATGACCTCTGAAACGTTAGTAAACATCGACCAGACTACACAGCGCAACAACCCAGAAGACAGAAATCTTCATACTCATCGCCCTGATGATGGAGGCAGTATGACCTCTGAAACGTTAGTAAACATCGACCAGACTACACGGCGCAACAACCCAGAAGACAGAAATCTTCATACTCATCGCCCTGATGATGGAGGCAGTATGACCTCTGAAACGTTAGTAAACATCGACCAGACTACACAGCGCAACAACCCAGAAGACAGAAATCTTCATACTCATCGCCCTGATGATGGAGGCAGTATGACCTCTGAAACGTTAGTAAACATCGACCAGACTACACAGCGCAACAACCCAGAAGACAGAAATCTTCATACTCATCGCCCTGATGATGGAGGCAGTATGACCTCTGAAACGTTAGTAAACATCGACCAGACTACACAGCGCAACAACCCAGAAGACAGAAATCTTCATACTCATCGCCCTGATGATGGAGGCAGTATGACCTCTGAAACGTTGGTTAACATCGACCAGACTACACAGCGCAACAACCCAGAAGACAGAAATCTTCAGACTCATCGCCCTGATGATGGAGGCAGTATGACCTCTGAAACGTTAGTAAACATCGACCAGACTACACGGCGCAACAACCCAGAAGACAGAAATCTTCATACTCATCGCCCTGATGATGGAGGCAGTATGACCTCTGAAACGTTGGTTAACATCGACCAGACTACACAGCGCATCAACCCAGAAGACAGAAATCTTCAGACTCATCGCCCTGATGATGGAGGCAGTATGACCTCTGAAACGTTAGTAAACATCGACCAGACTACACGGCGCAACAACCCAGAAGACAGAAATCTTCATACTCATCGCCCTGATGATGGAGGCAGTATGACCTCTGAAACGTTGGTTAACATCGACCAGACTACACAGCGCAACAACCCAGAAGACAGAAATCTTCAGACTCATCGCCCTGATGATGGAGGCAGTATGACCTCTGAAACGTTAGTAAACATCGACCAGACTACACGGCGCAACAACCCAGAAGACAGAAATCTTCATACTCATCGCCCTGATGATGGAGGCAGTATGACCTCTGAAACGTTAGTAAACATCGACCAGACTACACAGCGCAACAACCCAGAAGACAGAAATCTTCATACTCATCGCCCTGATGATGGAGGCAGTATGACCTCTGAAACGTTGGTTAACATCGACCAGACTACACAGCGCAACAACCCAGAAGACAGAAATCTTCAGACTCATCGCCCTGATGATGGAGGCAGTATGACCTCGAAACGTTGGTAAACATCGACCAGACTACACAGCGCAACAACCCAGAAGACAGAAATCTTCATACTCATCGCCCTGATGATGGAGGCAGTATGACCTCTGAAACGTTAGTAAACATCGACCAGACTACACAGCGCAACAACCCAGAAGACAGAAATCTTCATACTCATCGCCCTGATGATGGAGGCAGTATGACCTCTGAAACGTTAGTAAACATCGACCAGACTACACGGCGCAACAACCCAGAAGACAGAAATCTTCATACTCATCGCCCTGATGATGGAGGCAGTATGACCTCTGAAACGTTAGTAAACATCGACCAGACTACACAGCGCAACAACCCAGAAGACAGAAATCTTCATACTCATCGCCCTGATGATGGAGGCAGTATGACCTCTGAAACGTTAGTAAACATCGACCAGACTACACGGCGCAACAACCCAGAAGACAGAAATCTTCATACTCATCGCCCTGATGATGGAGGCAGTATGACCTCTGAAACGTTAGTAAACATCGACCAGACTACACAGCGCAACAACCCAGAAGACAGAAATCTTCATACTCATCGCCCTGATGATGGAGGCAGTATGACCTCTGAAACGTTAGTAAACATCGACCAGACTACACAGCGCAACAACCCAGAAGACAGAAATCTTCATACTCATCGCCCTGATGATGGAGGCAGTATGACCTCTGAAACGTTAGTAAACATCGACCAGACTACACAGCGCAACAACCCAGAAGACAGAAATCTTCATACTCATCGCCCTGATGATGGAGGCAGTATGACCTCTGAAACGTTAGTAAACATCGACCAGACTACACGGCGCAACAACCCAGAAGACAGAAATCTTCATACTCATCGCCCTGATGATGGAGGCAGTATGACCTCTGAAACGTTAGTAAACATCGACCAGACTACACAGCGCAACAACCCAGAAGACAGAAATCTTCATACTCATCGCCCTGATGATGGAGGCAGTATGACCTCTGAAACGTTAGTAAACATCGACCAGACTACACAGCGCAACAACCCAGAAGACAGAAATCTTCATACTCATCGCCCTGATGATGGAGGCAGTATGACCTCTGAAACGTTAGTAAACATCGACCAGACTACACAGCGCAACAACCCAGAAGACAGAAATCTTCATACTCATCGCCCTGATGATGGAGGCAGTATGACCTCTGAAACGTTAGTAAACATCGACCAGACTACACAGCGCAACAACCCAGAAGACAGAAATCTTCATACTCATCGCCCTGATGATGGAGGCAGTATGACCTCTGAAACGTTAGTAAACATCGACCAGACTACACGGCGCAACAACCCAGAAGACAGAAATCTTCATACTCATCGCCCTGATGATGGAGGCAGTATGACCTCTGAAACGTTAGTAAACATCGACCAGACTACACAGCGCAACAACCCAGAAGACAGAAATCTTCATACTCATCGCCCTGATGATGGAGGCAGTATGACCTCTGAAACGTTAGTAAACATCGACCAGACTACACAGCGCAACAACCCAGAAGACAGAAATCTTCATACTCATCGCCCTGATGATGGAGGCAGTATGACCTCTGAAACGTTAGTAAACATCGACCAGACTACACAGCGCAACAACCCAGAAGACAGAAATCTTCATACTCATCGCCCTGATGATGGAGGCAGTATGACCTCTGAAACGTTAGTAAACATCGACCAGACTACACAGCGCAACAACCCAGAAGACAGAAATCTTCATACTCATCGCCCTGATGATGGAGGCAGTATGACCTCTGAAACGTTAGTAAACATCGACCAGACTACACAGCGCAACAACCCAGAAGACAGAAATCTTCATACTCATCGCCCTGATGATGGAGGCAGTATGACCTCTGAAACGTTAGTAAACATCGACCAGACTACACGGCGCAACAACCCAGAAGACAGAAATCTTCATACTCATCGCCCTGATGATGGAGGCAGTATGACCTCTGAAACGTTAGTAAACATCGACCAGACTACACAGCGCAACAACCCAGAAGACAGAAATCTTCATACTCATCGCCCTGATGATGGAGGCAGTATGACCTCTGAAACGTTAGTAAACATCGACCAGACTACACAGCGCAACAACCCAGAAGACAGAAATCTTCATACTCATCGCCCTGATGATGGAGGCAGTATGACCTCTGAAACGTTAGTAAACATCGACCAGACTACACGGCGCAACAACCCAGAAGACAGAAATCTTCATACTCATCGCCCTGATGATGGAGGCAGTATGACCTCTGAAACGTTAGTAAACATCGACCAGACTACACAGCGCAACAACCCAGAAGACAGAAATCTTCATACTCATCGCCCTGATGATGGAGGCAGTATGACCTCTGAAACGTTAGTAAACATCGACCAGACTACACAGCGCAACAACCCAGAAGACAGAAATCTTCATACTCATCGCCCTGATGATGGAGGCAGTATGACCTCTGAAACGTTAGTAAACATCGACCAGACTACACAGCGCAACAACCCAGAAGACAGAAATCTTCATACTCATCGCCCTGATGACGGAGGCAGTATGACCTCTGAAACGTTGGTTAACATCGACCAGACTACACAGCGCAATAACCCAGAAGACAGAAATCTTCATACTCATCGCCCTGATGACGGAGGCAGTATGACCTCTGAAACGTCGGTTAACATCGACCAGACTACACAGCGCAACAACCCAAAAGACAGAAATCTTCATACTCATCGCCCTGATGATGGAGGCAGTATGACCTCTGAAACGTTAGTAAACATCGACCAGACTACACAGCGCAACAACCCAGAAGACAGAAATCTTCATACTCATCGCCCTGATGATGGAGGCAGTATGACCTCTGAAACGTTAGTAAACATCGACCAGACTACACAGCGCAACAACCCAGAAGACAGAAATCTTCATACTCATCGCCCTGATGACGGAGGCAGTATGACCTCTGAAACGTTGGTTAACATCGACCAGACTACACAGCGCAATAACCCAGAAGACAGAAATCTTCATACTCATCGCCCTGATGACGAAGGCAGTATGACCTCTGAAACGTCGGTTAACATCGACCAGACTACACAGCGCAACAACCCAGAAGACAGAAATCTTCATACTCATCGCCCTGATGATGGAGGCAGTATGACCTCTGAAACGTTGGTAAACATCGACCAGACTACACAGCGCAACAACCCAGAAGACAGAAATCTTCATACTCATCGCCCTGATGATGGAGGCAGTATGACCTCTAAAACGTCGGTTAACATCGACCAGACTACACAGCGCAACAACCCAGAAGACAGAAATCTTCATACTCATCGCCCTGATGATGGAGGCAGTATGACCTCTAAAACGTCGGTTAACATCGACCAGACTACACAGCGCAACAACCCAGAAGACAGAAATCTTCATACTCATCGCCCTGATGACGGAGGCAGTATGACCTCTAAAACGTCGGTTAACATCGACCAGACTACACAGCGCAACAACCCAGAAGACAGAAATCTTCATACTCATCGCCCTGATGACGGAGGCAGTATGACCTCTGAAACGTTGGTTAACATCGACCAGACTACACAGCGCAACAACCCAGAAGACAGAAATCTTCATACTCATCGCCCTGATGACGAAGGCAGTATGACCTCTGAAACGTCGGTTAACATCGACCAGACTACACAGCGCAACAACCCAGAAGACAGAAATCTTCATACTCATCGCCCTGATGACGAAGGCAGTATGACCTCTGAAACGTCGGTTAACATCGACCAGACTACACAGCGCAACAACCCAGAAGACAGAAATCTTCATACTCATCGCCCTGATGACGGAGGCAGTATGACCTCTGAAACGTTGGTTAACATCGACCAGACTACACAGCGCAACAACCCAGAAGACAGAAATCTTCATACTCATCGCCCTGATGACGAAGGCAGTATGACCTCTGAAACGTCGGTTAACATCGACCAGACTACACAGCGCAACAACCCAGAAGACAGAAATCTTCATACTCATCGCCCTGATGACGAAGGCAGTATGACCTCTGAAACGTCGGTTAACATCGACCAGACTACACAGCGCAACAACCCAGAAGACAGAAATCTTCATACTCATCGCCCTGATGACGAAGGCAGTATGACCTCTGAAACGTCGGTTAACATCGACCAGACTACACAGCGCAACAACCCAGAAGACAGAAATCTTCATACTCATCGCCCTGATGACGGAGGCAGTATGACCTCTGAAACGTCGGTTAACATCGACCAGACTACACAGCGCAACAACCCAGAAGACAGAAATCTTCATACTCATCGCCCTGATGACGGAGGCAGTATGACCTCTGAAACGTTGGTTAACATCGACCAGACTACACAGCGCAACAACCCAGAAGACAGAAATCTTCATACTCATCGCCCTGATGACGAAGGCAGTATGACCTCTGAAACGTCGGTTAACATCGACCAGACTACACAGCGCAACAACCCAGAAGACAGAAATCTTCATACTCATCGCCCTGATGACGAAGGCAGTATGACCTCTGAAACGTCGGTTAACATCGACCAGACTACACAGCGCAACAACCCAGAAGACAGAAATCTTCATACTCATCGCCCTGATGACGAAGGCAGTATGACCTCTGAAACGTCGGTTAACATCGACCAGACTACACAGCGCAACAACCCAGAAGACAGAAATCTTCATACTCATCGCCCTGATGACGGAGGCAGTATGACCTCTGAAACGTCGGTTAACATCGACCAGACTACACAGCGCAACAACCCAGAAGACAGAAATCTTCATACTCATCGCCCTGATGACGAAGGCAGTATGACCTCTGAAACGTCGGTTAACATCGACCAGACTACACAGCGCAACAACCCAGAAGACAGAAATCTTCATACTCATCGCCCTGATGACGGAGGCAGTATGACCTCTAAAACGTCGGTTAACATCGACCAGACTACACAGCGCAACAACCCAGAAGACAGAAATCTTCATACTCATCGCCCTGATGACGGAGGCAGTATGACCTCTGAAACGTCGGTTAACATCGACCAGACTACACAGCGCAACAACCCAGAAGACAGAAATCTTCATACTCATCGCCCTGATGACGGAGGCAGTATGACCTCTAAAACGTCGGTTAACATCGACCAGACTACACAGCGCAACAACCCAGAAGACAGAAATCTTCATACTCATCGCCCTGATGACGAAGGCAGTATGACCTCTGAAACGTCGGTTAACATCGACCAGACTACACAGCGCAACAACCCAGAAGACAGAAATCTTCATACTCATCGCCCTGATGACGAAGGCAGTATGACCTCTGAAACGTCGGTTAACATCGACCAGACTACACAGCGCAACAACCCAGAAGACAGAAATCTTCATACTCATCGCCCTGATGACGGAGGCAGTATGACCTCTGAAACGTCGGTTAACATCGACCAGACTACACAGCGCAACAACCCAGAAGACAGAAATCTTCATACTCATCGCCCTGATGACGGAGGCAGTATGACCTCTGAAACGTCGGTTAACATCGACCAGACTACACAGCGCAACAACCCAGAAGACAGAAATCTTCATACTCATCGCCCTGATGACGGAGGCAGTATGACCTCTGAAACGTCGGTTAACATCGACCAGACTACACAGCGCAACAACCCAGAAGACAGAAATCTTCATACTCATCGCCCTGATGACGGAGGCAGTATGACCTCTGAAACGTTGGTTAACATCGACCAGACTACACAGCGCAATAACCCAGAAGACAGAAATCTTCATACTCATCGCCCTGATGACGAAGGCAGTATGACCTCTGAAACGTCGGTTAACATCGACCAGACTACACAGCGCAACAACCCAGAAGACAGAAATCTTCATACTCATCGCCCTGATGACGGAGGCAGTATGACCTCTGAAACGTTGGTTAACATCGACCAGACTACACAGCGCAACAACCCAGAAGACAGAAATCTTCATACTCATCGCCCTGATGACGGAGGCAGTATGACCTCTGAAACGTCGGTTAACATCGACCAGACTACACAGCGCAACAACCCAGAAGACAGAAATCTTCATACTCATCGCCCTGATGACGGAGGCAGTATGACCTCTGAAACGTTGGTTAACATCGACCAGACTACACAGCGCAATAACCCAGAAGACAGAAATCTTCATACTCATCGCCCTGATGACGAAGGCAGTATGACCTCTGAAACGTCGGTTAACATCGACCAGACTACACAGCGCAACAACCCAGAAGACAGAAATCTTCATACTCATCGCCCTGATGACGGAGGCAGTATGACCTCTGAAACGTTGGTTAACATCGACCAGACTACACAGCGCAACAACCCAGAAGACAGAAATCTTCATACTCATCGCCCTGATGACGGAGGCAGTATGACCTCTGAAACGTCGGTTAACATCGACCAGACTACACAGCGCAACAACCCAGAAGACAGAAATCTTCATACTCATCGCCCTGATGACGGAGGCAGTATGACCTCTGAAACGTTGGTTAACATCGACCAGACTACACAGCGCAATAACCCAGAAGACAGAAATCTTCATACTCATCGCCCTGATGACGAAGGCAGTATGACCTCTGAAACGTCGGTTAACATCGACCAGACTACACAGCGCAACAACCCAGAAGACAGAAATCTTCATACTCATCGCCCTGATGACGGAGGCAGTATGACCTCTAAAACGTCGGTTAACATCGACCAGACTACACAGCGCAACAACCCAGAAGACAGAAATCTTCATACTCATCGCCCTGATGACGAAGGCAGTATGACCTCTGAAACGTCGGTTAACATCGACCAGACTACACAGCGCAACAACCCAGAAGACAGAAATCTTCATACTCATCGCCCTGATGATGGAGGCAGTATGACCTCTAAAACGTCGGTTAACATCGACCAGACTACACAGCGCAACAACCCAGAAGACAGAAATCTTCATACTCATCGCCCTGATGACGGAGGCAGTATGACCTCTAAAACGTCGGTTAACATCGACCAGACTACACAGCGCAACAACCCAGAAGACAGAAATCTTCATACTCATCGCCCTGATGATGGAGGCAGTATGACCTCTGAAACGTTGGTAAACATCGACCAGACTACACAGCGCAACAACCCAGAAGACAGAAATCTTCATACTCATCGCCCTGATGACGGAGGCAGTATGACCTCTAAAACGTCGGTTAACATCGACCAGACTACACAGCGCAACAACCCAGAAGACAGAAATCTTCAGACTCACGGCCGTAAAAACCTCAAACCCTACAATTATGTTTCTCAAAATAATTCACTCACCCCCTCAACGTATGCAGACACCCACCCACTAACCCAACCACTTGTTAACTGAAAAACCTTGTTATATATATATATATATATATATATATATATATATATATATATATATTATTCTTTACCAATTTGTTGTATGTTACGTGTTGCGTTATTTAAAAGTTTCTGTCAACTACAGGATTTATTTATTCTTGAATAAGATTAATCTTGTACTGTCGGGAAGTTATCTAAAGCTTGTTGTGATATTTGGTTTGAATGAATCTGCAGAAGAAACGCGTTAGATCGATTCTGAACAAAAGCAAATCGAGAAAATGGATCCTGCGAAGTTTTTTAAAAAATATTTCCCTGAGCCATTACATTTCTTTGGCCCCCTAAAACTTCTCGTGAAATGTATATACAATTTTTTGCACACCTAGTTCCCACTATTCACAATTATCCAGATGTGAATACACTTTCTCTCTACAGAGTTATTTCTGTGTTCGTTGGTTTAACGCCATTAATTAATGAAATGATTCTGCGGTTTCGTTTCACGTAATCCGCCTCCTGAGTTGTAGGGCGATTTCACAATGTTTCCACCATAAAAATTATAATCCTTGTCATAATGCTGAAACTTAACGTAGTAATCCTAGCCTTTATATTTACAACAGTCTGGCACTAACATTGCATCACATCCACAATACTTTTTAAGCTCCTACCACGCTACGAAATGCCTCGTTTCGAGACACTGGCCGTACTAATCCAAATTTAGTTCGTATCTTAACAGAACTACTGAGAGAAACGCACCACACCATCTATAAACAAATTTAAGCTAACTATAAGTTGTTTTTTTTAAATTTGTAACTTAAGTGCGTCATGTTTGTGTTGAAATCAAATATATATTTATTATTCGCAGTCTATACACAAACGTATTTAAAATGTTGTTGTTAAAATTTTTATAACACTATAACATCTGTAGTATAAAATATTACAATAAGTTATATTATGTTATATTATGGCGCTTATTATTAATTGCACGACATGTTTCGATGTTTTATGACATCATCTTCAGGTTTATATCGTCGTTTTTATCATTTTAAAACTATTATATATTTCGATGCAATGCATTTATTGATTTATAGGTATATTTGTAGATTTTTCTTATAATTTACATGTGTTATTTCTTTGTGTTTATTTTCTATGTCAATTTCCATGCTCATTTCATAATAGTAAAATTGGACGTTAATTTCACAGAAAATGAACGTCTAACTACAGACATGAAGAGCATTACGAAGACAGAAAAATCTATAAATATACCTATAAATCAATAAATGCATTGCATCGAAATATATAATAGTTTTAAAATGATAAAAACGACGATATAAACCTGAAGATGATGCCATAAAACATCGAAACATGTCGTGCAATTAATAATAAGCGCCATAATAAATGTAACATCATACTATGATAAAAGCGCCATAATATAACATAATATAACTTATTGTAATACTTTATACTACAGATGTTATAGTGTTATAAAAATTTTAACAACAACATTTTAAATACGTTTGTGTATAGACTGCGAATAATAAATATATATTTAACTATAAGTTGTTTCTGAATAATACAACATATAACTGTTATAAAAACAAACTACGTACAACAGTGTTTTAAGTAAAAGTTTTCTTATCTTACCACGTCCATAATGAATTTTTCTCGAGGTACCAGCATACCACATATTTTTCTACAACCATCTTCGCCCTAGCCCGAAAATAATTCATTATACTTAGTCGCCATGAAAACTTCAGATCATATACCAAGCGTATTTTAACCTGTTAGCCGTGTTAGCCGGGCCCAACACTTTGAATAATTAAAAATAAAGTATTCAGTCTTACTTTCATGGTTCAATGATAAACCATACACTGAAACACAATAGAATTATCAAATAAACTATATCGTGGCCAACTCTAGATAGTCAGACGTTGTTAGCATTGTTATTCTCGAGGCGAGCGTAAGCCTCAACTACCTGGCTAACAAAGCCCGGCTGGCCGGAGCTGGCTAACTGCGCATTTTATATTATCGACTCGGTTGAGTGTCAGTGTGTGGACTACTACGGTAAGAGACCACTTCGCTTCTAAAAGTGTTAGCTGGGCTAACACGGCTTACAAGGCTAACATAAATTCTCGTTTTCACAGATACAACGTCTCAGACAAAATCGAAAAGAGCTACGAAAATATAATATCGAAACGAAATATGTTCGTTCCGAGATTTATGCAAACCAATTAATTGTCTTGCGTTTCTTTACACAAAGTTCATGAAAATAAATGTACGACCTTCAGATTGTCCTTACCCAGAACAGAAGCATGCAACTTTAATTTGAAACGTATTTAAATGCAATAAATATTTAACAAAATAAGTGGAAACACAGTTTCCCACTCTATTCAGTTTTAATGGCTTTGAAATTTTGTTGGCCGCTTTAAAAGATGAACTGAATTACATCAATAATTTCGTCCACGGTCTATTTGTGTGTGAAATAAATAATTCAGTTGATTTAAACGAGACGCTGTTTATGTAAAAAAAAATATATTTATATCTGCAAAAAAACTAATATTATTTGACAAAGCACTTATCTAAATAATATTGTTAATAATATTAATAGCGTAAGAGAATAGAGGATCTGACATACAGGTATAGTACAAACTGTTGTTACTCCTTCCATCATCAGGAAGATTTTCCGTCTTAAACGTGTCATGTAATTACAATCGTATGTTCATCCTGCAATACTAAATAAAGTATAAAGCGTAAAATTATTATGTGACAATATCTATAATTAATGTTATTACATTTAGGAAATAAGCTTAATTTTTGTATCTGCGCAGTTACAATTAATATCATTAAATCCTTTCGTGTTAAATTACTTAAGTCAAGATTATCAAGGACTCTCCTCTGTGAAGTTAGCTGTCCGCATAACACAAATTCACGCGCGTTCGCCATCTTTTTTCGAATCTTACCCCAGTCTTATGACTGATCTTAACATTAGTCTGTTTCAGAGAAACAAAACTGCAAGGGAAGGGTGAATGTATATGCTATTTGCTGAATCGATAGGTCGACAGACGTGCTGACGCAACAGACGGGGTTGCGTGCCGCACGGAACATGTCGGTTCTTGTGCTACGAAACCGGCTTCTCTGTTGTAGCTGAAGTGGGCAGTGAGACGTCGCTTAGATACGCGTGTCTCAATCGGTGATACATGACTCACCACCAACAGGCCGCGAAAAGGTCTTAGTTCCAACACCACCAAATCTGCCAGAATGGCTTCTTACATGCTCCTGCTTTATAACACAAAAACATTCACTCTTCTGTCGACTTCATATTTTAATTTTACGTATACAGTAGCCACGCGGTCTGAGGCATGGTCCTCGTGCGCGTGACTGCTGCGACCGTGGGTTCGAGCCCCACTCAAGGCATGGATGTATATGAACAGGTCCCAGTCCGAGAAGAGAAAAGGATGGAAGGATCCTGTTCATATGGACCTGTCGTCAGACAGAACACTAAATAATAATAAGGTGAGGTGGTCTAGCGGTTAGAACGCTGGCCTTGTAATCCTGGGGTCTCGGGTTCGATTCCCGGCGGTGCCCGAATTTATAACTTGTGTGGGGCAAGGCCGTGGTCTAGGCAACACGGAGTTTTCCTCCGGGGGCTTCCCCGGTTTCTCCGTGGCATCCCAACAATTACTCCATTTACACTCACACAGAAGAAGGCAATGGCAAACCACTTCTGGGTCATCTGCCAAGAACGTATATGAACAGGTCCCAGTCCGAGAAGAGAAAAGGATGGAAGGATCCTGTTCATATGGACCTGTCGTCAGACAGAACACTAAATAATAATAAGATGAGGTGGTCTAGCGGTTAGAACGCTGGCCTTGTAATCCTGGGGTCTCGGGTTCGATTCCCGGCGGTGCCCGAATTTATAACTTGTGTGGGGCAAGGCCGTGGTCTAGGCAACACGGAGTTTTCCTCCGGGGGCTTCCCCGGTTTCTCCGTGGCATCCCAACAATTACTCCATTTACACTCACACAGAAGAAGGCAATGGCAAACCACTTCTGGATCATCTGCCAAGAACGTATATGAACAGGTCCCAGTCCGAGAAAAGGATGGAAGGATCCTGTTCATATGGACCTGTCGTTAGACAGAACACTAAATAAAAAAAAAATAAAAAAAAATCCTTCTTAAGCGTTTTGAGTTAGCCCAGAACATGAGAATTGGTTTCCAACGTACTGAAGTCACGTACAGCCGACAAAGGGTGGTCTTTCTTGATTCAAACTGCAGGAAACTACAGCCCCTGAGAGTTAAAAAAGAATATGATTCGAAATGTTACATAAGGCCTGAGACTGGGACGGAGACTGTGGACGAGGTTCATTTCCAGGCTGTTATGAGTACGGAAATAAACCTCCGGGTTTCATAAAAGACAAGGAATCTCTTAATTATTTCAGATTTACAAAAAGGGATGTGCTCGATGGAGTTCGGAAGAATAATTATAAATTCAAAGTTTGTGAATTATTTGATTAGACACAACTTCAGGAAACGCAATGTCGTAAATTTATACATAATCGAGTTTATAACACTGAATAAGGCCGCATCGGGTGCTATATTGCCAGTCGTAATATTGAACCGAGGAGAATAAATACAAGAATATATAATTACACTATCAGTACCATAAACATGGAGGAATTATTACTGCATTTAATTCATAAGATAGACGACTATAGTGTTTAAAAACTACGATATATTTCACTGGAACGTAGAGCTAACCTAACAGGTGAGAGTAGAAGCGGACAATAACAATTTAATTTTCCATAAAAGAAAAGAGAACCGACCTTTTAGAACCAATTTCACAAAGAAAGCCACTGCTTCCCCGGCTAACGAACGAGATGGCGTATTTTGTAATGAATATGAAGACAAAAGAACGAGAGGTGTGGGCCTTCATAGACAATATAAGTGAGAAAATTAACTGTAGACCCTGCCAACGGTGAGGTAGAGACGCCTTAAAACAATACAACATTTAAATCGGGTCTCACAAGAGGACATTTACCACCAAACCTGTCAAGGAAACACACAGAAACTGGTATATGTTAATAAGGAAGTTCGTGTAGAAACAAACCCAGAGAAATCTAATAAAAAGTTCATGTCTCGTAGCCAGAATGCAGGAACAGATCATAATACAGCCTAAAGCCCAAACACTTTGAAAACGTGGCAAAGCGGAATTATTTGAGAACGACTGTAGCAAATCGATATACGAGTAAATTTCATGCAAAATCAAAGGAAGAAGGAAATACGACGGGATTAAGGGAGTACAAAAAATAGGGATTCTGTTGCGCACGTAAAGCAAGTGCAGCTGAATCGATTCAACGGGCCTGCACTTCGTACCGTTCACTGGAATTAGCAGGAGCGAGACGCCTGCAAGGAATGATCATACTGACCCGTCACGCAGCGGTGTCGGAGATGATGCCGCTAAGTCGCGGCGTTCCATTAACTTGCAAAATATTTACCAGACACATCGCTGCATTACCGTACAACAATCGTTAACTTTGGAAATACGTTTATAATGTATACACACTCGATCGATCAATCGACAGACTCAGACGATCTAGTGTGACACGCAGAGGCTAGGCAAGTAACCATTGATGTACCTAACTGTCTATTTAACTAATTAAATAAGTGATTAAATAACATACTTCCCTGTTCCTTAAAATCTCTTTAATACCATCATACACACTCTCTCTCTCTTTAGGTCTTCCAGACTGTCGCTTTCAAATAGATTTGCCCTTCTGGAAACTACACGAAAAAGGCTCTTGCCATATCTCGTGTATTCAAAATGCTACCACTAAAATTTAGGTTAAGTTCATTAAAGTTCAGTTTCTAAGACTGATATGCCCTCGTTTACTGCATTGATAATGTCGAATAGACTTTAAACCTATGTAAGACTTGAGGTTCTCACAGCGGTGAGTATGAAGATATCCGTCTTCTGGGTTGTTGCGCTGTGTAGTCTGATAGATATTTACCAACGTTTCAGAGGTCATACTGCCTCCATCATCAGGGCGATGAATATGAAGATTCCTGTCTTCTGGGTTGTTGCGCTGTGTAGTCTGGTCGATGTTAACCAACGTTTCAGAGGTCATACTGCCTCCGTCATCAGGGCGATGAGTATGAAGATTCCTGTCTTCTGGGTTGTTGCGCTGTGTAGTCTGGTCGATGTTAACCAACGTTTCAGAGGTCATACTGCCTCCGTCATCAGGGCGATGAGTATGAAGATTTCTGTCTTCTGGGTTGTTGCGCTGTGTAGTCTGATAGATGTTAACCAACGTTTCAGAAGTCATACTGCCTCCGTCATCAGGGCGATGACGGAGGCAGTATGACCTCTGAAACGTTGGTTAACATCGACCAGACTACACATCGCAATAACCCAGAAGACGGATATCTTTTAAACCTACTGTTAAATAAATAATTAACCAGCCAGTGAGTTACTAAATCGATAATGCGTAATGCTACTTAGCTTAGTATTCAGAAACGTTGACAATATTAAAAATGAAATATAATATGTTAAGTAGACAATTGTGTGATTTTAAACAGATGATAAAAAGAAAGTCTTTGTTAATGGACGGATTTTAAACATCAAACTATTACTTTCAGAAAATGGTACTTGTGAGGAAAACTTTGATTAAGCTAGGTACAGCACTAGTTTCAAATTGTTAAGGCTATCTTTGTTTAGGTAGAACCTGCTGCCTCGATGTTCGAGGCAAAGAGGAATTTCCTCGAGTCTCTGGTAATGTACATCATTTGGTCCAGAAAACTGCAGCCTGGAAGAAGGAATACCGCGAGCCATCAACTTCACCGCTGAAGAAAAAACCATCGATGCGAACTGTAAGTGGGTGGGTACAGTCCGCAGCAGATCTGACTTCGACGCGGAGAAAAAAATGCATGACACTGCAGGATATATTTCTACGTTTTTCCAGTCCATATTCCGACCACACATTTCCGCAGACCTATTTTAATAAGGCATTATTTTGAGGATGCTGGTAACCACACAGCGTCACAACCCAGAAGACCACCATCGACTACGCTATAATCATGATTTTATAATAACCTCCAATCAGCGCTCAGCTCTTCTCGCCTCGAAACAATTGACCGACAATCAACACGTTTCCCAATCTCTTTGCCAGTGAATCACCCGACACTTCTCTTCGCCTCTAATCTACAAGCTTACCACTCCAAGTTTTCACGTTATAAGTTCTAATAAAGAGCTGACAATAGCATTTTCACCCTCGTTCTGTGATTTTAAATAAACCTACATCTTACGCGGTGCGATCGGAAAGTTTCAAGACTGTGTCAATAGAGGGCGAACCGGATGTAGTACGAGCTTCTGCCGCTAGGGGGTGCGGCCTACATTCATAGTGAATCAGTGTGCCAGCCGGCATCATCGAATTAGCATTTGTTTCTTAGTTACGGGCGTTTTTGGTAGTGCATTACACCGACCCTCCTGCGATTTCGGAATGGCGTGTGCATCAAATTTTGCCAAAGACTCGCCAAAACGGCTACGGAAACCTATGAAATGCTAAAGCAAGCATTTGGGGAGTCCGCAATGGGTCGTGCACAAACTTTTGTGTGGCATTCACGTTTTAAAAATGGCCGAACCCCTGTCGATGATGACGAGCGTTCTGGACGACCATCTTCGAGCACAACGCCCGAAAATGTTACGAAGATTCGGCAGGCCATTCACGAAGATCGACGTCGTACCATCAACGACTTGTGCGACATTGTTGGGATAGGCTATGGGACCTGTCAGCTGATTCTAAACGAAGAACTCCACATGCGACGCATCCTGTCTGAGGACCAGAAGCAGAATCGACTTGACTTCTCGTTTGTCAGGAGCTCAAAGATCTTGCAAGAACCGACCCCAACTTCCTTTCTAAGCTCCGTGTGACTTCTTCCTCTTCCCAAAGATGAAAATTCAGCTAAAGGGAAGGAGATTTGAGACGATAGAAGAGATTCAGGCAGAATCGCAGATGGTGCTTGACAGGCTGACAAAGAAAGATTTCCAGGGATGCTTCCAGGCTTGGCAGCGGCGCTGGGATCGTTGTGTTCACTCCCAGGGGAACTACTTCGAGGGTGATGGATGAATTTAATACCTGAGATAAGTGTACGGGTTTTTATAGGCGCAGTCTTGAAACTTTCTGATCGCACCTCGTACATAATTACTTAAGGAATGCTACTTTTGGAAATGTATGAGAGTATAATGCTTAGAATGGTGTGAAATATCGTTCTACAGATTAAGCCGAATCGCATTTTCGTGTAAGAGCTTTCTGTAGTTTTACCAGTAAAGCCCCGGTGTGGGTCTCTAGAAGTGTTTATGTTGAGGCACTGAAGCAGAGCGTGCCGGCTGAGCCGTGCGTTTTCGTTAAAGCGGTATTTATGTGACCGTCGGATCTTTCTCGGTATACACCATCTCAGGACTCCTCAGGGAACTCTCAGGTGACAGCTGGTTCAGTAAGTAAGAAAAACACTACAGTGACCACGAAAGAAGCAACGCAGATCACCGGAGAAGTGCGGGTGTACGTCACATAACTTGATTACGTCAGAGAACTACTTAATGGTGTTCTGGAACCTCGTGATGTCACTGAACAAATGACAACGAATGAATAAACAAAGGAAGAGATTGATAAGATAGTGTAGTTGCGTCATATTGTGATTTATTAAATTAAAATTAAATTATTTGGTTTTTCCGTCAAATAACAATGTATTTAAAATAAGATAATTAAAATAATTAAAATATCATTATGTGTTCCATATCGAATAATCGATCGGATACGGAAATACTTCTGGATCACCTCCAGACACATTAACGTGTCTACTATTTCATCTCTGGTAAGTTTATTTTACTTTTCTTTCCTTATAATTATTTATTTAATTCATTTTATTTTCTATATTCATCCATATTCGTTAATGTTTCTTTGAATCATTTACTTCGCAGACCGATGAAAACATCAAAAGCATCACTTAAAACAATAAAGTTGATCCATTATATGAAAATATCTGGACACGAACACCTCCAAAAAACTACACTACGAAAAAAAAATTGTAAAAAATTGTAATTGAGTTTTAATTTATTAATATAATTTTACACCTGATGATGGTTTAATAAAACCGAAACATGTTGTAAATGTTCCAATTGTAAATCGATTATTCGATATGGAACATAGAATGATATTTTAATTATTTTAATTAGCTTATTTTAAATACATTGTGATTTGACGAAGAGATTGAGATAAATTGAAATAAAGGAATAACTAAAAGAGAAATAATATGATAAAATGATTCAGAAATAAAAACAAAATAATAAAAACACTAAACTGAGTTATCTTAAAGCTGTTACTTATTCTCGTGCCACAAGATCTTGTGAACATTTCAACACTGGGGCCGTATAGTTTTTCAATTGCTGATGTATTCCCACGAGCCCTTTTGCAGTAAAACAAACGATTCCAGTTACACAGTGTGCAATGTGGATCGAGAAACACTTCTGAATCAAAATTTCTCTTCAGGCTTATATACTTTTAAACCACGCGTGAGAAATAAATTTTCTAATCTATCATTATATTTTAACGCATACACTTCTACAAATCACATAATCATAATTTTAATGCTCGTAAATGAAATTAAGATAAAGTATAAAAACCACGGAATGAGTCAGTTCGTGTAACCTTACTGTAACAATGATATATTTTCATACTATTCAACAATTCTTTAAATCATTTGTATTACAGGCCGATGTAGAACATCAAAAAACATTCACTCCAAAACATTCACTCCAAAACAGTCACTCCAAAACATTCACTCCAAAAACATTCACTCCAATATAAAAATGAATCTGGAAGTGAACATCACCAAAAAGTTGCATATCAGAAATTGTAATTAAGTTTTAAGTTTATAATTTTAACTTTTACACCTGAAGATGGTTTATATAGAAACCGAAACATGTTGTAAAAAGATGTTCCAATTGTAAATCGATTGTTCGATGAGGAACATAAAATTATATTTTAATTATCTTAATTGTAAATTTTAAATATGAATTGTGATTAGACGGACAAAAACCGAATAATACTATTCAACGTCATCGGAAATTGTGAAAATCTTGACGTAACAAAAATGCTGAATATGAAACAGTTTGGGAGAAAGTGATTTAGACTTACAGGACAATACTACGTATTTCTATAGGCATCTGATTATGCAGTCTGAAGAAAAGCTTTACAGAACTCCCTTGATCATGTGTTTCTGTTCTGGCTGTTGAACGAGGTTCATTTCACATGTAAGATTACGAGATAAATTAAAGCTGTGGTAAACTACTCCAACTTCTTAGTATCTAAACTACTTCATTAGCATTTAAAGGAGGTGGCAATGGTGAACCAGCTACAGAGACCTCAGTGACAATCTTAAGCGAAATACGAACACTCGACTTTTCCTTAGCTCTGCTCACTGAAGCGAGTAGTATCGCTGCTGCCTTGACGTAGCTCTTCGTCACCATTTGTGCCCGTTGCAGCTGGAAGCTATTTACACATGGACTCTTGAATTATTTATTTGATGGCAACCCCAGCTTTCTACCCGCTGCGGCGATCGGAAGCCACAAGAAGTCTGAAACCCGGTTTAAACTACGTCAAGATGTCCGGCCATTAAAATGGGCCAACACTCCTGCTGTTCGTAACACCTTTTACAATTCATAAGTAAATATTCTCTCACCTCCTCCAGTACTAAATAACTTATTATATTATTATTATTATTATTTAGTGTTCTGTCTGACGACAGGTCCATATGAACAGGATCCTTCCATCCTTTTCTCGGACTGGGACCTGTTCATATACGTTCTTGGCAGATGATCCAGAAGTGGTTTGCCATTGCCTTCTTCTGTGTGTGAATGGAGTAATTGTTGTGATGTCACGGAGGAAAACTTTGTGTTGCCTAGACCACGGCCTTGCCCAACACAAGTTATAAATTCGGGCACCGCCGGGAATCGAACCCGAGACCCCAGGATTACAAGACCAGCGTTCTAACCGCTAGACCACCGTGGCTCGTACTACTGCATTTAAAAGAGCGTCGTTAAGTACCCTACAAATAAACCTAACTTAATAAACTAACCAGACACTAAACTAACTCAATTACTAGTAAACTGATTAAAAATCAATCAATTTCCTGAGTAAACCGAGTAACCATCAGAACCCGAGAGACTATCTCTTCTCTCTTGAATTACTCGCAGCAGAGAAAACCCTAATCGAATCCATTCTACCGCCAATAATATTAAAATGGTTGGTGATAACACAGTAGCTCAACAAAGCCAGAGAATGGCTTCCTCAGCCTGTAAATACATAGAATGTAACGATCGGTGACCCAGTTTCAAGGGAATAAAGAAATGAGGCACTTGATGACTGTTGAAAGATATTTCTGTATTGGAAATCAATCTGAACACATGCAAGAAAGGAGGGCAGTTGGTGGTGGTACCAAGCTACGTCGCTTGCTTCAATTTGCGTGAAGAAACACCGTCTGTCAGGGGACACTTCATTTACTAGTGAAACGGAGCGAGGTAACTCAGCGCGTGGTACGTCAGACAGATACCCTTAACCCTTTGAAGCCCGGTGGTAACCATATATACCACATATTTTAACATTTAATAATTCTGCATTTTGTATTCATGGGTTTCGTATCACTAACATTAACCAACTGACCTTTGTACTCGTGAAGTCTTTTCTTTGAGGTACGGACTCAACACAAAATTTACTTAGAAGAGTGGAAGTGTGTTCCAAATTGGAGTACCATATACATTATTTTCAAAATTAATTATTCATCATTTGCTCTGAAATAGGCAATATTTATTGCCGAAACAAACCTATTATGGTAGCTCTATGAATTTATTCTGAATGGGAAATAAGTCGAATTGTTATATAAATGGGATATTGTTGCAAAGCTGTTCGATCTATGTGCCACATGCAAGTATAAATTTCATGTGGCGAGGTGTTCCAGAACAATACCTACAGAAAACCATGCATTACAATTCTCGAAAAATGACAAAGGTTCAATAATTGATATTAAAAGTTCACGATGATTCAGTATTAATCTTGATCCTGCTTTTTGATTCGTGCACCGTTCGAAAGCAAGCTTTGTTGCCGACGTTTCAGACGAACACACTTCTTCCATCATCAGGGCTGGAGTTAAGGAGTGTCCAAATCACACCACGACTGACGTCAGTCATTCTGTCCCCTTGTCAGTAATTTATCCGTCTGTCTTGGTGCCAATTGACTTTAAGGACTCATGAAAATATTTTGGGTCAGAGGTCTCACTATTACAGTCTCTACAGAAGAATACATTCAGTCTACTATCGCCTTATTAAATTCCTTGCCTGATTTGCATTTATGATAACATCCTTATTGTGTTTGACAGTCTAACATCCCTGCAGTTAACAAAACTTTAAATAAATATTCTCTCATAAAATTTTAACTTTGTCAGAAGTGGTAAAGCTACACACGTGACAGGTGTTTCATGTAAAGACAAAGCTTCGCCCACAAGTCTCCGTTCTACCATAAGTGTCACACAAGAACTGTATCTGTAATAATAGGTCTGTTGGTTAATGGATGGACTTCGTCATCATCTCTCTGCGGTACATTTCCACTTCTAAAAGAGACAAATTTACGAAAGGGACAAACGAATGGACGGCCATACGAAATGAATATATGAACGGAAATAAATCCATACCGAATTTCAACATAACTGTCCCACTGGCATAATTTACTAACAAGAAGCAACGAACTGTTAAGAAATTAACGGCCATGTTTATGTAACAAGTATTCTGAAACAAAAAAAAAATATATAAAACTACAGATCGTGTGTAGTGTTGAAAGGGTTGGTTCATTTATATTTCACTGTAATTAAGTCAATCCTTAAAGTACAACGTTAACGTGAAAATAGGGAATAAAAAAAAATGACCAAATTTCAAACGTGATTGGAAAGGAGACGTGAGAGTTAATTCGCTGTTGCCCTGAGCAAGAAGCTGGCAACAGATGCCGACAGCCGGAATCAGGTTACAGTAATGGAACTGATTGACAAAGTCTGATTAGTGCTCGGTGAGGACATAAACAGGACTCTTTGTACCTCGCTGCGTGACGGACACGGACGTGGGGGACTGACAAATTTGAAGCAAGAAGGAAACAGGAGAGAAATGCAGGGCACAGAGAAAGAGAAAGGCTAACACAAGAGGGAGAGCAACACACAGGAAAGGTAGAAGAAAGAGATGGGAAAATAAACAAATATAAAGATGGTCAAAGCAAACCAAGGAAGAGAGCACATCACGAAACACATTGGAAATACAGTTACATTCATAGATTGGCCCTCATATTTTCACATAACAATTTATTTTAAATTAAGTAATTGAAATATCAACAGCTGCTTTCATTTGTCATATAAATACTGAAAGCCACACAATGACACGCGCTACCTGGCCTAATCTCACAATTTTACATAACTGCCATATTGGTGTTATTTATGATATGAAATTCAAGTGTGCATTTCCATATTTATGTTAGGAGTTTATCCAATCAAGTTATCTAAATACAGAGTTTACGAAACTGTGTCACTACTGACTACAAGCCAACGTCTACTCAAAACAAAAGACAGCAAACAGACACACAAGAGTAAATGTAGGTACTGTCGTAATTTTACAAGTCAGAATACAATGATTTGTCACGTATCTGCATTAAGATTTCTGTTTTCTGGGTTGTTGCACTGTGTAGTCTGGTAGATGCGATTCATCGCCCTGATGACGGAGGCAGTATGACCTCTGAAACGTTGGTAAACATCTACCAGACTACACAGCGCAAGAACCCAGAGGACAGAAATCTTCATACTCATCGCCCTGATGACGGAGGCAATATGACCTTCGAAACGTTGGTTAACATCTACCAGACTACACAGCGCAAGAACCCAGAGGACAGAAATCTTCATACTCATCGCCCTGATGATGGAGGCAGTATGACCTCAGAAACGTTGGTAAACATCGACCAGACTACACAGCGCAACAACCCAGAAGACAGAAAACTCCATACTCACCGCTGTGAAAAACCTCAAATCTTACGTATCTGCATTACTTTAAAATACATCGTTCGATCGCCATTTATTAATTTCCATCTTTCCGAAAAATGTCTTAACAAAATGTTATAATTTTCAAATGTGTCACCACACAAATTTTCATGACCAAGGATCTAATAATCCTAAGACCTCAGAAGTTCACGCAGCGTTCATGTTAGTATTTTTGATATCGGAGGTGAAAATTTGGAAGATGGGAAATTTATCAATTTTATGATGTTCATACAGATTTTCACAGAAGTCTGGATAATGGTCACAGATAGCTAGAAACAGCCCCAGATTGGCCCATACGGAATCCTACAATGACAACATTAAGTAAAACAAGACACATTTCGGTAGATTTAAATAAGAAAACAGAGTAATTTATTTTGCCCTATAAACGGAACATCACAGAACATTATGGCAAAGGCAGACAGACAGAGGACGAAGGACGGAGAAGAAGATGCATAGGAATGTGAAATACAAAGGAAGACAAACGGAAGTAAAAGACGTGAAGTCAACGGGTGAGATACATAGCGCCACTGAGACAGACAGACAATTAAGCACTGGCAAATGTCGGAGGAGGATTTATTTTGAAAATAGAAGATAACAAGGCACGAAAACGTGCCGCGAGGGGAGGCACATACAAAAATACGAAGTGACAAGAACAAATTTGGCGTTTTACATAAAATGGTTACAGAAGAGGGTGCAGCGGGACTGAGAAAGAGAGGAACGAAGTCAAACTGCGCGGAAGACGAAGTGGCGGAGTGACGGAGATCAATTAAAAGAACTGAATATACCTTTACTCGATTTATAACTAGTTCAAAGAATCGAAAATGTAATTACATTTCTGTGTTGGTAAATTGATATACTCTAATAAGCACGTCCTTGGTTTTAGCTTTGTCTTATGAGAATAATTTCTTATTTACCCCGCACACAAGCTTTCAAAACGTCTGAGAAATAAAAGGACACTACTCCCTTAACATTTTAAACTATTCTGAGCAATAACAAGTCGAAGACTCTGCCGACAGACCTGTTTCCCCGAATTCGTCCACTGAACGTCGACACCAGGTCAATGTGTTGAATTTAAGCGGAGTAACTGAAGATAGCTCTTTTCTGGGTTGTTGCGCCGTGAAGTCTGGTCGAAGTTTACCGACTTTCAGAGGAACTTGTTGCCTCCATAATATGGGTCCTGATAATGGAGACAGCAAGGTTCTCTAAAACGTCAGTAAACGTCTACCAGACTACACGGCGCATCAACCCAGAAGACAGAAATCTTCATACTCATCGCCCTGATGACGGAGGCAGTATGACCTCCGAAACGTTGGTAAACATCGACCAGACTACACAGCGCAACAACCCAGAAGACAGAAATCTTCATACTCATCGCCCTGATGATGGAGGCAGTATGACCTCTGAAACGTTGGTAAACATCGACCAGACTACACAGCGCAACAACCCAGAAGACAGAAATCTTCATACTCATCGCCCTGATGACGGCGGCAGTATGACCTCCGAAACGTTGGTAAACATCGACCAGACTACACAGCACAACAATCCAGAAGACAGAAATCTTCATACTCATCGCCCTGATGACGGAGGCAGTATGACCTCCGAAACGTTGGTAAACATCGACCAGACTACACAGCGCAACAACCCAGAAGACAGAAATCTTCATACTCATCGCCCTGATGATGGAGGCAGTATGACCTCTGAAACGTTGGTAAACATCGACCAGACTACACAGCGCAACAACCCAGAAGACAGAAATCTTCATACTCATCGCCCTGATGATGGAGGCAGTATGACCTCTGAAACGTTGGTAAACATCGACCAGACTACACAGCACAACAATCCAGAAGACAGAAATCTTCATACTCATCGCCCTGATGACGGAGGCAGTATGACCTCCGAAACGTTGGTAAACATCGACCAGACTACACAGCACAACAATCCAGAAGACAGAAATCTTCATACTCATCGCCCTGATGACGGAGGCAGTATGACCTCCGAAACGTTGGTAAACATCGACCAGACTACACAGCGCAACAACCCAGAAGACAGAAATCTTCATACTCATCGCCCTGATGATGGAGGCAGTATGACCTCTGAAACGTTGGTAAACATCGACCAGACTACACAGCGCAACAACCCAGAAGACAGAAATCTTCATACTCATCGCCCTGATGACGGAGGCAGTATGACCTCCGAAACGTTGGTAAACATCGACCAGACTACACAGCGCAACAACCCAGAAGACAGAAATCTTCATACTCATCGCCCTGATGATGGAGGCAGTATGACCTCTGAAACGTTGGTAAACATCGACCAGACTACACAGCTCAACAATCCAGAAGACAGAAATCTTCATACTCATCGCCCTGATGACGGAGGCAGTATGACCTCCGAAACGTTGGTAAACATCGACCAGACTACACAGCACAACAATCCAGAAGACAGAAATCTTCATACTCATCGCCCTGATGATGGAGGCAGTATGACCTCTGAAACGTTGGTTAACATCGACCAGACTACACAGCGCAACAACCCAGAAGACAGAAATCTTCATACTCATCGCCCTGATGATGGAGGCAGTATGACCTCTGAAACGTTGGTAAACATCGACCAGACTACACAGCACAACAATCCAGAAGACAGAAATCTTCATACTCATCGCCCTGATGATGGAGGCAGTATGACCTCTGAAACGTTGGTAAACATCGACCAGACTACACAGCACAACAATCCAGAAGACAGAAATCTTCATACTCATCGCCCTGATGATGGAGGCAGTATGACCTCTAAAACGTTGGTAAACATCGACCAGACTACACAGCGCAACAACCCAGAAGACAGAAATCTTCATACTCATCGCCCTGATGATGGAGGCAGTATGACCTCTGAAACGTTGGTAAACATCGACCAGACTACACAGCACAACAATCCAGAAGACAGAAATCTTCATACTCATCGCCCTGATGATGGAGGCAGTATGACCTCTGAAACGTTGGTTAACATCGACCAGACTACACAGCGCAACAACCCAGAAGACAGAAATCTTCATACTCATCGCCGTGGAAACCTCAAATCATACGAAGTAACTTACCTTCTGAATGCTTTATGCATGTTAATATACAATAAATAAACCAAATCGGATATAATATTTTAAAACAAACTAATTATTTACATCCATAATATGTGTTAATGTCTTTCGTATGTTGTAATAATGTTACTTTAATCTAAAAGATAGAAATAGGACTGTTATCGCCAAGTCTTCTGTTGAAACTCAAAAATTACAGAACTGTTTGTATGAAGGAAAACGTTTAATTTGCTCATTTTCGTGATAAACGGCAATTTTCACGATCGCAACTGTACATCAAATACGTGTGCAACTGTACTAACTGATATATTTGGCCTAAAATATAATTTACTTTCCAATATACACATTAATTACATTAAAATGTAGCAAAAACATACAAAGATTTTCAAAATGTATACATATTTTCTTGTTATTTTTATCTATTATCAAAAGCGATTATTTGCTTATAAAGTTCCCTGGTTAGTTTCAAAATTCATCTTACATATATGAAATTTCATCAAATACTTTCAAATATTTCGAGGTTACTTCCTAACCACAAGAAAATATAATATAATACTTTCCGCTAAACCTGGAAAATAATTTCTTGATTTCAAACCTAACCACGTAGTAATGAAACTCGAAGGCTGTTAAATGGCGGAATGATAATATTACGACTGGAAACGGAATTACGCTTAATTGTTCTCATTCACGAGATTAACTCAGCAAAGCACTGTCTTACAGTCCGACAAATTCCGAGTGTAATATGATTAAGCTTCGTATTGTGGTACTACATGATACAGTGATACTACCTTTATCCACTATGTCTATTAATAACGTCAGTCCTTTGAGGACACAATAAAACGTCTACTCCATGCGGCCAGTTCTCGTAGCAGCGCATATCCAGTAATCTCTATGTAGGATTTGAGGTTTTCACGGCGGTGAGTCCGAAGATGGTTGTCTTCCCGGTTGTTGTCTGGTAGAAGTTTGCAGACGTTTTACAGGGCGACCCTGATGAGGGAGGTAGCAAGGACCTCTAAGACGTCGGTAAACTTCTACCAGACTACACAGCGCAACAACCCAGAAGACAGAAATCTTCATACTCATCGCCCTGATGACGGAGGCAGTATGACCTCTGAAACGTTGGTAAACATCGACCAGACTACACAGCGCAATAACCCAGAAGACAGAAATCTTCATACTCATCGACCTGATATTGGAGGCAGTATGACCTCTGAAACGTTGGTTGACATCTACCAGACTACACAGCGCAACAACCCAGAAGATAGAAATCTTCATACTCATCGCCCTGATGACGGAGGCTGTATGACCTCTGAAACGTTGGTTGACATCTACCAGACTACACAGCGCAACAACCCAGAAGATAGAAATCTTCATACTCATCGCCCTGATGACGGAGGCAGTATGACCTCTGAAACGTTGGTTAACATCAACCAGACTACACAGCGCAACAACCCAGAAGACAGCCATCTCCACACGTCATGCAGAAAGTGCTTCAAATTCAGAAAACGTTTCTGAACTTTAAGAAAATACAGAGAAATCAAATTGTACATCAGGCAGATATTGACCTAAATCACACAACATTCGTAACAAGCACGAGGGTTTATAAAACCAAGTGTACTCCAGCTCATCGTAATATTTCTTTCATGTTGTATGTTTCACTAAAAAGTTTAGCGAAATTAAATACGAACGTAACATTTTTCTCATGATCTCGCTATTTCTCCCGGTCGAATACATTTTATACCAAGTAAAATACATTTACATGCAGCAAATATTTATGCAGTTCTCATTTCAAATAAAAATGTATCATGTACCGATTTTGCTGATAAAAAACTCGTTACAGTTTGTATTGTTCTCATACACGATGTCATTGGATTTCACAATTGAAATATGGCTACGACGCGCTACCGTAATATGCAACTGGAGATCAAACTGTTACAGGCATGATAAACCCACAAAACAACCGACTGGCTATCAGCGTGAAAAATAGCGTTTCCTACAGTGGCATGTACCTACGTAGGATATGAAGTTTTCACGGCGATTTTGAAGAATCGCCCTGATGATGGAGGCAGCATGGACCTCTGAAACGTCAGTAAACTTCTACTAGACTACACGGCGCAACAACCCAGAAGACAGCCATTTTCGACATGTATCGATAAAGACCCTCGCAACAAGTTAATAAGAAATTCCATGGTTATAATTCGACAGGATTCCTTATGACAAAAAGAGGTAAAATGCTACCACAATTTTCAAATACAACCAACCGAAGCCAGTCATCCTCTAGAATGTTGGGACGTCAGTTTCCGAACACTGAAACTGTAGAATTATGGTCTAAAGTATCCTGACACTGGAGCGTATGATTACATCACACATCTGCAGGAACTGTCATTAGCAGCATAGGAAATAGTAATATCGATTACGACAAAGTCGAAAATCCACAAGTGGACGGTTCTCACTCTGTTATCGTAATAATGCAATGTTTCCCAAAGTGTGGCACGCGAAAGGATTTCAATTTTTTACGCAGCAGAAAAGAAATCATTAAAAGTTGTCCCAGATAAATTATAATACAAAGAAAACTGAACAAATTCGTTAATACTGATAAAGATCGTAAGTTTCTCTACATTTTAGTTTGATTCATAGCCTTTTTTTAGTTTGTACGTAAAGCTTATCATAATATGGTTTGACCGCATGAGAGTTAGCGATGTTGAACGCCGATGAGGCCAACATCCTAAAAAGGTTTAAGCACATGTTTACATTTTTGTAAAGAAAATACTGCAACGTGATGAGATTTCCAAAATTGGGAAACGTTATGACTATCTTATTATAGATGTTAATATAATAATTCAGTTCATTCATCCATTTGCTTGCCAAGAACAAATATAGCCAATAAACACAAAGAAAAACCATAAAAGTAAATCATTTTGTAAAAATAAAGCAACCAACCAACAGCAAAAGGCCATTCAAGTGTACACATGACAACCAATTGAGACCAAACTAAAATAAGACAAACAAAATCAAATAGTTTAATCGTGTTTAAATGCGGACATGATGTCCTTAACTGAAACATTATTTTTTCCATTTACAGAAATGACACTGGAAGACGGACTAAATTGTGTGTCAGTACATTGCAAAACTGAAGGTGGGAAATCTTATTCATCTGCCTTGTAGGAAATATCAACAGTTTGCATAATGGAATGACATTTTTACCTTCAAAAACATTAATAAGAAACAAAGCACTGAGATTCCGCAATGTGTTATGAACTGTTACAAAATTTAAACATTCAAAATCAAATCAAAATTACGTAAAATAACAAACTACAAATGAAATTATTATTTGTATATATTCTATTTTAAGTTCATGCGATGGAGGTATATTATAGTTTTAGCATAATTAAAGCATTGTAAATATAAACAGAAGTTATATTGAATACAACCAATAATCCACAATTGGTAAGTAACTCTGGGAACATTTACAGTGAACTGAAGATAGAAATTATTAAGTTTGTCCAATGAAAGAGTGTGAGCCACCTCTTCGAAGATCCCTGGCCAAGATCACAATAAATTCAGTCAAAACGTCAATGTAAACAAATTAGTAATAACATTAATCTGGAATTCCTTCTAAACATCTGACGAAGAATTGCACTTAGGATATTACATTTGAGTTTATATGGATCATACACCTGAAGATGGTTCATTTAGAACCGAAACATGTAGTGTAAAAGATGATGCTCTAATGTAAATCGAAATATTCGATAGAGAGCATCATTTTAATATATTTTAAATGTTAATTGTAATATTTTAACATTTAATAATAATATTTTATTGTGATTTGACTGATAAAATTGAGCAAGTATATATTCAACACAATAATGACGCAACATTATCATATCTCAACTACAAGCAATTAAAACATTCTTAGTAATACTAATTATCTACGATTATTCTAGGATCTTCAGAGCCTTGCATGTTGGATTATCTCCGTATGTCTTAAGAATAAATAACTGCTAAGAGCTGCAACCATTGACTAAGTCTGGTAATTAGAAAGTCGGAGAACACAGTAGATTGTAGAACAGCGGCCATCGGATATTAATGGAGCACGAGAAGTTCGCCATTTTGAGCAAATTATACACTGCCGGGTTATAATATAACGACCAGAAGGGCAAACTCCTTTGTTCTGAAGCAAGTGCACTTGAGAGCCTTCATTAATTCAGGCTCGAGGCCAGATAAAGTCATATCGAAATAATTAATGTCAGATAAACATGCTTCTGTTGTAAGTAGTTTCAGGACTTTTTCATGAACTACACACTAAAGACGGATCCAGCAGTCATTTCATTTGTGTGAAGAAAATGTCCAGGTTATTTAAGGACTCTAAATCATAACAGATGTCTTCCATGCCATAATTACCTACTAGTGATTAATGATAATTCTATTTAAGTGTCGGTATCTGTCGACGTCTTTCAAGACTATGGGTTAGATCCTCTAAACGTTACGTTATATATATATATATATATATATATATATATATATATATATTAAAAATAAAATTGTTACTTATACCACACTACGAAAGTACAGATTAAGAATTCCTAACCTTTGCACAATATAAATATGACTGGTCAGATTCACGCATCGATCGCTTTAGTCCCAGAGAAAATATCCCCAGTATCAAATGGATATGAGGCCGCAAAGCATGTCGGGATGTGACGGCGGAAGACGAACTTTGTCGCCGTCAGCAAAGTCATCCGCTGACTTGGCTGACCCTATCCAGACTCACCGGAATATGACGAGAACATTTTACCGATTAATGTAATTTTACACGCTGGATGGAAAAATCGTCCATACTTTACAGTACATAAAATGGACACCTTTATAATGAAACGCGCCGGATCACAGAGGACAAATTTATGATTTCAATAACGCTTATGTAAATGATTAGGTCTACATTTTCACAAAAAAAAAATCCAGGCATATTCTTTACTTATAAAATATTCTTTCATCTTATATTAAAATTCAATTTATAAACCCAAATATAATGTGCCCCATCTTCAATGAAGTAGATATATTTTCCAAATGTTTTCTTTGTTAGATTTCATACCTACTGGCTTAGATACAAATACATTTGTCACAAAACTAATCACACCATAAAAAACAACAAGAAAATTTTAAGTCGTTACAGCAAAATCAGTGTAGTCCGTGGTTCGATTTCCGACAAGAGCGAATGATTATACTTTTAGGGTCTTTTCCCCGGGGTTGAAGCAGGGCCAGAGTGTGACGCTGAATACTCACCCCATCTAGTGTCGAAGTGAAAAATGAGTAGGAACCTTTCCTTCTCTCCCTTTAAGCGCCTCATTTTTGCGAGTCAGCTTTATTTTTAACTGAATAAAAATTCACTTGGATATTATCCATAGTCTAGTAAATATAAAACGTAAAACGACGTTTCGGAGATGGGACTCTATCTCCGTCTTCAGGTTCCTACACAGTTGGGCCCACTAGATAGAGCTAATCCCTATATCCGGACCTTTCTTGGATATTATCCATCGTCTAGTAAATATAAAACGTAAAACGACGTTTCGGAGATGGGACTCTATCCCCGTCTTCAGGTTCCTACACAGTTGGGCCCACTAGATAGAGCTAATCCCTATCTCCGGACCTTTCTTGGATATTATCCATCGTCTAGTAAATATAAAACGTAAAACGACGTTTCGGAGATGGGACTCTATCTCCGTCTTCAGAGTCCCATCTCCGAAACGTCGTTTTACGTTTTATATTTACTAGACGATGGATAATATCCAAGTAATTTTTTATTCAATTGACTTTTCACCATCGTCAAGAAGTTTTAGATTTTATTTTTAACAGTGACAATAACAATTCAGAAATATAACTGTGCGTCTGAGCAGAGGAACAAATTTTTATGGTCGACTTACAAAAACGGGTACACACTTTGTGAGATCACACAGTAAATACGGATACAGAACATATAAAAATTAAACAAACACATTGCAAAAATTCCGCGCAAAATTGAAAGCTTGCAAGGATGTTCTTCGTTTTCCTATTTTCACAGTTTCCAACTTCTCTATCTCTTTACGATCCCATTTCTTCCTTATTTTCTTTCTATGAGTATCCTTACAGCTCTGGTCTTTTAGTTCTTCAACATTCCTTTGAAGTCCTTTACCTCACTTGCAAAAATGTTTCCTTAACGCGAATGCCTCTCGCATGAAAAGGAAAAGTTTATAGAAAATCTACAATGGCTTCACAGTAGTAATGGTTCCACTCACTAGAAGCAAACCAGAAAAGTCTAAAGTATTACATGCATTAGCTTACATACGAATACATACATTTTGAAGTGAACGGTCAACATTCATTCGGCTGTATCCCCCCCCCCCCCCATTGCCTTGGTACGCTAACCATAACTAGAAAGCTGTCAGGCAATAAACGTACAGGATACGTTCCACATTAAAAGATAAATGCACTTGCCCTTAATTAATCCTATCAGGTTCTCTATTAAGCCTTCTACGACGTTTTATGGACAAACTTTCTGCTGATATAATTCAATTTCCCATAATATTCTGAAGTTCTCACTCCACTTCATTTATCTTTTACAACTGCGCTAACGTTCACATGACAGGTTAACGGGAGAAAAGTAAACCGGAAGTGACGAATGAAGGAGTCACACACAAACACGCACGCACGCCTAATCCATCATTCAGTCGCTTATTCGGCGCGAGGCACAACAAAACCAAGTCACTTTCTTAACCCTTCTGGTGACGGGGAGAATTTCCCAATGACGTGTTTGCGCGGTTTCTAAATGAAGCGTGAACATCACCTTAATTTAAAAAAAATAGTATATACGAGGCGCGTCCCAAAAGTAAGTTTCCCACTCGTCCCACAGCTAGCAAACCTTATATTGCGCGAAGCGACTGTGCATACGTGATAGAGCAATGACGTAGCATGGCGCATGCACTAACGGTACTTCCCGCGTTCTCACAGTAGCATCGTTGCAGCTGTTGAAGATGGAGATTCTTATTCCAGCTCCCGCCGACTTTGAAGTGCGGTCAGTGATAACGCTAGGCCGCACACGGCTCGACGGACAGCAAGTCTCCTGCAGGAGTTCAGCTGGGAGGTGTTTAATCATTCACCCTACAGCCCGGACCTCGCTCCCAGTGATTTCCATCTTTTCCTACACCTCAAGAAATTCCTGTCCGGTCAGCGTCAGCGTTTTGAGAATGACAGAGAGGCGGAGATGGTTGTCACACAGTGGTTCCAATCCCAGGCGGCAGACTTCTACGACACAGGTATTCAAAAGTTGGTCCCACGGTATGACAAATGTCTCAATTCCGGTGGCGAATATGTTGAAAAATAGCTGGACACTTGCTGTATCTGTTGCAATAAATATTTCCATGAAATTGTGTTTTGTTTCTGTAAACGGCCCCAGGGAAACTTACTTTTGGGACGCGCCTCGTATTTAGAACACATCTGATAAATCACTTAGTAAACAGGGACAACAGCATTAACAGCAGATAATTCAAGACATATTAACTATAAAGTGAACATAAATACAGGTGTACAATTTAACTTAACCGGAGTTAACTTTAGTGTAAATTATGCACAGAAATGGATTGTTAAATTGTAAAGTTAGTTTCTGGTACTCTCGCTATGCAAACTAAAGCATTTGAAGTGTGGTCCTTTTAAGAACTTCTCGCAAATGCAAAGCAAAGCTTAGGAGTAGAGAAGAAACAGCTTCTATTCACTATTGACCTCAGCACTAGATGAGAGTGAGAAGTCAGTCACACCCAGGCCGCTCATTGCCCCCGAGAAAAGAACCCTGGATACCCACCGGACAGAGGACTGGGTGGTGCCCAGAGCAGATTGGGATAAACAGGGTAGAAGGAAAATCCTTCGCTCCTGTCCAGTCAACAGTGAGACTAAGCTAGACCGGCTTTAAGAACTTCCTAAGTTTAAAGAAAATTAATTCCTAGGAGTTTAAATATTGACGTTGTTATTTGGGGTCTCGGGTTCGATTCCCGGCGGTGCCCGAATTTATAACTTGTGTTGGGCAAGGCCGTGGTCTAGGCAACACGGAGTTTTCCTCCGTGGCATCCCAACAATTACTCCATTCACACACAGAAGAAGGCAATGGCAAACCACTTCTGGATCATCTGCCAAGAACGTATATGAACAGGTCCCAGTCCGAGAAAAGGATGGAAGGATCCTGTTCATATGGACCTGTCCTCAGACAGAACACTAAATAATAATAAGATGAGGTGGTCTAGCGGTTAGAACGCTGGCCTTGTAATCCTGGGGTCTCGGGTTCGATTCCTGGCGGTGCCCGAATATATAACTTGTGTTGGGCAAGGCCGTGGTCTAGGCAACACGGAGTTTTCCTCCGTGGCATCCCAACAATTATTCCATTCACACACAGAAGAAGGCAATGGCCAACCACTTCTGGATCATCTGCCAAGAACGTATATGAACAGGTCCCAGTCCGAGAAAAGGATGGAAGGATCCTGTTCATATGGACCTGTCGTCAGACAGAACACTAAATAATAATAAATAAAATAACTGCTAATCATTTTGCTTTGCCAGTATTGCTTAAAGTTGAGTAATTCCATGACTGAACAGCCGGAGGGTTGTAACTTGTCCGAACGATAGTGTTGTAACTAACGCTAATTAGTTAGAAATCAGGTGTATAAAACTTTCAATTATTTCTCTCTTTTATGGTATGAAGAAATGAAGAACGCTTCGTTTGTACACCTGCGTACAAGTGTCAACGAAACGAAGTCCGAACTTGTATGGTGTCACATTTTTCAATACATGGACTCGTCACTGGATTTTGTTTGGAAAGAAGTTACAAGATTACACGTGGGGCTTTGGACTCAGACCGATTCTTTGGAAAAAATGTTGACTATACGAACGTACTATATCATCTCAAAAAAGAACCCCATGCAATTAGATACTGGATACAACTACTGAATCTTAGTGAAATAAGAACTTTTTTCCTGTTTTCTTCAAATATGTCAATCAATACAGCGACTTTTTTTTCTAAACAACATTAATCAAATATGCTTTATAACTTGTCAGAGACAGAATCTTTAACTATTAGACGAGAATAGATTTCTAAGGGTCAAAACTACAAGTCAAAAATTTTCCTAATTATAAAAGTAAAGCCAACGGTATGCATTTTTATTTCTGGTGGGTAAATGTTTTAGTTGCGGTCAGAAGTACCGAAACTGTTGAGATACCCAGTGACGCTGGCTTCTTAAATGAACGTGTATGTTGTCGCTGGATTCGTCACATCCCTCTTACTGCAAACACAAGCCGAATCAGAGAAAAACTCAGCGGCACTAACTGTTTCACCGAAGTTTCACAGAGAGATAATTTATTAAAGCACATTAACGAACACCCGGCTATAAAGAGTGAGCCACAGATTTAAGAACCGTCATTCAAATCCGATTTAAAGTCACATATCCTCAGGTTTTTACAATATTTAAGCTGTCAGGTAAAATATCTTAAAAACGAATGAGACGAGGTGACTATAAATAGAACATAGAAGTTTGGGGGGCATATATATTAGTGTAAACTTAAGAGGTAATCACCTTGGAATCGTTTGAAGATACTCATAAATATCAGATGTAACTTTAATCAGGTAAGAGGTAACTATGCCGAGATTCTAAAGGGGTACCTCCCCGATACAAGTAGCAATGTAGGGATACCGCTATTGGTGGGAGATATCACCACAAAATCCAGCAAGATAACTCAGTAGCAAAACACAAATTTTTAAATATCTAATTAAATTTTGATTATAGTCCTGATTATTTTGCGATTTCTGTATTCATTGTGCGTTTAGCAGGACCCAGAAAAGTAACTTCGAGTGAGGCAGGATTTTACCGTTCGAATACCTCTTTTTTCATCATAGTGTACCATCATTACATCTCAATAAACTATCCTAATCTAAAACATGGTTGGGGTGTGGACTTGTTTCATCTGTCTCGACATATGGTCCAGTGGTGGGATGCTGTGAACACGATAATAAATCTTCATGTTTCGTAAACAGCGAGGAATTTATTGATCATGTAGAATTTGAGGTTTACACGGCGGCGAGTATGAAGATGGCTGTCTTCTGGGTTGTTGCGCCGTGTAGTCTGGTAGAAGTTTACCAACATTCAGAGGTCCTTGTTGCCTCCCTCATCAGGGCGATGGACCGACGGCTGAAACAGCTGTCCTTCCAATAGTACGAGTGACAGCGGAGCAGTATTAACAAATTGTTTTTCGAAGGATAAATATCGCAACAACTTTACAACCAACCATCCAGGCCACGAGGCACACAGGGATTCAGATTTTAAAAAAAAAATAATAATGAAAGATACGCACGTTCTTATACACCTTGTGGAGAATGGAGCTGTTGGCATGTCAACAGAGTTGACGGGTAATTCCAGGAAAGCTGGGGGTACTTGAATACACATGACAGCAGCTTTGAGGGAATACGAGACCACTGCTGTCCGCAACTTCGTAATAGAATTTCTTATGGAATGAAAAAAAAAATTCATATGACATTCAACATAATATTCCCTAGGGTTGTATCAAATTTCTGAACTGAATTCTGTTTCAGCAACAATTCTTTATGGGCTATTGAGATTTTTCAATTTATTTCATTACACATTAGTAATCCTAAACACTCGCATAGTCTAAGGAAATTATCAATATATAAAACACATTTCAAAATAACAAGTCTACTCGTTACTTTGAATAGGTGTGAAACATATCTCCCATACTCGGGGAACAACACATTTTGGTTGCGTTTGAGGCGAACAAGTTGCTGAGAAGAATGTTGGGACCTACGGAGGATGGGTGCCAGAAAGCTGGAAAACACAGCATAATAAAGTGCGTCATTGTTTGTACTTCTCAGAAAATGCTATTAGGATAATCAGAATAAGGAGGGTGAGATGGACAGCGCATGATAAATTTGAAAAATGACAGAGGATGTTCGAGAATTGAGCGCTAAAAAGATAATTTGGACCTACAGGAAACAAAATACCAGGGCACTGAAGGGAAATAAAGAACGAGGAAATGTAGACAAGTTGAGAATGTTGAGAAGAATGAGACTTGTAGCACGAATGGGAGAGATATAAAATGTACACAAAATTTTAGTCGATAAATCTGAAAGAAAGAAATTAATTGGGAGACCTAGACATAGGTAGGAAAACATTAAATTGATTAAAATATATAATAAAATTCAGGTCAATACACAAACTTTATTTAGATGTTAAAATTTTAAATTTTAACATCTAAATAAAGTTTTGTGTATTGACCTGAATTTTATTATATATTTTAATTATAAAACACAAACATGACGCATTTAAACCTTAAAATTAAATTGATTTTAAAAGAAATGATGTATGAGGACATGAAATGGATTCGTGTGGCTAATGACAGAATCCAACCGCGGACTTCTGTAAACACGGTAATAAACAGCCAGGTTCCATAAAATGTGTGGCATTTCTTGACACGCTAAGTGACTAATACTTCATCAATAAGGGCTCTCCTTTAAAAAAGGTAATTCCTTCAATTGTTCGAAACTGCAGAAATTCTGGACCTTTTGGCCAGGTTTAAAATCAAACTTTGATCTCAGAACTGACATTACAATGTATGAAATATTTCATTCACAGCGACGCCTTAAACATCCAAGACGGAAACATTTAGCATAAAGTGCATTAATGTATATTAATTTAAAGTATATCAAAATATATTCATTTAATTTTAAACCGAGAATAGTGAGATATAAATATATGGCTTGGAGCCAATAACATCAAACTTACAGGTTACGGGCTTCCACCCCGCCGCCATTTGTACAAATCTAGAGGGGGGAGGGCTCACAGAGACTGCTTCGCCCCAGGCCCCGCGCCCCTCTAGGGACGGCTACGACTAGAATTATAAATATCTGCCGCATGAAAATGCATTATAATTCAAAAGTTTGAGTGCCAAACAAAATTCTCTTGTTTTATTACTGCGTAGTTGTTTAAACAGCCAAGCTACAATAAGCTACACTCTTTGCTCATCTCTGTTCTGGGGTTGGTGAAAGTTGGAAATTTCTAAAAACACATCACGTTAATTATATTAACTGAAATGAACAAATTTATATCCTAGGGAAACGATTACGTCACTCACCCTGTACCACAGGGTATATAAAGTTAAACGCATTTCTTTCTCATGACTGTAAAAGGTAAATTGATCTGTAAGTAAACAAATATAAGCAAATAAAATACATGGAAAAGCGAGTAACGACGGAAAAGTTAGTAAATATATCGAAACTTAATATTGATCAGTTCATGAATAAGAGAAGGAAATGTTGAGATAAATTTCAGGCAATTCTTCATATTATCTTCTTTTTTATTATTATATATTATTATTATTTTTATTATAAAAATTTGTGATTCCTCGTTGTCGTCAATAAATTACGTCATCAACAATGCCGAGTATAAACAAACTCGGCATTGTTGTGGAACACGACAATGCCGAGTACAACACAACAATGCCGAGTTTAGTGTCTTACTCAAGATTTTAAAACGCAACCAACCCCCCCCGAAAGGGGGTTGGTTGCTTTTTAAACACTTGATCAATCTCCCCCGAAAAAGGGGGTTGGTCAAGTATTTTAACCCTCCATTCGGGGGGGTTTAGTTTAGTTTCTTACACAAGATTTTAAAAATCAACCAACCCCTTCGGGGGGGTTGGTTACTTTTTAAACACCTGATTAAGCTCCCCCGAAAGGGGGTTGGTCAAGTGTTTTAACCCTCCATTCGGGGGGTTTAGTTTAGTTTATTACACAAGATTTTAAAACGCAACCAACCCCCCCGAAAGGGGGTTGGTTGCTTTTTAAACACTTGATCAAGCTCCCCCGAAAAAGGGGGTTGGTCAAGTATTTTAACCCTCCATTCGGAGGGTTTAGTTTAGTTTCTTACACAAGATTTTAAAAATCAACCAACCCCTTCGGGGGGGTTGGTTGCTTTTTAAACACCTGATTAAGCTCCCCCGAAAGGGGGTTGGTCAAATGTTTTAACCCTCCATTCGGGGGGGTTTAGTTTAGTTTCTTACACAAGATTTTAAAACGCAACCAACCCCCCCGAAGGGTTTCGTTGCTTTTTAAAAACTTGACCAACCCCTCCGAGGCGCTCCGAAAGGAGCGTTCTGCCCTAGTTGTGTTAAAAAAACTGTAGAATTCTGTCTCGTTTCCAACCCAAAGATGGCCCACTATGACGACTAATTTTATAAATTATTTTATATTATAAAATGCTGAGTTTTCCTCAGACGTACGAACATACGTGGAAATAAATGTCCAAGACAACTTATGGACCCAGGAGGGGCAGAAATGACCTCCATATTTTTAGTACATTATATCCAAAGACGGTATATGAAGGAGAGCCGAGGATGGGTTTGTGACGTGTTCCTGTCGACATACGCTACGTCATTAATATTCTCCACTCGGAGGCCGTGGGACTAGCTAGAGTGAAAAAGCTATGGGATTTACATACACTGTCTCTGACAGAACATACTGCAACTAGACTTGAAATCCCTCCACCAAACAAGGGTGTGGTTCACGAACTGAATATTTTTTTATGGAAACCTTCTGATAAAGCAGCCGCGCCCTTTTATTAACATCGAGCGTTTCATTTGAATTTTGGAGTCGAGAGTTCAATATCTGAGTTCCCATGTTACGAACACGATTTACCAAATGTTGATGAGAGACTTCTCCATTGTAACGCCTTGTGGAGTTAGAAATTTATCGCATTCATCTTCAAGGTTAAAAATGGATTCAATAAGATTCTCTGAAACGTTGGTATCTACCTGCCTCTGTAAAACAATCTGTAAATATTTTCAAAGAAAGTAAAATCACAAATAGAGAATATTGCCAAGTTTTGTTCAGACCTTGCACAAGTTATGGACAAGTACATAAGTGGGTCGGTTTGAGCAGTTAAGACCAGCCTTGAAAATGATGACACGGATGGTCCTCCAAACATCGGTGATTTTTAACCACTCGGCACGGTTGATAACCCGAGAGAATTTTATTAACAACGAACAAGTCAAAGCTTCTTTGAAATATTATATTATTATTTCAAAATATAAAGAAACAACAAAAGCAGGATTTGAGGTTCTTACTGCGGTAAGTGCGAAGATGTCTTTTCGTTTATTGGACGATATACGATGAAGATTGCTGTCTTCTGGGTTGTTGCGCTGTGTAGTCTGGTCGATGGTAATCAACGTTTCAGAGGTCATACTGCCTCCATCATCAGGGCGATGAGTATGAAGATTTCTGTCTTATGGGTTGTTGCGCCGTGTAGTCTGGTCGATGTCAACCAACGTTTCAGAGGTCATACTGCCTCCATCATCAGGGTGATGAATATGAAGATTTCTGTCTTCTGGGTTGTTGCGCTGTGTAGTCTGGTCGATGTCAACCAACGTTTCAGAGGTCATACCGCCTCCATCATCAGGGTGATGAATATGAAGATTTCTGTCTTCTGGGTTGTTGCGCTGTGTAGTCTGGTCGATGTCAACCAACGTTTCAGAGGTCATATTGTCTCCGTCATCAGGGCGATGAGTATGAAGATTTCTGTCTTCTGGGTTGTTGCGCTGTACAGTCAGGTCGATGTTAGCCAACGTTTCAGAGGTCATACTGCCTCAGTCATCAGGGCGATGAATATGAAGATTTCTGTCTTCTGGGTTGTTGCGCTGTGTAGTCTGGTCGATGTCAACCAACGTTTCAGAGGTCATACCGCCTCCATCATCAGGGTGATGAATATGAAGATTTCTGTCTTCTGGGTTGTTGCGCTGTGTAGTCTGGTCGATGTCAACCAACGTTTCAGAGGTCATATTGTCTCCGTCATCAGGGCGATGAGTATGAAGATTTCTGTCTTCTGGGTTGTTGCGCTGTACAGTCTGGTCGATGTTAGCCAACGTTTCAGAGGTCATACTGCCTCAGTCATCAGGGCGATGAGTATGAAGATTTCTGTCTTCTGGGTTATTGCGCTGTGTAGTCTGGTCGATGTCAACCAACGTTTCGGAGGTAATACTGTCTCCGTCATCAGGGCGATGAGTATGAAGATTTCTGTCTTCTGGGTTGTTGCGCTGTGCAGTCTGGTCGATGTCAACCAACGTTTCGGAGGTCATACTGCCTCCGTCATCAGGGCGATGAGTATGAAGATTTCTGTCTTCTGGGTTGTTGCGCTGTGTAGTCTGGTAGATGTCCACAAACGTTTCAGAGGTCCTTACTGCCTCCATCATCAGGGCGTTCAAATCGTACACGATACACAATAAGATAACATAAATCTGAAGATGTGTGAATCAAATCATAAAGACCTTGAAGATTCAATACTCGTAACTAATGTTCGTTGAGGATAGCGTGACACCTTGTTTTAGTGGTACCTGACTTTACAAAGTATTTCCTATTAGTCATACCTCAGTTATCATTCCACTGTCCACATTAAGCGTAGTTCCAAACATCAGCGCTCCGAATCATTAGTTTCAGTCGCGTAGACTGACATTAACCGGCGTCGAAGAGACGTGAAATGTCTGAAGGTATTGCAGTCGTTATCACAAGTTTATAACTAGCAGGTATACAAAACCGTTGGCACAGCACAAATATCCGTAAATCCAATTCGCACGGCTAACAACACCTACAATCTGTGTCAAGACGTTGTTCACCAAAAATGACGATGTTCAACATCAGAGACGGTACCTTATTAGATTATTTAACGATGTTACCTCAACTACCAGGAACGAAAACATTTTGTATACCGATGAAATTACATACGTGTATTCAAAGGTATTTATTTCGAATTCTGATCTTGTTATCGGTCAACATAAAAGGTGTTTCTCTGTACGATGAGTCTGAAAATTGCTGTCTTCTGGGTTGTTGCGCCATGTAGTCTGGTTAAAGTTTACATTTTACAGCGTAAAGAACACCTAAAAACCTGAAGGGAGAAGAAATTTTGGGAAACCATTACTATTAAAATGGGTCTTAGAACAATAGGGTTTAAAGATGCAGAGTGGGTTCATCTTTCTCAAGTTTCAGGCTCTTGTAAACACGGTAATGGACCTTCTACGAGGTGCGATCGGAAAGTTACAAGACTGCGCGTATAAAAACCCGTACACTTATCTCAGGTATTAAATTCATCCATCACCCTCGAAGTAGTTCCCCTGGGAGTGAACACAACGATCCCAGCGCCGCTGCCAAGCCTGGAAGCATCCCTGGAAATCTTTCTTTGTCAGCCTGTCAAGCACCATCTGCGATTCTGCCTCAATCTCTTCTATCGTCTCAAATCTCCTTCCCTTTAGCTGAATTCTCATCTTTGGGGAGAGGAAGAAGTCACACGGAGCTTAGAAAGGAAGTTGGGGTCGGTTCTTGCAAGATTTTTGAGCTCCTGACAAACGAGAAGTCGATTCTGCTTCTGGTCCTCAGACAGGATGCGTCGCATGTGGAGTTCTTCCTTTAGAATCAGCTGACAGGTCCCATAGCCTATCCCAACAATGTCGCACAAGTCGTTGATGGTACGACGTCGATCTTCGTGAATGGCCTGCCGAATCTTCGTAACATTTTCGGGCGTTGTGCACGAAGATGGTCGTCCAGAACGCTCGTCATCATCGACAGAGGTTCGGCCATTTTTAAAACGTGAATGCCACACAAAAGTTTGTGCACGACCCATTGCAGACTCCCCAAATGCTTGCTTTAGCATTTCATAGGTTTCCGTATCCGTTTTGGCGAGTCTTTAGCAAAATTTGATACACACGCCATTCCGAAATCGCAGGAGGGTCGGTGTAATGCACTACCAAAACGCCCGTAACTAAGAAACAAATGCTAATTCGATGATGCCGGCTGGCACACTGATTCACTATGAATGTAGGCCGCACCCCCTAGCGGCAGAAGCTCGTACTACATCCGGTTCGCCCTCTATTGACACAGTCTTGAAACTTTCCGATCGCACCTCGTATAAAATGCAGATATATTCTTCACCAGCTGAACGACTATTAGCTTTTAATGAAGGATATTGATACACGAAGATACGTATTTAAGCTGGTGGTAGATATATCTACGTACTGCTTTAAAGTCAAAACCAATGAATCAGAAAAGGTTCGGTACCACGGACTATGGTTGTAATGCCAAGCTAGGCACCTATGCCCCTTTTTCTGTGAGTTCTCGACATATTTTTGCCCACAGTTTTTCAGTACTTTATTCAGACGAAAACTTATTCGCTGGCGAATATATTAGCATATGTTCTGTGTGAGTTTGTGATAGAACTTAGACAACGCGAAAGAAATATTCATGTCCGTACGTAAGCTTGTTGTTTTTTTGCGGGGGGAGGGGGGTGTATGCTGTTATGCTGGATGGAAATTTTCCGCTCTGAAGAAAAAGTAGACGATTTGGTTGAGCAGAAAATTGCTAAATATGAAAAACAACGTGGTCTCTAACGTTATGTGTTCCGACGGTTCGGAATAACAGCTACTACACAAATCCTGTCAATGTAATAGGCCTACAAATCTAAACATCAAAATCTATTTAAGAATTTCGGGTCTCACGGCGGCGATTATGAAGATAAGCGTCTTCTGGGATGTTTCGCTGTATAGTCTGATAGATAATGACTTTACCATTCAGAAGCGCTTACCAGATCAATCATCATAAATCGTAAGGGATAATGGAGGCCATAAGCACCTCTGAATGTCAATCAATTTCTACGGGATTAAACGCCATTATATCCTAGAAGAAAATAATCTTAAAAATCTATTTAATTGTCTTGTTGTCAATATTAACCTCTCATCTGGACCTTCATCTTGTACCTAGCTTACTTGCAGCAGACTTCCCCGTTAAAATACACACACATTTCTTGTTTGTTTTTTTCAAAAGTGATTCATAAAATTCGTCTAGATTTAATTATATTAATAACGTGGAAACTCAGCAGAATTTTGAATATGTTTATAAGAAAATGTAAAATGAAGATTTAAAAGGATCATTTACTCAAAACACAAGGCTATTCTCTGATGGATGGATTGTCTTCAAGAGATTCAAAATGAAACTGAAAAGGTCCGTTCTTTAAATTCAAAGGAATGCACAATTATTTTTTGGCAAACAAATAAAGCTTATTTACTCTCTACGTACATGCGTGTAAAAATAATCGGACATAATCTAGATGCAGGGCAGTCACAGGAGCTTAAGCAACACTTCATTCGTGATTTTCTCTAAATCAATTATAAAAATATGTATAAATATTTTATTCTGCACAGCAGGTGTAATATGTAAACTATTATCTCTCGACTAGATTTTTGGCCATATACACATACAGGAATTTGAAGTTACCATAAAATATACTCTAAAAGCTTTACGGGACACCCGTTACAGTAAACATAATACGAGGCGCGTCCCAAAAGTAAGTTTCCCACTCGTCCCACAGCTAGCAAACCTTATATTGAGCGAAGCGACTGTGCGTACGTGATAGAGCAATGACGTAGCATGGCGCATGCACTAACGGCACTTCCCGCGTTCTCACAGTAGCATCGTTGCAGCTGTTGAAGATGGAGGTTCTTATTCCAGCTCCCGCCGACTGTGAAGTGCGGTCAGTGATAACGCTAGGCCGCACACGGCTCGACGGACAGCAAGTCTCCTGCAGGAGTTCAGCTGGGAGGTGTTTAATCATTCACCCTCGCTCCCAGTGATTTCCATCTTTTCCTACACCTCAAGAAATTCCTGTCCGGTCAGCGTCAGCGTTTTGAGCATGACAGAGAGGCGGAGATGGTTGTCACACAGTGGTTCCAATCCCAGGCGGCAGACTTCTACGACACAGGTATTCAAAAGTTGGTCCCACGGTATGACAAATGCCTCAATTCCGGTGGCGAATATGTTGAAAAATAGCTGGACACTTGCTGTATCTGTTGCAATAAATATTTCCATGAAATTGTGTTTTGTTTCTGTAAACGGCCCCAGGGAAACTTACTTTAAGGACGAGCCTCGTATCTTTGTAAATTTGCATGGTAAAGCTCTATACCCACTTTTCGCTGATGTGATGACAACGGATGCTTTATGCAGTAGATGATAATTATTTCAGTTTGTAATCAAAATCCATACCCACCATTTAAACATATTTCCGTAACTAGTTCCATACTAATTGCACTGTCTCTTATTAAACTAACGAATTTCGAAGCTACATAAACCAGACCTGTCTCAATGGAACCGAAAGTACAATTTTTGGATCGTTACATAATACATTCCAATTAACGCTTTGTTGCTTGCATGTGAAAGGGTAGGATCCTAACCTCCACCCCTCACTATCTCTTCTGCCAAATTATGAGGTTTAATTACCATCCCCACTGTTTGCTTCTGTTCTTAGACGGTAAACTGCAGAGAATTCAAATTTCACACGTCTTTGAGTTTATAGGCCGACGTATGTGTGCAGAATTCGCAGTAATACAATTATGGATCCAGGCGTTTGGAACGTTACAGTGCATAGAATGGGAGATAGTTTATATCTGGGTTTGGGAGATAAGTAAGAGAGTAAATTCTGTCTTTACAAATTTCTAAGAGTTATCTCTCGTTCCTGAAACGTATGTTATAGAACTAAACAGAAAAATCTATATTAAGAATTTATTTCTCTATCGTACGTAATGGAGAAAATCTATACGTATCAGTGCGTAAGGTTTATCTGTCGTTCCTAAAAAAAAACAAAAAAAAAACAATCACTGTTAGTAAACACGAAAATTTCTACTTATGTATTAGATTTATCTTTCGTTCTTGAGCAATGATGAAGATAAATATATTTTTAAACCTTACTTCCCGTTATTTGGACACAGAAAATCTATGTCTAGGATTTCTCTCCTTCTTGAGAGACACATTATAAAAAAAGAAAGCTGTGTCTAATATTTCCCTCTCGTTTGCAGAACGATAAGTGACGCACATAATCTTTAGTAATGCTCATTAATATATAATAAGAATGGAACTTTATACTCCAATTTGCGGACTGTGTGTTCACAAAAAGGTAACTAACCAATAAAAAAGACCTTTTGACTTATATATTCCTTTACCTCCATACTCCAGACGGCAATGCTTAATCTATAAATGCCTTATAAATGTATAAATAAATTCAAATCTGAGTAGTTAGCATTCCTGCTTCGTACTATGGAGATACCGGGTTCAAATCTCGACGTACAGGCCCGCCTATCATAGCTATCTCTTTTCTGGTACTTGTCCTCAGCCTCTCAACGGAAATGCCAGGATAGTGCTTTTAATTAGACTATGAACTATCTTAAAATATATAATAAAATTCAGGTCAATACACAAACTTTATTTAGATGTTAAAATTTAAAATTTGCGCAATTCATCGCTACAACGTTGTAGCGATGAATTGCGCAAATTTTAAATTTTAAATGTTAACATCTAAATAAAGTTTGTGTATTGACCTGAATTTTATTATATATTTTAATTATAAAACACAAACATGACGCATTTAAAACTATGAACTATCTCTTCCATATTATTCCAAATTCAATATTCATTTAGCCTATTCATCTTACAATTCGACGTTAAATAGTCTGAGACGAGACCGTCGTTAAATGAACCACAAATACAAAATCGGTGTCCTTTTGGAAACAAATCTGGAACACCACATCTTTCGCGTAAAAGAAGAACACATTTACAGAATACTGCAAGTCACAAACCACACAACTATCACATCTTTTTATCGTCCATCGCCATTATTTTCCTTTAACAGCGTCATATCTCTCCCCTCAGACAAATGAAATACGATAATCGCAATAATAGGTTCATAAACCTCTTTAGAGATCTCCGAGCAGGAGGAACATCTGCTATTAAGTCACGAAGCAGAATTTTCAACCAAACTCCTTCCCGTCTCTTTCAGACACACCAAATTTTTTCCCGCTTTTCTATAGAAAAATCCCCACGCACGCACTAGCAATAGGACGTCTCCGTTGAACGGGCGGCTCTTCCGTGTCCTTATTGAATCACCATCCCTGGTGTCCTCCCACGGGACTCCTTCAGTCAAACATTCAAAGTTTGTCCTACGTTATGGTCCTCACTCAGACGTTATTTTGTGAGAGGCTTTCAGTCGCAAGCGGCAATGGTTCCAATGCCCCTGGGTCTGGGTTTGATTCGCAGAGGAGACCTAGCGTCTTCCTCTGATGCTCACTTTTCGAGATAGAAGCTTTCGATTCACCAACATGTATGGATTAAAAGGTGTAAGCAACGCCTGTGATCATAATACACCGAAGACGGACATTTACGAAACATGAAGCATATTTGACAGGTGATTGGATCACTGACCTAAATACTGTTAAAATACGACAGAAACTGGCACAAAGGAATAATAATAATAATATTTTTAAGAGAAGAAATTATAGGCTATAACAGACAAATAGTTCGGCAAGACAGAACGAACAACAAACAAAACAAAAAAACTAAAATAATTATAACAATATAAAGACAATAAAAAGGTAGGAAACGCAATGACGAATATTTAAACGGATAACAATAATTCAAAAATATAAACAAAACATAATTAAATGTAAACGTATCTTAATGCATGAGATGGTAAAGTTGCGTCATATTGTGATATAATAAGTATATATTAAATCTTGTCCGTCTAATCACAATAATTCTTATTAAATATTAAAATATTACAATAATTAACATTTAAAATATTTAAAATATTAAATGATGTTCTTTATCGAAATATTCGATTTACATTAGACCATCATTTTTCTAATCTAAATCGAATATTTCGATAAAGAACATCATTTAATATTTTAAATATTTTAAAATGTTAATTATTGTAATATTTTAATATTTAATAAGAATTTATTGTGATTAGACGGACAAGATTTAAATAATATATATCTTAATGCAACGAAACAACTTCATGTGAAGGAAATACCAAAAAGAAGTAGTGTCCTACGTCTTTTATGACAGTATTGCACTGCTCTGGTATCTTTGTATGATCCGTTGGCTCTGATGATAGACATTTGTCTTAAAAGCGAGGAGACTGATGGTGATCTGCTACAGATCAAAACGCGTCTGCCCAGTGCAAGTTATGTCTTGTTGGTGTAAGCGTAATAAAAACTAGTTTTTAATTTCTGGTAGTCAAACAGAGACACTCTACAATGGGTGAAAATTATTTGAAAATCTGAAAAACTTCCCTGTTTTATTTTACATAATCTTAGAATTCATTACCGTCCTCACGAAAACCCAGAATTATATTCTACCCTGAACCAATCACATTCATTTCACACCTTTCCGCCAACATCTTAAATTTATTTTAATGTTATCATTCATTCTACACATATTAATAAAATACACAATTTAGTTTGACAGCTATTCATGAGATGATAAAGTTGCGTCATATTGTGATAAATATATATTTGTTTAAATCTTGTCAGTCTAATCACAATAAAATTCCTATTAAAAATATTAAAATATTACCATAATTAACATTTAAATATTTAAAATATATTAAATGATATTCTCTATCGAAATGTTCGATTTACATTAGAACATCACTTTTTTACACGACATGTTTCAGTTCTATAAGAACCATCTTCAGGTGTATAAAATTATATAAACTTGAATATATTTTCTTAAATGCAACTTTTTTAGTCAGATGTTCATCAGATTCCATATTGTATTTTTTTTAATAATCGTATTCGAAGAACAACTTCGAATACGATTATTAAAAAAAATACAATAGAATCTGGAAGAAAACATTATATGGAATCTGATAAACATCTGACTAAAAAAGTTGCATTTAAGAAAATATATTCAAGTTTATATAATTTTATACACCTGAAGATGGTTCTTATAGAACTGAAACATGTCGTGTAAAAAAGTGATGTTCTAATGCAAATCGAACATTTCGATAGAGAACATCATTTTAATATATTTTAAATATTTAAATGTTAATTATGGTAATATTTTAATATTTTTAATAGGAATTTTATTGTGATTAGACTGACAAGATTTAAACAAAAATACACAACTTAAAATATACAACTTCCTATAATATCCTCCTCTCAGCATTTTGTATGCGCTTTTCGATTTATTCACATTAATTTTAGAGTACGTACGAATGCTATGGAAGTGTTGCTCAACTTTGTTCGATTTCGATCTGGCCCATTGTGGCAAGTTTCTTGCCCTCGATCGTGTTCTGAAATCGTTCAAACCAAGCAGTTTAATTAAACTTGTGGTCCCGGATGCAGTCTTATGGTCGCCTGTGGGTAATGAACGTGCGAAACTATTATCTTGAAACTTACTGGCCATATATAAGTTACATCCTTAATGAAAATCAATATTCCTTTAATTTGCGATCAAGACCTGAACAACAGAATTCTGTAATGTTCAATTCATTGTCATTGTTTATTAAAAATCCACTGCTCTTTTCGACCTAAACTGATCATCTTCAGGTGATTCTCTTTAATTGTTCGAAACTAATACATATCACTGATAATTTTTATTCCTTTGTTACCAGATTAATAATTTCTCACACAAACAGCTTATGGACTACGTACTTCATCCCCTCTTCCAGGGACGTTAAACAGAGTATGTGACTAAATACGCTGTGTGTCCCTTAAAATAATTCAGTTTTAATATAAATATCGAATCAATTGAGGTACCTTATTATGTATTCTTTACATTTCTGCTTTTAAAAAAAACTGACATAATTCAAATTATGATCAAGGATTTTCGTAACGTATTAGACACTTAGAAACCAAAGTTCTACTTATTAATAGACAGGGTGGAAATAATTTCAGGAGTTTGAATAAATTCGATTTTCTTGTTATCATACTACAAGAACGAAGATGAAGTAACAGGAAGCTTGGGAAAATTACATAATGAGGAGTTCCATAATTTGTACTCTTTACCAAATTTTATTTGGGTGGTCAAATCACTGAGTTTATATGGGCGATGAAAAATTCATACAAAATTCTGGTTAAAAAATGTGAAACAAATAGATCACTTGGAAGATTCAAGAGTCGACGAAATAACAATATTAAAATGGATCCTAGGCAAGCAGAATGTGAAGATGTGGATTGGATTCATCTGGCCCAGGATAAGTTCAAGCGGCGGGTTCTTGCTGAAATTGTAATGAACTTTCGGGTACCGTAAAATGCTGGGAGTTTCTTTACTGGTTGAAAGCAATTATAAGCTTCTGAAATACACTGCCACATGGGGTTCTTTAGTTAGTAAACTTGTTAGTGACAGGGAATAGATCAACAGGACCGGTTCCGACTCTTATCATTGGTCGGATATTTTTCTTTCGGGGCTCACTCCTTCCCCCCCTTCCCATAGGGTTCATACCGCAGTGGAGAGACATTCCCGCAAATGTTGGTGACGCGGTTAACTTTTTCAAAACATTTCATGGACAAACATAGAATCAGAATGCTCAATGACTTTTCCTTTCACTAATCAGACTAAAAGCGGTTTTTATATTTTAATGGAATTCTTTAGAGACATGGTAGATTTAAATTAAAAAAGGAATGTTATCAGTTTCAGGGAAATCGAAAACATTCCGTGACACGAGACCTGGAACCTCTAAACCCTTAACCCTTACAATCCTTTCCTCCGACGGGTTAGTAGGTGAAACTATCTGGAAAATGTTAACGATGTCAATGATGGACTGGGTAATTAAACATAAAGTTCTAATTAAAAAAAATAAAATACATATATCGGTATATTAACAAATTAGTAAGCCTAACAAACAAATCCGTATGGTCACTGTGCCTACGTGCCTTTATGTCTCCTTAACATTTCTCAATAAAGTGGTATGTTCGTGGAATTCGCGTCAATGAGAGGTTCTGCACTTATTGCATAATCGATAATACCGATAATCGATAGGTCCTAACGTTCAGGCGTGACACTACTGCCACCTAACAAGGATTCTTAATGCTTAAATATCGTGTGGTAAATTATCTTCGTGAAATACTCGATTTATTAACGATCGTATCTAATCTACAAATTTGTTAAACATGTCTACAAATGTTATATTGTAAGTCTAGTTTTCTCGTTCCCTTATGTCTCAATTTTCCTTTTTTATGCTTTAAAATTTACGAAAATGCAGATTTATAAACTTCGAAAGTATATCAGACGACTTTAAGTTTATGAGAATTTATACTAATTAACGAATACTGTACACAGAAATACTTTCACTTGTATAATTATTAATTTGCATTTCCTGTTATCTTCCATATGTACATGGAATGAATCAAAAGAATAATTAAGTTCTTCCGAAAACTTTTCGTTTCACGTCCATACGCGTTAATTTGTTTATATCTTCACGAAGACCCTGACGACCTCTTCATGCTCGCCGCCCTGAGAACCTCGTATCTCTCACTCAAGTTTTGTCCATACGTACTCAATGTCGCTTCCACGGTTGATGGACTCACGTCTCATCTAAATACCAATCTCGTCCCTTACTCTGAGTAGCATTTCTGCATCGACACTCATTACCGCATCAGTGATTCTGTCTCGCGGTTTCCGTATGGATTGTAGCAGAGAAGGAACATAAACTTCGTCCTTGGTGCAGCCCCAGAATTGCAAGGCAGAATCCGTGATGTGGTAATGAGTAGCGATGGAGATACGCTACTCAGTGTGTGGGACAAGATTGGTCTTCAGATGAGACGTGCGTTGCATCTCTCACGAAGGCCACATATGGACAAAAACATGACTAATGGGTCACTGTCGTCGAGTAATAAGTTTCTCATGTGACCTGAATAAAAGTTATAAAGCTTTTAAATTGTACTTTAATGTTAGGTCATTCTGTATATTGCTTGTTGGTTTTGTATGGTACACCAGAAGGTTATAAAAGCAACAGAAAAGGACAAAACACGCTGAAAACTTTAAAATTTTCTTGTACATACGAGGTGCTATCGGAAAGTTTCCAGACTGCGCGTATAAAAATAAACCCGTACACTTATCTCAGGTATTAAATTCATCCATCACCCTCGAAGTAGTTCCCCTGGGAGTGAACACAACGATCCCAGCGCCGCTGCCAAGCCTGGAAGCATCCCTGGAAATCTTTCTTTGTCAGCCTGTCAAGCACCATCTGCGATTCTGCCTCAATCTCTTCTATCGTCTCAAATCTCCTTCCCTTTAGCTGAATTTTCATCTTTGGGAAGAGGAAGAAGTCACACGGAGCTTAGAAAGGAAGTTGGGGTCGGTTCTTGCAAGATCTTTGAGCTCCTGACAAACGAGAAGTCGATTCTGCTTCTGGTCCTCAGACAGGATGCGTCGCATGTGGAGTTCTTCCTTTAGAATCAGCTGACAGGTCCCATAGCCTATCCCAACAATGTCGCACAAGTCGTTGATGGTACGACGTCGATCTTCGTGAATGGCCTGCCGAATCTTCGTAACATTTTCGGGCGTTGTGCTCGAAGATGGTCGTCCAGAACGCTCGTCATCATCGACAGAGGTTCGGCCATTTTTAAAACGTGAATGCCAAACACAAGTTTGTGCACGACCCATTGCGGACTCCCCAAATGCTTGCTTTAGCATTTCATAGGTTTCCGTAGCCGTTTTGGCGAGTCTTTGGCAAGAGATTCAGGCAGAATCGCAGATGGTGCTTGACAGGCTGACAAAGAAAGATTTCCAGGGATGCTTCCAGGCTTGGCAGCGGCGCTGAGATCGTTGTGTTCACTCCCAGGGGAACTACTTCGAGGGTGATGGAAGAATTTAATACCTGAGATAAGTGTACGGGTTTTTATACGCGCAGTCTTGAAACCTTCCGATCGCACCTCGTACAGGTGAGTCTTTGTGCGCGGTTTCACTGTCCGGGTTTTTTCAAATCCGTGGTTTTATTTAAATCTCATGAGCGACATTAGTATCCTATCTGTGACCAAAACTTTAAGGCCTAAGACGTTTAAACTTTCTCTAGGCGTATCAGGGAATGTAGTGCAGATTTCCTAAACATCAAAGAATTCTGGCGCCAGTTTAACATTAAAATGGCGATCGTTATAAGCTTGCCGTTTAACGCGTTTCAGATATACGCGGCCGTTTGCAGGAACTCCACCCCCGTGTATAACGAGGTACACCTATTGTGTTGAACAGTTAGTTCAGTGGCGTGACACTGCTTTCATTTGTGCAATGTGATTATGACTTGTTGCTTACACAAATGACAAATGAAGATTGCTTACGAAATGAAACTGTTACAACTGACAAATGCAAACAAAATCAATCCCGGAGTTATTATTTCTTTGTGAAACATTATTTCACTTTCATTATGATCTCTCTTTCCCCTGTCTCTCTCTCTCTCTCTCTCTCTTCTTAATCTACCTTGTCGACCTTCACAAGTCCAATGCACATTCAAACCAAATTTTTTTTATAAATGTTAACTCAGCTTAAAGAAATGAAATAGCTTATCGGTTACTTCATTTCGTACGTTCCTTTCGTAACTTTAAAAAGTCTGACCCCGCTCGATTCAAAATATATTTGCGAGCATGATCACGGACATAAAGAATATGTTCTCATGAAATTTGTGAGACGATATTTTGATAGGACACAAAACTTTTGTAAAGACAAATATTTGTACAAAGTAAAAATAACAACACCGCGGGGTCTGTAACTAAACGGTTCGTAACAAACGAGACATTTCAACGTCAATGTGAACGGAGATAAAAACGAACAAAATACAGGCAATGGTTCAACACTCTGAGCTTTGAGAGATGACAGCACCGGCTGGCATATCACATATCGTTACCAAGATGGTTTGTCGTTTTACTCAGATTTTCCATACGAATTCCATTATAATATTTTATCAAGATCTATATCTTATTTCATCCAAGACTTAACCTATTATCGTATTCCTGTCCTTTGTCAGAAAATAAGCCTAAGCCGCTTGCTATATGTAAAAACTGCTTTCAAGATTACGAATATTGCGTGAATGTCGTGTTTAAATGAAGCAATTTTTTCGTATTAAGGAACAGATTTTCGACAGATGTATTCAATTAAACGTGGAGAGTAAAATTCTCATGCGTCAGGTTTTACATAAGTAGGCAAGAGGGCTGGTGTATTTATTTATTTAGTGTTCTGTCTGACGACAGGTCCATATGAACAGGTCCTTCCATCCTTTTCTCGGACTGGGACCTGTTCATATACGTTCTTGGCAGATGATCCAGAAGTGGTTTGCCATTGCCTTCTTCTGTGTGTAAATGGAGTAATTGTTGGGATGCCACGGAGGAAAACTCCGTGTTGCCTAGACCACGGCCTTGCCCAACACAAGTTATAAATTCGAACCCGAGACCCCAGGATTACAAGGCCAGCGTTCTAACCGCTAGACCACCTCATCTTATTATTATTTAGTGTTCTGTCTGACGACAGGTCCATATGAACAGGATCCTTCCATCCTTTTCTCTTCTCGGACTGGGACCTGTTCATATACGTTCTTGGCAGATGATCCAGAAGTGGTTTGCCATTGCCTTCTTCTGTGTGTGAATGGAGTAATTGTTGGGATGCCACGGAGGAAAACTCCGTGTTGCCTAGACCACGGCCTTGCTCAACACAAGTTATAAATCTGAGCGCCACCGGTAATTGAACCCGGGACCCCAGGCTTACAAGGCTAGTGTTCTGACCGCTAGACCACCTCATCTTATTATTATTTAGTGTTCTGTCTGACGGCAGGTCCATATGAACAGGATCCTTCCATCCTTTTCTCTTCTCGGACTGGGACCTGTTCATATACGTTCTTGGCAGATGATCCAGAAGTGGTTTGCCATTGCCTTCTTCTGTGTGTGAATGGAGTAATTGTTGGGATGCCACGGAGGAAAACTCCGTGTTGCCTAGACCACGGCCTTGCTCAACACAAGTTATAAATCTGAGCGCCACCGGTAATTGAACCCGAGACCCCAGGATTACAAGGTCAGCGTTCTGACCGCTAGACCACCGTGGTGTATAAAGTATTAAGTTACTTCTATCGTGGCACGACGTTGCCAAAACCCATGCGTGCGATATGAACATTGGAAGTGTACAAAGAATTATCAGCGAAATTTGTATCTCCCTCTCCCCCTCTCTGCTCGCCATTCGCCGTTATTCATGTCGGTCGCATTAAAACTAGACTGCTGCTTGCTTTGCATTTCATTTGTACCCAGTTCAATTACCGAACAGCAAACCGGCTTTTTCCGTATAAATCAATCCACGTGGCAAATGTCGGTCCCTTATGTAAGGACATGAATATTTCCACAGCTTTCTACGACATTCATAAACAGTCTGGAATGTAATTCTAACGCGCAATACCTTCTAACGTTCAATAAAATCTTCTCCGGCAATCAGCCACGTTAACTGGTTACCGTAGTAAACCGACGTTTCGGGAACCAACTCCGTCCCCATCATCAGGGTTCTGATGTGACTGGATACCTCGGAAGTCGCCTGTGTTACACAGTATTCATTCACATCAGAACCTTGATGATGGGGACAGAGTTGGTTCCCGAAACGTCGGTTTACTACGGTAACCAGTTAACGCGGCTGATTGCCTGAAAAGATTTTATTGATTGTTTGTGTTCTAGGATTTGAGACTTTCGCGGCGACTACAATCAAATAATCTTCTTGGGCAATCTGTCGCGTCAACTGGTTACCGTAGTAAACCGACGTTTCAGGAACCAACTTTGTCCCCTTCATCAGGGTTCTGATGTGACTGGATACCTCGGAAGTCGCCTGTGTTATACAGTATCCAGTCACATCAGAACCTTGATGATGGAGACAGAGTTGGTTCCCGAAACGTCGGTTTCCTACGGTAATCAGTTAACGCGGCTGATTGCCCGAGAAGATTTTATTGATTGTACTCGCCGCTAAAGTCTCAAATCCTATACCTTCTAACGTTGACGCAACGTCGCTGAACGAACTATGAATTTGCCACATTTCTGATTCATTATGATTGTATAAATCATGATTACAGTGTGGTCATAGTTTCTGCAAACAATTGATTTATAGAATCTCGTAGGATGAATATATTTTGTGATGGTTCTGACCTTTAGTATAACAAGGCTAAGCTTCCTGTGTGTGACTACAACGTGGTAAGATAAACCATGTTTCCGGGTGTACAGAAGCTCAAACTACGAGTACATTTTCTCACGTAGGACGGATATAGAACGTATCGAAAGCTCGCTGTCTCTCCGTGTTGAAACAAAGATCGGCTGTAGCCTCGCTGAAATCCAAGGCATACATCTCAATAGAGGCGAGATCCCGCTGATGCGAGGGTCTCGAATTTTTCTCAATTGCTTTGAAAACGGACAATTTTACGAAAGTATCTTCGCTGTATCTTTAGTAGATGAAACACGAAGAATTCACGAATTAAAATATGTTATTTGATAAAAACAAAAGACATTGATATGATGATTTGTAAATCTATTCTCTCTTACACAATTTGCAGTCAGAGGACGTCCATAAAACTGAATTCGCCACCTTACATACCTCGCTGAGTGTTCCAGTTCCAAAAGAATTAAATTTGATGATATAGAAAAAAGTTAAACGATTTCGATATCTGAAGACTCAACGCCGATTCCGAATTGTTACTGCACTTTTGTGCCTCATTTTGCAAATTCTTTCCATAAACGAAAAACGCTATCAACTAGTAGTCTTGACCGTTGGGTTATTAGTTTATATAGCGACGCTGTCTCAACTGTTATGTTATACAGCGTCGAACGGAAACAAGACTTTGAATCTGCAACATTTTACTGGAGAGACCGAGTAAAACCACGTAAACAAAACTTCAGTCGGAACAGAAGCAGGGCTGTCAACCATTGAACCAGATACTCGGACGTCCTCCTTTGTCCTTTTCAAATGCAGTTTTCCAAGTTCACTGAAAAATGAACAGAACGTTTTTTTTTATTCCTGCCCTAGTTTTTACGATACCCATCCAAATTCCCTTGGTTGTAATAAATACCATATGATGAATAAATAAGGTCCCTTGCTCAAATTTCACACGTCCCGCTGTGTACTAATATATCATACAGACTGTTGACAGCTCAGTTATTATCGAACAAGACCATTTCGCTTTCAAATATCAACTAATATATATAATTACGTAATAATAGATTCAGAAAGAATAAAGACATCTTACTGAGTGTCTCTGTGTAGTGTTTAGGAAGAAATTATGATAGGCTCCATATCCCGGAGAACTGATATCCTCACAGATAGTAGTTATTGCTTCAATTATCTACCGGAAAAAGTTAAATGAAAGTAATTACTTTAAATAAACTTAACTCTTCATTTTACCCACACTTTATGTGTTCGGTGCGGTTCCTAGAATAAACAGCAATTATTTACTAAACAGCATTAAACAGTTACGCTTTGTAATGGTAAAGTGTATTAGGCCCAATTCGATTAACCTTGAGCACGAAGTTGTTGAAGTATTACAATAGCAGTCATTCATAATAATCTTCCCGTTTGAAGCTGTGTAACCTGTGAATTCATAAAACATGGCGAAATTAACCAAGAAGCAAATAAGATTAATTTTTCACTTGTCTCGAAACACTTGGTCTAGCAGACATTCCCTACTGCGCAGCATAAAACATCACAAGAGAAATGTCCACATCTGAAAGAACTCCTAACATTCCACTGCAATTTTAATGTACCCTAAGAATGAAAATGCACAACTGAGAAGGACTGATTCCACCTATTTCGTCACCTTTTTAGAAACACACTTTAGTTTAGGATCCACGTTCCCTATCCGAACTCGGTTTGGAGCTAATTATAACACACACAAATAAAGAAATTTCCAGAGAAGAAAACTTCCTGATCCAGATATGTCATAAGATAAAGAAACGACTAAGAAGGGGGGACATATCCTTCCTATTTCTACAAAAATCCGTTACACGGATTTCATATTTGAATTTTTTACTAGTATATACCAGCTATACTTTCAAAACCGACCCCCACTCCTTATAAAAGTGTAAACCTGTAAACAAATATTTTCCAAAGAGTTACTTTTCGAATTTTCATATTTTATCGATCCTGATTCTCATTTACTGTAAATACAAATCCGTCGTTTCAGAGTTAATCGTACTACAGCAGACTTAACAGAGCTAGAAAATATATTTTATTTGTATTCGTTGAACACGTATCTCCATGATGCAGAGTCCTTAAACAGTGACAGTCGCTTAGCTAGTCAAAAAATTCCCCCAGTTTTATGAAACCTGGAAGTTCGTTACCAGTCCCTATTCTCAATCAAAGGAACCAAGTCGCATCACCAAACCACTTTCAAGAGACCTCATTTAATATTATATTTCCGGTTAAGTCTACATAAGTATGATTTGAGGTTTTCACAGCCGTGAGTATGAAGATTTCTGTCTTCTGGGTTGTTGCGTCGTGTAGTCTGGTAGAAGTTTTCCGACGTTTTAAAGGTTCTTGCTGCCTCCATTATCAAGGCGATGGGCTTGATGATGGAAGCAGCAAGGACATCTGAAACGTCGGAAAACTTCTACCAGACTACACGACGCAACAACCCAGAAGACAGAAATCTTCCTTCCTATGCCTAGAAACTTCGATTGTTGACTTCAGTTCAAGCTGAACATCTATGCGCTATAATATTTATTATTTTAGTGTTCTGTCTGACGACAGGTCCATATGAACAGGATCCTTTCATCCTTTTCTCGGACTGGGACCTGTTCATATACGTTCTTTGCAGATGATCCAGAAGTGGTTTGCCATTGCCTTCTTCTGTGTGTGAATGGAGTAATTGTTGGGATGCCACGGAGGAAACCTCTGTGTTGCCTAGACCACGGCCTTGCCCAACACAAGTTATAAATTCGGGCACCGCCGGGAATCGAACCCGAAACCCCAGGATTACAAGGCCAGCGTTCTAACCGCTAGACCACCTCATCTTATTATTATTTAGTGTTCTGTCTGACGACAGGTCCATATGAACAGGATCCTTCCATCCTTTTCTCGGACTGGGACCTGTTCATATACGTTCTTGGCAGATGATCCAGAAGTGGTTTGCCGTTGCCTTCTTCTGTGTGTGAATGGAGTAATTGTTGGGATGCCACGGAGGAAAACTCCGTGTCGCCTAGACCAATATTAGGTTACCATTTTCTTTAGGACGGTTTGTAATACAGATCCGAGTTTCAGTTCGAATTTGAATAATACTCGTGTGACACTGACCAAAACAGAATTCGATTCACATTTTTGTTGGAGTTCTGCAAATCATTTCATTGCAATCCGCTCACAAGTTCCGTACATCAAACGTGCAGACAGACAGATAAGAAATTTTTCTGCGTTATACTGTAATTTACCCTCTGTGTATGAATAACTCTTAATCTTAATAAGACTTTAAATATACTTAATATATAACCAAGAGCATTTCAGTGTAGTACGAACGGAATAATTACATATCATTAAAATAGTTCACCTGCACTTTTGGGCTCAGCGGGTTTTTTTAACGCGGGGCTACACGAACAGACTTCAGTGCCTGAGAAAAGAATTTGCCCTCTCTCCTTCCACAGGACTTAAAAGTAGCGTTACATCATGATATACGAACATCACGCAGAAATAAATTTTCACTTACGTTCAATGTCGTGAAAAACAGTTTAAGACTTTCCCCCACAGGAACTGAAGAATTAATAAGCTAAGTTTTATGTCAGTTGTGAAATATCCTACTGATCCAAGCTCTTGATATACTTAGTCGATTTCTTGGGATTCAAAGAATAAGGCGTATTAAAATACAAGAAGACGTAAGAATTACAGATGATTTAAACGAGTTTCTCATTTCATTAAAAAAAATATTTTGACACGAGCTATTTAGGGTTTCTAAGGCATATTAAGATATATTTTTCAACATGATATTTCCTAAGATTATTTAAAAAGAAATTTTCTCTCACAAGTTTATTCCAGTCTATGCCAAAACGAATTGCTTTTTCCAAAAATCTCAAACTCTTAATCCCAGTCCCTTAACAAATTTAACACTAAATTCTCAGAATAAATGTTCACATTTATTGCAGTCCTTAACAAATTTCACAATCTTTAATACTTCTATGGAAGGCTGACTCTAAAAAAAATACAACTTACGATAGTCTGTAACACGTTTATCAAAATATCCTAAGCTAATGACAAAAATTATGTTACTCGAAGAACAATTCTATAAGGTTGTGTGTTTCTTCAGAAACTGACAGTCGCTCAGCTATTCAAGAAATTACCTGTCCTTTGTCCAAGACTAAGATTCATTACCGTGTTCACAACAGCCGATAACTGGACTCTGTCCAAGGACACGAATCTAGTCCTCACGCCGAAAACCACTTTTATGATAAGTTCAATGGCATCCTTCAATCCACACTATCCGAAAAAGAATATCTTTACTCAAATAGAAATTTATTTCGCTTTCCTTAAAGAAAAAACTCTATTTTAACAATTTCTCTAACATGTTTCCCAGCCTATATTGACCGAACATTTATTGTCAAAGAAGTAATTTCAACCCAGATAGCATTTATTCAAATGAAACGTGTCTCCGTTGTTACGACACGTTACCAGAAGAATTTACAAGCAACTTTAAACTTCTAAAACTGACTAAGGCCTTACCTTTCAGAGTTCTTCGGGATGAGTGAAACAAAAAGTGAGATAAATAAAGATAAATGCAGACTTTACGAAGCACAACCAACACACACGGTAAGTACCGCTAAGTTCCAGCACTGACTCTACACCGCGGTACCAAACGGCACGACTGACTGCCACTCACTCTATAAGCAATGTGCAACTCCGAGAGACGGCGTCGCGACGCATGCGCCGACCCTCGTACACATGACTTTACCATTAAAATTGCTGATGGTGGAGTGAGTGGAGTCATTTTATCAATAAAACTGGCACTACTTTTTTTTTGGTGTGTGTGTGTGTGTGGGAGGGGGGAGTGGTATGACTCACTCATCACGTTTATCGCGTTTCGTGATTCATTTGTAATCGCGAAATTACTGCGAGTTTCCGTAAACCAGTATTAACTTCGTTATGTCCGACTATCCGTCCCCTTGACCATATATATCATGGAGTACAACGGATTCTCATTAAATCTATTAGAAAGGATTTTCGGTCATTTTGAAACCTGAAACAGTTATTTCTGAACGTCATTGGCCAATATACGAGCACGTCTTCATCCCGTTACGAGGCAACACCAATTGTTCGCTCCAAATTTCCCTTCGACGACTCAGGTCACGCCTTCCTGTTGGCACATAAACGTTTGCGTCGAAGAGATATAAAATTATAGAAACTTTTTAATCGTGAGGAATAAAAACATGAAAAGAATTGGGGGTGGGGGGGGGAACCCTTTAATAAATAGGAAGACGGGGATGAACAAATATTTTATTTCTGGAATAAAACAATTGTCGCTCTGAAATTTTAAGTTTTTAAAGTAATTTATAAATTTTAAAAGAAATAGTTTTCATGGAATTTTAATCTGCGACGGGCCGATCCCTCGTCCAAGGAGTCCTACCGAATGCCCATAGATGAAGCCAACGAAAAGTTGGGACCCGCAGTGCTCAGGCACTTGAAGAACGGATCGTTCCCAGCGTCACAGTAATCTGAGTACATGCATACACACAAATTAACACCTACCTTAATCGCAGATAGGTTACTTCCAACAACTCGTTTGACTGAACTGGGAAAATTAAGCGTAAACAGTAAACTGGTAACAACAAAACAGTCTATCCAACTTGCTAATGAGAAAACCTATACAATTCCCAATATTCCCAATTTTACCTTCCACTTTATTACCTCCCAAAATTCCGGTATTTTTTTCCGGGAGAAATTTCTCTTTCCAACCTCGCATCTCTTCCTGTAAGGTTGGTATTGGTCTCAGCGGTGCATGCAGATGGCAATACACATATAATCGCAAACTATACCATCTTGTAAGATTTGAGGTTCTCACAGCGGTGAGTATGAAGATTTCTGTCTTCTGGGTTATTGCGCTGTGTAGTCTGGTCGATGTTAACCAACGTTTCAGAGGTCATACTGCCTCCGTCATCAGGGCGATGATCGCCCTGATGACGGAGGCAGTATGACCTCTGAAACGTTGGTTAACATCGACCAGACTACACAGCGCAATAACCCAGAAGACAGAAATCTTTATACCATCTTGATTTATATAGTGATCCAGTTTAAAAATAAAAACAATCTGTTGTATATAACGCAACGGATTGTCACAAGTGAAGTTCATATAATCACAAATCCTGAGGGACGTCATCTATAGAGGAGAGATCTTTCAGAAGACACTGCCCTTACTACAACACTTGGGCAAGGTTTCAGCGCCTCAAGATAAGGATTTCTGGCTGCGGGATTAAACCCCGACACAAAATTGCTATTGGCCAAGCCGAGATTTGAATCTACGGCCTCCCAAAACACGAAACACGAGTCACAAACACCCGACCGCGACGCTGGAAGAATATAACATTGTATCTGGTGTGGCAACGATGCCAAGGAAACCGATTAAGTCAAATCGAATACTCGAATGCATGTCCAGAGAGTAATCGATTCTCCCGCATATATTCAGATTACGTTTTGATATGCATTAACAGCGTTAGCATGACCTTCGACCATTGCATGCAAATCCACGAGGCTAGTTTTATAACCTGCCAGCATCTAACGAATTGTTTCCTACACTTTGGCGAGATCAACGTTTTTCTTACTTCAACAGACATCTGATCTTACTGCTGCAGAGTTTCGTGATGATATTCAGTCCCTCAAGACACATCACACTTCTATTTCTCTCCTATCTCCGTCTTTCTCTCACGGCAACTTCCATCCATATCTCTCCAGAATTACCTCTATTCTCCACGAAGAACAGATGTCATCAATGAATCGGTCATTCGCGTTCACTTTAATTCCTGGGATATAAGTTGATTTGAAAGACAACCATTTGTATTAAAAAATTGGTCAGTTTCGTTTCTTTTCAAGAGGGAAAAATTATGCTTTCTGCGTAAAATAAAGAACGCCTCATGGGAAAGAACGTCCATATGTTTTATACCCTAAACTCTGTGATGTATTCAATTCAATTTGTTCACGAGAGGTCTACATAAAAGTGATGGCGAATTTAATTGTATCCCAGGCTTGAATTTAAAACATTTTAAAGTGGTCACTCACTATATATATGTAACGCCTGTTACAGCTCTCACGAACTATGAATTTTTTCCCACAGAGAGTATTTGTGGGTTCGTGTGATTCCCGGGATAATCAACGGACATTTCCCTAAATATAAATAATCAGTTTATCTTCGAAATGGAGTCGCGAAGTGTTTTCGTTGAGGTAGGAACTGATTTTCAAAGTGTTAAGCGTCGTATTTAACGGGTTAATAATGGTAGAAATGTGTGGGTACTATCAATATCGTATTTCATATAACATAACCTATAATAATATATTATATTATTATATTATATTATTATATTATATTATTATATTATATTATTATATTATATTATATTATTATATTATATTATATAACATAACCTACACCACATCTAAAAAAAATAATTTCAAGTTCAAATTAAAGAGATAAAAGGTTTTAAAGTGTTTTCTACGCTAGTAGATGTGTAACTGTTATAAATGTCAGCAGATTTTCAACATCAGATTCTTATCTAGACGCATGCAAAATCGTGTTTGGAAAACTGAATTAACTACACGTGGCAATCATTTTTCGAAGCTAAGAGTCTCCGAGAAATTCCTGGTAGTTAATGAAATTCTAAAATTCCATTACCGTGTTGACAAAATTCCGACACTAAACCCACACCTTAGACACATGAATCAATCAACAGCCTTACATTATCACGTCTTCACATCTCGTTTCTTTAAGATCCAGTTTAATTTAATCCTCGAATCTACGTCTATTTCTTGTGATTGGTTTCTTTAATCAGCATACGTAGAAATATTTTGTACAGCCGATAAGTTGTAACACTCTGGATCACCTCCCACAACAAAGCGACTAAGGTAGCTCCGAGTCCAATTTCGATCCATCACCTTCTACGAATTAGTCAAGCGTATATTTTTCACAACCCGCCCATCCTTAATACGTCACAATTTACTAATTACATAAATAGATACAAGAGACACTCGTCTGTCCTTACCATGTTCATGACTCATTTCGTCATCATGATTACATACTGATTTCTTACACTGCCTTTCCTCGAACACTTACTAAAGTTTTATAATTATTTTATCATGGCAATTGGGGCCTTAATTCTAGTCTCTAAACCCCATTTTATCATGTTATAATCAGAATACCACAAGAATTAGTCCACACACACTGTGAACGGACTCATATAACGCGTTTGTAGCTGGCCGGGAAGTCACTGCCTTGTGAGGGGAGTTATTTTCGTTACGCGGAGGAAAGCAATGACCTTGGCAGTGTAGACGAATATTTAAAATTAATGCCTTGCAGAAAGCATGTCAAAGTTGCGACCCTGTTTGATATTTTATGGCGACAATCAAACTTTCGAATTATAAGTGACCCTAAATTCCCCATTTTTTTAAATAATTGTTAACTTTCATGCGTATAGCTACTTACGTATCATTGTTTTATAACTTGGATTAAAAGTGAATATATGTTTAAATAAAATTCACATTTATGTGGATAACAGAGGAATAAATATTGAATCTTTAGCTTGAGACCGGAATTAGTAAAAATTGGCGGTTATATTTAACCTACCAATATTATGGCTTCCGGAACAGACGCCCGTTTTTATACGCCCGGTAGCAGTCACTGTGTCTCAGATGTCTGCAGTACTACTAACCAATGACACAGACTGATACAGAGTCATATCATTAGGGCAGTGACTGATGTTAGCTGTAACGAGACGCGTTCAGAATTTCGCAACTGCAACTCTTGATAAAATGCCTAAATTTATTATTATCAACTTACTGAAAAGTGCCGATTTCTAAAACGGAATACATACACTATACACAGTTCAGATTATTTCTATTCCGTATTCGTGTAAGTTTTGTTTACTTAAACTGCCATAACCTGTCCCGAACGCAGTAAACCATTCTGTTGTTTACCTCTCCTGTTATATTAAACATCAGTTGTACATATTCCACACTGTACAGTTAATCTGTCCTCTGTCAACGTACATTAATTTGCAGCATAAATATAAACGACGCTAGACATGTGTAACAACATACCTGAACTTCTGTTTATCCTTGTAGATCAGAAGCCTAGCTAGAAACGAATATTATATTAGTATTAATAATGTTTTAAGTCACCTGTTGACACAGATGTAACGTTTGAAGACACTTCGAAACTAAGGCATTTTAAACACTGTTATGTCACTACCACACCAGTTGTAATATGTTCTTACGTTCATGAAATAACACACACGTTACCACTCTTTACCGCCATTATTGTCAACTTGTACTGTGATCTATGCTCACTTTGTGGCCGACGTTTGGCTCAGTACGACAGTTTGCCGTCAGAGGGGTGAGGTAACGCCTGACCATTTGCAATGTAAACGTGACAGTCACAAATATGACGTAAAGGGCCAGTTGTAGCGGGAGGAGAACTGCAGAGGATATAGCAGAATCAGTCAATACCTTTAGAATACGTTTCTTGGAATTTGTGATACAATAACACGACAGAGGTTGAGAGTAGTTGAATGCCGACGGACAGGGGTTTGGTTCCAAGCAAACACAGGAATTAGTGTCATTGTCACAAGGAAATTCAAGCCCGTTCAGTTGGTAAAATAGGTTAAAGCGGAAGGAATGGGAATCTTATTACTCATCTGGTCCCGTCGTTAAGAAAGCGCGCTGTCTTACCTACTTCCCAATGCACTGTCAAGTAGACGCTACCAAGTCCGTGGAGGTGTTCCATGAGTCTGTCCGTCCAGATACCTTAACCAGCTGACCGATTTTAATTAAATTAGGAAAGTCTTTCAGCCGGATACAAGCCTGAACTTTTGCGCGCCTCGAAAAAGCACGTGTTTGTTTGTGTTCATCCGTCTGTTAGTAAGTATTAGCGCCAAATCCACCCTGCCGATATGCATGAAACTGGTGGGGATAGTACATTTTATAAGTAAATTATTACGTGAGTTTGTTGTGGGGAAATTTTAAGGGGCAGTTCACTTAAAAATCTCAAACAATTTTCTGCCCTACACCAAATATTACCATGGTAAGCAAATGAAGAGTATGAGATGGGCAAGGCATATAGAAAGCATATAATAAGAAAAGTATATAATATTTTAACCGGGAAACTTGAAAAGACCTATTGGGGGTCCTGGTATTAAAATTCATCTTAGAGAAACGCTGTGAAAATATACGGACTGAATTCTGGATTACGACAGTGTCCGATGACTGCTTCTTGTGACCTTGGTGATGAGCCTTGGATCACGTGAAAGTCGGCAACTTCTGAAGGAAGATTCTACTTCATGGAATCAGTTCGTGAAATAGGATCTGAAGGAGGGAAAACAGATTTGATCTAGGTTTGAGTTCTGAACGTATTCGTGTCTACCTCGTTTCAAGTCTATGGGAGAGACGGATTTGTTTCTGTCCGATTCAATTGATTAAGACGGTGTGGCTCTTGCAGACGAGAATTCAATTACACCTCAGAAATAGCCTGTCACCCGCCCAAGTCTTCATTCATCATTTCCAATCCCTCTGCAAATAATTCCATCTCTAGAGCGAGAAGACATGCCTTCACTCCCTTTCACAGATCGTAATGAGACGTTGCTATCCTTGGGCAAAAATCCTTGTTACATGTTTCTGAAGAAACAAGTGTTAAAGGCTTTATAAAAATGTATATACGAGGCGCGTCCCAAAAGTAAGTTTCCCACTCGTTCCACAGCTAGCAAACCTTATATTGCGCGAAGCGACTGTGCATACGTGATAGAGAAATGACGTAGCATGGCGCATGCACTAACGGTACTTCCCGCGTTCTCACAGTAGCATCGTTGCAGCTGTTGAAGATGGAGGTTCTTATTCCAGCTCCCGCCGACTGTGAAGTGCGGTCAGTGATAACGCTAGGCCGCACACGGCTCGACGGACAGCAAGTCTCCTGCAGGAGTTCAGCTGGGAGGTGTTTAATCATTCACCCTACAGCCCGGACCTCGCTCCCAGTGATTTCCATCTTTTCCTATACCTCAAGAAATTCCTGTCCGGTCAGCGTCAGAGTTTTGAGAATGACAGAGAGGCGGAGATGGTTGTCACACAGTGGTCCCAATCCCAGGCGGCAGACTTCTACGACACAGGTATTCAAAAGTTGGTCCCACGGTATGACAAATGTCTCAATTCCGGTGGCGAATATGTTTAAAAATAGCTGGACACTTGCTGTATCTGTTGCAATAAATATTTCCATGAAATTGTGTTTTGTTTCTGTAAACGGCCCCAGGGAAACTTACTTTTGGGACGCGCCTCGTATAAGATAAACTTTTTATTTATTCTGAGATTATTTAGTGATGATATTTCGAATGGAGAACCTAGGCTGTATACAAAATCGAATGAAATGTCTGAATAATATCTTAGCTCCTACGAAAGAAATACAGACAGGCAGACATGGATGATTGAAGTGGTTGCAACGCAGGGTGTGGGGTACATAACGGCGATGGTTAACCCTACAAGGAACAAAATTTTCAGAAGAAAACCTCAGTTCAATGTACGCTTCTAGACATTAACCAGAAAAAAAAACTTTCGTATTTGATTTGTAGAAGAGGAAAATGTATTAGACGCGAGAGAAAGCTTACGAAAGATAATTCTATTTGGAATAAGGCTGGTGAAGAGCTTTGAAACTCGTACTAACGTAGAAGCTATAGTCTCGTTCCAGAGACCATAGCCATTAACAAAAGTTTGTTGGAAACAACTTCTGAAGATAGTTGGAAACATTCTGTTGAAACGCTGTATTTTAATGACACCAGCTCAAAGCACTCGTTCTACAGAGAGTCTAAGCCTAAATGTCCAAAGTACAGCGTTACACATCACGAATCAAATAAGATTAAATTAGAAATCTAGAAGTGTGTACTTAATTGAGCATTATGAGACAGTTTGCAAGAAGTAGAACAGCGTTGTCCTAAGTTAACAGCATTCAAACAAAATCACAGCAATTTACTTCATCCAAGTGCTTCATTCAAAGTAGAAACAAGTGTTTCATTTATGTTCACACAAAAATGGCAGAACCATTGTTCGCTACACCTTAATATTTTTGTTGCGGGAAGTATCTACACAAAGTTTCTTCTTCGACTGAATAATAAAACCCTTTCCTGTATTTATTTTCCTCTTAACTCCATGTTATTGTAATTTTGTTGTCTAATCGTGTATTCGTACTAAGTTACGAAGTATATGCAACACGAGAAAAAATAAAGAATTACCATATTTCTAATACCACACACATACTTTTTCTGATAGATTTTATCCATTATGTTTTTTTTTTCAAATAAATCATAATGTTTCCATAGTCGCCTACTTCCTTCAGGTGAGCTGTAGAAAGAGAAACCCATATATTATTTAAATCTTGTCCGTCTAATCACAATAAATTCTTATTAAATATTAAAATATTACAATAATTAACATTTAAAATATTTAAAATATTAAATGATGTTCTTTATCGAAATATTCGATTTACATTAGACCATCATGAAAGATCATTCTTCATGATGGTCTAATGTAAATCGAATATTTCGATAAAGAACATCATTTAATATTTTAAATATTTTAAATGTTAATTATTGTAATGATCTTTCATGATGGTCTAATGTAAATCGAATATTTCGATAAAGAACATCATTTAATATTTTAAATATTTTAAATGTTAATTATTGTAATGATCTTTCATGATGGTCTAATGTAAATCGAATATTTCGATAAAGAACATCATTTAATATTTTAAATATTTTAAATGTTAATTATTGTAATGATCTTTCATGATGGTCTAATGTAAATCGAATATTTCGATAAAGAACATCATTTAATATTTTAAATATTTAAAATGTTAATTATTGTAATATTTTAATATTTAATAAGAATTTATTGTGATTAGACGGACAAGATTTAAATAATATATATATATATATATATATATCACAATATGACGCAACTTTACCATCTCAGAGAAACCCATGTTCAGTTGGACCCTATCTGCAGCTAGATCAACCTCAGACTAGTTCAATAGATTACAATATTCTCAGCCGACCTGAAGACAGAAGAACAACCAACTATCGAAACATTGTGGTTTTAATTAAAGTCATATACGGTGAATACAATTCTGCATAATAGCTTAATGCATCAGCGTCAGGAACCTTAAAATTTCCACTGTGTTTACAAACACACGTCACTGAATTCAATTTCGAGACACAAGATCAACAACCCAGTACAGAAGTTGACGGTCTATGAGATGAGGTTTTCTCGGCGGTGAAGATGTTAATCGTGGTTTTTGGGCTTCTGATAGCTTGTGGTCTTGTAGGTGGTTAGACACCAAAGATCCTCCGAAACGACGTCATAGACATGAAGATCACAGTCCCCATACGAGAATGGCCTGTGGTGATGTGAACTGGACTATAGTGTCGACTTAACGTCATAATAGTTACTGTCGAATCTCTGCTGTATAACACCATAAAACGCTAATTTCGCAAATGGATTTCTTTGATGAAATTATGATATAAATGTATTATTTACGGACGTATAATGGCACCCACAGCAAATTTAATAAAGAAGTATAACCATCTGAAGATGATACATTCATGTAGAAACGTATAGCCACATATTAAAAAGTAAAGTTGTCCCGTTATATGTTATGTAGGAGATTTGGGAGAGAGGTGGTATAGCTCCTATTCATTCTTAGCCTCGGCAATAAATACGAACGTTTCATACTTTATAAAACAGTAAACGTGCTGAGAAATGTTAAGAACAGTAGTAACATTAATGCGCAATGGGAATGCTCCAATACCAGAGATTATATTAAAATCTAAACGTTTGAAGTCACAGTAAAAATATTCTTTTCTCCCTTCGAACAGAACCGTGTGCATTCTCTAAGGACGCCGTTTATCCTGCCCTGTAACACGAGACGTGTCGAAACCTTTGACTCGGATATCATTTTATTAAATGAGGCAAGGCATTATCCATTCCGCCTTTTATTCTACTTTATATCCCATTCCATTCTGCTCCTCTCCATTTCACAACCAGGACCGTTTCATGTTTCCATAATGTCTTTTACCACTTCGCTCAAAGCAGAGCCATTTTCCTGCCCTTCAAATTCAATATTCTAATCATCGTGCAAGTCACGATTGGCCTCAGTCTGGATTTCTTCAGGTCAGGTTACCATAAACTTAAGTTAGACGCCACGATTTTAAAACCAGTCCATCAGAGCAGACAATCGTATCACAAGAAATCCTGACGCAACCGTAAACAGGACAGTTCAAACGGACAAAGTTAAATTGTTTTTTTGTCAATGTTCGAGATTGTGACTGAATGAAAGGAGACAGTAGTAAGTTACTGGAGAAGTGAATGAATGAAAAACTGACTGAGATAGTGGTGAATAAATGAATTAGCGATTAGGAAGACGCGGTCACACGCTGTCCTCTTCAGGACACTGACCCGGCCATGGTCACTTACGAGGAGCGTCCTCAAAGTAAGTTTCCCTGGGGCCGTTTACAGAAACAAAACACAATTTCATGGAAATATTTATTGCAACAGATACAGCAAGTGTCCAGCTATTTTTCAACATATTCGCCACCGGAATTGAGACATTTGTCATACCGTGGGACCAACTTTTGAATACCTGTGTCGTAGAAGTCTGCCACCTGGGATTGGAACCACTGTGTGACAACCATCTCCGCGCCTCTGTCATTCTCAAAACGCTGACGCTGACCGGACAGGAATTTCTTGAAGTGTAGGAAAAGATGGAAATCACTGGGAGCGAGGTACGGGCTGTAGGGTGAATGATTAAACACCTCCCAGCTGAACTCCTGCAGGAGACTTGCTGTCCGTCGAGCCGTGTGCGGCCTAGCGTTATCACTGACCGCACTTCACAGTCGGCGGGAGCTGGAATAAGAACCTCCATCTTCAACAGCTGCAACGATGCTACTGTGAGAACGCGGGAAGTACCGTTAGTGCATGCGCCATGCTACGTCATTGCTCTATCACGTACGCACAGTCGCTTCGCTCAATATAAGGTTTGCTAGCTGTGGGACGAGTGGGAAAGTTACTTTTGGGACGCGCCTCGTATTTCCTCTCTCCAAACCCTTCCTAATCTTTGGGTTTCATTCCAATTACTTTATATCCCCCTTTAGTATTCCCCGTTTGTTTCTATATCCTTGATTTAATTGGTTTATTCTTGTTTGCTTTTTACTGTCAGCCCTAAAAAGGACTTCATCTTCCTTTCCTAGGCTTTTATCTTTGTTTCCTCGTTATTTATAGCGCATGTTTATTTCCTTCTTTTATTCTATTTAAATTTTCTTATGCTAATTTGTTCCTTCCTATCTCCATTGTGTTTCCATGCGTCTCGCTCTCCTTCGTCATTCCGGCCTGCCTGACGTCACCATTCCTCCCATTGGCGTCCTTGCTCTGTCTACCCTCAGTTTTCCCCAGCGTTTCTCTCCTTGGGTCGGCCAGTCTGCTCTTATATCTGCCCCCAACTTTTCCGCGTCCGCATCACCCTGATGATGGAGGCAGTAAGATCTTCAAACACCACAGCTGTGACAACCTGGGATCTCACATGAAACTTTCGTATGTCGTAATATGTTGGTAGAATATTGGATAGAAAGTTACAATGTACAAAATGGAATGAAATTCATTCCACGTTTCGTGAAAACCCTTTAGTTGGTTAAGAAATTGACGAGGACAGACTGACACACGGACGAACACATGTGCATGCCAAGACAGTGTAACAAAAGCAACCTCAACTTAACAAAATGGAGAACCATGTTTCTGTAGCAACAAGTCGGATATCTATATGGAATAATTAGTAATTAAGACACATGAAGCTAGTTGGTTCTCTAGTATCCATAAGACAAGCTTAAAATATTAAAATTCTAAATGGTAAATCGGCAAATATCAGTGTTTATTCTATAGAGTCTCTGTAAGTGATTCATTATCACTAAACTTAAGATATTTTCATCGTGAGGAAAGCAGAAATTTGGGGGTTCGTGCTACCAAAAAATTAACTTTTTGGTTGTGGCTTATGTTAGACGGCGTTCCATTTTCTGGGAGGGGCTGAATTTGGAAAAAAAAATATTAACAGGTGTCAAAATCGAAAAAACATAATCGAATCTCACATGAGTGCATGAGGTTATGAACATATACTGGAATACTGGGAACGACCCGTTCTTCAAGTGCCTTGCTTGATCTATGGTTATTCGGTAGGACTCCTTGGATGAGGGATCGGCCCGTCGCAATGCCTCTACCTGTACACAGGACACAGAACAACGCGGACAAACATCCATGGCTTGAGTGGGATTCGAACCCAAGGTCCCAGCGACCCCATGAACATATAAATAATTACAATTATGAGATGATAAAGTTGCGTCATATTGTGATAAATATATATTTGTTTAAATCTTGTCAGTTTAATCACAATAAAATTCCTATTAAATATTAACATATTGCTATAATTAACATTTAAATATTTAAAATATATTAAAATGATGTTCTCTATCGAAATGTTCGATTTACAATTAGAACATCACTTTTCACACGTGTGAAAAGTGATGTTCTAATATTTAAATGTTAATTATAGCAATATTTTAATATTTAATAGGAATTTTATTGTGATTAGACTGACAAGATTTAAACAAATATAATTACAATTACTTAAATTACTCTTTACTACATTTGAGTACACTAAGCGGTCTTTACTGTCTTTACTTCTTCATCGATATAGTCTTTCCTCTTATCTTCTTTATTTTGTGTCCTCTTTCCGACATCTTTAAATATACGAACTAGCGTTTGGATGAGGAGAGTATTCTTAGTATGTAACAACACTGCACCTGAAGATACCAGCTACTGTCAGACAAGCTGGAGATCTAATGAACGTCGGAGGATTCTCAGCCACGTCCGCCGCACCATATCCACGTACCTTTAAACATCCTACCCTCGACTTCATCTCAAGAGCAATCTCTTTGCCTGTTGGATTTAATTTGGGTGCAGAAACTGTTATAAGACGGAGCTCGGTACAGGATAGAGGAGCTTTTCCCACCGGGTGAGTATAAAACAAGAAATAGAAATAAATAATTCTTGGGTTCGTTTAAAGTATTGTTTCCCGAGGTTCAGATTTGACACCAAATTACGTGTTACTCTCTGATATAGGTTTATCTTGGGTAGCCAGTCGAGTTTATATTATTGATTCTTTTAGAATTCTTTTTTAATAAAGTATATGCTTGCGGTTTCATCACGTAAATTTGGTGGTTATTACAGATTTATCATTTTTTCCCGCAAAACAAATGCAAATATTGCTTCACTTATCTATTTACTAAGTGGGCAAACAATAAATGTTTTTAAGATGGTAAAGTTGCGTCATATTGTGATATAATAAGTATATATTAAATCTTGTCCGTCTAATCACAATAAATTTTTATTAAATATTAAAATATTACAATAATTAACATTTAAAATATTTAAAATATTAAATGATGTTCTTTATCATTTAATATTTTAAATATTAATTATTGTAATATTTTAATATTTAATAAAAATTTATTGTGATTAGACGGACAAGATTTAATATATATTTAAAATATTAAATGATAAAGAACATCATTTAATATTTTAAATATTTTAAATGTTAATTATTGTAATATTTTAATATTTAATAAAAATTTATTGTGATTAGACGGACAAGATTTAATACATATTTAAAATATTAAATGATAAAGAACATCATTTAATATTTTAAATGTTAATTATTGTAATATTTTAATATTTAATAAGAATTTATTGTGATTAGACGGACAAGATTTAATATATAATGAATGTTTTGTTTCATCAGAAAATTTACTCACGTTTTTGTTAAGAAAAGACGACTTGTTGACAGAGTTGAGTTTATAATGTTATGTTGTGTTTATGCTTATGTTTCAAATTTACCAACTGTAAGCCTATGACGTGGCAAACTGAGGTACTGTTTAAGATTACTGACTTAGAGATTTTTAAACACCCGGTAGGCCCTGGAAGACGGGATTTCCCCACTCATCTCGCGGGCGTCTGTTGCGGCACGCAACCAGAATTCAATTTTCCACATCAATTTTCGTCTCTGTTCTACGCCATGAAACAAAACTTGATTATCCTGTATGAGCTACCGCGACGAAAAGGCGTCGTTTGTCTTTTATTCTTATCAGGTAACACCGTAAAGGATCTGCAAAGAATATCGCGTATATTTCGTGATTTTCCGTTTATATTTTCATTATATACGGAATTTTACGAAACTGCACATGAATCACGGCTAGAAATGTACAGTCTGTATAAAAATCGCTTCCCTTTCTGTTCATCACAGTTTCAATGATCGTCTGAAACTTCCGAAAAGGTACATTATTACATATAGATACTATTACGTCTTGATCATAAACTTGCTAGTAATAAACCTTGTTCGGATACGGTAATACTTCTGGATCACCTCCAGACACATTATGCGTTGTCTACTATTTCATCTCTGACCGATGTAAACATCAAAAGCATCACTTCAAACAATAAAGTTGATCCATTATATGAAAATATCTGGACACGACCTCCAAAAAACTACACTACGAAAAAATTTTAAAAAATTGTAATTGAGTTTTAAATTTATTAATATAATTTTACACCTGATGATGGTTTAATAAAACCGAAACGTGTTGTAAATGTTCCAATTGTAAATCGATTATTCGATATAGAACACAGAATGACATTTTAATTATTTTAATTATCTTATTTTAAATACATTGTGATTTGACGGAAAACCAAATAATTAATTTTCATTTGCTAGGTTTTATTTTGTACGAAATTTAGGTAGTCATATGCAAGTGCACCCAGGGTTTATACTTCCGACAGATGGCATAGAAGTTGTAAGAGTGGTTTAAGCCAGCGTTTCTCAACCTATGGCAGGCTACCACTAGTGGTACGCGAGCCAATGTTGAATGTTAAGCTAACTAAGTAAGAGAATCAAAAGATAACATTAACATAAGTAAGTTTTCCCTGAATGAATTTGGTTAGTAGTACATTTAATGTGTTAAATTATAATTAGTGCTAAGCCAGCGAAAATGTCTGAGAACCCCTAGTTTAAGCAATTCTCGACTTACGATAGTAAAAATACGCAAATCTATCACATTTTATACAAACATTCAGTGATACGTTGGATGTACGTTCATGGCCAAATATTGTTACACAGAAAACTTGGCAAATGTGACCCCCCTTTGTTATTTAAATGTAAAATATAATGCAATATACAAGCATTTAAACAAATATATGCGAAATTAATTAGTGCAATTTCATTAATAAATACAAAACATACTTTAAATTCTGGGTCGTTCTTCGTTGTTGAAGAATTATACTTTAAGTGTAACGTCCTTTAAAATAGTTAAAATGAATCAGAAAACACCTCAGAACATAAAAATATACAACCCGACATGACAAGTGACTCAGAACAAAACATGTTAGACTCTTGTTTATGACACGAATGAGTGACGTGGCATGATAGTGTGATGTTCGAGGCATGTTAGTTCAGGAAGGGCTTCGACTTTTTGTTTACATTGGTTCAGCTTGAAAACAAGGGTCACTCATGTGTTACGTGTCACATCATGTGTCATGTTACTTCAGTAAGCGGTGTCCCTACAGATCACTTCAGCGGCTTAAATTACGGCCGTTGGAGGTTCATCGAGGTTCACTGGAGAAAGAAGGGGAGTAGAATTCCGGACTCAGTTTCGTGGCCGAGCAGGAACTGTCACGCTCTGCTCACATGGAACTAACTGTCTGTCAGCATCGCTTACACCAGCGGTCCCCAACCTTTTTGTGCCTACGGGCACATTTGAGAGTTTACGAGATCGTGGCGGGTACCAACCAATTAACAAAGCCAAATTTTCTTTTGTAAGACTTGAGGTTCTCACAGCGGTGAATATGAAGATTTCTGTCTTCTGGGTTATTGCGCTGTGTAGTCTGGTCGATGTTAACCAACGTTTCAGAGGTCATACTGCCTCCGTCATCAGGGCGATGAATATTCATCGCCCTGATGACGGAGGCAGTATGACCTCTGAAACGTTGGTTAACATCGACCAGACTACACAGCGCAATAACCCAGAAGACAGAAATCTTCAAATTTTCTTTTCTCTGGACAAATAAGATATGGACAACAAATAATACACAAAACAACACGACGTTTAACGATACAAGAAACCACGCAATCAAAAATACGTAGTTTTATAAGTACAATTATTATTACTCAAGTGGGAAGTTAGTGTGATGCATTTCATCGGCCAGTTTTTCAAATTTGGGAGTGTAGGATGATGTTGCTGCTCGCAAACAATCGTCAAGATGGGCATTAGTAAGTTGAGATCTGTGCTTTGATTTTATAATGTTCGTGGTTGAACGGCCTTCATTATTCAGTATAACCTCTTTCCGTAACAACGAGGGCACCCAAAAAAAAGCCTTGGCGGGCGCCATGGCGTCCGCGGGCACCGCGTTGGGGACCACTGGCTTACACAGAACTGTCTCTCAAGCATTGCTAGCACAGAACTGTCTCTCAAGCATTGCTAGCACAGAACTGTCTCTCAAGCATTGCTAGCACAGAATTTTCTCTCATGCATTGTTAGCACAGAACTGTCTCTCATGCATTGTTAGCACAGAACTGTCTCTCAAGCATTGCAAGCACAGAACTGTCTCTCAAGCATTGCTAGCACAGAATTGTCTCTCAAGCATTGCTAGCACAGAACTGTCTGTCAAGCGTTGCTCACATAGAACTATTTGCCAAGCATTGCATTCATAAACGCCGTATTCAGACGATTTCTCTAACAATGTACGCATTATCGTCCTTCGATAAAAAATATAAACATTTCGACCTTGCGAATTCCTGAGGTAGGAATGATATTAGTTCTGATCAATGAAGGTTGTGACTTAAAGATCTGCAATAAGGACCAATCTTTCATATGATATTACTTTAACTACAATGTATCAAATTCAGATACGATATGGGGATGGAGGGATTCGAAAGGAGGTGGTTGTGACCTATTTGAAGTTGAATCTCGATATGAGACTGACGAGACTGAATAAATTTCTGTTTCTTATCGCGATTCGAACCGCGTACTAGTAAAATACAATCATCAGGGTTTTGTCCCGTTCGTAATTGTGTACCCTTGATGACTCACCGGTTTGTTCCAGCCACTTCTGAACTCAGTTTCAATGGCGGTACAAAGATGCTTTAATCTGACTCTCAAAGAGAATGTTATAAACAACGAGGCTCCTGTGGATCTCTTAACGCAACTAAAGTGTCGTTGTCGGGATACTATTTTCATCAGTGCTGTGGCATTCTGTTCTGTACAAAATCTTCATCGGAAAATTTCAGGGATATATGGCATGTTGACTTCCTATGTGTGTATGTAGCTCTACTAATTCACACTTTCGTTAAAGTTTTGTATTATCTGTTCTATTTTAGCTCCGTTAAATTTACTCGAAGTCCGCCAGCGTAGATCAAATATTGGGGGGCGGAGATGGGGGGGGGGGTGCTTCAGAGAGTGATTCATTATTTGGCATGACAACTGTGACGAGTTTTGAGCCAAGTCCGGAACAAATCAATCGCAGCGAAGCACTGAGCTTGCGCGGGTACACAGTCTATTTTCAAATATCCCTTCACTGGAGTATTTTTGTTTCATTCTGTTTTCTATCTGGTGCTGTCGCATTGTCTGCAGTTCACTGTTCTTCACCAAAACGTTTCTCAGGGCATGTCTACTTAGTATCATTCAAAATCATATTAATTTGCCTTTATTTCCTTTTCTTTTAGTGTCTTTGAATATATTTATGTACACATATATGTATTTTCTATTTAATCCACCACATTCTCATTTACCATACTTCCTCCTATAATTACTCCATATTTGCTGTACTTCTTAGATGTTGTTCTACAATCTACTTTACATTACGTTTCATAACCACTACTACTTTTATTTTAGAGCAATTCAACCAAGTTTTTGACGGTCTATTTGTCCATTATGTTAGCAAAACTATTATCATTAATATTTTTAAGAACTGAAGCTTTTGATTTATTTATTTGTTTGCTTAATTCCCAGCTAACTGTCTCGTCCGTCCCCTTTCCAAGGCCGTGAAATCGCTGACCATGTCTCACGCTCGTGATTCAAAATGGCCGAAGATCCAGCACATAGGTGACGCAGAAATATGATTTTTGGGTACAGTTTGTTTTAAGAAATTCCCGGGCACTGAACTGATACATTATTCAGCTTCATCCACATAACCTTAGATAAGTAAGATTTGAGGTTTTCACAGCGGCGAGTATGAAGATTTCTGTCTTCTGGGTTGTTGCGCTGTGTAGTCTGGTCGATGTTTACCAACGTTTCAGAGGTCATACTGCCTCCGTCATCAGGGCGAGGAGGCAAGAACCCAGAAGACAGAAATCTTCATATTCATCGCCCTGATGACGGAGGTAGTATGACCTCTGAAACGTTGGTTAACATCGACCAGACTACACAGCGCAACAACCCAGAAGACAGAAATGTTCATAGCGTAGATAATTTAGAAAGAATCGCCCTGATGACGGAGGCAGTATGACCTCTGAAACGTTGGTAAACATCGACCAGACTACACAGCGCAACAACCCAGAAGACAGAAATCTTCATACTCATCGCCCTGATGACGGAGGCAGTATGACCTCCGAAACGTTGGTAAACAGCTACCATACTACACGGCGCAACAATCCAGAAGACAGAAATCTTCATACTCATCGCCCTGATGACGGAGGCAGTATGACCTCTTAAACGTTGGTTAACATCGACCAGACTACACAGCGCAACAACCCAGAAGACAGAAATCTTCATAGCGTAGATAATTTAGAAAGAATCGCCCTGATGACGGAGGCAGTATGACCTCTGAAAAGTTGGTAAACATCGACCAGACTACACAGCGCAACAACCCAGAAGACAGAAATTTTCAACCTTAGGTAAGGTTTAATTAATATATGTAGGCTTTATATCAAATCAGCTAAGAAAAATTTGACAAACTATTTTCATCATCAACTCCAGAATACTTAGAAATACTAACGTTTTAATAAGAAACTAATTCTCTTTAACGTGTCCTAATTAGTTTTAATTAAATCTTTTCGCTGATAACTTACATATCAGAACTCAGTTCATCTGAAGTTACCACGTTCTTCCATCAGCTTAATATTCTTGAATCTTACCCCACATTTGACTTCTGAGAATTTATATGGAAAAAAAATCCATTAGCTAAGATCAGATAACGGTAAAAGAAAAGAATTTCTATTCCTACCAATCCTTCATAATTCAATTGGGAAGTTAGACTCGGAAAACACATTTCAGATTTCCTGTAGAATCCATTATTTTAAAGAACTTCATTCATGAGGATTTATCCACTCAACAGTTCCATAAATGACCTACACATTTTCACTAACCTATTACTATTCTGTAAAATCTCCCTGCAATGAACAAACTATCTTAAATTTGACAATGTTTAGCAGTTTACTTGGCTCAGCATCCTACAAATGTCACCTTCGTTTACGCCTCAGTAAGAACTTCAAATGTTAACTTAAATTTATCCTCAGTCCCCCGGACACGACACGACACTTAAAATTAGGCAAAGACCGCTTCCTTATACTTCCTTTTCAGTTCACATCTTGTACCACTAAGACCCGATAATTTATTATTACTCGTGTATAACCTTTTAAACGTCTCACACTCAGTTTTATTTTTCATTTGTCTCCCATACACTTCGCTGTCACACCAGTATTATTATTTCTATGCTAGTATTTATATTATTCGTCCTATCCCTGACTAAAGCCTTGAAATAGGGCAATACTACACTCTTTTGTTTCCTCCCTGTTTACATTTCCGTTGTGTATTCGTTCTGTCATTAGTTTCCTGCTGAGAGAACTAGGTTTCAGTAAGCGACGACGGGAAGGGGTTCGATTTTCTACTTAAAAAGACAAGCGAAAGCTCGAACGCCCTCCTCACAAGCTTAATTCTTTTTCCTACATTCTTCCAGGAATAAATATAAACAGATAACAGGAAGTACACAAAAGAATAACATAAGCATAAGAAAAGTGAATATACATAAAAGGAAATCATATAAAACAGGAAAATTTCAGCATATTTTGATGCAAAATTATACAATACCTTTGAATTCTGTAGTAATTCCAAAAATAATATTTGGAAATATTTCGTCTTTCATATCTGTAGGAAGAAGTTGTTGTAATTGTGACTCAATTACCAGGGTTGTAAATCGAAATCTTCTGTCATCATAAATTACTTTTTTGGGAATAATAATTGTCTTTTGAGCTCACGAGCAAGTCAGTTCAAGTGGGGTATGTAATAGTTTGTGTTCGACAGGAAAGTGGATCGAATATCGTTGTATCCCTGTTGCAATCTGAGTTTTGTTTACCCCAGTACCATCCTAAAGTGCCAAGGATGGTTTGTTTGTCATTAAAAGCGTTGGATAAAGTTAGATAATCAAAATACAAAAAATTAACAAATTTATCGAGAGTATATAGGTTATGTTCTTTCGTAAATTTCTCATTGCTTCGGAATTGTTATCGTTACTATATATTGCTACTAATAATTGTATTTCTACTTTATAATTAACACAAATTATTATACGTGTTTTATACAACGTACGTGAACATGGGTTTCATCATTCTCTGACCATCTGCCATGAACATTTAATTCTCTAAACCTATACAACGTATTTCGATGAACTTTATTGCCTGATCTTTATATGAAGCTTAAGTGTCAGACTTAATTGATAAATATAAACAAAAACGTTAAATTTGAAACATGTTCCAATTTGTAGAATTTGATATTCGCACGACGCTAACACACATCACGTGTAGACTTTTAGCTGTATGTCACCGTTTCGGAGTAACATACCGCCTCCATCCTCAGGACTGAAATGAGGAGCGATAGGAAGTACTTGTTTTATAAACAGTCAGGTGAGGAGGGTTGGTCAGTCAGAGTCAACATTCCCCAAACGATATATAAACGTTGGCACACAGCCAAAATACTTCTGGGCGCAACAACCCAGGAGACCACCATCTGTGTTTCAACAGAGTAAATATTTGAGAAACTTCAAAAAGAAAGATTGCTTCTGTGCAATGTAAATAATTTTGCAGAAGATTTGTGTTTGCGCCATCACGGACCGGACTGCTGGCATTCGTTGTTTTCGTTCTGTTGACAAAGGGAACACGTAGAGCGTTTCAAAAATGAACGGACTGGTGTAATGAATACGTTATTGGCAATACCAAAGTTTACGATGTTCATAATGAAGAAAGGTTTTATTGAAAAACAAATTAAGTGACTTTCGGGATTATTAACATGCGGGTAATTTAATGACCATCTGAGCGACTACTAGCTTGTCAAGAGAAACTCTGTTCTTCTTAGTCCCAGATAATAAAGCGGTTCGACTCCGTGGCTGAAGTACCAGACCACAGCAAAACATCGAGATAAACACTTTGGTTAGTGTACGAGGTGCGATCGAAAAGTTTCAAGACTGTGTCAATAGATGGCGAACCGGGTGTAGTACGAGTTTCTGCCGCTAGGGGGTGCGGCCTACATTCACAGTGAATCAGTGTGCCAGCCGGCATCATCGAATTAGCATTTGTTTCTTAGTTACGGGCGTTTTGGTAGTGCATTACACCGACCCTCCTGCGATTTCGGAATGGCGTGTGCATCAAATTTTGCCAAAGACTCGCCAAAACGGCTACGGAAACCTATGAAATGCTAAAGCAAGCATTTGGGGAGTCCGCAATGGGTCGTGCACAAACTTTTGTGTGGCATTCACGTTTTAAAAATGGCCGAACCTCTGTCGATGATGACGAGCGTTCTCACGGCGGTTGAGATGTCGATGTTGGTACTATGGGTTTTACGCCGTCTAGACTTCTTGGTAGATACAAATGTTTCGGAGGAACACTCCCTCTATCAACTTCACCCCCAAAGGTGGAAACAGTATATTTCACCAAAACGTTGGTATCTACCTACACGTCCACACGGCGTTTCAACGCAGAATATTATCACCGACAACCGTGAATAGATGGGACTGGGAAGAATTAGTTTTCCCATTGGTTTAGGGACCAAAGACCCTTCGATCGTCAAGCAACACAGTTACATGAATCGGGTAAAATTTGTCTCTTGGATTCAAATACTGCCGTTAACAATATCAGGCACGAAACAATGCGCATCGCAGCCTTTCTGAACACAGACTTTAAAGTACCGTCCTAACTACTATTCATTTCGAGAGACTTCTGTTTCTGGTTCAGATTATACAGTCGAATTCACACCGGAGCGTGGTTTTGCGGGGAGGTTTAGAGGGGTGTTCACACAGGACCATTATAGAGCTTTGTTTCAGATTAAATCCTCACATTACCAGCAGTGTTACAAGGTTTAGTATTCACACTAGGTTTTGAAGCCTCTAGCCAGTATTACCAACACCATCCCTTACAACTGCTCATCAATACAGATTATAGGACCACCCACGTTCGTTAGGCTACACCACTGTTCACTGTATAAGAGCATACGTTTTACCAGTGAAGGCATTTGCTTTCATGGTATTATCACTGAGCGAAACTGCCAGAGGTGGATTTACAGCCAGACGACGTATTTCATATTCATATTTTCGAATATTATTTTTCCGGTCATGCAATGAACTAGAAGAGGACTTCACAGGAAGACATTTTATATTCTACCATTCCGATTTAGCAGACTGGTCTAATGTATAATTATTTTACCATCTGCAGAAATTAAATTCTGTCTTGAAAAGCAAATATTCTTTCAGCTGGTCAAAAATTCGCCAGATTTTATAAAATTTCGTTATTATCTGAGCGACTATTAAATTCTCAAGATGTCTATTGTGCGGGTATAGAGAATTGTTTTATACCCACGGTGGTCTAGCGGTTAGAACGCTGGCCTTGTAATCCTGGGGTCTCGGGTTCGATTCCCGGCGGTGCCCGAATTTATAACTTGTGTTGGGCAAGGCCGTGGTCTAGGCAACACAAAGTTTTCCTCCGTGGCATCCCAACAATTACTCCATTCACACACAGAAGAAGGCAATGGCAAACCACTTCTGGATCATCTGCCAAGAACGTATATGAACAGGTCCCAGTCCGAGAAAAGGATGGAAGGATCCTGTTCATATGGACCTGTCGTCAGACAGAACACTAAATAATAATAATAAGAGAATTGTTTATAAATTATGGTACATTATTCATCGTTACGATATTGCAGTCAAAGTTTTAAATCTTTTCCAGACTTGGAACCATATTCATAATTGCTTATCGACTTGTGGGCTGCAAGGTTATGGGATAAATTTGTTGGAATTTCATGACAATTTATTATAAATGCTGTTCATCTCTTCCTGCCCCTACTCAGTAACTGTCTTTACTAAAATCCGTCATTAGACACCGTACTTGACACTGGTTTTGCGTGTTTAATATTTAAATATCAGGATCAATGTCTCTCGCTGGGTTTCGGACACCCCCCCCCCCTGACGTTCATCATTAAAACACGTCCTACTTCATGATTTGACTTTAATCATTGAGCTGAAAGTTTCTGAGAGCGAAACTTCCTGCAAAATGGTAACAGAGGGAATCTTATTTATAGGGCTTACTGCACAGAAAATATATGCAATCTTGAGCTACGTCACAGTAAGTGGGAGAAGTTAACAAGAGGAACTGTACTGATTGAATCCAGAAATATTGGTATTTAATGTCAATTCATTCGAACTTCAATTACGTTTGTCTAAGACTGTCGCTCCAGAGACACGTTCAAAACTCCCGGAACACCTTAAAATACCTAAAGAATCCAGTAGGATTAAAAGATTAATTTTCACAAGAGACATGAGATATGTGCCTGTAACATTTTATCACCGCCACGGTGGTCTAGTGGTTAGAACTCTGGCCTTGTAATTCTGGGGTCTCGGGTTCGATTCCCGGCGGTACCCGAATTTATAACTTGTGTTAGGCAAAGGCCGTGGTCTAGGCAACACGGAGTTTTCCTCCGGGGGCTTCCCAGGTTTCTCCGTGGCATCCCATTCATACACAGAAGAAGGCAATGGCAAACCACTTCTGGATCATCTGCCAAGAACGTATATGAACAGGTCCCAGTCCGAGAAAAGGATGGAAGGATCCTGTTCATATGGACCTGGCGTCAAACAGAACACTAAATAATAATAAGATGAGGTGGTCTAGCGGTTAGAACGCTGGCCTTGTAATCCTGGGGTCTCGGGTTCGATTCCCGGCGGTGCCCGAATTTATAACTTGTGTTGGGCAAGGCCGTGGTCTAGGCAACACGGAATTTTTCTCCGTGGCATCCCAACAATTACTCCATTCACACACAGAAGAAGGCAATGGCAAACCACTTCTGGATCATCTGCCAAGAACGTATATGAACAGGTCCCAGTCCGAGAAAAGGATGGAAGGATCCTGTTCATATGGATCTGTCGTCAGACAGAACACTAAATAATAATAATAATAATAATAACATTTTATCGCTGACGCTGTTTAAATAATGATTTTATTCCTGAAAGTCTGCGACTTGAAGCAAGAAGATCGTCCTGTATAACATTTTCAGGGAAACATTGTGATGTTATTATCCATATGAACACATAACTTCAATGATACGGAAAATATTCCATTTTCATGGTTATAATAGAATTATTGGGTTAGAATGAATTGCTAGCAACCGGTGACTTGACTGGAGCCCATAATGGCAGGGTGAATGGTGCAAATTGAAATATTCAGACTCTGGATCCGGTGATGGAGGTACAGTTGGCTGCCAACTGATTGATTTTCGATAGAGACGCGTAGAACCGTCAGACAGACATATAATCGTATTTGTGTGGGTGTGCAACGGCATAAGTGACCAGACAGCTTATCCATAGAACCAAAACTGCACTGTATGGCCAGGTGTCGATGTTGATTATCGTCTTCAGTTCGGAAGATGGAGGCAGTATATCCCTCCGAAACGTAGGTGTCTACCAACTAAGTATGATTTGAGGTGTTCACGGCGGTAATTCCGAAGATGGCTGTCTACCGTGTTGTTTGGTAGAAGTCTGTCAGTGTTTCAGAGGTCCTTGCTGCCTCCATCATCAGAGCGCCTGATGATGGAGGCAGCAAGGACCTCTGAAACGTAGGTAAATTTCTACCAGGCTACACTGTGCTACAATCCGGAAGACAGCCATCTTCAGACTCACCGTCTTGAAAACTTTAAATCATACTTAGTAAGAAACAGTTCAGGAAATACGATATTTTTATTAATTTTTTATTCGGTAACTCAGTAACAAAGAGCAATGCATATTTTGAACACGAATTGAACGAGATTGGAATTTTCCATCTTCCTTACGTTTGTCGCAGGGAAATCCCCAGCTGTGGCAGGTGTTGATGCTCCTAGCGCTCTTTGGGGGGGGGGGGGGGGATGCGGGCAAAACTTGCGAATTACTGCGGGGGATAATTTACTTGCAGTGGTTACACTTGAAGTGTGACGCTAATGGCTGCCACGTCCACACAACATTCATCAATTGCATTTCGTTAACTACCCAACACAAAACCGCTAGAAGTTCAGGATGGTTATTCTCACAAACCGATTCAGCCAAGAAGGATAATTTATTTTGCAGAGAAATTTTCTGCAGTGCAAACACTGTTGTTAAAAAAATATCCTATCTATCCGTTCATGAGGACATGAAGTTTGGTCTCGCAATTTGAAAACTAACGACCGAGGTTACTTGAGGTCAGATTTATTAGGAGGATACTGGACTCATAATCCCATAAAGTAGAGTCTTTGAGAAACTAATAGTTGCTCAGCTAGTCAGCCTACGTCACTCTTACCCAGTTTCTTTAAGATGCGTTTTAGTATTAACTTCCCATCTACGACTGTCCTCGAAGTTTCCTCTCTAGTTCAGAGTTTGAAGGTAAAATTTTCTTTGCATTTCTTACTTCTCACAGGCGTTTCTACATATCTGTCCAACGCATCGTCCTTTATTTCATGAATTTTTCTCGCCGATACAAAATTTCATACTTCAAGGTCACAGTAAAATCTTACAACATTGAACACAAACAAAGGTGCCAAGGCGAGTGAAGACATTTCAGAACTCGCAGAGTAGCAAAGCTATAAAAGCTTTACTGTTGCGTAATAAGGGGTTTGAGTTCCTTCCGCAACAAAAAGAATATACAACTTGGTTACGGCTGCTATAAATTCTATGGTTCCATAAATGTCCGGTTAAGGCCGCCATATTAACGATATGATGAAGCCGCCATTTTGACAATGCATTGCGTCTATTGTCGGTCGTGTGTCAGTTGCAGTAATGTAGAACATACTTGTGAAAACTATTTGCATGTGATTTGTGGAGTGTACGCAGCAGATGATGACGATTCACTGCCCCCTTCATAATGAATATTGATGTCAATTTGTCAACAGATTTGTTGTCACCCTATTAACACCATTGTTTGCGGTCGGAATTTGCATAATACAGTGCTGCTGTCTATTGGCGCAAGATACCACTAACGGTCATAGAGGAACTCGATGTGAGGAAGACAGTCTTTTGTTTCCCCTGTCGAGATACATTGCACTTTTTTTTTTTTTAGAGAACCAAGGTTCATATCATCTTTGCTTGAATCATTTCAGTCCAATTTGTATCACTGAGATACATTTCAATATTATACTCACAGTAGGCTACATCTTATCCGACGTTTTATTGACTTTCTCCAATATACTTGTTCAATTTTATCAGTCTAATCACAATAAAATATTATTATTAAATATTAAAATATTGAAATATTACAATTAACATTTAAATATTTAAAATATATTAAAATGATGCTCTCTATCGAAATGTTCGATTTACGTTAGAGCATCATCTTTTACACTAAAAGCATTTAGTTTGACAGCTATTCATGAGATGATAATGTTGCGTCATATTGTGTTGAATATATACTTGTTCAATTTTATCAGTCTAATCACAATAAAATATTATTATTAAATATTAAAATATTACAATTAACATTACGAACAGAATACAGAAGAATACAAATTCTGTATGTGTTTCTTGTTTCTCCCACCACATTGTAACCACTTCCAACTTTCTGCAATAAACTTAGTAAATAACAGTTCTCATTCTTCCGTCTCTTCAGACAAATGCAAATATATAACAAAACATGTCACTGCCATTTGTATACCATTAACAAAAATCCTTGTATTCGACATTATATGACCTACTCAACTGATAAAGTCCTGTTAAATATACGAAGAATGTAGACAAACACGAACAAAGTATCATCGGGATATCAGAGCTCCTGAGATCATTGAATGTATTCGATTGTTATAAATTTCCCTGACGGTAAATTCTACAGCATTTTTAAACAGCGAAGAAACAGATGTATAGAGAACGATCTTAAGTATGATCGAGTACAATTTCCAGACTCAATCTAAAGAAACAAGAAATACGATGTAATATATTAAAGCTATAAATTCTATTTCCGTCTCTCATGCTCGCAGGAATGTACCAACTACGCAGTCAGCTGCGTTTTCTCTCTATATGAAACAAGATGCTTTAAAACCACACAACTTCAAAAGAAGACGCATAGACGTTTCATCTTCGCAGCAAAAAGGGCATAAGAACAACGAATTTGGCTATTTATTTAATTATTTTGGATGTTTCCTTATGTCGTCATAGTAACACGCACGCCTCTAAAATTGGCGTATAACTGTGTGTGTCTTATTTTTTTATACGTTGTTACAAAGCATATAAAATGAACGCACAATGTAGATGTGTATGTATCTCCGTGAGTTAAATCTGTGAACTACTAAATGGATATCAATATATCAAATCTAAAACTTCTTGACGATGGTGAAGAGTCAATTGAATAAAAATTTACTTGGATATTATCCATCGTCTAGTAAATATAAAACGTAAAACGACGTTTCGGAGATGGGACTCTATCTCCGTCTTCAGGTTCCTACACAGTTGGGCCCACTAGATAGAGCTAATCCCTATCTCCGGACCTTTCTTGGATATTATCCATCGTCTAGTAAATATAAAACGTAAAACGACGTTTCGGAGATGGGACTCTATCTCCGTCTTCAGGTTCCTACACAGTTGGGCCCACTAGATAGAGCTAATCCCTATATCCGGACCTTTCTTGGATATTATCCATCGTCTAGTAAATATAAAACGTAAAACGACGTTTCGGAGATGGGACTCTATCTCCGTCTTCAGGTTCCTACTCAGTTGGGCCCACTAGATAGAGCTAATCCCTATCTCCGGACCTTTTTTGGATATTATCCATCGTCTAGTAAATATAAAACGTAAAAAACGACGTTTCGGAGATGGGACTCTATCTCCGTCTTCAGGTTCCTACACAGTTGGGCCCACTAGATAGAGCTAATCCCTATCTCCGGACCTTTCTTGGATATTATCCATCGTCTAGTAAATATAAAACGTAAAAAACGACGTTTCGGAGATGGGACTCTATCTCCGTCTTCAGGTTCCTACTCAGTTGGGCCCACTAGATAGAGCTAATCCCTATCTCCGGACCTTTTTTGGATATTATCCATCGTCTAGTAAATATAAAACGTAAAACGACGTTTCGGAGATGGGACTCTATCTCCGTCTTCAGGTTCCTACACAGTTGGGCCCACTAGATAGAGCTAATCCCTATCTCCGGACCTTTCTTGGATATTATCCATCGTCTAGTAAATATAAAACGTAAAACGACGTTTCGGAGATGGAACTCTATCTCCGTCTTCAGGTTCCTACACAGTTGGGCCCACTAGATAGAGCTGATCCCTATCTCCGGAGATAAGTAAATTTTTATTCAATGGATATCAATATATTTTTATAGGGGCAGAGAGATTCCATTTGGTATAAGGGTCGACTCCTATCGTTATCTGTAGAAATTAATTTTTATTTAGGGGTTCTAATTTAAGCCCTATTTTAAGCATGTATCAAAATTATATAGAATTTATCAATTATCTAAATAATTTCCTCGGTGTATAATGACTTCACATAAAATATAGACATTAATAAAATGCACGTACTAATACCCATGTTACATTGCATATTTTTTTTCTAAAATGGACACGTAAAACGAAAAGGTCATCAGAATCGCTTTGTTTCTGTTATTCCCCAGAAACTATTAAACTTTAGCGTGAGTCAGAATACTCAGAAAAATAAAACTCTGCTCATTGTAACAGATGGAATCTATTTCCTCTGCTTAAATCGCTTTAATACGAAACCTTATGGGAATGGAGCTATAAAACTGAGAAAATCCCATTTATATATCAATAATAACTTAGGAGACGTCCACAGAACTCGATCGCATAGCTTCCAACAAAAATTACTTTCCTGTATTTGGAGACAAAGTACTGAAGAAGAACTTAAAACTTCGTACTTTTTTTCCCAGAATTCATGATACTTGCTAAAGGAAATTTAAGTACAAATCCGTTGCAGCATTCCCTCTCGGGTCCAGTTTCGTGTGTCCTGTCGCAAATCCTACCACACCCGTGCACGCCAAACACTTCTTCTGGAGCGAGGGGCGAAGCCCTCCAGGAAATGGGGATTTCCTGCTTGCAGAATCCTAAGCATTACACGCGAAAGGAGTCCTCTGAGCTTGTAGTCTGTGGACTGAGGAATCTCTGCAAGTCACTCAAAGTGCGAATTAAGTAACAACAATTACAGCAAACACGCGGATATCATCGGGCGAGAGAAGGCGGGACTGTATTAAATGGACTAAAATAGCAATGATATTCAATTAACTGGCTCATTGATCTGTTGGTTATACAACTCAACAGGACGGAGAGCTTTGTAAACATTAGATTAATAATGTCCACTAAAAATCATGAATATTTGTGACAATCAGATTTTATAATAACAATAAAAACTATCATTCGATACAAAAATTAAGCAGATGCAATACTCCAAGCTATTATAAAGAACAGATAGACAATAAAAAATATTTTATTTTATAAATAAAGATTTAACAAATTTCGATCAGAAACGTCTATAAGAGGAGTGTGTTATTGTTGTCCGATTTTAACCAAAACTCGATGATGTCGACGAATTTTAGTAAAGCTTTACAATACAAAATTTCATAAAAATCCTTTAAGCTATTCTTGAGTTATGTGCGTACATACAGACAAAGATGCGATTTAAATAAACCCTGCGTGTGGTTATAAACGCATCTCAATATTAATGAAACGATTAACTGTTTCAGCATAGTACTAAGACAATATTATTTTGTTTAATCACAGTGACAAGGTATATTTTCAGCCAAAAAGTGTATAACATAATATTTGAGGGGAAAATATATGCGTAGTAGGTATGCGTGTACCAAAAACAACGAAAACATTTTCCACTTAATATAGCTATAAAAGTTTTAAAGCCAGGTCCTGCTGTCGATGATCTGACATGATGTGATACCGACTGAACACATTATAAATCAAGTCTGGCGGGAAGTATCCTTCCCACGTCGAATAAGAAGGTGGAATGAAGGATCCAGTCTTGAGGCTGCCACTACCTGCTGGCAGAGTTCACTGGGCAATACTCAGCTTCTGTGCCGCCCTGCTAAGCCATGAAGAATTCTAGAACTCCGATCCGACAATTTCCTTCTCAAAATGCAATAGTTCCCCTCCAATATCCCAAGGATTTCCCAAATAGAAGCATTTGAATTCTTCAAGGTCATTTGGAGATAATATTTTTCTCACGTTTATTTCTGCCTTACTGTACGTATCTGAGTGACCATACTTTTTATCTGAAAAACCACTCGTGTCATATAGAGGTCACGTATAGGTCGAGGTCATGTCAAGATCACGAGTATAATAACCGAATGATTTGCCCAATAAATGTCTTTAAATTTTTGCATTGTTATTTATTCTGAGTAGGAAATTTCATCGTCTCATAGCCCTCATAATGGAGGCAGCGGTTACCTCAGAAACGTCGTAATACCTTTACGGTAACCTCAAAGCCCACATAATCGAAATGACTGCTAGACCGTCATGCCATATATGTCCACAATAAAACACCCACGTTAATCAACAGATAAGTAGCACTGATTGTAACTTGTCAGTATAAATTTCTGCCCAGACACATAATTTCAGACATTTCAAACTACATTTCCAATTTTTTTGTAATATAATTTTTTAGATGAAACCGGATAGGTTGTAGTAGACTATTCAATCTAAAAGGGGAATTTCAAAGCAGAAATATGATTAGATTTTAAAAACTTAATCAGCGTTATCGTCTTTTAATAGGCCATTGGACCGAATGGTGCAAATATAATTTTTTCCCTAAGAAGTATGTGGGTTACAACGTGTCTCATGGTTCTCGTAAATATGCCGTTCTGTGAAGTCGTATTTTCTAGCGTTCAACTTCTCCCAACTAGAATGAGTCGTAACTAATCCCGTTGTCACAAACAAACATACAATATATGGGTCTTGGTAGAAGTACAGGAAACGAACCTTTGCTCGCCCGTAATACTTACTTACGACTCCTGTGAAATAAAGTAAAATAAATGTTCTCCCACTTTCACCTAACATTAGACGTGATGACTTAGGTCTTGTGCTGAACCAATACTTTTGTTCGACCCCATGATATTTTTATTTATTTAGTGTTCTGTCTGACGACAGGTCCATATGAACAGGATCCTTCCATCCTTTTCTCGGACTGGGACTTGTTCATATACGTTCTTGGCAGATGATCCAGAAGTGGTTTGCCATTGCCTTCTTCTGTGTGTGAATGGAGTAATTGTTGGGATGCCACGGAGGAAAACTCCGTGTTGCCTAGACCACGGCCTTGCCCAACACAAGTTATAAATTCGAACCCGAGACCCCAGGATTACAAGGCCAGCGTTCTAACCGCTAGACCACCTCATCTTATTATTATTTAGTGTTGTGTCTGACGACAGGTCCATATGAACAGGATCCTTCCATCCTTTTCTCGGACTGGGACCTGTTCATATACGTTCTTGGCAGATGATCCAGAAGTGGTTTGCCATTGCCTTCTTCTGTGTGTGAATGGAGTAATTGTTGGGATGCCACGGAGGAAAACTCCGTGTTGCCTAGACCACGGCCTTGTCCAACACAAGTTATAAATTCGGGCACAGGATCTTATTATAAAAACTGAACATAGCAACGGACTGTGTTAAACTGTTCCACGGGTCGTACTGTGTTCAAGTATTCTCCAATCTGTCTAAAAGTTTCTACATGTGGATCTAACTGCATACTGATTTAGAGATGAAGACTAATCAATACTTTGTTCCGCTTTAAAGAAGTTTGAGAGAGTATAGATTTTATATTTCTGCCCTCCGGACTTACACAAAATCCAAGATGAAATAAAAGTCTTCTGACAGAGATGAATGTTCTATGAAGGAAATCGGGTTTCATTCATGTGGAACGTGAAATTCTCATCCTGGTTTGTGTGCAGCCAAGTATTGTTATTACGCAGCGCTGCCATATTTGAAATCACATGGGAAATTTTCTCCGGTTTCACTAGAAGGCATCCTGTCGGACGAGATCAGTACACACAGAGAGCTTTATCGGTAATCTTTAGTGACTCCGATTTGTAGTTTCAAATAGTAATTACAGAATATTATTACGCGTGCTTCGGTATTAGCCCAAAGGGTGATTCGAAATACTGTTACGTTTTCAGTCATCATATATTTAGTAGTGTCCTCAAATGGAAAAAAAATTATTTTATTTTGTTGAAATTTTAAAACTTACAACTGATTATGTTAACACAATACTTTTACATGTTTCCAACTCTCAATTACAGCCATTAAAATTATGTTTATTGGCGTGTAGATTATAATTCGGGAATTTCTCGACTGAATCGTATAATTATATATCAGATCTAAAACTTCTTGTAGATGGTGAAGAGTCAATTGAATAAAAATTTTCTTGGATATTATCCATCGTCTAGTAAATATAAAACGTAAAACGACGTTTCGGAGATGGGACTCTATCTCCGTCTTCAGGTTCCTACACAGTTGGGCCCACTAGATAGAGCTAATCCCTATCTCCGGACCTTTCTTGGATATTATCCATCGTCTAGTAAATATAAAACGTAAAACGACGTTTCGGAGATGGGACTCTATCTCCGGACCGGAGATAGGGATTAGCTCTATCTAGTGGGCCCAACTGTGTAGGAACCTGAAGACGGAGATAGAGTCCCATCTCTGAAACGTCGTTTTACGTTTTATATTTACTACACGATGGATAATATCCAAGAAATTTTTTTATTCAATCGTATAATTATAATTTGAATTTTCCCAGCATATTTAGGGTTGTTAAAAAAAATAATTACGTCATGATGGATAATCAGTGGGTAGGAACGATGTGAAGCTAAAAAGTGAGTAAAGCCAAGACAAATATCAAGTCGACAAAGCCAGGATATTCGGCTGGGACACGAGTAGAACACGAAACAAGATCTACGTCCACAGTATCGACGTCAGAGGTTTGGGGGAATTTGTGAATCTGGAATGAGAATATAAGATATCGGTAGAAATGTTTCGACCTTAGAACGATCTCGTTGCTTCGCCCCTAAGCTCTGAGGAAATACAAAGTTCAATGTTTTTGGAAACTTCCCTGATAAAGTCGAAATTCTGCTATCTCGGAGGAGTGTTTTCCTACTTGTTACTTGAGGACATATTTACAATACTCATACACCGTACAAGGAGAATTCACAGAAATATTAACTACAAGCCGAACCTCGAGGAACAGAAGTGAAATTAGTCTTTTCACTACGCGAAAATGGCAGAAAAGAAAAACAATAGCTACGGATCAGTATCATATTGGCTTCTTATTGGTCAAGAGCCAGGGAAGTACGAGGCTCGTCCACAAAGTAAGTTTCCCTGGGGCCGTTTACAGAGACAAAACACAATTTCATGGAAATATTTATTGCAACAGATACAGCAAGTGTCCAGCTATTTTTCAACATATTCGCCACCGGAATTGAGACATTGGTCATACCGTGGGACCAACTTTTGAATACCTGTGTCGTAGAAGTCTGCCGCCTGGGATTGGAACCACTGTGTGACAACCATCTCCGCCTCTCTGTCATTCTCGAAACGCTGACGCTGACCGGACAGGAATTTCTTGAGGTGTAGGAAAAGATGGAAATCACTGGGAGCGAGGTCCGGGCTGTAGGGTGAATGATTAAACACCTCCCAGCTGAACTCCTGCAGGAGACTTGCTGTCCGTCGAGCCGTGTGCGGCCTAGCGTTATCACTGACCGCACTTCAAAGTCGGCGGGAGCTGGAATAAGAACCTCCATCTTCAACAGCTGCAACGATGCTACTGTGAGAACGCGGGAAGTGCCTTTAGTGCATGCGCCATGCTACGTCATTGCTCTATCACGTACGCACAGTCGCTTCGCGCAATATAAGGTTTTCTAGCTGTGGGACGAGTGAGAAACTTACTTTGTGGACGCGCCTCGTAACTCATCTCCCACCAAACCATCTAAAACCTAATCCCATTACTTTTCAGGCAGTTCTATGTTTGTAAGCATAACTAACTCTTTTCATCCCTGAGGTACTTTAATCATTGTTTACATACACACCCAGAATATCTTATTTCTCCATCATAAAATAAAAATTAATAAGTCCAACATTGTTTCTGTTATGAGTCAACCGTTGTCACAAAGCTTCAGAATCAAGCTAAAAAAGTAGACAAAATTTCAACGTTTATACCTGAAATCGAAAGTTGCCATTAAGTCTACAGTTTGAATTTAATCATATTGTCCAAACATATTGAGAATTTGGATCCCTGCCTTCAAGAAATGCAACTACACGTATAATTAAGAGTTAAATATTATGACAGTTTTATTTTTATGGTTCTTAACTCTAACACTTTCTTTTCAACTATATTTTAATTTTCTACATCTTTTTGGATTGCAGAGACGTTTTCACCCGTCTTCGCTCCTGTCTTGCCGTCTAATTCGCGCATAGAGCAAGATGGCACGAACTGTAATTACATTCCTCAGGCATGACGTCACTCGAGTGCTGGAAAGCACAGTAAATCCTTAACGCGCCAACAAACCCGTCATATTAACAGAATGCTCAAAACACAGGCTGAGCTTACGAAGTTAAAGAATTCTGTTTGTTTATTTGTGTTTTATTTAACGACACTGTCATAAGGTAGCTAGGGCTTTTAATGGTAAGATAATTAGTAAGTAATGAATTCGAAAGTATGTGGCTTAACTTAAGGTCCTATTCCGGCGTTTGCTTGGAATGAATGAGGCAGACGCAATTCATCGCCCTGATGACGGAGGCAGTATGACCTCTGAAACGTTGGTTAACATCGACCAGACTACACAGCGCAACAACCCAGAAGACAGAAATCTTCATACTCATCGCCCTGATGACGGAGGCAGTATGACCTCTGAAACGTTGGTTAACATCGACCAGAGTACACGGCGCAACAACCCAGAAGACAGAAATCTTCATACTCATCGCCCTGATCATGGAGGCAGTATGACCTCTGAAACGTTGGTAAACATCGACCAGACTACACAGCGCAACAACCCAGAAGACAGAAATCTTCATACTCATCGCCCTGATGACGGAGGCAGTATGACCTCTGAAACGTTGGTAAACATCGACCAGACTACACAGCGCAACAACCCAGAAGACAGAAATCTTCATACTCATCGCCCTGATCATGGAGGCAGTATGACCTCTGAAACGTTGGTAAACATCGACCAGACTACACAGCGCAACAACCCAGAAGACAGAAATCTTCATACTCATCGCCCTGATGACGGAGGCATTATGACCTCCGAAACGTTGGTTAACATCGACCAGACTACACAGCGCAACAACCCAGAAGACAGAAATCTTCATACTCTGATGATGGAGGCAGTATGACCTCTGAAACGTTGGTTAACATCGACCAGACTACACGATGCAACAACCCAGAAGACAGAAATCTTCAAATCCTTTGAAAATAGGAAAAAATTCAAATTTTGAAAGCGAACGAAACAAATCATTATTTTCGGCTAATTTTAGGGAAATTGACAAATTCATTTGCAAGTTTTCAAATGTAGACCTATTTCTTATTCAGCTACAAGGATTAGGCATTCAAGAACTATTCCATCATTAGAGAAAATAATTTCTGACCGCATCATCCCATCTTCATCCGAGTCTACCACGTTCCTCTTGCTTTATAGTGTGGGTTGTTTTTGTAATCCTTTTCGTCGGCCATGCTGGGAACATTTTGTACCAATTTATCTTCTGTCAATCTATTTTTCCGTCAGACTCCACATGTTCAGTTGTTGTTGAATAGATTGTGTCTGACTCATACTTACGCGGGTAGAAACACAGATACAGAAAAGGCATTCAGTGCAGTAATCGAAACAACCAATTTTGAAGCATATCGACTGCTGCGCTCGACCTTTCAATCACGAGGAATGTATCACGGCTTCATTGAACGCTTTAACTGTCTGTAAAACGCTTTTAATCGGGAAAATGTCAATGATCAATATGACCATTTTAACCATGTGTTTTCCTGTCGGACAGAATGGCTTTGTTTTAAAATACCGTGCTATTTTCATTTAATTTCCTCTCATTACACTGCTCCACATCGAGAATCGATAGTCAAAACTTGAGTACTTTAACACACTAGCAGTCATTTTAAAAATTCACAACTGTGTTCATTTTCCGGAATGTGGACAGACGAGAACTCGGCTTCACACGACTGCAGTGCGCGTTATCTATTACTCTGTAAACTAGCAATCCAATTAACTAATTAACTGCGTGCGTAGGGTCTTCGTAGAATACTTGATAATAATTCGGAAGATCTAGAAACACCATAATTATGGATTCCACGAACAGTAGCAGATAATAGCATAATGAACCAGCCCATTCTACTTATATAGTACAAACCAAAGTTCCTAGTAAATGGCTGTCTTCTGTGTTATAGCGCCGTGTAGTCTAGTAGAGGTTTGTCAACGTTTCAGAGGTCCTTTCTGCCTTCATCATCAGAGAGGAAGCATTATATATCAGGCTTATCGAATTTTAAAAAGAATTAGACAACGAGGCCTGTCATTATATAATTCAAATATGAACTTAAGGTTGAACTGATTTTATTTATTTTATTTAGTGTTCTGTCTGACGACAGGTCCATATGAACAGGATCCTTCCATCCTTTTCTCGGACTGGGACCTGTTCATATACGTTCTTGGCAGATGATCCAGAAGTGGTTTGCCATTGCCTTCTTCTGTGTGTGAATGGAGTAATTGTTGGGATGCCACGGAGAAACCGGGGAAGCCCCTGGAGGAAAACTCCTTGCCTTGCCCAACACAAGTTATAAATTCGGGCACCGCCGAGAATCGAACCCGAGACCCCAGGATTACAAGGCCAGCCTTCTAACCGCTAGACCAAAAATAAAATAGAGGCCCTAAATTATAAATCATGATTAAGCCAAGGAGGATGGGCGGAGTACGCAGCATGCATGGGGGAAATGCGTAAATTTTGATTAGAAAGCTTGAAGGGAAGAAACTATTCAGAATTCTTAATCGTAGATGGGAGAATAATATTAAAATTTATCTTAAGTATAAAGAATGAAAGAATGTGGACTGAATTCATGTTCCTCAGGATAGTAACCGGTGAAAGGCCCTTGTGAACACGATAATGAACTTCTGGGTTATGTAAGAGGAGGGGAATTTCTTGACTAGCTTAGCGAATGTAAGCTTCTTAAGATGTAATCTGTTTCGTGGATATATTTTGTTTTATTTAGTTGGATGCAGGTTTTGGTCTTGTTCATATTAACACGGACACCGGCGAATCTCAACGAGAGTTATTTAGGTATTTTACTGCAGCTATGGAAGTGAAGTAATATCAGCAAATCAGAATAAGAATGGGTCTGTCTTTGTTTAAATACGGTACAAAATCCCACGGCATGCATTAATTTAGCGACAGACCGCCCAGACACAATCTTCAGTAACTTAATTAAAACCTGTCACTGAAGTTTATTCACGCAATATAATTTTAAGAAAGGTTTTCTAGAAATGTTATTTCAAGTTTGTACGCTGATGTAACCATTGTAACTTGTTTCGCTCTCTACTGATGTCACGTCTCTTACTGCGGATTATTTTGCTTGCTGATTCACTTTTGTTTTTTTTTAACTTTCACAAAATGGAAGGAAGACAAATGTCTACTAGATGTTATACATTACGACAGAAATGGAACTAACTTTTTTGCAGCTGAATTATGACAATCAAGAAGTTTACGAACAAATGTATTACTGAATACAGTAAAGTATACATGGTCATGACATGTGAAATTATTTTACAGCGGTTAGAAGGCTGGCCTTGAAATCCTAGGGTCTCGGGTTTGATTCCCGGCGTGCCCGAATTTATAACTTGTGTTGGGCAAGGCCGTGGTCTAGGCAACACGGAGTTTTCCTCCGTGGCATCCCAACAATTACTCCATTCACACACAGAAGAAGGCAATGGCAAACCACTTCTGGATCATCTGCCAAGAACGTATATGAACAGGTCCCAGTCCGAGAAAAGGATGGAAGGATCCTGTTCATATGGACCTGTCGTCAGACAGAACACTGAATAATAATAAGATGAGGTGGTCTAGCGGTTAGAACGCTGACCTTGTAATCCTGGGGTCTCGGGTTTGATTCCCGGCGTGCCCGAATTTATAACTTGTGTTGGGCAAGGCCGTGGTCTAGGCAACACGGAGTTTTCCTTCGGGGGCTTCCCCGGTTTCTCCGTGGAATCCCAACAATTACTCCATTCACACACAGAAGAAGGCAATGGCAAACCACTTCTGGATCATCTGCCAAGAACGTATATGAACAGGTCCCAGTCCGAGAAAAGGATGGAAGGATCCTGTTCATATGGACCTGTCGTCAGACAGAACACTAAATAAATAAATAATATAAAATATATAAAAAGTGCGCATTAGAATAAATATCTACAGTCTTCTCTTTCATTATTTATTATCAAACACCGATTCGAAGCTCGATACAGTGTCGTGAAACAAACAAGCAAGAATTATGTTCATACGTACACCTAAATATTAGGCTATACTTCAATTATTACCACAAACAACGCTAATGCAGTCGATACAACTCACTTCAGCCAACACAGAACCAGAGGTGGTTAAATCATACAAAAATCATTCTAAAATAATCTTTCACTCTAGTGAATCAAGCGAATGGATTCAGTAAAACGAATCTCAGTGTATGGCCCCACTCAGAACGCTGTCTCTCCAGGGAAATGTGTGTTATGAATGTTCCAGTCGGGGCAGACCGTCCACTCCCCAGGGACAGGTACGGACGAAATAAAGACGACTGGTTTCTGAAGGTTAAGGCCGGCTATTACATCCAATCCAAAAGTTCTGGAATAGGTTAACAGAAACAACTTTTTTCTTATGATGGCACAAAGTTGTAAGAACTGCGGACCGCGAAACAAGAGTGGATGTACTAACTAGCCGTATCAATGAATAGTAAACAGCTGTCTGTCTTCTGGGTTCCTGCGCCCCGTAGTCTCGTAGAAGTTTACCGGCGTTTCATCAGGGCGATTGCCTTAATGATGGAAGCAGCAAGGACCTCTAAAACTTCGGTAAACTTTTACCAGACTACACGGCGCAACAACCCAGAAGACAGCCATCTTCATACTCATCGCCCTGATGAAGGAGGCAGTATGACCTCTGAAACGTTGGTTAACATCGACCAGACTACACAGCGCAACAACCCAGCAGACAGAAATCTTCATACTCATCGCCCTGATGACGGAGGCAGTATGACCTCTGAAACGTTGGTAAACATCTACCAGACTACACAGCGCAACAACCCAGAAGACAGAAATCTTCATACTCATCGCCCTGATGAAGGAGGCAGTATGACCTCTAAAACTTCGGTAAACTTCTACCAGACTACACGGCGCAACAACCCAGAAGACAGAAATCTTCATACGCATCGCCCTGATGAAGGAGGCAGTATGACCTCTAAAACTTCGGTAAACTTCTACCAGACTACACGGCGCAACAACCCAGAAGACAGAAATCTTCATACGCATCGCCCTGATGAAGGAGGCAGTATGACCTCTGAAACGTTGGTTAACATCGACCAGACTACACAGCGCAACAACCCAGAAGACAGAAATCTTCATACGCATCGCCCTGATGAAGGAGGCAGTATGACCTCTAAAACTTCGGTAAACTTCTACCAGACTACACGGCGCAACAACCCAGAAGACAGCCATCTTCATACTCATCGCCCTGATGAAGGAGGCAGTAGGACCTCTGAAACGTTGGTTAACATCGACCAGACTACACAGCGCAACAACCCAGAAGACAGAAATCTTCATACTCATCGCCCTGATGAAGGAGGCAGTATGACCTCTAAAACTTCGGTAAACTTCTACCAGACTACACAGCGCAACAACCCAGAAGACAGAAATCTTCATATTCATCGCCCTGATGACGGAGGCAGTATGACATCAGAAACGTTGGTAAACATCGACCAGACTACACAGCGCAACAACCCAGAAGACAGAAATCTTCATACTCATCGTCCTGATGACGGAGGCAGTATGACCTCCGAAACGTTGGTAAACATCTACCATACTACACGGCGCAACAACCCAGAAGACAGAAATCTTCATACTCATCGCCCTGATGACGGAGGCAGTATCACCTCTGAAACGTTGGTTAACATCGACCAGACTACACAGCGCAACAACCCAGAAGACAGAAATCTTCATACTCATCGCCCTGATGATGGAGGCAGTATGACCTCTGAAACGTTGGTTAACATCGACCAGACTACACAGCGCAACAACCCAGAAGACAGAAATCTTCATACTCATCGCCCTGATGAAGGAGGCAGTATGACCTCTGAAACGTTGGTTAACATCAACCAGACTACACGGCGCAACAACCCAGAAGACAGAAATCTTCATATTCATCGCCCTGATGACGGAGGCAGTATGACATCAGAAACGTTGGTAAACATCGACCAGACTACACAGCGCAACAACCCAGAAGACAGAAATCTTCATACTCATCGTCCTGATGACGGAGGCAGTATGACCTCCGAAACGTTGGTAAACATCTACCATACTACACGGCGCAACAACCCAGAAGACAGAAATCTTCATACTCATCGCCCTGATGACGGAGGCAGTATCACCTCTGAAACGTTGGTTAACATCGACCAGACTACACAGCGCAACAACCCAGAAGACAGAAATCTTCATACTCATCGCCCTGATGATGGAGGCAGTATGACCTCTGAAACGTTGGTTAACATCGACCAGACTACACAGCGCAACAACCCAGAAGACAGAAATCTTCATACTCATCGTCCTGATGACGGAGGCAGTATGACCTCCGAAACGTTGGTAAACATCTACCATACTACACGGCGCAACAACCCAGAAGACAGAAATCTTCATACTCATCGCCCTGATGACGGAGGCAGTATCACCTCTGAAACGTTGGTTAACATCGACCAGACTACACAGCGCAACAACCCAGAAGACAGAAATCTTCATACTCATCGTCCTGATGACGGAGGCAGTATGACCTCCGAAACGTTGGTAAACATCTACCATACTACACGGCGCAACAACCCAGAAGACAGAAATCTTCATACTCATCGTCCTGATGACGGAGGCAGTATGACCTCCGAAACGTTGGTAAACATCTACCATACTACACGGCGCAACAACCCAGAAGACAGAAATCTTCATACTCATCGCCCTGATGACGGAGGCAGTATCACCTCTGAAACGTTGGTTAACATCGACCAGACTACACAGCGCAACAACCCAGAAGACAGAAATCTTCATACTCATCGCCCTGATGATGGAGGCAGTATGACCTCTGAAACGTTGGTTAACATCGACCAGACTACACAGCGCAACAACCCAGAAGACAGAAATCTTCATACTCATCGTCCTGATGACGGAGGCAGTATGACCTCCGAAACGTTGGTAAACATCTACCATACTACACGGCGCAACAACCCAGAAGACAGAAATCTTCATACTCATCGCCCTGATGACGGAGGCAGTATCACCTCTGAAACGTTGGTTAACATCGACCAGACTACACAGCGCAACAACCCAGAAGACAGAAATCTTCATACTCATCGCCCTGATGATGGAGGCAGTATGACCTCTGAAACGTTGGTTAACATCGACCATACTACACGGCGCAACAACCCAGAAGACAGAAATCTTCATACTCATCGCCCTGATGACGGAGGCAGTATGACCTCTGAAACGTTGGTTAACATCGACCAGACTACACAGCGCAACAACCCAGAAGACAGAAATCTTCATATTCATCGCCCTGATGACGGAGGCAGTATGACCTCCGAAACGTTGGTAAACATCTACCATACTACACGGCGCAACAACCCAGAAGACAGAAATCTTCATACTCATCGCCCTGATGACGGAGGCAGTATGACCTCCGAAACGTCGGTAAACATCAACCAGACTACACGGCGCAACAACCCAGAAGACAGAAATCTTCATACTCATCGCCCTGATGACGGAGGCAGTATCACCTCTGAAACGTTGGTTAACATCGACCAGACTACACAGCGCAACAACCCAGAAGACAGAAATCTTCATACTCATCGCCCTGATGATGGAGGCAGTATGACCTCTGAAACGTTGGTTAACATCGACCATACTACACGGCGCAACAACCCAGAAGACAGAAATCTTCATACTCATCGCCCTGATGACGGAGGCAGTATGACCTCTGAAACGTTGGTTAACATCGACCAGACTACACAGCGCAACAACCCAGAAGACAGAAATCTTCATATTCATCGCCCTGATGACGGAGGCAGTATGACCTCCGAAACGTTGGTAAACATCTACCATACTACACGGCGCAACAACCCAGAAGACAGAAATCTTCATACTCATCGCCCTGATGACGGAGGCAGTATGACCTCCGAAACGTCGGTAAACATCAACCAGACTACACGGCGCAACAACCCAGAAGACAGAAATCTTCATACTCATGAAGACTTGAAATTTCATTAACAGGAATAATTAGAGTGTAGTACTTGGTTATATATTTTGTTTTAGATAATAGTCTCATTTGTAAACTGAATAAAAATTTTCTTGGATATTATCCATCGTCTAGTAAATATAAAACGTAAAACGACGTTTCGGAGATAGGGATTAGCTCTATCTAGTGGGCCCAACCGTGTAGGAACCTGAAGACGGAGATAGAGTCCCATCTCCGAAACGTCGTTTTTACGTTTTATATTTACTAGACGATGGATAATATCCAAGAAAGGTCCGGAGATAGGGATTAGCTCTATCGAGTGGGCCCAACTGAGTAGGAACCTGAAGACGGAGATAGAGCCCCATCTCCGAAACTTCGTTTTACGTTTTATATTTACTAGACGATGGATAATATCCAAGAAAGGTCCGGAGATAGGGATTAGCTCTATCTAGTGGGCCCAACTGTGTAGGAACCTGAAGACGGAGATATAGTCCCATCTCCGAAACGTCGTTTTACGTTTTATATTTACTAGACGATGGATAATATCCAAGAAAATTTTTATTCAATTGACTCTTCACCATCGTCAAGAAGTTTCAGATTTCATTTGTAAACATTTCAATGAATTGTGTGGAAAGAGGCCAAAGGAAACTGTAGTTAAGTCTATCAAAATCAAGTAATAAAATAAAAAAACACGATATCAGTTAACTAAAGCAAATGAGTGAGACCTTGTTTATGCAGAGTAAACAATGAAGGAAAATATAATCACTAAACAACCGAAAAATTGTCAGAAATTATTCACATGCCAAACTTTGATATAAATTGTATTTCAATTAATTAAACTTCTCATAGCTCATCTGGCCATACACATGGTCTTTTATTATACAGGATGATTAAAAAATATCTAAGCAACTGTAAGAACACAAATATAATTCTCATGGTTAACTTACGTACGGATACAAATTACAAATTAGTGGTCAATTCCATGCAGTCACGTGACGCACACAAACCACACGCGAGTCCTCGACACAAACTGCGCGCTGCGCTAGACAAATGAAACCCGACTTGAAAGAAATATGAGAGGAGATTAGAACGACATGTACGAGGAACCTAGAATGTTCTGAAGAGGAACGTTGAGACGTAGGATGATTAAATAGAAATATTTAAGGAGACAGAATTATAATTGATGACATGAAATAATAAAGAAAGTTTATTTTATTTTATTTTAGTGTTCTGTCTGACGACAGGTCCATATGAACAGGATCCTTCCATCCTTTTCTCGGACTGGGACCTGTTCATATACGTTCTTGGCAGATGATCCAGAAGTGGTTTGCCATTGCCTTCTTCTGTGTGTGAATGGAGTAATTGTTGGGATGCCACGGAGAAACCGGGGAAGCCCCCGGAGGAAAACTCCGTGTTGCCTAGATCACGGCCTTGCCCAACACAAGTTATAAATTCGGGCACCGCCGGGAATCGAACCCGAGACCCCTGGATTACAAGGCCAGCGTTCTAACCGCTAGACCACCTCATCTTATTATTATTTAGTGTTCTGTCTGACGACAGGTCCATATGAACAGGATCCTTCAATCCTTTTCTCTTCTCGGACTGGGACCTGTTCATATACGTTCTTGGCAGATGATCCAGAAGTGGTTTGCCATTGCCTTCTTCTGTGTGTGAATGGAGTAATTGTTGGGATGCCACGGAGAAACCGGGGAAGCCCCCGGAGGAAAACTCCGTGTTGCCTAGACCACGGCCTTGCCCAACACAAGTTATAAATTCGGGCACCGCCGGGAATCGAACCCGAGACCCCAGGATTACAAGGCCAGCGTTCTAACCGCTAGACCACCGTGGCTTCTAATAAAGAAAGTGAAGAATGAAAATGAAGAAACATTGTCGCAGTAGGAAGCGAGAAGGAAACAATTAATATCCCAGAACAAGGGGAAAAAAAAGGAAGACTGGTTGGCGAAGTGCAGAACATATCACAAATAATACCGTCTTGATACACAGGACAATCCCGGAGAAACACAAAGAACGCAGACAACTTTCAAAATGTACGAAACTATAGCGTATTTAATATTTTACAGTGGGCGAGGCAACACTGGTACTTTGCCCCGTCGACGGAGTTCTGCCCGATGTCTTAAGGAAAACTCCAACTCCACGTGGTATCTCCCTTTTGGGGAGCTAACAGTCAACCAGCCGATCAAGAAATTCTACTTATTTTAGGAACCCAAGGTCCATTATCGTGTACAGAAGAACCGACCACTGATCTTTATTCTGTACTGGTACACTCCAGCCCTCTACCTCATACTTAATTTATTTAAAATCCACTTTAATATTATATTACAATCTGCGCTCATGTTTTTGATGTGGACTCCTTCCTACAGGTATTCTACTTAAATTTTTAGAATCTATTTGACGCTTTCTACATGACCCTCCCAATCTTTATTTAATTTGAGTATCAAACTGATTCAAAATAGATCCGTCATAGCTGATTAAGAAGAATTGTCTAAGTATTTCTTCTGTATCGATTACAATGATCGAGAGATGAAAACGATGCTATGGAGAACAAACAGAGGAAGATTTATAGAAACACAGAGATCAGAGTACAACCGAAGTCTAAATATATGGGAGAATGCAACAACCAACTTCATTTCTTGCCTGCAGATTATTTGGAGACATCCATTTTCAAACATGACGACAAATATTTTGAATTGTCAACTCTCCTTTTGGATTACCGTACTGCACTCTGTGTAACTGGTGAAAATGAATCAGTAATGAGAGCGACAGTGTTTCCTTTAGAAAATAAATATTTTTTTTAAATTTCTTATTCCAGATTTGGGACATATATTCGAAGGGCGATGGCATGTGTAACATCGCGTACAATCTGAGCTGCACCCTGAAGTGTATGCCCGAAACTAGAAATGTAAGAGGAACATTTTTAACATCTGATTTTTAAACTGGATTCGTGAAGTTTGGAAACCATTTCTGTCAATAGAACTGTAAAAATGATACGTCACACCATAACCGAAAATTTCTTTTCGTAATATCTGAAGAAATTAAAGCACTTTGGAGATCTAGACATAGACGGTTGAATAATATTAAAAATGACATTAAATAAATAGGGTGTGGAAAACTGACTGGTTTCGAGGATAAAGATCGTGATGGACTTTATTGTACAAGGTAACGAACATTCAAAGTTAATCAAATACGAGAACTATTACGAGGTGCGATCGGAAAGTTTCCAGACTGCGCGTATAAAAACCCGTACACTTATCTCAGGTAATCGTAGATAATTAGTATTACTAAGAATGTTTTAATTTCTTGTTTAGAAGGAATTCCAGATTAATGTTATCACTAATTTGTTTACATTGACGTTTTGACTGAATTTATTGTGATCTTGGCCAGGGATCTTCGAAGAGGTGGCTCACACTCTTTCATTGGACAAACTTAATAATTTCTATCTTCAGTTCACTGTAAATGTTCCCAGAGTTACTTACCAATTGTGGATTATTGGTTGTATTCAATATAACTTCTGTTTATATTTACAATGCTTTAATTATGCTAAAACTATAATGTACGAGGTGCGATCGGAAAGTTTCAAGACTGCGCGTATAAAAACCCTTACACTTATCTCAGGTATTAAATTCATCCATCACCCAGATGGTGCTTGACAGGCTGACAAAGAAAGATTTCCAGTGATGCTTCCAGGCTTGGCAGCGGCGCTGGGATCGTTGTGTTCACTCCCAGGGGAACTACTTCGAGGGTGATGGATGAATTTAATACCTGAGATAAGTGTACGGGTTTTTATACGCGCAGTCTGGAAACCTTCCGATCGCACCTCGTATCTCCTCAAGAACTGTTCTCTCCGTAGAAAATCACTTCGTTTTATAAGAAAAAAGGATTGAGTGTTCGGAAAATGGATCTATTTTCGTTGTCACACAACCTGGAAAAATGTTTTCTACTCAGCTGAACCCTTTGAAAGACCAACGCACAAATTCAGGGTAGCTTCAAAGGCGTAGTTTAAAGTAACAAAGTATAATCTTACCTCGTTACAAACAGAGAAGTGAGGATCATTAATTAAACTTTAAACTTTCAAGTCTGGGAACCAAATTGTTACGCATCCTGTGAGCTCCATTCACATATGCCGATTTTAAAATCCGGCGAGAAACAGTGTAATGCAATTACGCTCTTTGAACTGATCCGTCATTACGAGCCACTTGGTATCTCTCCCCTTTGTTTATGTAGTTTAGCGTCCTAATTGTTTGCCGCTGAGCTTTCACAGACAGCGATTGATGGAGCTGACGACAAACTGAGCTTAAATGCGCTTTTAGCCTGCTCCAAAGTACATCCAGAGCTACAGAAATAATACAATACAAAATCATATTTCGTATATAACGTCTTAAATTTAAAACAGAACACCAAAACTAACCTTCCATTAGACATCAGCTGCTCAGGACCCCTTAAATGTACGGGCCTCACAATGTCCGTAACTTATGCTTAAACGTTCGCAAACTGCAGCCGAGTATCTCATAAATAAGATCTCTGTCTTCTGGGTTGTTGCGCCGATAAGTCTGGTAGAAGTATACAGACGTTTCAGAGGTCATACTGCCTCTATCATCAGGCCCTGGACCTGTTGAACGTCGGTAAACTTCTACGAGACTTACCGGCGCAACAACCCAGAAGACAACCATCTTCAGAACTCAAATCGGTTATGTAGATGGGTTATCTTAGCAGGTGTCCCATAAAACCGAGAAGAATTATCATGGTTCATATATTTGGTTTACTATGTTATAACAATTATTTATTTTAATCCGTCTTATCACAATATTTAAAATTTCTTATAATTAAGATAATAAACTATCATTGATGTTCCATATCGATTGATCGATTTACATTTCGGAACATTTACACAACATGTTTCGGTTTTTATAAAACCATCATCAGGTGTAAAATATATCTAAGAACTTAAAACTCAATTATAATTTCTGTAGTTTTTTGGTGATGTTTCATTACGTTTGTTTTTCCATTTTTGGGAGAAGGTGTTGTTTTTCTTAAATGTTATTAGATGTACATATCGGCCTGTAAGTAAATGATTGAAAGAAACACTAAAGAATTTGAAAGAATTTATAAAAGAATTTAGAGAATAAAATGCAAAATATATAAATTATAGTTAGAAAGTATCAATAAAATGGAAATAAAAATAAAAATAAAACATACCAAAGATGTAGGAGTGAGTGTCCCGAAATGTAAATCGATCAATCGATATGGAACATGAAAGATATTTTATTATCTTAATTATAAGAAATTTTAAATATTGTGATAAGACGGATTAAAATAAATAATTGTTATAATATTCACAATATGACGCAATTACACTATCTTTACTATGTTACTTTAACTACAATTCCTGTCATTATTGAACGTAACAGAACACATTCCGTTGTCACCTTAGCTTTCCCATTGACCCCGAAATGCGGAGATCGAGAGGGATCAGTACCACGGAACTTCGCCTTGGCTTCATGCCACCCGCAAATCATTAAAGTCATCTCACGGAAGACAGATTCTTTATTGGTTATCAGAAGTCTAGGTCAAGGAAACGGGTTGTAATTGGCGTCTAGACCAGGGGCAGTGCGGCGATGTTTAAATATTAATAGGAAGTGATATATCTGTTGAAATTTAAATGATAAATTTTAGGAGTGATTATATTTTTGCCAGGAAACCATTTCAAGTACTGAGATTCGTGATAATGTCATCAAATTTCTACACGTTATTTAAACCTTGTTTTACAGAGTAAAGAAATCTCTTTTAGTTGCCTGATCATTTTAAAATTGAGTTATAATTACTCAGAAATTGTTAACATATTTTAAAATGTGTTTGAAACACTGCAACGGTCTTGGAATTTCGGGAAGTTGTGTCACTTTAAAAATCGATTATAACCATAACCATAACGAAAACTGTTTCAGTGTTGATATTCCTGAACTGTCCTCGCAAAATAGTAAATACAAATAAATACATTCATGAACAGGTAAAGGTTTTCCGTGGGCTCAGTCATCACGCAATAAAGGTGTATGGGAGAATGGAGGCGAAGCTCAGTAAATTCTTATATTATCTTCCCGAGGGATCACCCCATTTAACCATGGGAAAGAAGGACAAAATTGGATGAACCCCGGAACCGGTCTGGTCATGGTGCGTTTATATTCGCATTTGATAAGTCCTATACCTTGAGGCAAGAAGCAGCTTGTATAGGCTTATTGCACATCGCTTGAGCATTGGAAACCTCTTGGCCAGTAAATTTGAAAATATTTCTTTCTTATCACAATAAATGCCTCGCTGATCGCCGCGAAACAAATTCTCCATCGTATAATTCCACGATACGTTCACACTGATAACATTAAAGGTAATTCATTCCACACGACAATGGATCATGAACACGTATCATACCCACATTCACACGTACTGATTCTCGAAGTAAATAATTATTATGTTGTTACATTACCTTGTAGTCTGGTAGGAATTTGTTGATATTTCAGAGGTACTTGCTGCTTCCAACATCAGGGCGATGAGTCACTATGATTTTGATAAAGTAAGAAGTAAACAACTCTGAAACGTTCGTAAACTTCTACCATAAATGCTAGGCTCAACACCACAGAACGCCGCCATCTTTATACTCGCCACCGTGAGTATCTGAAACCCTACTAAACTTTGTTAATCTTTATCCACATTTAACCTCTTGCAACTATAATAGCCTCTGTATTTCGGGTAACGTGTAACTTCGAGCAACAGCTGGCAAGTTGTACAGACGAGGTCCGCACTGTGACAGTATTGGGCCGCGCAAGTTGGTAGTACACACACACACAGCCTTGTGGTTCGTGCGGTTCGCCTGCCAGTCCGGACAGATCATGATTAATACTGGTCAGAGACGCGGTTCCAATCAAACCGCACGTAACAGCGCCTCGTGGAGAAGCACAACAGCTCGGAAGGCTGAGTTAGCTATACACGTGACACAACACGTTATCCGATCGCGTTACCTTTGCTGTGAAGATCCCTTGTTGCTTTCATTGTTTATTTAACGACTCTTAATAAATTTATGATGTAAACTGATGAACTGAGAAGAAAGTTGCCGTTATTGCGGACTATTTTAAACTTTACTTCAGTATTATTTTAATACCGCTGCGTCAACTGCGTGGAGTATTTAACATCTCTGCAAAGATAGGCTTCAATTATTTGTTTTAATCCGTCTTATCACAATATTTAAAATTTTCTTATAATTAAGATAATAAAATATCATTCATGTTCCATATCGATTGATCGATTTACATTTCGGGAACATTTACACAACATGTTTCGGTTTTTATAAAACCATCATCAGGTGTAAAATATATCTAAGAACTTAAAACTCGATTATGATTTCTGTAGTTTTTTGGTGATGTTTCATTACGTTTGTTTTTTTCCATTTTGGGCGAATAATTGAGTTTTTAAGTTCTTAGATATATTTTACACCTGATGATGGTTTTATAAAAACCGAAACATGTGTAAATGTTCCGAAATGTAAATCGATCAATCGATATGGAGCATCAATGATATTTTATTATCTTAAATATAAGAAATTTTAAATATTGTGATCAGACGGATTAAAATAAATAATTGTTATAATATTCACAATATGACGCAATTACACTATCTTATGAAAGATAGGCTTGTTGTGAACCCGACTGGGATAAAATCCTCGGGGTACAAAGATAGAACTATTGAGTTTGATCGTCTTTCACATGGAAAGAGGTCAATGGCATGACCAGATAACATTCTCACGGCTACGCTAAAAAGACGGGTATCTTCTGGGATGACATGCCATGTAGTCTGGTAGATACTGACAGACGTTTCAAAGATATTTCCAGCGTCCATCATCGGGACGATCGCGTTGATGTTAGAGGTAGTAAGCGTCTCTGAAATGTCAAGTCAATTTCTACGAAACTAATCGGTGTAACAACCCGGATGACAGACATATTTGTTCTGTTCACAACTCTGAGGTTGTTACATCGTTGATAAATAATCCAAGAGCTCAGAATGTTGTAGAATAATCTGAAACTCGAAGATACAGCTGGAGCGCCCAGAAAGAGTTTCCTCCTACGCGAGCTTTCCGTCCGTAATGACATTTAAACCGTTGAATCAATTTCAGTCAACTTTAACAGGAGACTCAGACAGAAGTAAATGGAATTATCTGCCTGCTTCATCGCACGTGACACACTTACTCCTCCCCAAGGCCATGTGCAGACACTGGCTACGGTCAGGAGAGACTTAACCTTTAAGTCGATAGTGCCATAGCTCAGGTAGTTAGTCACAAGTGAAACATGCACAGGTTTTCCACAGAGCCGTTCTGTTTTCCCCTGTCAGTTACTTCTAATCCATGATCACTAGTGTATTATATGCACACGGCCCGGTAGATCCTGCTCGAACGAGCGGTGACACAACCGCACGGCAAACATTTGTTTTCCCGACGTTGGTGTAACTGAATATAATGATTATGGGTTTGTGGCCTTAGTTCATGTAATCTGCTCTACGAAATGAATAACTTACCCCATTTTATAAGTTTTGTTCATTTTACCAATGATCTTTTCCCACTAGAACCTTAAAAGTAATTAAGGTTTTCGAAAGAAAACTATAATTAAGAATGTTAAGTGGTTAATAAGGCTAAAAGATTTAAAGCTCAATATTTACGAAAATTACAAGAAACTCTCTCTCTCCTGTTATAACATAAATTAATTCAATTAAAGAACTTACCAAAATATCTTGCAATTTTCATAAAATCCATGGAGTCGAACAGCGACACGTCACTAACTTTTCTACGATTCTTGGTATGAAGGACTTAAGGCAATATAAATTAAGTATGACTTAAGTCATGTGTACGATGTTTGCTGACGCACAGAACACAGCAATATCATTCACTTACGATTATCACAATGCAAACAGTGTCACAAGATTATTAATGTAATGCGTCATTCGGATGTTTCAACTGCGGGTAGGTTAGCGCTGATAACTAAAGGAACAAATGACAGCGGAATTGCGTATAGTGGGGAATATGCGTGTTTAACACTGGAAATTACACACATAGACAAGTCAATAGATTGTATAATTATGAATTAAAATTTCTTGCTTGATTTGGCAGATGAAAATGAGGCATCACCATGAGTAGTGGCAATTAATGATCAAATCAGACCATGCGGAAATGTAATATTATTACAACCCTCAACAATTCTGAGGCACGACAATGCAATTAAATTAATTTATTAATAATTATTAATATTAATTTATTAATAATAATATTCAGAAGCTATAGCATTGAAAAAATTATTTTATTTTACTCAAATTATAGTGTCTGGGGGGCACATTACCAGCCAGACCGGAGAATTCTTCACATACGTTCTACCAGAAATTTCTCGATTCAAGTAAAGAAATGAAAAGGAGATCAGGCAGAGAGAATATGGTGTTCATTTAAAATACTCTTTGGTTGTCATCATATTAAAAGAGTAACAAGACCGCGGTATACGTTTTACGCCGGTGAATACCTGTAATGCCCCATCGTTACACAAACCAACTCGTAAGGAACCGAACCAATATATCCACCGCCGAGCGCAGACACCAACTGACGCGGACAATAATTAATACCCTTTCAGGAAAGAACTGGTACCGTTGAGCCGGCGACGTTGTTGTTCGTCGCCAAACGCCCCCTGCCGACAGAGCACAGGCAGCATCCATTTGACGGTCTTCTTGTAGCGGTCACTGAACATGCTGGGTCCCGGCGTCAAGCCCCTTTCGATGGTGTCCTCTAAGTTGAAACCACAGTCTGGATCAGACATCATGAATGATGAAGCCACGGTAATTGCAAATAATCCGTAGATGGATTTCCTGTCGAATTCTTCGTACAATTCATCCAGAGTTATTAGTGTCTCCGTGTAGCCGAGGGCAGCAAGCGAGTCACACAGTGTTTTGTGGTACTCCTGAAAGCAATATTCTATATGAATTTAATGTTCCAGTATTCGACTTTACATATGCCACTAACAATCCCTTCAGCTGTGAAATAATCGATTTTTTTATAAATTATATAATTTATCTTTACGACAATTCTTCATAAGACTAAATTCTGTTCTTCCCCTGGTCTGTGAAAGCAGGTTTCAAATCCAGAAAATAAGAGCTAGAACACGAAACTTGTTTACAGAATCGAATTGGCATTGGAAGTGAAACGAGTTACTTCGACGATGAGATATCTGATCGGTTGCTCCTACATAAAGCTTTCTCACCGATCGCAAAGAACGCCTACATCCCACGATATAGAGCAACTTTATGTACCTGTCATTTATCATAAAATAAGTACAGGTAACACTGAATTCCATGTTGAATGAGCAGACATATTGTTTTTAAAGGGATAATGAGTATTATATTGTTAAAAGGTTCACAGGCAATGCTCGCTCGTCCTTTCGATATCGATAGAGTAAAAGCGAAGATGTTAGAGTGGCAAATCGTAAAGGACTGAGGCAGAATCAGAGGATTTTTGTAAAGTTAATTAATTTATTAACCTCAACAGTAATGGGGTTATTTTGATTAATTTAAATCGGGAGGGCTGCATAAGTTCAAATTTGGGAGCCATCTCAGTAAACGCTACAATTAATTTATATAAATATTATTTGAAAATTCAGTTCCTACCCCCCAAAGAAAACACTTCACTATTTCTGAGATCGTTGTTTTGTGGTGTTCTAAGGAAACCATCGCTGGTTACACTGAGAATCGTATGAAACTGCAAACAAAATGCCAAATTAGTTGATTAATGAACAAAAGTTGAATAAAATGAAAAGGTAAGTAAGCAAACACCAAGTCAAAACTCCAGCCACTATAAACCGGGGCACTATATGTGGGGGATGGAGACGTCAGGTTCACGATAACCACTGAATATGGAGGGAGCAGTTGCTCTCACCTGTAGGAGCGTGACCGTGTGGTTCACTTGCACGTCGAGTGTGGCGCTAGTGGAAAGAAACAAATGAAGGTCAATGGCAGGTGACATATACGTGACGAACTGGAAGTCGATGAACCTCACGGCTCCCCGCTGTTCGTTGAACAGAATGTTGTTGATCCACATGTCTCCGTGTGCCAGCACGTTGATTCCTGTTTCGTTCGGCCGAACTGTCTCCTTCAGTCGGTGAAGAAGTGCATCTTGCTCATGTCTCAGTTTGTCGGCGTACGGAGCCCATTCTTCCGGCCAAGTTTCCATTTCCTCCACCAGAGTCTTAATCATCGCTGCATGAGTGAAAAGACGAACAGTTTCTCGACAGTGCAAATCGCCGTTCGACATTTAGTAATTTCAGACACATGCTTGAGTTATCAAAGCAAACACTTGAGTAGAATAACATTATTATTATTATTATTATTATTATTTAGTGTTCTGTCTGACGACAGGTCCATATGAACAGGATCCTTCCATCCTTTTCTCGGACTGGGACCTGTTCTTATACGTTCTTGGCAGATGATCCAGAAGTGGTTTGCCATTGCCTTCTTCTGTGTGTGAATGGAGTAGTTGTTGGGATGCCACGGAGAAACCGGGGAAGCCCCCGGAGGAAAACTCCGTGTTGCCTAGACCACGGCCTTGCCCAACACAAGTTATACATTCGGACACCGCCGGGAATCGAACCCGAGACCCCAGGATTACAAGGCCAGCGTTCTAACCGCTAGACCACCGTGGCTTAGAATAACATACATAGTCAAAATTACCTACAGTATATTATTTATTAATATTTTATTATAGTTAATTACTTCAACAAATGAATTGTTACGTCATATAGTATGTTGTTAACAGTGACCATTTTATTTAGTCATTTGGATGAAACACAAAACAAAATTTGTTTTGTTAACATTACGAGTTCGGAAGTTTGATACCGAACCCTGTTTTGAAATTCTATCCCGGACTTCGCCTGCTGACGAAAACAACGAAAAACCTGTCAGAATATCCGACGAATATTTCGCTATGCTAACTTCACAACTTGAACTTGTCAACAAATATTAGGGCAATGTAGTCAAGGATAAGATAGGCCGGACATGTACCACAAAAGGGAAAAATGTGTACAAAATGTTAGTCGAAACACTTGAAAGAAAGGAACAACTTGGACGACCTAGGCGTAGATGGAAGTATAATATTCAAATGGGTCTTAAAGAAATGAAAATTCCGGTCCCTTTGAAGACACTTACCCCTGAAAAATCGTTTATTTTTATCATAAATGCAGGGCTCAGTGAAGAAGTTGACTCCGTACTCCTTCATGGAGTCCGGGTCTTCTTCGTGCAGAACAACGGAGGCTGCGTGGAACTTGGCCAGAGAGCGCATGACCAGCAGACAATGGTCCAAGTCCAGTCCTTGTAACCGGTCCAGCATCCTGAATCCTGCTGTAGACAGGTCCTCCAACACCAGAAAACTCTCACAGGCGTAGATGCATTTGGGAAAGAGCGGCTCAAAGTCAGTCGCTGTGCAGAAACAAATCATTTGTACGGGTGAGACGCAACGGCTGGGAATGTTCCTGTCCTGGAGCTCTATACTAAGGGTAAATGAAGGCAGAGCGTGAAGATCATCACAACTACTGTATTCGAGAGGCTTATTTTGAAGAAATACAAATAATTTTGGGGGAAAATAAACAGTAAATAACATAAAACATTCATAAAAGATAAGTAGAGATGATCCTGACGAAATTTTAATTGCTTGTAGTTGAGATGATAATGTTGCGTCATATTGTGTTGAATATATACTTGTTCAATTTTTATCAGTCTAATCACAATAAAATATTATTATTAAATATTAAAATATACATTACGAAACGACCTTGAATGCGATATTATAACACAATAGGTCTGGAAGAGGAAAACTTTCTGATATTTGATGGACATCTGACGAAGGATTGCACTTAGGATATTACATTTGAGTTTATATGGATTATACACCTGAAGATGGTTCATTTAGAACCGAAACATGTAGTGTAAAAGATGATGCTCTAATGTAAAATCGAATATTTCGATAGAGAGCATCATTTTAATATATTTTAAATATTTAAATGTTAATTGTAATAATATTTAAATATTTTAATAATAATATTTTATTGTGATTAGACTGATAAAAATTGAACAAGTGCTGTAGTTGAGTAAACACGTGGACAAAGGCGGTTAAGAAGGAGTCGTTCAAAACGAAATGAATTATTAGCCAACAACTTGTGTTCCGTCGAGCACTTGCCTGGAAGTGCTTTTTCCAGAATAGCAGACATTCGGGGCAAAGTTCTGTCATACATCGATTGTTCCTTCCTGTAGATTGTCGTTTCGGCTATGGCTCCGGCGAACTCCCCGTCCTGCAAACGACGCTTGATAATCAGCGAGTGGGAATCCCCGCCTTCTGTTCTCACTACTATGCGGTTCATGACGCTCAGATAGTTGTCTCCTTTACCATCAGCGATCTGAACATCACACCCCGTCACTGTTGTCTGACCGTAGTGCGGCTGTAACCATAGTTCTAACATCTTCTTGTCCGACCATGGTGGAGGCGCTGAAGACATCTTCATAACTGGATATTCGCTATAATTCAAAATGTTAAAACAAAGTCTATATACACACTTCGCCATTGTAACTCCATCATAAGGGCGATCACCCTAATGATGGAGGCAGCAATGACCTGCGAAACGTCGGTAAACTTCTACCAGACTACACGGCGTTACAACCCAGAAAATAGCCATCTTCAGACTCTACGCCGTGAAAACCTTAAATCCTGCAAACTGACTCTGCCTTCAGAGCTGAAGCCCTTAACCCAAAAGAACAACCGCCGAGGAAACCTCAAATCTCAAAACCGGAGGATTAATTACCGTGTTCACAGGAAACAGATTAATCCATTCCACAAAATCATATCTTATTTATTGAATATCCACTCTATTATCATCCTCTCGTTAACACCCAGATCTCCTAAGCGGTCTCTTCTCTCTAATGCATCACACTAAAATTTTGTTCGCATAGTTCACATGCGTTCTACATGCCCCGCCAATCTCATCTCCCCTAAATCGAGAAACCTAATAAGGTACAAATTATAGAATCCCTCATTACGAAACTGGCCTATCTTTTCCCACGCCATTTCCCTCAGAATAATAATGTATTCTTGAAAAAGATTTGGAGTTTTACTTTTCGTCAAACGCTCCCTGTCGTTCGAGCACAGGCAACATCCATTTGACGACCTTCTTGTAGTCATCAGTGAACATGGTTGGTCCGGGTGTGACGCCTCTCTCGAGGGCGTCATCCAGCTCGAAGCCGCAGTCGGGGCGAGACAGCATGCAGGGTGCAGCACAGATCGTGGACCACACTCCATACATTACCTTCCTATCGAACTCTTCATGCAATTCCTCCAGGGTTATCAGTGGCTGCGTGTAGCCCAGGGCGATCAGTGTGTTACACAGAGTACTGTGGTACTCCTGCAACACAGTTATTGACCCTTTGAAGCCCAATGCTAACCGAAGTACAATAACACTTCATTCTATATTTGTGAGTTTCGTATAATTCTCGCAGTCAGCCGGGATTTTTTGACGTAAATACGTCTATATTTTAGGACCAGTGTCATTCGGCAAAAATGTTACGAAAAAGTGTTACGAAAAAGGGAAACAAAAAAGTGTAACTTCATTGTTATGTTACTTAGGAAACGTCATCTGTTTACTCGGCATTGTTGTTACCTAGGAAACCTCATCTGTTTACTCGGCATTGTTGTTACCTATAAAACATTACATTACATTACATTAAATTCAGCTACCACAGACCCATCTTAAGCGTAACTAATTGAAGTTGAATAAGCAATGTCTTAATCAAACTTTACTCAATTGTAAAGGATGTATAAAGGAAATATTTAGAATAAAGCCAATATATAAACTTCCTTTCCGTATAGACGTATTTACGTCAAATTCTCCGGAACCTTGGTTCCACTGACAACTTTTTCCTTAAACAGCGCTGACCAGTTCATCTTCCTAATGGTGAAGTGTTATGAATTCTTTGTTGTACGGACTGAATTATTAAATACAAATTAGATAAGCGCATTACCTGTAATTCGGGATATATCGATATAAAAACACGTCGACCTATTTCAGGCCAGTACAGGTAACGGTTCTTACCTGCAGCAGAGTATCGACGTGGTGCATCCGTACGTCGTGCGTGAGGCTACTGCAGATGAAGAGGTGAAGGTCGATAGCAGGGGATGCGAAGATGGTCAACTGAAAATCCAGGAACCGGATGCTGTTTGAGTGCCTCTTGAACATTATGTTGTTCAGCCAGAAGTCACCGTGTACCAGTACGTTCAGCCCGTTCTCATTACGTCTCGTCGTCTCACCAACCAGATCTATCAAGCTGTCTTGCATCCCATGCAACTTCGTCGCGTACTTGTGCCACTCTTCCGGCCAGGTCTTCAGTTCCTCCACAAGAGTTTTCGTCATTCCTATGCCAACATTTGCTTTTATATTTAACGATCACATAGTGAGAGAAGACTACAGATACTGAGTTGATAAAAATGTTAGAGAAAGCGACCATGACCAATTTTCTAGGACAAACCTCGACGTTTTCTTGGAGGGACTGAAATAAACTAAGATAGCCAGTCATTGGACTAGGATTCCAAAAGAGAGACTTCCTAAATACGAAGCAAAACAGTTGAAAAGCCACTTCTACACAAGACTCGGTCAAGATCGTGTGACAACTGCTCTTACATCTCTGAATAGGAAAGAAAGACGATAGTTGAAACAGCATGAATCTCGTGGCATTGCCACAGATTCATCAGCTAAAGACACTTTGAGCGTAGGCCCAATACCCAACATATTCTACATGCCAGCCCCGTCTCCACTTCAAAGTGGGCTACATTTATGATGAATATTTAAGTAAATGTCTGCGGCATGATATTTCAGTCTAGTCATGAGCCCCCCAGCATGGGATCGATGCCAGGAAAAGTAGGTTAGTTCCACATAACCTGGAATATAAATCGCTCGCTCATCAGCGTTTAACTGATCGGCTTCATTCTCTAAATGACCATTACGTATGAAAAATATATAGGGACATAAACTTAAATCTCAAATCTAAAAGTTTGTGACGATGGTGAGTTTATTTAAATAGAGATAGGGATTAGCTCTATCGATTGGGCCCAACAGAGTAGGTATACATGAAGACGGAGATAGAGTCCCATCTCCGAAACGTCGTTCAATTTCATTATTTTATTATACGATGGATAACATCCAAAAAACCTTTTATTTAAATAAACTGATATGTTATATTGATACACATTACGATCAACTGAATGTATCATATTACATGTTTAGTCCCTTGTTAAGTTGTAAGACTTGAGGTTCTCACAGCGGTGAGTATGAAGATATCCGTCTTCTGGGTTGTTACGTTGTGTCATACTGCCTCCGTCATCAGGGCGATATTCATCGCCCTGATGACGGAGGCAGTATGACCTCTGAAACGTTGGTTAACATCGACCAGACTACACAGCGCAACAACCCAGAAGACAGAAATCTTCATACTCATCGCCCTGATGATGGAGGCAGTATGACCTCTGAAACGTTGGTTAACATCAACCAGACTACACAGCGCAACAACCCAGAAGACGGAAATCTTCATACTCTGATGACGGAGGCAGTATGACCTCCGAAACGTTGGTTAACATCTACCAGACTACACAGCGCAACAACCCAGAAGACGGAAACCTTGTTAAGTTACTTGTACCAACTATCATTCAAATAAAGTCCAATATTCGTTTGAATTTTAATGTGGTAACGGTTCTATAGAAATCAAGTCACGCATAGCGCTACATACACGTGCACGTGAACGGACATAAAAAATACATTAAGGGGTGAAAATGCTCTGACGTACCACAGCAAAAATTCTTCCAGTTGTCATAAACACAGGGCTCAGTGAAAACGCTGACTCCGTACTCCTTCATGGTGTCCGGGTCTTCTTCGTGCAGAACAATGGAGGCTGCGTGGAACTTGGCCAGAGAGCGCATGACCAGCAGACAATGGTCCAAGTCCAGTCCTTGTAACCGGTCCAGCATCCTGAATCCTGCTGTAGACAGGTCCTCCAACACCAGAAAACTCTCACAGGCGTAGATGCATTTGGGAAAGAGCGGCTGAAAGCTTCCTAAAAGTCAACATTCCATGCAAGGACGTTGAATTCCTGAAAATGCTTACATTGAAGACACGTTCTTCATAGACTAGTTAGAAAATTGGTTTTCCAAACCGGCTTCCTATCCTGAGCCAACTAAATCCAATTCAAACACTCACCTAAGCAAACGTCAAAGCCAGATTCTTACAGACATTTCGTAACATGCTAGTTTTTAAGGAGAGAGGTTGGCATCACTTACCTGGCAGAGCTTTCCTCAAGAGTGCAGACATTTTTGGTAGCGTGTTTCCGTACATCTCCTGCTCCTTCCTGAAGAAGCAGCTGTCCTTTGACATCCTAGCGGTTGCCCCTTCTTCAATCCGGCATTTCACGATAAGCGGATAAGATCCATCGTCCTTGGTCCTTACCACCAAACGGTGAATGACACTCAGGTAATTGTCACCCTTTCCCGTTGCCAGCCTTTCCTCGCAATCTGTTACGGTCAATTGGCCGTAGTGTGTCCGTAGCCACAGCTCCAGCAACTTCTTGTCCGTCCACTGCGGGGACACAGCAGCAGCGTCTGTAGACATTGCGGTATATGGATGGCTGAAAAGTAATGTTATTCACTAGTTTTTAAGTCGCTTCTTTAATTATCAGTTACATGTGGCGCATTTACATAATTGAACAACGCTCTAGTAACCGCAAAGCTGATCCCTACCGCTGGACACTGATATACCCTATCATAGTTGTTAGCTGTCCGTCCGTCTGAATATACTGATCGTTCTGTCAGTCTGTAACCTCGATAGCAGTAACAGGAATGTAGAGAAAATTGAATTATCAAGAGTTTCGTAATTTGTACTCCTCGCAAAATATTATTAGGACACTAGAATCAAAGAGAATTTGCAGGACACATGTAACGTATACGGATGAAATGAAAAATGAATAAAACGTGTTAGCAGAAAAGTTTTGAGAGAAGAAATAATTTTGGAGACCTGGAATTAGATGGAATATTAAGCCTATTAGAAAAACTGGATCTTCAAGAAACAGATTATAAGAGGATGGACTGTATTTGTCCTGATCAAGTTAGGGACCAATGGCTGGTTACTGTGAAAAAAGTAAACAAACCTTGGGTTTCCGTAAAATCCGTCTAATCTCTTGAGCTACTGAATTATTATTAGCCTCTCAAGAAGACTCTCCTCCATGGAGTGAGAAAGAATTATACAGGTTTTCTATACGTTTCGTGTCTTCAAAAAAACAAAGTTTCGGACTCTAGAAACTGACTGGACCTTCTCGTAATGAGAACGAAAATCTAAAATGCGAGGAATATCTTCAAATCTTGAACTACTGGTGAGTATTGACACACAAAAATATTATTAAGAGTCAATATGAAATCTCTAGAACACTGAGGAATTCAAATTAAGAGCCAATAGTATTAGCAAATTTCAGGTTCAACCCTAAAGATTGAGGCAATACGTTCCTTTGATACGTCATTAACCACCTAGAAATCTATATATCGCACGAGCCCCGTGATATCTCACGCTATTCTTACCTGCTCCTGACAGAGGAAACAATTCGTTCTCTCTTCACTGCCGATCTCTCGAAACAAACTCACAATGAGCTGCTATATATATATAATATATGACGCGGTTGCAAATTCTGGCAGAATAAAATCACATGGCATTTTTCAGATAAGAAAAATGGGTTATCTGTATCTGCAAGTAACTATAAATTTGTCACGCCGACTTTGTGATTGTTCACGGTTTGAAAACTGTGTTGCATAAATACTCAGGCGCCCTTAGTAGCCACTGACACAACTTTGAGCGTATTTATCAATGTCTCATGGGTTTTGTCCGATTTAATGCAATTTATGATAATGCTTTTCATATAAATTACGCAATATTTATTTTGGGCACTGCTAAAAGTTAAATCATTGTGAATTTAAAAAAGGGGTTCGAAGACAATAGGACTGTTATTTATCTTTGCATTAATTTCAAGATAATTAAAATACAATAAAGGACACTATAAATTTACCTTCCTGACATATTTGCATTCTTTTCTTTTGTTGTACAGTGATTAGTGTTTTCTAGACTCTTTGTATCAGAGACAGAATATCCCTGCCTTCATCTTTACTCCTGCTTCGTATTTAGGACGTCGCGTATTCAAACACTCAGCGATCGTTTCCTAACCTTGGCCCTTACAGGCAACGCTTCGTAACTCCTAACTGCCCTGTTACAAAGCTAGACAGTCTCAGCACATTTTATACCACATTAAAATTAATAAAATAACCACAAGAAGGTAAGACAGTGTTAGTTGATTCGTAAAATATTTTACGAATCTGCATCAGTTGTTAAATTATTATTATTATTAAGGGACTATCCAGAAGTCAATCGAGGCATATTTTAAACAGTGTAGATTGATGAATAATAATATTAATTCGATAACTGACCAATCAGGTCTGGACAACCTGACAAGAAACTGGGTGTTTCTTTATATGTGAACTTATTTTTACGCCGGCCTTGTAATCCTGGGGTCTCGGGTTCGATTCCGGGCGGTGCCCGAATTTATAACTTGTGTTTGGCAAGGCCGTGGTCTAGGCAACACGGAGTTTTCCTCCGGGGGCTTCCCCGGTTTCTCCGTGGCATCCCAACAATTACTCCATTCACACACAGAAGAAGGCAATGGCAAACCACTTCTGGATCATCTGCCAAGAACGTATATGAACAGGTCCCAGTCCGAGAAAAGGATGGAAGGATCCTGTTCATATGGACCTGTCGTCAAACAGAACACTAAATAATAATAAGATGAGGTGGTCTAGCGGTTAGAACGCTGGCCTTGTAATCCTGGGGTCTCGGGTTCGATTCCCGGCGGTGCCCGAATTTATAACTTGTGTTGGGCAAGGCCGTGGTCTAGGCAACACGGAGTTTTCCTCCGGGGGCTTCCCCGGTTTCTCCGTGGCATCCCAACAATTACTCCATTCACACACAGAAGAAGGCAATGGCAAACCACTTCTGGATCATCTGCCAAGAACGTATATGAACAGGTCCCAGTCCGAGAAAAGGATGGAAGGATCCTGTTCATATGGACCTGTCGTCAGACAGAACATTACAAATAAAATAAATAACTGAGCCTGAACATAGTCCTTACTTCAAGATGATCAAATTAAACAGTCATAAGAAGCTCTCGCTCGAAAATAGCTGAATATAATAGGATTCGAATGAGTACACAGATGTGCTAAAGAGAATACGTGCGATATCACAAGGTTATAAATATTATGTGAATGTAGGTTTTGTTGCGAGGTAGATGTTTCTAAATGTTGGACTTTCTAAGAAATCTAAACACACCCCTGTGCTCATAACTTACTTTAATGACTGACATCCCATTATTCTAAGAGACCCACTTTTATATTATTTCCCCATCTTGTTCTATACTAAATTAACACATAATAACATACTATATTATAACATGGCACCGTAACATTTTATGTGACGTGATATATAAAATGATGTTATAATGGCGCAAGACGTATTTGAAATAAAAAAACGCTGTAAAATTTATGTCACAGATGGTAATACAGTCACGCACCATCACCACCCTTACTAAGCGAGGGACAGGTTCTACGTATTTCCATTTTATAGGTCGATCTCATTGTCTAACGAGGTTAATAATAAGATAACAATTTATCACTTCTTCTCTACGATTACGTGTCTGTTATTTGAGACGTATGTCAATGTCGTTTGGTGTCAGTGCTAACTACGACCCTTGAACTCCTAACAGCAACCAGTGTCATGGATTTTATTTATTTTATTTAGTGTTCTGTCTGACGACAGGTCCATATGAACAGGATCCTTCCATCCTTTTCTCGGACTGGGACCTGTTCATATACGTTCTTGGCAGATGATCCAGAAGTGGTTTGCCATTGCCTTCTTCTGTGTGTGAATGGAGTAATTGTTGGGATGCCACGGAGGAAAACTCCGTGTTGCCTAGACCACGGCCTTGCCCAACACAAGTTATAAATTCGGGCACCGTCGGGAATCGAATGGATATGCAAACAATAAGACAGAATTGATAACTCACTGGCATAAATACTGGTTACAATGCGACGTACGGTAAAAATACCTGTTCCATTTTGGTATACGAGGTCAAAATCAAAAAATGTATTTTGTGGAGCTGAAAATGTATACAATAAATGGGATGATGGTTTGGAAATTTCTTTAATTATTTAAATTCCAAACGCAGTTATTATCTGTTCTAGACAAGAAATGAACACGAAAATTTTTAATAAACACCAAATGTGTGTTGCAGTAAACTTGCCTGACTACAGCCAAATAAGGCCGATTACAGTCTAGTACTAAACGAATAATAGATGTTAGGAATAAATTATATAATAAAATTTACAAATTATGTAAGAGTTAAAAATAAGATTAAGAACTAAAAAATTTGGCAATGGACCCACGGTTCCGGAGAATTTGACGTAAATACGTCTATACGGAAAGGAAGTTTATATATTGGCTTTATTCTAAATATTTCCTTTATACATGCTTTACATTTGAGATAAGTTTGATTAAGACATTGATTATTTAACTTCAATTAGTTACGCTTAAGATGGGTCTGTGGTAGCTGAATGTAATGTAAAGTAATGTAATGTAATGAAATGTTTTATAGGTAACAACAATGCCGAGTAAACAGATGAGGTTTCCTAAGTAACATAACAATGAAGTTACACTTTTTCGTAACACTTTTTCGTAACACATTTTTGCCGAATGACACTGACCCTAAAATATAGACGTATTTACGTCAAAAAACATACTCCAAATGTATCATAAAACCTACACAATACGCACAAAGAAAATTCTAAGAAGTATAATTATACGTAAGTTATAAAATATCCGTAAGCAAAATATAATTTTTGTTTGTCAGCTTCCCGTCTAATTTCAAACTCAGCCTTGTTATAAAAACTTCAATGTTCATCCCTCTGTACAGTAGACCTTATTACGGTACAAATTTACAGCTGTAAGTTAAGTTAAGGCGGTCGTAACTTGGTCATACCCAAACACTTGCTGGAGGAACTGAGGAAAATGTTATTCAGTATTGTCGTCAGCGACCAAGATTCGAATCGTATACCTGCAACAACCGCTGAGCCAAGTGGCGACACCATTTTGATTTAAAACATCTTATCTTATGTGATGGGCGGGGCATGTAACACGCCTGGTGAGATGAGAAATTTGTACAAAAATTTTTGACGAGAAGAGACCTTGGTGTAGATGAGAGGACAATATTAAAATGTATATAAATAAAATACGATAGGGGTGTGGATATAATTAATTTATCCCAGAATAGGATCCAATAAACACAGTAATAAAACATTGTGTTTCTTAAAAGATATTAAACTTCTTTCCCAGCTGACGGATTATCAGCTTCTCAATAAGGACTTTGCTTCATGTAGTTAGTTAATTAGAAGCTTTATAGATTACGTTACAGAACGTTAGAAAAGTGATGGCGTAGAAATCCTTGGTATTATAACACAGCAGAACATAATCGACACACATTCACTGTCTCTAAAGATAAGTATTATCAACTGTTCACTGTAGCTCGTTCGGTCATGAGGGTATCGATATATTACAGTTGTAATCACGGCATCGATAGTTCTCAGTGAAGACAGCCATGACATTGATGTTACGCTGTTGTATTTTGTATTGTCCTTACATTCGATTCCAGACTATTCCCGAAGGATGAGTCGGGATAACGCAGGCAGTAAAGTGACTAGGTCCTGGGTGACTCCATTATCAAAATTTGTAAGACAAATACTGTCAGACACGAAAGTGTTCACGGCCTATTTTGAGGTTAGGTCCCGGCATGCATCTGGTGGACGGAAATGGACTGAAATCTCCAGCACACGGTTCAGTGACAACCGAACAGATAACCTCGTGAATATAAGCAGCTTTTATGTTATTCTCCTGAAAATTCTCGAGGCCCGAGTTTTATCCTAAATGATAACCTTGTTTTAAAATATTGGACGATAAAACACAGCATATAAATTCAAAGTCGGTACTTTAATTTAGTTACGAAATTTATTTCATATTTTTATTTATGATTGTTTAATCTTAACCGTCTAATCACAATAAAATATTTTATTAAATATTAAAATATTATTATTACAATTAACATTTAATATATTTAAAATATATTAAAATATATTAAAATGATGCTCTTTCTAACGAAATGTTCGATTTACAACTAGAGCATCATCTTTTTCACGACATGTTTCGGTTTTCAAGGAACCATCTTCAGGTGTATAATCAATATAAATTTAAATGTAATATTCTAAATGCAATCCTTCGTCAGATGTCCATTAAATATCGGAAAGTTATTTATGGTTTGTTTAACGACACTGTAAGTAGCTCAGATTATATGCAGTAGAAAAACACATGATAATAAAATTAATACATAATTGGGAAGGAAGCGGTAATTGTCGAATTGGAGGTATTATTAAAGCATATGCCTGAAACCGGGCCTAGATGAACACTGGACCTCCCAAATACACGACTGCGAAGATCGGTACCAAGGAAATTAAATAAATAATCAAGGGGTTCACTTTTTAATTTCTGTCAAACACGCCTTTGCTCTCAAGCAGTGGTAGGAACCACCTGACTACCGCCTTGTAATTTTCGCCGTACATACAGGGTCCGGGATTCGAACCCGTGTCGATTATGTCATCAAAACTGAAACCATACTCTGGTTCACTTTGCATGATGGCGTATGGCGCTATCATTGAGTAAAGCCCGTAAATCATTTTCCTGTCAAAATCTTCCCGCAGTTTCTCCAGGCTTATCGGCGTCGGTGTGTAGCCCAGAGCGTTCAGAGCCTCGCACAAAGCGATGTGATACTCCTGAAAACAAAAGTGTTACCCTCCCGTCATCTGGAACTTACATTCCAAAATATTACCAATCAACACAGTATACGAGGTGCGATCGGAAAGTTTCGAGACTGCGCGTATAAAAACCCGTACACTTATCTCAGGTATTAAATTCATCCATCACCCTCGAAGTAGTTCCCCTGGGAGTGAACACAACGATCCCAGCGCCGCTGCCAAGCCTGCAAGCATCCCTGGAAATCTTTCTTTGTCAGCCTGTCAAGCACCATCTGCGATTCTGCCTGAATCTCTTGCAAAAGACTCGCCAAAACGGCTACGGAAACCTATGAAATGCTAAAGCAAGCATTTGGGGAGTCCGCAATGGGTCGTGCACAAACTTTTGTGTGGCATTCACGTTTTAAAAATGGCCGAACCTCTGTCGATGATGACGAGCGTTCTGGACGACCATCTTCGAGCACAACGCCCGAAAATGTTACGAAGATTCGGCAGGCCATTCACGAAGATCGACGTCGTACCATCAACGACTTGTGCGACATTGTTGGGATAGGCTATGGGACGTGTCAGCTGATTCTAAAGGAAGAACTCCACATGCGACGCATCCTGTCTGAGGACCAGAAGCAGAATCGACTTCTCGTTTGTCAGGAGCTCAAAGATCTTGCAAGAACCGACCCCAACTTCCTTTCTAAGCTCCGTGTGACTTCTTCCTCTTCCCAAAGATGAAAATTCAGCTAAAGGGAAGGAGATTTGAGACGACAGAAGAGATTCAGGCAGAATCGCAGATGGTGCTTGACAGGCTGACAAAGAAAGATTTCCAGGGATGCTTCCAGGCTTGGCAGCGGCGTTGGGATCGTTGTGTTCACTCCCAGGGGAACTACTTCGAGGGTGATGGATGAATTTAATACCTGAGATAAGTGTACGGGTTTTTATACGCGCAGTCTAGAAACTTTCCGATCGCACCTCGTAAAACATATACCGGGTAGCTAGAAGACGTGATTTTTTTTAAAAAAAAATAGCGGCTAAAGGATTTGAATGAAACTCATAAATGTTGTATGGAACATTGCTAGGTTTGCGTACAAATGATAGGAAATTCATTCAAAGGTCCATCACCTTTTTCACAAGGAACCGCCATCAGACCGAAGTATCGTAATTCAACAAGAAAGCGTCCCCGTAACTTACTTCATAAATAATTTTTAATATTATTCTTTCATCTATTACTGATATAATGGCGCTACGTTAAATAAATCCAGAAATTTTGTGTATAACCGAGTCTCGTCATTATGGGATACTTTTCTGGATCATCCCGAATAAAACGCTACTCACTTGTAGGAGTTCCTGCTCATGTTCCATGCGCACCTGCAACGTGGTACTGGTAGCCATGAAGTAATGCAGGTCTATCACAGGCGACGTGAAGTGGGACATTTGGAAGTCAACAAGGCGGACTTCATTCGTGTGATCTCGGAACAATATGTTATTCACCCACAGGTCTCCGTGGATTAGCACGTTAAAATCCGCCTCCTCTCGCCTGACTGCCTCCTGAACACGCATCAAAAGTAAGTTGGCGTTGTCCCGCAACCTGTCGGCGTAGGTCCTCCATTCATCGGACCACGAGTCCAACTCCTCCGCCAGAGTTCTCGACATTCCTTCCGGGCGTACAAGACAGAGTGTTAATTTTTAATGTATCCACAAAAGTATGAAAAAAAAATCAGGAAATGCCAGAGCTTATCCAGACTCGATATAAAAAATAATGCCTAAGAAATCTGTTTGCAAGCCTGTGGTTCAATTGTGCTTTCGACTATAAAATGCGATTCATTCTGGCCTCCAGTGGACATCTAAATATCTTCCCTGCTTTCACTTTCCACTTCAGAAAGTCTCCCGTCATTCAAATCAATCAGGACAATGGTGACCCCAAGAGGATTTACAGGATTTTCCTTTCTTATACAATATATTCAGTGAAAAATATATTCTTTTCCTTGGGTATAATGTTTGCCGCACGAATTTCATAAGAAATTGTAAGCTTCGTATTTAGACATCGTCACAATAGAAGACCTCCTGCCCTGGTTGAGGTTTTAGTTGTATTCCTCAGTCTCTACAGGTGAATGGCGACATAGTACCTTAAATTAGGCCATGGCTTTTGCTTATATATCATTAATTATCTTCACATTTGAAACCATACTTCCTGAGCAATGGTAGCTTCGTTAAATAATGTGAGCGGAATGTGACAAATGGATGGTTACATGGTTACATGGTTGTATATCAGGAACAAATAAATAACACCAAGATCATTCTGGTAATGATGATAAATAAGCAATACAGTGATCTATAAACAGTGTACGAACCTGAGGAAAATAGCGGCCATGTTTTCGCTACGACAGGGTCACTGTAGAAGCTGACTTCATATTCTTTCATGGAGTCCGGGTCTTCTTCGTGCAGAAGAACGGAGGCTGCGTGGAACTTGGCCAGAGAGCGCATGACCAACAGACAATGGTCCAAGTCCAGTCCTTGTAACCGGTCCAGCATCCTGAATCCTGCTGGAGACAGGTCCTCCAACACCAAGAAACTCTCACAGGCGTAGATGCACTTCGGCGCCAGTGGTTTGAAATTTCCTGCGAACAGGATCTTCCAAGACTGCAGTAGCGAATCATGTTTAGAAAAACACATTCGTCATCATAGGAATCACTTTTATCTTCAGAACTGTTTTTAACTGAGGTCTCGGGTTCGATTCCCGGCGGTGCTCGAATTTATAACTTGTGTTGGGCAAGGCCGTGGTCTAGGCAACACGGAGTTTTCCTCCGTGGCATCCCAAAAATTACTCCATTCACACACAGAAGAAGGCAATGGCAAACCACTTCTGGATCATCTGCCAAGAACGTATATGAACAGGTCCCAGTCCGAGAAGAGGATGGAAGGATCCTGTTCATATGGATCTGTCCTCAGACAGAACACTAAATAAATAAAAAATATACTAATAAATTACCCGTCAAAAACGATGAAAAAATCTAAAGTAGTACGAAGGCAATCATAAATACTATCCCAAATCACCTTAACAACATACACATGACAGCTGTTATCCCATAAGACCCAAAATCCCCAATAAATAATCGCCTTCCAACAAAGACAGAATACATAAGGTCGAGAATCCCTTAACAGGAGGGCGATCATCGCCCTAATGATGGAGAACGAAGCCAATATCATCTTTCATTGACACTTCATCAACGACAATTTTAAGGATGCAACAAAAGTGTAAACTGTGTAAAACGACCTGAAGATGATACTGACACTGCAGGTGTCGAAACATGCAGCTGTTTTGTAATAAAATTGTTGCCAGCAATATTTTTTCAACATAATAGAAATACTTTAACAACGTACCAGGCATTGCTTTGTACAGCAAAGCATGCAGCTTGGGCAACGTGACGGCGTACAATTCCTGCTCCTTTCTGAAGATGCTGCTCTCTTTCATAACGCTGGCCGTCGGTCCTTCTTCCATACGACTCTTAATCAGAAGGTAGTGGGAATCCCCGCCCGGTGTCCTAGCGACCATACGATGCATAACGCTCATGTAGTTGTCCCCCGTGGACGAGGCGTTCTCCACCTCACATTCCGCCACGGCCACTTCGCCGTACTGTGTCCGTAGCCACAGTGCCAACAGCCTTTTGTCCATCCACAGTGGCGACACTGGAGTTTCTATTATTGACATCGCGTTTCCTAGGATACAGACAAATTTAAATAATTGTTGTTTTCTACTACTAAGCACTCGTCGCCCTGATGATGGAGACAGTAAGGACCTCTGAGACGTTGGTGAACTTCTACCAGACTATATACGACGCTACCACCCAGAAGACAACCCTTCAGCATTTTCGCTAACACCCTGTTATATAGATTTTCGTTTATGCGTAAATACAGAGATACCTACACATAGAGGGTTGTAAGGGTTAAATCGCTCTCTGGAGTGTCTGGTAGCTATAGTATAAAGTATTTTCCTTAAAACGCTTTATTTCAAAATGTAGGGATGGATACGAAAGAATTTCCATGAATTTCGGAAATACATCTTATTCATGGATTTACGTAAACAAAACCCGTTTATTCATTCGCTTTCGAAAATATACCAGAGATTCCAGATTCTGTAGTACGCACACACATTTTTCTCTCGTGAAATTTAAAAATTATTCCTTTTTAATTATTATTTTCTGTTGACGTAAAATAAAATTTCACCTATGTCCTGACACACCTGTGAAATGCCTACTTCAGTATCATTCGGGTTCACAGAATAGTAGTTCGTTAGTTACGAAGACGTTAACGATCCAGCGCCGGGTAACCTTTAAATGTTCATTCCTCAGGAATGGTATGAGTAAGGGTAATGTAACCTATATGTAAAATGATCAGTAAATAATGACCTTTAAGAATCTGTAATGTATTTTGTTGTAATTATAATTATTTATACATTTATTATAATTTTAATGAACCAATGTGTACAATTTTCAATGCATCTGTCGCGTTAAGCGCCCGCCTCTCGAAAACCGTAAGAGATGGATCGGGACATATTGCGTACGAAATACGTATTACCTCTTGAGATTTCCATATCTGTTTTCAGATTTTACATATCACAAATGGTTTAGGTTCTACAAACATTTATTTATACAAATGAAGGCGCATCGCACTTCACGACACTTCTGCGCATGCGTATTTACGTCATACTAGGTAGAGATAACAAGATGGATGACATTGAAGCTAAGAGAGTCCGTAATGCAAAATATATGATACAGTACAGAAAACGTAAAAATATAAGTATTAAATAATAAACTTGAAATTCTCAAAAAAAAAATACCAAAAACTAATGCTGAACGTATGAGGGATAGTTAAATAAGCAATGTCTTAATCAAACTATTTACTCAATTGTAAAACACGTATAAAGGGAATATTTAGAATAAAGTTAATATATAAACTTCCTTTCATTGTATTTATTGCCTAAATATAATTTAAATACAAAGACGTATTTACGTCAGATTCTCCGGAACCTTGGTTCCACTATTAATTTTTTTATTTTATACTAATGCATAATGGAGTACGTTGGATGAAAGTTCAACGTCGTATGCACAAGGTCACGCACCATATGTACAGTCTTGCACTAAAACACACTGAGATATGTCTACAAATGACGCAATCTCAGAAATGAATAAATACTCTTATGAGACTGTTGTCTTGATAAATTTTATATTTTCTTATTTCCTTTCAATAAAGCATTCACTGCTGCGTCCATAAAAAGCACGGGATTCAATTTTAATACTGAAAATGTTAATTTTAATTCCGTTGTCCTTCATTAATTTACTAATATTATCGTAAGATGGTAAAGTTGCGTCATATTGTGATATAATAAGTATATATTAAATCTTGTCCGTCTAATCACAATAATTCTTATTAATATTAAAATATTACAATAATTAACATTGTAACATTTAAAATATGTCGTGAAACATGAAAAATGATGGTCTAATGTAAATCGAATATTTCGATAAAGAACATCATTTAATATTTTAGATATTTTAAATATTTTAAATGTTAAAATGTTAATTATTGTAATATTTTAATATTTAATAAGAATTATTGTGATTAGACGGACAAGATTTAATATATACTTAATATTATCGTATTAATTATGCTCTGCTATGTTCTGATTAATATTAAATTTCTTCTGTAAATTTTAGTAGAAATTTCTAATGCAAAATATAATACTACAATATATTTATATAATACTTATGCATGTAAAATGGATGGCTTCATTACATACTTGTACGAGTTTCAGCGTCCAGACAACTCAACCGATAATAAAACTACGCCTCACCTTGTCCTTTAACTCCAGAGGCCATCATAATAGCATATATACAGGCCTTGAGACAGATAAGATCTTCACTGAAACTGCGAGGAAGTTATCGTGTAGCGCAGGGGTGGCCAACCCAAATGATCTTTCGGGCCACTTTGGAAATGCATCATAACTCCGCGGGCCACATATAAAATTATATATCCCCATATTAGATTTAGATACACTATAGACATTTTTTTGTTATATTAGATGTTCCAAGATGCACGCGCATCATGAGTTCGCAGAATATAGTTTAATTATTCTGCGAACTCATAACTGCAAACTCATGAATAAAACAGGCAATATCTGTCATATATTCGCAAGAATATTATTTTAAAATCAAAGTTAATTTTTTCTCATAATTTCGACAGATAATTTTTGAATATATGGATGCACAAATAATGTATTTTTTTAATACATTGGTTTTCACTACTTTGGCCATTATAAAATAAATATATTTTGTAAAAGTGTGATGAATCTCGCGGGCCGGAAAAATGTTCAAGGCGGGCCACATGCGGCCCGCGGGTTGGCACCCCTGGTGTAGCGTTTGTCTACATATTTCATTGCAGTAAAAATGCAAAGCTCGTGGACTGCTACGCGTGTCAGTAAGAACAAATACTCAAGAGTACTGCAGCCGGGGCCAAACTGTGTGTTTAGTGTTTTTTTTTTGTTTTTCCAATGTGAATACGTATGTTTCTATGAACAATTATGTTCGTAATTTGCTTATATGGATGATGATAAATCTAATAAAACAGAATTTCCATTAACCGTGTTTTTCGATTATCTGGGCCCCTGCTTCTTCCAATTACCAAGGATAATCGAGGTTCTATTGTATTTAGAAGAGGTGCCTTTTAATAATAAAATATAGCTGTACACAGGTCTTTCTCAAAAAAACATCATTCGAAGAAAACCATACCTGGGGTATGTTAATAAAACAATACACAGGAACAACTCAAATCACCAAAATTTAGCAGTAAATAAATATTAGGACGTATTAAGCTTGTCAACAGATCATTCTAACCTCATTCATAAAAGTAAGATCTGAAATAAGAATAATAAATTGGGTGTAACGTAAATAAAACTTTCGTAAGAAGATGACTTTAAGGTTTTCCGAAACGTTTTGCAACATGAATTATTTGTAACGAACTGTGGGCCTAATGTAGTGTTTGTAGGGGAGGAGACTCTTAAGCTGTGCCCAGGCGTACCAACATGATAATAACAAGCACTATTTTGAGGTTAATGCTGACACTGCCAAATTCAAAGCCATTGTATTTACGAAGTGCCTGTAATGAGCTATGAAGACATGACATGTATGACATCTAGTTGAGAAATTAAGAATCATCTAAGACACAGTATAATGCGTACGTATAATAAAAAGTACTTACAGAAGGTCTGAGGAAATTTTACGATACGAAAGACTTCCATTCGATGTGCTACCGGCCAGAATTCCATGCTCTTCAAATTCTAAGCTTCCTTCAATAGACAGATTTCGTTATAGAACTCAATGTAAGCGCCACTTCGTCTGGTTTGATAGGTCCATTACGCTCTGATGGGCCCGAGACGCGGATTTCAGCCCTTAAAGAGCGACGAGGAAATTGAATGAGCTGCTGATCGCAGATCTCGAACAAACCACTACCTAGAAAAGAAGATTAGCTCTGAGCTCAGCTTTCAGTGCCCCTCCATCACCTTATTTCGTAACAACACGATTGCCAAAGAATAAATCGCGGTTCACCTAACCGATAAATTACTTATTAAAACAGTAAATTTACCCGTTGCTTTTCGAAAAATATTATTGAAATTCATGGCGGAATATTTCTTTTCTGCTTAATCATCCTTTGCCCTTGTCTTCCTTTGTTTTCTTCTTGCATGTTTCTGCCTTAGAAACATTTGTAAAAGCTGTCTAATGTAGCAGCACTTGTGAGATAGAACGTTCTCACGCACTTTCACATAGTCACTAACAGTATCCTATAACATAACCTAGAAATTTTAACTAAACAATACGAAAGAGGAAAAGTTATGACATTGTCTTCTGGCAAACTCTGCTTGGATAATGAACAAAAGATTACGAGGGGAGGAACTAATAGCTCGACTGGGAGAAACAAGAAACGCATACAAAAGTTTGGTGGAACTCTCTCTTGGAAAGAAGCCACTGGGAAGACAGAGAAAGGGATTGGAGGATAACATTATTGATGGATCTTAAAGAAATAAGTTGTGTGGATGGAACTAACTCTGGAAAATGTCTAATGATACTTTTAGCACTAATTAATCTTTTTAATCTACTGGCAGTGAGTTGGGTATATAACATGGAACTTCTTCATAATCGTTATCAAACTGTGGTTTGTGGATCACCCCTGTAAGATTCCTGCAGTAATTAACAAAGAAAAGACATAGGATCCTCCTTGATCAGTTGGCAGTTAATTCCGTTGACCAGATGAGTTGCCACCCCACTTAATGGTACCTGCACCTTGTCGTGGTGGTGGGGCTTGAGTACCTCAGTGACCCCAAGAGCTATGCTGGTGGTAGCCAGATTTGTCGAGGGGGAGAGGTCAGACTAAGAAAGGTACCCTGGTCCTCCAGGTTGGGGGTTTGTCGCAAGGCTAACAACCTTGCACCGTAAAAAGGAAGATGTTTCGAAACCTGAAAGCCTCGACCGAACGGAATATGAGAATTGAGGAGGCCATGGACCGAATACGGACCGGAGAGCCATAGAAGAAGAAGTAGCACACATGGAGAGATGGGAAATGCATTATTAGGTTGGAAACCCTGAAAGGAAGAGACAAATTGGAAAATACAGTTGCAGACTGGAGCATAATATTAAAATTGATCGTAAGGATGTGGATTGAATCCATCTGGCTTAAAATAGGTACTGGTAGCGAACAACTGTAAACACAGTAATGAACCAGCAGGTTCCAATAAAGGCAGAACATTTCTTGATCAGTCACGTAACCAGAACTAAGAAACAGAAAACTTGTAAACTAAAGAATTAACAGTTTTATTTTATTTACATAAGATAATCAGGAATCAGTATTTACTTGTCTTCTCAGCGATTCTCTCAATTCTCTGATTCGCCTCAGTTCATTTTCCAAACTTTGAACCTGGGGTGAAAGAAAATGAAAAACAAATACAAAACAGAATGAGTCAAACATACAAATAAAACACCATCCTCTTATTTTTACATTTCACGCAGGATGTGAGGGACTGGGATACTGGGAACGACCCGTTCTTCAAGTGCCTGAGCACTGCGGGTCCCAACTTTTTGTTGGCTCGATCTATAGACATTCGGTAGGACTCCTTGGATGAGGGATCGACCCATAGCAAGGCCTCGATCTGTACACAGGACAGCACAACACAGAAAAACGCGAACATCCATGGCTTGAGTGGGATTCGAACCCACGGTCCCAGCGACCAAGCGGCACAAGGCCCACGCCTCAGACAGCGCGTCCACTGCAGACCCCGATGTGAGGGACAGCACACGCAACTTAAATTTGTTCCTGTATGTATTCAGCCTAGTTTCTATAGGAAGCCACTGCCAACATAGCCAAATAAGTAGAATTATTACAACGTTACAATAAATGTCAAGGAAAACCACTACTAGGAAACTAAATGTGCTTTGCTGACTGCAACAAAATATAATCAGTGATTATAATGAGAAATTCATAAAAGTTTAGCTTCTTGCAAATTTGTATGCATTCAGTAGCTCTGACTATGGATGATTAATACTTAATTGGAAATGTTATCTATGAAAGTAGTCATGCTTTAATTCAAGCTTCTATCCTGGTATTTACTTGTAAGGACTGAAGAGAACCACATAAAACCTAATTCAGAATACCTAAACTTCAGGACAAGACCTGAACCCAGCACCTCTTAAATACGAAGCAGGAGCGCTAACCACATGACTGCAATGTTCAGTAGTTTGAAGTCAGAAAAAAATGTCATATTTTGTTCTTTACATATGAAAGAGACTCCACGAGGACTTATTAGGTTTTCATGAAACGAAAGCTTCTACACAAACACACGTTTCCTGGTCTCCACTTTTATTTTTATTTGTAGTGTTCTGTCTGACGACAGGTCCATATATTATGAACAGGATCCTTCCATCCTCTTCAGGTTGTCAGGGACCTGCTCATACACATATACATTCTTGGCAGAGATGATCAGAAGTGGTTTGCCATTGCCTTCTTCTGTGTGTGAGTGGAGTAATTGTTGGGATGCCACGGAGAAACCGGGGAAGCCCCCGGAGGAAAACTCCGTGATGCCTAGACCACGGCCTTGCCCAACACAAGTTATAAATTTGAGCACCACCGGGAATTGAACCCGGGACCCCAGGCTTACAAGGCTAGTGTTCTGACCGCTAGACCACCGTGGCGGGTCTCCACTAACAGGAAACAATATAAACACGTTTTCAGTTATACGATCAGAATATATTATAAGCATGATGCAGTAATTAAAACTTCCACTATGTATTTTGGAGGTTCTTGGTTCAAAATTCATCCAGCACACCAAATACCGTTGAGATATTCAACCAGGCAAATGTGAGCATCAAAACTTCAAACAGGACACAGCCTTCCCAAATCACAATTCATAATCATCCTTTCATTTCCACAGAGCACTGTAAGAAATGAAGAAACAATAAACACTCTGCCAAATGACATGGAAGAACTACTGAAAAGTTAAGAGGTTTGGTTCAGGGCAAACAGTTTACTGATCTCACCTTGAGCAAGTGAGCGTCCTGCACGTGACGCGGGGCCTTGATCTTGTAGCCACTAGCACTTCTGATCTTAGTCATCTTCTCCAGCTCCTTTAGTAAATTCTCTTCCTGCCTGCAGGCCTGCGCATCCTGTTCAGAAGCATCCATCACTTGCTGCAAGATAACCAAGACACACACACAATGCATCGGACACCAGACGCAGACACTGATCGCCGCAAGAAACACAAATACAGTTTTACAGAACAATGGCAAACAGTTCAGAAACAGGGGTAATAAGAAAAAGAAAGAAAGAGGAGATAAGAGTCTGGTAAAATAAATTATTATGCTTGGTAAGAGTGACTCGCTGACTCCTGTTTAAAACGCAGAGGTTATATATTCACAGGTCCGAATGAGATGGAAAGATAATCAATGGTCTGTAGCTATGGACCTAAACAAAATGGATTTATTGTCTAATTTTAGTTATTCTCACAATATTCACTCGGGGAGAGACTATGCAAAACTGGGATAGATGGTAACGTCACCAAGTGAAAATTCAGACTCGGTACAAAGTGGCACAGAAACATGTTTAGTGGTAAGTGGATAAAGATGAAATGAAAATGCTACAATTAATTTTTGGTCACCAGAAGAAAAAATATTACAATTTACAGAAACAATTTAAACATTTAGAATAAACAACAAAAGAACAGCAAAGAATGAAATGAAATATAATCCACATAAATAAAATATTTGGAATGATCACAAAATAAGACTGTAAAGACACAACAATTTTTTGGCTTAATATTAAACAAATAAATAAAAACTAATCATACAATAATCAACTGCACAAAAGACATGAGACACAACACCTTTGAAATAAGATGCACACAGCCACTTGGCCCCACAGCCTCGGCCACATAGTTGTTCTTGAGTGCTGGAGACTGCCGATCTGCTACGACAACGTTCCTGCACCCTGCTAGAACCTTCACTACAGTCAGATGCTCACTGTACACCTGCCTGTCTGCTGCTGAAGGCATCACAATGTGAACTGCAAAGGAGTACAAACCTCTCATTGTACACAGACTAGGCCTTCAATGGACACAAAATGGCGAGGGCATGTCTGCCCATCCCAACCAAATATGGTACAGGAGGACCTCACTAAAAGTAAAGTAAAGTAAAGTTTGTCCCACTATACGCCATGTAGGCGTTTGGGGGAGCGGAGGTATAGCTCCTACTCATTCTTTACCTCGGCACCAGATGGGGGCGAGTGGTCAGCATCACACCCTGGCCGGCTTTACCCCCGGGAAAGGACCCCGGTACCCATTGTAGAGGAGGCTGGGTGGGCCCCAGAGCCGGTCTAGACACAGAAGCTAGACCAAAAATCCTCTGCCCCCGTCAGGGATCGAACCCTGATCGCCCAGCCCGTAGCTAGTCACTATACTGACTGAGCTATCCCGGCTCTTCCTCACTAAAAGTTGTCACGTTAATTTAATTACTACACACGGTGGTCAGATATATAGTAGATGACATATGAATTAGACCCTAAATTATACATAGTATTTTTCATATAATATAAGAGGCATCTCTGAAGTTTTATTAAAATCTATCAAAATGTTCAGAGTTCGTACCTACTCTCATACAAGTGTCCTTCAAGCTTTATCAACCGTGTGTTGTGACTCGCATATAGTTCATCTGGCTGTACATCACAAGCACATCAATAAACCATTAACCCTGAAGATAAAGACTGGCCCATAGGATGGGTGTTTAAATACCTTCTTCCCATACTATAAAAATCAAACTGCCTTATCAATACTTAGCGTAAACTCACCAATCAACTTTGATTACTATCAGTAAGGTAGTTTGGGCCTTGTTAAATGTGGACAGACATAATGAAACAATTAGGTAGTTTTCAAAATTTATTTTGGGATGTACCTAAAAATTATATAAAACTATTCTTCATCACAATATTTGTTATTTATACTCCTTACCTTCTGGTTTATCTTTGATGCCGTGTTTCGTCTTCAATCGTCGAATCGCAGCGATAATGTCTATTACAAGCTGAACTTCCTTTTCTACATGCATATCCCTCCATTGGTCCCACTGTAAAACACGAGCAACTCTTGCAAAATATCGCACAATTTACTTTAAGTAAACTGCATGCAAATAGGATAAATTTTACTCAGAATATTCATAATTTCTCATAAACAACAATATGGATGGGCGTCATTTTTGCATAGCCATTTCATGGGTTGGGAAAAGTACCACAAGAAGATTCCTAATATAAAAACAGATAAGACAGTTTACTAACAAGCTATGACCAAAATTCCAGGTCAAATTTGAATCACTTGTGTACATCAAGATACAGTAAAACCACCATTTAAGGTTTTTCTCATAACTTCTGTGTAAAATGTTTTCATTTCCCTACGTTCTGAATACGCCTTCAGATGAAGATTAACCTGGGAGGTCCGAGAGTGTAATTTTACTGTTCACTGTGTTTTTACTCAATGCCCTAAAAAGATGGGCTGATAATCGCTACACTCTAAAACACACCTGCTGAGGTGTCGGATACGGTGCTACCATGATACTTTCACTACGGTGATGGCCGCTGAGGCGGGGCAAATAATGATAGAGCTCCTCTGTTATGAAAGGCATAAAAGGACTCAAGGCATGAAGAGCTGTGTCTAAACAACACAACAACGTCCTGCACGCCATAACAGAAGCCTGTGTGTCTGACGATTTCAAGACCGGCTTTGTCGTCTCCTAGAACGAAAGAAACAAACAATGGAGTTTGGTGGTTAGCATTCATGCTTTGTGATGCCCCAAGTGTGGATAATGGCCATGAGACTAGCTATCCTGAGTTGTTGGTCATTATTTTTCCCATTAACTTCTGACAAATGAAGGAATAAAGCACAAAAAATAAAAATGCTTAGTTCGTTCCACAGATCAACACTTAGTAAAGAGGTAAATGGTGACAAACATTTAAAAAAATTATTATATTACTTTCTCTGCCAATCTCACTAAAATTTTCTTAATACCAGAAACTTTTATTCGTAGTCATTATAATTTACAAGCCACAATGTATTATTTGATAATCAATAAACAGTAAACATTATAAAATGGCATTTAATCAACCCAGTTTGCAATAGTACTGTCCAGATATTTAAATGTAAATACTTTTTAAATAACTCATTACAATTATGATGATGGCTCAGATGTTTAAACATGTATTTACTTACCAAGTAGAAATCACAGAATTCACTATAAACGAATGTCTTCAGGGCTGACGTAGCAATGTGAAGATCAGAACCACTAAGTGCCTCGTTGACCTGTGATACCATATTGGCCAAGCGACTGAGAATCCACTTGTCCAGTTTACTGAGGTAATCTCGGGAACTGTCCAGATCAGAGTCCAAAGCAGTGTGAACTCTTTCAAGACACATTCTAGTGTATTTGCTGGCTTGCCATATCTTGTTGCAGAACAGTCTGTTTGCTACGCACTGTTGTATGTCAAAATTGATGAAATAGCCTGAAATTACACAATCAAGATGAAAATACGCAAGCTGACCCCACTACACTTCATGCATGACAACTACAGAATAAAGGAACAAGGTGTGATAAGTACATCACTTCATGGTACCTGCACCTTGTCGTGGTGGTGGGGCTTGAGTACCTCAGTGACCCCAAGAGCTACTGGTAGGGCCTCCCTAGCCAGATTGGTCGAGGGGAAGAGGTCAGACTACGACAGGTACCCTGGTCCTCCAGGTTGGAGGTTGGTCGCAAGGCTAACAACCTTGCACCGTAAAAAGGAAGATGTTTCGAAACCTCAATCAAAGCCTCGGACAGACGTCCTAACAGAGGACCGAATGGAAGAGGAGAATTGAGGTCATGGACCGGAGAGCCATAGAAGAAGTGATAAGTAGCCTACGTATATCTGTGCTTATATGTGTGTGTACATGGTACATAATTATGTGTATGTATGTTTTATTAATATTATTGTTGTCTTCTGATTCCCAATAATTCTTCCACTTCTCTCTCTGCTGCTGCATCCTGGATTCCATTAAATTCTTGGTCTTACTCCTTCTAGTGGGGTCCATTAGAGCAGTTGGACAAACTTTTGTCTCTCATTCTTTGAAAGTGTACATATCGTATGGTTTTGTTGTTGTATCATACGAGATGCGATCGGAAAGTTTCAAGACTGTGTCAATAGAGGGCGAACCGGATGTAGTACGAGCTTCTGCCTTTAGGGGGTGCGGCCTACATTCATAGTGAATCAGTGTGCCAGCCGGCATCATCGAATTAGCATTTGTTTCTTAGTTACGGGCGTTTTGGTAGTGCATTACACCGACCCTCCTGCGATTTCGGAATGGCGTGTGCATCAAATTTTGCCAAAGACTCGCCAAAACGGCTACGGAAACCTATGAAATGCTAAAGCAAGCATTTGGGGAGTCCGCAATGGGTCGTGCACAAACTTTTGTGTGGCATTCACGTTTTAAAAATGGCCGAACCTCTGTCGATGATGACGAGTGTTCTGGACGACCATCTTCGAGCACAACGCCCGAAAATGTTACGAAGATTCGGCAGGCCATTCACGAAGATCGACGTCGTACCATCAACGACTTGTGCGCCATTGTTGGGATAGGCTATGGGACCTGTCAGCTGATTCTAAAGGAAGAACTCCACATGCGACACATCATGACAACGCGCCAGTGCACACCGCCCTCAAAGTTCAGCAGTTTTTGGCCTCAAACACCATGGCCGTCATCCCGCACCCTCCTTATTCGCCGGATTTAGCTCCGTGCGACTTCTCCCTCTTCCCAAAGATGAAAATTCAGCTAAAGGGAAGGAGATTTGAGACGATAGAAGAGATTCAGGCAGAATCGCAGATGGTGCTTGACAGGCTGACAAAGAAAGATTTCCAGGGATGCTTCCAGGCTTGGCAGCGGGGCTGGGATCGTTGTGTTCACTCCCAGGGGAACTACTTCAAGGGTGATGGATGAATTTAATACCTGAGATAAGTGTACGGGTTTTTATAGGCGCAGTCTAGAAACTTTCTGATCGCACCTCATATGTAGAATTCTGCAAACCCATTTATCTCTAATTACATAATTTGGAATTTTAAATTCCTTGATATTCTTGGTGATGATCTAAAAAGATCCTTTCCCACTGCCAATAATTTTTTATTTTTTATTTTATTTTTAAAATACTTTACTTCTAAGTCATCAAAATATGACAGAAGCGTATGAAAACATTAAGGTAAGTATGGAGTAAAAACGATTCACACAATAAGACTGTGAAGTCTTAATCAAGTCTACTCAACAGCAGCAGGGGAGAAATCTCAGTCTACTCCATACAGTTAAGAAGTTAATGTTTCTCTGAGGAATGCGTTTAAACACTAAACTACAATAAATATGAAACAGAAGAAATGTAGCACTGAGATAAGGGAAGAGAAACCATGCATTATTAATGAGAGAAAATCTTAAAATGAGAAACATTAAATGGGAATTTTGTTTCATGTGTTTCCTTTGAATATTTGTACATACTTCTGATATTTGCTGAGCACAGAGTGAATCTAAGAGCATCTGCACCACATTCTTCAATTCCTTTTGGGAACATTTTCTTCTGACCTTCCAAAGTCTTCTCCAGTTCAGATCTGGAGAGAAGCCCAGCATCAAAATTCTTGCGTGCTTGGCGGTTCAGGTCCTGAAAAGAAAATTTATCATCCTGAATGACAATGTAGTTTAAAGCAGCTAGGAAATGTCCATGTTCAACTTCTTTTTCCCACTCCCATGCCAGTCAATTATGGGTAACAGAGGTACAGCGTGATACTTTGTCCATCAAATTAAAATTTCTGTCCAAATAACTCCACTAGCTGTAAGTTACAGAATCTTCATTGAAAACTTGACACAGCTGATCAAGAAATTCATTGAAGACATCTGTCTTCTGGGTTGTTGCGCTGTGTAGTCTGGTCGATGTTAACCAACGTTTCAGAGGTCATACTGCCTCCGTCCAGGCTACACAGCACAACAACCCAGAAGACAGAAATCTTCATACTCACCGCTGTGAAAACCTCAAATCTTACAAGTAATTCATTGCTATTATAAAACATTATATAAACAATTTCTGTATAAGATGGCAAACAAATATCATCATTAAAATATGATCATTAAAAATACTAATAAAAAATCGAGGTGCATGTCTTATTCGGGGATGAGAGATATCTGGATTAAACAAGTGTTAACTGGATAATATGTTAACAATCACGGTAAATATCATAAATATGGCAATATGCACAATCCGAACATTTCACAGTGACTACATACAATGAATTCTTAGTATTTTGTGATCACTTCCTACTAAAAGATGGTCTGACACATTAAATTTTTACTCCATACACATGTGACTGTTCACCCTAGAAGACTTCACTGAAAGTTCTGTTTATTTCAAGTTCAAGAATAAAAACAAAGTTAAAATATCTGTAGAGAATTGTACTGTGTGAATTAAAGCACCAGACTGATAACCGTACCTCCAATGAGATGCCTGCAATAATGTCTTCAGGGAACACAACATTTCCAAGGCTTTTGGACATTTTCCTTCCTTGAGCATCACAAATGATTCCATGGAGCAAGATATTCTGCAAAAGAGGGAAAAACTGTTCAAATCTTGTTACAAAACAAAAGAACGTTAATTTTTATGGAACCAACATGAAAATAACATTTCTGAGAAAACTGCTGTAGTTTATTTTGACGGTCATGGCAAGCGTAAACCAAAACCAAATTCATCTGACCACTTTTAGTACTGACCACAACACCATATTTCACTGAAATCCCTTCAGTAGTTATGGAGATGGGAAAATGCAGACACTCCAGTGCGTAATGCAAATTTTGCCTGTTGTTTTGTATGGGTGTGAAACATGGTCTCTTACTCTCAGGGAGGAACACAGATTGCAGGTGTTTGAGAATCGGGTGTTGAGGAGGATATTTGGGCCTAGGAGAGAAGACGATGGGGCGTGGAGAAAACTGCATAATGATGAGCTTAAAAATCTGTACTCCTCCCCCAGTATTGTCAGGGTGATTAAGTCGAGAAGAATGAGATGGGCTGGGCATGTAGCGCGCATGGATGGGATAAGAGGTGTGCACCGGGTACTGGTTGGGAAACCTGAGGGGAAGAGACATCTGGGGAGACCTAGACGTAGATGGGAGGATAATCTCAGGCGGGATCTATGGGAGATAGGAGATGAAGGAGACTGGATTTTGTTGGCCCAGGACAGGGTCCGGTAGAGGGCTTTGGTTAATTCGGTGATGAACCTTCGGTTTCCGTAAGCCATCTGGTTGGTTGGATCCACTATTTGGGAAGCCTGAGGGGAAGAGACCTCTGGAGAGACCTAGACGTAGATGGGAGGATAATCTCAGGCAGGATCTATGGGAGATAGGAGTTGAAGGAAACTGGATTTTGTTGGCCCAGGACAGGGTCCGGTGGAGGGCTTTGGTTAATTCGGTGATGAACCTTCGGGTTCAGTAAGCCATCTAGTTAGTTAGTTAGTTAGTTAGTGTGTACTGAAAATGCATCAGCAAAAACTCAGTAATCTTTTTCTAATGAAAGATTTAATTTAAAACAGGATTCATGTTTGAGACTATTTCCTGTTTTTACATACCACATACCTTGAAAGGCAGCTGTCCTGTGAGTTGAGTTCCAAGCATGACCATACGAGCCACCCAGAAGAAAACTATGTCATGGCCAGTCTCCATCAGTGTCAGAGGGTAATACTTCTCAGTCTGAAATTCAAAATTAAAATGATAAAACATTAAAACCAACAATTAACTTCTAACTATGTATCAATGTAAAGAATGAAGTTTCAGTTAAAAATCTGAGGATGTGCTTATTATTACTTGTATCTTTACCAATTAAACAAGAGCGAAAATATGTATTCCAATCTGACGTGTAAACTTTTCAAATGCATTTTTAGTGATGCTGTATACCGAATTAGCATTGCTGTTCATTTACTAATGATGCAAATCCAATTGTACAAAGTAAATCATGCAATATATTAATAAAGCATTGAGCCATAAGAAATTCTTTCTGATCAAGTCAACATTTCTTCTTCATGCAGCAGCTGTGCTGTTTAACATTGTACAAAAAATTGCTATACCAACCACGTGTATTTTTCAAAGATCTACTACCATATATCATTGTATGACACTATATTAAGTGGCACTAATGTCATTCCCACCTCACAAGTTTAAGCATCTGCCACGGTAGTAAAACTGACTGCAGGAAATTGAAAAGCACGCATTTACCGTAGCCTCCAATGACACAATATCTACATGAAGTTTCATAAAAATCTGTCCTGCAGTTGAGTTAAATTATGAGGTCATACAAGCATTATATGCATAAATTTCGTGTAATCCGTGCAAAGAATTAATAATAATTAAAACAGCAATAAAAGGTCTGCTTCCCTGCTACGAAAAAACTGTGACCACCTCACACCTTTTCTGGCCAGCCCAGTGCAGAAAATGGGAAGAGGGCTGAGGAGAACCACGTGTCGAGAACATCATCATCTTGGCGCACCCTCAAGATGTCAGACTCCAGGACATTGAGCTTGGTGGCAGCCTTCTTGACTGCTTCATTAATGTTACGAGCTGCCACCCACAGTGTGGACTGCAAGTTCACGATGCTTGAACACTCATACACCGGTATCTGATGGCCCCACCACAGCTGACGAGACACACACCAGTCCCTGCAAATTTGAGACATGACTAAATATCGAAGACAGCAGAATGTGTCTGGATCATTCCCTTCACACGTGACACAGTGACATATTCCTGATATTCAAATCTTATGTAATACATAAAAACCATAGTATATGTTTATCGCCAGAATGGTAATATAATATAGCCAAAAATCCTTTAAAGCTATAGCAAATTTCAGGTATTTGAAACAAAATCAAATCAAAATGACTGATAATCATGACATTATGAAGATATCAAATCTAAAACTTCTTTACGATGGTGAAGAGTCCGGAGATAGGGATTAGCTCTATCTAGTGGGCCCAACCGTGTAGGAACCTGAAGACGGAGATAGAGTCCCATCTCCGAAACGTCGTTTTTACATTTTATATTTACTAGACGATGGATAATATCCAAGAAAGGTCCAGAGATAGGGATTAGCTCTATCTAGTGGGCCCAACTGTGTAGGAACCTGAAGACGGAGATAGAGTCCCATCTCCGAAACGTCGTTTTTACATTTTATATTTACTAGACAATGGATAATATCCAAGAAAGGTCCGGAGATAGGGATTAGCTCTATCTAGTGGGCCCAACTGTGTAGGAACCTGAAGACGGAGATAGAGTCCCATCTCCGAAACGTCGTTTTTACATTTTATATTTACTAGACGATGGATAATATCCAAGAAAGGTCCGGAGATAGGGATTAGCTCTATCTAGTGGGCCCAACTGTGTAGGAACCTGAAGACGGAGATAGAGTCCCATCTCCGAAACGTCGTTTTTACATTTTATATTTACTAGACGATGGATAATATCCAAGAAAGGTCCGGAGATAGGGATTAGCTCTATCTAGTGGGCCCAACTGTGTAGGAACCTGAAGACGGAGATAGAGTCCCATCTCCGAAACGTCGTTTTTACATTTTATATTTACTAGACGATGGATAATATCCAAGAAAGGTCCGGAGATAGGGATTAGCTCTATCTAGTGGGCCCAACTGTGTAGGAACCTGAAGACGGAGATAGAGTCCCATCTCCGAAACGTCGTTTTTACATTTTATATTTACTAGACGATGGATAATATCCAAGAAAGGTCCGGAGATAGGGATTAGCTCTATCTAGTGGGCCCAACTGTGTAGGAACCTGAAGACGGAGATAGAGTCCCATCTCCGAAACGTCGTTTTTACGTTTTATATTTACTAGACGATGGATAATATCCAAAAATTTTATTCAATTGACATTATGAAGAGACTAAATTTTGGAAGTATCTGCCACCACTTGTTTAAAAATCTTTTATCTTACTATAATTTTACTATCACTGTACCAACTGCAGAGCTTAAATAACACAGAATGAAACATCAATATAATTATAAGGAGTGATCTGGTAATGCCAGGGTGGAAAGCAGTCAAGTTTGCATACCCCTAACAGGAAGTTCCAGAAAGAACTTTAAATGATAAGAACAAGGAGGCATTAGTGAGTGAGTACATATACACATAACAAATTACTTGTCCTCCTTTCTTAGTGCATAAATTATGAGTACACAGATACAGATTTCCACTAAATGAAAGTTGGCAGACTATCAAAATCTGCTAATTTTAAAATGAAAAATTTTGTTGTTTACAGAACCAGAATCTGAATGAAGTTCAAAATTCATGAGATATGAATGCACACACTAACAAAGGACACCATACTACAGACTTTCCTTACAAAATAAACTTGCCAAATTTGTTGCTATATCTGTAACAATCTCAACTTTTATTCAAGAGGCACCCAACATAATAGAACAAGAATTAAAAATTTAATTATTCGTGTTTTTTTCCGTCTAATCACAATTGTATATAAATAAAATTATACATAAGATATTAAAATATCATTTACATATTTGGTACAACCACCTTTCACCTACTCTCTCTATAAGTGATCAGTATTGATCCAGTTCTCCTCGGATACGTTAGTACTTCTGAATACCTTCAAGACATATCTACGCTCTTCCTAGGTATGTTCATTTTTACATTTTACATTCCATTTTTATTTATTTTCACCTTATTACATTTTGTATTCTATACTCGTTCTTTCAAGTTCAGTAATATTTAAAAATATTTTAAATTATTTACGTTACAGGCCAATGTTAAACCACTATCACTTCAAAATATACCCTCACTCCAATGAATTTGGAAGTAAACATCATCAGAAGTTACACAACAACAGTAATTAAGTTTTAGTTTATAAGATTATAATTTTTAACTTTACACCTGAAGATGGTTCAATGTAACCGAAACATGTAGTAAAAAGATGTACCAAATATGTAAATGATATTTTAATATCTTATGTATAATTTTATTTATATACAATTGTGATTAGACGGAAAAAAACACGAATAATTAAATTTTAATTCACAATATGACGCAATTATATCAACTTAAGAATTAAAAAATAAAAAATCATGTCACAATTCATACCAAGGACGCTACACAGTAAGTAACAAACCTCACATCACTCAGCCAAGTGTACCAAGTCTTCTCAAAGACGGCTGGATCAATCCTTAGATCTCCTTCTTGCACTGCTTCAAGAGCCTGATGAGCCATTTCTTTAGAATTAATAAACCTGAAAAATCAAATCAAAATATTCAGTTAATCAAATGGTGTGTTAATTGTTTATACTTGATTCTGGCATAAGAAAATTTTCAATGCAGTTCAAGTGGTAATATCACAGATTAGTAAAGGCACAAGTCACCCAAGTGATATTAAGATGTGGCAAACATTAAGGCTTTGACGGGACGTTCTTTTGTTAAATCTAATGTGGTACCGCCTGATTCGACTTCTAATGGTTAAGTGAAGTGTTTTCTTCGCGGTACGGTCTGGATTCGTAAATATTATGAAGACGAGCTTCGGCTTCAAAGGGTTAACCAGCTGATTTTCGTAATGGTGAGGTGTAGTGTTTTCTTCGCGGTACGGTCTGGATTCGTAAATATTATGAAGACGAGCTTCGGCTTCAAAGGGTTAACCAGCTGATTTTCGTAATGGTGAGGTGTAGTGTTTTCTTCGCGGTACGATCTGGATTCGTAAATATTATGAAGACGAGCTTCGGCTTCAAAGGGTTAACCAGCTGATTTTCGTAATGGTGAGGTGTAGTGTTTTCTTCGCGGTACGGACTGAATTCATGAATAATATTCAGACGATCTTCAAAGGGTTAACATTACTAAAGTAATAACAAACTATTAGCAGGAAAAGTACTAACAAGAATGAACACTTACCACTGAGGCTTCAGCAACAGCTCCACCACATCACCTGATCTGCTGCAAAATGGAACCTGCATTGTGTGGTCACGCTTCCCTCTCAGTAGACCCCGTGCATCCAACTGCTCCATTATGCATTTCCTTGCATCAAACCTCTTCATGTTCTGGAAACGATCAATTCATTTCTTCCTGATACCTCACCCCCACATCTGAAACTCTTAAAAATGCTCTTATTTCATACTGACTTGTAGATTTAATTCAGCTATACCAACTGAATAAGGTACACGCCACCAAGTAATAGAAGATGCAAGCTTGGTCTTCAATTGTAAGCGAGTGTCGGTGAGGGGAAAGGAACAAGGGATGATAACAGTTAATTACTATAAGGTCTGCAAACATCAACTCTCGATGCCAACTGTAAATGACAGTGCACCTGTCCTGATGCATGAACATAAGGCAATATTTACCTCATCTGAAATGGCATTTACTAAAGGTCAAACCTGCAGAATCATGCTGACTGAACATAATGTCAAATTCAAGACTTTGTACTATCCCAGCATTGCATTCACCTGAATGTTGTATTCATTTCATGTCTGTACTAATCACACCCAGCATAATCCCTTCATAAATTTTGAGATTTTGTAATAGTCCAGCCTCTGAAACGCAATATAGGCTGTACAGGCTGGATAAGGAACTGTTTGATGCAAATATTAAGAGTATAGTGAAACTAATTCCTCCTGATAAAAGGCCCCTGTACTTGAAATATCATCAATAATACCAATAAACTTCAATGCCAAACTTCGGAAAACTTTAAATGGAAAAATTCTATGGTTACTGAAAAACAAAAAAATTGACAATGAATATATATATATATATATATATATATATATACATACATACATAAAAGAAAGGAAATCAAGAGTTTCACTGCACATATATCATTACGATTTTCAAGAAAAATGGTGGATTCAATTATCATTCCTTCTCAAAACATCAATTTAGGAAGTTTTGTTTGTATGATTTATTTAAGGCATATGACAAGATATTTAATCAAAATCCATTCAACAAATGCAGCTTTCATACATCATACAAAAGTAATAGTACGTTTATACACTTTCACAAAAGTGTTTTGTAACATTTAACAATCAACATATGTAATACTCACAGTGAATACACCACACTTTTCATTCAGCTCTCCTTTTTCATTGATGACAGAAATCATTTCCAAGTTGTGCCTCTTCCCAACCTCAAAATCAACATAATCATGTGCTGGAGTTATCTTAACAGCTCCTGGAAGCAGTTCAATGGTCTTACACATCATTAACTCCAAATGTACGTAGCAAACACATACAGACAGGTTCTGTCTGCCAATTTACGTGTTTTGTATGCAACACTACCAAATATATTTTTATGTTTGGTACTGCAGATCTCCGTTAAAAGCTGACATTTAATTTTGTTGAAGTGGCTAGTATACCCTCTACATTACACTAAAATTTAAATTTATGAAATTTCTCAAAAACAACTCATTGTACAAAACACTACCAAAAGATATACATAATACAGAATATCATTAAGTAAGACTTGAGGTTCTCACAGCGGTGAGTATGAAGATATCCGTCTTCTGGGTTATTGCGCTGTGTAGTCTGGTCGATGTTAACCAATGTTTCAGAGGTCACACTGCCTCCGTCATCAGGGCGATGAATATGCCAATAGGGTGTGAGGAGCTGGCCTATAAATCCAGCTCCTCACACCCTATTGGCATATTCATCGCCCTGATGATGGAGGCAGTGTGACCTCTGAAACGTTGGTTAACATCGACCAGACTACACAGCGCAATAACCCAGAAGACGGATATCTTCAATATCATTAAGGTCCACACTGATGCTATATAATTTGACTATTTTGTTAAATAAATAAAATTAAACTCTGCACATCCCACGTGAAACACTTTTTTGGTACAGTGTTCATTAAATAAAACACAGAGAAGAAATAACTGTTGCTTTTTGTACAGTTCTCCACAGTTCCACTTCTTTCTCTCAAAAGTAGAATATGAATGTAGATTTAGTAACTCAACTGTTGAAGAACTCTCCCTGAACAGTGATCAGGAAGAATCCGTGTGTTCCATGTCCATTAGAAGGGACAGGCAAGGGGATCACAAGGGTAGCAGATAAGAAAGCATAGTGTCCATACTATAAACATTACTTCCTGGCTACTGTAGATGCATTGCATAAATACTGATCACAGTGCAGATCATAGTGAATGCATTTTAGAAAAATTTACTCTCCACACTGAAGCTTACCTTCACTCTCATTTAATTCCAAATCCGTAGCTAAAGCGCACATTTAACTCTTCATAAACATAAATGAAGTGAAACTATGAGTGGTTGCTCAACCTTATTTTCAAAACACAAACATTAAAACCTCCTTTGTAAGTATTTTTCAAAACACAAAAATAAAAATTTAATGCGCCTCACTACAATCATTCATGAATTAACATCATCCAATAAAAAATATTTTTTGAAGTCACCTGTTCCCAGATTTGGATCAACAAAATCGTCACAGATAATAGGAATTCTCTCCTCTCGGAAAGGATGCCAAACATGTTCTCCAATCACATTCTTGTACCTTTCGTCAAGAGGATGCACAGCGACCGCTGTGTCCCCCAGCATTGTCTCCACCCGTGTTGTGGAAACTACAATTTCTCCATCTGGAACCAGCCACATGCAGTAAATAAAGCAACAATATCAACATATGAGGAACATTTCAGTAGGGCCCTCTGCTCCTCTCTATCCGGTACCTCATTCGTTGCTCCTCCAGCTCTTAAATAGTGTTCTCGGTGCAGTCTGACCGTTGCCCAACATTTCCTATATAACCACCTCCCATCACATTTTTAACACTCCTGATCAAATGAATAATCTTAATAATTAGAAAACCTTTCTACCGACACATAACGCCCACACCCAAAAGAAAATACCAGAAAATTGTAATAATTCACTGGTGGTGATGTCAAATGGTGTTGTTACCACAACAATCTCTCCAATTCACTCCACTGTGGGAACGGGCCACAACCTTTGTGATTACAGAAGCTCTCATAATATTATTAAGAATATTTATTAACAGCTGGCAAAACAAAGGAATAAATACCTCTGTCACATAGTTTGTATGCAAAGTCAGTAAGAACACCAAACTCCACGGGTTCTAAATGGCCAGGGACTTCAATTGCTGTAGCTCCAATTACTTGCTTAAAGTTGACTTCTATATCAGAGATTGCTGACTGCAAAACACAGGACCAGTTCACAAGGGAGTTGGCTCGATAGATGAGATCAGCATCAAAGAGACGGATGAAAGCTTCTGTAACAGCTGCTGACTGCACCTACACAAAATTAGGTTGAATTAGTGTTGGTACCTGCACCTTGTCGTGGTATGGGGCTTGAGTACCTCAGTGACCCCAAGAGCTACTGGTAGGGTCTCCCAAGCCAGATTGGTCAAGGGGGAGAGGTCAGACTAAGACAGATACCCTGGTCCTCCAGGTTGGGGGTTGGTCGCAAGGCTAACAACCTTGCACCGTAAAAAGGAAGATGTTTCGAAACCTCGATCAAAGCCTCGGACAGACGGACCGAATGGAAGAGGAAAATTGAGGAGGCCATGGACCGAATACGGACCAGAGAGTCATAGAATAAAAAAGTGTTGCATGACTGGAAATTTATACAATAATGACGACAATTATGCATTGGAAAGAATATTGAAGTAAACGGTCAGGATAGTCAGTCTCTGGGCCATGATTTGAACCTGGGACTCCTGAAATATGAAGGAGTTCTAACCACTCAGTTATGACATTCAGGGTAAAACTAAGGTAATAGTGAATAGCATTCAAATAGTTCTTACAGAAATAGTTGTGAATGTGAATAGGACTGAACCTATATTCAGTGGTAGGTTTTGGTATTAATGATGTTGAAGTTTCAGTTTGTTTAATGAGGATTTTCAATACATATTTATACTACAGGTACATAATCCATAAACACCAGTTACTCCTGGAAAATTATTAGATGAAAGTCACACTAGAATGATTAAGGAAACATTTATGTTAAATGGAACATTCCAGAATGAATCAAAAGCAGGAATAACATAACATCAGGCAGCTTAGTTCAAGCTGTAATGAATCAGACTTTTATTCAGGAGGTACTGTGTTTGAATCTTGACTGGTGTCCCATGGTTTTATCTAGTCTTTAGAAATATGCTACTATTATTGCTCCTTCCCATTCACCACACATAAACACCATTTCATGTAATTCTATACATAATTACATATGCAGCATAGTTAACTCTCCTATGCAAGAATTATCAGGCTGTTCAATAAAATCTGTATGCAAAGACCAGCTACCCTGACTGAAGTTTATCATGGTTTTATTTGGTCCCTCCAGGCAAATGTTGGGATAGTACCACAAATCATATTCTTTCCAATTCATTACTCACTAATCTTCTCATAATTTAATGCCACAAAATCTACAAAGCAACCAAGAACATAACAATAATCAGTGGATTATCACCTACTGGGTCCATTGTAAACATTTCCCTCGACCAGTCCAATGACAGCCCGAGCCTCCTGAACTGCTCGGTGATAATGCTCCCCTTGTCTTCCTTCCACCTCCAGATCTCTTCCACAAGCTTGGCACGGCCAATATCGTGTCTCGTCAACTTCTTCTCCTGCCACAGTTTTTTCTCAACTACCACCTGTGTGGCTATACCAGCATGGTCCATACCAGGAATCCAGACAACTGAACAGCCCAACATTCTGTGCCTGAAAAATATCAGAAACTGATAATGAACAACATTGTGAATTGTACTACAGAAAAATAGAGATTTCCTTGTTTACCTGTTAAATAGTTACTTTCAGTGAGATTGTGTCTATCATCAGAGTAGAGTAGAGTAGAGTAGAGTTTATTTACATTCCATAGATCCTTCTTAGGACTCAACCAAAGGATGTAGAACATGTCATTTCATACAATATACATACACTTCACAACTTTCAACACAAGTACAAGAACGTATTTCACATATCAATGTACATAAATTTCAGATTCTGCAATACAAGTATGAAAAATAATTTTACAAAATTAATATACATAAACCTCAGAATTTTAAATATAAATACAAAACTTGCTTTACATATACATAGATTATGGATATAAAGCTTAAACATTTTCAGCAGAGATGAAATCATCTACAGAATAGAAGGAGTGAGTAAAGAGGTAATCTTTCAATGCAGGCTTGAATACCTTTAGATCATAATTTAGACTTTTAATTGTTGGTGGAAGATTATTAAACAACTTGATACCTGTATAGTACACTCTTTTCCGATATTTAGTAAAGTTAGCATTTGGCACATACAGATCATGTTTACGTCTTGTATTTAAATTATGTACATCTGTATTTCTTTTAAATTTATCCATGTTTTCCACCACAAATGATAGCAAGCAGGAGAGGGTGATAATATATCATGAACTGGGTGAGAAGTGGCCACAGCCTGATTCCAGGTATTATATCAGGGACTGAGAAAAATCATGTGTGTTTCACTATCTGTACACTGATCTCTTTCTGAAAGCCTGTTTACCCATGTCCTGTGTAACACATCTTTAAACTTCTTTACCCACTGTTGGACTGATTATATATGACAAAATAAACCAATAAATAAAACTACCAATGAAACACAAATTTAGATGATCTAATCACATATTTAGACAAAGAATCAAATGACCTTCCTTCATTCATCTTGTTAAACACACACTCAAAAAATTTACTAGACCCTTACACATAAGGCTCCAGGGTTACTGTGAGGAAACATGATGAATAGTAGTTAGCAGGAATCATTCATCAGACTGTGAAAGCAAGTGATGATGTGCAGATGAATTTATGTTATGTTTGAGGCTGGTGAAATGGACAGCAATGAGAAATAGAGAAATGTATGGTATACTTTGTTTACAAAACACTGCAGACTGTAGACACTGGTCTACAAGGGCACAATTTCAAAGTACTATATAGAACTTACCTCTAAAGGCATGACATCCTGCAATTTTTCCTATGTACTAAGCACACATATTCACTACACACAGACAATATACAACAGCCAAAAAGGAATTTTTCTTTCCAGAAACCATTCTATACGTAGTACCCAAAAATCCATGCTATAGCATCTACAATTACCATCGTGCCAGCACATCCTGTATTGTGCATGTTAAAGCATGACCCAGATGTAAAGTGCCCGTTACATTTGGTGGGGGAAGGACCATACTAAATGATTTTCCAGTATCTGCTGAATTTGGTACAAAATAACCATGCTTCTCCCACCAGCTGTACCAATTACTTTCAACATACTTCGGATTGTATGCTGTTGGGAAGTCTGATCTTGCATCTGGAAAAAGAAATAATTGTAATATAAAGTCATTACATAAGAATGAATTAAAACCAAAATATGGTGCAAGCATATTCATCACATGTTGGCAACAAACGAAAACAGCATACATTTCACAGGCAACAGGTATTAAGTTGCCCATGAAATTCTCCATTGCTATGGGACCAGATTGTTTGTCACCATCACGATAAAGGCCATCGTTCACCACATCAATGCCCGAAAATACCTAACATTTTTATTCAGTTCATACCCTCAAATTTATTTCTCCAAAATGAATTTAAATATCCTTTGGTCACCTAAGTGGCTTCTAACCACAAGATTTAATAGTCAAAACAATGTATTTATTTCTTGTTTCTTTTCAAACAAAATACTCAGGAGCCTTCCTAAAGACAGCCAGTTAATGAACTTTGGATAGAATCACATGCTTTCTTACCTTTGACAATCTGATTCGTATTTTTAGAGAACCAAATACCACGACCAGCACTGCAATGTCTTATGTGCCAAACAAATCTTCTGTAGACTGGATTAAATAACAAAGAATCATTACATACAATAAAAATAAAAGACTTGGAAATTGTGCCATAATAACGCATTTTTACACTCATTTGACAGATAAAGTTTCTATGCTTTCAGTGTAGAGCGAGCTGCTATGCAGAACGCTGCAATGGCAGCCTTAGCAGTTGTAAAAGTTTGTTCCCAAGTTTATCGGAACGTAGCTTTTTGTGTTTACAGAACCAGAGAGGCGTACTTTTTAGGCAGAAATGAATTTATAAGTGTAAGATTGTTTTCGACTCATGGAGTCCCAAACATGTCTAACTCAAGAAAGAGCAGTACACTAATGTATGGGCTCTTGGGTATTAGCATGGGTGCATTAGTCGGTGCCGGTTATTCGTATCATAAGAAGACAGAAACGCAATCACCTGCCATATTAAATAAAAATATGGGCACAACAAGTGCCGTGTTAGAAACTCCACCAGATTTCCAGATCTCTAGAAAGGTGAACATTCTCATATTTCATTATATCAATATTGTAAACATTGGCCTTGATGTAAGCTTGTGGATGAGCTTTGGTAACTACCATTCCAGAAGTTAATGTTATCACATACTGATTTACAGGTTGTTGTACCTGCTGACAATACTGGATTAAAGCTAACACTGTTCCAGTATACAACTTGCCCATTCTGCTGCAAAGTTCGAGCTGTACTTGATTACTATGGTTTTTCTTATAACATAATTGAAGTGAATCCAGTTCTAAGGCAACAAATTAAGTGGACTGAATACAAAAAGGTTCCTATAGTACTGGCACATGTTGATGGTGTTTATCAGGTCAGTGACTTACAATATAGATTATTCCCTATTTTACACTAGTGACAATGCAGGAAGAAACTTGGATTAGTACATGTTCAGGCCAGTGGCTAATGTTCTTGCCTACCTATTCTTCCACAGATTTGATGCGTGCATTTCTATCTCAGCAACAAATTTCAAAATAATCTTAGCAGGTGACTGGAAATTCGAGGTGTTTTATAACATTCAGAAAAGTATCAAAGAAACTGTCTTCCTTTCAGCAAATGAATGACAGTTCCATGATCATCTCTGCATTAGCATCATATCTTCATGATAGAAATCAAGGGTTGGAGGAAGTTGTGAAGTTTTATCCCAGTATATCATTTACCGATGATGATGGAAAGTTAAAAAATGATATTTTGAATCGTTATTTTCTAATGTACCAAGGGAATATTCCACAAGACAAAACAAAGGACACAATATTGTAAGTTGTCATGACAGTATTAAGATAAAATAAATAAAAATCATAGCATGTACTACTATAACTATAGGATACTTGGGTATGGTCAAGATATGAACTAGGCACCTCTTGAATATAGAATGATATATTTACAAAACTCTATATTTGGTTAGAGATGTTACAACATTTTAAATAAGAGAAGAAAAATTCTGGTACTTACTGACAGACTATATGTAAAGACAAGACATTGCGAAGTAGGTTTACCAGTTGCCTGTAGTTGCCTTGTGTTTGGTGATATGAGACTGAATCGTGATGAAGTCTACTGTGTGGAACAAAATTCTTGTTCTCGTTATGTCTGATAAGGATCATTTTCAAACTGTTCTTACACACAAAGTAAATAACATTATAATTCCTTAAGAAACATCATTACCATTTCTTCCTTTTCTGACATTTGTCACAGTAGGAACTGAAGTTATCTGACTCAATACAAGTACAGGTGGTAGCCTCTTGTAAACTGATAATAAGCTTCTCAAGGATTCTACCTACCTCTTTGAGCTATTTGGTTAGTTAAGAAATGGACTGTACTACAAGAAATCTAGATATTTTTATTTGTACATGTATGAACAATGCATGCTGATATATTTAGCTTAACCAGACATTCCTGTGCCATCTGCAGGAAAGAAAGGCAATGGCGAAAGTGGGCAGATGATGTGCTGGTTCATATGCTGTCTCCTAATGTGTACCGGACAAGAGAAGAGGCTCTTCAGGCCTTCAACTGGTTTTCAGAAGTAAGGAAACTTTGCCAAGTATGACAAATACTTAATTTCCTATAAACATATAGTGTGTTAAGTTTTACAAAGTACACATAGAAATTCTGGAATTAAAAATAGTTTTGTTTTGAAATATAAAGCCTTAACTGCTACAACAAACACTCACCATAAAATCTTCTCATGAATGAACAAATTGGACCCCCCCCCCCCCCCCCACATCCCAGATAGATTGTTTGAAGATGAATAGTAATATATTTTTATTTTAGGTGGGAGAATGGGAGAAGCACTTTTCAACTTGGGAGAGGTATCTTGTCGTCTATGTCGGAGCTTATGCAATGTGGATCATTGGGAAGAGGCTAAAGAAAAGGTGATAGGTTGTGATTTAATATAAAATGAATTTCAGTAAAGTCTGTTTTGCTTCGGTTGTAACTTTGCACATTAGACTGTACACTTGTGGACAGAGCAAGGCTACTATAGTCATGTGAACAGTTGAAGTATAAGTTAATATACATTTAAGTTAGAAGGACAACACCTAATATACGAGGCGCGTCCTCAAAGTAAGTTTCCCACTCGTCCCACAGCTAGCAAACCTTATATTGCGCGAAGCGACTGTGCGTACGTGATAGAGCAATGACGTAGCATGGCGCATGCACTAACGGCACTTCCCGCGTTCTCACAGTAGCATCGTTGCAGCTGTTGAAGATGGAGGTTCTTATTCCAGCTCCCGCCGACTGTGAAGTGCGGTCAGTGATAACGCTAGGCCGCACATGGCTCGACGGACAGCGAGTCTCCTGCAGGAGTTCAGCTGGGAGGTGTTTAATCATTCACCCTACAGCCCGGACCTCGCTCCCAGTGATTTCCATCTTTTCCTACACCTCAAGAAATTCCTGTCCGGTCAGCGTCAGCGTTTTGAGAATGACAGAGAGGCGGAGATGGTTGTCACACAGTGGTTCCAATCCCAGGCGGCAGACTTCTATGACACAGGTATTCAAAAGTTGGTCCCACGGTATGACCAATGTCTCAATTCCGGTGGCGAATATGTTGAAAAATAGCTGGACACTTGCTGTATCTGTTGCAATAAATATTTCCATGAAATTGTGTTTTGTTTCTGTAAACGGCCCCAGGGAAACTTACTTTGTGGACGAGCCTCGTACTTACTGTCATTGTTTACCCTACTGTTGGTGGTCACAAAGAGGAATGAACATTACACAGGAAATAGATCTTTATACTGTGCTTATTGCAATGATAAGATCAAAGATATGAAGATAGGCCACGTGTTAGGAGGCATAGACAAGAGGATAATATTAAAATTGACCTTAAGGACTATTAACTGGATTCAAGATGGAATAAAGGACAGCTTTTAAGGTGGTAATAAACATGTTGGTTACATGACAGTATGAAGTTTCAAAGTGAATAATTATCAACTTCTGAAGGGTACTTCCAGGAAGGAGTTATTCTAATAGTACATCTGTTTGATAATCTGAAGGTTATGAGTTTATTTTCCAGCCTGGGAGCACTTTTTTACTCAGTTATAATTAACCTGGACAGATTTATTACCATATTGTTGTACCTTTCAGACATAACTTGAAAGACAATGTCCGAGCTTCCCTGTATGATGCGTGCAATCACTGGATGAAGTCAATGGCAAAACAGGGGACAGAATTCATGGGTGGAGAGATGCCTGACCTCTCGGACCTGGCCGTGTACGGCGTTCTGAGCAGTATTGAGGGATGTGTCACGTTCCAGGACCTGCTACAACACACATCCATAGGGAAATGGTATTACAGCATGAAACAGAATGTACAGAGCCATGCTGGGTGCAGCATCATGAATGGCTGAAACTGAAGCATAGTTTCGTTACATGTACAGTAGATAATGTTCTTTTGTAATTTGTTAATACTCAAATTCCATACTACTGCTGGGGAGAATAAAACTGGTAAAATTAGACAGACTCAGGAAAATGTAAATGCTGTTTTGCAGCTTACATGTAAAAGTATGTCAAATGTAAATAAATTAAAATTAAAGCTTCATTGCAGTTATGTATAATCACTTTATGGCATATTTAACTCCATAGTATTTTACTTGATTCTCTGTGCTCATAGTAATCATGTGAAACTAATTAAAAGATTTGAAAATAAATTCTTTAAACCTACTGCAACATTTCTGGATAGGTATATTGCATCTTATGGTCAATAAATGCATTATTTTGTCCTTTGTCTGGTGACTTTCCACAACCTTTAAAATTACACTCAAGGGGGTAATTGTACTGGAGCTATCAGAGTATGCCAATAGGTTAAAATTTCTCTGATTGGAATGGCAGAAGAGGAATATGTATATCAAATCTAAAACTTCTTGACGATGGTGAAGAGTCAATTGAATAAAAATTTACTTGTATATTATCCATCGTCTAGTAATAAAACGTAAAAAACGTAAAACGACGTTTCGGAGATGGGGCTCTATCTCCGTCTTCAGGTTCCTACTCAGTTGGGCCCACTAGATAGAGCTAATCCCTATCTCCGGACAAATTAAAAAAGTGAAAGTCCCAGAATAAAAAGGCATAACCACACCATCCATCCGTGGGACGTAAAAGAATAGTATGTAGAAAACTAAATTCATAAACGCCAATAAAACCAGAAGACAAAAACTCACAAAAGGTGGGAATAAATACACATGAATATTAACTTGAAACTCGATGACCACCTTGGATTTCTTGAGAGATGTAGTTCTAATCTCTACGCGTAGACTGGGTCTATGCAGACTAAAGGAAGTATTTAATATTTGCTTCTTTGAAAAATCATGTTAAGATACCTTCACCGTTTCCCCATGCTCCTCCTATCTGATCCACCTTGATTTGATCACATTGATAATATTTGGTGAAAAGTGCACATTATGAAGCTTCTAATTTCCAGCTTCCTTTTAATTCCTCTCTTCTCTTCACCACCCAGTTCTCAAATGCCCTCAATCTGCTTGCTGCTAAATGTAAGTCACACACAAACATACAAAACCCTAGATAATAATGTGCGAGTCTTAATGAATTCTCTTCAAATTGCCAGTAAACCAGTCAGAAACTTACAGAACTTGTAACTGTTAAGCCAGGAACCACTGTTCACATGCAAGGTAACTGTTGATACATGAGACAGAAGCCTCTGTTTGCAACATCTCCACTAGTCAGTTCAGTATCGTCTGTTACGACGGTCAACACAAACGGCTTGGAAGAAGCTGCAAATAAGAACATGCCTATTAATACACAGACACAAAGTCACTTTGTATGAAACTTTCTTTTATTAAGACCACTATAGAAATTCCTGGCATCTATAGAAATATGTAAGACTTGAGGTTCTCACAGCGGTGAGTATGAAGATATCCGTCTTCTGGGTTATTGCGCTGTGTAGTCTGGTCGATGTTAACCAACGTTTCAGAGGTCATACTGCCTCCGTCATCAGGGCGATGAGTATGAAGATTTCTGTCTTCTGGGTTGTTGCGCTGTGTAGTCTGGTCGATGTTAACCAACGTTTCAGAGGTCATACTGCCTCCGTCATCAGGGCGATTAATATGAAGATTTCTGTCTTCTGGGTTGTTGCGCTGTGTAGTCTGGTCGATGTTAACCAACGTTTCAGAGGTCATACTGCCTCCGTCATCAGGGCGATGAGTATGAAGATTTCTGTCTTCTGGGTTGTTGCGCTGTGTAGTCTGGTCGATGTTAACCAACGTTTCAGAGGTCATAATGCCTCTGTCATCAGGGCGATGATCAATAACCCAGAAGACGGATATCTTCATCTATAGAAATACTTTGTGAGTACAAGAGTGAGTGGATAAGTAGAATGAAATGTTATTTTTCAATTTAGTCAGAGCTTAGATGGTTATCACACTGATGAATTACCACACAGGTAAATTTGTTTAATAAATTTATACACAGAATACTTACTTGTAGTTGGCACCAGTGCATTGCCACAAAACCTATCGGTATCTAGGCTCATCGAATTTTGGGATGGATTTGGTATTACAATAAAATCAGTGGTACATACTGTACCACTTTCAGCTACTGCGGCAGTTCCTGAAAGAAACACACAATTTTGAGAACATGCAACTTCTTTATAATCAATGTTAATCTTTATCATACAGGAATAGGTGTTTAAATCCACATTATGTGATGCTGCCAGCTGAACGTAAAAAAAGGCAGCTGTATTTATATTCTGTACATGCAAATTGGTCAGTGCTAAAGCAAAGGAAGAATCTGACATTGGTATGCACTCATAAAACATTCTGTATGCTCAAAATTTAACCTCATTTCTCAAAAAAACATGCCACTTTATCAAACTACGCACACAATATGAGTATAAAAAATTATTTAATTAAGGTTTGTAACAGTTAGAAGAATGATTAATTTAGTTGTTAAACACTTTGATGCTGAATATGATTGCAACATGTATGAAATAACAATTCAGTTAATTTATTCATGTGCTTGACAGTAGCCCAACAGTAATAACTACAGTACAATAACAATTATTATTACTGGTTACAGATTGCTTATTAACTGATATGAGTCTTAAAATATTCAGTAAGATTAATTTAACATGTTTTAAGAGCGCAGTTTTGTTATTTGACATTTACTGATGTCACAATTAAATGCACACTCACAATAACAAGTGCTGTAATTGTGATTGTGAATGGTGATCAAATGGATCATACTGATAGTTTTATATTTTTGTAAGATGACAGTACATATACGAGGCGCGTCCTCAAAGTAAGTTTCCCACTCGTCCCACAGCTAGCAAACCTTATATTGCGCGAAGCGACTGTGCGTACGTGATAGAGCAATGACGTAGCATGGCGCATGCACTAACGGTACTTCCCGCGTTCTCACAGTAGCATCGTTGCAGCTGTTGAAGATGGAGGTTCTTATTCCAGCTCCCGCCGACTGTGAAGTGCGGTCAGTGATAACGCTAGGCCGCACACGGCTCGACGGACAGCAAGTCTCCTGCAGGAGTTCAGCTGGGAGGTGTTTAATCATTCACCCTACAGCCCGGACCTCGCTCCCAGTAATTTCCATCTTTTCCTACACCTCAAGAAATTCCTGTCCGGTCAGCGTCAGCGTTTTGAGAATGACAGAGAGGCGGAGATGGTTGTCACACAGTGGTTCCAATCCCAGGCGGCAGACTTCTACGACACAGGTATTCAAAAGTTGGTCCCACGGTATGACCAATGTCTCAATTCCGGTGGCGAATATGTTGAAAAATAGCTGGACACTTGCTGTATCTGTTGCAATAAATATTTCCATGAAATTGTGTTTTGTTTCTGTAAACGGCCCCAGGGAAACTTACTTTGAGGACGCGCCTCGTACAATCTTTTACTCACATCGTAGATGTCATTATGGAAATAGAGGTGAACAATGCAGACTACAAGACTAGGTAGGTTTCAAAAAATATACTTTTTTGCATGGTCAGGAAAGGCTCAATCTGACAAATGCCTTTCCAGTGACTTGACTATTTCACTTACCAAGTAGACTGGGATCAATTCCGTCTGTGTCTCCTGACACAGTGAATGAGTATGGGTCGCTTGGATTTTGTTGCCATCGTATGCTGCAGTACCCTGGTGCCATCTGAACACATACTCCGTAGTTTGTGTTGGCAATCTGTCGTGTCCCATACATGTCTGAGGAGACAGAAAGTGTCAGGCTGTGCTTATACAGGAGTGTTCAAAATGAAAGTCATTTAAAGTCAATTAAAAGTTACTTGCTGGTTGTGAGTTAATAAATAAACTCTTGTACTTTTCAACACTAGTCCCTCTGTCTTGATGACTGCCATTATGAAAGCAAATGCTTGAATTCTAATTATTTGGCTGTTAATTAATCCAATAATGTTTTAAATACAAATAAAGAGACATGTTTATTAGACTTTTCATCCATATATTAATTAATTCTGAATATTGTTCTAACAGTGAATTGCCATAGCTACAGAAGTGCAATCTTATATATTAAAATTGTGAGTTGAAAATGAATTTTAGCCCTTTTCAGATGAAGATAAGAGATGCAAGCAGATTACAAGTATCAGAGATGAATTATACAATGCTGTTCCCTGGACACTGTTCATTGGCTGGAGTATTAATTATGTGTACGATGTTTTGCAGGCCAAATCAGAGTCAGAATGTCTGTATTAAAGTTGTTGTGCCGTGTAGTCTGGTAGAAGTTTACCGGCATTTCAGAGGTTATTGCCCTGATGATGGAGACAGCAAGGACCTCTGAAACGGTGGTAAACTTATATCGTACTACATGGCGCAACAACCCAGACTCACTGCCATGAGAACCTCAGATCCTACTAATATAAGTGTACTTTAAAGAGGAGACGGTACCTCTAGAAACGAGTATAGTATAATTATCTTAGTGTACGAGGCTCATACTTTGGCAAAGTTCATCATTAATAATTTAAAATTTTAGTTACAACTACAACCATAATTTATAAAATTCAACAAAAATATTGCTCAGTCCCAGGTTCTACTTCTAACAGTGTCTGATATCTCTTCCTGTTGTGGTTCTAAATTCTGCTCACTTCTTGCTATTCTTCTTCCAGTAATTATGCTGTGTTGTCCTATGACAAATATACAAGGTGCAAAGGATGGCTTTCCTACATTACTAGTACTAATGCTGCCTGCACCAGGAACAGTGATTAATTTGTACTACTTGTGGCATAAACCTTCGGCACAACATTCTGCTTTGATCACAAATATGAAATATACAACTCTCAGTTTTACATTACTTGCACATGCCTGTAAAATAAAGTGATGTGTCACTTACCAGTACCCCTACCAGATGGACTGTAGTTAAAACTCTTCACAGTGCCTTCCAGTGCTGTATAATACATCAGACAACCAGTTGGGGCTGTAAAAGACCATAAAAATAATTAGTGAGGAATAAAAACATTTTCTTCTGTATTTTAAATTCTACTTATTGACACACAGCGAAATCAAGTATTTATACACACATACAGGATATGTGGTTTAATAATTAAATAACCAGACTGTAAAAAACTATATGCCAGTATGATGGCTAAACCTTAGTAAGCATAGTCACCTTCTGAGTACTTGTCATCTGACTTTATTCACATATTTACATATCTCTGCCATACTTGAACACTGCTGGAATAATTTTCAAAAGCTGTTTCAGTTCAGTTCTGAATATGATTCAAAATTTGACTCTTACAAGGTTTATAATTTTGAGAACATAAGAAAGTCACATGGAATCAAATCGAGTTTACCATTGCCAACCATTAACCGTTTTTAGCAAAAAATTGTTTTACCGAAAGTGCTGTCATAAGGCACACTGTCATATGCAAACTTAACTTCAGACAAAATATGATCTTTTTCAGTGATGATCTGCTGCAAACATAAAATGCTTAGATGACCATAAAATAAAATATACCAAAAGAAGTTTGGAGGGAGAGACCTCTTGTGACATTTCAGGTTCTCACTGTGGCAAATACATCTTCTATGATGTAGGATTTGAGGTTTTCACGGCAGTGAGTCTGAAGATGGCTGTCTTCTGGATTGTTGCGCCATGTAGTCTAGTAGAAGTTTACCAACGTTTCAGAAGTCCTTACTGCCTCTATGATCGGGGCAATGACCTCTGTAACGTCGGTAAACTTGTACCAGACTACATGGCGCAACAATCCAGAAGACAGCCATCTTCACTCTTGGAATGTAACCACTTGGAAGCAGCCTGAGAAGAAGTAAGTAAAGTAAAGTAAAGTTTGTCCCACTATACGCCATGTAGGCGTTTGGGGGGAGTAGAGGTATAGCTCCTCTCTTCCTTGACCTCGGCACTAGGTTTACCCCCGGGAAAGGACCCCCGGTACCCATTGGATAGGAGGCTGGGTGGGCCCCAGAGCCGGTCTGGACGCAGAGGCTAGAGGAAAAATCCTCTGCCCCCGTCGGGGATCGAACCCCGGTCGTCCAGCCCGTAGCTAGTCACTATACTGACTGAGCTATCCCGGCTCAAAGCCTGAGAAGAAGACTGGAGAATAATAGTGATATGAATCTTGAAATAAGTTATGGTAAAATGGTTTGAAGCATAAACTTCAGGGTGTGGTCAGTTGGTGGGTATTAATATTCGCAATGTTAAACTTTCTTATTCTAATAAAAGATAATTATCAACACTGATAAATCAGCAACTCTGCTGCACATAAGTTAAAAATAATTAGTATTACTGGTTTTCTAGACTTTATCCATCATCTAGTATTTTCAGAAGAACAATGTTTTCGATATTGGATCTGTTTCCGTCCTCAGGTGAAAAAGTGGGGAGTACCTACTAAGTTGAGTCCATTAGGAAGAGCACCTTTTCACTTTAGGAAAGAAATAGTTCCAGGTTCTGAAATGTTTGTGTTCTTAGAGTACAAAATAATAGTCAAAGTCCAAAACACTGGTAATACTAATTGTAATATGCCATTATCATAATCCTTTAACACTTAACAATAATTGCATACTTAAGTTTCAAAATACAAGTTCCAACCTCGCTCAGGATTGGTGCACTCTATTTGGGTGAGCTTAATATTCCAGTTGCGATTAACAGATACTGATGGGTCAGTTCTGATGCTGACTTGAATTGGTGTGTTGTCTGCAGGGAAATCCACATATACTGGAAAAAAAATAAACTTTTATTTGTACTGTTCTTCTTTATTTATGTGTCTGCTAACAATTTTAAAAATTTGTTAAGTAATCCCAATTGAAATTCAGTATTCAGTTTGTGCTCTTCATGGTCATGCATGCATAAATTTAACTAAATTTATCAACAAATTAAAAGTTTCTCATGATCAACAAGGACACGTACAAAGATGGTTATCTTTTGGGTTGTAGCAGTATCATACAAGTTTACCAACATTTCAGAGGTCCTCTCTGCTTCCATAATCAGGGTGATAAGGACCTCTAAAATGTTGGTAAACTTGTACCAGACTACATGGTGCTACAGCCCAGAAAATGATCATCTTTGGACTCACCGCCATGAAAACCTCAAATACTACAAAGGACATGTACAAATCTTACCATGTTCATTGGTGTTTTCACCGCAGATACGAGGTACAAAGGAAGCGCCACCTGCTATTTCAAGGTAATCATTAGTACAGACTCCAGTGGCATCTGGCTCAGAAACAGTGAAGTCAAGTAAGTCAACACGTAACTGTTAAGAGAAAAGACAGTTTTAAAAACCGCTTCCAGAAATATAAAGTAACATATCATAACACTGCTACTTCTGAGATGAGTAATAAATTTTGTAGCAAAAGAATTGCATGCATGGTCTGTTATTGAGTATTAACTTCATTCACACACACATAAAATTATTGTAAATCACAATTTACAATTTTAATTACATGATAACCACCTACAAGATGACAGTGTCAAAACCCAAAAGATCACAAATGACAAACACTAAAGAATTTTCTACAAAATTTATAGTTGGTGTAGTCAAATTGTCTATCTCATATGAATGATTCTATTCACATTACAGTAAACTTTCAGTAGATAACATGTTAGAAGGCCTGAAGTTCCATTCAATTTAAATTTTGTTCTAATCTGATTGGCACCTTCACTGCCATGAGCGTCTCAGATCTTTAATTTGGAAGCAAATGAACGCAAATTTTATCACCTGATACAAAATAATTTTTATTTCAGGGAGAAGACTCGTGATTTCTGTTCCAACTTCCTCTTGTCACTGGGGCCTCCTAATTTGTCACTGGTTTAACATTTACAACATTATCTATACATTATTTGAAACAACTTCTTAAAGATGTATGAAAAAAGTTTTACATGCTGTGGGAATAAACCAAAGATCCTGAAAAATTTATTTACAAAATTCGAGAAATAGACTGCAAATTGATTATTTTGCAAGTCAATGCCAGATCACGTGACGCCGAGGATATGAAGTCAAGGCATGCTACGCCCAGAGTCATGACATCGAACGTCGCGATTCTGAGGTTCCTGTCCCAACACAGAGCAAATATAGCGAATCTGAGCCATGTGAACCAATCAACACAAGGCTCAGTAATCAAGCGTCGCAGAGGCAAAAGACTCAATGACAATGCTGAACAAACCGACGCCAACCATCGCGGCGCTAAGACATCCAAAGATATGTTATGTAACGGCAAATCTTGTGAAGTCTAACGTCACAATGCCTATCGTCCATATGCCGACACAATTTTCAAATATAATTAAGAGGAGACACACCACACCATAAGAAACAACAACCCAATGCTAGTGTATTAAGGGTGAGCACAATAAGCAACCCTGAGCCAAGGAAAGCAAGGATACAAATACAAAGAAAGCCCAACCACGCGACACCATGCTTTGTCTTGTTTTGCTGAGCCACATCACAGACCAAGTCATTATCAACTGCAAAATTTTCTGTTTGTTTGGAAGAGTTTCTTTTGTTTCTTGTTACCTGGCAAATGTTAGAGTTACACTTGTAGACAGCAATACTGCAGCGTCCACTGCCAGTGTACACACTGGGGAAGCCAGGATTGGTGAAATATGTGCAGTTGAGGTGGGTAGATGAACCACACGACTTCTGAACTGCAAAAACATTAAGAATCTGCAATGCTCATATGTAACATTACAGCAGCTGGACACAGGAAATGCTCACTAGGACAGCCATATGATTCTTGCTCTCACATAATATTTATACTTTAAAAGCACAATTATGAACCAAGATAAGCATCAACTGCTGAAGATGGATTCTGTATGTAGTCCAAAGTTATTTTTTTAAGTCAGGACACTGGCAGGAAAGTGATTTCACATCAGTATCCTACAGTTCTATCATCTTAACTAGATCTCTGTATGACACTCATCACCATGCTTACTGATGCAGCAAGTGCCCCAGTTCCGAGCACAGCTCCCAGATGCTACACCACCTGCATTAGAGCATTCCTTCCTTGAGAAGCATGTCCCATACTGCCCATTGGTTCCAGTGCACTGTACATTCTTGAAGCGGATTAAACTGAAGAATGGGAAGACTTGAAACACAAGCAAAATAACATTCATGGGTAATCAATGCTAACAATATCAGCCCTTATTCTGTTACTGAAGACATACACAACTGATTTATTATTGTAGCTAACAGAAATAATTCTTACTGTTCCAACAGTTTATTTACTTTGTACATTTAATGGGTACTGCAGATAAAGCAGGTGTGCATGATCTGTTGACTCTCCTCGATGAAGCATCTTCATGGTGTGATAATTAAATGCAAGCATGTGTGTGCATAATGTGGTGCCTAATTAAGCACAGGGAAAACTTTATTCTTTACTTGGCTAATTAAATAACACAATACCATCTCTTTACTTATATATTCCATATTATAATTTACATATTAAAAGAGACAATGAAAGAATATTTAAGTTCAAGCCAAGGAGTAATGAGCCGGCATAGATCAGTCAGTATAGTGACTGGCTATGGATTGGACGACCAGGGTTCGATCCCCGACGTGGGCAGAGGATTTTCCTCTAGCCCCTGTATCCAGATCAGCTCTGGGGCCCACCCAGCCTCCTAACCAATGTGTACTGGAGTCCTTTCCTGGGGGTAAGGCACAGCCAAGGTGTGATGCTGACCACTCACCCCCATCTAGTGCCAAGGTCAAGAATGAGTAGGAGCTATGCTAACTCTCTCCCCCCCCCCCCCCCAAACACCTACATGGTGTATAGTCAGACAGCTTTACTTTACTTTTTTATGGAGTAATGTTTTGTATTCTACAGTAACTAACTTCATGAAGCAACCGTTTTCAAGAAACTGATAGTGGCATTTAGCAGGATAGCTTTAATAGTATATGGTGAAGATTACAAACTATGGAGCTCATCATTATGTAATATTCTTCAGCCATCCATCACTGCATCCCTTTTAGGTCCAAATATTCTCAACTTTTGTTCTTCCTTTAACATAAGAGACCAGGTTTCACACCCATACTGAACAATAGTAAAATTATAGGGTATTTTTATATTGTAATCTTCATGTTTTTAGATAGATTAAAGATTCTGAACTGCATGGTAGAAAGAGTTCCATAAATTTTATCTGCTCTTTGTTTCCTCATGATGGTGTTCCACAGTATTCATATTAATTGCTTTCCATCCTCATAAACCTATGGATTAGCAGGATAGTGATAGGGAATGTCGCAGGACTGAACTCAAGTCTTTGTGGTTGGTGAGAAGGAAACATCTAATCAAAAGCCATGAAACAGCTTACAGAGAACTGCAAATACTATAATTAAAAAACCTATAACACTGGTTGCCTATTATTATGGGAGGATATTCTTTGATTGTATCCATTGTTTGGTTAATTTAATTTATTAAATAAGGTTAATAACATTTTCAACCAGGTAAAATATAGGCTACCTACTCTGTGGAAGCACAAAGTTAATTTTCAACAAACCATTGAAAAAACAGACGCCCTTTCCTTTCACCTACAAACAAGGATAAATGCAGCTTCTAAAATGTGATAAACCTTCTTCTATAAACTCAGATAACCTAGGGGTAATATAAAATGAAACCATTCCCATGTCCAAAACAAAATCCATTCATCCATAGTAGCTAGACAGACATGTGCTTACATTTAACTGTTCTACCACTTATACAACTTACACCTATCATGACGATCCATTGCAGCCTTATTTTCCAAACTGCTGTCTATCCAAGTGGTCTGACTGGCCCAATCATCATCAAATGTCAGCCCCCTAGCAGTGCAACACAGCACCAGCAACCACAACAAAGACATCACACTCGCTAGGTTCGTAGACAGTTGAGAAGTGAAGCACCCAGTTCATTGTCACATATCCTGAGGTTGTTTACACATTCTCACTAATTAGTATAACTGGAGCTGTTTTTAACTCTATTTAGAACATAACTGTGCCTTATCCTTCATTAAGTGTACCTCCTGGCCTCATTCTATTCCCAGATACAGTTAGGATGGACCAGGGATATTTCATGAACTGGAAAGACAGTAATTGCCAAAACATGATCTAACATCTAACATAAATGTAAAATATTAAGTTTACATACATTTCTTTATAGCAGAACCAAGGGGGTTAGCACTGTGGTAACATATTAAGGATGTACTAGGTTCAAATTTCATTGGAATTTGGCTATAAGTTATTATTTTACTCAGTACATTTGGAAAATGGCAGTATAAACCCTTGAAACAGAAAATTACACAGCTAAGGTGAATGAAGGACATCTGTATAACTGATAAGATGTGTGGTCATGATGTTAACAATGTCTATGAACCTTAATGTCAACTTATGCATGACATCACATTTTAAATTATAATACACTTAATTATAGAAAGAACATGCAGATTATCACAGTAACATTTCCTTCTCACATTCAGGGTTTCTTACCATATTTTTAGTGCTTCAGTCTCCAAAACCAGCTTTAAACTGTATACCTCTATCAATGCTACATAACCTTATAATCAGTAACAAATAAATATGTAAATAAATAAATGATATTATACTTACATGAACACATGTTTAAAGAAGGAGACTGCAGTCTGCCACCTTAACCTTACTGCCCGACTTCTCACAGCTAATACTGATATCCTGGTATCAGTTTAAATGTAAATAATATGCAATTTAAGGTATATCATTGCTCTATTTTCTAGGATGCAATAGATTTTTAAAATACAGGTACTATTAAGCCCCAGTTTTCTGTTATAGTTTAATCATGACTATAGATATTACTCATAAGATTATAAATGAAAAAGGTTATTCGGATATTATTAGATAACTATCTCAATTTGTTATTTTAGCAGAGAAAAAGATTCAAACAAAATTTCTGAACTCATTCATTATTCCAAATCACAGCAAATTCAGTGTTCAAGTCGTTAGTGAGTTTCAATTATAAAGACCTACAAAATATATCTACATCTTCCATTGCTACCACTAAAGCTGTAAATTCGGAGTGTATTAAGATATTTAATTTTCTGTGTAAATATTTTTAACAATACTACAGTATCCAAATAAGAAAGGAAAGAAATTCAATTTTGGATGGGTACAAAAGTAAATGTTGCAAGGTACTTTCAAAGGCTCTAGGTGTTCTATTATGTGTATATACTTTTGTTACTTAATTTCACAAATATTAAAATGAAACTTAGAAACAAATAAAAATGTTTATGGTAGTAATACAAAAAAAAACTTCTTTAAAAATTATTTCATAATACAACATTTTATAAGAAACAAGTAAAATAGAGAGCTATATGTTTGTATTACAAATTATAAAAAAACATATAATAAAACTAGAAAAAAACCAAAAATGCCACAGGATTAAATATTGTCTGGAAACACAACACATTGAAAGCTCCTCACAGTTCTACACTGAGTTAGAAAATGTTCAGCCAAGTATGTTTAAAAACACTGGTTGTATAAGTATTTGTTATGTACTGTTAAAACAAAAAGCAACAGTTATACTAGTTTCATGATGTATCATTTACAAATGGTAACTTTAAGATCTTTTCCAGTATCCCAGAGACAATTTTGACTACATTTGGGTATAGGAATACTCATCCAGCTATCAACCAAAAAACACAGAAATGGTGCTAGAAGAAGTAGAAAGAGACAAAGAGAATATCATTTAGCACCACTCCAAGCAGGGTTTTAACAACCATGCTTCACTATCTGCCATTCATTGTTTGTGTGATACTACATTCATTCAGTTCCCAATCATATTCACTTGTAATCATTATTCAGTAATTGAGACAGAGTATCCCTAGGAGGCATCCCAGTGCTGGAGCACTGGAATTTCTTGTAATCACATAGCAATGTCAAACACAAGCAACATAATGTACAGAGAAGGGAGCGATAAGCCCTCCCAACATCATTGAGATAAACTATGTAGTACAAAAATCATAATTAATGTCTTGTTTAATTTCTGACCAATATGAGACAGAAGCATCAGGCTCTTTTAAGTCAGTGCATTTTATAAGATGTTTGTTATTTATTCGAACTTGAAAGTGTAAAGCCATTATTAAGTTTATGAGAACAGCCTCATATCATTACTCATACCTATTTCTTTCAGCTTGGAATTGCATGACAGAATATCCTGGCACTTTCAAGACTACACCTCCTCTCATAACATATATTTGTTAACTGCATATCTTGATAATAATGGCTTTGGTGTATTTAAGAGTTTCGATCAGGCAAATGTTCATTAAGAGTGACCACAATGGCAGTGAGTATTTGTGTACAATAATGCCCATTTCAACAGAAAACCTTTCAAAGTCCCACAAATCTGTTTAAGCACCAGGATTGCAACAATATCTTAACATCTCAGTCAGGAGTCTTGTAGCTGAAGGAAGGTACATGATAATTTATGATGTGACCAATTAACTAACTAACTAGATGGCTTACCGAATCCAAAGGTTCATCACCGAAATAACCAAAGGCTCCATCAGACTCTGTCCTGGGCCAACAAAATCCAGTCTCCTTCAACTCCTATCTCCCATAGATCCCGCCTGAGATTATCCTCCCATCTACGTCTAGGTCTCCCCAGCGGTCTCTTCCCCTCAGGCTTCCCAACCAATACCCGGTGCACACCTCTTGTCCCATCCATGCGCGCTACATGTCCCGCCCATCTCACTCTTCTCGACTTAATCACCCTGACAATATTAGGGGAGTATTACAGATTTTTAAGCTCGTCATTGTGCAGTTTTCTCCACGCCCCATCGTCTTCCCTCTTAGGCCCAAATATCCTCCTCAACACCCGATTCTCAAACACCTGCAATCTGTGTTCCTCCCTCTGAGTGAGAGACCATGTTTCGCACCCATACAAAACAACAGGCAAGATTATTGTTTTGTATACTTTAATTTTCAGGTCCTTAGAAATCAAACAGGAAGACTAAATATTTTGAACTGAGAAGTAGCAAGCATTTCCGGAATTTAGTCTCCTCCTAACTTCCTCATGAGTATCATTTTGATTTGTTATTGTTGTTCCCAGATATTTGAACTTTGTAACCCTTTCAAAGGACTTATTAGCTACCCTAAGATAATTTTGCCCACCTGTCTTCTGATGACGAGATACTAACATGTACTTAGTTTTTTATGAATTTACTTCTAGCCCCACCTGTCTACTAGCCTCTAGTAAAACTTCTGCATTTCTCTTTATTGTATTTATATCATCCCCCAATAAATTAACATCACCAAATAATACTGCATGACTTTGGGTGGATTTCTCTTGAAACAGTCTAAAAAGTCTGTTGGAAACTTCCAGAACTTGGAACTATTAAGCCAAGAATTGTAGTTTATGTACAAGGTATCTGACGATAATTCAGACTAAAGCCCCTATTTTCATTGTCTCCATCTGGCAATTCAGCAGCATTTGTTACTACAGTCAACACGAATGGCTTGGCAGAGGCTGAAAATAAAAGAAGCTTATTAATACACAAACATTAAACCAATGTCAATGTATTTTACTTTAACTGTACTGCTGTCATATGAGGATCAGCTGCAGCAGGGTTTTTGAAACTGAGGTCCATGCATTACATGTGACCCTTCAGCCTAAATGTGGTTAGTGACAGTTAAACATTGCATTGCATGGGAATCAGCTTGACCAGTTATCAGACTATATTCTGTTGGCAATTTTCTCAGAGTACTCTGTAAACAGAGGAAACTTACTTGTGGTTGGCACCAGTGCATTGCCACAAAACCTGTCGGTGTTTAGGCTCATTGCATTTTGGGATGGATTTGGTATTACAATAAAATCAGTGGTACAGTCTATACCACTTTCAGCTACTGTGGGAGTTGCTGAAAGAAAGTAGGTTTATAATGAGCACATGTAAATTTCAGTATGATTGATGCTCAACAGTCTGAGATATCCACATTATTTTTCCATCTCTGACTGGAATGCCAGAAAATGGAGCTGAAGTTCATTTCTCTACATGTAGACTGGGTCTGTGCAGTCCAAAGTAAAATGTACCATCAACATGCACTCATAAAGCTCTCTTTAAGGTTAAATCAAGTTTTGCAAAAACACTACAAATGTTTACTGCATCCAACATATGAACATGACAAAAAGAAATTTATCTCATGAAGATTTTTACTTTTTTATGAAACAATTGTATAATATTACAAATTACGTATCAATCCTCTTGACACAATATTTCATTTTGTGTCCCCAGAATACAACATACAAAATTAACTAAATATGTTCAGATCTATTACAGAACTTGAGATTCATCTGGTACACAATAAGTTAACTATATTAAAATCTGTCTAGAGACCTTATACAGTTACAGAAGCAGGTTATACACCATTTAGGCCACAGGTAACACAGCCCTAAAGTTTTACATTAGCCTGGAAGAAGAGCCCTCTGCTACTTACTGGACTGCATTTAATTAAAGTGGAATTACATTGGATAAAGAAATTCATATAATAAGTCTCTGTTTGAAGAAACGAAAAGACAGAGAAAAATTAGGACTCGAGTATTTAAATCTTGGTATTACAGGTCTGCTGACTGACTTTGATTTTGGGGTTTAATGTTTTGTATTATGCTACTTAGATGTGTAGCCAGTTGGACTATGTACAGCCAATAAAGGTTACTGTCACTATGTACAAAAAAGGTGACAAAACTGAGTTATATTTATTTATTTAGTGCTCTGTCTGACGACAGGTCCATATGAACAGCATCCTTCCATCCTTTTCTCGGACTGGGACCTGTTCATATACGTTCTTGGCAGATAATCCAGAAGTGGTTTGCCATTGCCTTCTTCTGTGTGTGAATGGAGTAATTGTTGGGATGCCACGGAGAAACCGGGGAAGCCCTCGGAGGAAAACTCCGTGTTGCCTAGACCACGGCCTTGCCCAACACAAGTTATAAATTCGGGCACCGCCGGGAATCGAACCCGGGACCCCAGGATTACAAGGCCAGCGTTCTAACCGCTAGACCACCGTGGAGTACAAGTAATAAATTGTGATGAATCTCATTTCATACAAAATTGTACTGAATATTCCACATACACTGACTAATGACAATGCCATCACAACAGCTAATGATTTATCAAGTTTCAACATATACTAGAGAAAATATATTAGCATAACAGATCAGTACACCAACTATTCATGGATCTTAATGTCCCTGATTCAGCTACAAGAGACTAAAATATTTGAAGTGGAATGATTTAAAGATTACATTTCATCATGAATTAAAATGCCTATTTGATTAATTTAATAGATGCCATATAAAAATTGTGCAATGAGATTTCAATGCTAATGTAGATGGAAGGACGTTTCCAAATCAAACATAAGAAATGGAAGTTTATGTGAAATTGTTAATAAAGGGGTGAGACTAACAAACTTTGCTGCTTCCAAATATCTGATTGTAAAAAGGACATATATCGCACAAAAGTACACTTTGACTTCCTAGTGACCAATTGGTAACAGCCCAGGATGATCAAAGCATGTAATATATTATAAGGATATTACAAGAGGAATATAAAGCATAGGGTTTGATATTCAGTTTTAAAAGCAAAAAAAAGCATCTAATAATCAGGACACTGAATACAAGTAATCCTTCAAAATAAACAGCATTAAAAAACTAACTCCATGGAAATATGTATAAAAGAATGAACTTAAGAAATGACATATGGGTACAAAATGTTGTCACTTACATTGAGGGAAGAACATAAATTATAAGTATTTGAAAACAATGGACTCAGGAAATATATGGACCTGAGAGAGTTACAGAAGACATCAACAAAGGTTGAACCATGATTAGTAAATACCTGTGCATTCGCATGACTATTGTACTTACCAAGATAATTTGGAGGAATTGCATCTGTACCTCGCGTCATAGTGAAGGAGTATAGATCACCCGAAGTTTGTGTCCACTCTATGCTGCAGTACCCACTTGCTGCTCGAACAAACACTCCATAATTTGTGTTGATAATCTGTCGTGTCCTGTCCATATCTGAGGTGACAATAAGTGTGTGGCTGTATTTATCTTTGTGGATGATAAGAGTGAAACAAGAATACATGGCCTTGTTTATTTCGTCACTATTATATCATGGCATACTTCAATCGCTTACAAAAATAAGATCCAGTTATAAAAGTCCTAAGGCTTCACTCATAATCATAATGTTGCACTGATGGGATTCACAAAACTATGAACCATTAGTAGTTAATTATTCACTAACAATGCCATCATGACAGCTGTAGCAACATTACATGATGTCAAGTACCATGTCTTATTGTAATGAGATGAGGAATGTCTTGTATGAATAGATTAATTATTCACTAACTCATTTATTGAAAGTCATATAAATTTGAAGCACTTGCACTCTTCCAGAATTAAGCCTCAGTGGACAGTATAAAATATTTACATTTCAGGAAGTATTTGTTTATTTGTTTAAATCTTGTCAGTCTAATCACAATAAAATTCCTATTAAATATTAAAATATTACTATAATTAACATTTAAATATTTAAAATATATTAAATGATGTTCTCTATCGAAATGTTCGAAGTATTTAAATTACAGGGGTAAACTTAAAGCTAGTTTTGTTGGGCATAAATTATCTACCAGCAGACAAAATTCCAAAATAATAGGTTTTCATATACGTGACACTGAATATTGTCCTCTCATGATCTAATTGCTTTCTACACACATAATCCTTTTCCTTCGAAACAGAGAATACTATTTTGTGGTAAAACTACACCAGAAACTTTAGAAAATAGCTTATAGCTGTCTTATATGTTGCTCTCACCAGCTGCATTAACTTACCAAGTCCAAGTTAAAGAATTCTGAATTGAAAAAACACTGACAGCTAGGTTAAGTAAAGATAAAGGTAAAGCTTTTCATGTTAAAAATTTTTAAGTATCACAATTAATTATATTTAATCAAATAAATTATTATAAATGTGTAATTTCTATGTTCTATGCTTCTAGGAGCCTCAGTTGTCAAAAGATGAATGAAAGAGAACAATCATTGTTGCCAGTGAAGAATGTCGAAGTCAGCACAGTACATGGTGATGAAAACACAAATTCCTGGCTCTACCATCTGGCCAACTGGTCATCCATCTCATAACTTTAATGAGTTATCTCATTCCAAGCATTCCCAGTAAAGTTGTCTGAAAAATAATGCAATTCCTCTCATATCTGTATCAGGTACTAGCCTATTTTTTTAATCTGTCTAAGCACAACATATCAGCATCAAATGAGTTCCTTTAGATGGTAACCAGAGAAAAGACTAATGAATGAATGATTGTTTCCAACATTATATGACCCAACCCAACAGAAGTATACATAAGTTTAAGCTGTCTCTACCATAAGTACGAGGCTCGTCCACAAAGTAAGTTTCCCTGGGGCCGTTTACAGAAACAAAACACAATTTCATGGAAATATTTATTGCAACAGATACAGCAAGTGTCCAGCTATTTTTCAACATATTCGCCACCGGAATTGAGACATTGGTCATACCGTGGGACCAACTTTTGAATACCTGTGTCGTAGAAGTCTGCCGCCTGGGATTGGAACCACTGTGTGACAACCATCTCCGCCTCTCTGTCATTCTCAAAACGCTGACGCTGACCGGACAGGAATTTCTTGAGGTGTAGGAAAAGATGGAAATCACTGGGAGCGAGGTCCGGGCTGTAGGGTGAATGATTAAACACCTCCCAGCTGAACTCCTGCAGGAGACTTGCTGTCCGTCGAGCCGTGTGCGGCCTAGCGTTATCACTGACCGCACTTCACAGTCGGCGGGAGCTGGAATAAGAACCTCCATCTTCAACAGCTGCAACGATGCTACTATGAGAACGCGGGAAGTGCCGTTAGTGCAAGCGCCATGCTACGTCATTGCTCTATCACGTACGCACAGTCGCTTCGCGCAATATAAGGTTTGCTAGCTGTGGGACGAGTGGGAAACGTACTTTGTGGACGCGCCTCGTATAAAAAGAAGTGATGTGTCACTTACCAATACTTGTACCATAGTTGAAACTCTTCACAGTGCCTTGCAATTCTCTGTAGTACATCAGAGCACCTGCTGGGGCTGTGGAAGAAAAGTGCAGCTGTAGTAAGGAACAGAACACAATTTCTTCAACATTTGACAATTTTTTCCCAACACTGATTACAGCATGCTCTATCTGTAAAGGTAAATAAACTGAAAGAAAGAATCATTATTACCACATTTAAAACTGGATAGCCTGGCACTTGCCTGTATGTATCAGTCAGCCCTACAGCACCAGCACACACTACAATGTGTATTCCTTAAATAAGCAAATTAATTCAAACAGCAGAGTTAGCCTGGGTTAATCACCATTCTTTGGATAAAACTCTGCCACATAATGTCTGACAGTGTCTACTAGCATTGTTCTTTGTCAGAGTACCAACCTCGCTCAGAACTTGAACATTCTATTTGGGTAAGCCCGATATTCCACTTGTGACTGGTAGTTGCTGCTGAGGTGGATCTAATACTGATTTGAATTGGGGCATTATCTTCTTGGAAGTCCACATATACTGCAACACAAGAATCTTCAATTTTTATCATGTTTCCCTTATTATTTCTCCAATGTTACTATGTAATCTAACAAACTATCATTTATATCACTTTCTAATTTTGTTTAACTTCTAAACACCTTGAATTTCATTCATAAAGATGCAAGCCTATATAATGCCCTCATGTTCCAAGATATTTATTTGTGTTGGTAGACAGCAGGATTAAACCCATAACCAAACATTTTATGAACAAAATGAAGACTACACATTGCAATGTAATTGATTTTTCAGTAAATGATATAGAAAACTTCTAGAAAAACTACAATGACTATATTACAGAATAAATTATGAATAAGAAATTACAACAGAAGAGAAATATTATATAAAATGTTGAAGTGAAGTACATACCAGTTATAAAAGTAATGTACTTGAAGCATAGTGTGTGTATTTGTATGTCAACATGCACACACACACACACCTAAGAGTACTAAATAAAGTTGCTCAGGACCAGTTCCTTTGTTGGGTGAATACGTGCCATATCATATCAAGTTGCTTTCCAAATCACAGGTGGGTGTACTGGGCTCAAGGAAACTGATGTGGACAGTACTTTTACAATATACCTGAACTAATCTTACAGAAGATAGCTGAAATGAGGAATTTAAACAATGACAAAGCCACAAGTCTAGTGCTGATTTTTAATATCTCTTGGCTTTAGACTTTTACTGAAGTCATTATGAAATAGGCACTACCCGAGTACAAGACGTTCAGTTTCTGAATGTAGTATCTAATCCTCTTAAGAATCAATATATAGTCTGCACCCTTTATGATTACCCTAAAGTAGAAATTTAAAAACTGTGGGGTGTATTAACACATTTCTAATAATAACAAGTTTTCATTTTTCTGTTATTCATTTGTGTTTAATTATATAAGACTTTTATTCACAGTATATTTTTCCATCTACCAAACTCTCTGCAGTGAAGTTTTTCTGACATTTTACAGTTTCATTAAACACAACATTTGAGTGAAGTTTACATGTTTCTATGATTTGACACTGTGTAAATTATTCTGTTGGACTTCATCCACTGTCCAAGTTTTTTTAATTAAAAGCACAACATTTCAGAAGCTGGTTCTACTTCAGTCTTTAGGTTACTGGCTAGAGGAAGAAAACCTTACTTTTTCTTGGCCCCCAGGTTAAGGTATTCTCAACTTTGGACACTTACATGATGCATAAGTCCACATAAGATTTTTAGATTTCTAGCAGTGAAAATGTGTATTGTAGAATTCTGAGTTATTACGCCAAGTCATCTTGTAGGCGGTTATCAGTGGCTTGTAGGACATATAACCATCTCGAGGGTACAAATTAGACAAGCTGGGAATGTGGGTCGTTATGTACAATAAGGGTGTCCAATGGGAACAGGATATGAAGGGAAAAGGGTGAACTCAGAATAGTCAAGATACTGAGAATTATCATTCTCAACAAAGAGAAACACATCTTTCATTCTGTTTGGTACATAATCTTACCATGTTGGTTACTGTTGTCACCGCAGATGACAGGCACCGAAGAAGCACCACCTGTTATATCAAGGTGCTCTACATTACACGCTCCTTCAGCATTTGGTTGAGTAAGGGTTAACTCAAACAAATCAACACGTAACTGTTAAGAGAGAAAACAGTTTTAAACACTACATTCTGCAATTATCAAGAGCATATATAAAGACCCCAGTCTGGAGCACATATAGTTTTTAAATACATTCTTTAAATTATGTATTCATCATTGGGTTTGATTTTCATTTCATACATCCAGATACCATGAACTGTAATAAATTCAGAAGCAAATCAGTAATTCATTCAGTCATCAGATTAGCACTATTAAGCACAGAGTGTTTTCCAAAAGGATGCTTCACATTTAATTGTATTGATTACTTAAATAATTATTCTTGGAGTAATTAAACCACCATAAACTGAACATAGCAATCTTGGGAAACAGTGTAGCCTGTAATGACAATTTTAATTCTTAACAATGTGGTGTAAAATAAGTATGACATTTCAACATACAGGATTGTTCAAAAAGTAAGAAATTTATTTTCATACAAAGTTCGAATGCATTTTTGAGATAAAAGTCTCATTTACAAGACAAGGTTAATTTTAATTAAAATGATTATGTTAACAAACAGACTGTGCATGTATGGGCCACATGAGATGTTAGTGTATCATCATTTAAATGATGACAAGTGCAAACGAAGAAACATGTTTACAGTAACTTTTAGTATGTGAATAAAATCTGTAATTTGTCTGATCCATTTCAGAAAAACTAGATTAAACTGCATAACATTTCTGTTTTTGAGAAATATTTTCCTTTTTTACCTGGCAAATGTTAGAGTTACACTTGGAGACAGTAATGCTGCAACGTGCACTGCTTGTGTATGCTCTGGGATATTCAGGATTGGTGAAGTATGTGAAGTTAAGGCTGGTGGTTGCGGCACATGACTTCTGAACTGAAAAGATATTGAGAAACTACAACATCTCATATGCAGCAATACAGTAGTTCAACACAAGGGATACTTACTAGGATAGTCTTGCAATACTTACTCCTCCACAACCATCATGACTTAAAAGAGCCCAGCCCATAATTCAACTTACTTTTCATAGCAACGATGCTAATTAGATTCGAGATAAAACAACATATAGTTTCAGTATCAATTACACTGATCCTCCATATTGTTTTACACTGTTCCTATCACAAAAAAGAATTCATGTCATTTCATTAACTATTCATTAATAGAAAGATTTCAGTCTATTTTGCTGGCTCCAAGCATGTTGCTGCCTTCTGGAAATCTTCCAGTGTGACTGCGGTGTTGAATAATGTGTAGATTAAGTGTGAGATCTGAGGATCTCACAGTGGTGAAGATGCCAGTGTTGATTTTCTGGGTTTCAACACTGTGTGGACTTGTAGGTGGATACCAACATTTCAGAAGAGCACACTGCCTCCATCTTTGGGGTTGAAGATGGAAGATAGTGCTTTCCTCCAAAATACTGCTGTCTACCTAGAACACCATACAACATTTGAACACAGATGATCAATATCTACATATTAAGTGGCTCACTGAACAGTTTTCTTTTGGTGTCATGCTGTTAACATGTTAACAATTGTAGCACAGGAGATGGACATGACTGCATCACAATTATTAAAACAAAGCATTATTATTATTAGTGTTCTGTGTGACGACAGGTCCATATGAACAGGATCCTTCCATCCTTTTCTCGTACTGGGACCTGTTCATATACGTTCTTGGCAGATGATCCAGAAGTGGTTTGCCATTGCCTTCTTCTGTGTGTGAATGGAGTAATTGTTGGGATGCCACGGAGGAAAACTCCGTGTTGCCTAGACCACGGCCTTGCCCAACACAAGTTATAAATTCGAACCCGAGACCCCAGGATTACAAGGCCAGCGTTCTAACCGCTAGACCACCGTGGCACAAAAAAACAAAAAGCATACATCAGCATAATTACTGGCCACAGTTATTACCCTAGTTCCAGGCATAGCTTGGAGCCTTCATCATGCCATTCACTTTTCTCATGTCATCGAGACCTCAGTCTGACATGTATCAATACTTCCTGACACAGCAGACAAGGCTATTAATAAGCCACTGTCAGTCAATTAAAAGCACACCTGTACAAAAAAGTATCAGCTGATAATTCTAGTTATATCAGGTGTCAAAAATCTATAGAAATATTGTGCTCCTGTCTCTTGCAGAACTTAGGTACCATCACTTTAGAGATTACTTGTTGAAATCTAACAACTATCACAAAGTCCCAGAAATTAAAGTACTGCAGTTTATTCAAGCTGCAGGTTTACTAATAGGACAATTGTTAGGGATGCCCAATAGATAAAGACTGGTCACTGTGCTACAGCATTTTTATGCCCACCCTCCTGATTCCATTCCACTGTACACAACTGAAACAGCAAGTGGCCAAGTTAGCAAACACAGCTGTGAGATTATATGCAACCCTTAGTGTGCCATGTCAATGGTTGACCATTCCTTCCCCATGTCAACAAGACCACCAGACCCAGATCAATACACTTACTGATACAGCAGACACCCCAATTCCTGGCACAGGACCCAGATGCTGTGCCTTGCAAGCTGGTGCACTCCTGTCTTGAATAGCATGTTCCTAAATGATGATTGGTTCCAGTGCATTGGACATTTCTAAAGCGGATGACATTGAAGAATGAGAAGACTAGAAACAAACACAAAATATCAACTTTTGTTTTCTGTATTGTGATACTCTGTGGTCTTGTAGATGGTTATCAATATTCTGGAGAAATGTTTTAGTATGAAGATGGCTATCTTCTGGGTTGTTGCACCATATGGAGCAGCAAGGACTTGTGAAACGTCAGTAAACTTCTACCAGAATACAAGGTGCAACAACCCAGAAGATAGCCATCTTCAGACTCTCTGCCATGAAAGCCTCAAATCCTGCAATACATTCTTCTGAAACACTAGTAACTACCTACAAGACTGCATGGCATCACAGTCCAGAAAACCACAATTGGCATCTTAGCTTCATCAAAACCTTAAAATTAAATTACAAAGGGTCACCGTGCTCATTGTTGTCTCAATAAAACTTGGGTGATGTCTCTTCCTAGGCAGTACTTCATAACCTACAACTAGCCAGGCCATAGTTATATAAAGCAAGTGACCAGGATGAGGCATCAATTGTAAATGAGGACATGCATCGTGAACAATATTTTTCTTGGACACTGTCTTGTGTCTGCATGAGAAGATGTATTACTTTTCAGAGGTTGCTTCTGTCTTCATATTCAGATAAAAGGAAGAGGTACCTACAATGTGAAGATTGTTAGCTACTTTATATCACTGCATAAACATATAAGAGGCCTCAAAGAACACATACTCATTCCTTTAACTTGACAACAGACAGAATCAATCTCCAGAATTCCATAAACTTTATTTTATACACTGAGATAACAAAACATCGGCAATCTGAAAATTCGTAATATTTCATGTAACAGAGAGACAGACACTCTAAAGACAGAGAGATGCTCCCATTTTGGTAAAATGCACCAAAAAATTAGACTGTCTTCACATAACTTACATCTCTCACTGCGGTCCAAGTAAGTCTCATTTTCCCACCTGACATCTGCCAAGCTGGTCTTGTTACTGTAGTCTTCAGGTTCCTGCCCCACAACTGCGTAACACAGGAAAAGAAACCACAAGAAACACATCACACAAGCTATCGTAACAGACAAAGTAGCAGTGAAGCATCACATTTACTTCTTCATATAGTCTCGGGCTGTTTGTGTATCCCAATAAACATTCTAGCTGAACTTTCTTTCAACTCTGATTAGACCCAAACTGTACTTTATCCTCCACTCAGTATTCCTCTCGTACTCATTTCCATTTCCAAACAAATTTAAGTAACAACAAATTTACAATTGGCAGTAGATAAACAGGTGACCAAACAGACTGTATTTGTCATTTTATGTTGTATATACATGAGTCTATGCATGCCATAACATATAAGAAACTTAAGCAAATACCTTTACAAAGAAACAAAGTGGGTTGACATAGCAGTAACACATCTAACTGATACTAGTGGTATTAGGATGAGGAGGAGAGGATGTTACAGTGTTACAGTTGGAATTCATTAACACTAACTTAGGCTTCTTATAACTTACTAAGAAAATATTGGAACCATATAACAAGACACAGTTATGTAGGAATAAGAATGTTTGCAGAAGTAATAATATACAGATGAATGGTCATAGTTCCAGGATAGGACAGTAACATTTCCAGGTATAAATTTAGGAACTGGAGAAATTTCTATCCTAGCCGAGGTTTTTCACAAATTTCCTCAGTTTCTCCAGGCAACAACTGAAATAATATTTTAAAATACGCAATGAACATCTGAGATTTGAGATTCTCATGGCAGTGAACAGTTTATTCCATATACCTCCTTACCAGTCAGTCTATTATCTTTATGAACTGCAGTACTGACACAATTTTATTTTATGTGTACTCAAGACATAAAACTTTTGACCCTGAACAGATGAAGATTGAATAGAGGTAAATGGATAGTTTTACACTGTATAAATAAAAATAAAAATTGGTAATGAAAGTTACATACAGTACACATAAGGAAAGCAACTATTAAAAGAAAATTATCCAAAAAGCATCTGATCAGACTTGACACACAACACTCAGGTTTGCTTTTTCAACACACATAATAATCAGAGTCAAACAACAGTACAATGAGAAATTATTTTCTACGGTCATACTGCCTCCGTCATCAGGGCGATGAGTATGAAGATTTCTGTCTTCTGGGTTGTTGCACCGTGTAGTCTGGTCGATGTTAACCAACGTTTCGGAGGTCATACTGCCTCCGTCATCAGGGCGATGATCGCATCTAACCATTTACCAGACTACACGGCACAACAACCAAGAAGACAGAAATCTTCATACTCATCACTGTGAAAACCTCAAATCTTACAAGATATATGTAAGTTGAATATTTTTCATTAAATGAATATATTTTGGTGTCTTATTTAAGAAGATAAATAAACTTTACTAGGTTGAAACCAATTTTACTATTATTCACTAATACAAAAACTTTATTTTAAAGTACAATAAGATACAAATTACTTTCTGAAGAAACATTGCTCAAAGTATTACAACCACCAGAATACAGAGGGAAACACTGGAAGAGCACAAAAAGGAATGGTGCTTTAAAACATTTTACAAGGCTCCAGGTGTTCTACAACTACTACGTATATATTATTTAATTACTAAAGTGTGTATAAATAAAAAGCAAAAGAAAATATTCACATTTATAACAACAATCTCTATGTTACATCATAATGCACTGTATGACAATGAAGTAAAATACAGTACTGTAAGTTTGTATTGCAAACTATGAAAGTGTATGAGTGAAGTAGAAAAATAAGAAAAAATAATACTGAACTAAATAACTTTCTCAAAGTGCATTATAGTTTAAGCTCCTCATAGTTCCACTCTACAGCAAGAATTATCAGCAGTACAGATGGAAAAACACTTGTGTTCATAATTGTTTGAGAAGATGAACATGTATACGACATGCACAAAATATCATATCAGGAAGGCTGTAGTGTAATTTTACTTGGAGTTTTGAATCATGAAGCAGTGGAATATAAATTAAGCTGTAATTATTTTTCTATATTTTGGCACATATGTTATATTTCTGTTATGTCTAGTAAGCATAAATAATTGCTGGTTCAAATAGAATTGCTAACACTATGGTCAAATATTGATTTCCTAATAAGTTATAATTTACTTATAAATATCTGTCTTGTAAGCATGCTTTATATTCAACTGTTTAAACAGAGGCTTGTATCTCCATTTCTGTGAGATGATACATTCTTAAGGTGGGTCAGTTTTCCAGTATTTTAAGAACATTAACAATCTCTGGCTTCAATGTGAAGTGACTGACAGCAGATTGAGTCCTTAAATAGGTTGAATTCTAAAGGTTTCTGATTATGGTATGTTATAATATGTAAAATTGTTCTTTTGGACTATGTGCATTTTGTAAGTTATAAAATTATAAAACTGCAATGTTTTTCAAACTGGATTCTGCTTCTGTCGTCAGGTAAAAACGGGATGAAAGAGGACAGAAAGCATATCTGTTGAACCCCCTGCTTCACCTAACTTCAGACCTGATGACAGCAGCACAATCCAGCTTAAAAATGTTGTACTTTTATTATTTTATAATTTAGACAATGGATTAAGTTCAAAAGAATATTTTTACATACCTTAAATAGGTATAGACAATGAGGCCATGGAAAGTTTCATATTCCTCCTACTGGTGGATCTGAATGTATGTCTAACCAATGAAAACCATCTATCACATCCACTTATCAGAATACAAAACAAAATTTCTATACTTTCTGGTCCAAGAAACAAAGGTACTGATTATGTCTAGTGTCTGTCACTTTATCCTGAAGAGCAATCAGTCCTTGGAAACACTACAAAACTAGTTCACCACATTGCATTATAATCACCCACAAATGAAAATACATTCAGTAAATCACTATCAAAGTCTCAAGACTTCATTCATTTAGTTCATTTCAACAGATAATCTTATAAAATCTATCAACCTGCCACAGTGTCTTTGTATTAAAGAGCCACCGATCACTGGAACCACATTCTACAATAAAAGCAGTCAGTACTTGCCAGTATATATCCATTAGAATGACATCCAAAAACTAATTTACCAGTTTCCTGAAAATGTACAATTGAAGGTTTCTTTTAATAAAATAGCCTGGTAATTAGTCATAACTAAAGGATATCTTCAAAGATTATTTGTATATTACACAAACCAAATAATACCATATGACTCTAAATTAATTTATTTTGAAACAACTAAACAAGCCAGTCAGAAACTTACTGTTTTGGGAATGTTAAGCGAGTTCAATGGCAATGTATCTGACGATAAATCAAACTAAAGCCTCTATTCTCAAAGTCACTGGTCACAGGCTCATCACCATCCGTTACCACAGTCAAAACAAATGGCTTGGAGGAAGCTGCAAATACAGAAAAGCATATGAATACACAATCAGTGTGTTTTAGTATAACATTTTAAGGTACTGTTGCCAGGAGAGGGTCAACAACTGCACATCTGTCCAAAAGTCAGGTCCATGTGTCACACGAGACATATGATGATCCTGAATTTTGCAGTGGCATCCAAACATTAATTTTTAATTTAACAAATATCTTTTATAGTAATCAGCTCAATGAATTATCACACACACTATATAATCTACTGGAAACTTTCTTCAGACAATCTCAGAATACTCTATAAAGTTTCTGGAAACTTACTTCTCATTGTCAGCAGTGCATTTCCACAAAACCTGTCATATAACAGACTACCTGCTCTCTGATATGGATTTGGTATCACAACAAAATCAGTGGTACAATTTTCACCTTGTAAAGCAGTCAGAGGATTTCCTGCAAGGGAGAAGTGAGTTTTGAGAACATGTCAATTTCAATATAATCAACAGTCTGAGGTCCCCACATAATTCCCTCTTCCTTTTTGGCTTGAATGTCAGGAGAGGAAGCTGTAGTTCCACTTTCTATATACAGACTGTGTTCCTTCAACCCAGAGGAAAAATATAACATTGATATTACCTCTCAAAAGCATTAAACTTAATTCTCTGGATACTATAGCAGTTATCCAGTTATTTAATAATTTACGTCATTTAATGTTATGTAGTGTGCTAACAACCTTGCACCGTAAAAAAGGAAGATGTTTCGAAACCTCAATCAAAGCCTCGGAGAGGACTGAATGGAAGAGGAGAATTGTAGAGGCCATGGACCGAATACGGACCAGAGAGCCATAGAAGAAGAAGAAGAAGTGTGCACAAAGTATTTAACCTATTGAAGATTTCTGTCTTCTGGGTTGTTGCACTGTGTAGTCTGGTCGATGTTAACCAACGTTTCAGAGGTCATACTGCCTCCGTCCTGATGACGGAGGCAGTATGACCTCTGAAACGTTGGTAAACATCGACCAGACTACACAGCGCAACAACCCAGAAGACAGAAATCTTCATACTCTGATGATGAAGGCAGTATGACCTCTGAAACGTTGGTTAACATCGACCAGACTACACAGCGCAACAACCCAGAAGACAGAAATCTTCATACTCTGATGATGGAGGCAGTATGACCTCTGAAACGTTGGTTAACATCGACCAGACTACACAGCGCAACAACCCAGAAGACAGAAATCTTCATACTCTGATGATGGAGGCAGTATGACCTCTGAAACGTTGGTAAACATCGACCAGACTACACAGCGCAACAACCCAGAAGACAGAAATCTTCATACTCTGATGATGGAGGCAGTATGACCTCTGAAACGTTGGTAAACATCGACCAGACTACACAGCGCAACAACCCAGAAGACAGAAATCTTCATACTCTGATGATGAAGGCAGTATGACCTCTGAAACGTTGGTTAACATCGACCAGACTACACAGCGCAACAACCCAGAAGACAGAAATCTTCATACTCTGATGATGGAGGCAGTATGACCTCTGAAACGTTGGTAAACATCGACCAGACTACACAGCGCAACAACCCAGAAGACAGAAATCTTCATACTCTGATGATGGAGGCAGTATGACCTCTGAAACGTTGGTAAACATCGACCAGACTACACAGCGCAACAACCCAGAAGACAGAAATCTTCATACTCTGATGATGAAGGCAGTATGACCTCTGAAACGTTGGTTAACATCGACCAGACTACACAGCGCAACAACCCAGAAGACAGAAATCTTCATACTCTGATGATGGAGGCAGTATGACCTCTGAAACGTTGGTTAACATCGACCAGACTACACAGCGCAACAACCCAGAAGACAGAAATCTTCATACTCTGATGATGGAGGCAGTATGACCTCTGAAACGTTGGTAAACATCGACCAGACTACACAGCGCAACAACCCAGAAGACAGAAATCTTCATACTCTGATGATGGAGGCAGTATGACCTCTGAAACGTTGGTAAACATCGACCAGACTACACAGCGCAACAACCCAGAAGACAGAAATCTTCATACTCTGATGATGAAGGCAGTATGACCTCTGAAACGTTGGTTAACATCGACCAGACTACACAGCGCAACAACCCAGAAGACAGAAATCTTCATACTCTGATGATGGAGGCAGTATGACCTCTGAAACGTTGGTAAACATCGACCAGACTACACAGCGCAACAACCCAGAAGACAGAAATCTTCATACTCTGATGATGGAGGCAGTATGACCTCTGAAACGTTGGTAAACATCGACCAGACTACACAGCGCAACAACCCAGAAGACAGAAATCTTCATACTCTGATGATGAAGGCAGTATGACCTCTGAAACGTTGGTTAACATCGACCAGACTACACAGCGCAACAACCCAGAAGACAGAAATCTTCATACTCTGATGATGGAGGCAGTATGACCTCTGAAACGTTGGTTAACATCGACCAGACTACACAGCGCAACAACCCAGAAGACAGAAATCTTCATACTCTGATGATGGAGGCAGTATGACCTCTGAAACGTTGGTAAACATCGACCAGACTACACAGCGCAACAACCCAGAAGACAGAAATCTTCATACTCTGATGATGGAGGCAGTATGACCTCTGAAACGTTGGTAAACATCGACCAGACTACACAGCGCAACAACCCAGAAGACAGAAATCTTCATACTCTGATGATGAAGGCAGTATGACCTCTGAAACGTTGGTTAACATCAACCAGACTACACAGCGCAACAACCCAGAAGACAGAAATCTTCATACTCTGATGATGGAGGCAGTATGACCTCTGAAACGTTGGTAAACATCGACCAGACTACACAGCGCAACAACCCAGAAGACAGAAATCTTCATACTCACTGTTGTGAAAACCTCAAATCTTACATATTTAACCTATTACTTCATCACATTCAGGTACTACAATTATCATGACACATGAAAATCATCAATGTTACTTGTAATATCTTTTAACTCAATGCAGTCTATTCATAAGCAACTGAAATGCCCATAGAGCTACACCATGGCTATAGGTCATGTTCACATTAAACTTTTCATGTGCTCTGACCTTGCCATTTAAATGGCTACTCCAGGCCAAGCAGTGGGCTATTTAACAGACACTCCAGTGGAATAAATTATATAAAACAAATAAGGTTTGCCAGGTGCTGTTGTCACAAATACTGTACTGTAAACTGATGATTATTTAAGCTAATAAAGGGAAGAAAAATAATTGGAAAACATGGAGGATAATCCATGTTACTACAGCTATGTAAGGAAAAATTCCAGTTTCACAAAAAGTGGCACTTTGCACTTCGATATTTCAATGCCACAATTTAGAAACCAAAAATAATACTGAAACTGAATGAAATGAGTTGCTACTTGTTTAAATAAGTGGATCACAGAAGCAGTCCTCTATCAAATTCATTCCAATGCCAACATTCAATATGTGACAGTAACGATCCAATGCGAGATTAAGTAAGACAATTTTAAAAGACAAAGAAAGTAAACTGGGCTTCATGAAGTGGCTACATGATATAATAAATAGGTACAGCACTTTTTAACAAGGCAATACATTTATTTTGTGGGTGATCTTTACTAGCAAATGACTGTGTACTATACTTACCAGCTATATTTCCACCTGTATCATCTGATACAGTGAAGGAGAATGGGTCAGCTGCATCTTGTTTCCACTCTATGCTGCAATAGCCAGGCGCCACTCGAATACCCACTCCATAGTTCAAGTTGGCAAGTTCTCGGGTCCCTTTTGGTATGAGAAGATAGTAATGACTGCATTTATAATGACTTTATATTTAATTAGATTAGAGCAGGTGTTTTGTGTCCTCATGTATTTAATCACAACTAAACATGGCATCCTTCTATCAGTTACAGAAATAAAAAAAAAACAATTATAATATCCATAAGACTTTTGTCACAGTATAACTCCATGGAGCAAAGTCCTTCAGAAGTAAACAAATGCTCAGCTTGTAAAGAAATTACTTACCGTCTATAGGATGCAAAGGTTGATTACTGTGTCCACAAAGGTCTGTCAATAGATCCTAACCTAAGATAAATGAATCTAGTATACAGCCTGACATCCAATTCCTTCAATATTGATTTTAATATTATCCTCACATTACTGTGTTAGTCACTCAAGTGGAATAGATAACACGGCACACATTTGTTCCAGTACCTTCTGAAGGCCAATACCAATATAATATGCCTGCATTCATAATATAAATGTCCTTTAAATTTATCAAATCTAAAACTTCTTGACGATGGTGAAGAGTCAATTGAATAAAAATTTACTTGGATATTATCCATCGTCTAGTAATAAAACGTAAAAAACGTAAAACGACGTTTCGGAGATGGGGCTCTATCTCCGTCTTCAGGTTCCTACTCAGTTGGGCCCACCAGATAGGGATTAGCTCTATCTAGTGGGCCCAACTGTGTAGGAACCTGAAGACAGAGATACAGTCCCATCTCCGAAACGTCGTTTTACGTTTTATATTTACTAGACGATGGATAATATCCAAGAAAGGTCCGGAGATAGGGATTAGCTCTATTTAGTGGGCCCAACTGTGTAGGAACCTGAAGACGGAGATAGAGTCCCATCTCCGAAACGTCGTTTTACGTTTTTTACGTTTTATTACTAGACGATGGATAATATCCAAGAAAGGTCCGAAGATAGGGATTAACTCTATCTAGTGGGCCCAACTGAGTAGGAACCTGAAGACGGAGATAGAGTCCCATCTCCGAAACGTCGTTTTACGTTTTTTACGTTTTATTACTAGACGATGGATAATATCCAAGAAAGGTCCGAAGATAGGGATTAAATTTATCTAGTGGGCCCAACTGAGTAGGAACCTGAAGACGGAGATAGAGCCCCATCTCCGAAACGTCGTTTTACGTTTTTTACGTTTTATTACTAGACGATGGATAATATCCAAGTAAATTTTTATTCAATTGGTCCTTTAAATTTATTTCATGCTCATTTCCAAAATTGTTCATCCCTAAATCCCTAAAAAAGGGATAAATAAAATAAAGGGAAGCAAGAGATGGATGCAGCCCCCTCCCACTGCTCCCCTCACTCTCAATTGGTGGGACTGAAAAGTGAAATGAGTTACAAAGAGTTTTGAAGATTATGGCATATATGTTTCAGGACTGCCCTATATTACTTGTACAAGCATGTAAAATAAGGTTATGTGTCATTTACCAAGGTCCCTACTAGCAGGATCATAGTTAAAGCTTTTCACTCTGCCTTCTAGTTCTCTGAAGTACATAAGAAGACCAGGTGGAGCTGAAAAAGAGCAAACACATAATTTGTGATGAATAAATTACATATTGTTCTGTATTTTAAATTTCACTCATAGTACGGCTAAAAAGAAGATAAAACAAAGAACCAGAAAATGAAATTTGATCTTATTCTGAAGAGTTCCAGGTGTGTGTTATATAATTCAAGTTAATATCAATTCAATCTACTCATGTCCATTATAAAATAGTGTCCTATGGCAACGCGTTTTGTTATATATTATGTCATCTCAAGTCATTTACCTGTGTTAGAAAATTGAGACAATGTTTTATAATGAAGTTGTGTGGATGAAAATGATATTTAGCTGAATAACAAAAATATATTTCATTATTAACATAAAGTATGCTGATATCCATTGCCTCACAACATTGCTTACAAACAACATGTAAAATATTATCTTTGTTACTTTGATTTCTTCACTGCAGTCTACAAAATTTCAGTAATTTTCTGTCAGTGACTTCCATATGGAAGAATGCCAGTTACTTTGGAGATCATGCAGATAATACTAGATTCCATCAAACGTAAAAATCAAAGGAAGTCTGTCATCAGTGTTGCTCTATGGATTATCTTCCAAGAAATCACAAACATCACTGAACCTGTGACTAAAGTAATTTGGAATAAGATATCATTTGTAGGATTTTAGTCCCATGACAGATTGCACTGATGATGGAGGCAGCAAGCACCTCTGAAACATTGGTAAACTTCTACCAGACTACACAGAGCTACAACCCAGAAGACAGCTATTAAGATATCATTTGTTTATCAGCTATGGATGTGCAGTATTTCCACCATCAATATTCTTCATCTTTGGCAAAATTTTACAATACGTATTCTGCTGCTCACCACATTCCATTACCCCACATCAAAATCTCCCATGCACTGTGCTATCCTATAGGGCCTAACACACCTGCTAGTCCAACAGAAAATTAACAATCTGCCAACTGCTTAGAAGATGTGCGTGTCTCGTCATGTTTAAACAGACTCCAGCCTGCCTGCCACAATGTCACTGTAAATGCTTCTGGCCCAAAAGTTTTTGAAGTTACCATGTATTTTCAGTTCTACTGTTAAAAAACCAATTCACAATACGAACAGAAGTATGAATTATTCTTTCTTGTATTTCATTAAACGTATAAGCTACCATGACTCTAGTAAAAATTATAGATCTCCAAGATATATATAATATCATGTGCCCATTTCACTTTTTTAAAAATATCAGAGTTATATTAAAGTTTTACATAGTACAGATAAGATAGTGTAATTGCGTCATATTGTGAATATTATAACAATTATTTATTTTAATCCGTCTTATCACAATATTTAAAATTCCTTATAATTAAGATAATAAAATATCATTGATGCTCCATATCGATTGATCGATTTACATTTCGGAACATTTACACAACATGTTTCGGTTTTTATAAAACCATCATCAGGTGTAAAATATATCTAAGAACTTAAAACTCAATTATGATTTCTGTAGTATTTTGGTGATGTTTCATTACGTTTGTTTTTCATTTTTGGGCGAAGGTGTTGTTTTTCTTAAATTTTATTAGATGTACATATCGGCCAAAGATGTAGGAGTGATTGTCCCGAGATGTCCAGAAGTATCAATCGATATGGAGCATCAATGATATTTTATTATCTTAAATATAAGAAATTTTAAATATTGTGATAAGACGGATTAAAATAAATAATTGTTATAGTACAGATGTTACTAATATCAATTGAAAATAAATTACTCTTAGGTTCTCAAAGCAGTGCAGATATCATTGTTGGATCTTGTGGGTTGTAGCGTCATGTAAGTGGATACCTAGAAGTCTACATAATGTTACAACCCAACCCAGAAGATCAACATCTTCATCCAAATCTATTTATCTATTGAGTAATTTGGGAATTCAGTTGGATTAGACAGATAATACCTTCCATATTACATATCCAGTGTTTAAAAGTGACTGTTTTAAAGACTGTAAAAGTGGCAGGAAGATAAACTTAAACCAGTTTTTAGGGAAACAAACTGCAATGATATAGGATAACTTAAAATGGGTCTCAAAAGGCTCAACTGGTGGGAGGTTAACAACACCAGAGAATTAGTTAACCCAGTCTAATCAGCATCTTTGTACAAATCTCTGTTGTTGCCATGTAAAAATAATCACATACTTCTTTACTTTGTACCAACCTCGCTCACGACTGGTGCACTCTATTTGAGTGAGTTTTATGTTCCACCTACGAGTTGTGGGTACATGTGGGTCAATTTTTATGGAAAGCTGAATTGGTGTGTTGCCATCTTGGAATTCCATATATACTGTAACAAATAAGTTTTGGATTTTATACTGTTAGCCTTGTATTTTGTATGCATCTATCCAGAACAACTGAAGGCTGTGGTGTGGAAAATGATTAATATTAATAATTATAATATTATAATTAATATTATTTAATTTAACATACCACACCAAATATTTTGGTATAAAAATAGATTGGTTTACACCATTTTTAAAATTACTTTTAACTAAAAAGAAACACTCTGAAGTTGGTGAATAAATATGTAGATCATGAAACTACAACTCTTCTGCTCAGTGATGTTTGATTGATCCTCTGGCAGCAACAAACCTACATTCAGAGTGAGAACAAAACTGATAGTCAGGAGTAGTTATATCAGGGCACTTTGTTGGCCATGCAATGTCTCAAAATCCCAAATTCAAGCAGGCTGAAAAACATTCATTTTGCAACATTCATGGATAGTTTTGTATGAACAATAAATTGTAGTAATTATACTGGTTGTTTTTCGGAAGAATATTACAGTTTTTTAGACACTTGTCTGCAGTACAGCATTGAAAAAGTTCTTAATTCTACAGATCCCACACCACATGAAAAGTCTTCAGACTTACGAGGCCACTACCTGTACTAGATTAATTTCATATATGTATACTGTGAAACTTGTTAGACAATGGATTTTAAAATATAACTTCTAATTGTAATCATAAATCTTCTTTACTGATTACCAATTAATTACAGTTAACAATGGTAATCTTCAGAAATGTGTATATCTGCTTTACAAGTATAAATAATTACACAGAGCCAGTAATAAACTACCAAGAGATAATATCAGGTTGATAGTTTATGAATGACAGATGCATATATGGTCTAAAATAATATAAGAAATAAACTACTAAGTAAAGTCAATAAATATAAATTTCAGGGATGCAATACATAATACAGTGAAGACAACATTATAAAACTGAAAATATAGAAGTTTAACTGTATTAATGGCCGCATTATGCAAAAATGGGGAAAAGAAACACGAACAGATAACTAAAATTATATACATTCACATCAGTACAAAATTCATAAAAATGGAAGTGATGCTTTAAAAGAATGAAGAGAAAATACTCTAAACAAGTGAAATGCATTTCAGTAGAGTCACTAAAAACAAGAACACTGATCATAAAATAAATTATATTATTATGGAAGACTTGACAATATTTAGCAAATATAACAAAGTAACAAATTACAGATCAAATGTAGACAATAAAAGCCACATGGATACTTAAAATATTCATGAGATATACAATATTGGGTACCAAAAAACGATTACAGACCCTACTGTAGAGCAATAGGAATTAATATATAACATATAAAAGAAAGAGAAAATCAATATACCAATCATGAAATTCATAAATGCCACAGTGGAAGAGATATCCACAGATTTCTCATTTTCTGCGGTACAAAATATTACCATGCTGATTTGTGTTAACACCACAGATAGTAGGCACTGGGTAAGCACCGCCTGTTGCTGCAAGGTAATCGGAATTGCAGTGTCCATCAAGATTCGGTTGGGAAAGAGTAAAGTCAAGAAAATCAACACGTAACTGTGAAGAGAAAAAAACAGATTTAAACATTGCACTCTGCAATTATCAAGAGTGGAGAGGTATAACCCAGTCTGGAGTACACAGTTTTCAAACTGAAACTTTGCATTCATCACTGGATTTCATACTTGTTCAATTTTTAGCAGTCTAATCACAATAAAATATTATTATTAAATATTAAAATATTATTACAATTAACATTTAAATATTTAAAATATATTAAAATGATACTCTCTATCGAAATGTTCGATTTACATTAGAGCATCATCTTTTACACTACATGTTTCGGTTCTAAATGAACCATCTTCAGGTGTATAATCCATATAAACTCAAATGTAATATCCTAAGTGCAATCCTTCGTCAGATGTCCATCAAATATCAGAAAGTTTTCCTCTTCCAGATCTATTGTATTTTAATATCGCATTCAAGGTCGTTTCATAATGTATGTCACGCTTAACGTGATCTTTAATATATTTTAAATATTTAAATGTTAATTGTAATAATATTTTAATATTTTATTGTGATTAGACTGCTAAAAATTGAACAAGTATATATTCAACACAATATGACGCAACATTATCATATCATCTCACTGGATTTCATGTTAATTTTTTTGTAGGTCAAATCTGTTGTTGCAAAGATAATCAACAGAACATAAATTATAATAGCTGGGGTATCACAGTCAGCACAGTGACTGACTACAGGCTCAACAATTGGTATCTGATTCCTGGCATGGGCAAGGTCCCAGTCTCTTATCCAATAGGTACTGGGGGTCCACTCCCCAGGGGTAAAGTGCAGTCAGGACATGACACTGACCACTTAACCCCATCTAGTGCTGAGGCCAAGAACACCAGCCATTAACATTAACTTACATGGTACAAACATGAAGATTTTATAAAACAAAGTTTGCTGTGTCTATTACTTGTTAGTGGATTAAAATTGGATTGAAAGAAACTTAAAACTTTTTATTATATTTAATCTGTTGACTATTTATTGTAATATGTATGTAATGAAAACTTACAGCAGATAGAAAAGTTTAAATTATAAAATCTCTGTGATTAAATGGCATTTAAACTACATGCACTACTGTGTCTCAATGCATAATTTATTTTTCCTAACTCTTTTTTATGGAACTAAAAGAAAAACCTTGTGTATTTCATATATTATGTTCATACATATGAATTACAATATCATTTAAAATTTTAATATCTAAACATGACACTTTCAGGTATAAAATTAATCCATGAGGCGTATGTGGTAAGATATCATATTTACTGCACTTTGCCAAAAATTAAAAATTGTTCTTTATCTTATGTTATGCATCATATTATCTGCAATGTTACATTCCAGCCATTGATTGCAACAGATGAGACACAATTTGGAGTAAAACAAACTTCAACATGACACGAAGAATGAGATCTGAATTTATCTGTGGTTCTGATGACATTTGTCTTAAGGTGGCGACTGACTTGTAACATTTACTCGTAATGTAACATTCGCGGCGAGCATGTTACATTACACCACAACTGGTGAGGCGTATCAAATGCTCGTTTTGAATGCTCGGCTCGACTGTGCTCCATTCATTTCATTCAATATGTCGGACATGGAGGTTGTGTTATCTTTGTTTCATTTAATACGCTACTGTTATCTAAAGAACTCGTGAATGCTCGTTACAACACCGCTCGACTGACTGACTGACTTGTAATGTAACACTCAAAGGGATTCGCGAAAAAACCGACAACACGATGGAGCGCCCGCGAGCGGCTCGCGGCTCGCATCGAGCGGCTCCGTTCGCTGTCTTCACTTGTGTAATGCTCGATTTGTAACACGTTACATTACAGGCAAATGTTACAAGTCAGTCGCCACCTTTACATGAGCAGTTTTCAATAAAAAAGTTATATTAAAAGTAATAAATGTTAGTACAGAGTCTAAAAATCTTTATACCAATCTACACAACTGAATGATTAACATAAATAGTACAGAAAGTCCTTATTGTTCCAAAGTGCACGTTCTAAAACAAGGACAGCTTGTTCTTTTGTGAGTTTGCTCTGCCCCCATCTTCAGGTGTAAATATTTATTCTGTTGGGTTCCACGGAAGTGGTTAATCCCAATTCCTGGACCAGGGATTGGGATTTGGTATTTTCAATTGAAGACAGGAGCAGATCCATCTCGTGAAATATACTGGCCTTGTTTGGAATGTCAAACAATGAACCAAGTCCTTAAAAACAGCAATACTGAATGTAACACATCATCATTGGAAAACTTTAGAGTTATATGTTCTTCCTTACCTGGCAAATATTAGGATTATTCTTATGGACAGTTATGGTGCAAAGTGTAGAGTCCCCATCCTTATATAACCCAGGGAAGCCAGGGTTGTTGAAATAAGTGCCATTGAATTTTGTGGACGAGCCACATGACTTATGAACTGCAAACACACAAACAAGCTACAATACAACAATACATCACATACCACATAGCATTTCAACAGAATGAAAGCTCCCTAGGACAGCTTTGCAATACTTGCCATCACACGACCTTCATGCTACAAAAGTACAGCCACAAACTAAGATACAAAGTTAAAATTTTCCACTCATTTTTCATAGTGCCAATATTCATTAAATCAAAGGAAGGGGTTCTCAATACATGGCCTGACAGCGTGTTTTGTGTGGCCTACATACATTCTTTTTTAATATTCTGTCACAATGTATGATAAAAAATAGTTACCTGACATCAGAAAAAACACTGTGAGATTTGAGGTTCTCACAACCACAAGTATGAAGATGACTGTCTTCTGGGTTGTTGTACCTTTTAGTCTGGTTGAAGTTTACTCTTGTTTCAGATGTGCTTGCTGCCTCCATCACCAGTGCAATGACCTATCACACTGATGATGGAGGCAGAAAGTATCTCTGAAACATTGCTAAACTTCTACAAGACAAATTGGTGCAACAACCCAGAAGGCAGTCAACACCATTCCAAAGACTTACTTGCAACTGATATTAGCCTTTACATCTAAGAAAGATGAGACAGAAAAAGCACACAGCATGTGTGAGGACACAACAAATTGACAGATATTTATGTCTGAATCCTTGAATCAAAGAGGTTACTTGGGAAACCTAAGCAAATATGTAAAAATATTAAAATATGTCTAAGGTTATGAGAATTTGAACTAGACCTATCGGTTCCAACAGAAAAATGCTTGATTAGGTAAATATCTACAACTCAAGTGAGACCCTCCAATGCTGAAGTAATTTTAGTGATGTAACTAAATGGTTATAAAGACAGCTCTCATAAAGGTGTGCCAGTGGTAAGCCATTACTGTCTCTTGTTAACAAGAAAGGAGTACACTTACTGACACAGCAGACACCCCAGTTTCGGGCACAGCTCCCAGAAGCTATTCCTTTAACTAAGGAACACTCTGCCCTTGAATAGCATGTCCCTTGCTGCTCCAGGATTCCAGTGCACTGAATGTTCTTGAAGAGGGTCACATCAAAAATTGAAGAGACTTGAAACACAAACAAGGTAATTTTCATTGGCAAGCTATACTAACAACAATAATATTTCAGGAAACAGTTTTAAGAATCCTTGGTTATTGTTTTCATTTTATTATACTATCCCATCTGTAACCTGAAGGGACTGAGGAGAACAATAAAAGGTCTCAGTTGGGATAGCCATTCTTGAAACTGATATTTGAAATCTTAAAACCCTTCATACCATGTAGTAGTGTATACAAATATAACAACCGACTACTGTTACTCACAGTTTGTTGGCTTGCATTTACATCACAGATGCATTTCAGCCCCGTGGGGCCATCATCAGTAGTGTGTTGTTTATGTATTTGATTTAAAATACATATTACATACATTAAGACCACGGAGTCAAAAAATAAATTTCATTACATAATGATGACAATCAGAAAAGTAAAACCAGAATACATGGAGAATTATCTGTCCCACTCTTACTTTGTTCACCCCAGATTTGATATTCAATGCCTTAAGACTGAACCCAAAGAACCTGAGCTAAGATACAGTCTACCCCTCTTCTTCATTTATAGGTTAGGGTACCTACCTGTTTCAATTCAGAACATTGATAATTTTAAAACATTTTACTAATTGAGATAATCAATCAACAATGTACATAAAGAATTCATATCACCAAACTTTATTAAAATCCCTTCATTCACAGCTAAGTTACCCCATTATGCAGAGTTATTATCATATCAAAGATAGCCGATTTCCTCCACACCATCTTTGACAAATAAGGTCAATAAATTAACTGTAGCAGTACAACTTACATCTCTCATCCTGTTCCACTACAGTGTCATTTCCTAAATCACTGTGTGTCCAGTGATTGACCTCCTGCCCCCTGACAGCAAAACACAGCACCAGCAACCACAACAGATACAACATCTCACCAGCTAGCCTTGAGACAGAAGAACTGTGAAGCAAGCACATCACTGTCTCATATACTCTAGGACTATTTGTACATCCCATTAATTGTTTTAGTTGAGCTGAAGTTTCTTTAAACTATGATTAGATCATAACTGAATGTTATGTTGCACTCAATGCCATTCTTGCCCTCATTTCTGTTTCTAAAGAAAGTTAAGTAGGACTAAGGATGTTTGCAGATGTGAATATATCAAACAATGCTTGTTATTTCTAGGTGTAGAAATACAAGCCTGTATATGGTGTGATATTTCAAATTCAAATACACTTCTTTACAATGTACAAGTTCAAATAGCAATAATATAATAACCAAACTTGTCCTGGGAAGAGAGAAGTATCTAGTTCAAATCACAACTGGTATCAGTTACACTGAAATGGTCTTCTTTTCATTACAAATAAAAATAGTGAAACCATAATGAGATACAGTTACGTAGTCATGTACACTCGCAGAAGTGATTTATGTACAGATGGATGGTCACAGCTGACACTTAGTACAGTAATGCACCATACCTGCAATCAAAAGTAACAGTTCAAATCCTGAGTGAGGAATCTCTACTTTGACTTTTTTTTCACTGCAGAAAATTTATCCCAGATCCATCCTGATCTCAATTAATCCTTTAGAGCCTATACCACTGATATAGCGTTGTAAAATAAACAAGTACATGTGGTAATTGAATTCACAACCTCATCATGCATATATCTTCATACATAATATTGTTGAAACTAAATGGATAAGAATGTACTCGAAGTAAATGTTTACATTTATGCAAATATATATATAAATACCAGGGCTGTTTCATTTATGAGGGTGGTTCAATATGAACCAGCCTTGGATCAATTACATAATTACTGAGCTCACTCAGTCACAACCCATTCAACATGCTTTGTGTTTAAGAATTACTGAAAGGGGGTGGTCTAGCGGTTAGAACGCTGGCCCTGTAATCCTGGGGTCTCGGGTTCGATTCCCGAAGGTGCCAGAATTTATAACTTGTGTTGGGCAAGGCCGTGGTCTAGGCAACACGGAGATTTCCTCCGGGGGCTTCCCCGGTTTCTCCATTCACACACAGAAGAAGGAAATGGCAAACCACTTCTGGATCATCTGCCAAGAACGTATATGAACAGGTCCCAGTCCGAGAAAAGGATGGAAGGATCCTGTTCATATGGACCTGTCGTCAGACAGAACACTAATAATAATAATAAAAAAAAAAAATGCAGACATCATATAATGTCTTTTACACATGTTATACTTTCTGAAAATTAGACTACCATTTTAAATTTGTAAGCCATTAGGTTCTTTGACCAAGCTTCTGTGTACTCTGTGTTAGAAGGTGTCAACATTCTGTATTTGCTTACCTATTTGGTTCTTCACAAAACAAAAATGTGGGACACCACACGCAGGTCATATTTGTGATACACATAGTTTTGGCCACACTTCATGGAAAACATATGGGCAATTGCCAACATTCTCTTGTAGAAACTGACCAACATTTCAGAGGTGCTAACTGTCTCCACCATCAATGGCTCATCACACCTCTCATATGTCAGTCAATTTCTACAAGACTACATTTTACAACATCCCAAACGAGTTTTCTTCTATTCAATCTTGATAATTTACACTCTCAAAGTCTTTTTCTTTAAATCCAATGTTAATATCTTCCCTCTCTATGGAACTCTATCTCCATATGGATTTCCACATTCCATCAGGATTATAATTTACGTAAATTAAGAAAAGGAAAGGGGAACAAAGTGATATTTTATTATATATGTAAAACAATTTACTGTTTCAATATATCTTTACTTTATATATATATATTATATATGTGTGTATCATGTGCATAAAACACAATTCTATTTCTCATTAGTGTACTCTAGCATACTATTATACAAACAAAACTGACAATACATAAAGACCTATCATTACTTCAATCAATACAACAATCACTCAACAATGCAAATCTTAAAATTTCACAGGACATCACTTATATAAAAAAAAGAAATAACACAAGTCACTTGGAGCTAGATTTGAAGTTGTTTTCAAATGTTACAAATACGAGAAATAAAACAGCATACTTGATCCAAAGTTCAGACTGATGACGTTGATGGCATTAATTGCCAAAATAAAATTAATATCCTGCAGAAATCAACATAATAACTGATAAGATTAATAACACATCTCAACAAATTAGCAATGAAATTGCCAACAAACAACATGGTATGCACATGAGCTGTTTACAGACATGTGAAATGCACTTCTCACCATAAACCTTCCACAACTTAAAAGCCTTAATATATGTTTCATTTTCTGGTTTATTTTAACTTTAATATACAGGAATCCTCTATATTATGAGGCTGCTGGTCACACTTTAACTTAGGATTAATGGCTTAGTCCTATGCTGCTGCAAAACAACCAGCTAAACTGCACATAAACCATGATGGACAGTCAACAAAGGTCAAAAAATCATGTTAAATGCAGAAATCAACTAAAAATTAAATTGGATTACCTGCAACAGGGGTACTAGGACCTGGAGCTACATTCACACTTTCTTGGTAACTCCCAGGCTGTCAGGTTATAAATGACATTTTATTAAAAGATTACTTACTATCACAAATAGGATCACATTAATTTATTTGACAGATCTGCTGAACTATTTATATTAATTATTCATTTAAAATTAAATATTCAGTTCATGTAGTGAACAGTTGTTACTAGGAATATAATACAGTATTTCAAAAATGTATCGAGCCTGTATAAAACATAACAGTGGGTCAAACTTGACCAACATTATTAGTCTCTGATCTACAATGAGCTATACAGATGTGGTATTTTACCACACTCACCTCATCCAATTTAGTGTTTTGTGTTGTCCATCATTCCAGCTGTCCAGTTCTATAAATCTGCTAGCTTATCTACACATCAAAACATTATTCATGGAAAAGTTTTCAAGTTATAAGATATAAGAACAGAAATTGCATTTCACACTTCAGCTTCATCAGCTTTAATCTGTAAACAGCATTAATAATGGAAATTCAATACAGAGTTGATGCATTGCACATGCTAGAATTTCAACAGTTCTTAAATTTAAAAACAAATTTTTGCTTCCCAGAACCACTGCAACCATCCCCAAAATGTATATCTTATATATAAATATAATATATATCTCACTACTGAAGACATCACATTATTGTGAATGTATAACATTCACAAACCTGAGCCTTGAGCTAACGCTCACAAACAGAACAAAATACCATAAACAATCAAAACAATAGATACACTTTAGGAAGGCAAACACAACTGGACTAGGAAGAGATACAAAAAGACTAAGTGTTCAGCTATATGTTAATGGCACACGATTGGTATTTCCACAAAAGTTACTTATAAGGACATAGAGCAGCCATATTGTTTGAATTAGCAACATGAACTCACTTTTTTAACTTCCAAGTGATTAAGCACTAGGTTACACCAGATACCCAACTGTCTCTCTGTTATTATAATTTATGGTGGCATTAATATAATTATTTTTCTCTTTCTACACAAATATTTCAGCTATATATATATATATATATATATATATATATATATTATTAAAATATTTATTAAAAACTTTTGCCGTCAATCACAAATATAATATTGTTAAAAGATTAAAACATCATTTAACGTTCCTATCGAGTACTCGATTACATTGGAACTTACACGACTAGTTTCGGCTATAATTTAGCCATCAACGGGTGTTATGTAGTTTAAACTTATTATTATAGCCGAAACTAGTCATGTAAGTTCCAATGTAATCGAGTACTCGATAGGAACGTTAAATGATGTTTTAATCTTTTAACAATATTATATTTGTGATTGACGGCAAAAGTTTTTAATAAATATTTTAATAATATATAATCACAATATGACGCATTTACAATATCTTATATATATACACACACACACACACTGATAGCCATTTCCTATTAACATATGACTTGCTAACAGTGTATTATATTTATATATATAGCAAGTCATGCCAGTAATCTGTAATCTGAATAAATTTTTTGACATTCTGAGTGGACCAAAACAGACAGAAACCACTTTTTTCCAAATGTACAGAAAAGTTCATGTTTCTAAATCCTGATCACAGTATATAATAGTCAATTATAAAAATGCACAATGTTTCTTAATATTAAATAAACTAAACTATCTTAACATTGAAACCAACAATGTGCTAGGTCACAGATGAAGCCCCTAAATTAGGAATGAAGTACTTCCCAGAACTTGGAATTAACATTTGATAAAACTATAGTTGCTGTCTTCTACAATATGACTACCTTTCCTTTCTCTACAGAAGAGTCTTTATTAATTAAAGTCTCACCATTTTTTGCAAGAGAAACAATAATCTTTAAACTAAAATGTAATGTTAATAACATTGTACAAGTGATAACAATTACTAGCCTAAATACAAGGCATTGTTAATTCTTTTCTCCTCAGTATATTAACTGAATTAAAATGGTCATGACAGATCAGTCTTTCTTTTCCCAAATTTAACAACTAGAATTTTAAAAGGGGTGTTATGTAACACAATTTGAGATGAAGTTACATAATTTTGAGAGAGGTTCACATAAGTCTGTGCAAAAGGACAAGGAACGTCATGGGATATACTGTAATAAATGCATAGAGTATATTTATAGAAATTTCTCACTGCACAGATCACTTTTAAATTTAAATTATGTGAAGTAATAATACATTAACTGTATTAGCTCTAACACAGTGGTATCTACAACATAAGTGAACTCAGATTCAGAGTTTAACAAATTTGAAATCTGATTTATCTCACACTGTTAAAATACAGTGGACCATATCTGGCAGGATTTGTCCATATTTTTAGGCTATGTCCAGCCATCAGTATTTATTTCTTAAAATTGGTGAGTAAGTCTACATTTTTATCTGTAATGCAAAAATGTAAAATTATTAGAAACAGTTTGAACAAATTCATTTATCTTCATCCAATATAAAGTGCTATTTAATGTTCATGTTGCCTGGCACTGCCATTTGGTCATACTCTCTTTCAATGGTGATGCTGCTAATCCCTCAAACATGTATAATATTATGTGACCACCATTATCTATGTGCTTTTGTGCTAATTTTTTAACCTTTAGTCATGTACTTTCTTTTCAAAGTGGTTATTTTTGTAAGATATTTTTATTTTGTGTGTATTTAATTACATATACAGTTACAGAAAACAACAAAAAAGAGGGGAAGGATTTTTTGTTTCAATTTTAAAAGCACTTTAAATTAAAATACATTATATTGGGTTCCCAGTTCATGTATTTTTACTGCTGGAACAGCTCAGTAGTAATGTCCATTATAAAAAATGGACAAACTATTCCAATGGAGACAATATTTAATGTTCAACTAAAATCCTAAAAATTGCAGCATTTTTTCTGTGGTGACATCCCAAGTACATTTCAGTAAACAGAATAATTGCTGTTATGTTCAATATGAATCAATGACTGTAAAGAGTATTTTGCAAAAGACTGACTCAATACAGAAGTGTAATTATGGCAATAAACTTCATTTTGACTAGTACTTGTTTTCTCTTGATTCTAATGTCCTGTATTTTATGTATGTTTTCTTCATTCTCTTGTTGTACATTTGGTAACCCTAAGAATGATCCATATGAATACTAAATATAACACTATACAAAGCAGGTAACAAAGCATATAGAAAATACTATATTAAAGGTATAGTTAGAAATGTATGCATAACTTTATGAACATAGTTAATCTCATTCGTATTCCAAACACTGGACACACATGCAAATCTATAAATGTGGTGATGGCAAACTGTTGAGAACATAACAGCACTTCAATGTGAACATGACCACTTTAAAATTATCTTGATAGTTGCTGACAAAATAATTTTTAGGATGTCATGATGTCTTTCAATTTTAAATATACATAGTTACATATACTTACTGCCAGCCAATAAGAAGTATTGTTCTTTGATTAATATTCCAAATAATCCTATGGCAATAAAGCAAATCAACAACACAGATAATGTAAAATTGCTCTCTATAATTCACAAATTGAATACACATAATTTAAATTTCTTAGTTGAGACTGCCTTATATTCAGGTTAATGTAATAAGTTTGTATGTTTGCTGGGTAACAATCAAATACAGAAGTTCTTGTATTATACACATGCCATTAAAAATCCATAGCTGAAACTCTGTTAATGTACTTAAAATATAATAAGATCAAACCAAAAATAGTGTTTGATACTGTCTTTGTTCACAACCTATGGGTGGGATTGTTGTATATATTAAAATACTTTCCAAACATTGAACCTTCCTGCTTAATACTGGATTAACAAACCATGTTTCTGCAGAAGGATACAATCATAAATTACAAAGTAAAATATAAATAAAAACTACTAATTTAAAATTCAGTCAGATCTGGGATGCTTATAATAATACAAATTTTAAAATCTTCATATTCAATTCAATTCCAACGATATTAAACGTTAAAATATGGCTTTCAATGAGATGTTAATACTACACTTCTCTGTTCTATAGAGAGTACATAAAAACTGCAGTGTGCCAAAACTATGTTTTGGAAAATGTCATGTTGTAAGAAAACAAGGCACAAATCTGTTATAATAAAGTTACTTCATTTGGTTTCTTCTGTACAATAATACTGTGTCTGATATACATTTTAAGCTTCTCCTCATTGCCCATCACAGAAAAAAGGTTGATGATAGCTAAGTTAGAATATCCACTGACACGAACATCCCAGATTACATGAAGACTTTTCATTCAATATGCCTGATGCTATATTTACAGTATACATTTACTGTTCTGTCACCAAATAGCATTCTTGCAGGGTTCCACCTTGTTTCAAAACTGCAAAATGCATAACCCTGATCTACAGGAAATTAGACAGTTAGAGGCAGAAGCCAGTTTACATGGTAGCATACATTTCAAAATTACACAAGATACAATCTGTTGATTAAATTGCTTACACAAGCGGTCAGATCCTTCTACAAAAACACAGTTTGTATAATATAATCAAACCTACTTTAAAACTGGAGATGTACATTCATTCAAAAACAGATGCACCATTAAACAGTAAAAATACTTTAAATGGTAATTTCAGGCGCCAAAATCAAAACAGAATTTTAAAGCTGCTTTATAAAAATATACCATTTAGATAACAAATACATTAGCTTCTAGACACATCTCTTGAAAATATCAGTTTCTGTTTGAGCCTGTACACTATATCACAAAAGTATGAGATGAAGAACTCACCCCACAGCCCCTGAAATGAGACGTCTTGCCCTAATGCTGAAGCATAGGGCAATATCAATTTACTTCTCATGGAAACTTCATATACAAGTCTTGTCTTACTCTTTTAATTTCATTATAAAAAGTGTTTTGGTCACATTACAGATAGAAACATTTGATCTCCATACACATCAGCAGCAAGGTAACTGTGTCAGTGGTGATTCTGTGGAACATTTGGAAATACCCGATTATAGTCACAAACATTTTAAATTCAAATCATCAATAACAATCAATATTTTTACTTTCTACAAGTAGTTTTTCTTTCTTATCAATGTTGTCAATAGCATATACAAAATTTCTGACAGAATTGACATAACACACAATACTACTAGAGATTTGAGATTCTCACAGTTGGAGAAAATGTTGATACTAGTCTTCTTGGTTGTGATGCCATGTAGGCTGAAGATGAAGGCAGAATGTTCCCCTAAACACTGGCATCTACCTACACATCCATGTGGCATCACAACACAGAAGACCATCACTGACAATAATGCTATAGTTAGGATTCGAGGTTTTCGTGGTTTTGAGTCTGAAGATGGCTGTCTTCTACTGCTAGAGTTCTTCAATGATTACATATAAAGGGCTGATATTTCAGATATCAATGACAAAAACAAACTTATTGAAATACAGATTATATAACATAATATTTCTCAATTGAAGGGCTAAAATTGAATCAAAGTGGACCATGATAAAATGTAAGATTGGCTAATGTATAAATATACCAAAGAAGACAATATGTGCTTATATCAACATAACAAAAGAACTCCATGGAGCACAGTTCTTCTTGAGCATCTTCTAAGTTTCATGTAAGTCACTCAGCTAATGAATAAATTCCCCAACTTTTATAGAAACCAAAGGTTCATTACTGTGTACACAAGAGCCTGCCAGATGAATCCAGCCCACATCCTCCAACCCTATTTCCTTACAGTTCATTTTAATATTATCCTCTCATCTATCTACCATGCAAGTGATCTCTTCCCTTCAGGGTCTGCAACTACAATTTTTTATGGATTCTCCCCAATGCTACATGCCCCATCCATTTATCCTCTTTGATTTTACAATGATAAAGAACACAAATTATGGGCCACATCTTCATGCAATCTTTTGCAGCCTGTTGTTATTTCATCTCTTTGGTCCATATATTCTCCTCAGCACCCTGTTCTCATACACCCTCAGTCTGTATTTTCCCCTTAATATCATGTTTCACACCTACACAAACCAGCAGACAGGAATAGAGTTTTATCTTCATATTTTTAAATACCAGATGGGAAGACAAAAGATTCTGAACTGCATAGTAGTAAATATTCCCAAAATTTAATTTGCTCCTAATTTCTTCATGGATGCAATTTTTATTTTTTATCTTTATTCTCAAATTTTTGAACTTTGCACACATTTTCAAAGGCTATAGCTGTATAAGCTTCTGTTATATAATGATTTTGTCCTCATGAACACTAAATATGATCATGGTGTCGTCTGTGCATAAGCTTTTAAATATATGTATTGTGGCTTGTCGATTAATTGATCAATGCAAAAATATATTTTCTTGAAGCTTTATCTACATTTCTGTGCCATAGCTTAGGTGGCTAGTTGTGGGCTTCACAATGCAGAGGTCTGTGTTGACACTCTGGGTAGTTTACATGGGATTTGTAGCGGATAAAGTGGCACTAGAACAGGTTTTTATGCAAATCCTTTGGCTTTTCCCCTGACAGTATCATTCCTTCAATGCTTCATATTCACTCAAGTATCATCTGGAGGCTGTACAACTGGCCTGTAAGCGACCCACTTCTACAGAGTCATAATCCTATCTCATTGCAACAAAAACAATAATAATAAAAATAATACTCTCTGTGTATTATATTGAAGAGGACTGACATGACACCAAAGCAGACTGATACATTGGTGGGATGCATGGAAGTATTTAAAATTCAAAAGATCAGTTTTGTGATGTAGTCATTCTGACATGGAATATCTGGCAGACTATAGTGGGTCACACAAAGTTTTCCCACTTCTTGTAATTGACTTCATCTAAACAATACAGATATACATATTAAATCTCAATTATTAAAACCAAATTACTGATATTTAGATATTACAGCATTATTGACAAAATTGTATTTATTAATACAATGATAAATATTTAACCCTTTCAATGCCAACATGAAGGTTTCATACCAAGCACACAGTAAAAGGACTAATTTCAATATAATACTGAACATTTAACTTCAGTAAAACAATTATTTGGCATTTTATGATTTCATAATGAAGAAGGAAAAAAGTTTGCATGCAAGAATCACCACTGACTTTATGGAACTGTAATTCTTATATGTAGGGCTACTCTTGTGTCCACACATTCAAGACAGCAATAAGTATTATGTATATGCCAGACGATCTTGCAGACCAGGAATTACCATAGGCACTTGTGGTACTCAATAACTCTTGTCAAAATACAGCATCAACATATAATTAAAAGGATACATTTCCAAAACTTTGCATTGTTTTAAGAATGGACAAATTCCAGTGATACATGAGCATGCTATAAACCACTAGTGAGATATAAAGAAGATTTGTATCACTGAAATAAGAAAAATAAGATAGGAATCAGGTTTCAATTCACAGAATTCACCTGACAGGACTGAGGGAAAATTTTATGTCAAATGGCAAAACTAGAAAACTTCATTCAGGATAGCCCATTCCCAAAATTGTAACTACAACCTGATGGGTTGGTAAGCTTAAACATCAAGGGTTTGCAGATTTTCCTACCACATTTACAGTTCTCCTGTCATTCCCATCTTCAGTTGCAGAAACCGCAATGGTAATTCCGTCCTTTGCCTCCTTGCATCCCTTAACTGGTCGATTTGAGATGATCCTGTAAGATTGCATTCAGCACTTTTCCCCATGTCAGACAAATGCCACTGATTGTGATTATACTAACACATGTGTATCTGTATATTGTTTAACTTCCTTACTGTGACCAGCATGGTAATTATATTAAGACTAATGTATCTTTCTTACTGTATATCAGTTACTAAAAATGTGCAGAATACACTTCCATTACGGAAGAGTTCACTAACCCCAACAAAAATCAAAAGCAAAGGGGTAGGTCTACAACTGTTCTACCAGATTTCTTGGAATGTTAATATATGCAGCTTCTTTTATTGGGTAATATTTCTATCGTAAAATCAAACACCCTCTCAGTAGCAGGTTCAAGTACTGATAAGTGCTTAGAACAGGAATGATGCTATTTATACCGCTGACCCCAAGCAGCAACCGAGCTCCTCCCCGAGATAATATAGGTGTTTTTTTTTTCTTTTACTCCCAAGAGTTGATCTTATTTGTTAATGAAGAAGTTCGTGTACTTTTAAAACCAAAAATATTCCAGGACGTTATCTGCACATCCAATGGAAACTAAATGGCATGGAACTGTATCATACTTGATTACAGTGCTTAACAGTAGATTTGTATTGCCACATATATTGGTGGATGGTGGCTAGCAGGGGATGGCATCCCATTGGGGTACTCCCTTTAAAATTATGTATAGAATTTATGTTCTGAGGCATTCATGAACAAAATGTAAGGGTAGTGGTATACAGAGGGGCACTGTATCAAGATTTAACTGCACAGACAACGTAATACTGTCTTTTTGTGTCTGTAAAGTCATTTGAACAGAAAGTAATTCCTGGCCTGACTCCATAAATGATCTACTGACAGAGCATCACGCTAACACGTATAAAATAAATAAAATCATGTCATACATCATTTCAGGTACATCCCATGTGTCCAAGAATAACAAGCAAGGTTTACTCCACAACTGAACTGTAAGGTCCTGCTGCTAGATCTCTTGTCAATCAAAATTTGTCCCAGAGGTGTGCTGCAACTGAACTGATTCCATAATGATGCACGTGCACGCACACATGCACATAAACACAGACACATACATGGCATTACATAAACAGATAATATGTAAACATAATACCAATAAAATAAACATTTTAAAAGGCAGCCATTCATAAAAGAGGAAGTTGAATGTAAATTTCATGTTAAAACTAAATGCTTACAGCTACAAAAAAATAGGGTTATGTTACTGGTATAGGTTAAATAGCATTTTCAAAGTTGGTAACACACCTCTGGTTCACTCAACATCAAATTGTCTTCTAACCCCCTCCCCTTTAATTTGTGAACAATTTCATACTTAAAACTTTGATATTACTACAGACAGAACTGTTGACTCTAACATTACAAAAACAACCATATGCATCTAATATTCTAACACTGTACTGTACACTGTCTATATGCATATTACACACCAAGCATCTTTAGTTAAAACACATGCTACATTAACCACTTAAGTGGGTGAAATGAATATTTGCCTGTAATAAAATGAGTATGCCACCTGCAGTTACTGTGTGCATTTACATATTACTTACTCCTCCTGCAGCATACAAATGGCAGTTATATACAACACAAGGAGTATCATTCCCTTGAATTTGGCAGTATTTTTAGTCATTCATTTACACGTAATTAAATTGTTGTATATAATTTTATTATAAAAATAACCCACTTAAGAGGTTAAACAACAGTCATTACAAGTAAAAAGTGTAATTTGATCATAAAATTATACTGTCACTTTAAACATAAAAATAACTCAAGTGTGGTCATACATTTAACTCAGTTAGTACCATTACCTTCTCAATAAAAACACACAACTGCTGGTTCTCAATGCAGGAACTTGACCACTGAGAAAACATCCTCACTAAATGGCTATAATTGGGATCTTCCTTGTAAAAAGCAAGGAAATATCATAACCATATCTTCTGCATCACTACTTTGTAGCGAATCAGCACTACCTTGCTGTAGTCAGCGTTGAAATTTGCTAACTAAAACTTAGCACTACAAGGCAAGGGCATGTAATATTTACATGATTAACACTAATTCATTCCACTTGCATGTGGAACTAGTCTCTGCATGCTCAGGCCATAACAAACAGGTGTGTTCAGAAATAGCATACAGAAAACAATATTCAAAACATATCAGAACATACGTTCATTTATGTTTATTTCTAAACAATATTAAGGTAAGTTCAGAAACTACATATGATAACCTCTGTGAAGAACAGTGTCCTAAAGGAACACATTCAAAAATATAAATAGAGCACATGAACTGAAGACAGAATAAAAAGAGAAGACTGTTAGGGTAATGGAAGACTTGTGATCTTCTTCTAAATTAATGATACTCCTTTCTCAGTATTTTACTGCTGTTGTCCAGGGTACTTTCTGTTTATACATCCAAAGTGTATTCATTCACAGCATAATACTGTTGACTGCTCTAACTAATTTCATCAATATGATCACCAGGGTTTACTCTTTAAGAAACTCTGGTCGGTTAAGCATGCTGTATAATATATAAGTTAAAGTTCATGTTGTAATGAAATTACTAATTTCTTGACACACCAGTCATCAGACCCATTTGGTAGATAAAACCTGAGTCTCTGCAGAATACCACAGTTTACTGACTGCCAGAACTGAAAGCCCTCTATACCAAACCAGTTAAACTAGAAAGCAGCGACTGCTCCCATCTTTTGCATCTCTTCTCTTGCACTGATGAAGTTCACTCAGTGCCTCCAAATTCTGTTATAATCTCTTCAATGCTTGTTATTGTGCCTGTGATGAAGCCGAGGACTCCAAATAGGATTATGAAGACGTTCTTCCACAGTCGCCAGTAACAAGATCCCATGCCCGGTGAATCCCAAAATGTTACAATTTCGATGATGGCTGGGAACATGAGGCCAAGAGTGGACAGACAGACAGCACCCACTAGTGAAATGAACGGTCCCAGCTGCGGTATTGCCACAGCTATCGCCACTGTTGACAGACGATAGATTTGTTGTAACAAGCCTTTTCAGAACTTACTTTATTTCATTCCTTAACAGATATATTTAAAAGATCATTCACCTTTAAAACTCAAGTCATTAACACCTGCTCAGAAACTCGATATACCACTTCTAGCCAGTGAGTATTTATTAGTTTTAATAACATTTATAATTTAGAACTTAAGAAACGTTTCAAATAAAATCAGATATTCATGCAGTCAATACAAGGCAGAAACAATATTCTTCGCAGACCAGTCCGTAATTTCATGTCTATCAAAAAGGAGTTTACTACACTTTTGTGTGGATATGTAAATTAGGTTAACTCACCTGTTGCAATTACAAGTATGGTCCTGACAGCGTACTCAGCTGCAAATTTGTGTGCACCAAACCTGTGTCCAATGGACTTCCAAATGATTTCCATGGGTACATAAAACTGCAGTCCATATGTAAGGAAAATTGCTACTGCAATCATCACTTTAACTGACTGAGCCAGACTGAAACAGCAAAACAGCATTTTCAATTTTGTTTGTTGACACAGACAACATTTCAAGTCAGTGACTAAACAGTGCACAGATAATGTGCGAATGAATTAACAACAGTCCCACTTTCAGAAGAATCTTCAGAAAAATTTTACAGTGGTGCATTACTCCTGTAATAAGCTATTTTACGGTCCATTTAACCTCTACCAGCCATGGCTTATGTGCTGTCCAAATTACTGTTTTAGCCTGGCAGAGACGTACCTCAAAAAATACATTAAAATTTCTAGACAGTGCAGCTATAAAATTAACTTTTATGTTTTGGGTCAACCTAGTTTTGGATAAGAATCCAATTCTACTGCATGAATACACACTCACAAAGAAATCTCACAGTATAACTCCAGAATGTTACTGCTACATCAACCTGCTCAGTCTTTGGGCGTTAATAAAAGAGAATCACTCCGTTAAATCACATTTTAAGTCTTTAAAGGTAATGAGGATAGCACCGAGAGCAGAACCATTGAACGTTGTAATTGGAAACCAACAGATGGAGAATGTGGAGCATTTCAAGTACTTGGGAAGCATAGTCACGACGGACGCCCTGTGCACCAAGGAAGTAAAAGCAAGGAGAGCCATGGCCAAGGCAGCTTTCGTCAAGAAGAGGATACTTCTCACTAGCAAGTTGGGCTTGGAGATGAAGAAGAAACTAGTGAAGTGTTACGTATGGAGCAGAGACTTGGACACTCAGGAAGAAGGAACAGAAATACCTGGAGAGTTTCAAAATGTGGTGTTGGAGAAGAATAGAGAAGATCAGGTGGACGGATCGAGTGACCAACGAAGAAGTAATGAGGAGAGTCAACGAGCAAAGAAACATTCTGCAGGCGATTACACGAAGGAAAGCTAACTGGCTGGGACATATTATGAGAAGGAATGGATTAATGAGTGATATCATCGAAGGCCAGGTTGAAGGAAAGAGAGGACTGGGAAGAAGATTGATACAGCTAACCGACGACCTTAAACAAGGAAAGAATATGACGTTCCAGGAATTAAGGCGAGAAGCCGAGAATAGGGACAACTGGAGAGCTCTTTTTGGGCAGAGCAATGGACCTGTCGTAAGACAGAACACTTAATAATAATAATAAATAATAATGGCAAGAACAATTTTAAGTTAGTGCATTTTGTGCAGAAAAGGTAAACTGGCCATGCCTGCTTCTTCCCACAACCTTCACATTCATATCTCGCAACAGTGAAATATACATTTAATTAAAGACTGAACATCTAACTAAGATTGGAGCTGGGGTAGCTCAGTCGGTATAGTAACTGAACTACAGACTGGATGACCAGGCTTCGATCACCAACAGAGGCACAGTATTTTTCCTCTAGCCTGTTTACAGACTGGCTCTCATCCTGGGTCCTTCCCTGGGGGCAAAGCATGAATGGGGCGTGATGCTGACCACTCACCCCTATCTAGTGCCAAAGTTAAGAATGAATAAGAGCTATACCTCCACTCCCCCCAAGTGCCTACATGGCATGTAGTTGGCCAGCTTTACTTTTTTATTTTTATTTTTTACATATAACAAAGCAAAATCTTTAACCTTTCGCTGTACCATGAAAATTTATCGTATCGTAACACCAACATATCAGTTAACCTAATTGCCCTTCATAAAGCGTGGTTTAGTATATTAAACAATGCAAAGAGAATTCATTTTATCAAGTTATGCTTGCATTTAGCATACCAAAGATGTCTGATTGAATGACAGGCTGGCATTGATTTATAGTCACTTAAAAGATATTTCTTAAAATCCATAGTTTATTCACCATTGAATGATAGAATGACTGGGAAATGAGCTGATAAGCATATGGAAGGAACTGGTCTGAGTTTATTTTAAGGCATTATATGGAAAGACTGAGAAAAATATCAACCTGGGCCAGGATTCAAACACAAAATGTCCTAAATATGTGGCAGGAGTGCCTCCTCTACTGCAACATTCAGTCAACAAAGGATTAAACTGAAGGACATTTAAGACATTAATCAATGATCAAGGATTACTGATAATGAATGTAAAATAAGGGTAAGCTTTAAATCTTGGGTATGTCTTATGTGATACTAACCTCTTCAGCTGATTCAGAATTATTAAAAACAATACTCACACTTCAGTGACAGGGAGGTTCAGAGTTATGCTTCCCTTCGTGTCATCGCCATACTGAAGGAAACCAAAGAAACCGACTCCAGTGTACAACATCACAACCACAGCCATTCCAATGTTAAGAACTCCTGGACATCCAATGAAATGGGAAGGAGTCTTCATGTTGTTTTCTAATGGCATCACCTGCAAACACAATTGGTTTCAACTGAAAGCAGCCAATACGCATCCAGCAGGGATCCCTATTCTTAACTTCATAAAGATGGAAAAAAGAAAGACATGTCCCCTGTGCTTAACCCTCATACAGTAGGGCCCCGCTTTTCGGCGCTCCGCTTTATGGCGATCCGCTAATACGGCGCTCAACAGCTGAGTCAGAGAAGTGCGTCCGGCGCCATTTTCTCGTCGCTGATTCAGTCTGTTTACAGCTTTTGTGCGCTCCGCGTCTCTCTGTATTTCTGGCAATTTTTCAGTTATTACAAACTGTATATTTATATAATATTTTTGTGTTACTACAGTGTAATTACAATGGCGTCAAAGGGTAGTAGCGATAAAAAGAGGAGTCGTAAGCCTCTTACTTTAAATTCCAAGTTAGAGATGATTAAACTTCGTGAACAAGGCATGTCTATGGCTTCCGAACCATCACCAAAACGAATAGGATTCGTTGAAGAGTCAGATAATGAAGATGCGCCATCTCCTTCATCCTTCCTACTATAAGCACATCAACTTTCAAATTTATATTCACCAATCACTATAAGCTGAGGACAATGTGTGTATTACTGATATTCATTTAACTTTCATATCATTTTCTTAGGCCTAGCGCTATTGTGCACTTACTATATGATAGTGTAACATCTTAGTAGGCTTTGATATGCATTTGCAAGTGAAATAAGGCAAAGATCCGCTTTTTGTCGATTTTCGCTTTACGGCGGGGGTCTGGTCCCTAACCCGCCATATAAGCGGTGCCCTACTGTAATACGATACAAATCCAGCCTCTTGCCAGGCTTTAATTACAGGATTAATGGTTTAACATTACGCTACTGTGACACACAACCAGGCATTACCAGCTGGACGACATATAAGCTGCAACACGTGGTTTATAAAGATTAAATAGGCACCACATCATGTATATGTACAGGGGAGTGATGGTGTAAGTCCACCCATCTTTAACATCAGCACTAGATGGAGGAGAGTCATCTACGTCGGCCAACATTTGAAGGTGCGGAGATCAGGAAAACCACACAGAATTTTTTATAAAGATTTTATTAATTAAATATTCTTATTTCTTGCATATAAATATGCAGTTTTCTCACCACTCCAATTCCTTCCAGTGCAAAGATCGCAGTGCCAAAGAAGAGTGGAAGTTGATGAAGAGAAGTGAAATGTGGTCTGTCATCAACGCTTGGAAGATCAATAAAAATGTAGTAGAAGGTTATCCCAACACCTGTCGCCATAAGCAGGTTGGCAATCATAGAGAATGGCGCAAGCCACTTCAGGTTACGGACCATGTTGAGAAGAATAAGCGGTAATGCCAGCATTACCATGTACAGCCTTAGGTCTATCTTACTGTCCGCATAATGATCTGCAACCTGTAAACACAATTACATACTAACAACAAACATGATTGGAAAGGCGTACACTATGGAGTACACTGATTTTTCAGAGGTGTTCTTCACACCAAATCACAGATATTGACATAAGCAGGTTAACCATGGGAATAACAAATTATTATTATTATTATTTAGTGTTCTGTCTGAGGACAGGTCCATATGAACAGGATCCTTCCATCCTTTTCTCGGACTGGGACCTGTTCATATACGTTCTTGGCAGATGATCCAGAAGTGGTTTGCCATTGCCTTCTTCTGTGTGTGAATGGAGTAATTGTTGGGATGCCACGGAGGAAAACTCCGTGTTGCCTAGACCACGGCCTTGCCCAACACAAGTTATAAATTCGGGCACCGCCGGGAATCGAACCCGAGACCCCAGGATTACAAGGCCAGCGTTCTAACCGCTAGACCACCGTGGCTATTGAATAACAAATGCAACACTCTTATGAAAGGCAACAATTTTACCTTGGGTCATCGTTGCACTACTGTGATAATAACAAAAAAATGTAAGAATAAAAACTGTTATAAGAGTAACAATAACAGATATGCATTTTCTCTCACTCAATGTAAATATATATAATAACTCCTATGAAAATTATTGTTTTAGGCCTTAGTGTTCATGTTTTCTTCCTGTTTCCTAGTAATTTCTGTTAGAGAATTAACTATCTTCTTGCTTTTATAGATCATATGATATATGATGCCACTTATTTATCTTGATTTCATACTCCATACATTAATCATTATACCATACAGTTCCCAACTTCTTACCTGTTTGATGTTTGTCGCAACAAATACTATGTAAACGCAGCAGCACCCTAACAGATCCACAACAAGGAACAAGTTTATCAGTGCCCTGTAAACAGCAAAGACAACGCATTTACTGACCAGTACTCCAAGACTTATTGTATATGTAAACAGTTTGAATTCTGAACTGTTATTTTTATATACATAAGTAATTGTAGAAAATCAAGGATTATAACTGTCTATTTACAAATAAAATAACCGTTATTACATTTAATACTTGTGTGTCTCACTAAAATGTATTAACAAATTAATTTTCACTGTTTGACAATTATAAGTGCCTCTTTAAAGATGAAACTTAATACTTAAATAGTATTAAAAATATATTAAAATTGGCCGTCAATCACAATATAAGATAATTAAAAGATTAAAATATCATTTTACGTTCCGTATCGAGTACTCGATTTACATGTGGAACATTTACGACATGTTTCGGCTATATATAGCCATCATCAAGTGTTATGTTATAAACTTTATAACTGAATTACTGAATTTTACTGATTTTTTAATGATTTTTAGTTTTCATTTTTCTTATCATGTTCACGTCCATCATATTGTATCTTCATCCGTGGTTGTGTCACATGTCACTAATATGATTGTATGTCGTAGTGATGCCAATGTTGTGTATATTGGACCGAGAAGTAATATCGTAGCAGTATTAGGAGAGATTGGAGTTATACTGTATCGGATCGTGGCTGGTTCCACATGTAAAATGATATTTTAATCTTTTAATTATCTTATATTGTGATTGACGGCCAATTTTAATATATTTTTAATACTATTTAAATAAATCACAATATAACGCACCTACAATATCTTAATACTTAATTTTAAAAGTATGTTAATGTTCAGTTATAGATTTGTATTATATTTAATATGGGGACTTTCCCCCTTACATATTTTCTAGATGTAGAGGTGCTAGTATTCAAATATGCCAGACTTCTGAAGACTGAGTAGAAGACAGACATGTAGAGGAATAATATTCTCACAATAAAGCATTTACCTTGCCAATCCTGAAAATTTATGTACAGCTTTAGGACCGGCCAGGAAAGCTGCCTCAGCCAATTCTGCAAACCCTAATGATGGAACTTGTGTTCGCCTGCATATTACATGTGAACATTTAACCTACAAAATAAAAAAATACAGTCTTTTATAAGAAATCAAACCAAAAATAGAAAGGTTCAAAATCGAATGTATAATTCATGTATAGATTTTATAAATTGTTGTTGTAAGTCACATTCTTTTGCTGCGAAAGTTCTCTGTCCGAAAGAAATGGGCCTCATTTGCTTAATGAGATCTTCAGCGTATTATCACATATGTAGTGTTTCTGTTTCTAAAACATTTCACTGTCAACTGATAATTCCAATAATCTCAATCAGCTTCAACTTGCAAATTTATTTTACTGGTTTTGAGAAATTTCATTTTCCAGAAGCAACATTATCTAGGGGGAAGAAAAAAGATTCCCATACACCATATCAAATATGTGTAGGTTATAGAGGTAAAAATTCTGTGCATTCTTAAATTCTGATCTGCTTACTTTGAAGTGATCAACTTGATACTGCAGTTGCCTTCACACATTGGGACAGTCCCTGCTGCCTTTGTGGCAGAAGGTTTAGCCATATTGGAGAAAAGCCCAAACACGTCTCCTAGGAGACAAACTGTGACTCTCCATTTCAACAGTTTGTTGCTTTCCTTTAGTGTTATATTCTAGTATTAACTGATATCAATAAAAATGTAATAAGAGGATACATGTACACCATAACCTTCTCCTGGATTCAGCTGTATAAGAAATCCTAACCAATAAAATAAAATAATTTAGTTTGTATTTTAATTTTCTTGTCTCAACGGCCATCTTGTTTACCTGTCTCTCTTTCCTACAGTGACCTTTGCTTTAGCAAGCTTCTTTAATCCTGAAGAAAGCATAATACTTACCAGAATATGTACGCAATATGTACAGATGAATCCAATAGCAAAAGTAGCTACTACACCAAATGTCAGACCAGCATTCTTGAAGGCCATTGGCATAGCCAAAATTCCAGATCCTAAGCTCCCTTTAAGTAGATGGATTAAGGTATCTAGATCGCTATAAACAGAGAAAAAGAATAAATATTTAAATGTAATGTGATACATGAGTATTAAATTCAGATTAACCTCTACTGACCATGTGTCACAACCAATGTGCAGTCCAGTTTGTTGTGCATCACAGTAGCATATTACTATCATTAACCTCAAAGTTAGGTCTGACTGTCAGCCCTGGATTTAAACCAACTATTCCCATAAAATACAAGTTCAGCTTCATTTTGCATTATGTTTTATTCCTTCCAGAAAATATATTAAAATTCCAGTGCATATTAA